>NC_142444.1:35261875-36605000 GCF_059453495.1 Arachis ipaensis | reverse complement strand
CTTGTTTTGATGTGTGTTTCCGTGGTTGATTCTTAGTACTGTGTGCGGCTTAGGAGGCATCATAGGATTTGTAGTAGTAGAGAGCAGGAGAAAAACTACGAGTTGGTAGCGCCTGACCCTGATGAGAGGGTTTGTTTCCCTTCTCTGACTCAGGGGGAACGTCCCTTCTTTTATGCGTATGACTACTTTTTTAGTCAAATGAACATCACCATTCCTTTTACTTCCTTTGAGACCGACCTGTTGTGGTCCTGCAATGTAGCTCCTTCTCAGCTTCACCCGAACTCATGGGGCTTCATAAAAATCTTCCAACTGTTGTGTCAAGAACTCTCTTTCTTTACCTTTTTGTCTTGACGAAGCCTGGGGTAGCTAAGAAGAAGGCTTTCTGGATTTCTTTCCGTGCTACCCAGGGAAAGAAAGTGTTCTCCATGTATGATGAGTCTTTTAGGGACTTTAAAAACTTCTATTTCAAGGTCTGAGCTGTTGAAGGAGCTCGTCCTTTCTTCTTGGACCAAAATAATGAACCAGCCTTCCCTTTATGCTGGCAAAAGAATGTAGTGGTGTCTAGGTATTCTTGGGAAATGTTGGATGAGGTCGAGCAGGCTTTTGTGCATCTGTTAGAAGAAAATTAGGGGGAACCTCCCTATCTTGATACAAAGAGATTCTTAAGGGATCCCTCCCTTCTTCGAGCTGAATTGGGTAGTTGCCAATTTCTTTGTATCTTTTGTCTTTGTTATTTTGTTTGTTTTGTCAATCCATCTCTTTCTAACTTGCAATTTTGGTTTTGCTGCTTTATTTTTTCAGAGATGGTGAAGAGTACTGATTCCATGAAGGCCTTTAAGAGGGCGAGGAAGGCGACCGCGAATCAGAACATATCGGCTAAAGGTTCTGGGGAGGAATCTTCAAAGGCTACTCAGAAGAGGTCGACCTCGGATACTTCTAGGTCGAGAAAAGTCATACCGACTCCTCAGGTTCGCCTGGCTTCTTCAGATCCTCCCCATTTGACCTCTGGTGCTGCTTCTCCTTCTGCTGCCAGTCCTCCTCCCAAGAAGCAGAAGACTGTTGAGCCCTATGACCTGAACGCCCCTGACTTTGATGCTGTGGGGTTTGTTGATAACCAGATCGCTCCTTATGGCCGACTTCCCATGAACGATGTGTCCATCCTGCACCATCTGGATTTTATCACCAGCAATAGTGTTCGAATAGCTCACATGGGTGCGGCCCTGTTCTGTACTGTCCAAGAGTCTCCTATTCATGCTACTAAAGCCTTTATGAAGGATGCCAAGTCCGAGTTTGATAGGATTAAGGCTTTGAAGGATGAATTGGACGCTAAGGTGGCCAAGATGGAACTATATGTTGAGAAGGAGAAATCCCGGGCGATTGCTGCGGAAGCTGCTGCAAATCTAGCCGAGGAGATGGCCAAGAAGTCGAAGAAGAGTTATACACGTACTTATGGCAGTGTGACTGACGCATATGAGAACCTAAAAGCTCAGGTCCGAGTTCTTGCTACCGAGCTCAACCTGAGTCTTTTTAGTTTGGATAACATTGTTGAAAATGGTAAGATTGTCCCTGCACCGGATGAAGATGAAGAGGAAGGTCCTCCCCCAGAGCCGTCGATCAAAGCTTCTATTGCCGCGACTTCTTCAACTCATGCTGCTGAGGTCAGCCACCCCGAGTCCGACCCCTCCAAATCTTAAATCGGGAGGATGTGACGGTAGATGCGATTCCTATGAAGATCATTCCTCCCTCAACGACCCAGGGTGCCGCCACTGAGGAGACCTTGGACCCCTTGTGACTTTTTATGTATTTGTTTAGCCCGGTTTGTGGGCTTTTGAACTCTTTTATTTTTTATAAATTTTCATGGTGTGCTTTCTTTGTCTGACATTTTGGTTGCTTTTCTTAGCAACTTTATTTTGCAAAAACAAAAAATATCTTTGAACTCTTGAGGTCAACCTTCAGGTGGCTTTTTGAGCTTTTAATGCTTTTAGAATAGCCTTGTTTTCTTTGACGTGCTGGCTGTCTTTTTGGGATTTCTGTAGATCTTTTGTAAGGTGTCGAGATTCGACTATTCGACCTCTTTTTTGTCGATGTGATCCTCGGGGCTGACTTGTCTGATGACTTTTCTTAGTATTTTTATAGAACAATTTTTTAAAACAATTTTTGGTAGCTTTGTCGTGAGGTCGTGGCTTTTTGGGGCTGAGCTGTGTCTCTTCTAGCGCACACCTTTCGTTGGTCCAACTTCTATTGTCGATTCTTCTCGAGTTATTTTTAGTAATCTATTTTTACTCAGACCTCGTTAGGCCTCTTTCTATGGATTACTTTTTATAACTTTTGTAGCTTTGTTTGGTTGGTCCGACTTCTTCACGTCGGTCCACCCTTAGTTATTTTTAGCAATCTATTTTTACTCAGACCTCGTCAGGCCTCTTTCTATGGATTACTTTTTATAACTTTGTCGCTTTCATATCGATTGGTCTGACTTCTTCATGTCGGTCCATCCTAAGTTATTTTTAGCAATCCATTTTTATTCAGACCTCGTCAGGCCTCTTTCTATGGATTACTTTTTATAACTTCTTGCATTAATATGTTTTTATCGCTTTTTATCTTGCCGACTTTGTAGAAATCGGGCGGTGAGTTTAGTTCTCACTTGGCCGACCTTGTTGAAATCGGGCGGTGAATTTGGTTTTCACCTTGCTGACCTTGTCGTGATCGAGCGGTGAATTTGGTTTTCACCTTTGCCGACCTGTAGCTTTGTAATCGGACAATCAATTTTTGCGTTCAGATTAATGCGTCTTGGTAGAGAGACTTATGTAGAGAATCTGGAAAGTTTTATTCAAATAGAAAATAGGCATATAGGCAAGAATATATACATGTGGGTGTTTACCCCTCTAAGTTAGGCAATTTTACAGATCTTGGCTTGGTGCCTCGTTAAAAAACCTTTTCAGGAAAAAGAGTGCACCTTGACCTAAGATTTTTATTACCTCCTAACTATAATACCTTCTTAGGTTGCAGGCATGCCACGACCTTGGTAGCTCTTGTCCCTCGAGTTCGGACACCTTGTAGTAGCCTTTTCCCAATACCTCTGTAACTCGGTAGGGTCCTTTCAAGTTAGCTACTAACTTTCCTTCTCCTGGTCGACTTGTTCCGATGTCATTTCGGATTAGGATGAGATCGTTGTTGGCGAAACTTCGCTGAACTACTTTCCGATTATATCTCGTGGCCAATCGATGTTTTAACGCTTCCTCCCTAACCCGAGCTCTTTCTCGAATTTCCGGAAGTAAATCGAGCTCTTCCCTTTGAAGTTGGGAGTTGATCTCTTCATTGTAGTAGATCATTCTGGGGGATCCTTCCTCGATTTCTACTGGGATCATTGCCTCCATTCCGTAAGCCAATCGGAAGGGTGATTCCCTTATCGTGGAGTGTGGAGTTGTCCGATATGCCTATAGGACTTGTGGGAGCTCTTCAGCCCAAGCTCCCTTTGCGTCCTATAGTCTCCGCTTTAATCTGGTTAGTATGACTTTGTTGGCAGCTCCTGCTTATCCATTAGCCTGGGGGTATTCTACGGTTTTGAATGCGTTTGTGAATTGAGTGCCATTGTCTGTGGTAATGGAATGGGGAACCTCAAACCTTGTAACAATATTCCTGTATAAGAATTTCTGACTTCTTTGAGTAGTGGCATTAGCTAGGGGCTCTGCCTCAATCCATTTTGTGAAGTAATCTACCCCTACAATGAGGAACTTGACTTGTCCCGATCCTTGGGGAAAGGGTTCGAGTAGGTCGAGTCCCCATTTTGCGAATGGCCAAGGTGATGTTATGCTGATGAGCTCCTCTGGTGGGGCGATGTGGAAGTTAGCATGCTTTTGACATGGTGGGCATGTCTTAACAAACTCGATTGCTTCTTTTTGTAGAGTCGGCCAAAAGAATCCTGCCTGGAGTACCTTTTTGGAAAGAGCTCGTGCCCCCAGATGATTGCCACACATGCTGCTATGTATTTCTTCCAAAACCCCCTTTGTATTAGAGGTCGGCGCACATTTTAATAGGGGTGTCGAAATCACCCTTTTGTATATGGTGTTGTTTATGATGGTGTAGTATTGTGCCTTTCATCTCAGCCTTTTCGCCTCCTTCTTGTCTGTAGGGAGTGTCTCTGATTTGAGGTAATTGATTATGGGGGTCATCCATCCTTGATCCTGACCTGATATGGCTAGGATCTTTTCTTCCTCCGAAATTGATGGGCTTTGTAGTATTTCCTGGATGAGGCTTCTATTATTGCCCCCTAGTTTGGTGCTGGCTAATTTTGAGAGTGCATCAGCTCGAGCGTTCTGTTCCCGAGGTATATGGCGGACCTCATATTCCCTGAGTTGTCCAAGCTGTTCCCTGGTTTTGTCCAGGTACTTTTTCATGGTAGGGTCCTTAGCTTGGTAGCTCCCTGCTATTTGTGAGGTGACTAATCGCTAAAGATGATAAGCTTTTGAACTCCAAATTCCTTAGCCAACCTCAAACCAGCTAGCAATGCCTCATATTCGGCCTGGTTATTTGTGATGGATATTTTGGAAAACGAATTCCAACACCCAAAACTAACCGGCAAGTGTACCGGGTCGCATCAAGTAATAATAACTCACATTTGTGAGGTCGATCCCACAGGGATTGAAGGATTGAGCAATTTTAGTTTAGTGGTTGATTTAGTCAAGCGAATCAAGTATTGGTTTGAGTGGTTTGTAATTGACAGAAGCTAAATTGCATGAATTGTAAAGGGAGAGGGAAGAATTGCAGTAAATTAAACGGGACAAAAAATAAAAGTGCTGAATCTTAAAGAACAAGTAAATTAAATTGTAGAAACTTAGATTGCAAGAAATGTAAATGACTGAATCCTAAAGTGCAAGAAAGGTAAATTGCTTGAATTATAAAAGGAATTGGGAACTGGAATTGCAGAAATTTAAACAAGCAGAAGTAAATTGCAATAAACAGAAGAGTAAAAGGTGAATTGAAGTAAAGTGATCTTAAACAGCAAAGTGAAAATGATTGAAGAATTTAAAAATAGAAAATAAATGCAGCTCAATTGCAGAAATTAAAAGAGAAATTGAAGATCTCAGGAGTGGAAGAGACTAGAAAACAAGTCTAGATCTCAAATCCTTCCTTGATCCAACAAGAATAATTGCAAAAGAAATGGAGAAGTAAGTTGCAAAAGTAGTAGAAGAGAGAAAGCAGTAAACAGAATTTGAAATGTAAATCAAAGTTTCTTAGAATTATGCAGAAAGATAAAATAAGAGATCTCAAGGTGAGATTGAAACAAAATTTCTTCAATTCTTCACCCAAGATCCAAGACAAGAAGTAAAGAGTGTTCAAGAAAGAACAAAGAAGAAGAGAGATCAATTCTCCTTCCAAATTCTCCAAGATCCAAGTTCAAAGTAAAAACTCTCAAAAATTACAAAAATGAAATTCTAAAGGAAGCAAAAAAGTAAAAATCCTCACTAAATCAAACTAGCTTCTATTTATACACTTTCTATTCTCGGATTTAAGAATTTGGGTGGGGTTTTTAATTTGGTGAAGATTTGAATTTAATTGGATTTTTAATTAAATTTTCAGCCCAAGAGAAATTGCTCCCAGTGGAGTGCTCTGCTCTTGTGGGGAGCGGAGCATTGATGCTTGTGTTGGAGCTCCTTGTTGCGTGCTAAGACTTGGGAGGCATTCAGGATAGCACTCCGCTCTTGTGGGGAGCAGAGTATTGTGGCTTGGTGTGTGTCTTGTGCGCATCACTTCCTCATGGCCTTGTCAAGTTGCGCGCTCCAAGCTCCTGGCCATGTCAAGTTGTGCGTGTTGCACCAAGGAGTAGCGCTCTGCTCTTGTGGAGAGCGTAGCTCTCCCTTTGCTTTGGAGAAGTCCCAAGTTCGAGACTTTGGGGAGAGCTTTTTGGTGCAAATTTCCTTGGTTTCTTGTAGCGCCTTCTCTCCACTCTTCATGACTACCCTTGGTTCGAATCCTTGTGAATGAAATTTGGCCAAGTGTGGCTTATTTCCCTTTGTGAGTAGCGCTCCCCACTCCCCCTTGCTCATGAGTTCGATCCTTGGAGCAAGCATTGGCAAACTATTTCCTTGGATTTATTTGTGAGTGAAGCCCGATAATGCTCTTGACAAGAGCGGAGCGCTATTCTCCTCCCCTTTCTTTCTTGGTTCAAAAGTGTGCTCCGCTCTCAAGGGGAGCGTAGCATCAAGCCTTGCTTTCTTGGTTCATTGTTGTGCTCCCTTGAGAGAGTGCTCCGCTCCTGAAGAGAGCACTATGCTTCCTCCTTCCATGTGCCATGCTTCATTGTTTCCTTTGCTACACTCTTCTTTTCCTTGGGCCACGCTTCTTAGGCCGCGCTTTCTTGTTTTCTTCTTTTCTTCACCTACAAGTAATCAAAACAACCAATCAAAGTATCACCAAATTCACAAAGTTTATAAATCATTTAGATATCAATTAAATTTATCTTAAACCTCATGATTTAGTATTAATTAAATGGTGATTAATTGATTCAAAGAAACCATGCAATTCCATTCCAAATTACTTACTTACAATGCAAGAAAGTGCATAAAACATAATAAAAACAAAGAAAAAGACTAGTAAAACTAGGCTAAGATGACTTGTCATCAATTTAAAGTAGGGAACTCAAATTTTAGGGAGAGTTCGATTTGGGTTCCCTGATTGCTTTCTATTATCACACCTGCACCACTCCCGGTTTTGTTTGAAGAGCCGTCTACATAGAGATCCCATTTTGTAGGAGTTCCCGGGGTGTCAGTATACTCAGCAATAAAATCAACCAAATATTGTGACTTGATGGCCGTCTGAGCTTCGTATTGAAGATCGAACTCAGATAGCTCAACTGCCCACTGTAGAATTCTTCCAGCTAAGTCTGTCTTTTGTAGAATGCCTTTTATGGGCTGGTTGGTCCGAACCCTAATGGTGTGAGCTTGAAAATACGGGAGAAGTCGTCGAGAAGTTAGTATGAGAGCATAGGCAAACTTTTCTATCTTTTGATAGTTTAATTCGGCCCCTTGTAGGGTTTTGCTGATGAAGTAGATGGGTTGTTGCCCACTTTCGTCTTCTCTGACTAATGCCGAGGCTATTGCCCGACTTTCCACTGCAAGGTATAATATGAGTGCTTCTCCTTCCCGTGGCCGAGTAAGAATGGGTGGTTGTCCCAGGAACTTTTTGAAATCCTTGAAGGTTTGCTCGCACTCTGTGATCCATTCAATCCTCTTTCCTTTCCTTAGTGTGGCGTAAAAGGGGAGAGATCTTATGGCCGATCCTGCTTGAAATCTGGACAAGGATGCCAGTTTTCCGTTGAGTTATTGTACTTCTTTGACGCAGGTCGGACTTTTCATGTTGAGTATAGCCCGGAATTTATCCGGGTTCACCTTAATTCCTCGTTGTGTTAGCATGAAACCCAGGAATTTGCCAGCTTCTACAGCAAAGGTACACTTTGCGGATTAAGTCGCATGCCATGCTTTCTGATGGTATCGAACACTTTGGCGATGTTGGACAGTAATGATTCCTCACTTTGTGTTTTTACCAACATGTCGTCCACATATACCTCCATGAGTTTCCCGATATGGTCTGCGAAGACCTTATTCATTAAACTTTGGTAGGTAGCTCCTGCGTTTTTGAGTCCGAATGGCATGACGACATAACAGTAATTTGCTTTTGGGGTTAGGAATGAGGTCTTTTCTTGATCAGGTGGGTACATTGGGATTTAATTATATCCCGAATAAGCATCCATGAAGGAAAGGTACTTGTATCCGGAGGAGGCATCCACTAGAGTATCCATGCTTGGGAGTGGATAGGGATATTTTTGATAGGCTTTATTGAGATCGGTGTAATCAGTGCACATCCGCCATTTCCCATTTGACTTTTTTACCAATACAACATTGGCTAGCCATAGTGGATACTTGACTTCTCTTATGAATCCTGCCTCCAGTAGAGCTTGTACCTGTTCTTCCACAGCTTGGGATCTCTCTGGTTCGAGCTTTCGACGCTTCTGTTGTACTGGCCGAGATCCTGGGTATACTGCCATTTTGTGGCACATTAGTTTGGGATCTATGCCCGGCATGTCTGCGGCCTTCCATGCAAAGAGGTCGGCATTATCCCTCAGGAACTGTATCAGAGACTCCTTTATGTCTCTTTTCAAAGTCACCCCAATATTTGTTATTTTATCTGGGATATCTCCGATTTGGACTTTCTCGATCTCGCCCTCGGGTTGTGGACGAAGTTCTTCCTAACCTTGAACTCCTCCGAGTTCGATACTGTTGATTTCTTCTCCTTTGCCTCTAAGGTTCAGACTCTCGTTGTAACAGCGTCACGCAATTTTCTGGTCTCCTTTTATCGTGGCGATCCCTTCTGGGGTTGGAAACTTCATGCATAGATGTGGAGTTGAAACTACTGCGGCAAGCTGATTTAGCGTTGTCCGACCTATTAAGGTATTATAGGCTGAGCTCACGTCGACTACGATGTAGTCTATGTTGAATGTCCTTGATCGGATTCCCTTTCCGAAGGTTGTGTGTAGTGAGATATATCCAAGGGGTTAGATTGGAGTGTCTCATAGTCCAAACAGGCTGTTTGGATATGCTCTGAGCTCTTTTTCTTGTAGGCCAAGTTTGTCAAAGGTGGATTTAAACAAGATATCCCCCGAGCTTCCTTGGTCCACTAGTGTGTGGTGGAGATTGGCATTGGCCAATATGATAGTAATGACCATGGATCATCATGTCCCGAGATAATACCTGCTGCATCTTCTTGGGTAAAAGTAATAGTAGGGAGGTCAGGTGATTCTTCTCCTCCTCCAATGTGATATACTTCTTTAAGATGCCTTTTGCAAGATGATTTGGAGATCCATCCTCCTGTGAATCCTCTATTTATCATGTGAACGTGCCTCTCCGGGGTGCGGGGTGGTCGTTCAGCTCGTCCGACCTCTTCATCCCTTCTTCTTTTTCTGGGTTCATTCGTTTTGTTGGCTAAGTATCAATCTAGTCGCCCCTCTCTTACTAGTTTTTCTATGACATTCTTTAAGTCGAAGCACTCGTTGGTAGGATGTCCATAGATTCGGTGGTATTCACAGTATTCTGTCCGATTTCCCCATCCTTTTTTGCTTTTGATTGGGCGAGGTGGTGGAATCTTCTCAGTGTGGCATACCTCTCGGAAAACATCCACAAGAGACACCCGAAGAGGGGTGTAATTGTGGTATTTTTTTAGGTTTCTCTCCATGCTGATCTTCTTTCTTTTTGGAGTCTTTGTCCTTATCCCAGGAGGGGTAGGAGAATCCGGGTTTCGAAGTCTCTCCCAGTCGAGAATTTAGTTCCATATTGATATACTTCTCTGCCTGTTCCTGTACTTCATTTAAAGATGTTGGGTGTTTCTTTGATATGGAGTGACTAAAAGGTCCTTCTCGCAGGCCATTGATGAGACCCATGATAGCTGCTTTTGTTGGTAGGCTTTGTATGTCCAGGCATGCCTTATTGAATCTTTCTATATAAGATTGAAGACTCTCCCTGTCACCTTGTTTGATTCCTAATAAGCTTGGGGCGTGTTTGGCCTTGTCCTTCTGGATGGAGAATCTAGCAAGAAACTTTTTGGCTAAGTCATCAAAACTTGTAATAGATCTAGAAGGCAAACTGTCGAACCACTTAATTACCATCTTTGTCAAGGTAGTCGGGAAGGCTTTGCAACGAATAGCGCCTGAGGCGTCAGTGAGATACATTCTGCTCCTGAAATTACTGAGATGATGGCTTGGATCGGAGGTACCGTCATATGGGGTCATGTCGGGAGCTTTAAAATCCTTTGGAAATTTAGCTTTCATGATTTCTTTGGTGAAAGGATCTTGATCTTTGGGGGAGTTGTCCTCGTGACCGGGTTGAATGGTTTTGGTTTTTAGGTCGGCTTCGAGTTTTAAGAGCTTGTCCTCTAACTCTCGGTGTCGCCTAGTTTCTCTTCGGAGGTTTCTTTCGGCTTCGCGCTGGAATTCAACCTCCTGTTCGAGCTGCTTAAGCCGATCTTGTTGTTCTCAGAGGGCTTCTAAAATTTCTGTATTTGGAGAATGCTTCTCTCCATTTTACTGAGGTGTATCTTTGGGTGTGGTGTCCACGTTCTTATGCGGCATTCTGTTTTCTAAATTAGAGTTGTGATCGTTGTCAATGTTGTCTGCCATGATGATGGCATGACTTCCAGGTTCCCTGGCAACGGTGCCAATGTTCCGAGGGTTATCTGAAACTGTTAGGTCAATTTCGGACGAGATCTGCGTTGGTGGCCGGAGCTGTCAAGTCCGACTTGTTGGATCTGGGGGAGCTGGTGGTGTTGCTGATCCTTCGTCACCGGAGGGTGGTGGTACCTGCAAGAGACTCTGATGCTTAAGTTAGCATGGGCTTTTAGCAGGTTTTTAGTAGAATCAGAGTATGGGTTATACATGGGTGCTCCAGTGTATTTATAGTAGTGTGGAGTGATCTTTCTGGAGATAAGATAGTTATCTTATCTTATCTTTGAGTGAAGTCACTCTATCTTTTTTTAGTGGAACCGCCTTATCTTTCTAGGCTCTTGCCCCCTTTAGTTTGGGCTGCGTCCCTTTGTGTGGGCCTATTTTGGGCCTCTATGGAGATTTGGCCGAGCTCTTTAAGAAGAACTCGAGGAATCCAGACCTGAAGAGGTCGGTCGACTTGTCTTAGCCCGGGTCGTACAGCTCGACCCAGGGCATGAACAATAAGCGTTTTCAACCAAAAAACACTAATGGAGATTGTAGACTATGTTATCTTTTCAATTTTGGATTATAAACTTTGATATAGTGCACTTATTATCGTGTAACTTGGAAATATGAGTTATATTTTGGTGTGCTTTAATACTCATACTGTTGTTATGGTTCACTTTAATCATTATGTAATAACTGGCTAGTGATGCTATGGAGGAGGGTTGCTAAGAATAATAGTTATTAAACCTGAACCAGATCGGTCGGTTCGACTAAAAAATTTAGTGAATTAAACCCTAAATCAATGCGGGTTAAGTTTTTAATTGTTTCTACTATCGGCCCATAAAAAACTGATTTAACCCGCACAAAATTTGTCAAATTCAAATTCAACCAAATCTGTTGACCCAGTGGGTCAACGTAACCCACCCCCCTTCCATAGTATATTGCATAGTTTTTACTTGGAACCTTCACCAATATAAAACATTAGTTATCCACTAGACCAGCACGTTCTTTACTAGATAATAGGCTAATAATTATATATCTCTCTAACATAGAATGGCCATGCATTGAATCATTCTATTAAGCCATGTGTCGATCACATATCCATTTTACTTTCCTCTAATTTCTCCCTCAACACTTATTCGGTAAGCTTACTTATATGCCATTCTTATATCTTCAACTTCATTGCAACAACAACTAACCCTATATATAATCTTAATCTTCAAATAGCTTTATTTATAAAACTTCAAAAACATTGAATTTAAAAGATCTTGGCACTGAAGCTTGATATGATTTGGCTATAAATATATGAACACCTTCATTTGATTATAATCCATAGACTCTTCTTATTACCATTCCTCTCATATCCTTAAAACACAATACCATTTTCTTCCAAACTTTTTTTCTTTCAAACATAGCCAACCAATATGATATGTTGCAAGTTGTTAGTGCTAAAAAACTAGATTGGTCATTTAATGTATGGGTGGCTAGACTCTGGTTTGTTCTTCAAAGAGAAGATCAAAACTCAATTACCACTATGGAGATGGTCCTATGTGATTATGAGGTAACAAATTCTTTACAACTTTTTTTTGGAAGATGTTATTATTACCGTGAACTAATATGATTATATAAACTTACTCCAGGATAACAAGATACAAGTTTCAGTACCCGGGTCATTATCGTCGGTTGTAATAACTTTTGGATTAAGAGCACACAACACTCACATAGATTAATATTTCTCCAAAGGACGACAGTTATGCATGTCTTTGAACCGACCTTCCCTTTTAAGCAATTTGATGTTACATCAATTGGCCAAATTTGTGAAGCCAACATGATTCATAAAAATCGGCTCTTTGGTTAGTATTCAGTTGTGTTTTTGATGTCTCTTTTACATGCTAGACTATTTCATGGAAACTTATATGTTTCTAATTGATGCCCCTCATGTATAAATGGACTCATTATAACAATATCAGATGTTATTGCTAAGGTAGTTGGCAAAAAAATTCCCAAGAAAATTAGTAACAAAGAATGGGAAGGATAGCAAGTGCCTGGTCCTATACTGTTGGAAAACATAGAGTGTGTTTTCTTCAATTCTTAAACCAGTGTCTCTTGAATGAATATTAAAAACACAATAAATTCACCAATTGCTAACAAACAACTTTTTTTATTATAGTAAAAACACCATCAGTTGCACTCTATTTGGTGAATTAGTTGACTGTATTTCCCCTTTTCTTGAACGAGAATCTTCTGAACCTCTAATTGTCATTTTTCAATTGTTTCGACTTTGCATTTACAAAGGTAATATACTCCACACATGCTCCTAATTAAATTTTGTTAGATCACCAACCCATATAATAAAAACTAATTCTTTTGAGTTTTATTTTTAGGCAATAGGAGTACTCAAAGTTCATTTTATGTATCTAACATACATATCAATCCTCTGATAATGGAGGTTACTGACCTCAAGAAAAAGTTACTTGTTTTTAGGTCATCTGAATCCCAGAGAATCAGCCACATATCCTCTAGAATTTACCACTCGCCAATTGAAGAACTTAGCAAAGGATTAGTACCTGTAAAGAGAATCGAGAATGTCTTAAATTCTACAGATGTATGTGTTATTGTAATTATCACTAGCATTACAATTAATAAATTATATGTATGTTAAAATTACATGCTCACAATATATATACTAAAGACACAATGAATATAATATGTTGAAATAAATTTACATGTTCATCTCAAAATAACATGTAAAATTCAGAATACACAATTGAATCTGAACTAAATTTTTCATATCAGGGAGGTGTATTATGGATCCTTGATTCAATTGTTGCATTGGATGTTGGCAAGGATAATTGGTTTTATGCTGCCTGTATAGTGTGTCAGAAAAAAGCTAAACCAATAGGAGATCACTTTAGTTGTGATTTTTGTGTGAAAGAAGGGGTACTTGTATCTTTGAGGTATCTCTTTAATATACAATATCCATGCAACAAATTATCCATTTCGTCCAAATTTTTGAATTACCTTATTCAGTTATCAGGTTTGTATATTCCTTTTATTTATGTTGTTTTTTCATAACTCAAATTTTTTCAGATATAGGCTAAATGCATATATTACTGACGGCAGTGGTAACCTATACGTCGTTATTTGGGAGAATGAGGCTAAATCAATAGTTGGAATGGAAGCCAAAACTGTTAGAGCTAAATGCCAGGTTAATTACACTTTACTAATAAATGATTTTATAGTACTGCCATTTTAAAATCCGGCTACAATATAAGTTAAAAAGCATTATCAATATTCATAAATTTAATTGAACTATTTTCCACGTCGATGTAGGACGACAACTCCAATAACTATCCCAAAGACCATGATGTAATATTGGATAAGAATATGTTCAAGATCAATATTAAAGCTATCAATATCACTGGAACTAATGTGGTTTAAAATGTTACAAGGATCTATGATGACCATGATACTATGAAAAAGTTTACTCATGAGCTTGACGAAGATTCTGGATCCGTAAGGTTTTTTGTATCATCAAATATTTTCTAGCATTTAGAGTCATGCTCACTTTATAAAAAAAGTTAATATTCTAACTATTCTATTCATTTATGCTTCAATTGGTGGACAATAGTTCAACTAACAATTCTTTTGGGCTTATTCATAATCTTGGAGATGATCGTTCTATTTCTCTTGCTAAGTAATGTATCTTTATCTTTATCTTCAGTCACATGAATTTTAGATAAGAAAATAAATCATAATTTATCTTTCTTTGGTGAAATAAAATAACCTAACATCTCTATCATCATTGTAGGAGTCAGTGAATAAAACAATTACCATCGGTAGCCTTAGGTTATCACAGAAGAGACTTTCAAGTGAGGTTATACAACAAGTTGTTGTTGATCTTGACAAAGACAGATACCCACAAGTATCGGCTACAAAGGTATTAAAGAGGAAGGAGAAAAAAATTATGGACTATAGATTGAATATGTTACTATGTTACTATTATGACAACAGCTAGAGCTTTATTTTTTAAGATATTATTAACACTACTTTATGTTTTAATTTAAAGGCATAGTTTAGGATTTATTTGTAACTTCTTAATCAAGATAGACTTTTATGAAGTTTAGCATCAGATATTTATGATCTATCTTTCTTTATTGTGTTATGTAGCCTCCTTTTGGAACTAAGTCTATAACTATTTGATGATGAATCAATCAATTGGCTGTTTATGTATTAATATCGAATATTAGTCTTTACCTATTTTTGTTTCTAAGTCTCTCATTAGCTTTAGTTGTCTCTGTATCACTAAAGAAATAGAATTACAAAATCTTATCAAAAAATAATAAAACGTTAATTAAAAAAGGATTTAAAGTATATATTTAACACCTCTAGGAAAATATAAATGTAAATATTGATCACAATTGAAGCACTCTAAACAAAAAAAAAAAGTTTCAAATATAAAAGTACTAGCTTTTCAAAAGGCACAGAAATATTAAAGTACCTGAGTTATATCCACATATACTTTTCAATAACTTTCACCTAATGCCACCAACTCAATACAACTTATCTTTTCATGTCTAATCCATATTTAACATAGCTCTCACTATAGCTCTCACTTTTTCTCAGTTGCTCCATAAATTTTTAGCCTATAACAACTCAATCATAATTAATGAGTATATGATTCATAAAACTTTAAAAAAAATCTATTACAAATACAATCAAATCTTATAGTTAATGAAATCCAGATCTAAAATGAGAAAATACTGTTCAGTCAAATTCAAAGTGAAAGAGTTAAGTAAAGCTACTACATCTTCATTGAATAGCAAACTCCCACTTTATTAATATATACCTAATACTATTTTTTTTTGATAGCATAATTTATTTATAACATTTTCTAACTATATCACAACAAATGAATCAGTGCTAGATTTTGAAGTATATATTTAAAAATTCACATCCATTCAAGTTAAGTATAAATATTTAAAAAATATTTTAACTCTGTTATGTTGTGTTCCAAATTTTTTTTGTCTTATTTATAATCTTTCAGATATTAAAATGGAAATAATTGAATTAAATTAAGCCATATAATTTACACTGACAATAATATAAAATTACTACAATTCAATTAATAAGTGAAACTAATATGCAACAAGTCAATTAACTTAGAGCAAGAAAAAAGAATTTTGAGCAAAGTAAAAAAAGCAATACGAGTACATATTACATTATTTTGTATATGTTAAAGAAATATATAAACATTAATTCATGTTACAAAAATTGTCTTCATTAATTTTTAGCTAACTATCAATTTAATTATCTATCTTATTTGATGATACTCTTATTACTATTTTCTATTATACATATATCTTCAATATAATTTATTGGATTACTATTGTGAAGTGATATTTTCTTTCATCAATGATCCTTGACAGTTATGAGTTATAGACCTTCATGAATGAATAATGAAATAAATGTTCTCAGCTATCTAATAGGTCAAAAAAGAGATTTCTTAATAAATACTTAGATTTTCTGAATTAAATTCTAATGTCTTGACCTCACACTAATATGGGTGAACAATATCAATAGATATCTTTTAACATAATAGTTGGATTGGAAAATCTTACCTGAATTGTAGAAAATAAAATTTTATATGTAGATCTATTAATACAAAAAACCAAGTGTAGTACGAAACTAATGAATCCACCTCTATTATTAGAAGAAAGCACCTCCAATATTTAATGTATCTTAATGGGCAGTCCATGAATATTTTAGATACTAGCTCAAGAAACTTCAGATACTACCAATAAAATCACCATATACTAAATTTTTAATGGTAGTAGATCTTTTATTCTATTTGAGACTCAATATAATCTAAGGTCAACTCATGAATCATGCACTATACATGCATAATATCTTAAAATATCTTCCTCTATATTATCATATCTTAATCCTACTTTTTGTATCAAACTTGTCATTATATTGATGTGATTCAATGGAAACATTAAATGAAAAATTTTAAAAAATAAATGTTAAAGTATTTATAGCTTCCACTTTTATTCAAATTGTGCCACTAAATTTGACATATATGATGTATAGATATATACTGTTTCCTGTTATCCCTACATCTTCAATACAATTTATTGGGTTATTTCTGTAAAATGACATTTTCTTTCATCAACTACCCTTTACGTGTTCTGAGTTACAGTCCTTCATGAATGAAGAATGAAATAAATTTTTTGAACTGTCTAATAGGTCAGAAAAAATAATTCTTAATAACGACTAAGATTTTGTGAATCAAACTCCAATATCATGACCTCATGGTAGTATTAGTAAACGGTCTCAATAGATATCTACTAATAACCTATTGATTAATCAACTATTTAAATGATTAGATACAGAAGAAATAACACAAATTTTAATTCGTCTTGAACACATACTACTATATTGTCTCCCTAAATATAAAAATTTAATTGAAAATAGTAGTTACTGCTATTGCTTAAAACTACTTGAACCTCTTCGTGGAAGTTACCAATTTGTAAAATACTATCTCAAAAATATTATTTGACCTTTACTAATTCTATTTCATGTTAGTTTTAGCATATTCCATCTTCCTATAATTTTTTCAAAAGCTTCATTCTGTGATTCTCCTTTTAAGTTTGTTTTTAAATAATTATATTTATAAAGAAACAAATTATACAAGCAAGATCTCAATAAGTTAGCAACTAATACTCTGACAGCAGGAGATAAGAAAGCAATTGATAGATGCAAATGAATAGAAGAATCCAACTTTTACTATAATTCATATATCCAGAGTGTAAATAAGATACTAGCTCCAGGAATTTTAGATACTACTAATACGATCACCACATACTTCATTTTCAATGACACTAGACCTTTTATTCTTTTTGAGGCTCAATGCAGTCGAAGGTGGACTCATTAATTATGTACTATCCAAGCTTGAAATGCATTTTCTTATCAGTGAAAGGTATTTTAATTCAAATATCATATTCATACAGAATATTTTTTACATTACAGCACAAAAGGTTTCCTATAGTTTAGGTTCTAATACCTGAATGTTAGTCTTAATCATAACTCTATGCTACATAGATGCATTATCACCCAAGTCTTACTAAATAAATAAATTCAAATTTGATACTATACATCAGTCATATACTATCTACTATCGAAGAAAGGATATGCATTTATTAATCACAATCCAAAATAATTAAATTAGTACTATGCTATGTAAAATCCAACAGGATCATATAATCGGTATCTACACTTTCAAGTATATCTGTTATAAACCTAACGAATTAATAGAAGACATCATCATTACTTTTTATACATGCAATCATCAACCATAAAATATTACAATAATATTCAGAGTACGAGAAAAAGTGTGGATTCCATATAACTTTCTCCTATAAAGATACCATCAAATGCTACCCACAATTCTCCATTATGCCTTCTAAACATCACAAGTTCATGGTTTCTTAAGTCACTCTCACTACACTAAACCTTCCAACCTTCCTAACAAACATATTTTAATACACAATGAAATATAACAAACTTCTTAATTTTTGCTGCATTCTTCCAAAGATGACTAATCCTCCATCCACAAGCCATCTCACGGAATTGCCAGAATTGTCCGATGAAATCATATGGTAGATCCTTGTGAGGTGTGAGCCCAAGATTGCAAGTAGATGTAAGGTTCTAAATTCGATCTGGAATCAATCCATATTATCACCTGAGTTTGTCAAATAGAGCACTACCCATAATGCTCACAACAATTCGATCATTGTTGTAAGACTCCAGCTTTTTGAAAATTTAGTAACAAATTATTTTATAATTTATTATATTTATTTAAGATTATATTTTTAGAGATTTTTATATTAATTAGATATTTTTTATTATTGATTTAAAGCTTTGGTGATTGAGAAATAATAAAAATTTTATATGTTTAATTTTGAATATTTAGATTTTGAGCTTTATTTTATGATTTTAAAGGAAATTAATTTGATTATCTCTAATTATTGAATTAAAATATTTCTTTGAAAATAAATTGTAATTTGATAATTGGTATTTTTATAAGGTTTAATTATTCTATTGGTCCCTATAGTTTCACAATGTTGGGAATAAGACACCATTCCCCCTTGAGAAAACACCTTTGATAGAGAAATAAAATAGACACAATCACAACACAAGAATTTAACGTGGAAACTCCAATTACCGGAGAAAAAACCACGGCCGTTGACTAATGACAACCAGAGAATATCACTATGTGAAAATTGTTACAACACATAGACTTCTTTCACTCTAACACCGGCACCCCGGTACACCCACACTCTCTCAAAGCAAATATCTAACTACACCTCACAACACTCTCTAATCAAAGAGTACAGAGGAAAAGAAAAATCAGATACAAGCTTAAAGTGTTTCTGACTGGTGCAGAAACAAATGGAGAACTTAGCCTCATATTTATAGCCTAGGCCACCCACTCCATTTGCTATCCTAAGCAATGTGGGACTAATTCAACCAAATCCTAACAATCTCCACCTTGATTGAAATAGTCACACATCTTCAGCTTCCATTGTCAACACCGACAATTCTTTGCTGCCATTGTCTATACCGACAATCATAGTTCAGAGAACTATCATACTCCACCATGAAAGTATACTCACTTGGAATTAGACCACTCCAAGCATTTCGCCTTGGTACAGATCGAAACCTTGCTGAAAATTCATGGTGCAACTTCCAAATTGGCTTTTCCTGGAAGTTCTTCAACCATCGACCTAACTCCACCACACACCTTGCATCTCAACGCCAACCAATGCCCGTGTGCAATTGTGGACCCGATTGCCACAACTTATCCTTATCCATGGCAATGCGGTAATACCATGAGGATACTTCTTGTCTTCTAGAGAACATCATCTTCTCTCATAGAGAGAGCAACCAGAGATCTTCTCCTTCAACGCCTTGTGCAAACCTGATTGTATCAACACATCCTTGACTTGTATTTGCCACAAGCCAAAATTGATTCTTCCATCAAATTTCTCTATTTCAAGCTTCATAGCACTTGAATATCCTGACATTGTTGCAACCGTATACTGGAATAGTATAACTCAACTGTAGACCGTGCACTAGGAAGGGTCCCCAGGAAAGAGAGGTGGGTCACAATGGACACACTTAAATACCAAGTCTTTCCTTAGCCAGAACCTTTCCAAACTGCACTCTCACAGTGTCACACTGCCTTCCAGCAACAACAACAGCAACCAAAGCTCAACCTCAAGTCATAGGATAAAATTCTTTTCTGATGTGGAAGGTCAGACTAGGCTGCAACCACAGAGCATACTAAGAATAAATCCCACCGAACCGAAGCTCTGATACCACTTGTTGGGAATAAGACACCATTCCCCCTTGAGAAAACACCTTTGACAGAGAAATAAAATAGACACAATCACAACACAAGAATTTAACGTGGAAACTCCAATTACCGGAGAAAAAACCACGGCCGTTGACTAATGACAACCAGAGAATATCACTATGTGAAAATTGTTACAACCCATAGACTTCTTTCACTCTAACACCGGCACCCCAGTACACCCACACTCTCTCAAAGCAAATATCTAACTACATCTCACAACACTCTCTAATCAAAGAGTACAGAGGAAAAGAAAAATCATATACAAGCTTAAAGTGTTTCTGACTGGTGCAAAAACAAATGGAGAACTTAGCCTCATATTTATAGCCTAGGCCACCCACTCCATTTGCTATCCTAAGCAATGTGGGACTAATTCAACCAAATCCTAACACGCAAAATTTTCAATTAGGTCCCTATATTTTTTTCTTTTAATTTGATCCCTGCACTAATTTTTTTTTCAATTAGGTCCCTCTTGACAGTAATTGGTTTAATTGTATAGGGACCCAATTAAAAAAATTAGTGCAGGAACCCAAATAAAAGGAAAAAAAAAGTATAAGAATCTAATTAAAAAAAATTGGTGCAAGGACTCAATTAAAAGGGAAAAAAGTATAAGGACCTCATTAAAAATTTTGTAAAACTATAGAGACCAACAGAGTAATCATACCTATTTATAAATATTAGTATTGGATTAAAATTTATTTTCAATTACTCAATTACTGCTACTTTTATCAAAATTACCTAAACTACCCTAACCCTAACTCTAATTTTAAAACAGACATACACACACAAAATGCTAAAATTTTCACCACCTCACCGCCACCCCAACTCCCTTTTCCTCACACTCTCAACAACACTCAACAACACAAAACACACACACCATGAATTAAAGAAAGAAGAGGGAAAGAGAGAACGGAGAAGAAGGGAAAAGAGGAGAGGGGGCCGCGTTGCGACCGCACCCTGTCGCGCCCAGGTCACCGCTGTGGAGCCGTCGCCACTGTTTCGCTGAGCTGCTGCCGTCATCACGCACAAGAAGAGAGGGAGAGCTCGCACCTCGTTGCCGCCGTCCATGGATCCACGAGTCGTGTCAGTGCCGTCGAGAAAAGGGAGAAGACGCGAGCTGGAAGAGCTACGCCCAGTCGCCGTCGTCGCGCCAGTAACCACTATCGTTCATCGTCTCCATCAATAGAGGTTCACCGGGAAACGGAGCTCAACGCGAGGGGAACAAAGCGCGATGAGAGAGAAATCTCGCACCATTGTTGATGTGGTTGAGGTCACCGTTCCTCTGCCGTCATCGTTGCTGAGATGCCATTGTTATTGCCTCCATTTCCGCCGTAGATTGATGCCAGCTCCGCCGCCATGAGCCTCTTCTCTTGCCATTCAAGGAGCTGTGCTCCATCACCGTTTTGCTGTCGTTGAGCCGTTCTACCGCTACTTGGTTCAATTTTTTCTTAGTTGCAGTAAGCTTTTCATTCAAAAAATGTCCTTTTGTTGATGTTCTGTTATCTTAGCTGTGGTTTTGGCGACATTAATGGTATAAAATTGAGTTTCGATTATTACATGTTGTGATTAGAGTTGCTGTGGTTGATGAGAAGGTGGTTTGGAGCTGAGGTTGCGGCTGCCACCGTAGCAGGTTGAGAGAAAACAAATTTTTGTCGTGTGATTGAGCCGCGAACGAGTTAAGGACGTTTTCTTAAATTCTTTTTACATTTAAGAATTGTTATAAGTCGATAATAATATGAAAAATGGATTTTATGATTATGTGAGTTTTATGGTTAAACTGAACTGTTTTGGATGGATATGATTATTTATCTTATTGATTTATTGAATTATTTGAGGATGCTGGTTATCTGATTATTGATTTAGTTTTATTGAGTTAGTCGTTGTTGGACTGGTTTCTTGAAATTTGTTTGTTTGATTTGTCGGAAATGATTCTAACGATTTGTCGGAAATGAACTGACGTTCACTGTGATTGAAAAATATTTTTACTTATTTAAAATATCTTCTTATAACAATTCTTTAAAATTCCCTACTGAGAACCAGCGAGAATGATGTTCTCACCCTCTTACAACTTTATCTTTTCAGGATAGACGAAGACGCCTGTAGAGTTTTAGTTAAGTACTTAGATTTGTTGTTTCTGGTTGTTTACACATGTTATAAATTTTTTCCTCGCCTTTATTATTATAATGTTGTGAGAGGGATAGGAGTTGTATGTTTTATATGTATATTATATTTATAAGTTACTTGTGTAGGAAGTCTTGTATATAAATATATGTTTGTTTATTTTCAAGATAAAATATTTTTCCTATTTTCAAAGAAATCAGCAATACGGTGTCAAGTTAAGACTCCTATTTTAATATTAAGTATATAAAGTAGTCATAATACTTCTTGCTATCAGAATGGCAGAGCCGAAAGCGTGACATTCTGATAGTGAGGGTGTTACAATTGTCCTACAGTTTGGGTATCCTAACTTCATATAACCTATTAATTGGATTAGCATGTTATCTGCAAAATCCGGTGTGCCACTTGATGCTCAACTCCCCATACATGGACCTCATATTTTTTATTAGTCCATCATTGGTTCTGACAAGGGACTTATTGCCATCAACTACAGCACCGATGGTGTTAGCTCTGATTTTCTCATATGGAATCTCTTAACTGGTGCACAAAGTCATATAGCAGATCCTTTTGGGAGAGATACACAAATGGATACAAAAACTTTGGTCTCACATATGATCTAGACACACAGACATACTATATTTGCTATGTTTACAAGAACACAAACATCGATCAAGAGCTCAACTGGCGAGTCTATAACTCCATCGATGATCTTTGGGAGGATGGCTCTCTTGATCAACATAGTATCCAAAAGCTTGGTCCTAAAACTTTGATGTATAAGAGACATGCATTATGGATTAACTGGGTTGGTCCATCATTCAATACCCCTTATTCAATTGTGATGTTCTCTTTGAAGTACAAGACTATTGAGAGGTTTAGAATTCTAGGTATGGCCAGGAACCAACTAAATTATATAACACTATTTAGAGATTATTTGTTCTATGTATCTTATGTCACTGGACTGTCTAATCCCTCACTGATGTTATGGAAGAGTAAATCCTGGAGAAGGTTCCATTGGTTTATAGGAGAAATATTTACGGATACACATGATTGGCATTAGTGACAAGCCAAGATTTATTTCTTGGTAATAATGTTCTGTTGCTTTATGAGCATAGTAGAAATCTCATGAGAGTCAATGATAGGAAGACCACAGAAGTTCTTCTCACTACCATATATATATATATATAGAAGAGTTAAAGCACATCTTCTATAGGCATTGGCATGACAAGGTTCATTTGAATTCTCTAATAGTGCATAATCATAGCCTACTTACTTCATAATCTACAAGATTATTCCACTATATATGTCATGGGATTAATGGGACTAAGTTGTATTTTACCTTTAAAAACTAGGATTACAAATTACAAATAGTTATGTATTCACTTTTGGTATCTAGAATAGACTTAGTTATGTTTTTAATGTTAATCTATTCCTTTTAGTAGCCAATGATTTTGTAACCCCTTCTATCACCAGCTTTTGTGTTACTTAAAAGTTTT
Organism: Arachis ipaensis; assembly: GCF_059453495.1. Taxonomy (NCBI): domain Eukaryota; kingdom Viridiplantae; phylum Streptophyta; class Magnoliopsida; order Fabales; family Fabaceae; genus Arachis; species Arachis ipaensis. Next base: position 36,581,776 of record NC_142444.1, on the reverse strand, counting down.
AATTTATGAAATTTATAATGTTATACATTTATGCTTTACATGTTAATCTATCTTATAAAGCTATTCAAATCGAATAATATACATTAAGTTTTTTAAGCATCTATGGAATCAAGATCGTTTATTAGAGAATCATATACCAAAAAAAATTATTCAATGTCTATTGTTTCATTCCATCTTCAAAGAACTTTTGACCAAACTCCTCTATATATCTAAATTAACCATGCAGATAATATTATTTTAATTATCATCTTCTAGCTAAAAATAAACATCTTTTAAACAAAACATCTTCTATTTCACTAAATTGATGTAAATAAATTTAAAACTAAATATCTAGATTCATTACCTATTTTAAATCATTGCATTTTTTATTATAATAATCACAATACTATCAATATAACTAACTCAACAAAAATATAACTACACTTTTCACATATTTTAAATATTCATCTTATGTAATTTCATATTACTACAATTAAATTAATTAATAAAATTAATTGGCAACAAGTAAATTAACATAGATAAAAAATACAAACATATGAAAATAATATATCATAGTGCATTATTCAATGACTACGTAATGACACCATTATTTATAAAATATATATGTAAAAAAACAAAAGAATAGTGGCATTATTATTATTTAAAAATAAGAATAATATACTATTCAATTTTAATAATTATTATTAATTATTGTTCCTTACATCTTTGGATCAAGCATTAGCCTACAAATATATACAACCTTACAACCTTAGCTAACTAAGTACTCTAAATGACTAAATATTAGCGGTTAAATTTTACTCGAAGGGAATACAACTTTTATTCTTTCATAAATAAATTATAAATAAATATAAAAATATAAAAAATTGATAATATAAAACTGGATTCATAAATAAGTCTCAAATAAATCCAATCACCTAAAGTATAAATAAATTTTAAATAAAGCAAATCACAAATAACATAAATCATAACATATCTAACTCTTCCATAACAAATCAAAAGTTACAACCCAACTCACAACTCAGAAGTTCATACGATAATATAAATTTTTTAGACTTTTAAAGATATATCAACATTTCAAGTTCTCAATCAATAGAATTCTCATCTATCTACTACCCAAAAAGGCAATTAAGCATTGTTGAATGAGTGCAAATTCCCTAAGACCTTCCACTTGCACTTTCAAATGGTGCCACAGGTCACACATTAACACCATAGAAACAAACCGACAGAAATATAAATAATAATAAATTTAAAAAAAACTGGATATGGTTATATTAGGCAACATAATAGCATTTTCATTCGAACATACTTGCACAAACACAATAATAGAGCAAAAAACAAAGAAAGAAGAGAGGGACTCGCTGAGAAACTCAAGAACAAAGAATCAAAGTCGCCTACCAGCTACCCAAAAGCCATCACCAGTAATATTACAGTACATTATACCTACACCCAAACCAACAACACTTTGCGCCAATGCACTTGGACTCTAATTTCGTATTTAAAAGGTAGAATAGAGGAAGACTTCAAAACTTAGAGGCAAAGAAAGAAAGATGTTGAGGGAGAGAGTAGATTGGCCTTGGGTATGAATCGGGCTTCATTTTGGGCCAGGAAACAATTTTTATGGACTAGTCTTCTTTCTAGGATGTGGGACGTCAAAAAATTGTGATTATGCGATTCTACGAGTTTTCTCGGTGATCCACATGAAAGGATGCCCTCCAACACGAACATCAAAATTAGAACAAACAAGGAGTGTAGAATTGTAAAAATGTGTGTTTTCACGAGTTGAGACGCGATTCTAACAACATTGTTAACATCCACATTTGTATACATATTGTAATACAATTAGTTCACTTGACGTTGGATTGTTTGAACCTCGGCTACACTTGATCACGTGGTAAGTTTGTCATTACTTTTCAAAATGTTCTTTTTTTTTTTACATTTATAGTATGACCATTAATCAATTTTTTTTTAATATGCATTGTAAGGTTGACATGGTAGAGAAATTGCATCTCTCATGTGGTACAACCTTGATAGCCTTTAATTTAGACAGAGCATCGTGCTACAACGAACATTTTGTAGACATTGGGGGAAATATGATTGAACATTCCATCATCATTTCTGCCAATCAGTCGTCCCACACAGGCAATGATTTAGCCACCACATGACAAATATGAACAAGACGTGGGTAGAGCTTGAAGGTAATGGATTGGCCTAGTAGCAAATGAATCCACTCAATCTAGACTTCATCTAGAGGAACCAAGTTTTTCCTCCAACCAACCTTCTGTCATGAACTCCATCATCGAGTATGTCGTCACCTCAGCCACCACCACATTAGTTTCCCAAATAATTTTCTTTTCAGTACCAAGGTATATCGTTCTTCCTACCCTCCTCCTTAAAACCAAGAAAGCAAGCACTTCATCTAGTTTCAGTACTAGACCATTATTCCAACTTGCATTGCTATACTCAAATGTCCTTATCAGTTCCCCCGCCTCCCACAATCCATCCTCTTGATATTAGTACAATTATACATTTCGTTATACCTTACTTTAGAATTTATTTTGTATTTCTTTATGGATGATACTTTTACATTAATATTTTAATTTATCAATATTTATTAATGTCATTAAACTTAGTTAAATTAATAAATATATTGAAGCTTAGTTAACTATATTTATGTTATCTCTACCTTAGTTAAATTTATTTATATTAGAATTACTTAGCCAATGTTATGTAAATTAATATATTTTTAATTTATACATGGGAAAGAGGCGCTAAACTTGTTTGCAACTTTAGATAGAAATTGATTTCTTCATACATATTTTTTTTTTACAAAAAAACGACGGGCTCTTTGGCGCTTTTGATGTTGAAAGCACTTTCTCATTTAGCATATTCTATTTTGAAGGTGCTACCAGATTAGGTATCTCTTAGTAAGCTAGAAAAAAATAATAGTTTCCATCGTAATAAAAGAGTGACAATTTGATAAAAAATTTTAGAAAACATAAAAAATTTATTAAGAAAAAAAAACAAAACCAAAATATGAAAAGTTGGATCCCTTAGTGGTATATAGTATTAACCATGTCAGGTGTTGATGAGCAGATATTTATGCTTTTTGGCATAGTTTTCACATAGTTTTCAGCATATTTTGTTTAGTTTTTATTAAGCTTTTACAGGTTTTAGTGTTAAATTCATATTTTTGGATTCCACTTTGAGTTTGTGCATTTTTGCACCATTTCAAGTATTTTTTGGCTGAAACTAAGGAGCTGGAGCAAAAGTATGATTTAGAGACAGAGAAAACACTGTAGATGTTGTCCAGATCTAACCTCCTTGTACTCGAAATAGATTTTCTGGAGCTATAGAAATCCAAATGGAGCATTCTCAATGGCTATGAAAAGCTGACTTTCAGAGCTTTCCAGAAATGTATAATAGTTTATATGTTGTTTCGGATTAGAAGGCCCAAAACTGGCGTCCAACGCTAGCTTCCTGCCCTTTCCTGGCGTCCAGCGCCTAAGGAAGCAGAGCCCAATGTCCAAACGCCTAGAGAGGACTCCCTAGCTGGCGTTCCACATCCAAGAGACCTCATAGCACGTGGATATCATCAAGCTCAGCCCAAACACTCACCAAGTGGGCCCTAGAAGTGGATTTTAGCACTAAAAAGACTGTTGTACCCTTACTAGTCATTAGCTTAGTATTTAAGGAATTTTATTTATGTTATTCAGAGAACAGACATCACTTTTTAACATCATACATGTTTACCATTTTTTTTTAATTCAATATGAATTTCTAAACCTCCTAGGTTGAGGGGAGGAGTCCTGCTAAGTCCTATGAATTAATAAAAGTATTACTATTTCTTCTTTGATCCGTGTTTGATCTATCTCTAAGATGTATATCTGATCTTCATCGTGGTTAACAGGATGATCTGATAAATTAGCTCTATTCATCACACTAAGACGAACGTGCCTGACAAACACCCGCGTCTACTTGGATTCGTGTGAATACTTGGAAGGAAAGCACAAGCCAACAGCTATGTTTATACATCTCTCAGATGGTTAATCCACGACTTTGTTGGGGACTTCTCGAGACACCAGTTCAGCCAATTTTCGGAGAGATTAGGGTCTCCGTGGTATAAGCTAGATCCAAAGAAGTAGCGTTCTCTGATCCAGAAAATTCGACCTTGTCTGTGGCATGTTGAGTAGGATCGCCAGGAGAATGATTTGCTAGAGCTTCACCCTCCATTAGATTGAATGACCAAGGGCCCTGGCGTTCAGTCTGTAGCAGAGGAGATCAATAACCACGGGTAATGGCTTTGATCACATATAGCCTGCCACAGAGGAACATCATCACAAGCAAAGAAGATAGTGATACCAGAATCAATTCAGAAAGGCAAAGCAACTCTAACTCTCAACTCTATTCCCAGCATATAATTCCTATCGGTATTTTCTACCCCTTTTCCTTTCATAGTTTCATGATCATCATACTTCAACCAACTCCATATACAACCTTCTGATTCTGCATAACTAAGACCTGCAAGACAACCATTGCTTGCTTCAAACCACAATCCTCGTGGAATCGACCTTGACTCGCTCAGGTATTACTTGGACGACCCAGTGCACTTGCTGGTACTGCTGCTGTACAAAAAGTGTGGGGGTTTGCGTACACGCGCACCAGGTGTACACTAAAATTAATCAATAGTATAAAATACATGTTAGAATACAAAATACACATATTGAAAATAAGTTAAACAGCATATATTTTCATACATAAATATATATAGTGGTTGATTTTAGTAACTAATTTTAATGTACAAATGACATTTTTAATATAGTATATACTGTTACTGAGGGAAAAAGATATGATCACAACTTCAAGTTTAGTATACATAAAGTAATTTCATTATGAGTGCATATATGATAAATTGCTCACAAATTGTATAAGATAGTGTATTATAGGTATGTGTTAAGAGAGAGAAATTGTACGATTCGATTTCTGAAAAGAGAGGGAAAAAAAGTGAATTTGAACTAGCAATAAATAAATTGTATTGTCCGATTTAAAAAATTAACAATTACAATAATAAAATTGCACCATTAGATTTAGTTTTTTACAAATTAAAAAATATAACATTCTGAAATTGCATCATCTGATTTCATTCTTAAAAAATTGGGAATTGAAATTGCACCATCTGTTTTTTTTTTTTCAAAAATGTAAAAAATTAAAGAAAATAAAATTGAACCATTCGATTTCTAAATTTTGAATTTTAAAAAAGAATTGCAAAATATATCCTCTAATTTCTTTTTTTATAAAATAATTTTTATATCTTTTTTTATGAGAAAAGCGGGGTCAAGGACCAAAACCAATAGGAGGACGGAAAAAACTAAAAGGAAAAACAAGAACAAAACCAAACTAAAAAAGGCTAAGATCCTCTCAACCTAAAGGTCCCAAAAAGATCAAAACTAATAGCATGGACTATATTACGAGAGATGTTGTAAAAAATATGAACACCTAATGGCATCTCTTGTCTTTTCTTTGCCAATTTATTAGCCACGCTATTTGCTTCACGTAGGGTGTGTTTCTGTTGCACATTTTGTATGCGCCTAGTAAGAATTTCAATTTCATCAACCAGGGTCTTACAAGGGTGAGTAGGAATGCAACCTCCTTTGATGAAGCTTGTTGCTATATTGGAGTCAGATTCGATGATAAGCTGATAGAGGCCATTAGCAATAGCTATTTGCGTTCCTTTTATGATACTTCAGAGTTTGGCATGCATGATAGAGCAGCTTCCAAGATTACAGGAGATACCTAGGATATATTTCCCAAGTTGATCACGAATAACTCCTCCGCACGTCAGATTATTACTTTGCACTGTGAAGGAACCATCAACATTTATCTTGAAGAAAGCTTCTGGGGGTGGAATCCACTTAATAAGAGTATTGGAACCAACAGTGGTCTCTTTAGATGAGAAGAATCTCTGCATAATGTTAATTATCTCTGAACATCTAACTTTAATATACTCTACAGCAACCACATTGCTAGTTGTTTGTGTAACAACCTAGATTTTCAATAACGAATTTCTTAACTTTATGCATTAGGAATTCGCAAAATCCGAGTGACACAATTAGATTTGGTTTGACGAGCTGATTTTGAATATGTAGAAAAGTAAATAATAATATTTTATTAAATAATAATATTTTAAGATAATAATATTTTTGTATATTAATCTTTTATTATAATGATATTTTATTATTAATCTTATATGAATCACCTTATAACTCCCACAGTTTCACCACGTCCAGCCACCTCATGCTTATTTTTCGGTCTTCATATATAACCTCAAAAGTACTTCTTATTTTCTTTTTCTTTTTCAAACATAACTTGGAAAAAGAAGAACGAGAGAGAAAATATGAAGATCCATAGTCGGCAAGTTTCTGAGGTTCGATCCTTTCATACAAAAAACACTAACAAAGATTCTAACCTGATTAAACTATTCGTCTCTTCCTCCTATTCACAACCATGTTAGATTCATCAAGGTGAAGATTTTTTCCTGAATTTACGATGGATATCAAGATTTGGTTATGTATATCATGGTTTAAGCATTGTTTTGACAAAAAATAAGAAAAATGTGAGCTAAAAATCATCAAAGAATAATCGGTTTTTGCGAGCTAACACCGAGAGGTAAGGTTTGGCAAATTAATCATGAATTGATTGTGTTTTGATGCTTAGTTGATGGTTGATTGTTGCTGCTTGAAATTGAGTGTTTACGTAGTGTTTTAATGTGTTTTTGTTGGCTAAAACCTTGGGCGTCGGGTGTCCTCTAGTTACAATTTTTAGGCACTAGGCGTCCTCTTTCCTCTCTGAGACTTGTGCGCTGGGTGCCCTTCATACCTAATCAAGTGGGAGTTGGGCACTCACCCATGCATGCTCTCAAAGACGATGGGCACCCCTTTTATATATATATGAAAGTGATCGGCGTTGAGCGCCATCATCAACATATATGTAGTATATATATCATATAACTTAGCATACATATTTACACATATATATTATATAATAGAAATGATGGGCGCCGGGCACCCTTTCTCTGAAAAATATTTTGGGTGTTGAGCGCCCATTAGCTGGGTGTTAGACACCTACGACATGTTAAAAACTCTTCGCGCTTCAAAAGCACTAGGCATCAGTTGTAGGTGCTAAGCGCCACGCTTTGTGAAAAATAAAAGAAAAAATAGGGTTTTGAAAATATTAAGAGAAGAATTATAATTTATTAAAGTTACAGAGGTAAAATACAATTAAATAAAATTTTAAGGTGCTAAGGTAATTAATTAAAAGATTGATAAGTTAAAATATAATTAATTAAAACTTATGATTAAATTATGAATAACTAAAATTCTGAGATTAGGTGTAATATGTAAGAGTAATATTTAAAAGTTAAGAGATACAAAAATAAGTTAAGTAAAAGGTGATATAAGCAACGTAAAGATTTAAGAAGAATATGACGGTAATCAAAGTAAAAGACATAGAGAGATCATTCTAAAATCTGAAATCTAGGAATTTTTTCATAAAACACCTAGGGAAGCGTATAAGGAGACTTATGTTGAGTAAAATGTCAAGAAACTATATGTTGTGAGTGAATGCTGAGAGAGCCTTCGAGCTGAGACATTGACCGCGGAAGCCTTCGGGATGAGATAATAATCACGAGAGCCTTTAAGATGGCTGAGATAATGATTGCAAGGGCCTTTAGACATAAGATAGTTATTGAGAGAGCCTTTGGGCTGGGCCAACTCGGGCCACTATATAGTGGAGACACCCACCAAATGGGAACTACTTTCTAGACCCTTCTCTTACCTGTTCAAGAGAGCAGAGCTGCCATTTAGGGTAGATGAGACGTTGTAATGTGCACATCTCTAGAAAAGCCATATCCAGGATTTGCGCCAGGTAATGTCGTTAGAAAATAGGCAACTGACACATGAGCTCATGACCTGCATAGGGCTAAACATGCATCATACTTGTTAGTACATCCTTTTCTATTATGCACTCTGTGTGAAAGTGTGTGTATTCTCTGCAATATCTATTGCGTGATATTTTTCTATATTCTCTATTTGTATACTATTTTCTATATTCTACTACTTATCTGATAAACAACAAAGTGTTAATGAACTTAACTAACAACCCCAACCTTACTAAGAATTCCAAGTTTTTACCATTTTCCTCCACTCCAGATGGAGCGCTGGCGGCCCAGTAATGATGTATGATCATGCGAAGGAGTGATGGAATATATCATATCTTGCATTTTGATAGCATTAGCTTGGTTCAAGATTTTAAAAACCTAGAGTGTTATTCCCTCGCTTTTGTAGTCTTGAGGGATTAGGGGATGCCTTATGTATGTATGTATGTATGTATGTATGTATGTATGTATGTATGTATGTATAAATAGTTAATAGTTAGCTACTCCTTATTAACAAAACGTGCAATGTATATACGCGATAGTTTTAAACTACTTTATCTGTTATTATTTGTAATTTTATTTATGTACATCTTTCTGCTTATCGAACCAAACGTTTTCAAGAAAAATTACCTAGCAAAAATAACTGTGCTTTAACAATGAATCAGACTCATACAATAAATATTAGTTAATAAATATCAAAGCAAGTTAGTAACGCCGAAGTTCTAGTAAAATAATGACATGCTAGAAATTGGGTTGTTACAATTTGATATCAGAGCAGTTCGTTCTCAGTACAGCCTAGGGAGTGGGCTGAAATATGCTTCACTGCATGCTCAGATTGTGTGTCTGATGCTGATAATATATCTTTGTGATATGAGCTGCATCATCATCTTAGTGTATTCATTCTGAAAATATTCACACTCAACTTGAAGTGTTAAGACTGATTACCTTAATATTGATTGTTTGGTGTGAATAGGACCACGATGAGTTCACAGGGACAGAGCACTTAGGGAAAAACTCCCATTATTACCCCGGCAAGAAATGAGCGGACTGAGGAAGCCTTTATCGTTATGATGAACACCATGGCTGAAGTCGTGCGTGAAACAATAGCTGCAATTACCCATGCGATTAATTGTGAAGGAGAGAGAAACGGTGAGAATAGCGGTATCAATGATATATATGCGCAACATCATGATAGGCATATGTCATTAGCTGCTTTTCTAAAGATAAATACGCCAAAGTTTAAAGGTACCATCATTGCTACTGAGGATGACAATTGGTTTCGGGATATAGAGTGATCTCTGTAGGCTCATCTTGTTCTGAAAGGACAGTGTGTGGAGTTTGCATCCTACATCCTGGAAGGGGATACACAGCATTGGTGGAAGGGTATGGAGTGCCTGCTGCAATAGAAGAGTGATGAGATTCCATGGGCTATTTTTATGGAGGCATTTTATAACAAATACTTCCCTAGGCCTACTCGTGACGCGAAGGAGATGGAGTTAATGCAATTGAGGTAGGGAGGTATATCTATTGCTAAGTATACAAAGAATTTTTGTGTCATTTTTCAAAGATCTATCAAGGGAATCTGGAAAATTTTGAGGAATGGAAGTGTTTAAAGTTCGAAGGAGGACCTCAAGAGGATCTAATGAATTTGGTGGTTCCGTTGGAGACAGAGAACTTTGCAGAACTGGTTAATAAGAGTCAACTGGTGGAGGATTGTACGAAAAAGGTGGTGACAACAAGGATGAATCACCAAGGGCTTCCATAGAGGCATTTTAATCATTATGTGGCTACATTGAAGAGGAACATTAAAATGGCTATATTACCTCTGCGTAGAAACCAGCAAATTGGAAATTTTCCTACTCGCCCTATTGGAAGGAATGGTGACAGGCCAAGGCAAGATGCCAGTAAGTGACCTCAACAGACACCGGTTGATTTTGTATTTAAGTGGTGTGGAAAGGACCATGATAATAAGCCTTGAAAAATTGGATTGAATTCCTGCTATTATTGTAGAAAGCCTGGGCATATGCCATCACGCCATCAAGCCTGCTATTATTGGATGGCCCAGCATCATGTCATCTGGGTGGTGAGGTGTCCTAGATGGCCCTAATGTTGCTGACCTCCTGAAACTGATGGTTCACGCGGTACGGGAGGTGGAGGAGGTGGTGGTGGGGGTGAATCATCATTGCCTGTGGGGATGTCACCATGGTCCTCATGTCTGTCGAACTCTGCCTCCTCATCTGACTCTACATCCAATCGCATCCGGCGAGGCCTGACCCTCTCCCTCCTAACCCCTTCCCCTGGTCCGCGCTCTCTGACACCCCCTCTCTTTCTTAGTAGGTTGTTGGGTGTCCTCCTTGACCTCCTTCGCACGCCGACGCTAATCAGGGATGTCCCAAGAAAGGTGGAGAACGTCCTGCAGCTAGTTGGTAGTAGGCTGGATGTCATGAGGTAAATTGGCTAGCCTCAGATCATCGAGTACGTCCTGGCCTGATAGGTTCCTAACCCGGTAAGCACCCCGCCACCAATCCCAGTACTCTTGGGTCGGCCTATATACTACTAGAAATAGGATTTTTTCGGACGAAAATTTCAAACGAAATCTATTCCGTCTGAATGACTTTTTCATTTTGGACAAATTTGAGACAAATGTTGAACAATTTTTAGTGGAGACATTGGAATAATATATTCTGTCCTAAATTTATCTAAATTTTGTCCCAAATTTTAGCGCCAAATTTTTTTTGGATGGCGCCAAAATTTTCATACAGATTAGCAACACATTTTGGACAAAAACTATAATTCGTCTGTATTCCATCTGAATATGCGCAATAACTTCAAACGGATTTAGGACGCATTTTGAAAAATGTTAATTCTATCCGAAATTTGTCTATAATTAGTCTTAAATGCTTTTACTATAGCGAACCCTTCGAAGTAGCTAAATTTTTTTTCCACAAATTTGGGACGAAAATAACATCATCTGTAAATTCTGTTTGAAAGTGCATCAGTTTTCAAACGAGTTTTAAATGTTTATTGAAAAATTTTAACATTTATTATAAAAATATTATTTATATTTTAAATTAGTCTATTATTTTTAATTTATTCTTTTAATTATTTACGTTATAATAATTTAAAATTTAATTTTGTAACAACTTTAAGATAAAGTGTATCTAAAAGAATCACGTATATAAAAACTTAAAAATAAATTATATCCAATCTTCTAAAAAAATAATACAAATAATAAATAATAATAAAAAATCACAAAAAATAAAAAAATCATATACTTTTTCATATAAGATTAAGGTATATTAAAAATTAAAAAAAATACAAATGAATACATTTTATAGTGCACTTTTTCATACTATTCAGTTTGATCTTCGTCCTCATCGTTCTCGTCCTCGTCTTTGTCTTTATCCTCGCCCTCGTCCTCATTCCCAAGTGTCTCATCATCATCATCATCATCATCATCATCATCATCATCATCATCATCATCATCATCATCATCATCATCATATCTTGTACTATTGGTATCCAATAAATCAATAATAGTGTCAATATCATTTGAGATATGATTGTTAGATTAATTTGTGGCATCTTCTTGATATGCAAAATCTTCTGTTATTTCAATCTCAATCTCCCCTCTTGCTTTAGTCTTGAATACAGACCACCATTCTGCTTTTTCTCTGGTGTTGCTTATTGGATGAGGTGCAAAATATACTTGGATTGCTTTATGTGCAATGATAAATGGAACATATTTACCATATCGTTGATTCTTTCGAATCTGTATGATTCCATACTCTTTGTTTACCTTTGTTCCTTTGCCAATCGTGGGATCAAATCCAAGGTTCTAAAAACTGAACCGGTCATCGAACCGTTCTGATTACTGGTTCACTGGTTTACATGTTTAATCGGTTCAACCGTGGATCAACCAAAATAACCATTTTATAATAAATAATAAATAAATCTAAATAAAAATAATAAAACATAATTATAATTTGTATACCAAAAAGAAGAATCGTTAATGCTGGCAAAAACCATACAGCTTTATGATGTTTCGGTGCCTGAATTCTGTCAATGCTTTGATCTCATTTTCAAATGCCTTCCAATTAAACTTATCATCCGCATCTGATTCCATGTGAAGTTTTTTTCACAGCAACAACCTTACCTAGAGGCAACTCAGCCTTGTAAACAGATCCTTGCCCTCCAATGCCAATGAGATATTTGTCATAAAAATTATTGGCACCTTTAATGATGGTTTCAAATGCTATTTTTCCATCATGACTCCATATGAAAAATTGTTCTTCTGGTTGCATTTCTTTGAAACACCAACCACACAAAGTGTTAGTGTTAATACTCCAAAGATAAGAAGTAGAACCAATAACATGACCAAAGTTAAGCTTGACCTGCCATTAAAATTAGATGGAATTGTGCCAAAAAAATTATTACGAGAGAGATTCAACCACTGCAACTACTTCAATTCTCCAAGCACTCTTGGTATTGTTCCATTCAACAAATTCCCACTAAGATCAAGAGAATAAAGAGCTCCAAATGACTTGAAGTCAGAGGGGATGCTTCCTTCTAGTTTGTTGTTGCTCAAGTTCAATGCCAACAAGTTAGGTAATAGAACAACTTCAGCAAGGTTCAAATCAAGAATTATCATAATCAAATCAATCAATTCATAGAACCAAAGCATATCAAAATCAATATTCAAGATCATTAACAATCCTAAATCATAGTAATGACTAATGTTAACAACAATTGAAGAAGCAAGATGAAAAATTATAGATTAACTAACCAATTAAAGTTTAAAACAACAATTACAGTTAAAAAAATAAAAAATAAACTTCTAAAGAGAGCAAAGATTGTAGTATCGTTGTGAAAAATCCAACTCGACCGGGCTTAGTCAAGGGGGAAGATAAATGTACTTACCTGCTCAATCAATTAAGGAACGAACTAGATCCTTCAAGACAGAGCACAGAGCGGGACAAGGAGCACGACGGTGGGGCTGACGCGGTGGAACATAGGCCGCGTGGCAGGACAGTGGCTGCGCGATGGAGGAACGAGGTGAGACTAGTTAAAGCGACAATGGTGGCTTCAAAGTTCGAACAGCGGCGGAGACGACCAGCGAGCAAGGCGGTGGCTTTGACGGCGGTGGCTGGACAGAGCAGGTGTGGGAGTGAGGGAGGAGCTTGATTTTGAGAGGAAGGAGGAGGAGGGTCGCGTGAGTGAGAGAGTGGCAGAGTGCTTCATTTGGATTTTCCCAGGGTGGCTACGCGATGGAAGGGGAGGAAACTTGCAATGGCTGCTGCGCGATGGAAGGAAAGAGAGCGAGCCCTGTCACGACGGCGGCGGCACAAGGCGGTGACTGAAGTGCTAAATGGAGGTGAGGGACGGAGGTAAGGGACGATGAGATTGGGAGGATGAAGTTAGGGCAAACTGGAGGCTGGATCTGGGATTCTGGGCATATGGAGTTAGCGAGAGAGATTGAAACGAGAGCGTTTGGACGCGCATTCAAAAAACTGGCCGGGTCACGGTTCGGTTCGACCGACTGGTTCTCGACCGGTTCAACGGCTCAACTCCGGTTTTAGAATTTACGGTTTTGCTGTTTGTTTGAACCCTCTTTCTTCACGGTTTAACCGGTTCAACTGGCCGGTCTGAACCGGTTTTCAGAACCTTGATCAAACCATTCACATTTAATTAGTACAACTGGTCCACGAAATTGTGATCCCTGATAATGGCTCCAAAAGCTTGGTGCTCTAATCTTAATTCATAATTTGTCACAACTTCGATACAACTAACCAGCAAGTGCACTGGGTCGTCCAAGTAATAAAACCTTACGTGAGTAAGGGTCGATCCCACGGAGATTGTTGGTATGAAGCAAGCTATGGTCATCTTGTAAATCTCAGTCAGGCGGATATCAAATGGTTATGGAGTTTTCGAATAATAATAATAAATAAACAGAAAATAGGATAGAGATACTTATGTAATTCATTGGTGAGAATTTCAAATAAGCGTATAGAGATGCTTTCGTTCCTCTGAACCTCTGTTTTCCTGCTGTCTTCATCCAACCAATCCTACTCCTTTCCATGGCAAGCTGTATGTTAGGCATCACCGTTGTCAATGGCTACATCCTGTCCTCTCAGTCAAAATGGTCCAATGCGCTATCACTGCATGGCTAATCATCTGTCAGTTCTCGATCACACTGGAATAGGATCCATTGATCCTTTTGCGTCTGTCACTACGCCCAGCACTCGCGAGTTTGAAGCTCGTCACAGCCATCCCTTCTCAGATCCTACTCGGAATACCACAGACAAGGTTTAGACTTTCCGGATCTCAGGAATGGCCATCCATGGGTTCTAACTTATACCACGAAGATTCTGATTAAGGAATCCAAGAGATACTCATTCAATCTAAGGTAGAACAGAAGTGGTTGTCAGGCACGTGTTCATAGGGAATGATGATGATTGTCACGATCATCCCATTCATGTTGAAGTGCGAATGGATATCTTAGAAGCGGAATAAGTTGAATTGAATAGAAAAACAGTAGTACTTTGTATTAATTCATGAGGAACAGCAGAGCTCCACACCTTAATCTATGGTGTGTAGAAACTCTACCGTTGAAAATACATAAGTAATAAGGTTCAGGCATGGCCGAATGGCCAGCCCTCACAAAAGTCTAAGATAGCATAAAAATAATCAAAGATGATCCGAAGATGTAAATACAATAGTAAAAAGTCCTATTTATACTAAACTAGCTACTAGGGTTTACAGAAGTAAGTAATTAATGCATAAATCCACTTTCGGGGCCCACTTGGTGTGTGCTTGGGCTGAGCTTGAAGTTTACACGTGCAGAGGCTTCTTTTGGAGTTGAACGCCAAGTTGTAACGTGTTTTTGGCGTTCAACTCTGGTTTGTGACGTGTTTCTGGCGTTTAACTCCAGACTACAGCGTAGAACTGGCGTTCAACGCCCTTTTGCGTCATTTAAACTCGGGCAAAGTATGGACTATTATATATTGCTGGAAAGCCCTGGATGTCTACTTTCCAACGCCATTGAGAGCGTGCCATTTGGAGTTCTGTAGCTCCGGAAAATCCACTTTGAGTGCAAGGAGGTCAGAATCCAACAGCATCAGCAGTTCTTTCTTCAACCTCTGAATCTGATTTTTGCTCAAGTCCCTCAATTTCAGCCAGAAAATACCTGAAATCACGAAAAAACACACAAAATCATAGTAAATTCCAGAAATGTGAATTTAACATAAAAACTAATAAAAACATCCCTAAAAGTAACTAGATCCTACTAAAAACATACTAAAAACAATGCCAAAAAGCATATAAATTATCCGCTCATCACAACACCAAACTTAAATTGTTGCTTGTCCCCAAGCAACTGAAAATAAAATAGGATAAAAATAAGAGAATATACTATAAATTCCAAAATATCAATGAAACATAGCTCCAATCAGATGAGCGGGACTTGTAGCTTTTTTTGCCTCTTGAATAGTTTTGGCATCTCACTTTATCCATTGAGGTTCAGAATGATTGGCATCTATAGGAACTCAGAGTTCAGATAGTATTATTGATTCTCCTAGTTCAGTATGTTGATTCTTGAACACAGCTACTTTATGAGTCTTGGTCGTGGCCCTAAGCACTTTGTTTTTCAGTATTACCACCGGATACATAAATGCCACAGACACATAACTGGGTGAACCTTTTCAGATTGTGACTTAACTTTGCTAAAGTCCCCAATTAGAGGTGTCCAGGGTTCTTAAGCACACTCTTTTTTTGCTTTGGACCTTGACTTTAATCGCTCAGTCTCAAGTTTTCACTTGACACCTTCACGCTACAAGCACATGGTTAGGGACAGCTTGGTTTAGCCGCTTAGGCCAGGATTTTGTTCCTTTAGGCCCTCCTATCCACTGATGCTCAAAGCCTTGAGATCTTTTTTATTTACCCTTGCCTTTTGGTTTTAAGGGTTATTGGCTTTTTGCTCTTGCCTTTTGGTTTTAAGAGCTTTTGGCTTTTTCTGCTTGCTTTTTCTTTTTTTTTTTTCTTTTTTTTCGCTATTTTTTTTTCTTTTTTTTTTCTGCAAGATTTTGTATTCACTGCTTTTTCTTGCTTCAAGAATCATTTTTATGATTTTTCAGATTATCAAATAACATTTCTCCTGTTCATCATTCTTTCAAGAGCCAACATATTTAACATTCTTAAACAACAACTTCAAAAGACATATGCACTGTTCAAGCATTCATTCAGAAAACAAAAAGTATTGTCACCACATCAATATAATTAAACTAATTTCAAGGATAAATTCGAAACTCGTGTACTTCTTGTTCTTTTAAATTAAAAATATTTTTCATTTAAGAGAGGTGATGGATTCATATTCACTACTTTAAGGCATAGATACTTAGACACTAATGATCATGTAATAAAGACACAAACATAGATAAACATTTAACATAAGAAAATGAAAAACAAAAAATTTAAGAATAAGGAATGAGTCCACCTTAGTGATGGTGGCTATTTCTTCTTGAGGAACCAATGATGTCCTTGAGCTCTTCTATGTTTCTTCCTTGTCTTTGTTGCTCCTCCCTCATTGCTTTTTGATCTTCTCTAATTTCATGGAGGATGATGGAGTGCTCTTGATGTTCCACCCTTAGTTGTCCCATGTTAGAACTCAGTTCTCCTAGGGAGGTGTTGATTTGCTCCCAAAAGTTCTGTGGAGGAAAGTGCATCCCTTGAGGCATCTCAGGGATTTCTTAGTGATGAGCTTCTTCATGCGTCTCTTGAGATCCATGAATAGGCTCTCTTGTTTGCTCCATCATTTTCTTAATGATGGTCTTGTCCTCTTCAATGAGGATATCTCCCTCTATGTCAATCCCAGCCGAATTGCATAGGTGGCAAATGAGGTGAGGGAAGGCTAACCTTGCCATAGTGGAGGACTTGTCAGCCACCTTGTAGAGTTCTTGTGGTATAATCTCATGAACCTCCACTTCCTCCCCAATCATGATGTTATGGATCATGATGGCCCGGTCTATAGTAACTTCAAACCGGTTGCTAGTGGGAATGATTGAGCGTTGAATGAACTCCAACCATCCTCTAGCTACAGGCTTAAAGTCCAGTCTTCTCAGTTGAACCGGTTTGCCTTTTGAGTCAATCTTCCATTGAGCTCCTTCCACACATATGTCCATAAGGACTTGGTCCAACCTTTGATCAAAGTTGACTCTTCTTGTGTAGGGGCGCGCATTTTCTTCCATAATTGGTAAGTTGAACGCCAACCTCATATTTTTTGGACTAAAATCTAAGTAATTCCCCCGAACCATGGTAAGATAATTCTTTGGGTTCGGGTTCTTACTTGGTCATGGTTCCTAGTGATCCATGCATTAGCATAGAACTCTTGAACCATTAGAATTCCGACTTGTTGGATGGGGTTTGTTAGAACTTCCCAACCTCTTCTATGGATCTCATGTCGGATCTCCGGATACTCATTTTTCTTGAGTTTGAAAGGGACCTCGGGGATCACCTTCTTCTTGGCCACAACATCATAGAAGTGGTCTTGATAGGCTTTGGAGATGAATCTTTCCATCTCCCATGACTCGGAGGTGGAAGCTTTTGTCTTCCTTTCCCTTTTCTAGAAGATTCTCCGGTCTTAGGTGCCATCAATGGTAATGGAAAAATAAAAAGCTTATGCTTTTACCACACCAAACTTAGAATATTGCTCGCCCTCGAGCAAGAGAAGAAAGAATAGATGAAGAAGAAGAAATGGAGGAGAGGGAGAGAGAGTTGTGTTTCAGCCAAGAAGGGGAAAAGAGGGATGTGTTGTGTGAAAATGAAGAAGAATGGAGAGGTTTATATAGTGGAGGGAGAGGGGTTAATGTTCGGCCATATGGGGTGGGTTTGGGTGGGAAAGTGATTTTGAATTTTGAAGGTATGTGGGGTTTATGAGGTAGGTTTATGGGGAAGAGTGGATGGATGTGAGTGGTGAATGGGTAATAGGGAAGAGAGCTTGAGGTGATTGGTGAAGGGTTTTGGGGAAGGGTGTTTAATGGGAAGAGAGGATGAATGAGAAGAGGGAAGAGTATTAGTGGAGGTAGGTGGGGATCTTGTGGGGTCCACAGATGCTGAGATGATCCTGTGGGGTCCACAGATCCTGAGGTGTCAAGGAATTGCATCCCTGCACCAATTAGGCATGTTAAATGCCTTTGCATGCAATTCTGGTGTTTAAACGCCGAATTGATGCTTGTTCTGGGCGTTCAATGCCCATGTGTAGCATATTTCTGGCATTGAACGCCAGCTCCATGCTTGTTTCTGGCGTTCAGCGCCAGCTCCATGCTCTGTTCTGGCGTTGAACACCAGCCAGATGCTCCTTACTGGCGTTTAAACGCCAGTAAACCCTTCCTCCAGGGTGTGATTTTTCTTCTGCTATTTTTGATTCTGTTTTTGATTTTTCTATTTATTTTGTGACTCCACATGATCATGAACCTAATAAAACATGAAAGAACAATAAAAATAAAAATAAAATTAGATAAATAAAAATTGGGTTGCCTTCCAATAAGCGCTTCTTTAATGTCAATAGCTTGACAGTGGGCTCTCATGGAGCCACACATGTGATCAGGTCAATTTTATAGACTTCCCAACACCAAACTTAGAGTTTGGATATGGGAGTTCAACACCAAACTTAGAGTTTGACTGTAGGGGCTTTAGTTGACTCTGTACTGAGAGAAGCTTTTCATGCTTCCTCTCCATTGTTACAGAAGGAGATTCTTGAGTTTTAAACACAAGGTTGTCCTCATTCAGTTGAAGGATCAATTCTCCTCTGTCTACATCAATCACAGCTCTTGCTGTGGCTAGGCAAGGATGATGGATTCATCCTCTTCCTTCCCAGTGTCTAGGATTATGAAATCAGCAGGGATGTAAAGGCCTTCAACCTTTACTAACACGTCCTCTACCTGACCATAAGCCTATTTTCTTGAATTGTCTGCCATCTCTAATGAGATTCTAGCAGCTTGCACCTTAAAGATTCCCAGTTTCTCCATTACAGAGAGTGGCATGAGGTTTATTCCTGACCCAAGGTCACATAGAGCCTTCTCAAAGGTCATGGTGCCTATGGTACAAGGTATTAGGAACTTTCCAGGATCCTGTTTCTTCTGAGGCAATCTCAGTTGATCCAATGCATTTAGCTCATTTGTGAACAGGGGAGGTTCATCTCCCCAAGTCTCTTTACCAAATAAATTGGCATTCAGCTTCATGATTGCACCAAAGAACTTGGCAACTTGCTCTTCAGTAACATCCTCATTCTCTTCAGAAGAGGAATACTCATCAGAGCTCATGAATGGCATAAGGAGGTTCAATGGAATCTCCATGGTCTCTAGATGAGTCTTAGATTCCTTTGGTTCCTCAGAGGGGAACTCCTTATTGATCACTGGACGTCCCAGGAGGTCTTCCTCCTTGGGATTCACGTCCTCCCCTTCCTCCTTGGATTCGGCCATGATGGTTATATCAATGGCCTTGCACTCTCCTTTTGGATTTTCTTCTGTATTGCTTGGGAGAGTACTAGGAGGGATTTCAGTGATCCTTTTACTCAGCTGGCCCACTTGTGCCTCCAAATTTCTAATGGATGACCTTGTTTCATTCATGAAACTCAGAGTGGCCTTAGATAAATCAGAGACTAAATTTGCTAAGCTAGATGGATTCTGCTCATAATTCTCTGTCTGTTGCTGAGTGGATGATGGAAAAGGTTTACTATTGTTAAACCTGTTTCTTCTACCATTATTAAAGCCTTGTTGAGGCTTTTGTTGATCCTTCCATGAGAAATTTGGGTGATTTCTCCATGAGGGGTTATAGGTGTTCCCATAGGGTTCACCCATGTAATTCACCTCTGCTATTGCAAGGTTCTCAGGATCATAAGCTTCTTCCTCAGAAGATGCCTCTTGAGTACTGTTGGATGCAGCTTGCATTGCATTCAGACTCTGAGAAATCATATTGACTTGCTGAGTCAATATTTTATTCTGAGCCAATATGGCATTCAGAGTATCAATTTCAAGAACTCCCTTCTTCTGAGGCGTCCCATTACTCACAGGATTCCTCTCAGAAGTGTACATAAACTGGTTATTAGCAACCATGTCAATGAGTTCTTGAGCTTCTGCAGGCGTTTTCTTTAGATGAATGGATCCACCTGCAGAAGTATCCAATGACATCTTAGCTAATTCAGACAGACCATCATAGAATATATCCAGGATGGTCCATTCTGAAAGCATGTCAGAAGGACACTTTTTGGTCAGTTGCTTGTACCTCTCCCAAGCTTCATAGAAGGATTCTCCTTCTTTCTATCTGAAGGTTTGAACATCCACTCTAAGCTTACTAAGCTTTTGAGGAGGGAAGAACTTGGCTAAGAAAGCCGTGACCAGCTTATCCCAAGAGTTCAGGCTATCCTTAGGTTGAGAGTCCAACCATACTCTAGCTCTGTCTCTTACAGCAAACGGGAAAAGCATAAGCCTGTAGACCTCGGGATCTACTCAATTAGTCTTAACAGTATCACAGATCTGCAAAAATTCAGTTAAGAACTGAAAAGGATCTTCAGATGGAAGTCCATGAAACTTGCAGTTCTGCTACATCAGAGAAACTAATTGAGGTTTCAGCTCAAAGTTGTTTGCTCCAATGGCAGGGATGGAGATGCTTCTTCTATGTAAATTGGACTTAGGTGCAGTAAAGTCACCAAGCATCCTCCTTGCATTATTATTATTTTCGGCTGCCATCTCCTCTTCCTGTTCAAAAATTCCTGTAAGGTTGTCTCTGGATTGTTGTATTTTAACTTCTCTTAGTTTTCTTTTCAGAGTCCTTTTAGGTTCAGGATCTGCTTCAACAAGAATGTTCTTGTCCTTGCTCCTGCTCATATGACAAAGAAGGGAATAACAAAGAAAATATGGAATCCTCTATGTCACAGTATAGAGATTTCTTTGTGTGAGTAGAAGAAGAAAAGAATGTAATGTAAGGAAAGAGAAGGGAGGAGAATCCAAACACAAGGGTGAGGAGAGCAGAGATATGAGATGAAGAGAAGTGTTAGTAAGTAATTAAATAAATAGAAGAAGATGAGAGAGAGAAAAGAATTTTCGAAAATAATTTTTGAAAAGGAGTTGATGATTTTCGAAAAAAAAAAGGGAAAAAAATTTAAAATTTAAATTTAAAACAATTAATTAATTAAAAAGAATTTTTGAAAAAGAGGGAGGTATTTTCGAAAATTAGAGAGCGGTAGTTAGTTAGGTAGTTTTGAAAGAGATAAGAAACAAACAAAAAGTTAATTAGTTAGTTGAAACAAATTTTGAAAATCAATTTTTAAAAGATAAGAAGATAAGAAGTTAGAAAAGATATTTGAAAAATATATGATATGAAAAGGTAGGATTAAAAAGATATGATTTTGAAAAAGATAAGATAAAAATATATTTTTGAAAAGATATGATTGAAATTAGTTTTGAAAAAGATTTGATTTTTAAAATCACAATTAATGACTTGATTCGCAAGAAATCACAAGATATGATTCTAGAACTTAAAGTTTGAATCTTTCTTAACAAGTAACAAACTTGAAATTTTTGAATCAAAACATTAATTGTTGATGATATTTTCGAAAATATGATGTAAAATTAAGAAAAAAAAAATTTTTTAAAAAATATTTTTAAAATTTTTGAAAATAAATAAGAAAAATGAAAAAGATATGATTTTTGAAAAAGATTTTGAAAAAGATAAGATTTTTAAATTAAAAATTTGATTTGACTCATAAGAAACAACTAAATTTTAAAAAATTTTGAAAAAGTCAACTCAAATTTTCGAAAATTTATGAGTGAAAAAGGGAAAGATATTTTTTTTATTTTTGAATTTTTTAATGAAGAAAGAGAAAAACATGAAAAAGACTCAATGCATGAGAATTTTAGATCAAACAATGAATGCATGCAAGAACACTATGAATGTCAAGATGAACACCAAGAACACTTTGAAGATCAAGATGAACACCAAAAACATATTTTTGAAAAATTTTTTATGAAAGAAAAACATGCAAGACACCAAACTTAGAAATCTTTAATGCTTAGACACTATGAATGCAAAGATGCACATGAAAAACAACAAAAGACACAAAATAAGAAAACATCAAGATCAAACAAAAAGACTTACCAAGAACAACTTGAAGATCATGAAGAACACTATGAATGCATGAATTTTCGAAAAATGCATAAAATTTTTAGAAAAAATGCAATTGACACCAAACTTAAAAATTGACTCAAGACTCAAACAAGAAACACAAAATATTTTTGGTTTTTATGATTTTATGATGATTTTTTTTTTGGATTTTTGTATTTTTTTTTCGAAAAACATATAGGAAAAAGAAAATAAGAAATTCAAAAATTTTTAATAAGAATTCCAGGAATCTTTCAATGTTAGCCTAAAGCTCCAATTCAAGGGTTAGACATGGCTTAATAGCCAGCCAGCTTTAGGATATAAATCAGTCATGCAATAACAAATTTGATTAGCAACAACTAGCTTGCTCTTGTAATGATGACTTGGAAGCCTCAGTCCAAATGAATTTAGACATGGCTCTACAGCCAGCCAGGCTTCAACATGCTTCATGAAATACTAGAATTCATTCTTAAAAATTTAGAATAATTTTCAAAAACAGATGAAATTTTTTTGAAAGATTTTTGAAAAATTTTTGAAAAAAAAACAAAAAGAAAATTACCTAATCTGAGCAACAAGATGAACCGTCAGTTGTCCAAACTCGAACAATCCTCGGCAACGGCGCCAAAAACTTGGTGCATGAAATTGTGATCCCCGATAATGGCTCCAAAAACTTGGTGCTCTAATCTTAATTCATAATTTGTCACAACTTCGATACAACTAACCAGCAAGTGCACTGGGTCGTCCAAGTAATAAAACCTTACGTGAGTAAGGGTCGATCCCACAGAGATTGTTGGTATGAAGCAAGCTATGGTCATCTTGTAAATCTCAGTCAGGCGGATATCAAATGGTTATGGAGTTTTTGAATAATAATAATAAATAAACAGAAAATAGGATAGAGATACTTATGTAATTCTAAGATAGCATAAAACTAATCAAAGATGATCCGAAGATGTAAATACAATAGTAAAAAGTCCTATTTATACTAAACTAGCTACTAGGGTTTACAAAAGTAAGTAATTGATGCATAAATCTACTTCCGGGGCCCACTTGGTGTGTACTTGGGCTGAGCTTGAAGTTTACACGTGCAGAGGCTTCTTTTGGAGTTGAACGTCAAGTTGTAACGTGTTTTTGGCGTTCAACTCTGGTTTGTGACGTGTTTCTGGCGTTTAACTCCAGACTGCAGCGTAGAACTGGCGTTCAACGCCCTTTTCATCGTCTAAACTCGGACAAAGTATGGACTATTATATATTGCTGGAAAGCCCTGGATGTCTACTTTCCAACGCCGTTAAGAGCGCGCCATTTGAAGTTCTTTCATCGAATAGTTTACTTCTATTTAATTTATTTTAATTTTAGTTATAAACTCACTCATTCTTAATTTAATTATATTTTTATTTAACAATAAGAATAAACTCACTTATTTTTTTCATAAATATATAATATCTATTAATATTATTTTTTAATAAATACTTGTAGTATATAACAGTATAATAGATATAAACTAATTAATAAATTATTAAAATTTGAAAGTAATAGTTATTTTAATATAAAAATAAAATAAAAATATTTATGATAGAATAAAATTAATAAAATACTTATTGTTCATGTTCCAATTATTTTAGAATAGCTAGATATTCATAAAATATTAGTGAAAATATGTATTTTAAATTTTAATTTTAAATTTTTTACTAGTTTTTTATTTTATATTTATATTGGACCGAGTCAATCGGTTCAACCAATGATCCATCAATTGAACTAATGACCCAATAACCCAGTAATCTGACGGGTTCGATTATTGGTTCGGTTCTGACAACTAAATAAGATAAATTAAATAAAGAACTAACCTTAAAGTAATATTAAAATTTTTAATAATGAAAATTATAGTAATGAACATTAAATCACATAATGATAGTTATTAAAAAAAGAATTTACCTATGAAGAATTTTTTTTCAATTGACTCTTTTAGCACACTATATATAGACACAGTAGCTCAAAAAAAATTACTCATCTAAAAGTCTCTGGTACGACTTATGAGATGGATTGGAGACTTGTGAATCGAAACAGTTGTTAGATTGTTTGACTGAAGCGATTGGGTCGGTACTTAGCAAGAACACTCTGACGCTCAAGTCATAATAGATTTATGAAGTATATGTGTGTGGAATGAGGAATGTAACTGGCCTCTGGCTCCCCTTTATATAATTCGATGCAGTTATCTTATCTTATCCATCTTATCTATAAATATAAAAGGATGTTAGAAACCTGTCGATGTTGGCCGAGGCGCCAGGCACTGGCTGCTCTCCATCGAACTGACGCTTTCACCTGGTCAACCTAGTGAAAGTCGACGATGTTAAAGTAAACAAGGGGACGATTGACATCCATGTCCCTCACTCTGCCTCCTCGACAAACCACGGGGGTACAGATCCTGCAGAGTAGGGTCATCGTACGACATCTAGACAAACTGAAACAACAGTTATAGAATAAATAAATATTTGATATCCCAAAAAGTAAATAATATTCCAAACCACAAAATTCAGTAACTACATATTTTTATTTAATTTATATAGACAACAAAGTCTATATACATGACTAAATTAAAAAACTGGTCGTTCCAATCGTAGTGCTAACTTCGTCCCAACGTAACTGGTCTATCGCTAGACGCCATCGTAGAACCCTCGCCACATGCTAGTCTCTGCCCTGCAGCGTCAATCCTATCAACCTAACACCAATTACAAGAAAAATACGAGTTCATGTTGCGGAATGTCATAACAAGTTACAAATTCAAAATATAAGCAAGACATAAACAATTGTTACCTCGCAACCATAGGATACATGAAAATCCCTCAGTCAGGTGGACACCACTAAGAAAATCTCTGATATATCCAGGACACATCAACAGCAGAGTGCAGCCGGCGATGTCTATAGTGCCTCATTGTGCTGCAGAGCACAGTGAATGGTATGTCCAGGCAAGCACCACCGAGCCCCAAGACAACGCACAGCACCACCCAAAGTTCTGAAGCAGTGGCAGCCAATGCAAATGGACCAAGTTGTTCGACTTGTCCGTCATCAGGTAGCCTCTGATCAGTAACAAGATGTAACACCTTGCATACTGTAGGAGTGTATTCGGGTCGTCCGTCGGTGGCATATGACAAACACGGTCCCGCAGCCATATAAGCTTCAACGAGAAGGACTCCTTCCTCTACACCCCCTGCTGTGGAACCATCGGAGGCATGGCACCGAGCAGTCGCTCCACCAACTCTCACATCTTCATGCTGTACCACCTTTGGAAGTCATGGAAGCACCCCCAACTGGCTCCCCGTGTGCGCATAGCCCAAGGTGGTACGCCACGTCCTGCAGGGTAATAGTGGCCTTACCCCACAGCAAATGGAACGTGTGGATCTCCGAACACTATCGCTCCACGAATGCCGTAATTAGGGAATTGTCGAATACGAAATCCTTGAAAGGCACCGTATCGCCAAATTCAGCGTCCCTCAGATACGGGACGACTGCGTCAGGTAAAGGAAGCATGTGACTCACTTCCCGGGGCAAGAGTAGGCGAGGCCTCTGACAAACAAAAATATTTTACAATTATTAAAAATTAAAAATTTGTATAGGTCCATCAACATATCAAACTGTCTTGACTATTCTATAAATTTTCTTAACAGAATTTTACATGTATGTACTAACTAAATTTATTCCGACACGACATTTTTTGTAAATATGTACTTTCTTAACTAATCCACATTTCTTCATTGCGTTACGTGAAATTAAAACATTCAATAAAGTAATTAATAATCTAAATATCAAACTTTAACTTAACATAATAATCTAATTATCAAACTTGGATAGTTACTAACTAAATTAATAAATTAAGAAACGTGTGACCAATAAACTAGACTCAACGATTAGAAAACATCTACCCCAGCATTTAAACTCTAAATTAATAATTATGTTGCTAACAACTTAATTACCAAAAACTGATAACCACATTTCTAGAAGTACTAATTTCTATCAGTAACCTATTCCTAATGATACAAATTCTATTTTAGTTCTTAGCAAGTACCCTAACCATGGCTAAACATATATGGAATTACACAAAACTTAAGATAATAGAACTAACCGCAAAGTCGGTTGCCATGGCGTAGTGCCATGTTACATTCAGTCAGTGACGGACCTAAAAAATTTTAGGAGTGGGGCAAAAATATATATATACTAAAATAAATTTTGTTAAACATTATTAATTATATGAAGATATAAAAATTAAGAAGAGTTAGTGAACACTTTTATTCTTAAAATACTATTCATTATATATAATTTATAAAAAAATATTTTTTATTTCTAAAACCTGAACTTAAAATATTTTAATTAAATTATAGATAACTTATTATCCTAACTAATTTTTTTATACATATGTAATAATAAAAGACTGAATCAATTGGTACATTAGCGCCTAATGATACACTAGTATTTATAATTTGAAACTAAAATTATATATAAATACTAGAAAAATTAAATCTGTATATGAAAAGTATGTTTATATAAAATAATAGAAACATAATTTACAATTTTTTTCTTTCTTTCTTTTTAAAATAATTAAATTTGTTATATATTTTTTAATTTAATTTTGATATAATGTTAGATGCATGAAAGATTTTATGCATCTGTTTAATTATGTATTGTAATTAAAATATTTTTTTATTACTATTTCTAAAAATAAAAAATATATTCTAAATTAGTAAATTAATGAATTCATTTTAAAATATATACTACATAGGTCTATATAATAGAATAAAAGATAAAAAAAGTAATAAGGATGAATAAATTGAGAATAAAATAAAATATATAAAGTTATGAAGAAAATAAAATATTAGATTAATATCTAAATTATAATATTTTAAATTAAAATTTGTAATTGAAAATATCAAAAAGAGAAACAATGAAATTGAAAGATACATAGAGTCAAGGAGAGCTATATAAAAAATGGAGAATTTAAAATTTACCTTTTGATAAAGAAAAAATAACCATTAGACAAGGAATAGAAAAAAATATTGAAAATATAAAAAATAAGAAGAGGATTTAAGGGAATAAAGAAGTGACAGCACAAAAACTAAATTTGATTAGATTAAATAATAATCAAAATGATAGAGAAATAAAAAAGTGAATTTGAGACTTTAGCTAATTGGATTTAGTTTATTTGTAGTGAAATCATTTAAAATTTGAAGTAAGGACACATTATATATAATCAGATTTAAAAAAAATAAAATAAAAACACAGTGGGGGCAAGTGTTCCCTCGTTGTTATTGGGTCCATCCTTCCATTCAGCCTGTTGATGTCCAAATCACGTACATCTGTGTACGCCATCTTCTTATTACTTGATAATATGGTCAGAAAAGAAATAAAAGAGGAAAAAGTGGTCGAAAAGTTCGAACTGAAGTCCAGAACATCTATATATAATCGTCCTCCAACCTTGTCTCGTTTATACTGTAAACAAGATATACACGTATTACGCGTACATACCTTAGTGTAAACGAGATACGTGCAAATTTATCTCGTTTATACTGTAAACGAAATAAGGTTGGAGGACGAATTCTGATAATAATTTTTATAATTATTTATTTTAATAATTATAACATTTATTTAATTTATTTAAATAAAAATTCCATAAAATATATACACTAAAAAAATCATGAACAAAGAGAGTCGACGAAATACGTATAAAACGTATTGCCGACAGAGTCGACCAAATCATGAACCAGCTAGAGAGTTGGGGCCACAAAAGAAGAGTATGATATGAATCAAGATTAAGACTCAAGGGTTTTATTCGGCCCCACTACAAGATTTGGGGATCACACTTATCATACTTGGGGACGTACACTTTTCCAGAGATATGGCTTTGGAATGAACAAGAACAAATTTAGCGGTATGTGATATGTGTGGAGAATCAAGCCATTGCTCTTTTATTTTGACAGAGAATGCATCATATTAATCAGGATTTCTGTAGTTGATCAAGAGAGGGGAATTTTTAACATGTCCTAGTTTCATAAGGATATTCAATCAATAGTTCAAGATTTATATTTCACTTAATTGAAGCTGATGACTTTTACATTGGTTTTACCGTAAATATAAGAAAAAGGTTTTGTTAGTAAGTATAAAAGTCGGTTTTTTACTTAAATAAATTTTATAGAACCCAAATTTACTGGATTTTCCTTAAATGAGATCTGCAACGTGATATTTTTGTAAAATTTATTTAAGTAAAAAATCCTATAAAAGTAGGATATTTTTGTAGTAAATCCGAAAATTTGAAATTTTTAATAATATTAAATATAAATTATTCTATCGATTTTTATAATTTTATTAAATTTATAATTAAATTTTTATATTTTTATATTTATTAATTAAATTTTTATATCTTTTAAATTTTGTAATTAGGTTTTTATTAACAGTAAACTTTTATAAAAAAAATTACAAATATAATTTTACTGTTTAACTATTAAGACATTAATATAAACATATCATACTCACATATTTATTAGAGGTGACAATGGGTAGGGTAGAGTAGAGTAGAGTTTGTACTCAACCCTAACTCTACTCACGGATTGAGATTTTTATATAAACTTAATCCTACTCTACTTGCGGGTTGAGAATATCTCAACTCTAATCCAACCCGTTCTTAATCCGCGGGTACTCGACCCTGTCCATAGATTGCAAAAAAGATGCAACATTATTATATAACTTGATGATAATTTAAAATAGAACTGACTTTTATGTAAAAAAAAGTATTAAAGTATCAATTAATGATCTTTTGCATTTAGTGAGAAATCTTTGTTTAAACATCCACTTGAAATATATTTTTATATAAGTATATCACATATACATATATAGGATGCGGATTGGTCGAGTAAGGTTAAGACTCAACCCGCACCCTATCTGACCCACATGAGAACCTTACCCATTGCAGATCGGGTTGGCAACCCTACCCAATCGGGTGGAGTCGGGTTGAATACCCGTGGGTAGGGTGCATGTTGCCACCCCTAATATTCACCAATCTCTGTATCGATCTCTTCAAATACTTCAATTGCTTCTCTCCCATATCCATTAGCTATCAAATCTAATATCATTGCATTCCCTAAAACCACACTTTTGTCGCAAGTTTTCTTGAACCTCTCATAAGTCTTATCTAAACTACCACACTTAAAATACATAGAGGGTTAACCACAAAAAAATACTTTTGAATTATTCAAATGTTGACAATAATGATTCTCATTTTTATTATCGATAAAAATAATTTTTAATAATTTAAAAATATGTACAAAATATCTATCCGTCAAGAGAGATGTACTCCGTTAACAAAAATGTCTAATGTGGCACCACTCCTTCAAACCTTCCAAATCTTACACTATAGCCCCCAAGCTCACCCCACCTGAATCGTTACTTGCATCCTTAACCTTGCCACCATCACATGGTCGCCCTCTTCTCATACTTGTTGTAACACCATGAACCCTCTCACCTTACTCTGAAACCCAACTTACAATTTCCACCTATCTTGCCGCTATCATATTTCTACTATCAGTCCATACTCATCGTCATCCCTTTGAAAACTCGCCCCACTCTCACAGTCCATCACCACTAACAATAACAACAATAATACCAATAACAACTCACTCTAATATCAACAACAGATTTAACGGTAGGAACAAAGTGAAAGGTGGATGGTGAAGAAGTCAATGACAACGACGAAAATAATGGAGGAGGCAGAGGTTGTTGTCGCAACGAATGAAGGAGGAAGGAGAATTAAGGTGGAGCCAACTCCCATCCTTCACGCTTGCCTTAAAGATCTGGCCGTGATTGCTTTCCAGTTTCGGTTGTGGCGCTCGCCTTCCAGTTTTGACCATCGCATTCATCTTCCAATTCCGATCGTGCTTGAGTTGTAATTCTAGATGTAGTTTCTGGTTATTGTACTATAGCTTCTAGTGTTGGAAAGAGAAGAAGACAAAGCTACAACAGTGGCTATGGCACTGAGAAAGAAGAATAGCACAGAAATTTAGGGGTTTAGGGTTAACAATTTTAGGGATGGGATTACCCTTTGATGAAGAGGAAGAAATTGGGGGGGGGGAGAGAGAGAGAGAGAGAGAGAGAAAAAGAGGGAGAGAGAAAGAAAGAGACCCTCTATTTGCCACATCAGACATTTCCTATAATGGAATACGTCTCTCTTGACGGATGGATATTTCGTGCACGTTTTTAAATTATTAAAGATTATTTTTGTCGATAATAATAGTGTGGTCATTATTGTCAGCATTTGAATAATTTAGAGGTGATTTTAGTGGTTAACCCATAATATATATGAGAAAAATATACAAATTGACAACAACACCGTACAACGATGGTGCTGCCTCCATCTGCTCAGCAGAAACGGACACCACGATGCCGGAATCATCTCACAGAAGCCAGCCAGCTGATGCCTCTCCACCACCTCCCATCATACGGATGACCATTTGGCCTGATGGCGGAATGACGACGTATGTACTACTTTAAGTCTTTTCTATGCTGAAAGTGTTTGATGATTCGTGATTAGTGATTCTTGATTATTGATGCTAGTTTTAGTGGATTTAAGGTTGTAGGTTTGAACTGCTGAAAGTGTTTGATATATCATAATTTTTTATTCTTGATTATTGATTCTAGTTTAGTGAATTTAGTGGATTTATGGATGTTGTTTCTTCATTATTGATTGTTGTTCATTGATTGTTGACAATTGGTGTTGTTTAAGTAAATTGTTGATAGATAGAGTTTGTGGCACATTCTAGTTATAGATGAAACTCTGTCAAAATTTCCAAAAAAAATCTCTATATATTATGGTTATATGCTTTTGAAGTTTTCATTTATATTGCCATATTGGTTTGTATGTGAATTGTTGATAGGCTTGTGCCAAACAATAATGTATGTACTCTGGAGATGACCAACATCATAAAGCTGATATAGACCATCCATGGCCGAGCTACAAGAATATCCCTGTTGAGACCAAAAAGTGATGGTTGTGGGTGGTAAAAACATAATATAGTCAAACCTTATTAGCTAGTTTATATATTTTATTTTTTTAATACAATATATTTTGATTAACTAATTTTAAAGTTTCTTTGTGCATGTGAACTTTATATGGGACAAGGAGCACGATGCCCTCATTAGGAAGATATACGACCATCGAATAGGTAAGTGGCTGCAACAGATACTGGAGGATGTACGTAAGAGGCGCGACCATCTCACTTCCTATCTCTACCCGAAAATTAAGAAGGCTCTATACGTTCGTTGGGAGATCGATGAGGGGTTTAGGCATCGGTGTCTCACAAATAGAGTTAACAGGCATCGGCTAGGTCGTCCAAGTTTACTAGCGGCTCAGTGACCTTCATGAAGACTAAGGCATTGCTGGTATGTAGCTTCTCTAATTTTGTTATTAACTAAGTTATATTCTTTCACATATCATTGGTAGGCATCCTAACATATTGTTTCAATGCAATATGTATAGTCGAAGTCGTTGGATCACGGTGCGACATTGGCGGAGACCTTTTAGTACACCCACACTTTGAAGGAAAACAAAGCAAGATTTGTTAATCAGCGTTCTATGGATCATTATGTGAGTAAATATCTTGTGATATAAAATTTTTAATTAACTGTGCAGTTGTCATCCTAATCATAATAACATGTGTTACACAGAAGTCCTACCCGTAGAGACTGAAGACCGCAACTCAGTAATCTTAGCAAAGTGGGGAGGACGGTAGTGGCTCTGCTGCTTCAGTCGTCGATCCCGATGCGGTTTGGCATGAGCCCCCATATCTGTGTCGCATAAGAACTATGTATAAGGGTTAGGGTCATTATTTGCCAAAAGCCTTCGCACTTCCATGTTGATGCCATCATCCGCCTCTGCCACTAGTCAAGCTGTCGATCCCGAAGAAGGCATCGATTTAAAGCTGCAGGTGCAGGAGCTCACCCGGAGCCTTCACAAACAGGCTTAGGAGCTAAACGAGACTCGGGAGAGATATCAGAAGATATTTACAGGTGTGACGGACACGAATGAGCTTAGGCTAGAGTGGAGGAAGCAGCTGGAGCGGTTTCAACGGATGGAGCAGCAGAAGGCGGTGTACTAGGCTCAGATGCGCGCTAGTGATAACAGCGCTGCTAGTGGCAGCGGTGCTACTGGTAGCAGCAGTGCTGCTAGTGGGATATAGACATCACTGCTTCGCTGCTGCCTCAGTAGGACCACAGAAATGACGATGATGGTGACTACCAGGATCTTTAGTGATTATGGCTTTGTTTTTTTACTGTTTCATTACATTTGATTTATTTGACATTTAATTTATTTGAACATTTGATATTTAATGTTATATAATTAGTTTCTATTATTTATAATTTGACCACTAATTGTGTGAAAAATAAATTTAAATAAAAAATTAAAACTAAAACGGAAAAATTTTAAAAAAATTGTGTCACAAATTTTTTTTAAAAAAAAAATTGACATTACCGTCAGATTTATTGAGGGTGTAATCCGACAGTAATAGCGCAGGAAACAGGATATTGTGGCGCCAACGGTACCGTCGGAAAAAATTGCCAATAACGATTTTTTGGGCAGGTAATCTGTCACAGAATCCAACGGTAATTACCTTTGGATGAAAAAATTTGACGATAACCCATTACTGGCAACGTTTATACCATCGAATTTTATTCATTTTTCTGACGGTACTCAGCATTTTTCTTGTAATATTCTAAGTCAAGGTCTTGGGTGGTTGTGGTTTGTTTCCTGTCGGGTGGTGGATGAATATGGATGTGGAGGGAATAAGGTGGAGAAGGAAAATGACAGCATCTATGAAAAAAGAGAGGAGGTTGGGCTGAGAAAAATAGGGGTTATAGAGCATCAAATTGCAAAATGAAAATGAGTAAAGGGTAAAGTTGTAAAAGCATAAAGATAATATAATTAATTAACTAAGTATTTTTTAAAAATTAATTTTAACTAGAATATACTTTAGTATATTCTATTAAATTAAACGTTTTTGGAATGGTAAGGACGTTATTACAAAATTAAAAGTGGTATAAAGATTTAATTAAAAGTAAAAAATAAAATGTAGGGACTTAATTACAAATTTAGTGAAATATAGGGATTAACATAGTAATTTAACCTTAAATATAAAAAAAATATAAAAATATTTCCAATTTGGCAATCATAATTTTTAATAAAAAAATGCTATTTATACACCAATTTCAGTCACTGTATACAAATACGGTAAAACACAAGTGCACGGATATGTTGATGCAGCAATTGCCTAAGAATACATGATGAGCCGAAACAGAACCACAACTCACCCAACCCAGTTCTTCCATCACACCACTTCTCCTTGCTCCTCAATTTCTTCTCTTATCCGCGCAGCGTTTCACCCTCCTTTTAGAGATGTTGAGTCTCTTCATTCTCCTTATCGCCATTTACTTTGTTTTGCACGCTGGAACCACTGCTCCTCACTCCTCAATTTCTTCTCTTCTCTGCGCAGTGCTTTACTCTCCTCTTCTCAGAGTCATTGAGCTTCTTCATTATCCCCATCATCATTGAGTCTTTTTATCCTCCTCATCGTCGTTGAGTCTCTTCATTCTCTTCATCGCCGTTAACTCTGCTCAGCGCGCTAGAGTCATGATGCATGAGCAGCTTTAGTTGTTTTCTTTATTATTTCTTTGAATAAAGTTAGTGATTTCCTTATTTTAATTGATATTTTTGTACTTTAATAAATATTTCTTGAAGTTGCTTTGAGGATTGATATGTTTAGGAAGTTGTTGAAAGATCTTAGGCAAAAACAAAAGAGGAGATGGATAACTAAAGAAGCCCCTGGGAGAACTAAGGAAGGTGGCATACAAAAGAAAGCAACCTCCCAGGGAACCAAGAAAGGAAGTAACCTCCCAGGGAAGTGCAACCCCTTCAAAAGAGAATCAGCAAATGTTGTCACTCGTGACCTCTTCATACTCCAGCGAGCATAACTTAAGTTATAGAGGTCAAAATGAAGTAGTTCCAGCAGCGTTATAAAGTTAGCATCCAAAGCTTCAAAACTATATTCATATGTCTATAACAAACATTCAGTTTGGGCCGCAAACGACCCTCACCTTTGAGCTCGTAAAAATAGCACGAAAAAGTGGCACTTGCCTCACTTGCCACACGCCACCTCTTCCTCCTCCAAGATCCACCTTCGAAGATGTGCCATGCCCCACACGCCACTCCCTTCCATCAAGAAGCGTGTCACTTCCCTCACGCCTACTCACACGCACAACTTTACTTCAGGGGATACCCAAAGTGGGTGCATCAAGGGCATGCCACTTGCCTCACTTTCCACATGCCTACGACAAGCCACCAAGTGGGCGTGGCACTTGCCTCACGCCAAGATACACGCCCATGCTTCCAACCTTGGGCCAACTTTCATTGACCTCCAAAACTCCTTGGCAAGCCATGCAAATCATCCAAATGCCACATCACTTCACTCAAGCACAAGATTAAGTTACAAGCCCATGATTCCAATGAAGTAACACCAAGCTTTGAATCTTAATCACGAGAAGAAGATCAATTTTAGTTTAAGATTAATTAGGAAACATTTTGTTTGATTAGATTTGATTCTATTTTGATTTAGTTTGAATTTGAATTTTAGGGTTTTGTTTAGTTTTTAAAAGAAGTGCGAAGAGTTTTCTCGGAGGACATCACCGTTTTACACGACACTTCACAATCCAAGTTTTTATTTTTGCTACACCATGAGCAACTAATTAATCTCCTCTGTTAAGGTTAGGAGCTCTGTTTATCTCTTTTATGAATTATTAATCCAAGTATTTTATTCTATTTGAGGTTTATGCTTTGATATATTTTATGATTGAATTTTTGTTCTTTATCACTAAAAATTAGATTTGTTGGAAAATATTCTAACTCTGTTTTGGATTCTAATATTGTTGTGAAAAATTAATATTAGAATTAGCTTGAAAACTCTTTCTCATGACTTTTTTATTTAATTAGGAATAGTGTTTCAAAGAGTGTGCGATACTTCATAATTTTTAATTGCTCTAGATTGAATAAGTGACATATAATTCGGATTAGAAAATTTTTGAAAATTGTGCTTTTTTATAAGTTTCAATTATCCAGGATTAGCTTGGATAAGTGACATATAATTCAACATAAGAACAACTTTTGAATCTTATTTGAAATTAAATCAAATTTGTGCTTAACCTCTTTTCTTAATTGATTGACCAAGGAATTGCCGATTAGTTAATTAAAAAGAAATTGGGTTGTCAAGGAATTGAATTTTAATTACATGTAATTTTATCGTGAATTGGTCTCTGTAGCATCAAATAAATGAACACAATGATTATTTTCCTAAAGAGTGAAAATATAAGAATAAAAGAAACAAAAAATAAAATAGAATTAACAACTATAATCAAACACAAGACCTAAAACAAAGCTAAAACTCATGCTATAATCAAACTTCAACTACGCTATAATCAAACCAATTTCAGCAACTAAGATTCAATCAAATACTCAAGCTACAAAAAATTTCAGCAACCAAAATCCAATCGAATTCACACCAAACAATGCACATTTTTTAGAAAAAAAAAAGTGAGTAAAAATCAAGAGCAAAAATAAAAATGAAACAATTATAATCAAACACAAGACATAAATCAAAGCTAAATCTAATGTTATAACCAAACCCTAATGATGCTATCTGTTTTATCAAATTAAATAAAAAATTTCAAAGTGTTGGCTCATGAAATTTGTGGACCCATTTCAAAAAGTAAAAACACCTAAATCAAATAGAAATGCCAAAAAAGAATAAGATATAAACATGCAAAATTTGAACAAGGAGAAGGATTAAAAGCTCACATTGATGTAGAAATGTAAAAAAAAAAAAAGAAATGATAAATGTAGTAAAATCAGACCTAAAATCAACACAAGAAGCAAATCAAACACGAAATGGCAAAAATAAAGCATGTGACTGAGTAGAAGCAAAAATCGAAAATGCAGAGACCTAAAATTAAGCATGTAACCTAAAATGCAGAAATCAAAAATGTAGAAATAAAAAACATAAGGAGTAGAAGCTCAACTTGATGTAGAGACAAAAATGCAGAATCAAACAAGAAAAAAAGAAAAAAAAGTAGCAAAAATCAATCAAACAAGTGTGATTTTGGCAAAAATTACACCTAAGATGGAGAGGAAGAAAGGGATTGGTGAGAATAGATTGGAGCACATGTTATGAGTGAGAGTGGGGTTTGTTTTTGAATTTTTAAATTTTTGTATTTGTGTATGTATTTGTATACAGTGACTAAAATTGATGTGTATGTACCATGGTTGATTCTTAATATATAACAGTAAAATCCATAAAAAAAAAAAACAAAATAAACATATAGAAGTGAATGATTAAAGAGTAGAAAATAATCGAGTAAAAATGATTAAACAAATATATATAATTTAAAAATAAAATGTTAAATTTTGAACAAATTTTTCATTAATAAAAATAATAATTACAAAATTAAAAAGAATCCTACCTCCAACTCCCTCATTCTCCGTAACTGTACCCCCACCTCAACCCGTTCTTACCTCTTCCTTTTCTTCCTCTTCTTTTGGCTTTTATTCATTGCCACCTCTTCCTACTAAGTTATGCATCTTCTTCTTTTCCACTTCGCCTTTTCTTTCATTGTTACCCTCATCACTTCTGTCTCTTTCACGATCGCTTCTTTTTCTGTCTCTATGCGTAGCATCCTCTTCTTCATTAGTAACCAACTTTTCTACTATTATGCTTCTTTAATGTGTCCTCTTCTTCTCCATCTTTGTTGCCTCTTTTTCTTTTTAGTCTTAGATGTCTGTTTTCTTATTGTCTCCCAATATTATTCTTCTATACCTTGAACTCCATAATAGATTTATATTTCTATCCTTTCTAATTTTTTAAAAATAAATTGCAAATTACGGATGGTAGTGATGATGGGAGATATTGTTGATGATGATAAAGATGTTGATGATGATGGGGTGAGGGTGGTAGTGGTGAGGAGTAGTGGGTAGGCATGCTGGTGGGCGGCTGGGTCTAATAGGGTGTATGGTGGTGTTAGGGTTAGTAGGGTTGGGGGTTAGAAATCTAAGTTTAGGATCAGGGTTATATTGAAGAGCATCATCAAACGGGAAAGCCCGCCCCGTCTCACCCCCTCTCCTGCCAAAAGTCCGTCATTAGGTGGCCTGGCCTGGCCTGCCCCGCCTAATGAGGCGGTCCTAAATTCCTCCCTCACCCCGCGCTAACGACGGACTAGCAGATTGGCAGGCCAAACCTGCCAAATCTCTTTTTTTTTTTATAAACCATTAAATATTAAATAATATATATAATTTCACAACTATTTCAATAAAATTATAATTTCTAAAGATATAAAAAATTATAATTTCTAAATTCACAAACGTTAAAGTCATTATAATTATAAATATGTAATAAACTAAATTTTTTGAAACAAAATAATAAAACTAACATTGTCCAAAGTAAAATAAATATTGTCCAAAATATATAATTAAACATCTTTAAGTATATAATCAAACAAACATATGATATAATCTAAAATGCAACTTAGAACATCTTCAATTATCATCTTCATCCTCTTGTAGATCAATAGCATAATAGTTGTAAAAAAATTGGTTCTGACAAAAAATAAAAAAAAAAAAACGCTTGCCCCACCCGTCAAAGCCCGTGAATTAGGAGGATTTTTTAACTTTGGCAATTTTAAATTTTCAGTCCAACCCACTTTTTTTGACGGGTTGTATGGGCCAATTCAGCGTATTTTGGTCCGTTTACCATCTTTAATCATCAAGGATAAATTTATGCAAATTTAATATTTTTAATAAAAATATTATTTTAAAATTTATTGTAATATTAAGAATAATTAATAAAAAATATTAGAAATGATTTTAATTTTTGACTAAACAAAATAATGCTTTAACCCACACATTTGAATTAGAGTTAGAATCAATTATGTGTGAATCAATTTAAGAAAAATTATACTGTTTATATATAATGTTTTTATAAGATACATATTTTATCAATATAACTAAGAATGTCAATGGAGTGACGTAGAGGCTATCTTCCTACTCTCCATCTTTAAATCCTAAATTCCTCTTAGTACTTGTCTTTATCTCTATCATGAGAAAATATTGTGTCCAATCTCCAATTCTCTACTATTTATGAAAATTTTTAATTACAAAACTTTTTAAAGAAATTTGAAAAACAAAATAACACAACATTATATTTCTTGATAATTTAACTATGAGAAATTTTCCACATACAAGTATTTTTTTATACAAGTCTTTACAAGTCATTTATATTAACGCGCTTCGAACCATTATTGCACGTTTTCACTGCACCTTCTTCTTCTTCTTGCTGCACCTTCTTCTTCCTCTTCCTCTTCTTCTTCTTCTTTTCTTTTGTTTCTTGCCTTCTCTTTCTTCTTCTTCATGTACGTGCTTTTCTCTCTGTTTTCTTTCTTCCTTATTCTCGATTTCCATTATTTTTTGACATCAAACTCTGAAATTGTTTTTGAAGAAGAAGAAGCAGCAGAAGATGAGGAGGAGAAAGAGAAAGAGTTCTGAATTATATATAAGGTGTACTTTAACGAATTTTGGGTATATTTCTTAAATCTTTTGGGTGTAGTTTTGTAATCCTTTGGGTGTATTTCTATAATCCTTTGGGTGTATTTCTATAATCATTTGGGTGAATTCCTGTAACTATTTGGGTGTATTTCTGTAATCTTTTGGGTGTATTTCTGTAATCGTTTGGGTGTATTTCTGAAGTTCCATTATCTTCAAATTTGGCAAGAAACTCGTTTTCATGGAGGAAGAAGAAAAAGAGTCGTTCATAATGCATGGTGAATAGCGCGCTTTGAAAACAGGAAGTGGTTGAATAACGTGTGTTTATTTACTCTTGAATGTGGGAGTGTAATGCGTGTGTTTTGTTGGACTTGTGCCAACTTGTAAGACTTGTAAATCAAAAAGACTTTTATGTGTAATAGGCCTCTTTAACTATTACCACAAGTTTGATTTAAAACTAAGATTTTAGTTAAGGTTAGCCATTTAGGATAAGGTTTATATATTTAGGGTAAGGTATATATATATATATATATATATATATAAACACCTAAATTAGGAATTATAATAATTTAGAGATTCATGTATTTTAGAGATTTCGGAGAATGAGGCGAGGATCCTCACTGGAGTCCGCAAACATGATGCGAAAATTTTTTGCCTCATTCCTAGTTCGTCGTCTCCGCATGTATCATTTTTCACCTTTAAAGTCTCATTCGGGACTATTTTTGTAAGGATCTCCATTGTGGAAAAATATTGACATGTCTATTTAGAATTTTAGATTTGACTATTAAATCATAATAACATATAATGAAAATCATTTATACTAAATTTTATGATACCAATAAATATGTAATTAAAGAGTTTTTTATTTGCATATATTTTGAATAGATATATTACGTGTTCGATTTTTAAATATACAAAAGATAAAAATCGATTTTGAATTGAAATAGTTGTTTTTTATAAATGATTTACTATGCATAAGCTTCTATAATCTAATAGTTTTTTTTTTAAAATTGTACGAATAGAAAGTATTCAATAATATAATAAAATAATATTCAATTTGATCTCTGAAATTTTAATTATTTTTATTTATCAAACAAGTATTAACAAAGTGCTTATCTGAACAATTAAATATCACATAAGACTCTTGAAAACAACATTGTTTTATTTTTGGCGTTCAAATATTCCAGAAACAACATTGTATCATTTGTTTAAGGAAAAAGAAGAAGAACAATCAATGTTGATGCCAAAAGACAGCGTTATTTTTTTGGGCTATTTGAACGCTAAAACTAAAATGGCATAATTTTTCAGGAGTTTAATGTGGTATCTGTCTGTTAACGACAACATTTTATTAATGTCTGTTTACCAAAAATTATTTTAACGACTAACGTGAGTCACATTTACAAAATTTGAGGACAAAATAGAGTATTATCTCTATAATTTCTCCAAATAGGCAACGGGGGATGTGAACAACATGAATAAATGGGCTATACCCTTAAGCCCAATAACTATGAAAAAATAACCCAACATAATTTCACTTTTACCTTTCACCGTCTCTATTATCTGTTTTCACCCACATCAAACCTTAAACCCTATTTTTACCGCAGCATCCCACCGTCCCCTCCTTTGAAATGCCGTCCACCATCACCGGTCAAGAAGTTGCGTTGCACCACCGTCGCCACCTCTCCCAGAATGGAGACATTTCGTCGTTGCTCCACGCCGCACTGCTGCCTCTCCTCCATGCCGTATCATCACCTCTCCATCTCCCCTGAAGCCTGTGAAGTGTCGTCGCTACCTCCGCCCCTACTCCCCACAGCGGCACCGTGCCTCTGTTCCCAACAGCCGCGCATTCTCGACGAGTGAGAAGGCCGCCAATCGCCCCACTGTGCTACGCACAACCGCACCGTCCTACTACTCCCCTTTGACACGCATTCCTGCCAAGGAAGAAAGCCGCCCATCGTACAGCTGCACCACGTCAATGTGACGCATCTCTACTTCATCCTCGTCTTATTTCGCTGAAATGGTATGATCCAAATAAACATCCATATCTTAGTGAAAAGAACCATCAACATACATAGTAAATATCTTGCAGAGCACGTGCATGCACAATCAAATACAAACAACAACAACAACAACAACAAAGCCTTGTCCCACTAAGTGGGGTCGGCTACATGAATCAAACGACGCCATTGTGCTCTGTCATGTATCATGTCTACAGAGAGGCCGTTTACATGTAGATCTCGTTTGACCACCTCATGGATGGTCTTCTTAGGTCTTCCTCTGCCTTTCGCCCTTTGTCCATCTTCCATCTCATCCACCCTCCTGACTGGATGTTCTATCGGTCTTCTTCTCACATGTCCAAACCACCTGAGATGCGATTCAACCATCTTTTCCACAATGGGTGCTACTCCAACTCTCTCCCTTATATCTTCATTCCTTATTTTATCCAATCGCGTATGACCACTTATCCATCTCAACATCTTCATCTCTGCCACACTCAGCTTATGTTCGTGCTCCCCTTTAGCCGCCCAACACTCCGTACCATACAGCATAGCCGGTCTTATAGCGGTGCGATAGAATTTACCTTTAAGTTTTAAAGGCACTTTTTTGTCGCATATAAAACCAGATGCACTCCGCCATTTTGACCAACCTGCTTGGATCCTATGATTTACATCCTGTTCAATCTCTCCATTATCCTGTATGATGCACCCAAGATACTTAAAACTTTTAACTTTTCGTAGGAAGTTTTCTCCAATCTTCACCTC
The DNA here is from genome assembly GCF_059453495.1 of Arachis ipaensis. Taxonomy (NCBI): domain Eukaryota; kingdom Viridiplantae; phylum Streptophyta; class Magnoliopsida; order Fabales; family Fabaceae; genus Arachis; species Arachis ipaensis. Next base: position 36,540,324 of record NC_142444.1, on the reverse strand, counting down.
TATATTGGGGTTTTCCCTTCTCAGACTGAACTTACATTCCATATATTCCGTCTTGCTACGGCTTATGCGCAGACCATACACTTCTAGAGCTTCTCTCCATAACTCCAACTTCTTATTTAGGTCTTCCCTTGACTCTCCCATAAGGATGATATCATCGGCAAAAAGCATGCACCATGGCACAGGCTCTTGGATGTGCTCTGTGAGTACTTCCAAGACTAATGTGAAAACGTATGGACTTAAGGATGATCCCTGGTGTAATCCTATACCAATAGGGAATTCCTCTGTCACACCACCTTAAGTCTTCACACTAGTTGTGGCCCCATCATACATGTCTTTAATTGCCCGAATATATGCGATCCTTACTCTCCTCTTTTCTAAAACCTTCCATAAGACCTCCCTTGGTACCCTATCATATGCTTTTTCCAAATCAATAAACACCATATGTAGATCCCTTTTATTACTACGATACCTTTCCATCATCCTTCTTAATAGGTATATCGCTTCAGTGGTAGATCTGTCTGGCATAAATCCAAATTGGTTCTCTGTTACTTGTGTCTCTTTTCTCAACCTCCGTTCTATCACCATTTCCCATAACTTCATAGTATGACTCATAAGCTTAATCCCTCTATAATTTCCGCAACTTTGTATATCCCCCTTATTCTTGTAGATAGGTACCAAGGTGCTCTTTCTCCACTCATTAGGCATCTTCTTTGACCTTAAAATCTCATTAAAAAGCATGGTTAACCAGTTGATGCCTTTTTCTCCAAGACCCTTCCAAACCTCAATCGGAATATTATCAGGTCCTACTGCCCTGCCATTTTTCATCTACTTTAGAGCCTCTTTTACCTCGAAGTCTCGAATACTTCGATAGTAGTCAAAGTTTTGATCTTCTTCCCTTGTGCATAATCGACCAAGGCTCGGAAGAGTCTTCTGTCCCTCATTAAATAACTCGTAGAAGTAGCTCTTCCACCTTTCATTAATCTTCTCCTCTTGAGCCAATACCTCTCCATCCTTATCCTTTATGCACTTAATCTGATCCAAATCTCTCGTTCTTCTTTCCCGGCTCTTTGCGATTCTATATATACCTTTTTCTCCTTCTTTCGTGCCCAAAGACTGGTAGAGACCCTCATGTGCTCTTGTTCTTGCTTCACTTACAGCCACTTTTGTCTCTTTCTTAGCCGCCTTATATTTTTCCCAATTATCTGCATTGCGGCATAAAGACCACTCTTTAAATCATTCCCTTTTTATCTTTATCTTTTCTTGTATACTCGCATTCCACCACCAGGACTCCTTGTCTCTTGGTCCTATTCCTTTAGATTCACCAAAACTTTCTTTTGCTGTTCTTCTAATAACTTCTGCCATCTCCCTCCACATCTCTTTCGCACTTCCATTTCCATCCCACTTTGCCTCTTCTCCTACCCGTCTTAGGAAGCTTCTTTGTTCCTCACCTTTCATCCGCCACCACCTCGTCCTTGGGTTCTTCGTATGATGTCTTTTCCTCAACTTTTGCTCAACGCGAAAATCCATGACGAGCACCCTATGTTGTGTTGTCAAACTCTCTCCCGGGATAATTTTACAGTTAATGCAAAATTTCCGGTCGACTCTCCTCAACAAGAAGAAGTCGATTTGAGAGCTTGTCATGCCACTCTTATAGGTTATAAGGTGTTCGTCTCTCTTTTTAAAACATGTATTTGCGATGAGAAGATCAAAGGTTGAGGAAAAGTCCAAAATAGTTTTACCCTCGGCATTGATCACCCCGAAACCATGGCCTCCGTGAATACTCCCATATCCAGTCACTTCTCTCCCCACATGGCCATTTAAATCTCCTCCTAAGAAAATCTTATCTTCCAAAGGTATGCCTTGAACCAAACTCTCTAGATCCTCCCAAAACCTTATCTTGTGTTTTTCGTCTGAACCCACTTGCGGTGCATAGGCGCTAATCACATGGAAAGCACCTTCCTCCACCACAAGTTTGATAGAGATGATCCGATCTCCCACCCTCTTGACATCCACTACATCCTTCTTCCACTGCTTATCCACAATTATTCCAACCCCATTCCTATTCTTCACCTTTCCTGTATACCAAAGTTTGAAACTAGAAGTATCCAACTCCCTAGCCTTTGCACCAACCCATTTCGTTTCTTGTAGGCACATAATGTTAATCTTCCTCCTTGTCATGGTGTCCACCACCTCCATGGACTTTCCTGTTAGAGTGCCTATGTTCCATGTCCCAAATCTCAACCTTCTGTCGCTTCGACCTTTACCTTTTGCTTTGTGAACTAGCTTATTTACCCTCGTCCGTTCACGAAAACGCGAGAACCCTTGCTCATTTAACACTACATCCGGGCACCGATGCATCGGCTCTTGCTTCGACACCGTACTCGAGCCATACGGCGCGTTGCTTCTGGGCAGCGACCTAGCTTTAGCGCAATAATGTCTTTGATTCATGTCATGGGGGTTCGGCTATATTTTTATGTTGGTTGCCGAAGACCTAACACAACCCTCCTCCTTTATCCGGGCTTGGGACCGGCTATGTACCGCAAGTGTAACATAGCTTCTCATGCAGAATCAAATAAATCAAGTAAAATACTAATGGTATACCCAAATAAACATCCACTTTAGAATGAAAAGAACCATCCGCGTACATAATAAGATGAGCATCCGACTCAGTCGATAAGCAATAAGTAACGAGACAGCAACTGCGAAGGGCACCGACATCGGGATACAATAGTGGCGACAGTAGCACAAGATTGCGAGAAAACGGTTGCAACAAAAATAGAAAAAATTTAAAATTATGATTAAATCTAATTAATCTAAAATTTAATTTTTGAAATTAAAATTAACTTTTTTTTAATTTATTATTTTCGTTAGTCAAAAAAAGTATTTTTTTTTTTTTACCAAAGATATAAGACTCAAACCCGCAACTTCTTAATTGAGTATGGAGAGACTATGTCATTTGAGCTATTACTCATTGGCAATAATTATTTCCTATTACTTTCTCTTATCCCTATGATAACATACTGTATTGAATAACATAAATTAATAAAGACAATATTTCCCTTAGGGATGGCAACGGGTCTCCATGAGGGCGGGGACATGCCCCCCGTCCCCCGCCCCCGCCTCCATTATTGGTCCCCGTCCCCGCGACGGGTAACGGGGACTCCATATCCGCTGGGGACCTGGGTATCCGCGGATATCCGTGAGTTTTCTTAAAAACGAAACAAGTTTGAAAAAATTGATCACAGAAACAAAACACCTAGAACAGAGACACTGATAACAACAAATCCAAAGAGGCACCAATAATAACAAACCACACAAATCATTTTGATAACAAAATCAAAACACAGAACAGATGATAACAACAAATTCACAGAAGATAAAAATTAACAAATGCTTTAACATAAATGAAAATTACAGAAGCTGACTTAACAAAAAGAGGATGAGCCAATGGTGGAGACTAACGATGGCAATGAAGAACGACAAAGATGGTGACCCATCACTGCTACGACAAAGATGGCGACGGCGACCCTCCCTGCTGCGATGAAGATGCCGTTGAGAGAACCCTCCTTACTACAGTGGTGCGATGAAGAAGGCGTTGAGAGAACCCTCACTTCTGTGACGAGGACGGCAAAGGCGCAACGCTCCTGACGCAGGAAGACGGCAAAGGTGCGACGCTCCTGACGCGGGAAGACGGCGATTGCACGATTTTCCTGACGCGTGAAGATGACGACGATGTTCTTTCTTTTGGGGTGGTAATCTGTGACGGTAAGGGAGTTTAGGGGTAGTGCAACGGTGAGGGGGGTTTTGGGGCGGCAGCGGGCGGTGAGAAATTGAAGAAGAGAGGTGGGTGTGGTGGTCTTGGAGTTTGAAGAGAAAAGGGGCTAGGCTAGGGTTTCATGTTTGAAAAAGATGGGATCTGAGGCATTGAGGCAGTGAGGCTAGGGTTATTGAGTGAAACTAATATATATATATATATATATATATATATATATGAATGGCATTTTGGTAATTTTTAATAACAGGGATATACGGGTCCCCACGGGGCGGGGATCTCTATCCCTGCCCCCGCCCCGTTTATTAAACGGGTCTCCATCTCCGTCCCCCGCGAGGAAATTTTCCTCCCAAAATCCGTCCCCCAGCGGGTAATTCTCCGCGGATACCCGCCCCGCCGGGGGAAATTGCCATGCCTAATATCCCTCTTGATTCTATTGTGAGTTTCGTTCGTATAATTTTTTGTGTATATATCTTCGGGACTTCATGGACAGCCAAGTCTTTATGATTCGAAAATAAATAATGGACCTTGTTTATAACGTGTAATGTGATACGTAGATATAAAAATCCCATCTTCCTTTGCCTAAGGCGAAAAAAACACAATACCGGTTAGCAACTCAACAAATTCTTAAATGATTATAAAAAGAAATTAAAAATCGCATAAAGTATACAGATATAAATACATATAGATATACAGCAGGATATTTTACAACTAATAAATTTAAATTCACGTGATAAAATTATCGGTCAAACGAGAAAATTAATTTTGTTTTAACTAATATTTAGTCTCAAAAATTTTTCTTTCTCTTTTGGATTTTATGCCCGATGTCTATAAAAAAAATTAATATTTAGTCTCAAAAAATTTAAATATATTTTTTTAAACCAATAATAAAAAATTAAAAACAAGTAGAGAATGAGAGAAAACAAACTAACTTTAGTTAGTAGAACAGTTAGTTTGTTCTTTCACTTAAATAAATATCAATGAATCCAATTTTGCTTTATGTATATAATAATTTATTGACTAATGAGAAATTTTTAAATAGAGTTCAGATTCACGCTGATTAATTTTTGATTTGTCAAACTAGAGATACCGTGAGGAAAAATAAAAAGAGAATGAAAGTAAACAACAATTAAAACAGAAGAAGTTAACAGAATTCAAAAAAATTAGTTCACAAATTTTGTTCTTAAACTATTATTGACAATTGAATTTTTTAGTAAGTTTCATAAATAAATTAATTGGGCTTTAAATTTACGCAATTGCAACTTTATGAAATAGGTTACATCTTTATACATGATGTAGTGGTTTGTAGTTTGCACGTAATCTACTATAGGTAGCGCAAATTACGTTGAAAATGTGTCATGCAGAAACTGCTAGAGGGTGTCGCAGTTTCTGAAGAACCTGGACCATGCATAAATCACTGCAAGATCTAGCAGTTTATGAAGAAACAGTGGACAGTATAATCCGCTAGGGCTATAGCGGATTACATGTTGCAGAGGCATTCCATTGTGATGCATCGATGTGGTAGACGGCAACTTTAACTCTGCTTCCATTAGCATCCTCCAGAGGCATCATAAAAGCTATGGTAGTTTTTGTCTTGTGGCAATAAGATGCGGCATAAGGATAATTCCGTTTATAGTACACACCTATGATCTCATGGTTTATCTTCTTCACACCAAAGGCAATGTTGATAACTTTGCAGCTTTGTTTCATTGCTTGTTATGGTGGACACTACATCAATATTTTTTTTCCAAGTTTTGAAGTGTTTAAACTCACCATAAATTCTAATGAATTGAAGTAGCACAATACTTCTCTTCACCTTTAATCCCTGCTAACATAATGATAGAGTAAACATATAATAACATTAGAATATATAAGTTGGGATTCAAAAATTTTTTAAGAATCCATCATGATAAGTCAATAGATTGACCACTAATAAGGAGTTGATTGGTTTGGTCATTTTTATTTTCATTTTTTTAGATTCTTCATCGCTCTCTCTTAGTTTTTCTGTAGCTTGCAGTTGTAGGTATCTGACTTTATGATGTCTCACACTACTCTTTTCTTTTGGCGTTTATTGGATTAAATCTGATTATCATCTGTTATATGCTTAGGGTGATGTATGTTCTCGGGTAACTGAAATTTTGAGAGCAAAATTTTTCTTTTAGGAGAGTAGAATTTTACAACATAGTTTTCGGGTGCACGAAAATTTTTTCTGAAGATACGGAGTTATCCAGAAGATTAGTAAAGGAAGCACTTCTGCTATATTAATAAGCACCTCGATATTCATCATCATCAGTCATCACTAAGCAATGACCTCTTTTGATATAAGCTCGACGACACAGTTGCAAAGAACCTAGTTTTTGAGCCGTTTCGGTTAGGAGTTTTAGACTCTGGTTTTCGTAGCTAGTCTCTGTTTGACGAGTCGAACTCGATTCATATAAGAAGAGAAATAGTAATATAATATTATAATATTATTTTATCTGTTTTAGTAAAAAATAGGAGATCGGTTTAACCGGATTCACAATCTTCTGGTGCAGGTTAACATCAGCACTCTCTGATGACTTTAGCAATGCTAATGCCTCATCATACCTTCTATTCTCATGTTAATCATGTTACTAATGTCATTTATACTAGTAGCTCAGATACTAATCTCTAAATGTGTTGTTACTGGTGTTCTAATACATCTAGTTTTAGTAATTATACACTTGAAATATTTTAATATTATTTTAAATCACCATCCACACCAGCCAATCACGGCTCTCCCTTTACCCCCAAGACCTCCAAGGCTGCTTCATTTCCTCTTTGTGGCCAAAAACACCAAGGAGAGAAAAGAGAAAAAAGTTATTGGTTCTTGATCTTCAAAACTTGATTTCTTCTGAACTAAAACTCAAATCAAAATTCTAATCCAATCAAAGTGATTCTCTCTTCTTTCTCTTCATAACCATGTGACTTATCAATATTGGAAATAAGGTAAGATGGTTGTTCTTCCTCTCTTTAGCTTTGGTTTCAAGAACACATGCATAAATATGTGTTTTTTTATGTTCTTCCATAGGTATCATGCTTAGATTGACTTGAGGGCCAAGGAACTTCAAATTCCAGCAAGATTAAGGTGAGGAATCGCATCCTAACTGGTGATTGAAGGTTCGGTTAGTTAGAGTTTTGAGGATTTAAAGTTTTTCTTGATGTGATTTAAGAGAAAAATGTGCTCTAGGAACATCTTGAAGCATAATCGAATTAGGAGCTGCAAATAAAGGTAGGTTTGGTAAAATTAATCTTGATTAATTGTGTTTGAATTGTGTGATTATAATATGATTTGGTTATGCTTGAAATTGATTATTTATATGAGTGATTCTTGATGAAATTTTGATAAAAATTTGATGAAATTTGATGAAATTCAAGCTATGAATTTGTGTTCTTGGGCATATGAAAAAATCGAAACCTTAACTCTCAAATTAGGGTTGAAATTGTGTTGAAATCAAGTGGAAATTAAGAAGTTATGGTGGCTGCCATTTTATTTTAAATTATGGTGAAAATTGATTATGGAAAAGATTGAAAAACGGGTAAGAGTCAAAGAAAGAACCTGAAGAATTTACGAAGAATACGAATAACACTTTGAGTTTGATCAATAACATGAAGAATAACCCATTGAACTTGGGAGGGGCTAAAATGATAATATTTTTGTGTTTGTGGGGGGAAGTGTATAATACTAAAAGTTTAGGGAGTTAGAGTATAAATATAAAAAATTAAGGGGATCAAAATATAATTTTTATAAAATTTTTGGGATCGATTTGTACTTTTTGAAAATATATAATAAAATATCATTAAAAATTATTTAATAATAAATATTAAATGATATTATTTTATTAAAAGTAATAAAATAATAGCGAAAAACTAATTTTTTTTCTAAAAGTATTAAGAAGACAACTTTAAGTTCAGAATCTTATTATTACCTTCATAAAACACTTAAGGAGTGGTAATAACATATTAGTGAGACAAAAATAAAATGTTGAAGAAAAGACAAAAATCGAAAAAAAAAAAAGTCAATAAAATTTTAATGGCAAAGATAAAGGGTGATTAGAGAAGCGATCTAGGAACAATATAGTTAGTATTTGAATTGCTCTTAGGGAATTTGAAGTTTTTTGGCCCTCAAGTCAAGTTAAGGATGATATCTAACGAAGAACATCAAGAAAACACATGTTTATGCATGTTTTTTTGACACCAAAAGCAAAGGGAGGAAGAACAACCATCTCACCTTGCCTTGATAAGTCACATGATTATGAAAAGAAAGAAGACAGAATCATGCATACTCATGGCTGCAAAATCTTCAATTCTTCAATTTTTTATGATTTATTCACTTTTGCATGCTTTTGCTCCATCTTTCAAACTATTCTTGTCCTGAAGTAAAATGAAAATAAAATATAAAAATATGTCTAGTTGAGCATTTGAATATTATTTTCAGCAAAAATATTTAAAAAAAAAGTACAAAATCAAAAATGATATTTTTACGTTTTCAACTTTTTTTTTAGTTAGAAACAATGAAAATATTTCCAATCTAAAACATGGTATTTTCAACTGTACTTTCATTTTTAAAGCCATTTTTAACTGTACTCCTATTTTTAAAGTCAGATTCAATCGTGTTTCTATTTTGTGTATTTTATTTATTTTATATTTATACCTCATATTTATCATATTTTTTTTAATATTAATATAATTTATTTTTGTATTTAAAAATATCAATATTAAATATTTTTATCTTAAAATCACATTATTTTTTTAAATACCATGACCGTTTTTTCTTTAACAAAATAAAAAAAAATAATAATTTGTTATGAAAATAATTTATTGGTGTGTACATATATTTTCTCTGCTACACCAATACATTGCAATGGAATGTCTCTACAATATATAATTCGTTACAGTTTTTAGGAGATTACGTTAGAAATCGCTAAACCCTACAGTAATTTATACATGGTCTAAGTTTTTTAGAAATCGCGATGCCCTCTAACAATTTTTATATGGTACATTCTTAACGTAATAGCGGATTATGTCAAATTACAAATCACTATTGTGTAGCAGTTTACATAGAATTAAAATAGATCAAAGATATAGTCTATTTCAAAAGTTACAATTGTTTAAATTTAAAGTCTAATTAATTTATTTATATAATTTGCCCCTTAGATTTTTTAAAGGATGTATCATGTATGTATGTAAATTCAATTTCAAACAATTGGATAATTAAATATTCATTTAATGGAAAAGATCAATAACCAACAATTATTCAGGTTCTAAAACTTAAATTAGTGAAGCTAAATATTTAATAATTTAAAAATTCAATTAATGTTTAATCAGAATTGAATTAAATTAATAAAATAATATATTTATCTAAACAATATATGTATTTTTTTTAAAAAATAATTTTTATATTTTATTATTTTAAATTATTTTTTTTATTTTTAGTTAATTCATTGACAATTAATTGTTATCTTAAATCAACCTGGTCTATTAGCGATTGATCTTTTATTGTTCTCCTAGCCCGTAGCTATTACCCATTATGGCCCCATGGGTGAGGCTGAGCAGTGAAGAGAGATCATCATAAAGCACTAAGATATTTATGAATATTTATCATCGGTCCATAAAAATATTCGAATATTTATTTATTTTGGTTTCAACAAATTTTAGATCAGATATTTTAATTTTTAACTAAATTATTCAATTAATCTTTAATAATTAATTGTATCAGTTATTTAAATTTTTTGCTTCATTAATTTTAATAGAAAATAAAATAATCTTTGATTTATTTTATCTTTTGTTAGAATTGATAGAAAAAGACCTAAATAACTAATAATTAATTATTAAAAAATAATTAAATAATTAATTTTAATTAAAAATTAAAATATCTAATTTAAAATTTGTTAAGAATCAAAATAGACAAAGGCTCAAAGTCTTTCCTTCGCCAAAGTTACAAACCCAAAATTCACATGCATAATTAAAAGTTAAGGAAAAAATTTCAAGTGGATTGAAAATACTAGTATTTTAGTTATTTTAATTGTTGATTTTAATTAATATATATTATAAGAAAAATTTTAGGTATATCGAAAACATCGGTATTTCAGTTATTTTAATCGTTGATTTTAATTAATATATTATATATATTTTTTATAATTTAGATCAACGGTTAAAATAATTAGAACACTATTATTTTCGGTATATTTAAAACTCTTTCTATATTATATATGTTTTTTATAATTTAGATCAATGGTTAAAATAACTGAAACACTAATGTCATGATACATTTTTTTTTTGTGACTAATATCATGATACATTTGAAATTGAAAATAGATCCTCTCAATTATTAAAAAAAATTAAAAATATAAAATGTGATTTTTAATTTTTTATTATTTTTTTATATTTATTTTTAGTCCTATTTATAAAATTAATGATATAAAATCACATTTTATTCCCTTAATTATTAAAAAAAATTGAGAGAATATATTTCCTTAAAACTCTTCCAAAAGTTAAAACAAGAAAAAAGAACACTTTGTTTTTTACTCCCTAGAAAAAAGTGAAATAAACTGATGAAAGAAGTGACCAGAAACAAAACAACACGTCACTCCAATATTTAAGAATTCTCATACTTTTCTTCTGCTTTTTCTCGAAGTATCAGCTTATTGTCTCCTCTTCCTCCTCCTCTTCCAAGTTCCAACTATCAAAAGTACAAACCTCAGTTTCTGTCCTTTTACCATTCCAAAGGGTTTGTTTGTTCTCTAATGGAAGAGCTTCAAAATTGGATCAGAATACTTAACCAACTCTTTTCTTTCTTCTTCAACTGAGTTTCATTCAGTTGTTCAACACCTTTAGAAAAAAAAGGTAGTAAAAAATGGTATTTATTTTATACAAAATTCAATTAAGCACCGTCTCTTATTTTATTCAGCAGTCAAAACAGAATTCATGAAAAGCAAAGCAGAAAGAAACCTTTCTTCTTATTTATTATTTTTCCCCTTTCTTTTTTTGGGTCCCTGGCTATTCATATTTCGTTATGCTTTCTCAAAGAGGAAATCATGGTCCACACTACAATTGGGTTTTTGAGACAATGGCTGAAAGCAATGCCATATATATTCAGAATAACAGAAACTTTTTCTGAATTGCTTTTGACTTTTAGCTTCAAACCAAACATAACCAGATGCTATGTTATTAAATATTACGAGTTTCTCTTTTGTTAATTTCCATTCCTTTGCATTGAAATTCTAGATGCATTGCTAGAAGGGAACCTGGAATCAGCATAAGAATGACCATATAGTTTCTTTTATTATTATTTTTTATATTTTATATTAGCTCCTGAGATTTAAGCGCAGATTTCTTTTTTTTTTTTCCCTTTTCTTTTACATCATTAGCATATAGATATGTATATGCATTTAAATTTTCTCTCCCTTGAAGTGTTGAATTTCTAATCCGTGACTTAAATTTTCGTTGTTCAGAGCCTCAAAAACTGTTACAACGGGAAGAACCTCTTAACAGCTTAAAAGTGGTGGCTCAACAGTAGCATTACTAATTTCTTCAAAGTTTTGATGGGTCATCTTTCTTCAATGTTCAATGGTTTGGCAAAATCACTGGCAATTAAGAAAGGGAGGAATTCAGAAAGATGCAGCGGAAGAGAAGCGGCGGAAGCGATGGCAAAGGAAGCAAAAAAGAATGAGTTCTTGTTATGTAGCTCAGGCACTGTTAGTGTTGATGGCTCAAACAACTTCGCCTCAGTTTTCTCCAAAAGAGGCAAGAAAGGAATCAATCAAGATTGCTGCATAGTCTGGGAAGTATGTACAAACATTGACACAAACATTATTTTCTTTAGGCAAGAAAAGTTTTATACAAAGGTTCACTCAATAAAAGTAAATTAATAATTGATAATAATTAGGTGATTTAATTTATTTGACTAAAATATTATTTAATAATTTTTAATTATTAAGAGTTTCCACCTTAAGTTGGTTGAGAGTGTACATCTATCTATACGAAGTTGATAATTCAAAATGAGTTTTCACCATTTAACTTAACTACGCTAAGATTGCTGTAAAGAGTGAGAGGTACTTGCAATCATTGCCATAATATTTTTGTATGCATATTTTATTCAACTAGTCTAATTTTGATGCATTGACAGTGTAAAATGTTTTACACAATCTTGTAATCACATTTGTTCTTTTAGTTGACCATTCGTGCGTAGTATTATATAATTAAATGTACGTATAAAACTACTTTACATTAACGTGCATCAAAATTAAATTCTTTATTCAACTTCATCTTTGTTAGTGTGTTTGTTAAGCATTATATGCATTATATTGCAATGAACATATATTTTGGACATAGTTGTTGATATTCATTATTTGTTCATGGATGTTATGATTATTACAGGAATTTGGGTGCCAAGAGGACACGATCTTCTGTGGGATCTTTGATGGGCATGGGCCATGGGGTCACTTTGTGGCGAAAAGAGTGAGAGAATCAATGCCGCCATGTTTGCTATGCAATTGGCAAGAGACTCTTTCCCAAACTTCACTTGATCTTGACCCAGATTCTGGAGATGCCGATGTTGAGGCAGAGAAGATGCAAAACTGTTTTAACATATGGAAGCATTCCTACTTGAAGACTTGTGCTGCCATTGATCGAGAACTCGAGCAGAATCGCAAGATCGATTCGTTTTTCAGTGGAACCACTGCCCTCTCCATTGTTAGACAGGTAATCTTGATCTTTAGGGGTCATTAGGAAGCATCCTTGATTACACTTGCATGGTTTGATTTCACATTAGTCCACTCATTCATCACATGATTGCAAATTTGCAACTTTAGTAGCTAACTTGTGAGTTTTACAATACAAAATGCTATTGGTACATCAGAATTATTCACTGAAATCAGTCACCGATATATTTGTGTATAAATATACGTGTGATTTAATTTATTTTCAACGTGTATTTATATTCTAGTATGTATTTTATACTAGTAGTTAATTTTAGTGGCTAATTTTAGTGTACACATAAGATAATCCTTTATAATATATCATTCCAAATCAGTGGTGAGGAGTTGTTCTTGAAAAATGAAAACTCATCCAAATTTTGAGGACAGATTCTTAATTAGACGGAGGGTCATAGACTAAAGTATTTTTAATGATAGACTCTCCATATGAACATCCCATGCCTAACTAAAAAATAAAAATCACTTTTTTTTTTCTTGTTTAATCTGATAAACAGGGTGAACTAATTGTAATTGCAAACGTTGGTGACTCGCGTGCTGTATTAGCTACAACATCGGATGATGGGAGTTTGGTACCAATTCAGCTCACAGTAGATTTCAAGCCCAATCTACCTCGTAAGTCTATTCCTAATCAACTAATCATTAGTGGAGAGTTTTAAATATTTTTATTTAATAAAAACAAAACAAATATATTTATAAGCTTAAATTTTTTATATTTTTAATAAAAAAAATTTAATTTGTAAATTTAATATATATCCATAAAACACAAGATAAATAAACCTTATAAGATAGATAAACTCTAAATTAATAACAGAAATGTTATATACTTTATTTTTATATTCGTTTTTTTTATCTTTTTTGTTTTTATATTGAAAGTCATTGATAAGGAAAAAAAATATTTTTATTACCATAAGTACACAAAAGAGATGATAAAAAAAATAAAAATATTATTTATATATTAAAATTAGTCACTAAAATTAGTTATCAATGTATTTGTGTATAAATATATATGTTCAATTTATTTTACTATGTATTTAAAATCTAACATATATTTTATACTAATGACTAATTTTGATAAACAATTAACATGTTTATAAAAAAAATACAAATTTTCATTTCTCATAATATAGTGTGTTATTTGTTGTATTGACTCTGTACTAGATATTGTACTGCTTTATCCAATATTATCTACTACTTTATTTAGTAGTAGTACACAATAGATAAAAAATAAAAATATTATGTATAATAAAAAAATCAGCGATAATACTAGAGAGATAATAATATATTTATTACATATAAAATTGTATAATTATTTTAATAGTAATTAATAGATATTAAATAAAATAATTTTAGACTATTTGAACTGAATTTTTATTATTTTTTAAATATTATTGAAAAATGGGTCATTAAATATTTGTATATAAATATATGTATTGTTTAACTCATTTTCAATATGTATTTTATATTTTAATATATTTATATAAATAAATGATTTTTTATGTTGTATAATTGATAAAAGAAATGGAGAAATGTAATATGTTGCACTTCACTCTTGTATATATATATATTTTTGTGTTAAGAGTTATTGACAAGAAATGAAAGAATATAAAAAAGATTTCTTTTACACTATAAGAGAAGTGTGTAAAAAATTATCATTTCTCAAAGATTACATCTAATGTAATGAGTATACATAACATGCCTTGTACTAGACTGATTATGCTACACTAGAACCACTCAAGCTTGTGATGAATGTTGCATGGTGCAGAGGAAGCAGCTCGAATACTGGAGTGCCAAGGGCGAGTCTTTTGCTTAGAAGACGAGCCGGGGGTGCACAGGGTATGGCTGCCGGACGAAGAGTCGCCGGGGCTGGCCATGTCTAGGGCACTTGGTGACTACAGCGTCAAAGAGTATGGCCTAATATCGGTGCCTGAGGTAACCCAATGGAACGTAACCACCAGAGACCAGTTTGTTGTGCTAGCTACTGATGGGGTATGTAGTACACTAACACCAGTACTTTTCTTTTGAAAATTACTTGAATTAACTAAGTTGTTCTCATGTAGAGTTAATAATTGAAAATTATTAAATAATAATTTAGTTATATATTTTAAATTATTTAACAATTTTCAATTTTTATATAAAGTGATCTATATCTAAGTCTTCGCGATTAACTTAATGTTTTTTGTAGGTGTGGGATGTAATATCGAACGAAGAAGCGGTGGAGATTGTATCTTCAACAGCAGAGAGAGGAAAGTCAGCAAAACGTTTGGTGGAGTGCGCGAAGCGTTCATGGAAACGCAAGAGGGGTGGAATTGCCATGGATGACATCTCTGCCATTTGTCTTTTCTTTCACTCTCCTTGTAACCTTCTTGATAACCAACTTGCCACCCTAAACTAAATTATTATCTTGTCAAAATGGGCACCTGAATTGCACGTCATGTTCTGCTTCAGAGGGAAAAATTATTATTCCTTTCTTCTGATTCTTCTAACTTTGTAAAATTAGGAAAGGGATAAGTACTTTTTTCGTCCCCAGAGTCTGGAGTCGAAATCAAAATCGTCCCCGACCTTTTTTTTTATTAAAATCATCCTCAACGTTCAAAAACGCTTTAAAATCATCATTTTCCGAATTTTTTGATCAAAATACCCTCATCATCATCATTCTCCTCTTCACCTTCCTCACCAACATTACCACCAACCACCATCAACACCAACACCACCACCACCACCAACCAACACGAACACCAAGACCACCAAACAGCAACAACACCCTCACCCCACTCCCTCACCGTAACCCCCCCCCCCCCATCCCTCACCCCCTCACCCCTTCCTCACCGTAACCCTCCCCACCCCTCACTCCCTCATCGTAACCCCCCACCCCCTCACTCCACTCTCTCACCGTAACCCCCAACCCCCTTCTTCATGTCCTTCTTTTCATGGTCATCATCATCATCATCAACAGATTTCATTAACAACAACAAATTTCATCAAAAATTTAGAAATTTAAATTTGAGCAACAACAAATTTCATCAAAAATTCAATTCACAGAAGAAGAAGAAAAAAAAGAAGAAGCATAAGGCAGAAAGCAAAAGCAGAAAAGCAAAGGCGGCAGCGGGTTGGACGCAGGGGCGGCGGTGGGATGGACGCAGGGCGGCGGCGGCGGGGGTGAGGGGGTGATGGAGTGAGGGTTTGGGGGTGGGCGTAGGAGAAAGGGAAATTGGGGTGGGGGGGGGAGAGGAGAGAGACGAAGAAATGCTGATAGGTGTAGGTGGGGTGGGGTTTTATTTTTTTAATATTATTTTTAATTTTTATTAATAGTTAAGGGTAATTTGGTCCAAAAAATAGAAAATGACGATTTTATAACGTTTTATAACGTTGAGAATGATTTTAATAAAAAAAAGTTTGGGGACAATTTTAATTTTGACTCCAGATCTTGGGGACGAAAAAAATACTTATCCCATTAAAAAATATTGATTTTTTTAAAAAATTTACCAGATTAAGACGAATTTAAATTAAAATCACATGGTGCTATTTTTATTTTTTTTCAAAACATATTAAAAAATTGTAAAGTGCGAATTCTAATTTTTTAAAAGAAAGAGGTAAACACCAATTTAGTATCTAAAAAATTTAGACATTGATAAAATAGTACCTAATAGTTGTTGTCGACAAAATGGTTCCTCGTTTAACTCCATTTTCATTAACGAAAAATACTGAGTTGACAAAAAAATTTGATAAAATTCCTAATTTATCCTTAATTTAGTTCTACTGTCACTCTTTCTCTCTTTCAAAAACTCTTTTATATTCCTCTTTCTTCCTCTTCTCAAATAAAAATGGATGATGATCATCATCAAACTTACAATATTGCTATCAACAGGCCAAACTCATCTATTCTTTTAAGGAAAGATAGAAACTTTAGCAACTAATGATAATCAAAATTTATGAATAAACCAATTTCTTTATTCATAATTACTCACAAAATTTCAAGAACAAGGATGTGAGGAAGAAGAAAAATGAAAGTGTAACCAGAAAGAAACATAAAAACAACGACAATCAAATATAATCAAAACAACACACATTGAAGCAATAATCAAAAAGAAGAAAAATGAATACAACGCTGCATAAGAGCCTGGCAAAGTTCATCCGAACCACACCAAAGTATCTTCTCCGTCAACGAAAAAGATCTCCACCGCCAAAAACACTATCACCACCTCCACAACGGAGACGAGAAGAAGAACACAAATACCATATATGATTCTTATGGTCTCATGAAGAATTAGCAGCAACAGCTGCCATGGAAGAAACATAGGACACTGCGATATTTTTTTCAGCAATGTGGCTCTCTCTCTCTCTCTCAAGAACACAAATACTAGATATGATTCTTATGGTCTCATGAAGAATTAGCAGCAGCTGCTGCCATGGAAGAAACTTAGAGCACTGCGATGTTATTTTTCAACAATGTGACTCTCTGAATTTTCTATTCTCTTTCTCCTTTTCTCTAGATCTTGATCTTTCTTTTCTTCTAGATTTATCTTTTTTATTTTTTATCTACGAGAAAATTTTTTTTTTTTGTTATTATTGATGAAGAACAAGATGATGATGAAATCGTGTGGTGAGAAGTTAGAGTGATGGTATAATTAGAATATGGTGAGAGGTTGGTGGCGGCAAAAAGTGTGAAGGGGAGGAAGGGGTTGGAAGAGGATGGGATTAGGATTTGTGACTAAGGATCGATGATGATCCTCTAGTTTCTTCTGTGAAAAAGGAGAAAGAAAAAAAAGAGCATGAATACAAGAAGGAGTTTTTGAAAAAGAGAGAGAGTGGCAGTAGAACCAAGGATAAATTAAAAATTTTATCAATTTTTTGTCCAACTTAATATTTTCTGTAAATGAAAATGGAGTCAAACGATGAATGATCATTTTTGTCAAATTAAAAATCATGCAGAAATCATTTTGTTGATAACATCTGTTATGTATCATTTGTCAACGCTTGAATTTTTCGAATACCAAATTAATATTTACCTGTAAAAAATCATATGGTGCAAATTAAAAAAATCAAATTTGTAGGGTACGGGTTTTTATAAAACTTTTAAAATTAAAAAATAAGAAAAATACATGGTGTGATTTTAACGAGGAACTAATCTCTTCCTACCATTTCCATTGACATGGCAGTTTCCTCTCATTTATGAGTAATACACACTTCTCAAGCATCTATGTATTTCACCATTTTTTGTAGAATATTAAAATCTATTTTTGTCAAGATGACAAGATAGGATAATTAAAAATTAATATCTAATTTATTTTTGAAATTTGAAATCGAATTTAATTTGACTCTTAAATTTTAATGGACTCAAATTAGATCCCAAACTTTACAATTGTAACTCATCTCAACTCTTGAGCTAATTTTTGTTAATGACGTATTGAGTTGATACATTAATTTGTTGTGATTTAGATTCCTCATACAAATTCCATGTGATCAAGACTTATCAGAGCTAAAAAAATTTGATTGTTTCTTCCAGAGCTACAAAAGTTTTAAATTGAACTTGTTATTGTCGTCTTCATAAGGATGTTGGAGAACCAATTAAACTTCTAGAAGATCTAATAGGTTTTAGTCACATAGAATTTAGACGAAGAGTCCAAATCTTAACAAGTTATCGTACAAAATCAACATGCTGTTTACGAAAATTAGGGATCAATTTGTGTAACACCATAACCTTTAGCAGGTCATGATCGTACCAAAAGTGAGGCGTTACTGACCTGTTTTCCTTATTTACTATTTAATATTGAGCCTTTAGTTCGATATCGCATTTCAATTTTATCGGATGTGCCAGAAAATTTTGTTTCTATTAACTAAAATTGTATATCAAAGATCACCAAACAATAGTAATCACATAGTTATTACTAATAATAAATGTTATACAAATAAATTCAACATAAAACTCGAATACAATTCCTATCTCTCTGTATAAAATAAAATCTTAAATGACAGAGGCGAGAAAATTCTATGAAAGCAACTCAACACATAAACTTAACTCAAATAAGACTAATAATTGCCCACAGCTTCAAACTGAGTCTTCGAACCTGTGTCACTGAAAGTTAAGGGTGAAAGATTTTGGGGTGAGAACAAACCACACATTCTCATTAGGGAATGAGAATGCCGAAAAAATAATGATTAAAATGCAAATAATTAACTTTACTTAATAAAACTACTTTTATCAAATTTAATCAAATAATAATACCTATGAAAATATTATTTAATTATCAACTTACAATTTATGTTTTTTAAATAAAGACTCTAATTCAATAATTAGAAATAATCAAATTAATTTTCTTTAAAATTATAAAATAAAATTCAAAATCTAATTATTCAAATTAGCGCATATAAAATTCTCATTGTTTTTAAATCACTAAATCACTAAAGCTTTAAATTAATAATAAGAAAGTACTCAATTAATACAAAAATTTCTAAAAATATGCTCTTAAATAAATTAAATAAATTATAAATAATTTATTATTTAATTTTCAAAATCTGGAGTCTTACAATTTGAATTTGACCTCAACTTTTAAGGATCAAATTAAGTATTAACTCGGATAATTAATCACAATCTAATTTGATAAAATTTATTATAAGTATATTTTATATCCAGAGAATCATATTTTTTGTATGTTTAAATAATATTTTTTTATTTTTTTTTTTGGTGACTGAAATAAATTTTTTTATCTTTAATAATATATAAAGAGGATTAGATGAGATTGGTATTTAAAATTTTATTTTTTTATTTAACCCTACGATATTTGACATAATTACCATTTTAAAATAAATAAATAAAAGTACAAAATTGTAATTTGATCCAAGTTATATTTTGATTATTGAATAGATACAGTGGTGCTTATTGAGCTACTAAAATATGAATTGAGTCAACTTAGAAACCAAAAACTGCTCCCTTCTTCAAAAAAAAAAAAGATTATTGAGTTAAATTATAATTTGGGGCTTTCATTTGTTTGTTTTACAATGGTAATTGTGTCAAATATTGTAAGGTTAACATGAAAAAGAGAAATTTTGAAATCAAACTCATCCGATCCTCTTTATATATTGTTATATATTTGAGTCAATCAAAATAATTATCACTAATCTATATATAATTATAATAATTATTGAAGGATATTTTGATTAAATCACCGCAAGAAAACACAACATTTGTAATAAAAATACTGTATCAAAATTTAACTTATTACAGATTATATATAATATTTTTGTAACAATAGATATATTTTATTACAAAAATATATATTGTTGCAAAATTTTAGTATCTTTCCTAACTAGCATATGATTTTGTTACAAAAAGTCATAATTTTTTGCAACAAAAATATTTTTCCTACAAAATTATATTGGCTTTTGTTTTAAAATCTTAAAATTTTTGTATCAATATCTTTTATTGTTTTAAATTTTTTTATATTTTGTATTCACATTTTATTTTGTTTAAAAATATTAATTTTTAAAAAAATTATACCTTCAATTATTCAAGAAATTAAGTCTCATAATTCAATTACTTAATAATCTTTGATAAGTTAAAACAATTCTAACAATTATACTTAAAGAAAAAATTACTGCTTAAATATAATTATTAAAAGAAGACTAAAAGGTCAATAGTTTCCAATAATTACTACTTTAATTTTATTTGTCTGAAGATTATTAATTCCAAAAAATTTGTTTAATAAACTAATAAAATGTGACTTAAAAATATATAAAGCTAGCGCTTCAATATATATAGCTTTGAAATTTAAATAATGTAAAAAAATAAGAAAATTAGATAATTTAATTTGAACAATGAGAATTTAGAACTCAATGTTGTGAATCAAAATGAATTAAATAAATGGTTAAAAATTCTATGTTTGAATAATTACTTGAACTTATTTGCACCTACCTAATTTATTTTAATAATTACATGTACAAGATGTCTCTAGTACGGGTTGAGAGATGGATTGAGAACTTGCGGGTTGAGGCAGATGCCGGATCACTTGACTGGAGCAATGGGGGGAGGTACCTGCAAAGACACTCCGACGCTCAAGTCAGAATGGATCTGAGAGGTATAAAGTGTGAGGAATGAATGAATACCTGGAGGGACCTGGGTCCTCTATTTATAGGTGATGGTGAATATCTTATCTTATCTTATTTAGCTAAGATAAGGGAGACGTTTGAATTATCTTATCTTATCTTACTTGATTAAGATAAGGGAGACGTTTGAATTCGAAAGTTGGTTAGGAGCTCTAGTGGGCCGGTTCCGGGCCTTCTGGAAGGGCAAAGCGGGTCGGACCCGGGTAACCGGATTCGGGGACCGTTCCGGGTATAGAATCTGTGGGCTGGATCCGTAACAGTTGCCCCCGGAGCGAGAGAGTGAGGGTGCTCAGTCTCATCGCTGGAGGAACCTTTTCCTTGCCGTTGTGGTTTGGCAAGGAGATCGTTGTTTGGTTTTTCCACTCGAGGTCGACGATTTGGGGAGTTCCTGGCCGTTTCATGGTCAGGCGAGGAGCGCATTGTTTGGGTGTTTCATCACATGCCGGGTTTGATGACCGTAACAGTTGTCCCCGGAGCATGAGAGTATGCTTTCTTGGTCTCAATGCTAAGTCGTTGGAGAGTCTGATCCTCTGTAGTTCGGGAGACTGTGAAGGGCCTGAAAAAGGCGTGACGTCATCCTGCACCAATTGGTAGGATGTTGGTCAGTCTGGCTTTCTACGAATTGGAAGACCGTCCTCATGCTTCTTTTGTGTGGCCTTTTTTTTTTGGGCTGTTATTGTGAACTTATTTTAGACCTCTTAGTGGGCCGATTTTGTTTATTTAGCTTATTTGGATTTCCATTTTGTTGGCTTTGCGGGTGATCGATTCATGAGTCACTATTTTTGTTATTTGGATATCCGTTATGTTGGTCTCAGGGTGATCGATCCCCGGGCTGCCATTTTTTATTTGGATACCCGTTTTGTTATTTAGATATCCGTTTTGTTGGCCTAGGTGTGATCGATTCCCGAGTAGCCGTTTACTTATTTGGATATTCGTTCTGTTATTTGGATATCCGTTTTGTTGGCATCAGGGTGATCGATCCCCGGCCCGCCATTTTTTGTTATTTGGATACCCGTTTTGTTATTTGGATATCCGTTTTGTTGGCCTAGGGGTGATCGATTCCCAGGTAGCCGTTTACTTATTTGGATATCCATTTTATTATTTGGATATCCGTTTTGTTGGTCTCGGGGTGATCGATCCCTGGGTAGCCGTTTACTTATTTGGATATCCGTTCTGTTGGCCTCGGGGTGATCGATCCCTAGGTAGCCGTTTACTTATTTGGATATTCGTTCTGTTATTTGGATATCCGTTCTATTGGCCTCGGGGTGATCGATCCCCGGGCCGCCATTTTTGTTATTTGGATACCCGTTTTGTTATTTGGATATCCATTTTTTTGGCCTAGGGGTGATCGATCCCTGGGTAGCCGTTTACTTATTTGGATATCCGTTCTGTTATTTGGATATCCGTTCTGTTGGCCTCGGGGTGATCGATCCCCGGGCCGCCATTTTTTGTTATTTGGATACCCGTTTTGTTATTTGGATATCCATTTTGTTGGCCTAGGGGTGATCGATCCCTGGGTAGCCGTTTACTTATTTGGATATCCGTTCTGTTATTTGGATATCCATTCTGTTGGCCCCGGGGTGATCGATCCCCGGGTGTAGCCGTGTTTACTTTGTGTCATCAGACGGGGCAATGCTTTTGAAATAATGAATTTCATTTGTGGTTTGGGCCTCGTTAAAACCTCCCGATGTGGGTAGGAAAGAGTGCCCAGTAAAAAAATATACGATTGAATAACTTAAGCAATAAATGATAGTGAAGAAGGCAAAATATAAAAGGTAAAGAGATAGTCTTAAACGACCTCGATCTTGTTGCTTTGGAAGGATGTTTCTTTATATAGTAGCGTCGTAAGTTAGTGGAATTTCAGGATCTTGGGAGCTTGGTCCCATCTAGTCTTTCGAGCCTGTAGGCTCCTTTTCCGATTACCATCTTGATTTGGTAGGGACCCTCCTTGTTGGGCGTGAGCTTCCCTTTTCCGGGAGTGGGTAGACCGATGTTGTTTTGTCGTAAGACGAGGTCTCCTGGTCCGAAGTCTCATTGTACCGTGTTGCCATTGTACCTTAGGCTTATTCTCTATTTTAGGGCTAGCTCCCGTAGGTGTACTATACTCCTGACCTTGTCTGCAAGGCCCTACTTTGCTTCTTTGTCATTTCCTCCCATGGTTCTACATGGACTTTGGTGTGCATCGAGGTCGGAAAGGAAAATGCCTGCTGCGTCTCAGGATCTCTTGCGTGGGGCTAGGCTGGTGTTGTCGTATTCTACCGTGGTTTCCCGGTCTCCGTGGATGGTTCTGACAGAGCCATCTTCTGCCGTGAACTTCATTATAAGGTATTTGGTAAAGATGACGGCAGAGAGGTCGTTGATTGTTTTTCTTCCGATGATGACGTTATGAGCGGTGGAGTTCTTGAGGACCACGAACTCGGACAGGATTGTCTTCCTCTAGCTTCCCGTCCCTATGGTAAGGGGAAGAATGATGGAACCGTCTGGCTTGAGGAAGTTGTCTCCGAGTCCGGTTACTCCATTGCGGTGTGTCTGGAGGTTGTCGTTGCGGAGTCCGAGCTTGTCGAAAGCTCCTCTGAAGAGGATGTTGAAATCTGTTCCCGTGTCCACCAGTATTCTTCTTACTAGCCCGGTTCCAATCTTTGCCGAGATGACGAAGGGGGCGTCTTCTGCCGAGGTGCCATGCTGGCAATCCTCGGGGGAGAATTTATCGCTCTATTGGTGGTGGCGGTTGAGGTTTGGTCTCTGACTGCCAGGATCTTGAGATCCTTCTTCAGTGCTGATTTTGATTTCCCTGGGGTGTCTTTCCCTGTGATGACGTTTACGATAATGGTCGGATCTATTTCAGAGCTTTCCCTAGAGGCTTGTCTCTGTGTCCTCGGGTTACGTCCTTTTTTTTTTGGTGATCTGTCTTTTTCCGCGCGTCTTGGCTCCCTGATGACTTTGGCAAACTCGGAGAGTTTGCCATCTCGTATGGCTTGCTCGAGGGCGTCTTTTAGGTCGAAACAATCTTGTGTCCTGTGTTCGCATCCTTGGTGGTAGTCGCAGTACAGGGTCTTGTTGCCGCCCGTTCTTTCCTTGAGTTGTCGGGTCCTTGGGAGAATACCTTGATCGGCTATTTGGTGGTATATCTTGGTGATCGGGGCCGTCAGAGGTGTGTAGTTAGAGAATTTTCCGATTCTGGGGGGCTGGTTTACGTTTGCTGGTTTGGGATGTTCTTTATGGTTTTCTCTTGGTGGAGGGTTATGTCGAGGTGTCGTGCTGCCGTGCTGCCGTTTATTGGCGGCTACGACTTGACTTACTTCCTCGTCGTTTATGTACTCCTTTGCGATACTCTGGATCTCGTGCATGGTCCACACCGGTCTGGTAGTGAGGTGTTTCTGGAAGTCTTCATTCATGAGCCCGTTAGTTAGGCAAAGGCTTTCAACTAAGCCCGTGAGTCCGTCGACCGTTAAACATTCATCGTTGAAGCGATCGAGGTATTTTCTCGTGAACTAGTCTTGTCTCTGGGTGACTCCCAATAAGCTGATGGGGTGTTTAGCTTTGGTGATTCTGGTGGTGAATTGGGCCATGAACTTCCGTGAGATATCGTGGAAGCCAGTTATGGATCCATTGGGGAGGGCGTTGAACCATTTAATCGCTGGCCCAGCTAGGGTTACCGGGAAGGCCCTACCTAAGACCGCGTCAGTGGCCCCTTCCAGGTTCATCCTGGTCTTGAAGGCCGTTAGGTGCTCCTGGGGGTCCTTGGTTCCGTCGTACTTCATATCCGTAGGTTTGTTGAAGCATTTAGGGAGTTTTGCTTTCAGGATTCTTTCAGTGAAGGGAGTGGCTCCCATTATCACGTGGTCACTTCTTGTGCGTTTGGCCTCTCGATGTCGTCGGTCGTCGTCCATGTCATGTTGATGAGCCGGGTTGCGTGAGACGCTGCGATCATACCTTTTGCCGTGTCGTCATTCAGGCATCCTGTCGTGTCCGTAGTCACAGGAGATGCTGCGATTGTATCTCTTGGCATGTCGCCGTTCTGGCGATCCGCCGTGCTTGGTTTCATGGCGAGATCTTGATCTGGAGGTTGCATGACTTCTATTTTCGGCGTTGTGCTTTTCTTTGGGTGTAACTCGGCCTTTGAGGTCTTGCACCCTGAGACACAACTCCTGGATTATCTGGACCGCCTTCTCTCCTAGGCCGTCGGGTGGCCGGGTTTCAGTGGGAGGACGGTTGTCCTCTCTTGGTTGTTGCTGGGTTGGGGTTGGTTGGCGATGTGCGCGCTTATTATCCTCCCGTGGGTGGGAGGAGTGTTATCTTGGAGTTCGGGAGTTGGGGTGTTGGGTGGAGGATTGCTCCTCGAGGTTCTCCGTCATGCCGCCACGATTTGGCTGTCCCCCGCATCTGTGCAAGAACCTTGAGAACTTTCTTGATCTCTTGGCTCTTGAGAGGCCTGAGCTTGGCCACGGTGGTAGCGTTTAAGGAGGTCGTTCATGATGAGCTTCCTTATGAATTTTTGGTAAGGTCCGAAGGGGATCATGGCGACAGAGTTGTCATAGGTGAGGCGGCGGATGGCATAGGTTTGGAACTTGGTGTTGAAGGTGGTGACCTCGTGGGTTTGGAGGAAGAGCTTGAAGAGTTCAAAAGAAGAAGCAACCACGGTGGGCATGGAGCCGAAATAGAGGGAGAAGATGGGGCCATGGCGCTTGGAGAGACAGATGAGGGAGTGGTGAATGCGAGGGTCTAAGAGGTGGAGGTGTATAAAGAGTGTTATCACTAAGAAGGTGATTGCAAGTCGAAGAAACATTGTTCCTTTGGGATTTCGCCATTGGAGTAGGGCAAAGGTGTGTTATCACTGCAAAGGTGATGCAAGTTAAGGAAACATTATTCCTTTGGGATTTCGCCGTTGGAGTAGGGCGAAGGTGTGTTATCACTGCAAAGGTGATGTAAGTTAAGGAAACATTATTCCTTTGGGATTTCGCCGTTGGAGTAGGGCGAAGGTGTGTGTTATCCCTGCAAAGGTGATGCAAGTTAAGGAAACATTATTCCTTTACGATTTCGCCGTTGGAGTAGGGCGAAAGGATGCATAAACCTGCAAAGGTGATGCAAGTTAAGGAAATATTATTCCTTTGGGATTTCGCCGTTGGAGTAGGGCGAAGGTGTGTTATCCCTGCAAAGGTGATGCAAGTTAAGGAAACATTATTCCTTTGGGATTTCGCCGTTGGAGTAGGGCGAAAGGGTGCATAAACCTGCAAAGGTGATGCAAGTTAAGGAAACATTATTCCTTTGGGATTTCGCCGTTGGGGTAGGGCGAATGTGTGTTATCATTGCAAAGGTGATGCAAGTTAAGGAAACATTATTCCTTTTTGCTCTCAGTTACACGCAAGAAATTTGAGTTTGATGATTGCTCTTCTGGGTTATCCGCCATGCCGCCACAACGTCACAAAGTCCCCACAGACGGCGCCAATGTACAAGATGTCTCTAGTACGGGTTGAGAGATGGATCGAGAACTTGCGGGTTGAGGCAGATGCCGAATCACTTGACTGGAGCAATGGGGGGAGGTACCTGCAAAGACACTCCGACGCTCAAGTCAGAATGGATCTGAGAGGTATAAGGTGTGAGGAATGAATGAATACCTGGAGGGACCTGGGTCCTCTATTTATAGGTGATGGTGAATATCTTATCTTATCTTATTTGGCTAAGATAAGAGAGACGTTTGAATTATCTTATCTTATCTTACTTGATTAAAATAAGGGAGACGTTTGAATTCGAAAGTTGGTTAGGAGTTCTAGTGGACCGGTTCCGAGCCTTCTAGAAAGGCGAAGCGGGTCGGACCCGGGTAACCGAATTCGGGAACCGTTCCGGATATAGAATCTGTGGACTGGATCCGTAACATTACATATATAAGAGTAATGTCGTTTTATGTTATTCAAACAAAAAATAATTTTTTAAATTAATTTTTATTCTTGGCATATTTAAACCGGTGTATTGAGAGAACAAGTGAAGGATTTGATATTTTGACTACTAGGAAGGGTTAAAAACTTAAAATTGAGTGACAGGAAAGTGTTATTGAGTTGTGAGTAAAGGGAATTTAAGATGAGAAATTAGAAGTTGGAGGAACCGGAGAACAAAAAGAAGGTTAAAGAATGGAATGGAAAATGGTTTAATTTTCTGCAACTAATTTCTATGATAAATGAAAATGTATTAATAATTCAGAAGATTGAAATTACTGGAATAATTTGTAATTTTTTATAAAAAATTAAAAAAATAAAAACAGCGGGAAAATTTCTAATTTTAAAAAGAAATAAAAAAGTGAAAATGATGGCTACAATTTCTAATTTTTAAAAGGGAAAACAAAATGAAATCGTTTGAATAATTTTTACACTGCACACTCGTATAACACCAAAATATATCATCTTCTGATTAAACACCACGTCTACTACCATATAAAAACATAATTTGCACCTTTGTGGCAGAAATTATTTTTAACATGAAAATGAAGATGATATTTTAATTGAATATTAGTATTTAAAATGTATTATAATATTGTGAATATGTAAAAACGTGTTTAATACGCATCTTGTGTATTGGTTAAAATATTAACACGTGTCCAATATGCACTTTGTATATCGCCAGAATAATAACATGTGTTTAACATGCAGAGTCTAACACGCACTTTATGTGTTGTTAGAATGATAATATGTCTAACATGCACTTATAAATACACTAAATAATTTCGTTTTCAACTAAAAACATCAATATTTTTTCATATAAAAAAGTGTTTGTTATCGTGTTTAAAAAATATTATCTAATTATTAAAATAAATTAAATAATTAATTTTAAATTTAAAAATATAAAAATTAAAAAATTTAAATATTTTAAAATTACTATAAAAAATAATTTAGATAAAAATAAGACATCAAACAAAAAAAAAAAACGTAAAATTGACCAAAAAAATTAGCCCCTTTGTGCGCGTGTGTTTTGTGTTTTATTTCTTTGACAATTCCCAAACATAGTAAGTGTGTAACCAGGGTCCATACTTCAAATACGGTAGATTCCCTAAAAGGTGTCAATGTGTAGTGTTAGTGTATTATGCCTTTGACTCTTCTTTTGTTGATAATGTAGTGGATCACGCCTAGTCTTCACTGGTGACTCCATACCCAATTTTGGTTAGTTGCTACTTGCTACCAACCTTCCCTCCTAATGAGAGAAAAGGTGCTCAATAATTCAACCAATTTTGACTATTATTCCCAGGGAGGCAGGGACACGTTGCTATTAACAAATGATGGTCCAAATAGGGAATAAAGGTATTTGTGGATGAAGCATAGCAATTCAAAACACGGTGCAAAACTGCAAATTAAATGAACATGTTAAACTTATAAAAGCATAGGGAAATGGACTTACATGTGAAGTGTTTGGCATTTAGATTAGCATGATTATAAGATTCATTTTGGGGGGTCTTTTTCTTGTCTTTATAAATGATTTACGAGAATATTTTTGGTGGAAAAGAATAATCTCGTTTTCTAAGAATTAAGTAAAAATATTTTTTATGTGTGGTTTAGATGGAATTTATATATTATTTATCTATTATGTGACATGTGATTTAATATGATGTGTAATTATAAATCAGTACATTAAGATTTTATTTGGTTTGTGTAGATATTAAGACATAGATATTAAAATATAGACACTTGACATATAGACATAAAATATTTATGTTTGTGTATAATGTTTGGATATAATAAACATGACATTAGTATAGTGTCTAATATTATGTTTGTTATTAAAGAACAAGACACTACATCATTAGTAAAAGACTATTTTTTTTCTTATAATTAAATTAAAAATCAAATAATTAAAAAAAAAAAACTACTTCAAGAACCCCAAATTGCTTCGAGGGTTTCTCCCCTCTCAACCCTATCCTCAAAAATCTCTCTTCTGGCCTCCTCCTTCTTTGTCGTTGGTAGATTTTCTTTGGGTACATCTCTATGTGGTTCTTCATCTTTGAGGTAAATCTCTGTGCAGTTCTTTTTCTTCTCTTTCTTCTTCTCCTTCTTCTTCTTAATTGTTGGATGTGTGTTTGCAGATCCATTTAGCCAACGGTGCTCATAGAACATTGCTCATCAATGAAAAGTGTCGTGTGTTGATATCTAGTTTTATTCATTACCGTCGAAGTACTCCAAAAGTACCACTCTCTTTCTCTATATTCATATCAATATTTTTTTGTTATTTTCTACAGAGCATATGATGAGTTTAGTGCCATGAAAGTGAATTAGTTACAAAAGTAATAATTTCTCATTACTTCTCAAAGTGTAATGGATATAAAATTATTCTGACAAGGATTAAAAATTTGAAATGCTTTGCATCTTGTATGCCCATTTAGGGTGGATACTACAAAATATAATGTTAGGATTTTTCTACAATTAGCTGAAGTTCATTACAAATAATGTTCAAACCCACCCTGAACCTAACTTGTACGCTGTGATTTTTTGTATGGTGAGCTAATATAATTAAGAAAGTAGTTATTTGCTCGCCTATGCCAATATGACCATCTTCATCTAACCTACTCAGAACTCATAAATTTGCAAATATATTCAAACTCATTCTTAACTTCCATATGTAATTTCTGTCTCCACCCACTCCAATGATATTATCTAATGCATCTCGCTTTAATGGCAATGTGTTCATTTTTCGACTAATCGAAGAATGACCCCGCCTTCTATTTCTAATATACATATATAAATTAACTAAAAAATATTAACGTGTCAAATTGCATTCTCATTATTCAGTAATATCCAACACATAACTTAATTTATTCAGAACGATCCATCATTACTTCCTAAAAAACAGTAAAAGATAAATACATAAAAATAAAATAATTTAAAAAATATCCGGTATGTCAAAGTAAACTAAAAAACACTCAATTACATAATCACATACTCACATAATCAAAGTGAAAATATGCTAATAAAGATAACGGTCAAAATCGTATTTTAGTTTTAATTCGCTAATCAATATAGTCTCTTGGCTGGTTTTAAAATCCTAAGTTAATATCCTAAGTTCCAGTTTTATAAGTCCACGTGTCACAACTCCCACTCATGTTAGCAATTTGAATTCTCTTTTTCAATGCCCGTGTTTTACCGGTTTTATTTTACATTAATCCATGCAACCAATTTATCTTTTTGACTGTTCACAATTCCACTATTTTTGCTGCCGACATTTATTAGCGACGTGACTCCATTTCTTAGATTTTGTCCATGTTCTTCCTCTCATGGTAGCCATCAGTAAGAGTCGAAGAAATTATACAATTTATTTATGAGCAAACTAATAAGCATAGTTAAAATAATATACTAACGTATAATGTATATCCATTAATTAATCCACTAATCTATTAACGTAAATGTATATGTGTATCTGTTGTGTATTTGCAGAATATATATTATATATATATCATATTCATATAATTATATATATATATATATATATATATTATATACTATTACATGTTTATTACATATTATATTATTATCTATTACATATCTTTATATCTTTATAACTTTATAACTTTCTATCTTTATCAATTATCTGTTATCTTTTAATGTATTAATCTGTCTACCCGTACTGTATATATATGTCTTTATGTTTTTATTTATTTTCTATTGTTTATTAATCTATTAATCTATTACTTTTTTATTTATCTATTATTTATTATTTATGCATTTGTTTATGCATTTAAAGAGAGCCACACTCACGGTGTAGGAACATCACACCAACTAAAGAAATCATTCTCCCGTTTACAAAGCATTTCCTAACGTTCTTTTATCTATATTGGCCGTTAACCTTTATTGATATTGATATTTCTTCCCTCGTGGCTAGCATAGAACCTCACCACCGATTTGGAATGTCCCGAGCAACAGTCGAAGAGGTTGATCATGACTTCCGCAATGGACATTGCTGGGATGAAGTCAACTTGAACATCTCAGCCCTGCCAACGGACCTGATTTTGCAGATATTTCTTCGTTCCGATGGAAAAACTATAGGAAGAGGGAGGTGTATGTCGCGTGATTGGTACAATAAATTGAACCGGGCGGATAATATGCTGACTCATTTCAAATCGGAAGGGGAAAGGCGACGGTCCTTCATTTGGAGAACCCCCTGAAAGAGGCTGACTGTGGGCGACTTTGTATGTTCCTCTTTGAAACTCGTGTCGCCGTTCCAGTTGCTGCTCCTCTTGCCTGGACGTGGTTTTCCATGGTGGGTACAGACACCGGCAAGGTATGTGCAAGATACTCAATAGATGGTCGTTCGAGTTCATTGATCACTTAGGACCCGTTTGGTTCCTGGAGGTCTGTTATTCCTGATCCGGGGTCTGACGGTTACCACTTCAACCACCGCGATGAATGGTCTGCTTATGCATTTCTCAGTATGGTGGGTTGTGATGATTATAAGATTCTTAGCCTCACGAAGCGTCACCTGGCAACTGCTGGATACGACATGCAGATGTATCTTTCGAGTGCGGGACAGTGAAGTCCCGCTGCGCGGACACCGCCAATGATTGATAAACTGAGCAGTGGGTATGCCGTGGCCAACAGCTGTGTTTTTTTGGGTTAATAGTGAAGGTAGATTTAGTAAGAAACTAATCTCTCTGGTTCGGTACGCAACGATGCAGTCTGCGTGGGATGAGATAGAAATAAGCGCAGGCGCATGTGAGGATCATCCCACGTTGATTGGCCACAATGATTATGTGGATTTCATGACCTATGACCGGTCCACTTTAAGGTTCGGAATACATGTGATGACCATCAACCTTGGACCTGTTGGCGGAATGGCGTGGGGTCGGCATCTCTTTATTGGCGATCCTAACCTGACCGATACACCATGTGTTAAGTTTGGTCGCAGCCTTCTTGGGATCATCCATGTTATCTGTGATTTCGACGGTCTTGAGACGTCGCTTGAAGCAGTCGTATCGGAGGCCCAGTTCCACTCTGTTGATCTTACTGATGGAGTTGTCAGGTTCCTTAGACGCGTGAGATGGCCTGGAGTTGTTTCCATCAAGGGGTGCATGGGGTTTTATCTAGAAGTCTAAATATTGCTAAATAACGTGTTGTTGTTTCTGGTTGTGTTTTGCGCTTTGCTTTGTTAAGATTTCTGTGCGCACTATCTGAACAACTTAGTGATTTGGCATTTGTAATATTTAATTGTGGCCCCCGATTTGATTGCATCCTGTCCCCGGGGGCCGATTAGTTCGCTATGAATCTGATTTCCAACTCCATATCTTTTGATCTATGAATATTTAATGTTTTATTTATATTTTATAAATCCCGCTGTATATTCCGTCGTTATTAGTTAATATATTGTGTTGTGTATATTAGTGAGGCCGGATCTAGATTTCGTGGTAATGAAAATGGCTGGTTTGGCCAGGCATCTTGTGTTGCGGTTACCGTTTTCCTCTCTTTGCAACATGTCATATTTTAGTCACAGCCGGGCTATGTTGCTTTGGGATAGCCTTTTATTCTAATTGTTGGAGATAAGTGTGTATGTCCAACAAAATACTATTGTGAATTATTATTATTATTATTATTTCTTTTTATAAGAATAAACTTTTATAATTTATGATAGTGTCCTTAATTAAAATTAGAAACGAATAATTACGATAGAGATCGTAATAATGAGATATACGTTTTTTTGAGTACTTTTAATTTAAATTATTCTTAATCATAGAATCACTAAAAATGGGACATTAGTGATTCGGATAGATTAATATATATATAATAGTCTTCATTGGATGAAGATTAATAGATCTCATTTATTAAATTATATATATAAATGGTATATATAGAGATATAACCATTGAACTGACTCACTCTAAGAATTCCTAATGGTTATAGTTACCGTATATTTGTCAATAGGATATTCTTATGATGAACATAATATTAGAATTTTCCTTTGACCTGCGACTATCATAGTAATTGACAATGTATTTGTTATACTTTGATTCCGGACACCTAACACCCTACGGTGTTAGTTGAATGGACATTGGGTATGATTTAAATACTTGTAGAATTAATGATTAGTCAAAATGGAATCCATCAACTATGGTAATGAGTTTGAGCTCTACGATTATAATGAATGGAATAAACAATGCCTTGGCCAAGGGGTTTGAATAAATTAAGAAATGAGTTTCTTAAGTCATTCATAATTCATTATAATAATGGTAACAAGTTAGAGTTTGACAATTAAACCGTACTCTAAAAGTTAGCCAAGAGCTGAAAAGATGGAAGGAGTTGTATTTTTTGTTCATCTTGGGTTCTTAGTAAAAATATTATTACTTCATACTATCGGGTCGTCAAGGAGCGTTGCTAGACGCCAACCTTGATTAGTAAATTTAGTATGACTAATTTACTACCCGCTTAGTATTGAACCTATGGGGTCACACACTAACGAGTGTTCTAATCCTTGGTAAATAATCATTTAATTATTATTTTGATTAGATCAAATAAATAATTATATTAATTCAAATGGAATATTATTATATTCCTTGCTAGCACTATGAATATAATAATATGATAATTGAGAATATTAAATAATTAATTATTTATTCTATGACGAGTTTTAAATATGGATAAGATCCCAACTGATTCTGTTTCAAATTAAATTGTAATTTGATTCACAAATCAGTCACCAATCTCATACTATATATATGTGTATATGATAAAAGAAAGAACACACAAGTTTTTCCTTTACCTCCACATACACAAATATTCCAATTCTTAGTGAAGAATTGCTGGTGCAAGGAGTTGCAAGAAATTTCTCAGTTAAATCCATTGGTCAAGGAGTTGACAACAAGGATCAGTCTCGGTGTGGATACACATAGTACCTTCGTACTATCGAAGGAGAAAGTTTTCATTCACTAGGGTACTCAGGTATTGGCATCTAACCCATCTTATTTTAATAAAGTTTTAAGCACAAAATAGATCAATAGGATTACTTTATTACTTCCGCTGCGTGTTATGAACACTTGTAATCCTTCAGTGGTATCAGAGCCATGGCCCTTTTGTGTTTAAAATTTTATTGCAAAAATTTACAGAATTAATAGGATTAATTTAAATTTTGTTATTATAGTGAATGTGATTCCTAATAATGGCATGGGATGCTATTATTAAAATTATAAATTTATATGGGATAAAATTATATGTATGTTAGGAACATACTGTTATTATTATTTTTTATTTATTTATGAAATAAAACTGAAAGAAAAAAAAAAGATAAATAAATTTTATATTTTGTTTACGAGGAGTTACCTGACAACCAGGAGATTCGTACTCAAGGATAAAATTTATATATATGTATTTGATACATGGAATGAATTAATTTTTACTTGAACCTAGACAACCTAGGGGTATAAAATATAATTCAATTAAATAATAACCTGACAACCAGGTAATTATTTGGGATTAAAATTGTATGTGATACATTTAATCATCTGTTTAAAAATGTATGAGTAATGACTTGACAATCAAGATACTCATTCATGATTTTAAATATTTTTTTTAACACTTAATTTAAGAAATAAAGATTTCTTAATTTTCTATAATAATAATTATTGTAGAAAGTGTTATTTGTATGTGTGAATACGTACTTATATTTGTTTTTTCCTTTTAGATTAATGAATAATATGTCTACTCTATCACTGCGTGGCATACTTGAAAATAACAAATTGGCTGGAGCCAATTATGATGATTGGTATCGCAATTTGAGAATTGTTCTCATGCATGAAAGGCTAATTGATATAATCGATAAGCCTGCTGTAACGGCCCCAGTTCCTAAAGAGGATGGAAGTATTGATAATGAGGCAACCAAGGCTTATGAGAAGTACTTGGAAAATTGTCTTACTGCCAAATGCATCATTCTGGCATCCATGGGTTCTGATCTTCAAAGGCAACATCAGGATATGGATCCACCAACTATTGTTGAACATCTTAAGAAGATGTATGGTGCACAAAGTAAGACGGCCCGATATCAATTGTCCAAAACTTTGTTTAGATCTACACTTGATGTGGACTCTCCTGTTGGACCCCATGTTCTTAAGATGATTGATCTTATTGAACAACTTGAGAAGTTGGGATGCAAATTGGGCAAAGAACTTTCACAAGATTTGATCTTGCAATCTCTTCCAGAAACCTTTTCACAATTCATTGTTAGCTTTAATATGATTAAAGTAAGCTGTGATCTTCATGAAATGCTCAACATGCTAATTGATTATGAGAATCAAATTGCATCTGAGAAAAAGAAAGGAGTTGCTATGGTAGTTGGCAACTCTTCTAAGAAGAAAGGAAAGTGGACAGCAAGAGGAAATGGAAAGAATAACTTTAAAAGAGAACCCATGGCACCTAAAGGTGGTGTGACCAAACCCAAGGGCAAACAAGAAAAGGCTGACAAAAATGATGCTGAATGCTTTTATTGTAAAGGCAAAGGTCATTGGAAAAGAAACTGCAAGGAGTACCTTGCTTCTTTGAAAACCAAAGAGGAAGGTAAGACACGCTTGAAAACAGTTTTCATGATTTCTTTAGCTACTATTAATTCTTCTATATGGGTATTAGATACCGGAAGTGCTCATAATATTTGCAATTCGTTGCAGGGACTACGAGTAAGTAGATGGCTGAAGAAGGGAGAAACTTACCTTCAAGTCGGGAACAGAGCAAATGTTGCTGCTGTAGCTATAGGATCTATTTCTTTAGCAATGCCTACGGGCAAGACATTAATATTGGAGAATTGTCATTATGTTCCTAATTTTGTTGCAAATGTTATTTCTGTTTCTATGTTGGACAAACGTGGTTTTTATTTTAATATTAAAAATGGCATTTGTTCTACTTATTATGGTGATGACTTATACGTAAATGGCTATCTCCAATATGGCATTTATATTCTTCCCGATTTAAATGGTAATTCTGTCATGCATGTTTCTACTCTCAAAAGAGAGAGGAATAATCAAGTAAATGAATCATATCTTTGGCATTGTAGACTTGGTCATATAGGGGAAAAAAGAATTTCTAAGTTACATAAAGAAGGTTACCTTAACAAATATGATTATGAATCATATGTAACTTGTGAATCCTGTCTCAAAGGAAAAATGACCAAAACTCCATTTATGGGACATGGAGAAAGGGCTACAGAATTATTGGGACTAATACATACAGATGTTTGTGGACCAATGAAAATTCAAGCCAAAGGAGGATATTCCTATTTTATCACTTTCACTGATGATATGTCTAGATATGGCTTTGTGTATCTTATGAAACACAAATCTGAGTCATTTGAAATGTTCAAAATTTTTTGCAGTGAAGTTGAAAATCAAACAGGTAAAAGCATTAAGGTGCTTAGATCTGATAGAGGAAGAGAATATCTAAATGATAATTTTCTTGAGTACTTAAAGAAAAATGGGATTCTTTCTCAATGGACACCTCCTGGTACTCCACAACACAATGGTGTTTCAGAGAGGAGGAATCGAACTTTATTAGATATGGTTCGATCCATGATGGGTTTTACTGATCTTCCATTGAATTTATGAGGCTATGCTTTAGAAACAGCAGCATATCTGCTAAATAAAGTACCCACTAAAGCAGTTTCTTCAACACCATATGAGATATGGAAAGGACGAAAACCAAATCTCAAGCACATTAGAGTTTGGGGATGTCCAGCATATGTTAAGAAATTACAAAGTAATAAACTTGATGCTAGGTCCGATAAATGTAGATTCATTGGTTACCCTAAAGAAACAATGGGTTATTATTTCTATCACCCTTCTGATCACAAAGTGTTTGTGGCAAGAGGTGGAACCTTTTTAGAAAAGGAATTTCTTTCCGAAGGAAGACAAGGTGAAGAAATAGAACTTGATGAAGTTCAAGAAACCAATGAAATAGTACAAGCTCAAGAACATGAAATTCAAGTTGAGCAACCAACTTTGGATGTACTCAAACTAACACCAAATTTATCATCTTCAAGAGTTGAGGATAACGAACCAATAGTAGTTCAAAGAGAGATTAATGAACCAATCTTTGAACTACCTTTGGTACAAGAACTACCTCTTCGACGGTCCACAAGAGAACATCGTCCACCACTAAGGCTAAACCTAATGGTGCAAGATGATGTAGAAAATGGGATCGATTATGATGATAATGATCCTAAGACTTATGAAGAGGCAATGCAAAGTTCCGAAAGTCTAAAATGGCAGAGTGCCATGGAATCCGAAATAGAGTCTATGAGAATCAACAATGTTTGGACTTTGGTTGAACCCTCAAAAGACATAAAACCTATTGGTTGTAAATGGGTTTACAAGAAAAAGATTGGAGCAGATGGTAAGGTAGAGACCTATAAAGCCCGTCTAGTTGCCAAGGGATACCGTCAAAAGGAGGGAATAGATTATGAAGAAACATTTTCTCCTGTGGCAATGCTCAAATCTATTCGGATTCTACTTGCTATAGCAGCTTACTATGATTATGAAATATGGCAAATGGATGTGAAAACAGCTTTTCTCAATGGAGAACTCAAAGAGGAAGTGTACATGACACAACCTGAAGGTTTCACACTTCAGTCTGATCATAGTAAAATTTGTAAGCTGCAACGCGCCATTTATGGGCTAAAGCAAGCTTCTAGAAGTTGGAACATTTGCTTTAATAAGACAATCGAAAAGTTCGATTTTATCCGGTGTGAAGAGGATCCTTGCATATACAAAAAATTTAGTGGGAGTACAGTCATTTTCTTAGTACTCTATGTTGATGACATATTACTAATAGGAAATGATGTACCAGCATTGCAAAATACCAAAATTTGGCTATCTCAACAATTCTCCATGAAAGATTTGGGAGAAGCAGCCTATATTCTAGGAATAAAGATCTATAGAGATAGATTTAAAAGGTTGCTCGGACTCTCACAATCTATGTACATTGATACCATATTGAAAAGGTATAACATGGAAAACTCCAAAAAGGGCTATTTACCAATAGGCACTGGAATTACTCTCAGTAGAAAGGATTGTCCTAAAACTTCTGAAGAGAGAGTACGCATGAGTAGAATACCATATGCTAGTGCAGTGGGAGATATCATGTATACCATGACATGTACACGTCCTGATGTCGCATATGCGCTAGGAATAGCCAGTCGATATCAGGCAAATCCAGGTGAGGAACATTGGAAGGTGGTTAAATCCATTCTTAAATATTTAAGAAGAACCAAAGACCAATTCCTCATCTATGGAGATTCTGAACTTATACTAAAAGGGTTCACTGACGCAAGTTTTGCCTCAGACAAAGATGATAGCAAATCTACTTCAGGTTATGTTTTCACCTTAAACGGTGGTGCAGTGAGTTGGAAAAGTTCCAAACAAGCTACTGTAGCTGATTCAACAACTGAAGCTGAGTACATAGCAGCAAGTGAGGCAGCTAAAGAAGCTGTGTGGATGAAGAAGTTCATAAACGAGCTTGATGTGGTGCCTTCAATTAAAGAACCACTTCCATTACTGTGCGACAATAATGGAGCCATTGCACAAGCAAAAGAGCCAAGATCACATAAAAAATCTAAGCATATCTTGAGAAGGTATCATTTGATAAGAGAGATCGTTGAACGTGGAGACGTTGAAATTCAAAAGGTTGCTGGGAAGGATAATGCAGCAGACCCATTCACTAAGGCACTTGGATCAAAAGAGTTTGATAAGCACATGTGGGAATTGGGATTGAAATATATGACTGATTGGCTCTAGTGCAAGTGGGAGATTTTGTTGGAAATACATGTATGCCCTAGATCCAATCTGTCATTGGCTCTAGTGCAAGTGGGAGATTGTTGGAGATAAGTGTGTATGTCCAACAAAATACTATTGTGAATTATTATTATTATTATTATTTCTTTTTATAAGAATAAACTTTTATAATTTATGATAGTGTCCTTAATTAAAATTAGAAACGAATAATTACGATAGAGATCGTAATAATGAGATATACGTTTTTTTGAGTACTTTTAATTTAAATTGTTCTTAATCATAGAATCACTAAAAATGGGACATTAGTGATTCGGATAGATTAATATATATATAATAGTCTTCATTGGATGAAGATTAATAGATCTCATTTATTAAATTATATATATAAATGGTATATATAGAGATATAACCATTGAACTGACTCACTCTAAGAATTCCTAATGGTTATAGTTACCGTATATTTGTCAATAGGATATTCTTATGATGAACATAATATTAGAATTTTCCTTTGACCTGCGACTATCATAGTAATTGACAATGTATTTGTTATACTTTGATTCCGGACACCTAACACCCTACGGTGTTAGTTGAATGGACATTGGGTATGATTTAAATACTTGTAGAATTAATGATTAGTCAAAATGGAATCCATCAACTATGGTAATGAGTTTGAGCTCTACGATTATAATGAATGGAATAAACAATGCCTTGGCCAAGGGGTTTGAATAAATTAAGAAATGAGTTTCTTAAGTCATTCATAATTCATTATAATAATGGTAACAAGTTAGAGTTTGACAATTAAACCGTACTCTAAAAGTTAGCCAAGAGCTGAAAAGATGGAAGGAGTTGTATTTTTTGTTCATCTTGGGTTCTTAGTAAAAATATTATTACTTCATACTATCGGGTCGTCAAGGAGCGTTGCTAGACGCCAACCTTGATTAGTAAATCTAGTATGACTAATTTACTACCCGCTTAGTATTGAACCTATGGGGTCACACACTAACGAGTGTTCTAATCCTTGGTAAATAATCATTTAATTATTATTTTGATTAGATCAAATAAATAATTATATTAATTCAAATGGAATATTATTATATTCCTTGCTAGCATTATTTTGATTAGACTTCACCCTACTTGTTTGCTGACTGATCTCATCCAATGAGTTGCATTTATTGAATACCTGTCTATTATTCATTTTCATCAGTATTTCTTAGAAAGGCGGGAACTTTTTGTTATTCAATTTTTTGAACTTTCATTCAGGACCACATATAAAGTGCATCGTATAGTCTCCGTAATTAATTCTGAACTACCTAGATGAATTCTGTTTTGCTTTTGTTTTAAATTTGACCTCTCTTTTTTGGGTTATGTCATTGTCACTATATATATATCATTCTCGTCATTACCATGGTTATTAATCGTTGTATTACATGATAAATATTCGAACTGGGTTATCTACTAAGCCGTCTAATCATTACATCAGCTGATATTCTGTGTATTCTGCTTTACGGGGCCCAAATTTTATTAATGACCACCGCTTGGTTCCTTGGATCCTTGAACAGCATCTGCTTAATTTTTTTGCTTGGTCACTATGTCAAATTTTAAATAACTTTGCATTGTCATTTTAGTCGGTTTATAGGTCATACTATCAATTACTTCATTTTTTAATTTAAGTTACACAATTGATAATAATACAAATAATCAGAGTGTTCGCATTTCTATTAGTCGCGTCACTTGGGAAGTCTTTTTCTTATTACATGTTCAATATTTATTCATGTCAATCCTTTAGGCTATCTAATCCAGTGTCTTCTATGGTATCCGGTCTAGGGTGGCCCAGATAATATACCTGACCACGGCTTCGGTTTCCTGTATGCTATAACAATAACAATAACTATGACACCATCTGCTCAATTGGTTTCTTCATTGGTTAGATAATATAATTATCATTATTATTGTATTATTCAATTATTGTTTTAAAATCTTTAATTTTATCTCTCACTCTTTGAACAATTACAAAACATTAATTATTTTTATTAATAATATAACATTCATATCTTTACAGGCACCGCTTACTTTTTATTGTAAATATGTCAATTTAGGCTATCTAAACCAGTGTCTTCTATTGTATTCGGGCCAGGGTGGCCCAAATAATATACCTTACCACGGCCTCGGTTCCCTGTATGCTATAACGATAAAAATAACAATAACTATGAGCCCATATCCTCAATTGGTTTCTTCAGTGATTAGATAATATAATTGTCATTATTATTGTATTCTTCATTTATTATTGTTTTATTTTTTATTTTTTATTTTATCTCCCACTCTTTGATCAATTACAACAACAGTTATTATTATTAATAATAATAATATAACATTAATATCTTTATAGGCACCGCTTACTCTTATTATAAATAAATAAATATCAATCTAAATCTATGAATAGGTTATTCATAACCACATTCATACCCATAAGCATATCACATAAGCATATCACACACACACACACACACACACACACACACACACACACACACACACACATATATTGTATATTATATTTATATATATAATCTCAGTCTACCCTACATCAGTAACTTAATGCACCACATTCCACACCTTCCCCCACCATTTCGCTGTTTCCCCGGACTTTGGTTTTTTATTAGCCATGCGGTCGCTATCTGGAATGTTTCAAAAGTTTATTTACGGCCTGGTGGACCATGGGTGAGTGATCAATATGTATATTGCTTTCTATTTATGTTCAGACACACATACCTATATGTTCCTTTTGTAGCATTTTCTGTTGACACACGAACCCGATATGGGAGGTTCTTGCCCGTATATAGCATCTTATATAGCATCTTATATTGTTAATCTTTTTATGAAGTATGTGCCTTTGGCTATCTGCTGACTCAAGCGAAAATGGTGATCCCAACCTTGATTTTTATAGGCTTCTCTTCCTTGCATTGGATCCCGTGGCCGTACGTCTCCTTCTGCCTCAAAACCATCACTTATTCATATATTCTATCTATTTCATATATTCTGATTCGAATATGAAAATAATCATATGAAGCCTCATCTTTTATGGCATGCAAACCTCCATCCTTTTTTCCTTTGGCTTAATGGCCACATGCCATATTTTTCCCGGTTTTTTTATTCCATTTCATACATTTATATTCAAATTTATCAATGTATATAGCATATTATATACATGATATATATTTGTCTCCATATACATGAACTGAAAAGTTTTGGATAATAGAAATATATATTTATTTATGTATTTATATATTTAAATATGGAGATACTGCCAGAAACCAAAGAGGTCTTCATGTACGTACGTATACTTAGCTATTTTCATTTCCTTATTATGCCAAGGGCTTATATATATATATATATATATATATATATATATATATATATATATAATTTTTTTAAGTTTGTTTCTACTCTCTCTATATGTTTTTCAGAGACGAGTTCCGGTCCCTGGTCCGTTTTATCGCGCTTTTCGTCATGAACTCGGTGATTTCATGATGTTTAAGGACAACAATGGGAATGAGTTTCGCATCATGTTAGACAAGGTTGGTAACAATGCTTTTTTTTCGAGGGGTTTCGTTTCATGGTTGCCGCGTACAACATAAGGCATGGGGCTTGGTTGCGCGCCTACTATGAAGGTGATGGCACTCTATGCATCTCTATAAGGAACCTTGACGGATCCCGCATTGTGTATCCAAGGCCACATTCTCGAAGCAACTTCACTGCTCTAGCACTCAGTAGTGTTAATCCTCACCGTGCAGGCATCCTTTCTCGTGATGCCTTCCACATGGGCGACGTTATACCTCTATTTTTCATAGAATACACTCCTCTCACCTCTCCTGTTCGTAGCAACGCCTTCGGCAATCCACAAAACTCAACCAACAGCCTGAGTTGTCCTGTCTATTTTGCCTTAACTCCTTCACAAGCGAGTCTGGTGGGCCAAGTTGACCTCGGTTCGCATAGGTGATCTCTTAGTCCGCCCGTTGCACGAGGTAACGGCCAAAGTTTTTAATATTAACGAATGGTGTTGTGGTTTTCTCTCTCCCACAAATGTTGGTTTTTTTTAGTAATCGGTGCAATGGGTAGCTAAGCATTAGAAGTTTCTGATGATATTTTTAGCTACATATGCTGCCAGCTTCTCCGAGTGGATTCGTCGTTAGATTTGTTTTTGATCTTGCCTTGCGACCAAGGATCCTCCTACTCATGCCTAATCCAGGTTTTATGTTTAAATTCAACTCTTTGCTGTTTCTTCATTTGTGCTTTGTCATGTGCTTGGTCTCTTTTGTTTCTTATCTTTTGTTAATTTATCTCCGGACTTGTGGTCCAGTGCGTTTTAAAGCTTTGTAGTTCGAGTCAGGCTTATGCATAACTATGCTCTGTTATATATATATATTATAATTATCACACAGTGTACTAGATAAATTAGTATCTTATTAGTTTCATGTGCCCCGACTTTGCCTCGATAATCTCGATGATGGTAATCATAAATTTATATGCGTGGATAAGAATATTAATATACATTATTGTAGAAATATATTTAATCATGCGAATAATATACGCTCCTGATTTTGTTATATATTCAACTTACGTCGCTTGAGGATACATTGATTGATCTTCATTGATAATTGATAAATGATAATTTATAATTTATAACTTAGATTTATTTATATCTTAGATTACAACGAAGCTAATAAATAAAAAAAATCAACATATCTACATTCTATACTATTCTATTATTATTATATTATAATATCATATTATATATATATCATATTCTTTATTCTTTATAATCATTATATACTTTTTATAATATACTTTATTATTATATTATAATACCATATTATATATATTATATTCTTTATTCTTTATAATCATTATAATATCATATTATATATATCATATTCTACTTTTTTATATACTATTCTATTATATATACACTATTCTTTATTTTCCATATACTACATATTCTTTATTTTCTACATACTACATATACGTCTACATACACACATATATATATACTATACTATATATTTTATTCATAAATAACTATTACTATTACTTTACTCTATATATATAATTAACACTATGCACTATACACCATTCTGATCTGTTCAATACTTAAATTAATTTTATTACCTACACACCTTACCAGATGCTTCCATTTAATTATTGCATTTACTATTCTGACTTTGCCGTTCTTCTCTCCCATTCTCTTTAACCCAAAAAAGAGAACTGTCAAATTCCTTCCCCGTTCAAAATTGCTTCTTCATCTGTTAGCCATTCTAGCTCATTTGTTCGCATGCATCATTGTTTTAATAAAAGGTGAGTTGGCTAACCAGTTCTTTTGCATATTAAAGCTCTTTTCGTGGTTATCTCCGGCCAAGCAAGCTCATTTTGTTTTGTCCTCAGTCCTTTCCATCCCTTTTCCCACGAGATTGGTGGTCCTTTCAGTATATTTTCTTACCCAGCCTCCCACAAACATCGTTTCAGTCTTGCTGGGTTAGTCGTGGTTACCTGCTTGATACTGGGTATGTTAGTAACCTCTATCTTTGCTTTGGCACAATTCATTC
Organism: Arachis ipaensis; assembly: GCF_059453495.1. Lineage (NCBI taxonomy): Eukaryota > Viridiplantae > Streptophyta > Magnoliopsida > Fabales > Fabaceae > Arachis > Arachis ipaensis. Next base: position 36,496,386 of record NC_142444.1, on the reverse strand, counting down.
GTTCATTTTCTTTGTTGTTTGTGATTGCCACTATTTTGCTGGCTAATGGAGTCACTGCTCTTTTCGCTACTACCCGTTTATGTTTCAGGAAACATGTCTAGCTTTTTCCTCTCAATAGTTGCACGCAGATGCATTTTTTTTTTGTGTGGACTCCTGCTTGGTGCGTCTCTTTCTTCCGTCACCTAAGCGTATGATACAGAGATTATGATATGTGATTGATGGACAAAATATTGTAGTAACCACGAATTTTACTTTCAGACCATAGTTGCTCTTCCCCCAGTTTTTTATGGTGAATTTCGGTTTGAACTGCCGATGAGGTTAGATTTGTCGATTTCTCAGGCCATCGGTTCACTATGCTACTCCACAGGACTCCTTCTCTTTGCCTAATAGTGGGATGGATTCCTCAATTAACTAATGCCTTTACCATCAAAGGAAGATGAAGGTTCTTTATGGCCTATGTTGGTAATGCCAAGTTCTTTATATTCCATGTGCTAGATGTGAATGTGCGTTTCCCAGATGCCGGAGTATCCTCGGACCACTCTTTAGCTGTAGCTGAACTATTAGGAAATATTTATTGCAATTTTGCCACTTATTTTGTGCCCACTTTGCCTGATGATGAGGATTTGTTGTTACCAGATTCAATCCACTCTAATTTGCCTTCAGCAATATATCCAAAGGGTGATACATACACCATCAAGTTTGCATCAACCATACAAAATTTGCCCATGTTGTCGTTGCTTCTCGAAATGTATTTGACTTTTGTTACTGCTTTTGTTGCCAAACCTCTTGACTATCGCGCCTTTGCTTCAATGCTTGGTCATTATTCACTTGCCTACCCCGGAGCACTTCACAGCTTGCTACCAAACCGTGAGACTGTTGTTGTCGACAAAAAGATTACAAAATACCAAGCTAACGAGTATATTCTGGTAAGGATTTATTCAGTCGTTCCATGTTTCCGTGTCTAGTTTATGTCAGTTTTTGTCCTCCATGTCTACATCTACGTAGTCACCACATCTTACTCTTAGACCATTTTCTCTCATTTGTTTTGTAGACCCTCACAATTAGTTTTGTTCAAAGGGCTTTTGGGACTAAACCTGATCAAGTCGACGTTGTCGATGATGCTGGTCTGTGCTACAAGGTTGATGTTCGCTCCAAGCTCAGTCGGCCTCGAGAGTGCTATTTTGGTAGGGCTGGAGGCCTTTTAGTCAGCACCACATGCTTCGAACAGGAAGCGCCATTAGGCTAATGGTTTATTCCCTCAAGAACTGGCGTGTGCATTGTCATGTCCTATGTATTTGATGCTTTGTTCCCTGAAGTCAGAAAGTGTGCTCCCACCATCAAATATCGAACTTGGTTTTAAGCAATGTGTCATATTAATTTTCATATGTACTGCTGGTTTACTCATTAATTTATAGCACTTTAAATTTAGTGACCGGATACAGCTTAGATTAATTTTATTCATATCCAGTCAAAAGTACTTTCGTTCTTTGACATACTCTTCGACAATGCTATCTATAGAATCGGATGTGATTCTACTGCGTTAATCGTGGAAAAAAATTAATTTCTTGTTACTCATTTATAAAATAGGCATCATGTTATATCTGTATATAGCCTTTAGGGTCGCACTATTACACTTTTTGTTTTATCGGACACGCCTTCCCATTATGGTTTTGGAAAAATTAGATCTATAACACTCTTCACAACGTTTGATTCCTTTAAGTAATATTTATCCATCTTGCATTAAAGTAAAATTATTTTCATCAAATAACCCATTAACCAAATTTTTATTCCTTTTATATTAAAGATTGCCTTCAAAAACCATTTAACTAATTATTTTTTAACTCATTACATTGCATTTTTTTTACACCATTCAATAGTTATTTTATTTTCTTCTTAAAAACCCTTCAATAATTTATCATTATTAACTTGTAACTTGAAAATTTCTGTCTTTTATATGGTTATTTTTGTGGTTTGTATGTATTATTTTTACATGAGATCAAAAAATCTTCACCATTATTTTTTTCCATAACAACGTCTATACATTAATTCTTCTTCTATACATTAACAGGGACAGATCCTTTTATTTCAGAGTTATAATAACGTTTTTCAATATCATCGAATGAGTTGTTCAATGGTTGAAAAAAAAAATTCTACACAACTTGGCTAAATCTGGATTTATCAAATATTTCTTTCTTTAAATTCCATTCACAGATTGTTATTGTCATTAGTGTTTAATTCCCGTGTTGCCACATGTGTCAGGCATTTTTGACTAACTCACTACGTATTCATCCCGTGCTCCCTTTTGTTGGATTTTGTTAAACAATACACCTTATGCGAAAAACATTAGCCTACTGTCTAAGGACATTCACACAAATCGCCATTCCCGACCATGCCAACTCAATGTCAAGTCTTTCTGTTCAGTGTACGTTCATCGCTCTGAGTCAGTAGCTGTGTCGCTTATTCCTGCATTCAATGTATACATCGGTGGGTTTTGACTGCCATTTCCCAACTCTGCTCACCTGTTTCACCAACTTTCACTCCTTGCTCAGTGCAAGGAAAAATCAAACACGAGTTTTGGTTATTCCTTGGCGTTACCCCTTTTCCACGAGGTCTTCAGACCCAAACTTATTTATTCAATATTCAATTATTTAATATTTAGTTTATTTAATTTATTTAATTCTTATCTATTTATTTAATTATTAGTTATTATTAGTTATTTAATTAGTTATTAGTTATAGTTGTGGACATGCATGTGAATATATTTGTTTTGGCCTTCAAGCCGCTTCAAACATGGATATCGAGATGGAGAGTCTATTAGGATATATGTGTATATGCATATCAATAACACCCATATTATAATAACAACCATATCAAATCTAATAAAATCTAATATAATAATATAATGTTTCATATATACTAAATAATATTTGTAATATATAAATATCTAATATATAGTATATAATAGATAATTTATATAAATATACAATATATTACAATATATAACATATAAATAACAAATAGTAAAATACAACATAATTGCTCAGTCAAATTAAATGGCTAACGTTCAAATTGTGTCACAAGTCAGGGTTTCAGGTTTTACATTCATGGGTTTATTTAAATGTTGTCACAGCACCGTCAGACGATCCGGACTGCAGTCTGATTTTCGGTATGGTGAATGGGCTTTGGTTAATGCTAGGATCTAGTGCCCTATAAATTCTTCTTTTCCTTTCTACATGCTTCCACACTTACTTTCTCTGCATCTTTTATACTGGTCCATTCTAAGACGTCGTTTTCTCATGTCACTGATGTTTATTGTGATTACTATTAATATTGCTATTGCTATTGCTATAGGCACATGTGTTAAAGCTTTGCGTTGACTTCCTTAGATTTAATCGTAACCAGGCATGACCTAATTTTAACATTAATTCTTCCGATTTCGGTATATTTCTGTCTCTCTTGCTCTTATTACCACAATCATCATTTTGTATTCATTTCATTCCCAATATTTTAATATTTTAATAGATAAGATCCTTGTGAGGCAAATAATTAGCCATTACTTCATAGTTGTTGTTTCCAAAAAAGAAAGTTCATGCATGGCGTCCTTCTTATGATATGCATAATTGGTGTTATATTTATTTTTGCTTTCTATGATCCTCCCTGGATGTGGATTGTGATTTTTGGTGTGTAATTCTGTCTCCTCATGTAGATTTTCTTTAATTGATATCTAGGATTCTCTACTGTTAATCAGGTGCCCAGTTCATATTTTCATATAAAGTTTGTCCGAGACCCAAATCCACTCCCCCACATGGATCAGACTTTTGATTCTGTTAAGGAACTTTCTCTTATTTCCGAAAAGAACTAGTGCATTAAAGTAAGGATTTTGAGGATGTGGAAGGTTCCGTCATATGAAAAGAGTTACTCTCAACCTTCAATGGAGTTGGTTGTACTTGACAAAGAGGTACGTTTCTGCCTTTTGTTAAATCATGTATGTTAATTCTTTTGGATGTTTGTCATCTCCGTGATAACAGCCATCTCTTTATTTTTGTTCCATCGTTGTCAGGGATCGCGAATCCATTGTTTCATCCGGTCTGTCCATTACCGTCTTTTTGAACCGATCCTTGAGGAGGGGAAGATGTTTGTTCTGGCCAACTTTACGATGGATTCAAACACGCAGAAATACAGGCCCACCAAGCATAGTATGCGGATCATATTTAAGAGGGACACATTGGTCTCGAGTGCTGATGACATCGCTATTTCAATTGAGTCATTTGATTTCGTGGCAACCAAGGAAATATTATCTTCGGTTAGGGATGACTTATTTCTTATTGGTATGCTCTTTGATGTTCTCATTGTGCCACCCACATCTAGGTCATTTCCCTAGTATATCATTTATTTGCCTCTGCCAACTGTTTGTTAAGGCCCGCTTATCTTGAGGTTATCTGGGGCTGATTTTGTTGGTCTTCTGTCTGCAAAGAGTGACTTGATTCCTTTCGAAAAAAAAAAACCCGGAAGTCACATTACATGAAAATCGAGCTTGATGATCTGAGGTAAGTCTTCCTTTTTTATTGTGTATAGAAATCTGAATACCTCATTCATGCCGCACTCCATACTTACCTCTGATTGTGTTGTTTAATGATTATAACTGTTCTATCTAAACCGCGATCAAAAATACGTGTGGACCCAAAAGTGGCAGTGAGAAGGCTTTATGCACGTTGTGGAAAAATTATGCATCTGAATTGGTCAGTCTTCTTGATGCCAACAAGGCCACCGAATTTATAATCGTGCTCCAATTTGCCAAGATGAAGTTCTACAATGGTATATTTAAAATTGCCCAATTAGCAACGAACCTGCTTATATGTAATCAAGTATTTGTCTAATCAAATTAAATTTTGTTTCAGGTGTGATGACTATCACCAACACAAACTACACCACAAGGCTCATGGTTAATGCTAACCTTGAAGTGGTTAAGAAATTCTGCCAAAAGTCCGGTTCTTTAACAAGGGCTTTAGTTTTTGTTCACCAATCTTTAACAAGCAACTTAATGCATTCATATATTCGTTGTGATATGGTGATGTTGTTAACTTTTTGATGCAAGGCTGATTGGACTTGGTACCAAGCATAGCACCACCATTGATGTTATAGGCTGGGTAGTGAGGTATTCTCCTTCTGAAGATTTTGTCAGCCTTACACCTTATGCACTTATATATCAGATAAAGCAAACTGTTGAGGTGTGTTCATTGGGTGCTTTGAAATTCATGGTCATTTCCCAACACCCATTTAAATATATTCTTTGTGGAAACCATCATGAAACAGTTTAATACATGAGTTCCATGTTTTCATGCGATACACTGCTCTTTGCAAGAATTCTTTAAAATTATTCTCCATCATGCATTTTGTTTATGTCATTCTGGCTAGTTTTTTCCTATGTGATCCACTGCTCTTTGTAGGAATTTGTTAAAATTATTCACCTTCGTGCATTTTGTTTATTTCATTGTGGTTAATTTTTTCATCCAGAAATCAACCTACGTGACCTGTGGAACAGTCATTGACATTGACAGAGATCATGCATGGTGGTACAAGGCTTGCAGGCAATGCACTCAGGGACTCGAGGCTCTTACTGACCAATTTTATTGTGCAAAATGCGATGTTTACTCAACAATTTTTGTTGCCAGGTTGGTTTCCATTCGTGTGTGGTTGGTTTGATCCTATGTAGTCTCCTTATATTCAAGAACTTTAGTTGGTTTTTATTTTTTTTGATTTGATGCTTTCCCTGGATTTGGAATGGGTTACATCAAACAACCATGTTGCACCTGTGTGTTTATTGTTAAATCTGGTTAGAGCATTTGTTGCATCATCAACATGCCCCCCCTCTTTTTTTTTGTTTTTGAGGCATTTTTTATTTGTGCATGAAGGTTTTGCATTCAGGTTCGTGTTGTTGATGAGTCAGATACAGCAACTTTTGTTCTCTTTGAGAATTCTGCCTCAAAGTTCTTAGGACTAACTGCCGCTGACATCCGCACCAGCATGCTTGCTAAGGTTCATTATTAGTTGTTTGTTTCCTTTTGGTCTGACATTTCGTGAAGTCTTTCGCTGCCGACTTACTCACTTCTTGTCTTCCACAATCAGGGTTATGGAAGAGACCATTTCCCAGAGCAGCTGAATGCACTGGTTGGGAAGACACTCCTTTTCAAGCTTACTAGGCATGATAGCCTAAATAAATTTCAGGCGTGCGTGATCACTGTTTCTAGGATATGTTCTGATCCAGAAATTATAGCTTCACTTGCTTTAGAAAAGAACATTCAATTGGTATGACTCTTTGATTACTCCATAAAGGCCTTTCAATTAGCATTGCGTATTTCAACTGCTGGTGCTTTTTGTGTTCCTTGACACTTTACAATTTCATCCTTATCTCTTCCAGGATGCATTGCAGAAGTTGACCACTGCAACGGGTGTTCGTAGCGGTGAATTGATTTCGAATGGGAGCATAGTCTGACTTGCTGGTTCCACCACCCCCTCCCGAGCACCAAAACCGCATCTGTTTCTGAGCTTGGCACTGACCACGTGGTTACACAAACTCCTGTAAAACGGCTGTGCATTAGATCCGATGATGACATCTCCTACCGTGCCTCACTCTCTGCCTCCAAGAGTCTTCTGCCTGCGTTTGAGAAGTGCATCCCAGGGAATGCCACTGACCCTGTTGCAGAGGATATGTGATCCGGTCATCCCTCCATCTCAGAGCTTCAAATAAAAATAAAGCCAACCGAACTGCTTGGCGTTAAATAAACCGCTTTGACTCTTTCATTTTCTCAACTTGATTTTGACTTACTTAAGATTCGTAATGTTACATTCACAGTTGGCATTTATTTTTGCACGTTCACATTAGCAATGTGTCATGGCACGTAAGGATGATGCTGCATTGTCTCATTGTCATCATTGTTATTTAGTTTGCTCGACCATAGTGTTAGATCTCATGGCGGCTCTCGGTTGGGCTTCTCGCCTGGTCTGGATTGAGATGCTCTATATTGATGCCACCGTTAGTTTGTACGCTGTTCTGTTTATGCTTCCATGTGGTTTTGTGATCCCCGTCAAATGTTATGTCACTACTTCACTTGGTTACCAAAATCTTACTGTTTTTGTTAACATGTAACAGTTTCCTTTTTTGTTTTTTCTCTGTTTCTGTGTACTCCTATCATTGCAACCTAAATGTTGTATGTCGTTAAACATGGAATTTCACGTGTTGGATTTGCTTATTCACTTTGCTTTCTTATGTCATGAGGGGTTTTTTTAAACTGCGGTGCTATTGGAAGTGAAGCTCTTTTATTTCCCGAATAGTTCTGCGGTAACCACGTTGACTTACCTAATTAGTGGCGCTCTGTATTAGGCATGGGACCTGTGTATGAAATAGTGTGCTCATTCCCATACCCTCTTTGTCAATTATTTTCTAATTTTCTAATAACTGTTGATAGTGTTTGGTTTTCTGGAGTTTTGTCAACACAGCATGAACGACAAGCCTTTTCAGTTGCGCCCCACACTTTCCCACCTAGATGTATCCGTTCTATGCATAATGATATATTTATCACCAACCTGTTCCTTGCAATGCGTTCCCCGAGGCTTAATGCAAATTGGTTGGATACATAGGTTTCTTCTTCCATCCTTCAAAACGTCATTAACATTATTCATACCCAATCAATAACGAACCAGCATAACATGTGATACAGTTGCGCCCGACAAGTACTTTTTGCCTTTCATTGCTGCTGTATAAAAAAATATATCTCCTTGAACAGACTTCCATCCGCCAATAATTTCACATTAATTGAATAACTAAATTATTTTATTTAGATTAGCCTCTTCTCATTCAAACACAGACGTCGCAATATGATTTGCGCGATCCTTTTTAATTTGCGAAGACACACCATATTTATAAGTACTTACATCTTCCCAAAAGTGGCAGCAGATTTTTCTTTGAATAGAAAGCCCATTTTTTCCTATATTGTGTGTGTAGATTGTACACTCCCATGTTAGATCATTGTCAAGATTTTCTACATACTTCCATGGGTTAAATAGACCAAGCGGTTTTAAATTCCACCCATTCAAAGATAAACAACTCTTATTTATAAGCAAGGCTGTCTTATACCTTATCAATAGTGGGTTTTATTCTGCTGTTGTTTATTTATGCCCTGCCTTCTTCTATGGTTTCTGTAAGACCCAGAACTTTTGAAAAGTCTTTTTATGATCAAGTCTCAAATCATATAGTTATTTGTAGCCTTAATTTCAAAAATTATTTTATTAAAGATAATTAAGGCAAGTTTTGATTTATTGAATTTGAGACAAGTTATGATTTATTATCCAATTTGATAATTATTGGATTATTTTCTATAATTATATTATAAAGTTGGTAGTTGTGAAATAATAAGGATTTTTATATGATTCGGATTAAGTAATTAATATTTTAAATATTAATACTGTTACTTTGGAAAATAAAGGGTTTAATTATATTATTTCTAATTATTTTGATTTGAGCATTTTATGGAAAATAATAAATGAAATTGCTGAGCAAATAGTATTTTTATACATTATTATTAATGGATTAGAATTTATTTCTAATTACTAGAGTATCCCTATTTTTATTTGAAATTACAAAACAAACCCAAACCTTAACTTTACTTAAAAACCCTAACCCTAAAACCCTACCCGGTTACCCGTTGCTTCCCCCCATGCCCCAGCAGCCAAACACACACAGTTTCCCAACTGAATGAAAGAAAGAAAGAATGGGTTAGGAGGAAACGGGAAGAAGCAGAGAGGGAGAGAGGGACAGAGAGCGGCGGTGTGAGAGGATGAGAGGGACGAGACAACACCGGTGGACCTCGCCGCCGCCGTCGTGCTGTGCTGTCGCGTTCTACACCGTTGAACACCGAAGAAAGAGAGCGCGCGCAGGGGAGGAAGGAGCCGCCTAGCTCGCTGCTGCGCCGCTGCCGTCGCGCGCCGCCGTGTGCCGTCGCTGCCGTCTGAGCAGTCATCGTCGCCTGGGGTGGAGTCCGCCGCTTTCGCCAGTTGAAGCCTTGGCCGCCGCTGACAGAGGCGTGGGGGAAGGGAGGCAGAACCGCGAGACAGAGGGCCACTGCGACTGCCGTTGCTGCCGCGGGTGTGGCCTGCCGTCGGGCTGCACGCCGCCACCGCCGTCGGAAAACACCATTAGAACCACTGCTGTGTTGGGTAAGCTCTCCCCTGTTTCTGCTTCCTTGTTCTACCAGTTTGTTTCTACCTTGGAGATAGGCACTGAAATTTGTTTGTATGGGATAAGGTGCTTGTTGTAAATTTCCTTGCCGCTGCTGCCGCTGGAATCACGGACCAAGGTGGAGGAGAAGGTCATTTTTCCCCCGCTGCTGCTATAATCGTTCTTACTGCTGCCGTTGCTTCGTTTTGATTCAGTGAGTATTTCACGTTTCGGAAACCCCTAATTTAGCGTTCGACTGTGTTTGGTTAAAGACCTTGAGGCTTGATAATGTAGGTTTGAGCTCTGATGTTCGCGTGTCGCATAGGTGTTGCAAAGGCTGCTATGCCATTCCTCTTATTTCAGTAAGTGTTTTTATCTCAGGATCCTCGCCATTTGTTTTCAGTTATGAGTTTTAAGATTTCCGTGGCATTGATGTGTTAGGAAGTAGTATCTAAGCTTATATGTGGCGTTGAGGCTGTTCCTACTATTGAAAGAGACACGCATAGCTGGGATTTTGATTGTTGATTTCGGGTTGAGGCGAAAAGGACTCTGTGACGCGTTTGGGTTATGGTTATGCGTTTTGAGGTAGGGGCTTTTGTACAAACTAGTTTTATTTAAATTAGAAATTGTTATAAAGAGATATGCTGTACAAAATATATTTTTGGTGGTTATGTGAGTCTTATGAATTGTCTGGTTTCATCTTGAATGAATATGGTTGCCTGTTTGATTGTAACGATGTATGATTTTGATAAATTGGAGATTTCTGGATTGGTTGATTTGAATGATTTTTGATAATTTGAAAGTTGAGTTTTGTTTTATTGGAAACTGATTTGGTCTTGAACCTGTTAGAAAGAGTTGATGATTGGTTTTGTTGGGACCCGGAAAGGGTGGCAAAGTCCAAGTTTTAGGGGAGATGCTGCCGAAATTTCTAGAAAATCTGTGATTTTGATTGGAATTGTTATTTTGGAAAAGAATAAATTATGCTTTGATTTAAATGTTTGAGAAATAAATTATGTTTGAACTTGCCTTATTAGGAAAAATCTCTATTTTTTTGATGTAATTACTAAGAAAGGAATTATGCCTTAAAAATCAATTTAAATATGAAATATTTTTATGTTTTGGAATTTGATTTACATAAACAGATTTTGGAGGGGTTTTAATGGATTTAAAATAAACCTGGTTTTTAATTAATCTATTTCATTTTACGACATTTAGGAAGAGCTTGAAGTATTTTCTGGAACTTTGATTTATTAAAATTGAAACACTTCCCGAGCCCTTGGAAACAGATTTAAGAATGAAACTGAAATTGGTTTTGGCTTAAGTTTGGTTGGTCTTGAAATTGGTTCGGCATAATTGGAAACACAATTTGGTTTTAGGTTTAAACCCTATTCTATTTATTCAACTCAAGAAGTTAAAGTTTCGGAGGTTTTCAAGGAATTTAAGAAATAAGTTAGGTTATTCTCCCCTGAAGTCTTGGGACTCTGCTGAGGAATCTTACGACCAAATCTTGATTTAGAAATGAATGATTGAGTCTTTCAAAGAGATTTTGAACTTGGCATGGTTTTGAGATTTTTGGAAGTGTTGGAAAGATGTGGAAAGTGGCTCCATTTTGAAAAGTGATTCTTGGCTAGCTGTGATTTGACTACGTTTGTTATTTAAAAGTAAATGAGCCAAGAATGATTTTGAAATAAGGTATTGAGCCTGATTGATTGTGGATATCATCAAGATTGATGAGTTATTGTTTGGTAGGCGTAAGAGTCGGGTTCGTCCCGCTTATGCTGAGAGATTTGATAATTGACGAGATTGTTGATAAGTCGCTTGCGCCTGGCAAGGACGGTGGTTAATCCCGCTTGTCGAGGTTGCGGCGTCCGTGTAAGGACGGTGGTTAATCCCGCTTACGTGTAGATGTGAGGTCGGAGGCAAAGTATCTCGCTCACATCCTTTTGGATCACAAGAGTGTGCAGGCACTGACATCCTGGACCGCGTGCCGGGCACGTTATCTCAGAGGGTTCCCATTTATACGTGACTGAAGGGCAACATTCCCATGGGAATGTGTCGGGTTGGCAATTGAACCGACAATGTGATATCACAGCCAGTAGGACAGGCATTCATCATTTGCATCTATGTGATATTGTTTGGGTGTGCATATTGTAATTGTTTGCTTATGTGAATACTTATGTTAACTGTTATACTTGTTGTAATTGCTCTTGATTGTGTTTGAACTACATTATTTGTGATTGTGTTTGATTAGTTAACTTGTGATGAATTGGTTGATGTTTGAGTTGTTTGGGCCGGGGGCCGTGTTGGATTGGATGGGCTTGAGGCCGTGATTGGTATATTGAGTCCTAGTTCTGTATAAAGTATCTGATCGGTTCAGCATAGACTTAATGAACCTATGCTTGGAACGGGATGATCATTTATACCGTGTAGGTAACTGCTTTCATGGTTGCGGTCTAGGAAAAACTTTTCAGACATTTTCTTTAAGAAAGGAAAAAGGTTTTGTTTTAGAATATTTGAGAAACTTAGCAAGTCTTCAAAAAGGAATTTTCTGGATTTCGAATGTGAACCTATGGTTTTTGGAAAGACTCATAAGACGAGCAATGATCACTGAACTCTAAGAATGATTTTATCTTTACGTATCTTGTTATAGTAATTTCTGTAATTCTATAGTGAGAACAAGCGAGGACGACGTTCTCACTCCCCTACATGTTATTCCTTTTCAGGATATGGAAGATGAAGCTTCAGGAGAGTTATGTTTATTTTCTGTTTACTCGGTCTTTTTGTATTACCGTAGCTATTGTTTTTCCCTCGCCTTTATCTTTATTAAGTTTGTAAGAGGGATAGGAAATTATGATATGTATATTTGTAAACTAGTGTTATGTATATATATATATATATATATATATATATATATATATATATATATATATATTTATTAAGTATGTACATGTATGTTTATGTTTTCACGAAAAAGAGTTATCCAAAGGTTATGCGGTTTTAAGTTTTAAGCAAGCTCATATTTTAGTGTTAAATATTATAAGAGTCGTGGTAATACTCGAGCTACCAGAGTGGCGCAGCCGGAAGCGTGACATTTTGATAGTTAGGGTGTTACATTTGTGGTATCAGAGCAGTCTTTCCTGTAGAGCCTGAGGAATGGACTAATTATGCTTCAATTGCATACTCTGAGCGTTTGTCATGTATTAGGTCTTGTTGAATGATGAGAATTAGAGTTTTATGCACATGACGGTCTATTGATTAATGCCATTAGTCTTGCATTGCGTGATTCCTGATATTAAGTTTGGCTGGCTTAATACTAGTGAATTATGTATATGAAAGCACTGATGGGTTATCATAGATGATATACGAGTTTTGAGTAAAGTAAATCACGGGTTTTGAGAACGTTAGAGACGATATCTCGAGGTTACTCAGTTATGTGCTTTGGATTCTGTTGGATGTCATGTGACTTATTGTTTCTCAACCTATCTTGATGTTCTTGTTGTCATTTCTTTTGAGAAGCAGTTTGGTGTTTTCAATCTTATTCCTCTACTCATATGTATTCTTGTTTGATCCTAAGTGCATATGCTTGTTTGAAATCCTTGTTGTATCCGTCTTTCTCTGTTTGAGTTTTTCTTGATTCATGTATTCCTTGCTATAGCTTTGAACTTGTCCTATTGCGTCGTGCATTTTAACTCCGGATTCCGAGTCCATTCTTGAGAAATTACTGATTTAGTTTTCCTCTTATTTGACAATGATTATAGCCAATTTTGAGATTTTGTAAATTGCTGTTGATTAGATATATACTTTTTATATATGAGACTTTGAGATTACTCATACAGTTAACAACTATTTCTTTCTAATGCCTCGGCTGTACTTTTACTGGTTTACGGAATTGCACTTACTTTAAAAGTAAATTGACTTTCTAGTAATTCTACTATAGCTCCAGTGCACATCTTCATTTGATTATGTATTTGGATATTTTTCAAAATTTTGAAAAGAAAGGATTTACCACTTTTGTCTCAGTTGAGTTTCGTTTGATAAACTTTACTTAATTCATTTTGATTTGAGTTTGATTTAGCATTCTACATGGCTTATGTCATTGTTGTTCTTTTGAAAATGTTGGACTCATAGCTTTCTTCTTATGAGCGAACTCGCTCCTTCTTAAGCTTTTCACCTCTATGAATGTCATACTAGGTTCTGTTTTTAAATATACATCTACCTTTTGGGAACACTACAATCAATCTCAACTTTCCTTCCTCTGGTGAATCTCATTCTTATATGAGTCAGTTTAATTCGTTTCAAAAATAGTACATCGTTTATTCTCTTATTTTCTTTACAAGAGTTTTTAGTCAAAAATTTATCCTTGAGACATTACAAATGATTGAGTTGTCTTTTCTATGACTTGGTATTCTTTTGGATCAATTTAAAACTTGTTTGATGTTTCATGTATAGTGGATCTTGTTTGAACTACTTTAATTTAAGATCCTTTCTTGCAAGGCTTGACTCCTTTTTAGTACATCTTAAACTTCTTGAATGTTCTTCTGAGATAGTGATTTCAAGTATACTTTTGGAATTTTGTTTTGAATTTTATAAAGCAGATTGAATTCTCCTTGAAGAAGTTCTAAATCGAACTTATTTTTCAGTTGCTTGGTTATGATTGAAACCATTATTCAAATTTTGGCAAAATTATTTTAAGGTTGGCATGTGCTATTTTAAATGAAGTTTTAGAAAGCTTCCTTATTTAGTGAAAATCAGTTCGTTTGTAACGCATCACTTATTTCCTTTACCAAATTGTAAGCAAATTTTTACTTCGGAGTTTCTTTTCTAAAAAGAGTTTAACTTTTTCTTTCGTACTTACTATAAATGTTATACACGCTTGTTTGAATATGGACTTTGGGAGTTTCTGAACAAGCATTTGATTTCTCTCCTGAGTTTTGTGAATTACTTTTGGTTAAGAATGTGCACTTAACTAATTTTCTAAAATATTTGATGAAAATATTTTAGCTCTTAGCCAAGCCGGTATGCATCTTGTTTTTAAAACTCTACATGATCTATTTCAACATGAAATTGTATTGAAGTGAAGCCACGTTTATGCTATTGCTACTCTCTTGAAGAATGTTTGTTGCTCAACTTTTCTTCTAGACTGCAAAGTGGTTTTTTTCGCAAGTTTTCGACTCTTTCATGACCAATGTATTCGAAAGTATTTTTAATCATGCTCTTGAGTTCTGTGAGCTTTGTCTTGGGTTTGAAATATTCTCTTCTGTAAACCTCATGCTTTCTCGACTCAGCTTGAGTTTGTTTCAAACTGATGCGCTGGTTTTCTTCCTATTGATCCTATTGAACTTCTTTGATCTAAGGGTTATCTTTGAAATTGTCAATTGAATTGTGTCTAGCAAACTTCATTGCTTGAACATCCTTGTTTATCTGGAATTGGATATATTCTTTCAAATCTATGAGTATTGTCTTTGACATTTGTCTCTCCTTTCTAAGATCTCGTATTCTTCTGAGTAGACTCGAGAATTATTTTGATATCACGTGTGACTTGTAGACGTGGTAACGCGATGCGTTAGTTCTTTAGGACGTGATATGTGTATATGGAAGGTGAAGCGGTAGGTGTGTGACGTTATGATAAGTTGTGGGTGTTTTGTCCCTTGCAAACGAGCTTGCGATCGTTAGGCTTATGATCGGATATGGGGATTGTAAAGTGCTTGATGGAGTTGGAAAGTTGAAACTTTGAGGTTGATGTGAGATTAGTGTGCGGATGTTGAGCACGTCGTTTTAACCCCATCCTGTTTTATATCCTTTGATGCTTTGCTCTTCTATCACATGATTGACCCATGTTATCTTTTGCATTGAGCCTACTTTGTAATGTTTGCTTTGCAATCACACTCCTACCTTTACATCCTTGTGCTTATGACAATCAAAGTATTTAAAAATAGTATATATGATTATATTTTGAGATATTTTGTTTCTTCCTTAAATCTGTTCAAGGGTGAACTAATATAGAATTTCTTTCATTTTGTATCAATTTTCGAGGGCGAAAATTTTTATAAGGTGGGTAGGATGTAAGACCCAGAACTTTTGAAAAGTCTTTTTATGATAAGTCTCAAATTATATAGTTATTTATAGCCTTAATTTCAGAAATTATTTTATTAAAGATAATTAAGGCAAGTTTTGATTTATTGAATTTGAGACAAGTTATGATTTATTATCCAATTTGATAATTATTGGATTATTTTCTATAATTATATTATAAAGTTGGTAGTTGTGAAATAATAAGGATTTTTATATGATTCGGATTAAATAATTAATATTTTAAATATTAATACTGTTACTTTGGAAAATAAAGGGTTTAATTATATTATTTCTAATTATTTTTATTTGAGCATTTTATGAAAAATAATTTATGAAATTGCTGAGCAAATAGTGTTTTTATACATTAATGGATTAGAATTTATTTCTAATTACTAGAGTATCCCTATTTTTATTTGAAATTACAAAACTAACCCAAACCCTAACTTTACTTAAAAACCCTAACCCTAAAACCCTACCCGGTTACCCGTTGCTTCCCCCCATGCCCCAGCAGCCAAACACACATAGTTTCCCCAACTGAATGAAAGAAAGAAAGAACGGGTTAGGAGGAAACGGGAAGAAGCAGAGAGGGAGAGAGGGACAGAGAGCGGCGGTGTGAGAGGATGAGAGGGACGAGACAGCACCGGTGGACCTCGCCGCCGCCGTCGTGCTGTGCTGTCGCGTTCTACACCGTTGAACACCGAAGAAAGAGAGCGCGCGCAGGGGAGGAAGGAGCCGCCTAGCTCGCTGCTGCGCCGCTGCTCAGGGACCGTCGAACCCTCATTGCCGCCGTCGTTCGTATCGCGACCAGAGGGGAGCGAGAGACCTAGAGGGAGGCGTCGCACAGAGAGAGAGACTTGCCGCTGCCGTCGCGCGCCGCCGTGTGCCGTCGCTGCCATCTGAGCAGTCATCGTCGCCTGGGGTGGAGTCCGCCGCTGTCGCTAGTTGAAGCCTTGGCCGCCGCTGACAGAGGCGTGGGGGAAGGGAGGCAGAACCGCGAGACAGAGGGCCACTGCGACTGCCGTTGCTGCCGCGGGTGTGGCCTGCCGTCGGGCTACACGCCGCCACTGCCGTCGGAAAACACCATTAGAACCACTGCTGTGTTGGGTAAGCTCTCCCCTGTTTCTACTTCCTTGTTCTACCAGTTTGTTTCTACCTTGGAGATTGGCACTGAAATTTGTTTGTATGGGATAAGGTGCTTGTTGTAAATTTCCTTGCCGCTGCTGCCACTGGAATCACGGACCAAGGTGGAGGAGAAGGTCATTTTTCCCCCGCTGCTGCTATAATCGTTCTTACTGCTGCCATTGCTTCGTTTTGATTCAGTGAGTATTTCATATTTCGGAAACCCCTGCTTTAGCGTTCGGCTGTCTTTGGTTAAAGACCTTGAGGCTTGATAATGTAGGTTTGAGCTCTGATGTTCGCGTGTCGCATAGGTGTTGCAAAGGCTGCTATGCCATTCCTCTTATTTCAGTAAGTGTTTTTATCTCAGGATCCTCGCCATTTGTTTTCAGTTATGAGTTTTAAGATTTCCATGGCATTGATGTGTTAGGAAGTAGTATCTAAGCTTATATGTGGCGTTGAGGCTGTTCCTACTATTGAAAGAGACACGCATAGCTGGGATTTTGATTGTTGATTTCGGGTTGAGGCGAAAAGGACTCTGTGACGCGTTTGGGTTATGGTTATGCGTTTTGAGGTAGGGGCTTTTGTACAAACTAGTTTTATTTAAATTATAAAGTGTTATAAATAGATATGCTATACAAAATGTATTTTTGGTGGTTATGTGAGTCTTATGAATTGTCTGGTTTCATCTTGAATGAATATGGTTGCCTATTTGATTGTAACAATGTATGATTTTGATAAATTGGAGATTTCTGGATTGGTTGATTTGAATGATTTTTGATAATTTGAAAGTTGAGTTTTGTTTTATTGGAAACTAATTTGGTCTTGAACCTATTAGAAAGAGTTGATGATTGGTTTTGTTGGGACCCGGAAAGGGTGGCAAAGTCCAAGTTTTAGGGGAGATGCTGCCGAAATTTTTAGAAAATCTGAGATTTTGATTGGAATTGTTATTTTGGAAAAGAATAAATTATGCTTTGATTTAAATGTTTGAGAAATAAATTATGTTTGAACTTGCCTTATTAGGAAAATCTCTATTTTTTTTGATGTAATTACTAAGAAAGAAATTATGCCTTAAAAATCAATTTAAATATGAAATGTTTTTATGTTTTGGAATTTGATTTACATAAACAGATTTTGGAGGGGTTTTAATGGATTTAAAATAAACCTGGTTTTCAATTAATCTATTTCACTTTACGACATTTAGGAAGAGCTTGAAGTATTTTCTGGAACTTTGATTTATTAAAATTGAAACACTTCCCGAGCCCTTGGAAACAGATTTAAGAATGAAACTGAAATTGGTTTTGGCTTAAGTTTGGTTGGTCTTGAAATTGGTTCGGCATAATTGGAAACACAATTTGGTTTTGGGTTTAAACCCTATTCTATTTATTCAACTCAAGAAGTTAAAGTTTCGGAGGTTTTCAAGGAATTTAAGAAATGAGTTAGGTTATTCTCCCCTGAAGTCTTGGGACTCTGCTGAGGAATCTTACGACCAAATCTTGATTTAGAAATGAATGATTGAGTCTTTCAAAGAGATTTTGAACTTGGCATGGTTTTGAGATTTTTGGAAGTGTTGAAAAGATGTGGAAAGTGGCTCCGTTTTGAAAAGTGATTCTTGGCTAGCTGTGATTTGACTACGTTTGTTATTTAAAAGTAAATGAGCCAAGAATAATTTTGAAATAAGGTATTGAGCCTGATTGATTGTAGATATCATCAAGATTGATGAGTTATTGTTTGGTAGGCATAAGAGCCGGGTTCGTCCCGCTTATGCTGAGAGATTTGATAATTGACGAGATTGTTGATAAGTCACTTGCGCCTGGCAAGGACGGTGGTTAATCCCGCTTGTCGAAGTTGCGGCGCCCGCGTAAGGACGGTGGTTAATCCCGCTTACGTGTAGATGCGAGGTCAGAGGCAAAGTATCCCGCTCACATCCTTTCGGATCACAAGAGTGTGCAGGCACTGACATCCTGGACCGTGTGGCGGGCACGTTATCCCAGAGGGTTCCCATTTATACGTGACCGAAGGGCAACATTCCCATGGGAATGTGTCGGGTTGGCAATTGAACCGACAATGTGATATCACAGCCAGTAGGGCAGGCATTCATCATTTGCATCTATGTGATATTGTTTGGGTGTGCATATTGTAATTGTTTGCTTATGTGAATACTTATGTTAACTGTTATACTTGTTGTAATTGCTCTTGATTGTGTTTGAACTACATTATTTGTGACTGTGTTTGATTGGTTGACTTGTGATGAATTGGTTGATGTTTGAGTTGTTTGGGCCGGGGGCCGTGTTGGATTGGATGGGCTTGAGGCCGTGATTGGTATATTGAGTCCTAGTTCTGTATAAAGTATCTGATCGGTTCAGCATAGACTTAATGAACCTATGCTTGGAACGGGATGATCATTTATACCGCGTAGGTAACTGCTTTCATGGTTGCGGTCTAGGAAAAACTTTTCAGACATTTTCTTTAAGAAAGGAAAAAAGTTTTGTTTTAGAATATTTGAGAAACTTAGCAAGTCTTCAAAAAGGAATTTTCTGGATTTCGAATGTGAACCTATGGTTTTTGGAAAGACTCATAAGATGAGCAATGATCACTGAACTCTAAGAATGATTTTATCTTTACGTATCTTGTTATAGCAATTTCTGTAATTCTATAGTGAGAACAAGCGAGGACGACGTTCTCACTCCCCTACAGGTTATTCCTTTTCAGGATATGGAAGATGAAGCTTCAGGAGAGTTATGTTTATTTTCTGTTTACTCGGTCTTTTTGTATTACCGTTGCTATTGTTTTTCCCTCGCCTTTATCTTTATTAAGTTTGTAAGAGGGATAGGAAATTATGATATGTATATTTGTAAACTAGTGTTATGTATATATATATATATATATCTTAAGGTTGTATCTGATTTGTATGTACATGTATGTTTATGTTTTCACGAAAAAGAGTTATCAAAAGGTTATGCGGTTTTAAGTTTTAAGCAGGCTCATATTTTAGTGTTAAATATTATAAGAGTCGTGGTAATACTTGAGCTACCAGAGTGGCGCAGCCGGAAGCGTGACATTTTGATAGTTAGGGTGTTACAGTTTCGATTTCAAGTCAGATTCTTACCAATTTATGGTCGTGCTAATAAATTGTAATTAAGCACAAAAGATCAAAGGAAAATTTCATTTCCCTACATGCATGGAAGATCTTTGCATGCATCAGCACTCCAAATTATTGCCCAACAATTGATTGTCATATTATACGAGGGGTTTTATTCTGCTGTTGTTTATTTATGCCCTGCCTTCTTCTATGGTTTCAATTTCAAGGAAGATTGTTACCAATTTATGGCTAAAATTTTCTTATCACATCTGTTATATGAACAATGCATATTTTCACACTATTCCTTTTGACGTTGCATAATAAGTTGCAAGGCCCGTTTTGGAGATTAAGTTAAAACACATTACATTACTTCTATTCTCTTAAAATAACCTCTCTAATTGTTTCCTGTGGCACCTTTGTTTGTATACCAGAACTCGCTTAACATTTATTTTGTCGTTATTTGCTCCCTTTAGATATAGCAGCTATGTGCTGAGTAGTCAAACCGAACTCGTGTTTACCTGGACTCCTGTTTCCATGTTCCACTACTCCTTTCTTTATGTTACAAATAATAAATGTAACTATGATTCTGCAATTACAAATTTCCCCTATCAGCTAACTTCCTTCTCTCTTTCTTTTGGTCATGTTAAGGAGATCAGTTGACCATGTCTTGAGTTCATTTTTTTAATTGTTTTTTTAATTTCAATCAATCACGGGATGCCAAATTGATTCGTTTCCATTGTGAACTTGTCTCTTTTCATTAATGGTCAAAGACTAAGCAAGTGCCTGAGCACATGTGTCTTTCATAGTCCAACTTTGACATCATACCTAATACAGATCTTTCGGTCTTCTCCTTTCTTCCCATTATTTGTTGACCTTTGTCATTGCGTGTTTCCTTTCCTGTCTAGCCGAGCGGTGTCCAATTTTGCAATTGTCTGAAATCAGTTTGAGTGCCTGTAACAAAATTATTCCATACACCTACCCCTTTGGCAATCAGTTCGGCTGCCTGGATGCCATAGAACACCAAGCTAAGCTTGCACGGCAACGGCGGATGAATTTGCTGGGTCATAAGAGGCGCCGGGTCAACGTGTTGCTGAGTCCATCCGGCCTCGAGAATGGTTTGTTAGTCGTTGTCCACTACATAGTTCGCTTCATGCTCGGCGTCATTTTTCCATTAGACTTTTTCATTATTCGGCGTGATCCATACTTTCCTCTGTGAGGGAACATGTCAATTTTTGCTGGCAATTTTGCGTGACCCTTATCTTGCTGCTCTATTGGTGTGTTTATGCATGATTTATAAACTTTCATCTACGATTTTCTATTGTTGCAGTTGATCCTAACAGACACGTGTCAGAGTCCTTCTAAACCGCTATCGGTGTGCTCCAAAAATCACCCGCCTCTGTTGTCACAATCCAAGGTTAGCTTTACTTTGCCAATCTAAGCTGGATCTCTTTTCTAAATTATTCTTTGGCTAAATGGCTCTCCGTGGAACATAGCAATATTCCTCCCACGTGCGATACTCACCGCTGGTATTGCTTAGTTGTCGTGATCACCTGTGCTACTCTATTTCATTTTTAACATTATGATCCTTTTTTAAATCCTGCCCCATACCACGGTGTTGGCTTGTCCATCTGCGGATAACACCCCTTTTTTCCATTGCAAGTTCTTCACCGTGTAACGTCCCTAAGTCCGGTGACAGACAAAAGCGTTCTATAACACGTACCACGTAAGTAATGCCTGCATTTGCCATCTCTCTAGGATATGTTCTTTAGCAGGGAATTATGCTTCAATTAAACAATTAAACAATTCTCCCGTATAAGCTGGTGCGATTTTTTTCATCATTACTATGGGACCATTTGCCGAGCCTCACCCGCAGCCACGATTGAACATGGGTCTTTGACCAGATTGTTTCGCCCACTAACTCACAATCGTTTTAATGTTTCGAATTTAGCTCCGAGAATTGATAACTGGTTCTCATCAAATATGCAGTCGGGTTGGCTATTCCCCTTTGTCCCGGTCTGTAAATTTTTATCTACCTGAGGCTAGCGACGTCCAAGTTGAGGCCTTTATTGCATCTTCTACTGAACCAGGTATTATTCTCAATGACTATGATTATGAGTCTATCCATATTTTGACCTATTATTGCAGTCCTGCAAAACTTGATTTTGCTTTATTTCATATGTTCACCAGATATTTGGTCTATTGGGCAACCCACGCAAAGATGTATTTTTTGTGGGGCAAACATGTGGATGCACGAGCAACTTGCGAAAGGTGGAGCCAATAACACTATATTATTTGCTATTTGTTGTATGGGTGGAAAGGTCACTCTCCCTTTGTTGCCGGTCCCGCCACCATTGTTGGAGGTGTTGTTGGATGGAGATGATGAACGATCTTTGCATTATCAGAAATATATCAGGGCCTTTAATGGTATATTTTCGTTCACATCTATGGCTGGCAAGATTCAGTACACATTAAACAAGGGTTCCGTTCCCCCCATGTTTGTTATTAGTGGCCAAAATTACCATTCAATTGGAAGTTTGATGCCACAGCAGTCTAGCGAGCCCAAGTTTGCTCAGCTCTATTTCTATGATATGGAAAACGAAGTCCAGAATAGGATTGACGCAATTGGGTGAGTTGGTTGTACTGATTGTCTGCTGATTTTTTAATATGTGTATTTCTTAATTCCGGTGTGACCTTCATTTATCTTGATGTATTTTATTTTTTGGTTAATGTAGCCTGTCTAATCAACACAAATTTATAGATCATACCATTGTGGCCAACCTCAGCAGCATTCTTGATTCCCACAATTCTCTTGCTAAGTCTTTTCGATATGCTAGGCAAAGGTTCGCTGAAGATGCAACCACTCCGCTACAGCTTCGTCTTATCAAGAAGAGGAATACTAATGGTAGAAGATATAATCTACCATCAGCGTCTGAAGTTGCTGCTCTTATTGTAGGTGATTTTGATACAGATAACCTTGAGAGGGACGTTATACTTTAGACACATTCAAATTAGTTGAAACGCATTGATGTTAATCATCCCTAGTACCTTGCACTACAGTACCTCTTGCTTTTTCCGTACAGAGAAGATGGTTTTCGGAGTGATATCTTAATATCCGATAAAAGATCTTAGCAACAGTTACATAAGCGAGAAACAATTAGCATGAAAGAGTTTCTGTCTTTTTGAATCCAAATGAAAACGCACGAGTCGCAAGTTCTTCTCAAATCAAGACGTTTGTTCCAACAATTCTTGGTTGATAGTTACACTATGGTAGAAGCTGAAAGACTACAATATCACAGGTTCTACCAGAACAAGTTTCGCTCCCAACAACTGCAAGGCCTACATGAGTGCCTAATTCATGGTGAGACACAAGCTGCAAGAACTGGCAAACGAGTTATCTTGCCGACTTCATTTGTCGATGGTCCCCAGCATATGTACAACAATTGCAAAGATGCATTTGCTATTTGCAGGTATGCTGGTTACCCTAACTATTTCATTACTATTACCTGTAACCCAGATTGGAACGAGATTAAAGATTGCGTTGCGGACTATTCATTAAAGCCAAGTGACAGGCCTGATATCATATCAAGGGTTTTCAAGATCAAGTTAGATGCGTTGCTAAAAGACTTAAAGGATGGGTCCATATTCGGAAAGCCCAAAGCAAGTAAGGTTTTTCATTCAGTGTCTTCAAGTTCACCCCAACACATTTGTCCTTTTTCCATCAATGGTTATCTGTCCCCTCACATATTCTTTTTTTTTCCCATTTTCTTTGTTTTAGTTGTGTACACAGTTGAATTCCAGAAGCGTGGTCTTCCCCACTGTCACATTTTATTATTTCTCCAGCCAGCCGAGATATAAGTTAGTCCAGAAATTCATGGTTCATGGACCCTGTGGATTTTTGAACACGAGTAGCCCGTGTATGGTTAATGGGAAGTGGTACAAGTTTTATCCAATGCCATTCCGTCAAAAAATAGCCATAGACAATGCAGGTTTTCCCAAGTATAAACAGTCGGATAATGGTCGTTCAACAAGCAAGAGGAATGTTGACCTCGACAATCGGTTTATTGTCCCGTACAATGCAACATTGCTTCTTAAGTATGGGTGCCACATAAATGTCGAGTTTACTTGCCAGACATCTGCTATTAAGTATTTGCTCAAGTACGTCCACAAAGGTAATGACCGTGTCACAGCTTTATTTTTTCGATCGCATGATTCAGCTGATTCTGATGTCATTGTGGATGAAATTCAAAACTACTATGATTACCGATATATATCTGCTTATGAGGCATCCTAGCGGCTATTCGGGTTTGAGATTATGTTCAAAGAGCCAAACGTCATCCGCCTTCCATTCCACCTGCCAATGAACAGAATATTTTGTACGAAGATCATCAACTTATTGAGAATGTTATCGAGGCTACGGTCTCAAAGGATAGTATGTTTACTGGTTGGTTTAAGGCTAACAAGGATTTTGATCTGGCCCGTACACTGACTTACGCGGAGATGCCGTCATTTTTTGTTTGGGACAAGCAAGGGCATATGTGGAGGCCACGGAAGCAAGGGAATGTGATTGGTCATCTCACACATATTCCTCACTCGCATGGAGAGGAGTACTACCTTCGTTTGTTATTGAATTATCAAAAAGGGTGCCAGACATTTGCTGATGTTCGTTCTGTTGGTGGCATTATGTACGATACATTCAAAGAAGCTTGCTATGCGCTAGGGTTATTGCAGGACGATAAGGAATTTATTGATGCACTTAATGAAGCCAGTTCGTGGGCATCACCGAATTATATCAGGAGGTTGTTTGCAATGCTTTTGATGTGAAACAACATGGTGCGCCCTGACATGGTGTGGGAGCAATGTTGGCAACATTGTGTAGACAACTCGATGCTCTCTAGAAGACATAACTTGGGTAAACTTTCTAGATTTTTTTCCTGTCATCTTACTGTATCGCCAAAAATTCTCACCAATCCATTTAAAAACTCCCCTTTTTTTCAACCTCATGCATTGTGTGATGCATTTATTTTTTTCTTCATCATTTTGTCGAATTTGTTTGTGATGTAACTATCTTCCATTTTGATTTCAGGTTTCCAGCCTTCCATTCATGAGATTCAGTCTACCACGCTTGTCAAAATTGAAAAACTTTTGCAACCAAACGGTAGGAGCCTAAAAGAATTTATTGACATGCCGTTTCCTGATTCTGTTGATTCAACTGAACCTTCCGACACAGTCTTTTTTTATGAGCTCAATTTCGACAAGATAGAGTTTGCAAGTATTTCCGTCAATTTGGTTTCCCGGTTGAATCGAGACTAGTGCGTTACGTTCGACACAATAGCGAATGCAGTTAGTCGTGCTAATGGTGGTTTTTATTTTGTCTGTGGATATGGTGGAACTGGTAAGACTTTTCTATGGAATGCACTGTCTGCTTCAATAAGGTCGAACGGTGATATTGTTCTCAACATGGCATCTAGTGGCATTGCAGCGCTGTTGTTGCCTAATGGGTGAACTGCTTATTCACGCTTTAAGGTTCCACTCAGTGTTAACCAGGACTCTATTTGTAATATAAGGCAAGGCACACCCCTCGCACATCTTACTTCATCTGAAAAATTAATTATATGGGATGAGGCACCTATGTTAAATAAATTTTGCTTTGAAGCGCTCGACAAGTGCCTTAAGGATGTTCTTCGTCTTGATCATGGATATAATCCTGATGCTCCATTCAGTGGAAAAATTGTTGTTCTGGGAGGTGATTTCTGTCAGATATTGCCTGTGATTCCTCGTGGTTCCCGGGAAGAGATTGTTCATTCATGTATTAATGCTTCGAACCTGTGGCAATCTTGCCAAGTGTTGCAGTTAATTGAAAACATGAGGCTGGGCTGTGGTTCGCGAGATATGCACAGTGTACAATTAGAGGAATTTGCTGAATGGCTGCTTCAAATTGGTGACGAGTTACTCGGAGACAGCACCGATGGCGAATCAGTAATTAGAATACCCGACCACTTGCTACTGGATATTGAGTCTCCATGTCTGCATGATTTGGTGTTGTTCGTTTATCCTGACATTTTACTCCATTCTTCTAGCGTAGATTATTTTAAGGGTAGGAGTATATTATCACCAACACTTGATGTTATAACTGAAGTAAACAATCATGTGATGTCTTTGTTCCCTGGCAACAAGAGAGTTTACTTGAGCTCTGATACATTAATTAATGAAGATGGTCACCTGGAATCTGAATTATACACAATGAGCACGGAGTCATTAAATGCATTGAATTATTCAGGAATTCCCCAACACCGGTTAGTTCTTAAAATTGGTGTTCCGGTGAAGCTTCTTCGCAACATTGACCAATCCAATGGACTATGCAACAGTCATCGAATGCAGGTTAGACGTCTTGGCGACCACGTCATTGAGTGCATCATATTAGCAGGTCGTAATACTGGTGAGGTTGTCTTTATTCCCAGGATGAACATGTCCCCTAATAATGAGACATTACCCATCAGGTTTACTCGACGACAATTTCTGGTTGCGCTTTGCTTTGCAATGACCATAAACAAGTCCCAAGGATAAACACTGTCAACCATTGGCGTGTATCTTTCAAGACCTGTTTTTACTCATGGTCAGCTTTATGTTGTGCTCTCTCAGGTCAGCATGCATTCTGGACTGAAGATATTATCTGTTGGTTCTGACGGCACAGCTTCAGATCATACTATTAATGTTGTCTATAGAGAAGTTTTTCCTAGCTTGCTACCTAACATTTTGCCTTGAACAGTTTGTTTGTCATGTGGTTCTTTCGTCATCTTCTCGGTAAGCCTTTCTTTTATGTCTCCGTGCTTGGCACGAGTCTTAAAACTAGTTAAACTGTAAATTAAGCTTCGCAAACAACTTGAAAAGCTTAACTATACAAATGTCAATTGCATTTTGTTGTTGTCTAATCGTTCAGAAGAATTTTTTTTAGTATTCTTTCTTCTATAAAGAACAATGATCACACACTCAACATCATATAGAATCAAGGTTAATATATAAAAACATGAGAAAAACAACATTTTTGGTTTAAAATAAATAAAAATTGACTAATATTAACTTAAATATAAGATAAATAACAAATAAAAAATGTTGGTCACCAAACATTTGTCTACACAAATAGTCAAGTTTTTAAAATAACAAGGCTGCTTACAAAAGCTACATGACTTTCAACAATTTCTATTTTATTATAAATAATTCTTCTCAGGGATACACTAAGAACATCTCTATTTTAACTAACTACTCAAAAGCATTCAATATATGAAATCAAGAAAAAAATTAAAGAAAATCACCCATTTCTGTAGATGAATAATATTTTATCATTGATGGTTTGAATTAATTGTAATGTAAAAATTCTACATTGAAGAAAATATTCTTTTGTATTTGTAGTAAATTTGGATGTAACACGAAGATATTTAGGTGTATTCTTTAAGAATTTTGGTGTATGTGTGCTGATAAATTCTGCATAATTTAAAACTCTTCTTCTCCCTCCTCCTCATCTTTTACTACTTCTTCTTCTTCTTTTTCATCATCATCATCATCATCATCATCATCATCATCATCATCTTCTTCTTCTTCTTCTTCTTCTTCTTCTTCTTCTTCTTCTTCTTCTTCTTCTTCTTCTTCTTCTTCTTCTTCTTCTTCTTCTTCTTCTTCTTCTTATTCATCCTTTTTTTTTCTTGTTTTATCTTCTCAAGTTTCTTCTTTTTTTTACTCTTTTAACAAGAATAAAAACAAAAAAATCAAACAAAGAAGAAGAAGAAACTCATAATAGTACAAAATTACTTAGAAGAGGATGAACTTACATTCGTTCAACTAAAAGAAAGAAAGAAATAAAAAAAAGAAGAACAAAAAAAATGCAGCATTAGAGGAAACATTTTTCTATATTTGCAGCAAATTTGGGTGTAACACGAAAATATTTGGGTGTATTATTTAAGAATTTTTAGTGTATTTGTGCTAATCAATTCTGCATAATTCAAAACTCTTCCTCTTCCTCCTCCTCATCTCTGCTGTTTCTTCTTTTTTTTTTTCATCATCATCACCATCTTCTTCTTTTTTTTTTTCTTATTCATTTTTTTTTTGTTTTACCTTCTCAAGTTTCTTCTTGTTTTACTCTCCCACCAACACCAACACCACCTCCTCATCCTCTTCTTTCTCCTTTTTTTCATTGAAATTTATTCTCCTCCTTCTCCTCCATCATTAGTTATCTCGTTGTTGAAGATAATGAATAATTCAAGTTCATATTGTCAATTCAACCAGAACGAAATTGATTATTTTGAATCCAATCAAGTGGTTGAGGTGCGGTTCGATTCTGGTTAATGTTTTTGTTAGTAGTTTATAATTCTGTAGGTGAATAATGTTGTTTTTGTTTGTAAAAATTGTTGTTCATATTTGATGGTTTGAATTGAATGTAATGTAAAAGTTCTGCATTAAAGAAAATATTTTTCTGTATTTGGGTGTAACAGAAAGATATTTGGGTGTATTGTTTAAAAATTTTAAATGTATGTGTGCTGATAAGTTTTGCATAATTCAAAACTCTTCTTTCCTCATCTTTTGCTGTTTCTTCTTCTTTTTCATCATAATCATCATCATTTTCTTTTTTTTCTTATTCATCTTTTTTTTATCTTCTAAAGATTCTTCTTGTTTTACTCTTTTAACAAGAATAAAAACAAGAAAAATCAAATAAAGAAAAAGAAGAAACACATAATGCTACAAAATTACTTAGAAGAGGATGAACTTACATTCGTTCAACTAAAAGAAAGAAAGAAATAAAGAAAAAAAAGAAGAACAAAAAAATGCAAGCATTAGAGGAAATATTTTTCTGTATTTGTAGTAAATTTATGTGTAACATGAAGATATTTGGGTGTATTGTTTAAAAATTTTCAGTGTATGTGTGCTGATAAGATTTGCATAATTCAAAACTCTTCCTCTTCTTCCTTCTCATCTTCTGATGCTTCTTCTTCTTTATCTTCTTTTTTGATATTCTCATAATTCTTTTTGGGAGAAAAAAAATAAAACAAAGAAAAAATGCATAATGTTGCAAAATTAATAGAAAGAGAAGGAAGATAAAATGTAGCAACAACAACAGTAATAAAAAAACGACGATAAAGATGAAACACTCGAAAAAAAAAAGAGAAGAAAAAGAAGAAGGAGAAAAAGAAGGAAGAAGAGGAGGAACGCGAAGGGCGCTATAAAAACCGTTGAGTAGTGCGCGTGTTAACATGCTCGTATGGGTGAACGTCCTTTTCGTTGGATTTAGCTCAACTTGTATGACTTGTAAACTAAAGTGATTTGTATATGTAACACTTCTGATAAAAAAAAATAGACATTTAATTGTATTAATAAAAAAATTATTCAATCTTTTTAAAATATAAAACTTAAAAGAATAAAATTCTAAGTTATATATTATTATTTAAATTATTATATAAGTATTTTAATTTATTGATTAAATAATTAAAAGATTAATTATATTTTATAATAATAAAATATAATTATAAAATTATTTTCGTATTATATATATTTTGTCTTCACTTATAAAATTTTTTGGATTCGTGACTATCTAAATCATACATCATATAAAAACTTGTAAAATAAAAAAAAATAAAAACAAAAGTAAATAGATCCTTTAAAAAAACGGATTTTTTTTTGTGACTTAAAAGAAAATAAACAAAAACTAAGAAAGAAAAAAAAACAAGAAACTGCTTAAGAAAGGCAGTCCCGCTGAATACTACTCCCAAACTCCTTCCAAGGCAATGGAAGCTCCACTTGGGGAGAAATAGTCCTCATTGCAGTCTTTGCCATGATGTCTGCTACTGTATTTGCATCTCTCAAGATCAACCGAAGATCAGCACGCCATTTCCAAGACATGATATCTCGAATTTTAACACTAAAGGATCAATAAACCCAGAGTAATCTTGTAAATTATTGACAATAGTAAAAGCCTCCACACAGTCTGTCTCACATATAATGTCTCTTTGTCCCGAGTCCCATGCTAAAAGAAAGCCTCTCCAAATAGCAAACAACTCTCCTTGAAAAATGCTACGACTCTCAATTGTTCCCAGACAGCCTCGTTGCCACCTTCCCTTCCAATCTCTGCTAACACAAGCAAAACCAACTCGAGCACCACTGCCAGGATAGCTAGCATCACAATTAATCTTAAAGGTACCCACTAAGGGGGAATCCAAGAGCCACTAATGGTTGAGGGGATAGATAGTCGTTGCAACTCAAAAATATTTCGGAGCTCCTTTTTGAAGGACAAAGCCATACCAATCACCTTGTCTGTGGTCCAATGCTCGTGAGGATGAAAGATCTCGTTATTTCTCGAACACCAAATCCACCAGAGACCAGAAAAGAATCTAAAGGGGCGTTGTTTGCTATTATGTAAGAACCAACTCATCAAATCCACTGGTTGATCGGAGATCCCTAAAGCTTGCCAAACAAGTTGGACTTTTGGACAATCCCGAATACAATGTAAAACCGATTCCTGACCTGAGAAACATCGTGGAC
Source organism: Arachis ipaensis (assembly GCF_059453495.1). NCBI lineage: Eukaryota > Viridiplantae > Streptophyta > Magnoliopsida > Fabales > Fabaceae > Arachis > Arachis ipaensis. The sequence goes on along the minus strand of NC_142444.1, from coordinate 36,466,378 downwards.
AGCTATCCGTGTGCGAAATGCCCCTTCTAAAACAAAATGCAGCAGTAGGAAGAGCCTCCCGAAGACATAGCCAGGCCAAAAATTTGTGCTTTTCCGGAACATGTTGACGCCAAAGCCAAAGCCAATTACCCCTATCCTCCCAACAAAACATCTTCTTACTGAGCCACAAATAACCACTATGAGCATCATAAACCTTTGAGGCCGCACCAATCCAACACCAACCAACCTCTGAACCAGCTTGAACATCTGGGTTATAAGAGTTAATGTTGCTCTGCAGAGACTGATTCAGAGGAGAATAGATATTCTCAAGGTTCCACTGTCCAGATGACCAAAGGTCCAAGATCCTGAGATCCAAATCAGAAATGTGAACATAATCCATCTCCTGACACAGTCGCCCCTCTCTTCTCCATTTAGAAAAGCAAAAGTTTTGTTCCAAATCCCCAATGCACCAACTAAAACCTTCCTTCATGATATCCCAAGCTCGACATATACTCTTCCAAACATAAGATCCCCTTCCTCGAGCCCGACTAAAACAATCTTCCTTAGAAGAATGGTATTTCTCCGTCAACATTTGAATCCATAGATTGTCGGGATGGTGAAAAAGTTGCCAAACTAGATTTCCAAGAAGAGCAATATTGGCACAAAAAGGATCTCTAATTCCCAGACCTCCAAACTTCTTAGGAGTGACCAACACTTTCCAGTTAACTAGATTCAGGCATCTACCATCAGCTTGACCCTTCCATAGAAAGTTTCACATCATGGATTCTATCTTATTAGTTACCCCTTTAGGGAAGAGAGATACTTGCATGCGATAAGTAGGAATCGCAGTCACTACCGATTTGAGAAAACAGAGTCTGCCTGCCTTATTAAGCAATCTCCCTTTCCAGCTGGCTAGCCTTCCCCGAATCTTGTCCAAAACATCGTTAAAAGTTGCGCGTGTCACCCGAGAGTGATTAAGGTTCACCCCTAAATACTTGCCCAAGTTCTGGACGAATTTGATGGAGGAGACTCCAATGAAAATCTCTTTTCTTGTCGCTGAAACATTCCTGGAGCATAGCGCTTTAGATTTTTCCACATTAACCTTCATCCCAGAGGCTCTGCAGAAATTTTCCAAAGCTACCATTACAGTTTGAACTTGCTGTTTTTTAGCTTTACAGAAAAGAAGCAAATCATCGGCAAACATCAAATGAGAAATTCTTGGATCCCCTCTAGAAACCGCAACCGGCTTCCACGAGCCCTTATCAACTTGCTGATAAATAGAACAGGACAATCTCTCCATACACAACACAAACAGATACGGTGATATAGGATCTCCTTGCCTAAGACCTCTGCTCGGAGTAAAGCTATTTAATCTATCCCCATTTCAGAGGATAGACAGTGAGGAAGCAGTGACACAACGCATAATCAAATTGACTGTCGGAGGAGGAAAGCCAAAACTCACCAGGGTTTGTTTCAGAAATCCCCAATCCACTCTATCGTACACTTTCTCCAAATCAATCTTAAAGGCCATGGTGCCTTTCTCTGACTTTGTCTTCTTCATGAAATGGAGAACCTCTTGTGCTACAATGATGTTGTCGGGGGTTCATCTCCCCGGGATAAACCCTCCTTGAAGGGGCCCAATAATCTCTTTGAGATGGGGACGAAGTCTATTGACCAGGACCTTCGTTATAACTTTGTAAACCACATTACAGAGACTAATTGGTCGGAAATCCTTCATGGAAACCGGGTTTTGTACCTTCGGAATAAGAACCACAAGAGTTTCCATCATCCTTGGATCCATATCCAAACCAGAGAACGCATGACGAACCATAGTCCAAACATCAAAACCAACAATCTTCCAGTATTCTTTAAAGAAGAAAGCCTGAAACCCATCAGGGCCCGGTGCCTTAAAAGAATGCATACTGAAAACAGCCGACTTAACTTCTTCCAGAGTAACTGGCGCTGTGAGGCTACAACAGGCTTCATCATTCAGGGAAGGCAGCGGCACATCACCAAGACAACCTAAGTCTACATCCTCCGACTGGCAGAATAGGCGTTTATAGAAGGATTCAGCTTCCCTTCTAAGGACATCCGGGTCCGTTTCCCACGCCCCATCTTGAAGAAAGAGACCATGAATCTTATTATGCTTTCTCCGTACAAGAGTCTGGACATGAAAGAACTTGGTATTTCTATCCCCAAATTTTACCCACTGCTCTCTGGATTTTTGAAACCATAGAAGTTCCTCCTGCACAAGCGTGTTATTAAATTCCTCAATCAACTGTTTTTCTTTTCACCGCATAGACAAATCTTCCATTACTTCAAGTCGCTTCTGAAGGAAATTAATCTGTCTCTCCAATTTGCATTTCCTAACGAAAATGTTGCCGAACACTTTAGAATTAAACTCTAAAGAGTTCTTCTGCATTTCTGAAAGCTTGCCATGCATCTCTCTGTAGCCAGCCTGCCATGACTGGTTCACAATATCTCTATACCCCGGATGAGTTGCCCAAGCTGCAATAAACCGAAAAGGTCTATTCTTTTTCGGTTGGGAACGACCTGTACAGCATACTAGGATATGACAATGATCAGACTGAAGCCTATTTAAAATTTCTGCGTAAGCCTATTTAAATCCTCAGACATGTAGTTCCTTTATCGAGAATGAAAATTTTTAATTATTCTATTGGTCTTTATAGTTTTACAAAATTTTTAATTAGGTTTTTATATATTTTTTTAATTAAATCTTGCATCAAATTTTTTTTAAATTAGGTTCCTCTTGATAGAAATTGGCTTAATTGTATAGGAATTCAACTAAAAAAAAAATTGGTGCAAGAACTCAAATAAAAAAAAAGTGTATTAAAAAAATTAATGCAAAAATCCAATTAAAAAAATAAAATATAAAAACTTAATTGAAAATTTTGCGAAATTATAAGAACCAACAAAGTAATTAAACAAAAAAAAAAATCATCATCATGTAAACTAAATTCCCCGAGTAAAATCTTTCCACTTAATTAACTCTTATATTTAGTCATCAAAAGAAAAAAAAAACTCTTATATTTAATAATTTAATATTAAAAAAATTAAAAAATAAAAAACTACTTACGACTGCTGTGTTTAATAGCAAGCAGAAGCAGATAAAGGGTGAAGGGGGATTAGGGTTTCATCCAAAATCCCAGCTAATCAATGGCGAATCGAACGGACCCAGCGGCGAAGAGCATAAGGGGGACGAACCCACAGAACCTTGTGGAGAAGATTCTCCGCTCCAAAATTTACCAGAACACCTACTGGAAGGAGCAATGCTTTGGCCTCACGGCGGAGACCCTCGTCGACAAGGCCATGGAGCTCGATCACCTCGGCGGCACCTACGGCGGCAACCGCAAGCCCACCCCCTTCATGTGCCTTGTCATGAAGATGCTCCAGATCCAGCCCGAGAAGGAAATCGTTATCGAGTTCATTAAGAACGAGGATTACAAGTAACTATTTCAAACCCTTCTTTTTCATTTTCATTCAATTTCCCCGTTAGGTCTATAATTTGGTTCGAGCGACCGCAAAGTAATTGGCATTAGTATTTATTTATTTGGCTGAAGTGCAAGGTGTAAGCATTCTGAACGATTGATAATGAGAAAATTAATTGATTAGAATTTTGTAAGGTTTGAAGAGAAATTCTTTCATGCTCTTGGAGCGCATTTAGTTTGTATTCTAGGAACATGAGCGGCTGTGTACTCAAGGAGCATGAAGGACTGACAGATGAGTAATGCTGTATCTCTCCTATAAACAAATGTTAATACCCTGATAAGAAAAAGTTGCACTCTTTAATCTTTTCCAATTCATTAATTATAGAGATAGAAAAAAAATCTATGTTATACTTATTGTTATGGTATGGTTTTGGATATATTTTTTTGTCACATTTGTTTGTAAGATATAGAATTTTTCTGAATGAATTTATCTAAATGATATGCCATACATGCACAGTAATTTGTGGCAGTTATGGTATGCAGCACCACGTAGCCAGCTAGTTGTCCATTCCTTTTGCATTTGACTTGTTTTTAGTTGTCAAATCCTAAATGTTGTTTCATGTAATTTTTGTTGAGTGGTTTTTGAATTTGTTTTTGTTGTTTTATGTGGAATGCAGGTATGTTAGAGTGCTTGGTGCCTTTTATTTGCGTCTTACTGGTACTGATGTTGACGTGTACCGCTATCTGGAGCCCCTTTACAATGACTACCGGAAACTGAGGCGCAAGTTAGCTGATGGACGTAAGATATCACTTATTTTTCGGGTGGAAAATGTCTTGTTTGATGCTTTTGTATTTATTGGTTTTATTGAGAACTCACTTGTTGCACTTGGTGTTGCAGAGTTTACATTGACACATGTTGATGAAGTCATTGATGAGCTTCTTACAAAAGATTATTCCTGTGATATTGCTTTGCCACGCGTCAAGAGAAGGTATGTATTATACAGCTTTTTGTTGATTCATTTTTACATGTCTCTGTACTCTCTGGCTTCAATGTTTTATTTGTCTTTTCCTTTTTAAAAAAGTTACTCTGATATGATAATTATGCTTTGCTTTTCCAGCCATTTTAATATTACTGAATTTTGAATTATATTTACCCTATTTTCTTTGCTGGTGGACTGGATTTGAAAGATAAGATACATGTCAGGTCTTTGTGTAGACCTTTTGAAGATTTAATTTTGTATAACATTTGGAAACAAATTGATTCTGGTAGTACATTATCTGTTAATCAAGGCAGTGATTGTTTGATGTCTCTTAGAGACAAAGATTTGGATACAAAGACATACACATATTCACAAAGACAATTCTGTTTAGCAATGTTGATGGACATGGCAAAAACCTTTTTAAAAGTCTGTTTTACTCTCAATTGAAAAATAAAAGTTTTCATCTTCATCAACTTTATGACCCTCAACCGCTTCATCTTCCTCCCGACGCCCTCCATTGCATTCGTCTTCTTTGTATCCCTTTCTTGGAGAGATATACAGAGAGCTTTGCGGCAGCGACAACTAGTGAGGTGGTGGACGGCGATGGTCTAATAGATCTGGAGGAGGAGGAGGTGGTGGTTGAGGTGGCAGCAGGGGAGAAGAGAAAAGGAAGAGGCAGCAGTGCAAAGTTGGTTTAGGGAAGTTTTGAAAACTATTAAGGATAAACTTGTCCAAAAAGACAGTCCAATCTGTGTCTCCGGCAAGAAATGTGTGTCTCTACATTTTGTCAAGACACAAAATAATACATGTATTTTGTGGGTGCTTATGTTTAGCTTTGTCCTTCTTAAATTTTTGTTTCACAAAACACACAGTGGCATGAAACAAATGCTGCCTAAGTGGGCAAAGGGGGTTAGATAGTTTGTATAAGAGTCTGAGATTCATGCCCCACATCTTTCTGTCTAGTTTATCTTACTTTCTTTCTCTTGTTGAATATGGAGTCAGATTAATAATCACTTTCAAGAGTTCACAGAACTGAAATTTCACATATCTGCTTTATGATTGAAGATGTTTGAGCAATATTCCTAGGTTGTTTTGCACTGCTCAGTTTGATTTGTGTTCAGCTGTGATGCTAATATTTTAACACATGCCTTATTCATGTGTATTTTTATGTAGCCTAAAGTTATATTAAATTATGGGGTTCTCTGGTCTATTTCCTAGGTGGAATCTTGAGTCTCTTGGTTCATTAGAACCTAGACGCAGTGCACTTGAGGAAGATTTTGAGGAGGAAGAAGAGAAAGAGGATAACGACCAACCTGCTGATGAGCTTGAAGATAGGGCCTATGAAAAGGTGAATCCTTCCCTTCATGTTTAAAACTTACTTGTATCAGACATATCTGATAGTGCTGCTGAAGTGCTGATGTTTTGATTTAATTATTTAATGATTTGTATAATACAGGATTATTATCGTGGGCGGAGCCCTACAAGGGAAAGAGAGAGGGATAGAAGACGAGATAGTCATAGACACAGGTACTGTTCTCTCCTCCCAGGTGTGTTGTAAGCTTGTATGAATTAATGCACTAATGCAGATGTCAATCTGTCTTCGGCCTTTCTGCTATTTCTTTTCATTTGCTTTTTGGTTTTTCTTGAACTTCTGTGCTGGTATGGGGGGTTTATTCTGGCTGAAGGGACTAAATCCCCAATTTAATGTTAATTCTCTTATATTTATTGTATTGTATTTTCAAAATAGCAGATGTGAACAAATTTATATATGTACGTTGCCATATTGGAAGCTGTTTCTGAAGTTTGCACATGAATGCACACATTCGCGTTGGATTAATATCCAGTAGAATATATTTTGGTTTCCACTGTGGCATTCAGAGCCACTTGTGATGAGCAACTGCTTCCTATAATAAAATCTGGTGACCCTGCCAGGTTTCTCTGCACTGACAGTGTGCAGTGAGAAGTATGATGGGTCATACATTTATGTTGTATCAGTATATTGTGCTTTGTAATCCTGGTTTTATTCGATTTGTCCTTTTAAATGTTTAATCTTACTTAAAATTTGAGTTTTTATGTTCTTTTAAAATAGGGATCGTGACTATGATAGAGATTATGACAGAGATTACGATAGAGATTACGAGAGAGAGCGCGGACGTGGCCGAGACAGAGACAGAGACCGAGATAGGGACAGAGATAGGGAGAGGGATAGAGACAGATATCGTCTAAGGGAAGAAAAAGATTATGGTCGTGAGAGAGAAGGTAGGGAGCGGGATAGGAGAGACAGAGATCGTGACCGTGGAAGGCGAAGGAGTCGTTCAAGAAGTCGAAGTAGGAGTAAGGATCGCAAGGACTATGATGGTGGTGACTACAGAAAGAGACATGCTCGGAGCAGCGCGAGTCCTCGGAGGCATGGAGATGGACATGAGGATGATGAGCCTAAGAAAAAGAAGGAGAAAAAAGAAAAGAAGGAAAAGAAGGATGATGGGACTGACCACCCTGATCCTGAGATTGCAGAAGCTAACAAGCTACGTGCAGCCCTGGGTTTGAAACCTCTGAAGGTCTAAAGCTTTGCTTTGAATTTGATATGCGGATGTGTGGTTTAAAACCAGTGAAGATCCATAGGGGGGAAAAGTTGCTTACTGTATTTTACCTTGTAATTTGTGGGGCATGTATGTGGCACTCAACACTACTTTTGCTGTTTTCTTGCTGAGTGGCAGTTATCAAGTTCACAAGAAGAGTTTGCGACATGTGTATATGTTTCTTGGCTCGAGCTTGGTGGTCCATAGTCTCTTTGATAGGACAAACGTCTGTAATGTAATTGGCACGAAAGCTGTTCAAATATTTGTGGGTTTGATTGCCTTTATTTGATGAGACATTTTGTGCCTGTGGAATGAAATTTAACCTACAAGAACCTCCAACAGCCTTAACTTTGGGGTATATAATCTCAACTCTATCATATTCATTTCACTGAATATTATGACTTGCTTATTAGGAGCGTGAAGAAATGTCACTTAATATTTGATCTTTCAGTGTACAGCTTGCCTTGAACTCTTAATGACTTAATGAATGAACTTTGAATACCATTTCACCAATAGTATGCTTAAGTTGCATCAAAATCGATTGCGCTTAACCTTGTTGGCACAATCAACTATATTAAGATTGTAAAGTACGAGACTCTAAAAAGTATTGTCCCTTAAGTTATTGCTAATTGGTTGATTCGTATAAACTATAGGAAAGTTTCCAAATGTACTCGGAATATTGATATTTTAGTAATTAAAATTAATGATTAAAATTACTAGAACACTAAGATACCTAGTACACTTGAAATTCTTTCTAAACTATACCTTTCACAAGTTCAATAATGATTGGAATGTCGGACAGAGTAGAAGTGTAGAACACCGATATGTAAAACAGTACGTATACAAATGGAGAAAATTCTAGCAGTTCTTCCAGTATACAAAAATAAACTTAACAAGTATGTAGTTACGAACTAATCACCAACTACAACCAAAAAAAAAAAAAAAAAAACTGATTCTCCTGGCAGATTAAATCCAGGACAAGAGAAAACATGCAAAGAAACCTAACCAATGTGAAAGGAAGGAAAATGTGGCATGGTTTGGTTCCCTAGTCATGGAATTATCTCTGGTATATGAATGCCATCTTTGTCATACCTTAGTACTCCAGAAGAACTCAAGGGCTTGCATTTCGCTCCCATAAGAATCCTTCTCTTGCATAGTTCCACTTCCAACACTCCTTCAGCCTCACCATCCCCATTTCCTTGTTCACTTTGCTTTCTAACTTTCTTCTTTGTCACCAGACATTTCACCATCTTCAACTTCAACGCCCGAATGACTAACATTCTCGATGGAATCCTAAGCAACCGCCATAAACTGACCTTCCTCTTCCTCCTTGCTGGCCTGAATCTCTTAACAGCACAATCACACTCGCCATCACCATTGAATCTCTTCTTCCTTGTATTGGCCTTGATGATGAAATTCTTCCACCTTCTCTTCTTCTCATTTAAAAAACTCATCAAACGATGATTCATTCTTGCACTCTTCTTGTCCATTTTGTTCTTTCCTTCAGCTTTTCCACCTTCATGCTTTTCAAGTGCAATAAGCTGAGACAATGAAACAACTCCAATTGGTCGCTTATCATTAACATCCCCATACACCAAATTATTTTCCAACTCTCTTGAAAACGCCCTCTCAGTTTCAGCATTGTCACCATTATCCTCATTGCTTTTCTTCCCTTTATTGGATGGATACTTAACAAGTGCTGATGATGAAGATCCCATATTATTCCGAAGGACCCTAAATAATAATAATTTCCTTGTGCTCCCTTTGCAGTCTCTATCACTGGCAGTATTAGCATTTTCCTTGATGTGGAAGTGACGCTTGTTCCTGTGCATCTTCTTGGCCACAAATAATGATAATTTTCGGACTTTAATCCTTAACTTTGGATAGTGACCCTGCATGGATTTGTCACAATATGAGACAGTTAAGATGTGTAACTACCAGTGTGCGTCTTGTGTTTGTCTCGAGTCGTTTTCTCTCGCTTTCCTATTGACGTGATCGATAGCGGTTATTGTCGGGGGTAAATGGGTGGCAGATTTTTTCAACCGTATAATATAAGACTTGAGAAGTGGGAACGTGGAGAGAAGATTGTCTTGCTTCATGGAAGTTACACTGCACATCATTGTATATATGGCGAGTTTAGAGAGTAAATCTTCGTGGATTAACTGCATTAGCCGTTCAAAGCATTTTCTCATCTAATAGTGATGAGCTAAAAAAAGACACTAAAAAATGTATTTTCTAGCATCTATAAATTTTTAAGATTTTGAAGCAGACACTAAAAAAAGTATTTAATTATTTATCATTGAAATTAATCTCATATTTATTGTTTGAATACACCGTAAATAAATAAAAAAGACGAATTTTTAAAAATTAATACTATAATAAAGTCAAAAAAAGAGTTAGCACAAGCAATAAAGACCTAAAATGTACCATAAAAAGAATTGTGTGGTTGAGCCTTTTCTATTATCAAAATTATAATAAAGAACATTATGGATTAGGTAAATCAACTTAGAAAAAAAATTTCTTAAATAGGAAATAAAGAGAAATATTATTTATATATTAAAATCGGTGGTGGTAGCCGTGTGTGTTTTGTACCATTTGGAAAAGGCATTGGTTTATGAAGAGGAATAAAAAAAATAAGGTGAATTCTATTCAACTTTCTCTAAAATAACATGTAATTTATCCTTTATTATGTGTCAAATTTTAATTGGTCATCATCTTAATCATAGTTAGATTATTTTGTAATTTATTATTGGAGATGGGTAATAATATAATTTCTTAAAATATCAAAACCCCACTTCCATTAATTGAAGCATCTTTCCACTCCTCCATTCTTTCTTCATCGCGTAGCTTCCGTCCTTTTAAGTATCGCCGTCATGACAAGAACCGCCAACGTCGTCGTCATCGTCTCGACGTCTTTAAATTCTCGTCGTAATTTTACCGTCCTTCCCAATAAAGCCAGCGTTATCTCCTATCCTCTCATTCGATCTCTTTTTCTGCGCATCACTCCTTATCAACATAATTAATAGCTTGGTTATTAAATTTTTTTATTAAAAAATATATCTTTATTTAATTACATGATAGAACATATATTCGTATGTAAAATATAATATAATAAAATAAATCTATTCAGAGTACTTAAAAAATATAATTAAAATTAGAAACATATAAATATAATAATAAAATTTGTATTTTAAACAAATAAACATATCTTTTATCATACATAAATTATTTAAAAAAATGAATAAATTGTTAAAATTAATAACACAAGTTTAAAATGATAAAATCCAACTTTTTTACAAGTATTTTTATTCTTTTAAATTTTAATTTATTAGTACTTTATTATTTATTTAATAATTAAACAAATTATTTTTTTTAAAATTTATTTTTTGTATTATTTTAAAGAAGAGACCAATATAATAGTTTAAAAAATAACATAAAAATAATATTTTAAATAAAAAATAGTTAATATTAAAATTTTTAAATGCAAAAATAAATTGTATAGATATTTAAGAGATAAATATAAAATATATGTCTAAAATAAATAAAACAGACAAAAATAATTCTCTATTTCTCAAGAGTACTTCTATTTATATGTTTTATTTATTTTAGGCATGTATTTCATATTTATCTGTTAAATATTTATACAATTTATTTTTGTATTTAAAAATTTTAATATTAAATATTTTTTATTTAAAATATTATTTTTACGTTATTTTTTAAACTGTTATATTGGTCTCTTTTTAAAGATAATACAAAAAATAATTTTTCGTAAAAATAATTTGTTTAATCATTAATGAAATAATAAAGTACTAATAAATTAAAAATTAAAAAAATAAAATATTATAAAAAATACAATAAGAAAGTTGGATTTTATCATTTTAAATTTTTGTTATTAATTTTAACAATTTATTCAATTTTTTTAAATAATTTATGTATGATAAAGCATATGTTTACTTGTTTAAAGTACAAATTTTACTATTATATTTATATATTCATGATTTTAATTATATTTTTAGTACCTTAAATAGATTTATTTTATTATATTATATTTTATATATGAATATATATTCTATTATATAATTAAATAAAGATATATATTTTTTAATAAAAAAATTTAATAATCAAATTAATCATTAATTATGTTAATAAAGAGTGATCCACAACAGAAAGAGGAATCGAGTGAGACAGGAGATAACAATGACATCGGCGCTGGCTATACTAGAAAGGACGGGAATTTAACAACGTAGTTAAAGAATGATACATTGAAGAAAGAGAGATTGCGTGAGAATGCAGTAGAGGATGACGAACGTTGGCGCTTCTGCTTCTTGTCACGACGGCGATACAAAATAACTCAACTATGGTTAAGATAATGACCAATTAAAATTTGACACATCATGAAGGGTAACTTACATGTTATTTTAGAGGGGGTTGGGTAGCATTCACCAAAAAATAAATTTTTTATTAAGATATTGGGCCTTGTTATTTAAAAGAAAATTTGATTTAAAAATCATATTATTTTAGTTTAATTTATAATGGAAAGATGATTTTGGGTCTTTGGAAAATTATTGAACTTAAAAATGAAGTTGATTTGAGACTTTTATTTTGGTGAAAAGAAGTTTTATGAAAGAGAAATAGATTTGAATTGTTTTTAAAGAGAGATTTTTATATTTGAAACACTTGGGCAGTATGCAAGGGTTGTGCCTTAATCCTATTTCCCCAAGTCAAGATTTTAAAAGATTGTAATTTTGAATGTGAGCTTTGACCTGGCAAGGATTGTGATGGTGTATCGCTTGTCCAATATCGCAATGGCCGTGGGGATCATGGTTATTTACCGCCCATAAGTTTTTAAATAAAAATGTTTGTGGGGATCGTGATTATTTACCACCCATTGGTTTGTGTTTTCCAATTGAAAATCTTGCGAGAATCGTGGTGGTGTACCACTTGCAATGTTGGGAATCGTGGTGGTGTACCGCTCACTAGGTGAGGATCGCGGTGGTGTACCGCCCACCGATTTTCAAGAGGACGATATCCGGGTTAGCTAACGAATGTGTCGGGTTCTAGAAAAGTAACGGACACGTAAGCTCACGGCCAGTAGGACATGCAAGTATCTTACTGCATTTGTTTGCTTTGTCTGGGTGTGCTTAAGTGTTTTGGTTTGCCTATTTGATTATTTCTGTCTAATTGTTATTTGTTGTACTTGCTGTAATTGTCCTCTGATTGTGTTTGCCTTACATTATTTGTGCCTGTGATGGATTTTGTTTTGGGTTTGAGTTTTGATGGTGATTTGATTTAATTTGGGCTCGAGGCCGAGTTGATTTAATTTGGGACGAAGGTCGAGTTAATTTGATTTGGGCCAAAGGCCATGATTGGTTAGATCAGTGGTAAGTTTTGGTTGAAATGTTTTCTTAGTAAGTGGTGAAATATATGGAATGTTATTTTGCGTGAAATTTTTATAAGAAAAATATGAGTTTTAAATTTGGATAATGACTGACGATCACTGCAATTGAAAATAGTTTTATTTAAAATATCTTCTTACGAACAATTCTTAAAAACCCTCTATTGAGAACCAGCGAGGACAATGTTCTTGTCCCTTACAGACTTCTCTTTTTAGGACGGACGAGAAAATTGAGAAAGTTTTTGCTAAGTCTTTAGTTGTACTGTTTCCGATTAATATATATTAGTCATGGTTTTTTTCCTTGCCTTTGTCATTATAATTTTATAAGAGAGATAGAAGTTATATGATTTGTAGGAATATAATATGTATAGGTTACTTGTATAAGAAGTTTTGTATATATGTATATGCATGTTGGTAAAAATCTAAAAGTATTTCCGATTTTTTCAAGAAAACAGCAATACAATTTCGAGTTAAAGGATCATATCTTATTATTAAATATATGGAAGTCGTCGTAATATTTTCGCTATCAAAGTGGCGCGGCTAGAAACGTGACAATCTGAGCGAGAGTATTATACTACTGAAATATTGCATGCTAAACAAAACCATATTCTTGTATCAAACTTTCTACCTTTAGGGAAAAAAATGGAACTTGTTCAAGTAGCACAATGCAATTGGACAATGAAACTAAGAAAATCTATCAAACCTAAATTACCACCAAGAAACCTACCTTCTCCACAATTATAGTGTATCTAGCATCAGTCTCTAAATAAAGTTTTCTAACAAATTCAAGTCTCCCAAAATTGAATGTCCAAAAGATTTGCATACAGAGCAATCAACAACCTCTTTGCCTGGCTCCTATGCAGGAAAAATTGAAAACTAGATATCAGTAAAGTTGCAGTAGCATTTTAATTGAACAGTTGAAACCTAAGGAGTCAGTGAAACTGTTGAGGAACCTGAAAAGTAAGGCGGCCGGCTGCTAGACCTCGACTAGATGCCATGATTCGGAGACTGTATTGGCTGCACCTAAGCGATGCCACAACATCTATGGTGTACAGATAGATCATTTCATTCGCATTCAAAAAAACACCAAGAGATCTCAAACTCAAAGAAAAATGAGAGTGATAAAACCCTGGATTGTCATGTTGACATTTGTCGGAGAAGGAAATAGATGTGGCAAATTGAACAGAACCTTGTAGTATAGTTCCCTCTATGTGACACAGCATACTTGAAGCAATATCTATTAGCACAACTCCATCACCTTCCACACTGCAAGCAAAATGAGTTATAGTGAACTCAGTCGGAAGAAGAAATTATTAAAACATAAATTCAAAATATGAAGAAAATAAAAAAGACTTTTAACGAAGGCCTTTGCTGCATTAGGCCTCATCAAGGACCTTGAAGAAACAGAATGGGGGAGGAAAACACATGATAGGTCGGTCATCAAGCTATGATTCACTTGGCTGTTGCAAAATTTTCTATGAACCTGTTCACGTATTAGGATTGATATCTTGAGATTAGCAACCTATATTTGCTTCATGATTAAATAATAATTAAAAGTGGAATCGCTGAAACTTTCAGTTTTCAAACCATTGATTAGAACGCATTTAGCTCAACGAAATCAAACAATGGTATCAACGTTCAATTAAGCAACTTGTAGAAATAGATTTGGCAAATTAATAAGGAAACGGAGAGAGATTATGAAAGTAGGTATGTATCAGTAGATTCTACACCAACAATTAAACCTCAATCAAAATTTAATTTATTTGTCACTAAAGTAAACTCAAAAAAAAAATTTTACCAAGTATTTAAACATTGGGTCGTCTCTCAAGGAATTGTAAGAAAGTGTATTTATTATTGGTTATGGAAAAGTATATTTTTGGGTTTTGAAATAAGGAACAAGTAATGTAAATGACAAAGAAATAAAATAACAATTAAGAAAAGTCCTAGCAATGGTTGATAATTGAAATTTCTATCCCCATTATCATAGTCACTTGTGATGGTAATTATCTTTTACTCTCACTTAGTTAACCTCTAACAATTGAAGGTAAGTCAAGTGAGCAATTCAACTTGAGTTCACAAGTCCTAATCAAAGACTAGAGTTAGTGAAGCTCAAGCCAACTAGCAACTTTCAATCGCCACCAAAAAGAAACTTTGACAATTCAAGAGTCTCCAAATTACTCAATCTAAGCTAAGAGCATAAAAAGCTAATTTAAAATCCAACCAAGCATTTTATCAAACACTTGGTGGGTACAAAATAAAAACATAGAAAATTAACAAGGAACAATAAAACCTAAGACTAACAATTGCAAGAAATCAACAATCAACAATTAAATAAAGAAGCCATAAACATGAAACATAAAATTGCATTAAAAAGGAAATTGAAAGTAACATAAGAGTTCATAAACTAAATGAACAAAACAAAGGAATCAATAAAAGTAATAGATAACTAAAGTGTTAGAACAAATAAGAGTAGAAGAAAACTAAATTAAAGTAAAGTAGAAATCTGAAATTGAGAAAAGCTAAACCTAAAAACCTAAAAACCTAGAGAGAGGGGAACTACATCTAAATCTAAAGTGTATGAATGAATGATGTTCCATCCAGCTCCACTCTACAGCCTCTAATCAGTGTTTTTGGCCCTGAAATTGGGTCAAAAGGAGTCCAGAAATTGCCCCCAGCGTTTTCTGCAAATTGCAGCACGTGACGCTCTATCACGCGTACGCATGCTTGGCAAAATCCTGGTCACGCGTACGCGTCATTCACGCATACGCGTTGCTGTGCCTGATGCGCTGATCACGCGTATGCGTCGTCCACGCGTGTGCGTCGCTGCCAGCTTCTCCAAACTTCAATTTCTTGTGTTCCTTCCACTTTTGCATGCTTCCTTTCCATCTTCTAAGCCATTCCTGCCATGGAAAACTTGAAATCACTTAACACACATATCACGGCATCGAATGGTAACAAGAGAAGATTAAAAATTAGTAATTTATGACCAAAGAAGCATGTTTTCAATCAAAACACAGAATTAAGAAGGAAAATGTAAAACATACAATTTATATGCATAAGTGTGAGAATAATGGATAAAATCCACTCAATTTAATACAAAATAAACCGTAAAATAGCGGTTTATCAAAAACCTCCTTAGAGGAATAGCAGTATCAACCGCCACATCGCTGAGGAAGATTCTGCCGCAGCACCATAGAGGAAGACGTTGCTGTTTGATGTTGTTAACTGGATTTTTTTTAGGCTTAGAATAATAGTCCCAAAAATCACTATTTATCATTATCTTTTGGTTTTATTTTTCTTAAAATAAAGAAGCTCAATACATCAAGTGGATCAAGTGGAGTAAAAGAACCAAGAAAAAACAAAAATAACAAAGCAGAAACATCTAATTCACTTATCCTATTTTTTTCCACTCTTTATAACACTAAAAAGATGCGTTGATGATTTTCACCACACCTGATTCTTTATTTAAAAAAATTCTTCTATTCTTTTCAATTGGACGTTTCAAATAATTGCAAAGAAGCTCATAAACTATTTTTAATGCTCCTTCTTCTTATTATGACCTTTTGTCCAACTCTCAAAATAATCTTTCAAGGTGTCTGGAATAGACCACAGCCTCCCAAAATTCAAAAGCCATGTGCACTATACCTGCCAAATAAACTCACAACTAAGAAATAAATGGTGAACATATTCAATATCTTTTTTACATAGTACACAGACATTATCAACCTGATTAGACACTCCTAATCTATATATTTTTTCTTAGTATTCACTCTACTACTCAAAACAAACCAAATAAACAACTCTACACTTGGTGGAACTCTAGACCTTTCCAAACAGTTTTAGTAAAACTAAAGCTTGTTACATCCTCCGAGAGCGTCTCTGTCTGCAACACTTGCATAAAAGAGTTAGTAGAATAAATACCCTTTTTTTTAATCAAATTTCCACACAACTTTATCCTCTCTGCGATGTGCTAGCTTAACCGACCTTAACGTATCATGTAGTTGATTTACTAATTCCAATTTCCATTGATATAACTCTCTCCTCCAATGGAAGTTTCAAATCTACTCAAATCCATCCCAAAATCCACAATCTCCTATGACAGATCCTTTTTGGTATGAAACTGAGAAGAGTCTCAGAAATCGAGTTTTCAAAGATCCACATTGTAGCCACACATCCTCCCAGAATCGAGTATTTTTTTCATCACTTACCTCCATAGATAGGCCAGCAATAATCTTATCCTTAACTTGTTGCTTTTTAATCTGTAGGTGACAGATATCCTTCTTCGGACCACTTTTGGTTGGTAGAATCTGATTGGATAGCATTTCATTTGGGTTCAGATTGTTACAAGAGAATACAACTTTCTTCCATAACGGACATTCCTCCTTCAAAAACCGCTACCACCACTTAAACAAAAGTGCTGTATTATGAATCACTGCATCGCCAACCCTCAATCCACCTAACCATTTTGGAGCTTGCACCACTTCCCATTTAACCAATATCATATCATTCTTATTGTCTTCTTTGCTCCACATAAACTTTTTCTATAAGGAAATCAACCTCTCTGCAACAGCCTTTGACAACTTGTACAAGTTCAAATAATATATTGGCAAGTTATTCAATACTGATTTAATAAGCACCAACTTACCAGTTTTATTGAGCACCTTAGCTTTTCATAAACTAAGCTTTTCCTCCACTTTATCTATTATCGACTTCAAAGTCTTTACTAGTCTTAAATTAACTCCTAAAGAGATTCTAAAATATTTGACTAAAAGAGTAGCCTCGCTCCTTACATCTTAGCAAGCTGCACATACTTTAAATTCACTACTTCGCATAAATAATCGATATCAAACTAATTTTATCAAAATTAATGCTAAATTCCGACATCATTTCAAAATATCATAACAGTCTCTTATAATTTTTGATGATATCTTCATCAGGTAGATATAATAATAAAATTGTGTCATTTACAAATTTAGAAGGTGACAACTCAATATTATTCCTCCCAATTAATAGAGGCGATATAAGGTCATTCCTTACTGTTTTTTCATCATTCTATGAAACACGTCAACAACAAAAACAAATAAAAATGATGATAATAGAACTTCTTGTCTCATACCCATTTCCATGTTGAACCGTCTAGTTGCCGAAGTCTTTTGGTTCTATTATACTGGAAAAATGGGTCCGGCCCATTTAGATGAGTCCAATTTTTGCAACAAGAGTGACGGGGATTGCAAAAATCTTCTCTCTCTCCTCCTTTTTCCACTGGACCCTGAGAAAGTGTTTAAACTGTAAACCCTTGCTCCACCTCCTCTTCTTTTTCTTCTTCGTTGTTATTTGCAGGTTTTTGCTTAAAATGAATTCGCTGGGTATTAGACTTGCGAAGCATCTTCGTATCACTTCTCTAAGCTCGTCCTCCCATGGTGCGTGTTACACTTACCATTTTCCCCATTCTTTTATTATTATTATTATTATTATTATTATTATTATTATTATTATTATTATTATTATTTCATTTTAGGTGTGTAACCTCTTTGAATAGGCGTCTGTTGTTCTCGTAACTAGAACACACTTACTCGTTTTATGTCGTAACCTTATTTTGAAGTCACTGTATGATTACTAAGGTAGACTCGTGAACTAACAATTAAAGCCAAATGTTTTCTTATTGGCCAATGGATGAACTAAAATGATTTCTCATGCTTCTTTTTGTTAATTAGACTTATATTTTTTTAATTAATCCCTGGTTTTGATTTTCTAAGACTTATTTAGATTGCACTTTCACTAAATATGTTTGAGCTGATCTTCTTTGTTCAAAGGAGAATTTCGACGGCATGCGCTGGGGAAACTGGCTTGCTGCGTGAGATTATGTTTAACGGTGATTTTTATTCATTTTATTTTCAGCATTTGGAATGACGACGACGGGAACGCAGTGGTACTCAACATTGTTAACTGAAAGTGACAATGATGAGGGCTTAAATGATAGGGTTAATGATGATCGAAAGAACGAAGAACTGGATGATGAATTTGATGATTTTCTTGGTAGCAAGCCTGATCTAGAACTGCAGGGTGTGGATCCAAAGCGGGGTTGGGGATTTCGAGGAGTGCACAAGGTATCTGATGGTAGTCATTGTTTAATTGTTTATGATTTTTATTTGTTACTGTAGACATTGCTAGAGATGGAACATTGGTTTGGTATCTGCAGAAAACCTAATCCACAGATATAATATACTTGATGCCTTTGAAATGCTATGATTGCATTAAAGTTTTCATTCTGCACAATACAAGGTTTTAAGAATGGAATTAATTTTTAAGTATTATTAAAGCTGGTAAGGTTTAAGCACGAGAAATTTGAATTGATTCTGAATATAATTGTGCTGAAGCCAATTGAAGAGAGTTCTTCACTAAATGGAGGTCGAGTCTTTGAAGCCAAAGAAAATTACCAGAGTTTAGAATAGTTTCATTTTATTTATTTATTTATTTTTTATTTATGTTATTCTTCCTGAGCTTAAAATGACATTATGACAATCAGTGATATGTTTTCATGTTGCACTTTGTATACAAATATTTTATCACAAGAATGATTTGAATTAGGCAATAATATGTGGA
The DNA here is from genome assembly GCF_059453495.1 of Arachis ipaensis. Classification (NCBI taxonomy): domain Eukaryota; kingdom Viridiplantae; phylum Streptophyta; class Magnoliopsida; order Fabales; family Fabaceae; genus Arachis; species Arachis ipaensis. The sequence goes on along the minus strand of NC_142444.1, from coordinate 36,447,393 downwards.
AAAGTTGGCCAAGTCCCTGTACAAAAGATGTTGAGGAATGGGAAGAACATAACGATCTTTACGGTTGGGACTGGGGGAATGTTTGACCAGAGAATCATGAGAGAAGTGGATATGCCAAGACCTGCTCAATGGCATCGCATTGCTGTGCATAATGACTTCCTTGGGGCCTATGCAGTACAACAACTTTTTAAAAAGTAAGCATCAAGTATGCATAAAAGAGGATGCTTGAATTTTGGTGTAAATGTTTCTGGCTGATGTTTGAAGCATCATTGTAGCTCTTCAGTTTATGTTGAGGGTGACATTGAGACTAGAGTTTATAATGATAGCATCACTGGTGAAGTCAAAAGCATTCCTGAGATATGCGTACGTCATGATGGTATGGCAACCTTTTTTTCTCCCCAACTGTTCTCCCATATGTACATTAATCTTTTTCTTTTCCTTTCCTTTTTTATGTTTTTAATTTTTTACTTAAAATGTTGCTGGTGATTAGATAAGAAAGACTGAAAGCTAGGTCCCCATAGGGCGCACCGGCTCTTTTTGGCATTCAGAAAGTACATACAGTGCTTACTCATATCTTAGATGATTTGTTTCATCATGAGTGAAAGCTAATTGCTTACTTACAGTTAATTTTCTCATTCTAGCAATCACGACTGTTGTATAAATTTAGCATTTTGGTTCCCTCATCATTTAATTAATTTATGGGTAAAAGAAAGCATTTTGCCATTCTTCTTGATATAGCACTCTAGTTCTGAGAACCTAAATATGTGTCCGTTGCATGAAAAAGCAGGTATGATCTCCTTTGTGAGCAATGCATTTTTCATGTTTACTTTTAGGGGTAATTCGACATGTTATGAGTATGGACCATATCAGATTTAAAGGATTCTGAGCTCCTATCTAAATAGAGAAATTTCAATGTTATTGTTGCTTGTGTTCATGTTCATTTTTATTAATTCTTTACCTCTATTTTATCTCCTCAGGGAAACTTCGCCTCATAAAGGGTGGAGAGAGCATTAATTCAAATTCATTGGATGAATTGCGTAAGTCCTTCTAACTATAGTTGAATATTCCTCTGTACTTTTGTCATTGATTTGCATTTCTTTGGTCTGACGCCATAATCAATTCATGCTGGCAGGAGAAGGGTTGTTTTAGTAGAAACCTGGAAAGATGAAAGGTGAAAATGTTATTCGTGGAATGGAAGCACGTGCTTTGTAAGAATCACATGTTTGTAGTGAATAGCAGCATTTTTAATGAACAATATAAAGAATACTTTGCTTCGTTTCTTTATTATATATATCTTTCAGCTTTCTGGATTTCAGTTTCCCATATTCTTTTAATATATGGGAAAGTGCAGAAGAACATTTTTCCCCCCGATAACAAATCATGTGAACATGGATATGAATGATACTAATCAATTAACACTTAACGTGTACACTTGTATAGTTGTATAATTAGAATCTATTATATTTTTACCCTTGAAAGTTCATCTGTGAATGTTTGATTTAGTCTATAAAAGCTTTATTTCGTGTTATATGTCATTCATATCCGGATAATTAGATTGGGGGACTAATTTTAAGAGTGAGTAGGCAATTTAGTTCTTAAAAAGATGTATGATATGATGTCATTTACATCTTTCATTGTCTAACGTGATGTCATATTTTGACTTTCATTAATTTGTTTGATGTTACAAGCTAATGCAATGTTATATTTGATTTCCCAAGGATCGTTTGATTTTAAAATTCTTTTAAGGAGTAAATAGACGGTAGGAAAATACTGTTGTCGAAATTACACATTCACTCATTTTCAGAAAATGGCCTATATAAAGGCTAACTTATAATCATGCACTAGTTGGTGTTTAACTGAGTAAATCCCTTGAGATTGTCAAAATATCATGGTGGAGCAAAAGTCTAATTTGTCCCGGATCTGAGTTAATGGTATTTTTTAGTTTGATAGGCCAAAGTTTAATTCGTCGTGTATCTTAATTTTATTTAAAGGTTTGTTGTTAGTTAATGGATTGTTTCATGCATAAGATAGGTTCAAATTTTCAATTCTTATTTAAGCAAACTAGTAAGCTAATTGATAAATTAACCTTAATTGGTTAAGCGCCAATTTGAATAAAAAATTTAATTAAATTTTTTTGAAGAAAGGAGCTTAAAACATAAGTTTTTATATTAAAAGTAGTTTATAAATAAGTTATTTTGTATTTAATTTTTTTAATCACAAAAATACTTATTTTAAAAGGAGTGTTAATAATTTTTTTTATTATAGGAGAAATCACTTTTTATTAATTTTTTTATAAATATTAAACACTTTAAATGATTTTTAAAAGTCACAAGTTAATTTTAAAAATTATACCAAATATTAATATTATAATATTTTATAAGTTATAAATTAAAAAAATTTTATTTATAGACATATCTAAACCGATCCAAGTACAAAATAATTGTTGCATTTAAATTGTGCAAAGTCACTTTTAGTGTTGACGAGAATGATATAAAAATGGGTATAATTTGTCGGTGAGCTTTAATATATATATATAAAATAAAGATGAATATTTTAACAATGATGTCTTCATATTTTTTTATTTAAAATTAAATAAATATAATAATTACAAAATTTATTTAATAAAAAAATATTATGAAAATACACGTCGTGTCATATCTCGGAATATAGACGGGACTAAATTCAAAGCATTGTATCTGAGATACATGTATAAATGTATAGAATTCTCTGTACCTTAGATAAGTACATTAAAAAAAAAATACATATATAAGTAGTTTGTTGGTTCAACCATTCATCACACTAAATCCATTTCAATTCCATCAACTCTTTCTCTTTTTGTTTCTCAAAAAAAAAAAAATGTCAGTAATCAGTATTTTTTGTAGTAATTTATCCCAATGAGATTATTAGAAACGATGAAGATGGAGTGATATTTGAGTGTAATTTATTTCTGATACTGCGTACTTATCGTCTTGATTCTCTAGATACGCTTAAAATTGTTATGTTAAGTAACATGGGGTCAATTGGTTCAAAGAAAATTGGTAGAGTCACATATAGATTTCTATTAATACTGCCTGGTGGAGGTTTCATTAACAACACGTTTTGGATTGAAGTCGATAATAACATCAGTATAATATTTAATGTACATGCTAGGCTAATGCCGCAACATCTTATAGAGTGGTATGCTAAGGTTCGTGACGCAGGAGATGATTTTGGGTCATCTTCTTTAATACTCGAAGTAGTCCTGGTATTGGCAAGGCCGATTCACTTCGCTGATCCTCGAGATAGTGTTGACATAGACTTGAGTGAGTCTGATTCGGATCATGTGGCCGAAAGCAGGTTGTCCAATGAGAGTTATTCCTCTGGGGAGTATGTGCTGGAGACTCCAACTTGTGGGGGTGTTCGGTTTCTGTAAGACTTAGAATTTTTGGAAAATCTTATTATGAGTCAATTTCAATTTATTTATTCATTAAAGACTTTAATTTTAGAAATTACTTTAATAAAAGAAATTAAATCAAGTTTAGATAAACTGAATTTGAATTAAATTAGAATTTATATCTAATTTTATAATAATTAGATAATTTTTTATATTTAAATTATAAAGTTTAGTAGTTATAAAATGATAAGAATTCTATATGATTTGATTTAAATAAGTGAGATTTTGGAATTTAATACTTTAATTTTTATGAATAAAGAAAATTAATTATATTATCTCTAATTTTTGAATTAGAGTATTTATTAGAAAATAATTTGTAAATTGATAAACAAATAGTATTTTTATATAAAATTATTATTAGATAAAAAATTGATTTTCAATTATTCTATTATCTCTATTATTATTATTATTATTATTTGAAATACCTAAACTACCCCTAACCCTAACCCTAACACAAAACCACACCCAGGGAGTGCCCGAGGGAGTAGAAAAGAGGGAGGAGTTGTGCCGCCACCGCAGTTCATCATGCCCAACCGTGTCCAGCTCATCGTCGTGCCGCCTTGCTACCAAGTCGCTGTCGTCATTGCCAACGATGGAGGAAAGAGAGACGAACGCGAGGAGAGAGAGGGAAGATGTTCGCGTTGTCATCGTCGTGCTGGAGGTTCACCGTCGTCGTACTAGACTCGTCGTCATCGTTGAGCCGTGTCGTCGTCGCCGTTCTGAGCTACTCCATCATCGCCAAATCACCGTCACTGACTGTGGAGAGAGAGAGAGAGAGAGAGAGAGAGAGAGAGAGAGAGAGAGAGAGAGAGAGAGAGAGAGAGAGAGAGATGCGCGAGCTGAAGGGGAGAAGAAGAGTGTCGCCACCATCACGCAAGTTGCTACTGCTGCCATCTATTAAACCCAATGTCGTCGTTGAAGCTCCTCTGCCTCAATTGCTGCCGTCAAAGCCGTTCCTGGCTGGCACTGCTGCTGGAGGTTGCCTCTGCTTTTGGTTTAAGCACCTTGCCGGAGCTTTGTTGTCGTTCAGCTCGCCGAAAGTCATCATCGGAGCTGCCGCCGCTCAGTTCTATCCCTTGCTCATAATTACAATAAGTATATTTTGTTCTGGAACCCTTGAAAATTAGTAGTCTGCTATGTTCGGTTTGATATTATGAGGTTTTGGTAACGCAGGGTCGAGTTCTGGTTGTTACATGTTGTGATTAGAGTTGTTGTGGTTGTTGCGTAAGTGGTTTGGAGTTGTGGTTGTGGCTGCCGCGGTTGCGGGCCGAGAGGAAAAGAGTTTGTCGCGTAGTTGAGTCACGATCGAGGGAGGGATGCTTTCATTAAACTCATTTTATTCTCAAGAATTGTTATAAATCGATATTGATGCAAATAATATATTTTTGGTGATTATGTGAGTCTTATGGATTGATCTGAGTTGTCTTGAATGAATGTAATTGCATGCTTGATTGGTTTATTGATTGAATGAAGATGTTTAGTTGGGTTTTGTACTTGGTTTAAGGTTGTTATGATGATGATTAGATTGTGGCTGTTTCTGATTATTGAGTTAGCGTTGTGGTAGTAAATGAAAGATTGATTTGAAAATTTGATTCGTATGTTTTATTGAGGAATGATTTGAGATTTGGAAAATGATTGATTTTGGAAATGATTCGACATTGGAATTGGTTTTATTTTGAAAAACGATTTGAGATTTGGGAATGGTTGGGTTTTGAACCCGTTGAAAAAGGTTAAAAAATGGTTTGGTTGGGATCCTTGAAGGATGGCAATAGTCTGATTTTTAGAGAAGATGCTGCCAAAATTTCTATAAAAATTGGAAACTTTGTTTACAGTGTTGTTTAAAAAGATTTGGTTTTAAGAATTATATTATTTGATTTTGATTTATTAAGAAAAGGATTACGTTTTGAGTTTGAATTATTAAGAAAAGAATTGTATTTCGAGTCTTATGAAAGAGAAATGAATTTTTGTGTGATTAACTTTGGTTTAAGGACTATGTTTTAAAGAGTTTTAAAGGAAATGAAACTAATAGAAGTGAATTGGATTTTTGAACTTAATTTGGTGAAAATGAAATCAATCTCGAGACTTTTGAGAAATTTCGTAAGTTGGTTAAAGAAAAGGTTTTGAGTCTTGAGAATGCTTGAGTGTTATTTTGAACTGTTAAACTTTTCGGTGAGTTTGTAAAATCCTGTAACTTTCGTATGGAGTCTGAGAACTATTTTGTAAATCTTTGAATATGCCAGGGGTGAATATGATAGATTAACTTGAGTAATTCCTCGATAAAGAATTTTGTTAAATGAAATACGATTAAAGAAAGTATGTGATATTAATTGATTGCCTGGTAAAGACGGTGGTGCTATCCCACTTGCTCAATGCGTAACCCAATATGCGGAGATGGTGGTTTATCCCATTTGCGGTGAGGATGGAAGTTTGATCCCGCTCACAAATTAATGAGAATGAGTAATTGAAAAATGACCGTGGATTATGAGCTCTGTAACGCATGAAATACATCGAATTCATTTCTGGATCTAGATGAACCTCAAATAAACTAATAAATGAATCGAAATTACTTAAGGAATAAAAAAATTAGTCAATACTTATCAGTAGCATCAGGTGAACTTCAATTAACATAAAAATGAACCGAAATTAGTTCAGTTTTAAACAAGCAGTCAAAAAGACTCAATCATCAACAAAAATAGATACAATTTATGTTTGGATTCAAATGAAGCTCAATTAAACTAAGAAATAAACCGAAATTACTTAAGGAATAAAAAATTTAGTCAATACTTTTCAGCAGCATCAAGTGAACCTCAATTAATTCACAAATGAACCGAAATTATTTAAATATGGCACCAAAGAAAGTCAAAACCAATAAAGATGTTAGCAAAATATTGGTGTTGTTGGTGATGACGATAACGAAAGAGACGAAGAACCTACATGCACGAATTTAAAAGAAGAAAAGGTGGAGGATGAGGAAGAAGAGGAAGAGGAATTTGGATTTTTGTTGAGTTTTGGGCCAACTTGGTTGGACTTGATTGCTAAAAACACTTGAATGTGTAGCTGAACTGCTCCGAAAAATCTTTCTAATAGACTTTTAAAAATCAAATTCTAACTTCCCACTGAAATCGGAGAAGATATGGGGGGTAACCATTTGAACGACTCTAGCCTCATCACCAAGTAAGCTATTATATAAAAGGGAGCAGGTCATTTTCCTAGGTATGATGTAATCAACCCTTAAACTCAAAATTTAATCTCATTGTAGACTTTTCTAAATTGAATGTCTGAGTCCTTTTGTAGGTAGATCCCACTATCTGGCCAGCCACTTGTATGCTTGTCAATTTGCTAGAGTTATCATCTCTTGCTTTATACAACAATTGTTTAGGTAAATCCTAAACGTTGGTGCTATGGATGAGGATCCTTAGCTCTGAAAAAAAAAGAGGGAGGATGACCATTAATAAACTCTTCTAAACACATGCAAAGAGATAAGGAAAAAACACCTTTATCTTCAATCATTAGAGATATAAGGAAAAAGTATACCCTGAAATCATTTCTCATAGAAACGGATTCATCATGAGTGAAATTTTAAAAACCACACCTATCAATCAAGCGACAACACAAAATCCAAAGAACAAGAAAAACTTCTCAAGAGGTCTTTGTTTATCTGAGAAATGAGAGACCTCGAGAAAACAGAACATCACCATTAAAAGAGACCAAAATGTGGATGCAGTCCTGGAAATACAAACCACAATTACCATCAATACGATATTTGGAAATTGCAATTGGGGCTGACCAATCGTTTGCTTTGCAACCAAAAAGGTCAAAACTAAAATAACTACCCAAAGAACCATCCTAGCAGATTTTCAAAAGTCGAATTCTAACTCTCCCAACGGATTGGAGGAGCTTTTTAGAAAAGTTATTTAAATAATTCTAACCTCATTACCAAATAAGTCATTATATAACGGGGAGCAAATCACTTCCCCAATTACCTTTTGAACAATTCTGACCTCATTATTTGGTGTCAGAATCCCTTTGCAAGTATTCCTACCGTCAGATCAACTACCTTGTTGACTTACCAAAGTTCTTAGCTCACGCTCCATATAACAACTATCCAAGTAAATCTTGAACATATAGATAAAATCCAAAAACATACGTTGAGATTCGTCAACCTATGTCAAATCGCTTACTCCTAATAACAACCTTATTTTTCAATTGCCAACAAAACCTATGTATTATATTAGTCTTTTATATGAAATATTGGGTAAAATATATAGTGCATACTATGATAGAGAAAAAAATAATAATAAACTTTAAAATAAGATTAAATACTGTTGAGTTTGGAAAACTTATATCTAATTAAAATAATGACCAAATATTATTAAAATATTAATTAAATTATTTACTTCCAATAGTTTGTTTGATATGTTTGTTCAAGTGTACAAGAAGAAAATAAAATTGTTCCTTGGCCCAAGTGATGAAACCCTAGCTTGGTTACTAAATATATTTAGCCTAATAATAATTGATCACTTCAAGTAGCTGAATATTAAAAGAGAAATAGGATCCAAAGAGGCCCATGTCACAAACCCACTAACCAATATTGAATTATCAAAAGAAGGAAACCAAAGGTTCTCAAAGCAAGCCACGGTTACCTATTACATGGTGGAATGGAATTCAAAATTCAAATTGATTAATTGCATGCGTAGGTAACCAAAACTCAAAATTAAATTGGGTTTAATATTGCATTAAAAGCTTTGTATCTTCTCTCTCCTCTCTCTTGCTTCAGTCACATCACTCATTCAAATAAGAAGAAAGAAGAAAAATAGTGGCTGAACAATTAAAAGGAAGAAAATCAAATTGGCCCAAAACCTTAGAAACCCATTCGGTGATCACAAAAAAGGGTTCAATTTGCAAAAGTCTTCATGTCTTGGTAATTGAAACTAGAAATTAAATTGAGTTTAATTTTCTTCAAAGCTTCCACCAAAAGCTTCACCGTTCTCTCTCTTCTCTCTCCTCTCTCTTGCCTTTCGGTCACATCTATCAGAGAAAGAAGAAGATATATGTTATTAGAAGAAAAAGTAGAGTAACAGAGAAACCTATGGAAGAAAGGCTATGAAGAAGGAAGATCTAAAGTAAGCCATGGCAAGATTTTTGCCGTTGAAGGAAAGATCTTTGAAGATGGCTTCAAGATCTTGATACCAAGAAAAGAAAGAATCTACCTCGGTCAGAGAAGAAGATCTCAGTTGCAAAAATTTATTTCCATTTTTGTTTATCAGAAAAGGAAGCTAGCCTCTGAAGCTACAGATAGGAAGAAGCAAAAATGGAAGGAAAGAAGCACTCCTGGGTTAGAGATTCATCAAGGGTTAGAGTTCTTTCTTGGAGGCAAAGTCAAGATCAGGGGCTCAGATTGAAGAAGCTTGATAAAAATGGTTGAGAGAGGTACATGCATGTTGGTTTTTGGTTTTTCCTCTCTCTTCTCTCTGTCCGAACCGCTGCTGTTTTTTGGTTGGAGAAGAAGTTGCTTGATTGAACCGGTTTCAACCTTGGAAACTTTCCCTTCTATATTAAGGGTGAATGGCCAAGGGTTGAAATCAAGGAGAGAAAGTGTAAAGCATATTGTTCTCATAGCTACCTAAGCTTCCTGAGTTCTTCTCCTTCAAAGATGTTCATTTTGTTTTCTTTTTCTTAGTATTGTCTGTCTGAGTCTCATGGTAAAAGGTAAACATGGTGAGGTTTGTAAGAAAAAGCCAGTGAGAGAACAAAGGCAATGAGCAATATTAGAGAAAAAGTCATAGATATCTCAGAGTTTCTTTGTACATCTGTATGTTGTGTTTTATGATCCTGTGAGATTTCCTTGCAAGTTGGGTTAGTACTTTGCGGTTGAAAGCTTGGTAGGAGTCCAAGTCAAGTTCAGATTTGGGGATAGAATCTGAATTTGTCCCAGATAGGATTGGGTAGATCTTAGGGAGGAATTGGTGTTTATAATCTAATGATTATAGTGAAATTCCGTCACTGTTCTGATAGAGACTGGATGTAGGCTGCATTACACTTAGCAGCTGAACCAGGATACATCTGGGTGTGATTCTCTCTTTCTCTTCTACTCCTATTCTATTTCTGTTGCGTTGGAGACAAAAATAAAAAATATCTCCTAACCTGTTACAAGACAAAAAGAAAATGTCTCTTGACTTGTTCTGAGACAAAAGCAGAAATTAATATTCAGCAAAACGGGGTTAAGATTCAACCCCCCTTCTCTTAGCCACTGATTACCATCAATTGGTATCAGAGCTTGGTCTCAAAGAGACCAAGCTTTGCAGCTTTGAGAAAAGATCCTGATGGCAGTCAACAGTGGTTCAAATATGGTGGCTTATACTCTGACAGAACAGCAGTCAAGCAACAGACCCCCATTCTTCAATGGGAAGAACTACAGTTATTGGAAAGAAAGAATGAAGATATTTGTTCAATCTGTAGATTACAAACTTTGGAAGATAATCCTGGAAAGTCCACAATTTCCAACCACTACAGGAGCTGATGATGTGGTTGCTCTCAAAGCTGAAGCTGATTGGAATGATGATGATAGAAAGAAAGTAGAGCTCAACGCTAAAGCGGTCAACTTGCTCAACTGTGCGGTCAGTGATAAACCACTATTTTATGGTTTATCTTGTGTTGAATTGAGTGGTTTTTATCTGATTCTTCCTACACTTATTCATGTGAATTGCATGATTTTACAATTCCTTCCCAATTTGGTTCTATGGTTGAAAAACTTGCTTTCTAAGCCTTTAAATTGTGTATTTTTAATTTCCCTTTATACCATTCGATGCCGTGATCCGTGCGTTAAGTGTTTTCAGGCTATATAGGGTAGGAATGACTTAGAGGATGGAGAGGAAGCTTGCATAAATGGAAGGAGCACAAGAATTAAAGGAGATAACTAGCGAGGAGCGACGCGTGCGCGTACTTGACGCGTGTGCGTGATTTGGAGATTTGCATAGCGACGCATGCGCGCACCTAACGCGTACGCGTGACACGTGAAGAAGATCATCGACGCGTACGCGTGACTGACGCGTACGCGTGACATGCGCCATATGCAGAAAACGCAAAAAATGCTGGGGGCGATTTTGGACTGAGTTTTGACCCAGTTTTCGGCCCAGAAACACAGAATAGAGCCAAGGGACTCAAGTCCATTCACACATTCTGAGTTTTGATTTTTAGTTTTGAATCTTGGAAGAAATTACTACCTCCTCCAGGGTTCTTCATAGTCATATACCTTTTTCTAGTTTTATGCTTTTGAGTTGGATATTGAAGAGTTATTACCTCCATTGAAGTTTTTGCTATAGTTTGTTCTCTATTCCCTTTTCCTTTTATTTTGCCAATTACTCTGATTAGAGCTACAGATGAATGTTTTCAATTTTGAGATCTATTAATGCACAAAACATCTTTTCCCATTTAATTCCATTGTTGATTTGCTTGCTTCCAATTAATTTGATTATTATGTCTTCTTTCTACTCCTTGAATATATATGTGGAATTGGCATCCATGTCAATGGAGTAGACTCCTAACTTGACTTGGGAGTGGATTAAAAGGAGACCCTTGAGTTGGAATACTCAAGCATTAATTGGTAATTGAAAGTTGTTTGCTGGCTCTCTAATTACTAACGCTAATCCTTCCCAGGGGAGAGTATTAGGACTTGTGAATAGAAGTTGGCTTAATACTTGACCTTCCCTTATTCGGTAAGGGTTAACTGAGTAGAACAACAACCAATTGTTATTAATCTTGGAGAAGCCAACGAGGATAGAACTTCTGATTAATCTTTTCCCAGTCAAGGCTTTTTATCATAATTAATTAAATCTCTCGTTCATTTTCTTTGCTTTAATTATATTCTCCAACTTCAAATTTCTCAGAAACCTCCTTATCAATAAATAGCACTCTCTTAGCAACTCGTTGGGAGACGACCTGGGATTCATACTCCTAGTATTTTATTCTTATATTGTGACAAAACCCTCTTTAAATTGATACGCGGAATCTTCGTTGGTTAAGAACTATACTCGCAACGTCAGTTCATTATAAATTCTTAATCGACAATTTTTCGCACGTCAATTTTCGGCGCTGTTGTAGGGGAGTTGCAATAGTGTGCTATATTATTGATTAGTGTAAATAATTTTATTTTTTCATACTTGCTTATTTTCTTTTATTTTATTACCATGAGCTGTATGTTTCTCTCATTGAATGACGTGTTGACGAACGGATTTTTGACGGTTTAGAATTTCACAAATGAAATCTCGTTGAAGTATAGTCTCTAAACCAACAATAATCCTTTCATGCAAAAATTTGTTTGTCACAAGTACAAACCCCTAAAATCTATAAACCGAAGTATTTAAACCTCGGGTCGTCTCTCAAAGGACTTGCAGGGTAGTGTTCTTGTTATTGGTTATGGACTTGTTTATTTTGGGGTTTTGGATGAGGAATGTGAATAGTAAATGGTAGGAAAACTTTATTCACAAAATGGTCTTGGCAAGGTTTGGTTGTCAAGGGTCTTCATCATTATCACTAGCCACAAGTATGGTAGTTGCAAGGATTAATCCCACTTAGTCATCCTTAAATCGATTAACAAAGGAAAGTCAAGTGAGTTATATCAATCCTAGTCCATAAGTCCTAGCTTTCCACTAATTGGATTAATGAAGGCTAGAGTTAATGGCTATCAACTATCAATCAATTGGACACTAGTGACTCAAGAAATCCTAAGTTACCTTCTCAAGCCAAGAACATAAAATTCTAGTCTAAAATTCTTCCAAGCATTTAATCAAACACTTGGAAGGCACAAAAGAAAAGTATAGTCAATCACAACAAGAATGAATTCTAACTACAATTGAATGTAAAGAATTAACAACAACAATCAAGGAAATCACAATTATCATGAATTACCTCAAATTGCATTATTGAAAGAAAATAAACAGAACAAGAGTATCATGATTACAAAACCTAGAAACAAAATAAGAGAAATTACAACAAGAGAATAGGGATAGAGAGAAGAACCAAAGTGTAGCAATCATCAATTGAAGGTAGAAGTAGAAGGAGACTTGAATTAAACCTAGAACTATGAGATCCTAATCTAACCCTAATTCCTAATCCTAATTCTAGAGAGTTAGAGAGAGCAAACCCCATTTGTAGGGTTTATCTTGTATTGATTTTTGGGGATTTTATCAACTTTTACCCACATTTATTCAATGAAATAGCATGATTTTATAACTTCTCCCTTAATTGTGCTTAAGAGTGAAAACATGCTTTTTAGGACTTAAAATAGCTAAATTTAATTCACCTTGATTCTATTAGATGCCTCGATATGTTTGTTAAGTGATTTCAGATTTAGGAGGCAAAGATTGGATTAAGGGAATGAAGAAAAAGCATGTAAAGTTTGAGAACTCATGAAGAAATGATGGAACCAAAAAGCTGTCAAGCCTGACCTCTTCGCACTTAATTGACCATAACTTGAGCTACAGAGGTCCAAATGATGCGGTTCTAGTTGGGTTGGAAAGCTAACATCCGGGGCTTCGAAGCGATATAAGATTTGCCATAGTTGCATCGCGCATAGGGGCGCGCACGCGCACGGTACCCGGACGCGCCGATGGTGGCACATGACCCACTTAATGCAAACGTGGCCAGCGATTTTAGAAGCCTTGTGGGCCCAATCCAACTCATTTCTGATGCTATTTAAGCCAAGGATTGAAGGGGAATCAACATACTTTTCATACTTTACACACTTTAATCATTAATCATAGTTTAGTTTTAGAAGTAGTTAGAGTTATAGAGAGAAGCTCTCTCTTCTCTCTAGAATTAGGATTAGGAATTAGGGTTAGATTAGGATCTCATAGTTCTAGGTTTAATTCAAGTCTCCTTCTACTTCTACCTTCAATTGATGATTGCTACACTTTGGTTCTTCTCTCTATCCCTATTCTCTTGTTGTAATTTCTCTTATTTTGTTTCTAGGTTTTGTAATCATGATACTCTTGTTCTCTTTATTTTCTTTCAATAATGCAATTTGAGGTAATTCATGATAATTGTGATTTCCTTGATTGTTGTTGTTAATTCTTTACATTCAATTGTAGTTAGAATTCATTCTTGTTGTGATTGACTATACTTTTCTTTTGTGCCTTCCAAGTGTTTGATTAAATGCTTGGAAGAATTTTAGACTAGAATTTTATGTTCTTGGCTTGAGAAGGTAACTTAGGATTTCTTGAGTCACTAGTGTCCAATTGATTGATAGTTGATAGCCATTAACTCTAGCCTTCATTAATCCAATTAGTGGAAAGCTAGGACTTATGGACTAGGATTGATATAACTCACTTGACTTTCCTTTGTTAATCGATTTAAGGATGACTAAGTGGGATTAATCCTTGCAACTACCATACTTGTAGCTAGTGATAATGATGAAGACCCTTGACAACCAAACCTTGCCAAGACCATTTTGTGAATAAAGTTTTCCTACCATTTACTATTCACATTCCTCATCCAAAACCCCAAAATAAACAAGTCCATAACCAATAACAAGAACACTACCCTGCAAGTCCTTTGAGAGACGACCCGAGGTTTAAATACTTCGGTTTATAGATTTTAAGGGTTTGTACTTGTGACAAACAAATTTTTGCATGAAAGGATTATTGTTGGTTTAGAGACTATACTTCAACGAGATTTCATTTGTGAAATTCTAAACCGTCAAAAATCCGTTCGTCAAAATGGCGCCGTTGCCGGGGACTTGCAATGGTGTTGTGTTATTGGTTACTGTATATATGTGAATAGTGTGAATATCTCGCTTTTTTCTTTATTTGCTAGTTTTTGTTAGTTTTATTTTGCTTTTCCACTATGAATTCTCACCTTGGCTATGAGTTTGGTTCTAATTGTGTTGCAGAAAATATGAATTTCAATGATGACACTCATTATGGATGGAACCAACAAAGATGGGAGGAGCCTCAAGGAATTGATCACTCCTATTGGCAACAATCTCCAGATACTTATAGGTATAATTACCATCCTAATACATGTCAATTCAATGGCTATGGTGACTCCTTTTGTGATGATCAAGCACCACCACCATATGCTTATGATTCTTATCCTCAACATGAACCTCAACCATTCTCACAAGCCTTTCATCACCAAGCACCACCCTATGATCCATATCCATCATATAACCAATCATCCATACCATATTTTTATGGCCATTATGAGCAAGAACCTCTAGAATCACCACAACCATATCAAGATTACTCCCAAGAACCACCTCAATACTCATCATCTCCATACCTTTACCAAGAAGAACCACCTTCCTACCATGAACCCTCCCTCCAAAATAATGAACCTTCCTATTCACCCCAAGCCCCAATAGACGATCCTCTCACTTTGTTACTCCAAGGACAAGAAGCCATGAAGCGGGATACACTTGAGTTTGTGACCAATTTGACCAAGGTGGTGCACACTTTAGCCCACCAATGCTTGAATACTCAAGGTACTTCCATGACCACATGTGAAAAGTCAAAAGAAGAGCAAAGTATGAAGGTGAAATTGGAAAATTTGGTGGAGAAAGAGGAGTCAAATTTTGTATTGGAGAAACTAGAGGAACCTATAATCATTGAAGAAAAGGAAGAAGTGGTTGAAGATTTAGGAGATGTTGAAAGTCCAAGGGAATGTAGTCTCATGGAGCACTCTTCCAAGGAGCTTGATATTGAAGTTGAAGAAGGTACACAACCTCCCATACCCTTGGTGAGCAATGAGAAAGAGAGCTACCAAGAGAAAAACGTTGACATGGTGTATATCGAAATTGAAGAATATGAAGAGGTTGACCAAGAAATGGATCTATTCATCAATGAATTTCTATCCAAAATTGAACCACCTCCCATTAGGCAAGAAATCAAAGTTCTTGAAGACAACACCAAGCTATGTGATAAAAGGGGAAAGGTTGAAATCAAGGAAGCTCGCAAAGAGGTGGAAATACACAAAGAAGAGTACAAGGAAGTAGACCTTGCATTATCTAAGTGTGGGGAGGTCTCCCTTCCCGAGTCACCATCCAACACAACATTCAAGTGGGTAAAATTCTTATCCATAAGCTTTACTTTCTCGCTTGAATATGGTTTGATTGAAACAGATGGACAACTTAGAGCTCTTTGTGGAATTAAAAGCAAGAATGAGTTGTGTAGTTGTTGCGAGTTGGGAATTGGGCTCATTAAGGTCAAAGCTTCAAGGTATAGGAACGATGATTGGAAGAATACCACTTTGCATGGGTCTCGACGGAAGGCTAGGTGTGCTAAAGAGAATTCTATATGTCAACCACCCGGAAAGAAAAAGTATGAAGATCAAATTGAAGAGGGGTGCGAAGATAAGATATGGGACCCCGGCTCGCTAGGTGAAGACCAACTATGGGGACTCATATCTTGGGTAGAACTTTGCCCAAGCTTGACGAAAATGGTTGGAAATTCTGTCAACCAATTGAGAAGCAAGGATCCTTGGAGATTCAAGGATGAGTACAAACATAAGCCACCATGACAATAAGCTCCTCAAAATGTCCAACTTAAGGACTTAAACTAAAAGTGCTAGGTGGGAGACATCCCACCATGGTAAAATCTTTCCTTCCTCTTTTAGTTTGGTTTAATAAGTGATTTGAGTTGCCATTGTAGGTAGATTTTCATTTCATATTGATTTGTTTGTAAAGATTGGTTGTTAGTATGTTGTATTCATTAGTAGTAGATGAATAAATCCTAAAATCAAATTGCATTTTTGTGAATTGTTTGATATTTGATTGAATAAAGAAGAGTTTTGGACATTATAGGGAGCTCTTGGGCATTTTTTCTGCTTTTTGGGCAAAAAAAAAAAAAAAGGGCATCGGCGCGCTAGCACGCTGTGCGCGCGCGCGCGGATTGCACTTCTGCAACTTCTAGTACAAAAACCAGAGAGTTGTGCGCGCTTTGTGCTAACATTGTGCTGGGAGCACAACCTCATCCACGCGTAAGCGCGCTGTGCGCGCGCGTGCGGATTGTCCCTGCTGCATCCACGCGTAAGCGCGTTGTGCGCGCGCGCGCGGATTTGCACCCTGCTTTTCTCCTCCCTCCTTTCTCCTTCTTTCCTCTTCTCTTCTTCTTTCTTTCTCATTTTTTTTTTCTTCTTCCTCTCTTGAAAGATTTTTTTTTCTTTTCTCTTTTAATGTAAAAAAAAAAAATTAATAATAAAAAATATATATAATAATAAATAAATAAATAAATAAATAAAATACTAAAAAAAAAATTAAAAATAAAAAAATTTTTTTTTTCTCTTCTTCCATTTCCTTTTGTCTATTACATTTGCATATTTTTATTCTTTGCATTTTAATTCTATTTGTTCTCATTTTCTTTTCTAAATTTCTCATTTTAACAATGGTGTTGAATTCTCTCACTCAATTGTTGAGAATTTCTTGCATTTGTTTTGGTGCTTCATGACTTGTTACATTAATTGTAATATTTGTCAACACACAAGATTAGTGCTTTAGTCCTTCCTAATTCATTACCCTTTGTTTTTTTCTTGTACCGCTTCATCATTGAGTTAGGATAGAATCAAATGCTTTCATGCGTATCACTAATCTTGTTTGTGTCAATTCTTATTTGATCTTGATGCTCAATATACTCGCCATGCTTTAACTTTACTCTTGCATCAAGTATCAGTTGATATGCCTTTTGCTTATATTGATTTCTCACTCACATGTTGTAGCTACCATGTAGTAGAGAATCATACTCTTATTTGGCATTAGCCCCCGCCTATGTTCTATTTACTTTGATATCTTTTTTTTGTAGGCTTAATTTTCTTTCTTTTTCTCTCCTTTTAGGCTGGCCACCAAGAAAGGAGGAAACGGAAAAGCTTTTAAATGGGGCAACGAACAAGTCATCCGCACAACCTTTCGAAGAAGCTCATCAATTGTAGCAACCCATCCACCTTGTTCTTCTTTGCATGCACCGAGGACGGTGCAATCTTCAAGTGTGGGGAGGTCGTCTGACCGATCTCCATGGGTAAAAAAAAAAAAAAAGAAAAATTTCCTTTTCAACACCAAATTTTTTTATTTTCTTTAATTAGATTAGCTATTGCATTGCATGATAGGTTGCATGTTAGTTAGAATTTGTACATATTTTTACCACTTCTTTGTTATTAGGACTACTTGGTTAGGGTGATGATTTTCTTTCCAAGAAACCGTTTTAGGGTAACCTACCAATTTGAAAATTTTTGTTGAACTTGCTTGAAAGAATTTATTTTGGAACATGGTTTTGAGCTAAGAACACAAGCTTGTGAGATTTGAGCCTAATGGTGTGGTTACATCTTATAACCACTTATTTTCCTTTGTGCGTGTAATTGTTCTCTTTCTATGATTGTAATCTTTGATTTGTTTGAATCTATATGTCCCATTATTCCTTGTATTCATACATTTATATGATTGAGGCCATCATTTCATTAGCTCACTTATCCAAATAGCCTTACCTTTTACTCTCCTTTGTTAGCCGATTTTGAGCCTACGCTTAACCCACTTGTTCTTATTTTAGCACATTACAAGCCTTAAAGCGGAAAACAATGAATGTCCTTTATTTGGATCTTTGATTGGCTTAGGCTAGTGAGTGTGAGTGTCATCCAAGAGTGGGAAAACTTTGGGACATTGGTTGGGATAAAAGGGTGTTTGTGTTTTGTATTTTTATATTGGGGAATTGGTACATACTCATGTATTGATTAAATGTATAGACCTTATGCATTAATGTTCTTGTATATAGTTTGAAAGAAAAAAGAAATAAAAGTGAAAAAGAAAAAAAGAAAAGAAAAGAAAAAAAATGTATATAGAAAAAGAAAGAAAAAAAAAAGAAAAGCAATAAAGGGGACAAAATGCCCCAAAGTGAAGCTCAATAAGAATCAATGCATAAGTGTTGTGAAATGAAAAGAAAATGCATGAGTATGTGAAAAAGTGAGGAATGGGTAGTTAGATTAGTACTTAATTGTATAGGTCATTATATAGGTTAGGTGGGAAAGTTTAAGTTAATCAAAGATTCAAATCCTAAGTCCACTAGCCATATATGATCCTACCTTGACCCTAGCCCCATTACAACCTAAAGAAAAGACCTCATGATACATGTATGCATGCATTGAATAATTGTTGATTGTTAGAAGAAAAACAAATCTTGGAAAGCATGATTAGGGGAGAATTGAGAGAATCAACCCCAAACACCGAGCGACTAGAGTGCAAACACTTCCGGTGAGGGTTCGATGCTCAATTCCTTGATTCCCAGCTTTCATGAGGGTTCTTCTCGCAAGTCTACTTGAATTTCATTTTGATATTCGAATTGGTAGGATTCATGAATCGTTATATGATCTTGGCCCTACTTGTGCACGTATGACTTGGAGGACTGATTCATTTTTAACCAAGTAGGTAAAACTATTTTGCATTTAGTTGCATATAGTTTAGGTTGCATATAGTTCATTTACATGGAATAAATGTTGATACTCTTTGTTTCTCTCTTGGCTTAAGCATGAGGACATGCTTGGATTAAGTGTGGGGAGGTTGACAAACCCCATTTGTAGGGTTTATCTTGTATTGATTTTTGGGGATTTTATCAACTTTTACCCACATTTATTCAATGAAATAGCATGATTTTATAACTTCTCCCTTAATTGTGCTTAAGAGTGAAAACATGCTTTTTAGGACTTAAAATAGCTAAATTTAATTCACCTTGATTCTATTAGATGCCTCGATATGTTTGTTAAGTGATTTCAGATTTAGGAGGCAAAGATTGGATTAAGGGAATGAAGAAAAAGCATGTAAAGTTTGAGAACTCATGAAGAAATGATGGAACCAAAAAGCTGTCAAGCCTGACCTCTTCGCACTTAATTGACCATAACTTGAGCTACAGACGTCCAAATGATGCGGTTCTAGTTGGGTTGGAAAGCTAACATCCGGGGCTTCGAAGCGATATAAGATTTGCCATAGTTGCATCGCGCATAGGGGCGCGCACGCGCACGGTACGCGGACGCGCCGATGGTGGCACATGACCCACTTAATGCAAACAAGGCCAGCGATTTTAGAAGCCTTGTGGGCCCAATCCAACTCATTTCTGATGCTATTTAAGCCAAGGATTGAAGGGGAATCAACATACTTTTCATACTTTACACACTTTAATCATTAGTCATAGTTTAGTTTTAGAAGTAGTTAGAGTTAGAGAGAGAAGCTCTCTCTTCTCTCTAGAATTAGGATTAGGAATTAGGGTTAGATTAGGATCTCATAGTTCTAGGTTTAATTCAAGTCTCCTTCTACTTCTACCTTCAATTGATGATTGCTACACTTTGGTTCTTCTCTCTATCCCTATTCTCTTGTTGTAATTTCTCTTATTTTGTTTCTAGGTTTTGTAATCATGATACTCTTGTTCTCTTTATTTTCTTTCAATAATGCAATTTGAGGTAATTCATGATAATTGTGATTTCCTTGATTGTTGTTGTTAATTCTTTACATTCAATTGTAGTTAGAATTCATTCTTGTTGTGATTGACTATACTTTTCTTTTGTGCCTTCCAAGTGTTTGATTAAATGCTTGGAAGAATTTTAGACTAGAATTTTATGTTCTTGGCTTGAGAAGGTAACTTAGGATTTCTTGAGTCACTAGTGTCCAATTGATTGATAGTTGATAGCCATTAACTCTAGCCTTCATTAATCCAATTAGTGGAAAGCTAGGACTTATGGACTAGGATTGATATAACTCACTTGACTTTCCTTTGTTAATCGATTTAAGGATGACTAATAAGTGGGATTAATCCTTGCAACTACCATACTTGTGGCTAGTGATAATGATGAAGACCCTTGACAACCAAACCTTGCCAAGACCATTTTGTGAATAAAGTTTTCCTACCATTTACTATTCACATTCCTCATCCAAAACCCCAAAATAAACAAGTCCATAACCAATAACAAGAACACTACCCTGCAAGTCCTTTGAGAGACGACCCGAGGTTTAAATACTTCGGTTTATAGATTTTAGGGGTTTGTACTTGTGACAAACAAATTTTTGCATGAAAGGATTATTGTTGGTTTAGAGACTATACTTCAACGAGATTTCATTTGTGAAATTCTAAACCGTCAAAAATCCGTTCGTCAAAATGGCGCCGTTGCCGGGGATTTGCAATGGTGTTGTGTTATTGGTTATTGTACATATGTGAATATTGTGAATAGGTTTATCTTTTGTTGTTTCTTAATTTTTGTTAGTTTTATTTTGTTCTCTCATTATGAATTCTCACCACTTTGGCTTTGAGTTTGGTTCTAAGTGTGTTGTAGGAAATGTGGACTTTAATGGCAACATGTACCATGGATGGAACCAACAAAGATGGGAAGAGCCTCAAGGAATTGATCACTCCTATTGGCAACAACCTCCGGATACTTATAGGTATAATTTCCATCCTAATGCATGCCAACTTAGCGGCTATGATGATTCTTTTTGTGACACTCAACAACCACCATCATATGCCTATGAATCTCATCCTCAACATGAACCTCAACCATTCTCACAAGCCTTTCATCACCAAGCACCACCCTATGATCCATATCCATCATATAACCAATCATCCATACCATATTTTTATGGCCATTATGAGCAAGAACCTCTAGAATCACCACAACCATATCAAGATTACTCCCAAGAACCACCTCAATACTCATCATCTCCATACCTTTACCAAGAAGAACCACCTTCCTACCATGAACCCTCCCTCCAAAATAATGAACCTTCCTATTCACCCCAAGCCCCAATAGACGATCCTCTCACTTTGTTACTCCAAGGACAAGAAGCCATGAAGCGGGATACACTTGAGTTTGTGACCAATTTGACCAAGGTGGTGCACACTTTAGCCCACCAATGCTTGAATACTCAAGGTACTTCCGTGACCACATGTGAAAAGTCAAAAGAAGAGCAAAGTATGAAGGTGAAATTGGAAAATTCGGTGGAGAAAGAGGAGTCAAATTTTGTATTGGAGCAACTAGAGGAACCTATAATCATTGAAGAAAAGGAAGAAGTGGTTGAAGATTTAGGAGATGTTGAAAGTCCAAGGGAATGTAGTCTCATGGAGCACTCTTCCAAGGAGCTTGATATTGAAGTTGAAGAAGGTGCGCAACCCCCAAGGCATATCATCGTTGGAGACTTGGAAGAGGCTTATCAAGAGATGGATTCAATCATGGATGAATTTCTCTCTACAATGGAATCCTCTCCCATTGGACATAGAGTTGAAAGTATAAAAGAGTGTGCACAACCTCCCATACCCTTGGTGAGCAATGAGAAAGAGAGCTACCAAGAGAAAAACGTCGACATGGTGTATATCGAAATTGAAGAATATGAAGAGGTTGACCAAGAAATGGATCTATTCATCAATGAATTTCTATCCAAAATTGAACCACCTCCCATTAGGCAAGAAATCAAAGTTCTTGAAGACAACACCAAGCTATGTGATAAAAGGGGAAAGGTTGAAATCAAGGAAGCTCGCAAAGAGGTGGAAATACACAAAGAAGAGCACAAGGAAGTAGACCTTGCATTATCTAAGTGTGGGGAGGTCTCCCTTCCCGAGTCACCATCCAACACAACATTCAAGTGGGTAAAATTTTTATCCATAAGCTTTACTTTCTCGCTTGAATATGGTTTGATTGAAACAGATGGACAACTTAGAGCTCTTTGTGGAATTAAAAGCAAGAATGAGTTGTGTAGTGGTTGCGAGTTGGGAATTAGGCTCATTAAGGTCAAAGCTTCAAGGTATAGGAACGATGATTGGAAGAATACCACTTTGCATGGGTCTCGACGGAAGGCTAGGTGTGCTAAAGAGAATTCTATATGTCAACCACCCGGAAAGAAAAAGTATGAAGATCAAATTGAAGAGGGGTGCGAAGATAAGATATGGGACCCCGGCTCGCTAGGTGAAGACCAACTATGGGGACTCATATCTTGGGTAGAACTTTGCCCAAGCTTGACGAAAATGGTTGGAAATTCTGTCAACCAATTGAGAAGCAAGGATCCTTGGAGATTCAAGGATGAGTACAAACATAAGCCACCATGACAATAAGCTCCTCAAAATGTCCAACTTAAGGACTTAAACTAAAAGTGCTAGGTGGGAGACACCCCACCATGGTAAACTCTTTCCTTCCTCTTTTAGTTTGGTTTAATAAGTGATTTGAGTTGCCATTGTAGGTAGATTTTCATTTCATATTGATTTGCTTGTAAAGATTGGTTGTTAGTATCTTGTATTCATTAGTAGTAGATGAATAAATCCTAAAATCAAATTGCATTTTTGTGAATTGTTTGATATTTGATTGAATAAAGAAGAGTTTTGGACATTATAGGGAGCTCTTGGGCATTTTTTCTGCTTTTTGGGCAAAAAAAAAAAAAAAGAAAGGGCATCGGCGCGCTAGCACGCTGTGCGCGCGCGCGCGAATTGCACTTCTGCAACTTCTAGTACAAAAACCAGAGAGTTGTGCGCGCTTTGTGCTAACATTGTGCTGGGAGCACAACCTCATCCACGCGTAAGCGCGCTGTGCGCGCGCGCACGGATTTGCACCCTGCTTTTCTCCTCCCTCCTTTCTCCTTCTTTCCTCTTCTCTTCTTCTTTCTTTCTCATTTTTTTTTTCTTCTTCCTCTCTTGAAAGATTTTTTTTTCTTTTCTCTTTTAATGTAAAAAAAAAAAATTAATAATAAAAAAAATATATAATAATAAATAAATAAATAAATAAATAAATAAAATACTAAAAAAAAAATTAAAAAAAAAAATTTTTTTTTTCTCTTCTTCTATTTCCTTTTGTCTATTACATTTGCATATTTTTATTCTTTGCATTTTAATTCTATTTGTTCTCATTTTCTTTTCTAAATTTCTCATTTTAACAATGGTGTTGAATTCTCTCACTCAATTGTTGAGAATTTCTTGCATTTGTTTTGGTGCTTCATGACTTGTTACATTAATTGTAATATTTGTCAACACACAAGATTAGTGCTTTAGTCCTTCCTAATTCATTACCCTTTGTTTTTTTCTTGTACCGCTTCATCATTGAGTTAGGATAGAATCAAATGCTTTCATGCGTATCACTAATCTTGTTTGTGTCAATTCTTATTTGATCTTGATGCTCAATATACTCGCCATGCTTTAACTTTACTCTTGCATCAAGTATCAGTTGATATGCCTTTTACTTATATTGATTTCTCACTCACATGTTGTAGCTACCATGTAGTAGAGAATCATACTCTTATTTGGCATTAGCCCCCGCCTATGTTTTATTTACTTTGATATCTTTTTTTTGTAGGCTTAATTTTCTTTCTTTTTCTCTCCTTTTAGGCTGGCCACCAAGAAAGGAGGAAACGGAAAAGCTTTTAAATGGGGCAACGAACAAGTCATCCGCACAACCTTTCGAAGAAGCTCATCAATTGTAGCAACCCATCCACCTTGTTCTTCTTTGCATGCACCGAGGACGGTGCAATCTTCAAGTGTGGGGAGGTCGTCTGACCGATCTCCATGGGTAAAAAAAAAAAAAGAAAAATTTCCTTTTCAACACCAAATTTTTTTATTTTCTTTAATTAGATTAGCTATTGCATTTCATGATAGGTTACATGTTAGTTAGAATTTGTACATATTTTTACCACTTCTTTGTTATTAGGACTACTTGGTTAGGGTGATGATTTTCTTTCCAAGAAACCGTTTTAGGGTAACCTACCAATTTGAAACTTTTTGTTGAACTTGCTTGAAAGAATTTATTTTGGAACATGGTTTTGAGCTAAGAACACAAGCTTGTGAGATTTGAGCCTAATGGTGTGGTTACATCTTATAACCACTTATTTTCCTTTGTGCGTGTAATTGTTCTCTTTCTATGATTGTAATCTTTGATTTGTTTGAATCTATATGTCCCATTATTCCTTGTATTCATGCATTTATATGATTGAGGCCATCATTTCATTAGCTCACTTATCCAAATAGCCTTACCTTTTACTCTCCTTTGTTAGCCGATTTTGAGCCTACGCTTAACCCACTTGTTCTTATTTTAGCACATTACAAGCCTTAAAGCGGAAAACAATGAATGTCCTTTATTTGGATCTTTGATTGGCTTAGGCTAGTGAGTGTGAGTGTCATCCAAGAGTGGGAAAACTTTGGGACATTGGTTGGGATAAAAGGGTGTTTGTGTTTTGTATTTTTATATTGGGGAATTGTTACATACTCATGTATTGATTAAATGTATAGAACTTATGCATTAATGTTCTTGTATATAGTTTGAAAGAAAAAAGAAATAAAAGTGAAAAAGAAAAAAAGAAAAGAAAAGAAAAAAAATGTATATAGAAAAAGAAAGAAAAAAAAAGAAAAGCAATAAAGGGGACAAAATGCCCCAAAGTGAAGCTCAATAAGAATCAATGCATAAGTGTTGTGAAATGAAAAGAAAATGCATGAGTATGTGAAAAAGTGAGGAATGGGTAGTTAGATTAGTACTTAATTGTATAGGTCATTATATAGGTTAGGTGGGAAAGTTTAAGTTAATCAAAGATTCAAATCCTAAGTCCACTAGCCATATATGATCCTACCTTGACCCTAGCCCCATTACAACTTAAAGAAAAGACCTCATGATACATGTATGCATGCATTGAATAATTGTTGATTGTTAGAAGAAAAACAAATCTTGGAAAGCATGATTAGGGGAGAATTGAGAGAATCAACCCCAAACACCGAGCGACTAGAGTGCAAACACTTCCGGTGAGGGTTCGATGCTCAATTCCTTGATTCCTGGCTTTCATGAGCGTTCTTCTCGCAAGTCTACTTGAATTTCATTTTGATATTCGAATTGGTAGGATTCATGAATCGTTATATGATCTTGGCCCTACTTGTGCACGTATGACTTGGAGGACTGATTCATTTTTAACCAAGTAGGTAAAACTATTTTGCATTTAGTTGCATATAGTTTAGGTTGCATATAGTTCATTTACATGGAATAAATGTTGATACTCTTTGTTTTTCTCTTGGCTTAAGCATGAGGACATGCTTGGATTAAGTGTGGGGAGGTTGACAAACCCCATTTGTAGGGTTTATCTTGTATTGATTTTTGGGGATTTTATCAACTTTTACCCACATTTATTCAATGAAATAGCATGATTTTATAACTTCTCCCTTAATTGTGCTTAAGAGTGAAAACATGCTTTTTAGGACTTAAAATAGCTAAATTTAATTCACCTTGATTCTATTAGATGCCTCGATATGTTTGTTAAGTGATTTCAGATTTAGGAGGCAAAGATTGGATTAAGGGAATGAAGAAAAAGCATGTAAAGTTTGAGAACTCATGAAGAAATGATGGAACCAAAAAGCTGTCAAGCCTGACCTCTTCGCACTTAATTGACCATAACTTGAGCTACAGATGTCCAAATGATGCGGTTTCAGTTGGGTTGGAAAGCTAACATCCGGTGCTTCGAAGCGATATAAGATTTGCCATAGTTGCATCACGCATAGGGGCGCGCACGCGCACGGTACGCGGACGCGCCGATGGTGGCACATGACCCACTTAATGCAAACGTGGCCAGCGATTTTAGAAGCCTTGTGGGCCCAATCCAACTCATTTCTGATGCTATTTAAGCCAAGGATTGAAGGGGAATCAACATACTTTTCATACTTTACACACTTTAATCATTAGTCATAGTTTAGTTTTAGAAGTAGTTAGAGTTAGAGAGAGAAGCTCTCTCTTCTCTCTAGAATTAGGATTAGGAATTAGGGTTAGATTAGGATCTCATAGTTCTAGGTTTAATTCAAGTCTCCTTCTACTTCTACCTTCAATTGATGATTGCTACACTTTGGTTCTTCTCTCTATCCCTATTCTCTTGTTGTAATTTCTCTTATTTTGTTTCTAGGTTTTGTAATCATGATACTCTTGTTCTCTTTATTTTCTTTCAATAATGCAATTTGAGGTAATTCATGATAATTGTGATTTCCTTGATTGTTGTTGTTAATTCTTTACATTCAATTGTAGTTAGAATTCATTCTTGTTGTGATTGACTATACTTTTCTTTTGTGCCTTCCAAGTGTTTGATTAAATGCTTGGAAGAATTTTAGACTAGAATTTTATGTTCTTGGCTTGAGAAGGTAACTTAGGATTTCTTGAGTCACTAGTGTCCAATTGATTGATAGTTGATAGCCATTAACTCTAGCCTTCATTAATCCAATTAGTGGAAAGCTAGGACTTATGGACTAGGATTGATATAACTCACTTGACTTTCCTTTGTTAATCGATTTAAGGATGACTAATAAGTGGGATTAATCCTTGCAACTACCATACTTGTGGCTAGTGATAATGATGAAGACCCTTGACAACCAAACCTTGCCAAGACCATTTTGTGAATAAAGTTTTCCTACCATTTACTATTCACATTCCTCATCCAAAACCCCAAAATAAACAAGTCCATAACCAATAACAAGAACACTACCCTGCAAGTCCTTTGAGAGACGACCCGAGGTTTAAATACTTCGGTTTATAGATTTTAGGGGTTTGTACTTGTGACAAACAAATTTTTGCATGAAAGGATTATTGTTGGTTTAGAGACTATACTTCAACGAGATTTCATTTGTGAAATTCTAAACCGTCAAAAATCCGTTCGTCAAAATGGCGCCGTTGCCGGGGATTTGCAATGGTGTTGTGTTATTGGTTATTGTACATATGTGAATATTGTGAATATGGCAAGACAACTCCAACCAGGGGCGGAGAGGTAACTCCAACCAATGATAGAGGGATAACTACAACCAAGGAGGCAGAGACAATGGTGGAAATTAGAGGTGAAACAACAACAGTAATCAACAGAACCAGTCTCAACAGAACCAAAACCAGCCTTACCGAGCACCTCACCAAAGGCAAACCCAGGGATCTTAAAACAACCAACAGAAAGGCCCACCTTCCTCTTCCAATGGTGAGTTGCTTCAATCTCTTACACAAAGACAAACGACCATGGAAGGCGCACTTACCGGTCTGACCTCTTTTATACAAGCTCTCGTCTCCCAGATTGGATCGTTGAATACCTCCAACAATCAACCTGCAAGCTCTAGTGCACTTCCTTCTCAACCTTTACCCAACCCCAAATGAGGAATCAATGCCGTTACTTTGAGGTCAGGAACTACACTGCAGGAGAGGAGTCATGAGGAGCCAAGCTCAAAAGAAGACAATCCAGTTGAGAGCACTGTGGAGATTGAATATATGGAAGAAGAGGATGTAGTACAAGACGTGGTTGAAGAAGAAGTAGCTCAACCAAGGAATAGAGCACCACGGGACGCAGAAGCTACAAGAGGCGCCTTTCCTATTCCATTTCCACACCTTGCTAGGAAGCCCAGAAAGCAGATGGAGCTAGATCCCAAGATGGTGGAGATCTTCAAAAAGGTTGAGGTAACTATTCCACTTTTTGACGCTATCCAACAGGTACCTAAATATGCTAAATTCCTGAAAGATTTATGCATGCATAAAGATAAAATACATGATTTAGAAACCATCCCTCTAGGTAGTTCTATCTCTGCTTTAATGGGTGCCATACCGGAAAAATATGGGGATCCGGGTCCATGCATGGTTACTTGCACTATTGATGGTATTCCAATTTTTGACTGCATGTGTAATTTAGGTGCATGTGTGAGCATTATGCCATTCTCTGTATATGATGCTTTGAGGCTCTCTCGCTTAAAAAGGTTGGCAGCACATTTTGTTTTGGCAGATAAAAGCATAATCTCGGTGGTTGGAATTGCTGAGGACGTGCTCATGAGCATTAAGGGGCTAACATTCCCTATTGACTTCTATATTTTGGAGATGCCCGCCAATGACTCAGGAAGACCGTCATCCATCCTGCTCGGAAGGCCATTTCTGAAGACTTCAAAATTCAAGTTGGACGCCTTCTCAGGAACTTACTCTTTTGAGATAGATGGCAGAACAGTAAGCTTCAACCTGGATGAAGCTATGAGGCATCCACCGGAAGATCACTCCATCTTCCAGTGCGACATTATTGATGAAACTGTAGCTACTGTTCATCAGGAAGAAGTGGAAGAGATGCACATGGAGCAAGATGCAAGTGTGGGAAAGCCCTCTGAGTTTCCTGAAGATGCCACACCACCACATATAGTTCCAGATGATCAGGTGCACAGCCAGGAGCAGAAAACGGACCTAAAGCCCCTTCCACCACATCTCAAGTATGCTTACCTTGAGGATAATCAGAAGTTCTCAGTCATCATTGCAAGGGAACTTACTTCCCAACAGGAGGAGCAGTTGCTTAGTGTGCTGAGAAGCTGCAAGAAAGCAATTGGGTAGAGCTTGGCAGATATAGTAGGCATCAGCCCTCAAGTCTGTGAGCATCGTATATTTTTAGAAGATGGAACAAGGCCTATCCATCAACCTCAGAGGCGGCTAAACCCCACCATTCTTGAGGTTGTCAAGAAGGAAGTGACCAGATTGCTTGAAGCAGACATGATCTATCCAATCTCGGATAGTGAATGGGTCAGCCCAGTACCGGTGGTACCAAAGAAGTCTGGTGTCACAACAGTAAAGAATGAGCATGGGGAACTCATTGCTACCAGAGTGCAGAACTCCTGGAGGGTGTGCATTGACTATAGGCACCTCAACCAGGCTACTCGCAAGGATCACTACCCACTGCCCTTCATTGATCAAATGCTTGATCGCCTGTCAAGTAAATCGCACTACTGTTTTCTAGATGGTTATACTGGTTATTTTCAAATTCATATAGCTCATAGGGATAAGGAGAAAACTACTTTTACATGTCCCTTCGGAACGTATGCATATAAGAGAATGCCTTTTGGTTTATGTAATGCACCGGCTACGTTCCAGAGATGCATGATGAGTATTTTCTCAGACCTTCTTGAGAACTGTATGGAGGTTTTCATGGATGAATTTAGTGTGTATGGTGATTCGTTTGACTTTTGCTTGGATAGTTTAGCTAGAGTATTAGACAGGTGTATTAGTTCAAACCTTGTATTGAATTTTGAAAAATGTCATTTTATGGTAAAACAAGGTATTGTTCTAGGACATGTTGTTTCTAATACTGGTATTTCAGTTGATCCAGCAAAGGTAGATGTCATTTCTGGTTTACTTTACCCTTCCTCTGTGAGGAAAGTCCGTTCATTTCTTGGTCATGCAGGTTTCTACCGGCGATTCATCAAGGACTTCAGTAAGGTAGCACTGCCTTTATCCCGACTGCTGCAGAAGGATGTTGAGTTCGAACTAAGCACAGACTGCATGGAAGCGTTTGATAAGCTGAAGACCGCCTTGACCTAAGCCCCTATTGTGAGAGGGCCGGTGATAAACCACTATTTTATGGTTTATCTTGCGCTCAATTGAGTGGTTTCTAACAAGTCCTTACCCACTTATTCATATAATTTGCATGGTTTTACAAATCCTTCCTAATTCTATAGTACAGTTGAAAACATGTTTCCTAGGTCTTTAAACTGTCAATTTTAATTATCCTTTATTACCATTCGATGCCGTGATCTGTGTGTTAAGTGTTTTCAGGCTTTATAGAGCAGAAATGGCTTAGAGGATGGAAAGGAAACATGTAAAAATGGAAGGAATACAAGAAACAAAGGAGATAACTAGCGAGATTCGACGCGCACGCATGGCTCACGTGTGTGCGTGACTTGAAGATTTTCACATCGACGTGTATGCGTGACTTACGCGTACGCGTGACATGCGCCACGTGCAGAACGTATCAGAAATCGCTGGGGGCGATTTTTGGGCTGTTTCTGGCCTAGTTTCAAGCCCAAAAAATACAGATTAGAGGCTGGGAGTGAAGCGGAATGGGGGATCATTCAGACACGACTCATACAGATAATTTTAGATTTGAGATGTAGTTTTTAGGGAGAGAGGCTCTTCCCTCTCTCTAGGTCTTAGGGTTAGGATTTCTTCTTCTTCTCAATTCCAGGTTTAATATTCTTTTAATTTAGTTTCTCTTCTACTTTTATTTGTTCTAGCATTCTAGTTTATTTATTTTTCTTATTGATTACTTTATGTTGACAATTTGGATTATGAATTCTCCATGTTAGAATTGATTTCTCGTATTAATGCAAATTGAGGTATTTCATATTTATTAATTCTTCTATTATTTATATTAATTGATGCTTTAAGTTATATTTTCTCCTCTTGGCTTTGGTTGAGTAATTGGTGATACTTGAGTTATCAAACTCCTTTGTTGATCGACAATTGAAAGTTGGTAATTGATTTGGATTCCACTAAAGCTAGTCTTTCCTTAGGAGTTGACTAGGACTTGAGGAATCAAGTTGATTGGTCCACTTGACTTTCCTTCATAATTAGAGGGTTAACTAAGTGGGAGCAATGAACAATTCTCATCACAATTGATTAGGATATGTTCTAGTAATTGGAAGTTGTTGGCTGTCTCTCTAGTCACTAACGCTACTCCTTCCCAAGGGAGAGGATTAGGACTCGTGAATAGAAGTTAGCTCAACTACTTGACTTTTCCATATTCGGTAAGGGTTAACTAAGTAGAAATAACAACTTATTACTATTAATCTTGGAAAATCCAATTATCGTACCTTGCCAAGAGCTTTTACAGTTGTTAGTTTGTTTCCCTTGCAATTTACTTTTCTTATTTCTAATTCAAAAAACCCCAAAACTATATTTTATCATAACCAATAACAAGAACACCTCCCTGCAATTCCTTTGAGAGATGACCCGAGGTTTAAATACTTCAGTTATCAATTTTATTAGGAGTTTGTTACTTGTGACAACCAAAACTTTGTATGAAAAGATTTTTGTTAGTTTAGAAGCTATACTTGCAACGAGAATTTATTTGTGAATTCTAGACCACGCAGGACTTCCGCTCGTCAGCCGGACTGGAGTCAACCGTTTGAGATTATGTATGACGCCTCCAATTACGCAGTAGGAGCGGCGCTGGCTTAGCGCGACGGTAAGGACCTTTTTGTAATTGCATATGCTTCTAAGACCTTGGATGCTACTCAGTCTAATTATACTACCATGGAAAAAGAGCTTCTAGCTATTATTTTTGCTCTGGATAAATTTCGAGCCTATTTACTTGGTACTAAGGTGGTAGTATACTCAAACCATGCAGCTCTAAAATATTTATTAGCTAAAAAAGAGTCCAAACCAAGGCTAATACGTTAGATATTGTTGCTCCAAGAATTTGATTTAGAAATTAAAGATAGGGGTGGTTTACAGAATTTAGTGGCGGACCACTTGAGTTGCGTAGAGCACGTTAAGGATGACTCCACTCCTATCAATGATGCTTTCCCATTTGATAGCTTGCACGCAATATCTGAAGTAGTTCCTTGGTACGCACCTATAGCTAATTATTTGGTTAGTCGTACCTTCCCTCCTAATTTTACTAAACATCAAAAGGACAGCCTTAAAAGCGAGTCCAAATATTATATATGGGATGACCCATACTTATGGAGATGTGGTGCTGACCAAATTATTAGAAGGTGTGTGCCATAGTCAGAATTTCAGTCCATTTTAGAGGCCTGCCACTCTTCTGAGAGTGGTGGACATTTTGTTCCTCAAAGAACAGCTAGAAAAATTTTAGACTGTGGATTCTGGTGGCCCACACTATTTAAGGATGCCACTACTTTTTGTTAATCTTGTCCACCATGCCAGAGGTTTGGCAATATATCCAAGAGGGATGAGATGCCCCAACAACCTATGTTGTTTTGTGAGATTTTTTATGTTTGGGGTATTGACTTCATGGGTCCGTTTCCAAACTCTAATGGTTTCTTATATGTACTGTTAGCTGTCGACTATATTTCTAAATGGGTGGAAGCAATTCCTACCCGTACTGATGATGCTAACACTGTTGTCTCTTTTGTTCGAAATAATATTATTTGTCGCTTTGGGTCACCACGAGCAATCGTGAGTGATCAAGGCACTCACTTCTTTAACAGGAGATTGACAAGTCTACTGAAGAGACATGGGATTTTTCACAAGGTGACAACAGCTTACCACCACCAGACCAATGGACAAGCTGAGGTATTTAACAGAGAGATAAAGTGTATCCTGGAGAAGGTTGTCAAGCCTTATCGGAAAGACTGGAGTTCCAGGCTTGGAGATGCGCTGTGGGCTTACCGGACGGCATACAAGACACCCATTGAAATGAGTCCCTTTCGCCTAGTCTACGGAAAGGCTTGCCACCTCCCAGTGGAGGTGGAGCACAAAGCTTTCTGGGAGGTACGGGAATGTAACCTGGGATTGGCTAGAGCAGGAGTTGAGAGGAAGCTGCAACTACAAGAACTGGAATGCCTTCGCCTAGAAGCATATGAAAACTCCAGGCTTTACAAGGAGAAGGTAAGGGCGGTATAAGACAAGAACATCAAGCGGCGAGAGTTCCGACCTGGAGATTTGGTTCTTCTCTACAACTCCAGGTTAAGACTCATGCCAGGCAAGCTGAGATCCAGATGGGAAGGCCCCTATAGAGTGGAAAAGGCTGAACCATACGGTGTTTTCCACTTAAGTCACCCTTCCAACCCCAATGTCCTCAAGGTCAATGGTCACTGCTTGAAGCTCTACCACGGTAAGAAGATGAAGGACAACAAGGAGCTGGAGATCTTCCTCTTGGAAGATCCGCCAATAGTAACGGTCTGAGCCTGTGGACCGTCCAACTTAAGGACGTAAAAGCAAAGTACTAGGTGGGAGACAACCCACCATGGTATGATCATTCCTCTTCGATCCTAATTCCATTTTATTTTGTTTTTCCTAGTTTTCATTCATAATTTCTGCATATTCATCTGCATTCTGCATCAAAAAAAAGAGAGAGAGGGGGGAGGGGTACGACGCGCAAGCATCGCTGACGCATATGCGTCATGCGTGAATTCGCAACACCAAGGCAGTAAACAGAGTGTTGGGCAGGTGTAGCGCTGGTAGTGTACTTTGCGCCCAAGTAAGCCTACACGTACGCGTACCTCACGCATGCGCGTCGCTTGCTCTTTCAGTAGACCACGCGTAAGCGTTCCTGACGCACACGCGTGACCAGGAAATCGGTGTCAATAACGTGCTGAATAAAGAGTTGTGTGTGAGTGAGGTGGCCTTCACGCGATTCGCACAACCTAGGCCACGCGTGCACGTTCCAGATGCTCACGCGTCACTTGGCTTTTACGCAACCCACGCGGACGCGTACCGCACGCGTACGCGTTGCATGCGACGCACAATTAAAACATCCCACCGCCAGATTTTAATTATCCCTCCCCCAATCCTGATTCTCTCTCCTTCCTAATTTCTTTCTTCTTCTTTCTTCCTTCTTTCTTCTTCTATCTTTTCTATATTCTTCTTCCTCTTCTCCTCTTACTTCTTTTCCGCTCACATCCTCCATTACCTCTCTCTTTTCATCTTCTTCTCAAGGTTCCTTCTTCCTATCTTCTTTCTTTCCTTCTTACTATTTTTCTATTCTTTTTTTTTGCATTCTTTTAATTGGTGTTAGAAACTTAAATGGGTGATTGTTTTCTTCTTTGATAATTAATATTAATTTTTGGATTGCATGCATGTGTGGATTTCATACTTTTCCTAACATATTTTACATGCACACCAAGTGTATGTGAAAAGCCCATATGGCATTGTGAATTCTTAATTATTCTGTTCTTCTACTCTACTGCTTGTTTTTCACAAAACCTTTGCAATCTTTTATTGATTAAATATAATTGTCAATACAAACGTGGTTGTTAGTTTGTTACATTTGATAATCAAATTGAGCTATTAATGCTTGATCTATGCTACTCATGCCTTTCCGGCATGCTGATAAATATCTTGCATCTAATTGCCTTCATATATCATGCTATATTTCCCTTGATATCCTAATTACATGGAGTCACGACCATGTGTTTACGACATTCTTCTTTACCTTGGCATTGATTATCACTTGTATTTTCCTCCTCCCGGTTCTAGCTATTTGATTTCATGTCCCTTTCTTTTCTCCCTTTTCAGGATGGCCACCAGGAAGGGTAAAGAGAAAGCCTCTAACAAGCCACCGGCGAGAAGAGGAACAAAAAGAGCACCAGCGGAGGAACCATCCTCAACATCAGTCAAGCCATCCACAAAGCGGGTCAAGAGGATCATCAAGGTCGATGAAACTGAGAAATCCTTTCCAACAAGGGACACTGCGTGGTTCACTAACCGCTACTGTGAGCAGATGTTCCCCATCCTGGCTGAGCGAAACTATAACAATAAGCACATACTCATCCTCCCTACATACATCGTTGATCTTGTAGAGCCCCGCATTGAGTGCAGATAATGGAGATTCTTACGGAAGCAGCCACGGCAGGTCAACCTCTCATGGGTAGTTGAATTCTATTCCAACTTTCACATGCCAGCCCTGCAGTCTGTCTATGTCCGTCAGAAACAAGTTCCTATATTTGAAGGGGTCATTCATCGAGCTTTAGATCTCCGCCCTGTCCCAGAAGGATTGGACGCATACCAAGAAGCCTCTTTCAAGCGCCAGACATACTAGTTTGACTGGGACGACGTCCTCAGAGTTATAGCACAAACTGGCAGTAGATGGATCTATGGATACCATCGATCCCGACCTAAGGGCATATTGGCTTCAGCACTTACCTTAGAGGCTCGAGTGTGGGCACAAATCATGTCCCACTATTTCTTTTCGAGTACTCACGAGTCCTCCTTCACTGCGGACATGGCTGTTCTCATCTGGTGTATCCTTACAGACCAGCTTCTCAACTTACCAAGACACCTTTGGCAAGCCATGGGACATGTACCGATTGCGGGCAACCTACCCTTTCCCGCCTTGGTTTCAGATCTAGTCTCGGCAGCCGGAGTCTCTTACAGAGCTGGGGACACCAAGGCCATGATTATGCGGGATGATCAGTATGTCCCCAACGGAAAGTACATCAGACCCCTAGCAGCCACTACCAGCCGAACTGCAGACCCGGCCGGAGATATTCTTCCTCCTTCCACATCACAAGCACCTTCAACAAATCAGCTGCTCCTTCAGATACTTCAGAGGTTGGACCGGCTAGACCGGCAGGCAAAGCGAATGGAGCACCGTAACAAGTGCCGATTTACATACCTTAAAGAGCTGATTATTGGCAACCACCCACCTGAGGAAGAACTAGACACTCCGGACTCCACTTCACCTACCAGCACCGGGAGCCATGACGATCCCGACTGTGGAGATGCTGTTACCAGCCCCTCTTTGTTCCTGACTGATGGCACTGAGGACGGTGCCAAGCTTTAAGTGTGGGGAGGTCGGTCAGTACCTGACTTTTGGAGGTAATTGCTTTTTCTTAACAGTAATAGTTTTTTTTCTTCTTTTGTTAGATATGATAGATTGCATAGTAATAAGTGTTTGCATGTATGTTCTACTTGGTTGAAAAATAATAAGTTTCTTTTCAAAGACCCTATTTTTGAAAATTTCACTAATTCAAATTAAAATTCTATGTTAAACTTGTCTGAAGGTTGTAATTTGGAACATGGTTTAGAGCTAGAACACACAACCCAATGAGATTTTGAGCCTAATTGTATGGTTACATGATTTAACCATTATTTTTATTCTTGTGTGTTTCTCTCCTCTATGATTGCAATCTATGGTTTGTTCCATTCTATATGTCCATTATTTAATGTATTCATACATATGTATGATTGCGGCCATCATTTGTTATTAGCTCACTATCCCAAATGGCCTACCATTCTAATTACCTTTGTTCGCCATTTTGAGCCTTCTCTATTCCCTTTTGTTCTTTATGTTACCACATCATTAGCCTTAAGCGGAAAAATAATGAACTACCCCAATTGAATCTTTGGCTAGCTTAAGATAGGGATTGTGTGTCAAATTAAGTGTGGGAAACTATGGGAACTCTGGTTACTAAGAATATGTGTTGCTTAATTGATAAATATTAAGAATTTGAATGCTACTCATGTGAAATTATGAAAACCAAATGCATTGATGTTATAATGCTTTCAAAAAAAATCCAAATTTAGGGGAATGAAAGCACCCCAATGTTAAGTTCAATAAAAAGATCAATGCATGTGAAATAAAATAGAAGAACATTTAAATACATGAGTAGGTGAAAAACACAAAAGTGAAACTATGGGCAGTTAGGCATGATTTTAGAAGCATAGGGAGTGTGTGCGCGTTAGGTGAGAACTTAGGTTAATCAAGGATTCAATTCTTAACTCACTTGGCCATACATGTATCCTCACTCTCACCTAAGCCCCATTACAACCTTGAAAAAGACCTCATGATGTTTGCGTGTGTGCACTAAATATTTGTTGATTGGTTAGATGAAGAACAAATTTTAGAACGCATGAATAGAGGAGACTAGAGTGGATTACCCTATACACTTGAGTGATTAGAGTGCGTATACACTTCCAGTGAAGGTTCAATGCTTGATTCTATGTTCCCAACTCTCGTGAGCTATCCTCTCACAAGTTTACTTATCTTTTATTGTGTGATTTGAGTTATTGGAATATGAATTTTATTTGGCTTGGAGAACTTGTTCATTTCCTTAACCAAGTAGGTATAGACATTTCATCATATAGTTGCATTCATATGTATAGGTTACATTGCATTACATGAGTCCTATTGTCCCTATTCATTCTTTTTGGTCTCCTTGAACTTAGCACGAGGACATGCTAATGTGTAAGTGTGGGGAGGTTGATAAACCACTATTTTATGGTTTATCTTGTGTTGAATTGAGTGGTTTTTATCTGATTCTTCCTACACTTATTCATGTGAATTGCATGATTTTACAATTCCTTCCCAATTTGGTTCTATGATTGAAAAACTTGCTTCCTAAGCCTTTAAATTGTGTATTTTTAATTCCCCTTTATACCATTCGATGCCCTGATCCGTGCGTTAAGTGTTTTCAGGCTATATAGGGCAGGAATGGCTTAGAGGATGGAGAGGAAGCTTGCATAAATGGAAGGAGCACAAGAATTAAAGGAGATAAACAGCAAGGAGCGACGCGTGCGTGTACCTGATGCGTGCGCGTACCTGACACGTGCGCATGATTTGGAGATTTGCACAGCGATGCGTGCGCGTACCTAACGCGTACGCGTGACACATGAAGAAGATCATCGACGCGTACGCGTGACTGATGTTTACACGTGACATGCGCCACGTGCAGAAAACACAGAAAACACTGGGGGCGATTTTGGACTGAGTTTTGACCCAGTTTTCGGCCCAGAAACACAGACTAGAGCCAAGGGACTCAAGGGACATTCACACATTCTGAGTTTTGGTTTTTATTTTTGAATCTTGGAAGAAATTGCTACCTCCTCCAGGGTTCTTCATAGTCACATACCTTTTTCTAGTTTTATGCTTTTGAGTTGGATATTGAAGAGTTATTACCTCCATTGAAGTTTTTGCTATAGTTTGTTCTCTATTCCCTTTTCCTTTTATTTTGCCAATTACTCTGATTAGAGCTACAAATGAATGTTTTCAATTTTGAGATCTATTAATGCACATAACATCTTTTCCCATTTAATTCCATTGTTGATTTGCTTGCTTCCAATTAATTTGATTATTATGTCTTCTTTCTACTCCTTGAATATATATGTGGAATTGGCATCCATATCAATAGAGTAGACTCCTAACTTGACTTGGGAGTGGATTAAAAGGAGACCCTTGAGTTGGAATACTCAAGCATTAATTGGTAATTGGAAGTTGTTTGCTGGCTCTTTAATTACTAACGCTAATCCTTCCCAGGAGAGAGGATTAGGACTTGTGAATAGAAGTTGGCTTAATACTTGACTTTCTCTTATTCGGTAAGGGTTAACTGAGTAGAAAAACAACCAATTATTATTAATCTTGGGGAAGCCAACGAGGATAGAACTTCCGATTAATCTTCTCCCAGTCAAGGCTTTTTATCATAATTAATTAAATCTCTCATTCATTTTCTTTGCTTTAATTCTATTCTCCAACTTCAAATTTCTCAGAAACCTCTTGATCAATAAATAGCACTCTCTTAGCAACTCGTTGGGAGACGACCTGGGATTCATACTCCTAGTATTTTATTCTTATATTGTGACAAAACCCTCTTTAAATTGATATATGGAATCTTCATTGGTTAAGAATTATACTCACAACTTCAGTTCATTATAAATTCTTAATCGACAATTTTCCGCATGTCAATTTTTGGCACCGTTGCCGGGGAGTTGGAATAGTGTGCTAGATTATTGATTAGTGTAAATAATTTTAATTTTTCATACTTGCTTATTTTCTTTTATTTTATTACCATGAGCTGTATGTTTCTCTCATTGAATGACGCGTTCACTGCCTGATCCGAGCTTAGCCGCGTTTGACCCTGAAATTGAAAGAACTATTTCACGTATAAGGCAAGCTCGGCGTTGGTTAGCCTCTGAGGGTGGTGAAGTGGTTACTACCAATTCACCAGTCTTATCTGAGGACGAATCTAAAGTGTCATTTAAGGGAGAAACAAGCTACTCTTCTACTGATCTTGTTGATTTACGCACAGATAGCATGGCGGCTCCCAGAAGGATTATTCTCCAAGAAGCAGGAGCTCCGGACTTTACACTACCACCGTTCCAAGCGCGTCATCCAAATCTAGGTGCAGATGTTGAACTGAAGACTGCACTAATCAATCTTCTGCCAAA
This sequence comes from Arachis ipaensis, assembly GCF_059453495.1. Classification (NCBI taxonomy): domain Eukaryota; kingdom Viridiplantae; phylum Streptophyta; class Magnoliopsida; order Fabales; family Fabaceae; genus Arachis; species Arachis ipaensis. The sequence goes on along the minus strand of NC_142444.1, from coordinate 36,408,377 downwards.
GTTTCATAGCTTACCTGCTCAAGAGCCTCTGAAGCACCTAGGAGATTTTCAGACAGCCTGCTCTACTGTTAGGCTTCGTGGTGCAGATGAGACTACTATTTTGCTAACTACCTTCCCGTTTTCTCTTTAGGGAAAGGCAAGGGAGTGGTACTACACTCAACCTGAAGTAGTCGTTGCTAATTGGGATACGCTCAGGAGAGAGTTCTTGGACAAATATTTTCCTGCTGAAGTTATTGATAGACTGAGGAAAGAGATTTTCTATATTATTCAAGGTGAATCAGAGACTCTTTATGAGTACTGGGAACGCTTCAGGAATCTCCTAGACTCATGGCCCCACAAAATGATTGACAAGCTGGTGTTGATCAGCTACTTTACACAGGGCATGAAGCCTCAGGACAAGACTACACTAGATGGTGCGAGTAATGGTTCTTTGAAAAAGTACAAGACCAAGGATGAAGCGTGGCAACTAATCACCGACCTAGCTGAGTCTACTCAGAATGCCAGGCACAGGAACAACCATCCCAAGACTGTTGCAGAGGTTACCTCCAGCAGTGAGAATACTGCTCTCATGAAAACTCTGTTTGAGATGACCAACTTACTGAAGCAGATACAACTAAGTCAACAGCAATCTCAGCCTCCCCCACAATAACAGTATCAACAGTTGGCCCTTCAGAGAGTTTGCGGAATACGTGCATGCAATACTCATTACACTGACGAATGTCTGCAGCTCCAACAGGAAGACAACACCTTGGCAGCCACGCATAACTTCTATGACCACCCGAATCAAGGATATTATCAGCAAGGCGGTAATTATAGCCAAGGTGGGAACTACAATCAAGGTTGGCAAGACAACTCCAACCAAGGAGGCAGAGACAATAGTGGAAATCAGTGGTGGAACAACAATAGTAATCAACAGAACCGGTCTCAGCAGAACCAAAACCAGCCTTACCGAGTACCTCACCAAAGGCAAACTCAGGGATCTTAAAACAACCAATAGCAAGGCCCACCTTCCTCTTCCAATGATGAGTTGCTTCAATCTCTTGAACAAAGACAAACGACCATGGAAGGCGCACTTACCGGAATGGACATTTTCCTATTCAGTGCTTCATAAGTGAAAGGATGATTGGAAATAAAGTTTACAAGATTGTTTGTGATTATAATCGCTTGGGACAAAGGAGATGGTTTGACATTAAAGGATATAAAAAGATTTGGATACCTAAGGTCACTTAAGTGTTTTTGTAGGTTTGCCTAGCATCCAAAAGAAATGACAATATGTGGTATATAGATAGTGGGTGCTCTAGGCATATGACCAGAAAGTCAACATTCTTCATCAAGCTCGATGAGTATGATGGAGGTTTTGTTACTTTTGGTGACAATGGAAAAGGAAAAATAGTGGCCATAGGTAAAGTGGGTAAGAATTTCTCTTCTTTCATTAATGATGTTTTGCTTATTGATGGATTAAAGCACAATCTACTAAGCATTAGCCAATTGTGTGATCTTGGATATTTGGTTATCTTTAGAAAATTGGATTGCTTGGTTATTTGTGAAAAATCTGGTGATGTTTTGTTTGAAGTAAAAAGATGCAATAATGTGTATGGATTAACTTTAGAGGATTTAAAGGATCAAAAACTAACTTGTTTTACCTCTCTTGAATCTGAAAAATGGCTTTGGCATAAGAAATTGGGACATGCTAGCATGTACCAAATTTCTAAGCTTGTTAAAAAGAATTTAGTTAGAGGAATTCCAAATATTAAATTTGATAAAGATATTACTTGCGATGCTTGTCAACTAGGCAAATAAGTAAAATCATCTTTTAAACCCAAGGATGGAATTTCCACTAAAAGGCCTTTGGAAATGTTACATATTGATCTTTTTGGTCCTACTAGAACACAAATTTTGGGAGGAAAATATTATGGTTTGGTAGTGGTGGATGATTACTCTAGATTCGGTTGGGTTCTTTTCTTAGCTCACAAAAATGATGCATTCTATACTTTTTCCTCTCTTTGCAAAAAGATCCAAAATGAAAAAGATTTAAAAATTGCCCACTTGAGAAGTGATCATGGAAAGGAGTTTGAAAACCAAGATTTTGAAAATTTTTGTGATAAATTTGGAATAGCACATAACTTTTCATGCCCAAGAATACCTCAACAAAATGGGGTTGTTGAAAGAAGGAATAGAAGCCTTCAATAAATGACTAAGGCAATACTTTGTGAAAATGATATTCCAAAGTTTTTGTGGGCTGAAGCTGTAAACACAGCTTGTTATATTTTAAATAGAATCATCATTAGAAAAGGTTTAAAGAAAACTTCATATGAGCTTTGGAAAGGAACCCTACCTAATCTTAAGTATTTTCATATTTTTGGATGCAAATGTTTTGTACTTAACAATAAAGAAAATCTTGGAAAATTTGATCTAAAATCTTATGAAGGAATGTTTGTTGGATACTCCACCACTAGCAAAGCATTTAGGGTTTACCTCAAAGAACATAGAACAATTGAAGAACCCATACATGTGTCTTTTTGTGATTCTAACTCTATTCCAAGTGTTGTGTTAGATGATGATGCAGGTAGTGAAACTGATGTGAACCATCAAGCCAATCAAGAAAATTCCAAATCTGTCCCAACTGTTGAATCTGTCTATCTAGAAACTTCTCTTCAGAATGGAGGAGACATTTCTGTTTTGTCTCCTGAACAAGCCAGAGAATCCAGAACAGAGCTGCCAACTGAAATTAGTCAAAGCAAAACCATTCCTCAAAGGCTATGTGAATGGAAATTTTTGAAGGGTTACCCTCATGAATTCATGATTGGTGATCCTTCACAAGGCATAACCACTAGATCCTCAAGTAAGAAGCAAGTGGAACCAAGCAAAGTTTCTTTTTTATCCCAATTGGAACCTCTCAATGTGAAGCAAGCTCTTGAAGACCCCTCATGGGTTAAAGCCATGGAGGAAGAGCTAGCACAATTTGAAAAGAATGAGGTTTGGATTCTTGTACCAAACCCAATTAGTAAAAAGGTAACTGGTACAAAATGGATTTTCAAAAATAAATTGGGTGAGGATGGTAGTGTTGTTCGTAACAAGGCTAGACTAGTGGCCCAAGGTTACGATCAAGAGGAAGGTATTGATTTTGATGAGTCATTTACTCCGGTAGCAAGAATGAAAGCAATTAGGTTGCTTCTAGCCTATGCTGCCCACAAGGGTTTCAAAATATTTCAAATGGATGTCAAATGTGCTTTTCTTAATGGTTTTATAGATAGGAAAGTATTTGTGATACAACCCCTCAGTTTTGAAAGCAAAGATTTTCCAAATCATGTTTTTAAACTTTCAAAGGCCCTTTATGGTCTTAGGCAAGCTCCTAGAGCTTGGTATGAAAGACTTAGTACGTTCTTGTTGGAAAATAATTTTCAAAGGGGTACCACCGACACTACTTTGTTTATAAAAGAATCTAATGATGATTTCTTACTTGTTCAAGTTTATGTGGATGACATTGTGTTTAGATCGGCCAATGAATCCTTGTGTGAAGAGTTTGGAAAACTAATGACTAGTGAGTTTGAAATGAGTTTGATGGGAGAATTAACTTTCTTTCTTGGTCTTCAAATTAAACAAACTCCTAGTGGTATTTTTATTCACCAAGAAAAATATGCCAAAGAGTTAATTAAGAAATTTGGCCTAGAAAACTCCAAACCAATGGGAACTCCTATGCATCCGAACACTAAACTTGACAAGGATGAAAAAGGCAAAGAGGTGGATGAAATAAAGTATAGAGGAATGATAGGATCTCTCATGTATCTTACATCCTCTAGGCCATATATTGTTCAAAGTGTGGGTGTGTGTTCTAGATTTCAATCTCACCCAAAGAATCCCATCTTTCGGTCGTCAAAAGAATCATTAGATATATTAAGGGCACATGTGATCTTGGCTTATGGTATCCTAAATCTAATGAGTTTTGTGCAGTAGGGTTTTGTGATGCAGATTATGCGGGAGATCGAGTGGATAGAAGAAGCACTTCCAGAATGTGTTGCTTCCTTGGAAATTCCCTTAACATGTGGTCAACTAAGAAACAAGCCACGGTTGCTTTATCCACGGCTGAAGCTGAATATATCTCTACGGCTGCTTGTTGCTCTCAACTTTTATGGCTTAAAACTCAATTGGAGGATTATAAATTGAAAATCAATAGTATTCCTTTATTTTGTGACAATATGAGTGCAATAAATATTTTAAAAAATCCTGTATTGTACTCTAGAACTAAGCACATTGAAGTGAGATGTCACTTTATTAGGAAACATGTGCAAATAAAGGGTACTATTGATATCCAATTTGTAAAATTTGAAGAGCAACTTGTTGACATCTTCACTAAACCTCTGTGTGAAGACAGATTTTGTTCATTAAAAAACAGTTTGGGGATGATGGATTTAAGTTCTGTTGTGTAAATAATGATTTTCTTGTTTCTGTTTGTTTTTGTCTCGTAGGCAACAAGAAGACAAATCTGGACAAGTGATGAAATCTTCAAAGGAAGACTTGTATAAAGCCCAGAATATTTGTGGATTAAACATGGAGAACTGTGCCCTATTGCCCAGCATGCTGTAACCACGTTTTGGGCCTATGTAAGACAAACTTTGTTCACATGATATGGGCTCATTATTTTTTAATCATAAAACTCTTTTAATTTCTTGAAATTAATTTTTCAACATACCATTACTTCATTCCATTTCAAGTCATGACCGTTTTAATATTTCATCATTCCCAATGACTTGTCTTTTCAGTTTTCATGGTTTTAAAAAAAATTCAAATTAATTTTTGAAAATCATTTTTATTAATGATTTCGCTTTAAAAGAGAATGTTTGTTCCTAGCATTAATGACAGTTCTTTTACTCCTAAAAGTCGGATCATATCATAGCGTAACTGTTTCTGACACCCTTGTTCTTTATGCTGTTTTGAACTCCATTCCCATATCTTTTGCTTACTTTATGATTCGTCATATGAAGGATTGTGTGAAAAGTGATAAAAAAAAGTAATTTGCCATATGGTATGTTTTTAACTTGCTTGATTGAGCATTTTAATGTTGATTTGAGTAATGAGCCTGTTGAGAATAGAGTGTCCACAATCAAAGGAGGTAGTGTACCACAGCAAGCTAAAGGTAAAAATGTCAAAGGCACCAAGGCTTCGGCTATATTTGAAAGAAGAGGAATCTCATGCCTAGTTTGTTCCTTGCTGCTACTGACTGATTTCTATCTTGATAACTCTGGATTTAGAACTCTAAAACTGTTTTCATTTGCTTGCACTTTATTGTGGACTGCTTTACCTGCCCTGTTTTGCTTACAGGTGTCCCTCCTTGATGACAAAAGGGAGAGAAAAAAGGCTGAATTGAAATTGTTATGTTTCATTGATTTGTTGTCCTGTTTTGCTCTATTTTATGCTTTGATCTGGCTCTGTTTTGAGCACTTTATGTTGATGGATTAATTTTGACTTGAGCTTTGATTGTCATTGATAAATTTATTTGCTCAAATGCATGTGTGCTTACTAGACTATGGAATTTTATTCAGGTGTTTGAAGGCATTTTCTTGTGAAAATATGGCTCGGTCTTAAAGGATCCAAATTCTTGAAATTTTTATCTTTTGGGAATCTTTTGGAGATTGCACAAAGCTTTTTGCTTTGTCGAATATTGTGTTAATCAGACACACATTAAGGGGGAGCACATTGAACAAAAGAAAGGGGAAGAAATTTGCAAATCTTTAAAGGAAAGTTTTCTACCCTAACTCTTTCAATTCAGTTTTAATAATGTTTGTCATCAAGGGGGAGATTGTTGAGTTTGGAAAACTTATATCTAATTAAAATGATGACCAAATATTATTAAAATATTAATTAAATTATTTTCTTCCAATAGTTTGTTTGATATGTTTGTTCAAGTGTGCAGGAAGAAAAATAAAATTATTCCTTGGCCCAAGTGATGAAAGCCTAACTTAGTTACTAAACATATTTAGTCCAATAATAATTGATCACTTCAAGTGGCTGAATATTAAAAGAAAACGAAGATCCAAAGAGACCCATGTCACAAGCCCACTAACCAATATTGAATGGTCAAAAGAAGGAACCCAAAGGTTCTCCAAGCAAGCCACGGTTACCTACTATATGGTGGAATAGAATTCAAAATTCAAATTGATTAATTGTGTGCATAGGTAACCGAAACTCAAAATTAAATTGGGTTTAATATTGCATTAAAAGCTTTGTCTCTTTTCTCTCTCCTCTCTCTTGCTTGAGTCACATCACTCATTCAAATAAGAAGAAAGAAGAAAAATAGTGGATGAACAATTAAAAGGAAGAAAATCAAATTGGCCCAAAGCCTTAGAAACCCATTCAGTGATCATAAAAAAGGGGTTCGATTTGCAAAAGTCTTCATGTCTTGGTGACGAGCGGAATTCTGCGTGGTCTAAAAATTCACAAATAAGTTCTCGTTGCAAGTATAACTTCTAAACCAACAAAAATTCTTTTGTACAAAAGTTTTGGTTGTCACAGGTAACAAACCCCTAGTAAAATTGATAACCGAAGTATTCAAACCTCAGGTCGTCTCTCAAGGAATTGAAGGAAAGTGTTCTTGTTATTGGTTATGGATTTTCTGAGAAATTTTGGAATGAGGAATGGAAAATTAAATGATTATAAATTAAAGCAATAAAAATTAACAAGAAGTTTTATGTAATTAAAATAAAAAGCCTTGGCTAGGAGAAGATTAATCGAAAGTTCCATCCTTGTTGGATCTTCCCAAGATCAGTTAATAATTGATTGTTGTTCCTACTTAGTTAACCCTTACCGAATAAGGGAAAGTCAAGTAGTTAAGCCAACTTCTATTCACAAATCCTAATCCTCTTCCTTAGGAAGGATTAGCGTTAGCAACTAGAGAGCTGGCCAACAACTTCTAATTACCAATTAACACTTGAGTATTCCAACTCAAGGATCTCAAATATTAATCAACTTCAAAGCCAAGTTAAAAGTCTACTCCATTGACATGGATGCCATTTTCGCATACATGTAAAGGGAGTAGAAAGAAGACAGAATAATTTTGGAATTGAGTCGAGATAATAAGGCAAATAAAGGAATTAAATAGAAAAATACTCTTTGCATTAATAATTAAACAAAAGAAGAAGATAAACTGAAGTAATAAAATAAAAATAGAAGAAAACTAAATTAAAGGAACATTGAACCTGGATTTGATAAGAAGAAGAAATCCTAACCCTAAAACGTAGAGAGAGGGGAGAGCCTCTCTCTCTAAAAACTACATCTAAAACCTAAAATTGTGTGAATGAGAAGTGTCTCCTTGATTCCTCCACTCTGTAGCCTCTAATCTGTGTTTTCTGGCGCGATTTCTGGCTTGCTGAATTTTCGCAGATGCATACGTGCGCGTGATGCACGCGTACGCATCACTTATCTACAGGGCAAATATGGCAAATTATATATCATTTTAAAGTCCCGGATGCTAGCTTTCCAACACAACTGAAACTGCCTCATTCGGATCTCTGTAGCTCACGTTATGATCGATTTATTACGAAGAGGTCAGACTTGACAGCTCAGCAATTCCTTCAATTTCCTGTATTCCTTCCACTTTTGCATGCTTCCTTTCTATCTTCTAAGCCATTCCTGTCCTGTAAACCCTGAAAACACTTAACACACATATCACGGCATTGAATAGTAATAAGAGAGGATTAAAGCTAGCAAATTTAAGGCCAGAGAAGCATGTTTTCAATCATAGCACAAAATCAGGAAGGAAAATGTAAAACATGCGATTTCTATGAATAAGTGTGAGAATAATGGATAAAATCCACTAAATTAAGCACAAGATAAACCGTAAAATAGTGTTTTATCAACCTCTCCACATTTAAACATTAGCATGTCCTCATGCTAAATTCAAGAGAACTAAAAGAGTGAAGGCAAAATGGTAGGATGTATGAAATGCAACCTATTTGTGTGAATGCAACTAAATGCAAAATGATTTTACCTACTTAGTTAAAAGTAAATAAACTTTTCAAGAACAAATATGAACTGGATTTCACTAATTCAAATCATAAAAATGAAGTACAAATAGACTTGCAGAAGAAAATAGCTCATGAAAGGCGGGAACAAAGAATCGAGCATCGAACCCTCACTGGAAGTGTATACACTCTAATCACTCTAGTGTTTGAGAGTCGAGTCTCTCAGTTCTCTACTAATCTTGCTTTCTAAGGCTTGATCTTCTTCTACCAATCAACAGAAATTTAATGCACAAATACACATATCAAGAGGTCTTTTCAAGGGTTGTAATGGGGTTAGGGTCAAGGTAGGAATGTATTTGGTTAAGTGGACTGAAATTCGAATCCTTGATTAACCTAAACTTCTCACTTATCCTAAGACATTCCATGTAATTACAATGCAAAATCTAACTATCCATTAACTATGTTTACCACATATTCATGCATCCCAAATTCAAGTACAACTCATATGCATTGATATTATTACTTAACTTGGGGCATTTTGTCCCCTTTTTATTATTATTATTATTATTATTATTATTATTATTATTATTATTATTATTATTATTATTACTATTATTTCTCTCTTTTTTTTTTCTTTTTTTTTCTCAATGCATATGATTAAGGTATTAAATGCAAGAATATGTGCTTAACCATCTTTTTCACAAATTCACAGAAATTATACAATGCCCAATTTTCAAACCAAATATTGCCAAACCCAATTTCCCCACACTTAAATCATGAACACTCTCACTAGTCTAAGCTAACCAAAGATTCAAATTAAGGACATTATTGTTTTCCGCTTAGAGATAGTGATGTGCTAAAATAAAGAACAAATGGGGTAAAATAGGCTCAAATTGGTTTGCAAAAGATAATGAAAGGGTAAGGCCATATGGGTATGTGAGCTAAATGAAACAAGGCCTCAATCATATAAGTGTATGCATACATCAAACCATGGAAATATAGAATTAAGATAGACAAAGATCACAATTTTAGAGAGAACAACACACACACCGAAACAAAACATTGGTTGATAAAGTGCAACCAATTAAATAGGCTTAAAATCTCACTGGTTTTGTATGTTCGAGCTCTAAAACCATGTTCCAAAATAAAATTTCTTCAAACAAGTTTAACAAAAATTTAATTCAAATTAGTGAAATGCTAAAAAAAAGTTTCTTGAAAAAGAAATTATTACTTCAACCAAGTAGTTGGTAAAATATGCACAAAATCAAGCAAACATACAATCACTCATGCAAATGCAATGACAAACTAACAAAGGGAATTAAACATTGGTGTTGAGAAGAAAATAACTAACCCACGAAAGTCGGTATCAACCTCCCCACACTTAAAGATTGCACCGTCTTTGGTGCATGCGAAGATGTGCAAGTGGATGGGCTGCTATAACTGTGGAGTTCGTTCAAAAGCTTATGTGGAGTGACTTGTTGTTCACCCCATTTAGAAGTTTTCCGCTTTTCTTCTTGACGGCCATCGTGAAAGAAGAGAAAGAGGAGAAAGAGTAACCCACAAACAAAGATATGTAGACAAATAAACATGGGTGGGCTAATGCCAAAGAATAATGAGATTCTCAACTACATGGTAGCTATGACATGAAGTGAGAAAATAATATGAGCAAATGGCATATCAATAATGCGAGAAATTACAACAAGGGAGAGAGAGAGTGGGTCACGAAAGACAATATAAGTTCATATCAATGCACAAGGAATACAAGTGTTATAAAAGATTAGCATTGATCGATAAATAATATCACCCAACAATATAAACAAGTCGCTATGCACCAAAATGATGGAAGAAATATTCAACAGATGAGTAAGAAAATTTAACACCAACGGAAAAATGGTAGTCTTAGAAAAGAAAATAAAAACATGCACAAAATGAAATGCAATGAATGAAGGTATATAAATGCAATAAGTAAAAGAAAATGAAAGAGAATAAGGAGGAGAAGAAAGTGAGAAAAGAAGAAGAAGGAGTAAGAGAGGAGAGAAGAAAGAAGAAAAATAGAAAACAGGAACTGGAGTCGACACGCGCGCCTGCATCACGCGCACGCGTGAAACTGAAATAGCCATTCGACGCGTACGCGTCGCCCATGTGTACACGTGGATGGCAAAGAAGGCACACTAATGCATGAGCGTCGGTCATGCGTACGCGTGACCACTTGCGTGCTAAAGGCATGCTTCCAGCACAGTGGTAGCCCAACTTTCTGTTCAAACACTCTTTTACGCCGATTGGGAAGCCCACAAGTACGCGTCACTGATGCTTTTGCGTGGATGGACTAATTTGCAGGTGACGCGTGGGGTGGCTCGTGCTCTAGGCACCCTTCCTGCACAGTTCCAGCCTAACTTTCGGGTCATTTTTCAAGAGTGTGAAACTACACATGACGCATGTGCGTCATCGACGCTTACGCATCGTTTTCACTTTTTTTTTGCAGAATGAAGATGATGATGCAGAATTTATGAAATAACACTGATAGAAATAAAATAAAATAAAACTTAGAATAAAAATGAACGATCATACCATGGTGGGTTGTCTCACACCTAGCACTTTTAGTTAAAGTCCTTAAGTTGGACATTAGGTGAGCTCCTTGTCAGGGCGGCTTATGCTTGAACTTGTCCAGGAATCCCCACCAATGTTTGCAATTCCAATAGCCTCCGGGGTCCCAAACCTTGCTTTTGCACCCGTCTTCTTATTTATCATCACTGTTCCAATCGGGTGGCGAGCAATCTGAATTCTCACTGAAGTGACCAAACAACTTCCTAGACCCATTCAATCGAGCTCTACACCAACCTTTGCATTTCAACTTGGAGCATACAACCATATTGAACCTTGCATGACAACTCCAACCACTAACCATCTTCCTCTTACTCTTAACGCCACAAAGAGCTTTAAGTTGACCATCTGTCTCAAGTAAACCATATTCAAGTAGAATGAGAAAGCTAACAGGTATGAATTTTACCCACTTGAATGTTGTGAAGGAGGATGGCGACTTAGGGGGAGGGGTCTCCAACAATTTTGGCAAGGTGGTTTCAAGTTTCACTCCCGTGTGTTCTTTCTTGACAACTTCCACCTCTTTGCAGGCTTCTTCAATATCAACCTCTTCCTCTTGGTAGCTTTCTTCCAATTCAATCTCTTCTTCATTGCTCACCAAGGGCATGGGAGGTTGTGCTTCTTCTTCTTTAATCTCCATGTCAAGTCCAATGGGAGAGGATTCAATTGTAGATGAGGCCTCATCAATGATTGAATCCATCTCTTGATCAACCTCTTCAAAGTCTTCAACCATGATATGCCTTGGAGGTTGTACACCCTCCTCAACATCAAATTCAAACTCCGTAGAAGGAGGCTCTATGACTCGAGGTTCCCATGGAGGTTCCGCATCTCCTAAGTCTTCAACCACTTTCTCTTCCTTGATAATTTTGGCTTCCTTCACTTGTTCCAATACAAAATTAGACTCCTCCTTGATGTCGCTTAGTGTAGAGTTGTCTTTAATGATGGAACTTTCCTCTTGCTCAACCTTCACTAATTCGTCAACTGCTTTATCTTCAAGGGTCTCCCCTACCTCTACCTTTTGGGTCTCCTCTTGCTTCTCTTGAAGTATGTGTGCGTACAACTGATCCATTACATCCCTAAGACGATCCCTTCTCTCTTGTTCTGGATCAGTAGGATAATTGGGATCATGTTGCTCTTGGATTGATGGATATGGGTATTCTTACACAGAGGGTGGTGGTGGGATGGAGAGATCATTATGTGATTGAAAAGGGAGTGCACTAGAGCTTAAGGGTTGAATGTTGAGGGTATATTCGATGATCCAATCTGGGAGACGAGAGCTTGTATAGCAGAGGTCAGACCGGTAAGTGTGTTTTTCATGGTATTTTGTCTTTGGTGCATAACACTAAGAGTGTTGTTATCCAATGGAGGTTGGGGTAGATAGGAGGGTTCATTTGTTGGGAGAAGGAGCTCATAATACGAAGGTGGTTCCTCTTGATGAGGGTATGAAGATGGTGTATATTGAGGTGGTGGTTCTTGGGAGTAATTGTTTTGGAATTGGGGTGGTTTTATGTATGGTTCATATGGTTCATATGGTGGTTGGTATGGTGGATATGGGTTAGGGTCATATGAAGGTGAATGGCGAAAAGTGGCTTATGAGTAAGGTTGAGGGCTATGTTGAGGAGGGGTTTATAGGCATATGGTGGTGGTTGTTGATAATCAAAAGGGTGCTCACCATAGCCATTATTTTGGTATGCCTCTCGAAATGGCTCTTGGTCATAGTATGCTGGTGGAGGTTGTTGCCAAGAGGGTTGATCAAATCCTTGTGGCTCCTCCCAACTTTAATTATTCCATCCTTGATGCATGTTCTCATTGTAATCTCCTCTTCCTGCAACATAGTTGTAACCAAACTCATTGATAAAGGGGTGAGAGTTCATAGTAGCTAAAGAAAGTAAAAACAAAAACTAGTAAAAATAAGCAACTAATTCCTAAACTGACAAAAACTAACAAACAAGCAAAAACCAGATATTTACAATAACCAATAATAAGGCACACGTTTGTAATTTTCCGGCAACGGCGCCGTTTTGACGAGCGGAATTCTGCGTGGTCTAGAAATTAACAAATAAGTTCTCGTTGCAAGTATAGCTTCTAAACCAACAAAAATTCTTTCGTACAAAAGTTTTGGTTGTCACAGGTAACAAACCCCTAGTAAAATTGATAACCGAAGTATTCAAACCTCAAGTCGTCTCTCAAGAAATTGCAGGGAAGTGTTCTTGTTATTGGTTATGGATTTTCTGAGAAATTTTGGAATGAGGAATGGAAAATTAAATGATTATAAACTAAAGAAATAAAAATTAACAAGAAGTTTTATGTAATTAAAATAAAAAGCTTTGACTAGGAGAAGATTAATCGAAAGTTCTATCCTTGTTGGATCTTTCCAAGATCAGTTAATAATTGATTGTTGTTCCTACTTAGTTAACCCTTACCGAATAAGGGAAAGTCAAGTAGTTAAGCCAACTTCTATTCACAAATCCTAATCCTCTTCCTTAGGAAGGATTAGCGTTAGCAACTAGAGAGCTGGCCAACAACTTCTAATTACCAATTAACGCTTGAGTATTCCAACTCAAGGATCTCAAATATTAATCAACTTCAAAGCCAAGTTAAAAGTCTACTCCATTGACATGGATGCCATTTTCGCATACATGTAAAGGGAGTAGAAAGAAGACAGAATAATTTTGGAATTGAGTCGAGATAATAAGGCAAATAAAGGAATTAAATAGAAAAATACTCTTTGCATTAATAATTAAACAAAAGAAGAAGATAAACTGAAGTAATAAAATAAAAGTAGAAGAAAACTAAATTAAAGGAATATTGAACCTGGATTTGAGAAGAAGAAGAAATCCTAACCCTAAAACCTAGAGAGAGGGGAGAGCCTCTCTCTCTAAAAACTACATCTAAAATCTAAAATTATGTGAATGAGAAGTGTCTTCTTGATTTTTCCACTCTGTAGCCTCTAATTTGTATTTCTGGGCCGAAAACTCGGTCAAAAATAGCCCAGAAATCGCCGATTTCTGGCTTGCTGAATTTTCGCAGATGCACACGTGCGCATGATGAACGCGTGCGCATCACTTATCTGCAGGGAAAATATAGTAAATTATATATCATTTCGAAGCCCCGGATGTTAGCTTTCCAACGCAACTGGAACCGCCTCATTCGGACCTCTGTAGCTCAAGTTATGATCGATTTAGTATGAAGAGGTCAGACTTGACAGCTCAGCAATTCCTTCAATTTCCTGTATTCCTTCTACTTTTGCATGCTTCTTTTCCATCTTTTAACCCATTCCTACCCTGTAAACCCTGAAAACACTTAACACACATATCACTGCATCGAATGGTAATAAGAGAGGATTAAAGCTAGCAAATTTAAGGCTAGAGAAGCATGTTTTCAATCATAGCACAAAATCAGGAAGGAAAATGTAAAACATGTGATTTCTATGAATAAGTGTGAGAATAATGGATAAAATCCACTAAATTAAGCACAAGATAAACCGTAAAATAGGGATTTATCACTTGGTAATTGGAACTAGGAATTAAATTGAGTTTAATTTCCTTCAAAGCTTCCACCAAAAGCTTCATCGTTCTCTCTCTTCTCTCTCCTCTCTCTTGTCTTTCAGTTACATCCATAAGAGGAAAAAGAAGATAAAAGTTATCAGAAGAAAAATTAAAGTAACAGAGAAGCCTAAGGAAGAAAGGCTATGAAGAAGGAAGATCTGAAGTAAGACAGGGCAAAATCTTTGCCATTGAAGGAAAGATCTTTGAAGATGGCTTCAAGATCTTGATACCCAGAAAAGAAAGGATCTGTTTCGGTCAGAGAAGATCTCAGTTGCAAAAGTTCATTTCTATTTTTGTTTATCAGAGAAGGAAGTTAGCCTCCGAAGCTACGGATAGGAAGAAGCAAAAATGGAAGGAAAGAAGCACTCCTGGGTCAGAGATTCATCAAGTGTTAAAGTTCTTTTTTTGGAGCCAAAGTCAAGATCAGGGGCTCAGATTGAAGAAGCTTGATGAAAAGGGTTGAGAGAGGTACATGCATGTTGGTTTTTGGTTTTTCTTCTCTCTTCTCTTTGTCCGAACCGCTGCTGTTTTTTGGTTGGAGAAGAAGTTGCTTGGTTGAACAGGTTTCAACCTTGGAAGCTTCCCCTTCTATATTAAGGGTGAACGGCCAAGGATTGAGATCAAGGAGAGAAAGTGTAAAGCATAGAGTTCTCATAGCTACCCAAACTTCCTGAGTTCTTCTCCTTCAAAGATGTTCATTTTGTTTTCTTTTTCTTAGTATTGTCTGTCTGAGTCTCATGGTAAAAGGCAAACATGGTGAGGTTTGTAAGAAAAAGCCAGTGAGAGAAAAAATCGAGTGAGCAATATTAGAGAAAAAGCTATAGATCTCTCAGAGTTTCTTTGTACATTTGTATGTTGTGTTTCATGATCCTGTGAGGATTCCCTTACAAGTTGGGTTAGCACTTTGCGGTTGAAAGTTTGGTAGAAGTCCAACTCAAGTTCAGATTTGGGGATAGAATCTGGATTTGTCCCAGATAGGATTAGGTAGATCCTAGGGAAGAATTGGTGTTTGTTATCTGATGATTATAGTGAAATTTCGTCACTGTTCTGATGGAGACTAGATGTTGGCTGCATTGCACTTACAGCTGAACCAGGATACATCTGGGTGTGATTCTCTCTTTCTCTTCTACTCCTATTCTGTTTCTGTTGCATTGGAGACGAAAATGAAAAATATCTCCTAACCTGTTACGAGACAAAAAGAAAAAGTCTCTTGACTTGTTATGAGACAAAAGCAGAAATATTTTCTGAAGTTTCTTTGAAAAAGCAGAAATTAATCTTTAGCAAAAAGGGACTAAGATTCAACCTCCTTCTCTTAGCCACTGATTACCATCAAATACTATTCTTTTTTCTACGCATACAAATACTTCTTTATTATAAAATTAACCAAATTATATATTTCAAAAAATTTTAAAATATTATTAACAATTAATTTGTCATGTTTTATTCTTATCATTTTAAATAAAATTTCAGTTTTACCCTTAGAATTATTTGTTTATTATTAATATTTGGTCAATTTTCTTTTACTAATTTTACCACTATATAAATCATATTATCAACATCATCTTCCTGTCTTCACTCCCTCAGTGTTACCTAGAGCCATAGTATCATTTTAATGAAAAATGCTATTTGTACAACAAAATTCAGTCTTTGGTTAGCTTTTAATATTATTTAATTATTTTTTAATTAAAACGTATTCCTATTTTTTAGATACACATTTATAATTAAGATTAATTTAAATTTTAAAAACTAAAATTTCTCTAACTTCCTACCCACTTCATAGTTAGTTATTATTTCCTTCTTTTACGTTCATTCTCTCTCTATAACACGATTTTCTTCTTTTTTTTTTTTATTCGTCTATTTCGTTCTCCGCTTCTTTCTTATAGTGTTCATAATTTCTTTTTTAATTGTAACACATCTAAACTTATTAACTTATACAGAAAATATTTTTGAAACACATCCAAAATCATAAATCTAAAATTTAAATTTAAACATTAATAAACAATTGTAACACATCTAAAATTATGAAGTGATACACAAAATATTTGTAAAACACATTCAAAATCATAAATAAAAAATTTAAACTCTTGTAGTGGCCGTAATTGCATATATAACAGTGTTGATAATTTGAGGATTGTGGTTCTTTAAGTTGTTCTTCTACTTAAACCATTGTCTAATGCAAATTAGGATGTTTTACATGGCATGCAAAATCAATGTGATTGAATAACTAAATACATACGGTTAACTATGAATCACTTTCTCTTAAACACATCCAAAATACCCGAGGTCCACTTCCGACGAAGAAGGATTAGCGACGCTAACGCGAGGAGTAGGACGAAGCGAGGCTGCGGATTGAGCGGCGAGGAGGAAGGTGATGCCAAGGACGAGCGAGGCGGCGAAGCGGAAGAACGATATTGGGGATGACGTGACGGTGCCGAGAAGGATGGCGGCGTGGACGAATAATCACACGAACAAATTAAAATTAAAATCTTCAATTTTACTGAATTTATATTTTTGAAAGTGTATTTAAATGATAATATGCTAATAATTAAAAGTAATAAAATTGAAACAATAATTTTAAATTTTAATTTTATCTAATTTGTATTTTAAATGTGTTAATGTTTATTCAATTTAAAAAAAATACTAAATTTATTTAAATGTGTTTGTTCTATTTTATTTTTTTAATTATTGTCTATATCATTTTTAAAGGATATCTAATTGAATTGAATAGTTAAATCTCACGTTCACCATCACCCCACCGTGACGCGCTTCCAGAGCTCACCGTGAAGAACGAGCAACCTCGCGCCACCAAGGACCTTTGTAAATAGAGTTGGAAGAGTCGGCCGCCGTGGTCCTTTGTTTAAGTCCGCGATTGCTTTCTTTGTTGCGACAAAGAGCTTTGTGGATTTGTTTGTTGCGGCAACCGGCAAGTGGGGGCGACAGAGGTATGGATTGTGGCATTGGTGAAAGTAATAGTGTGTTATGTCTTACTTTTGGAGCTTTTTATTATTAGAATAGATAGAAAATCCTCAATTGAATATGAATATGACATGATTTGAAATTCATGAATATTTGTACCTCTTTTAGTTTTAACATGAGATGTGGGCCTCATAATCTCTATCAACATTTTTTTTTCTTTATTTTTCTTCTCTATATCTTTTGTTTGGTGTACAACACCAAAAATGAATTTGTATCCCAAGATTGTAAAAGACTAAAAATAAAAGGTCTATAAAATTCAGGCTTGTAGTAGAAATAAAATAATCATGTAAATAAAAGGTCTATAAATACAATGAACTGGGATGGCAAATGTCATGATCATCACTGTATAAACACAAAGAATGTGATCATTCTCTCTATATTTCTTAAAGAACATTTCTCTCTCTCTACAACTAAATTATAGATACAAAAAGTAGAGGGAAAAGAATGGATTATCTCTTTGGAACAGCATTGTCACTTGGCAGTTCTTCTCTTGGCATCAATAGGAACTGGCTTTTTGGGCAAGCTAGATGCTTTCCTTGATGGCGAAGGAGATAATGTTGGTCTGTTAACACAAGAGTTAGACATAATAGTAAGTGCAAGGGAAATTTGTTCCTAAAATCAAATCTAAAACAACTAATTAAGTACCTCAACTTTAAAGTTTAAGGTGAATTGCACCAACATCCTCAATTTTTTCTATTGATTTTTGCCAATTGGAAAGATTTTTATTTACCAAGTTAGATATTTTATCTTTTCACCAGCTTTATATATAAAAAAAGGCATCCTAGTGCACAAGCATCTTGCCTTAACGCAAGGGCAAGGTGTAATATACGCAGCCTAACCTGATAATTACCTCAGTGGCTGTTTCCACAACTTACCCGTGACTTTGAGATCACACGAAGACAACTCAACTAATATTATATATAGAATTATATTTTCAAAAGGTAGTTTAGATCTTCAGTTGATAACATTAGAACTAGAGTCACTTAATTGGTTAATATCCCTGAGAAAAACAGAAGCAAGATATAGGAAAGTGCAACCCAAATGAGTACCTGGTGGTTTCTCTGCTCCTGACTACTCGTGCTGAAGCTGATTTCTTTAATTTATCAGGTACTGCTCCACCTGTTACTGTTGCTGGTGGTGGTGGTGTTTTAGACACATTTGCTTGCCAATTCATGTCTAACAGATCTGGACTCTCACTAGGTGTAAACCCAGTCTCTTCAGAGTCATATATACTGGGACTTAACATCACTGGGGAATGTGCAATGCTATTGTAGCTCTCATTCCTGCTCATGCCTGATGCTGGTGAACCATTTGTCCACGTGTCTTGGCAATCAAGGCTACGCCTTTTCGACAGTGATGATTCCATTTTCTGATCCTGTAATTCCATTTCCATTTTGGACATGCATGAAAAAATCACCTTTTTTCTTTTGGTAGAAATATATGCAAAATACTGTGCTATGTCTATATTTGGACACCTTGAATGATCTGCTAATTATTTCTCAAGAAAATGTTCTAAGCTACTTATATATCAGATACATTATTATTATTATTATTATTCAAGAACATTTTAGCCTCTTAGGGCTTGATTGGTTTGTAAAAACATTTTCTATTTTCATGATTTTGTGAAGAAAAAGTGAAAAGAAATGAAAACAAAAAATAAGTTTATTATTTTCACTTTTTCTTGATAAAACTCTGAAATGAATAAAAAAAAACTTAATAGAGCAAAAAAATCCCCACAAAATGAAAACAGAAACTCTTTTCACTAATCAAACAGGCCTACTAAAGATTTCTCTGTTTTGATGCAAATCATGTGTCTAGTTTTTGGTAGTAACCACCTCAAAACTTAGACCATTACGTTCAGATATGACTAATGTTCCAAATTATTTTCCAGGAGTTATGGTAAATTATTAACAATATTCATACCTCCAAGCTACTAGCAGAATCATCTCTGGGTATCTTGCGACTTCCGGACTTAGAACTAACTGTAGTAGAAGACAATTGAGATTTCAACACTGGCAAATCAGACTTGCTACTTGGAGGATGTTGAAACTGTTCTGCTTCTTCATCCTTCTGTGCTAAGGCTGCCTTCAAATTAGCAATCTGGCAAATAAGGCAGTAGTAACATTGAGATGCATGATTTGCAGATACATTTGATATAAGCACATCAAAAGTTGAAGAAAAATGGAAGAACCTGTTCTTTAAGCTCTTTCACATCTGCACTATCTTTGTTAACTTTGGCAGCACCAAGTTCAATAGTGGATACCCTTTCGGCGAACTTCAACGTACTAATTGATTCTACAAGAGCATCTTGCTCCGGAGCAATATGAACAAACATTAGAGTTTTTGCTTGCCCTCCTGATATATACACATAAATATGGAGAATCAGCTTCATGATACCTTAAGGAGGATATAAATACAATAGTACCTTAGTAGTTAAGCAAGTGACTACATGGAATCAGAGACAGAATCATACCTAGAGAATCTTGAAGTAGCTGAGTAAGTTTACTGTTCCTGTATGGAATATGTTGTTGCTTTTGGGCAAGAGAAGATATAACATCTCCCAAAGCAGCAAGTGACTTGTTGATATGTTGAGCCTCCTTCAGTCTGTCTCCTGTGACCTCAGATTTATCAACCCTTTCACTTCCAGCCAGGTCAACTAAATGAATAGAACCACGAATTGTTTTTCCGGAGGTAAGGTCCTTTCCATGAACATGAACTGTAAGGCAGCTGCAATTATACCATTACAAGTATCAATTGTTGTTATGAAATTGTGGAAAAACATTCATGAGAGAGATAAAAAAATGACCAAAATGTGTTACAAGTCTACCCCATGAATGCTTTATAGAGTTGTTGTTGACCAAGATTATTTTGTTTTGTCTAGTATTATTGAAGCTTAATATGTACCTGTGAGAACGACTACTGCGATCATTCATCGCAGTAGCACTAACAGCGCGATTCTTAAATCCCAGGTCCATTAGACTTAAGACATCTGCAGTCGATTGAACCGGAACAAGATTTGCATCTGGCACGTTAATCCCATTCAGAGAACTGTTACGGATTTCTAATGTATGAAATTGTTAAGGATCACATAGAAGAAGAAGACAATCATTAATAGATCCAGCACACACAAAATAAAGAAAAGAAAAGACTAGTTAGCACAGAAAAGGATATCTTTTTTGAACACCATCTGTTGATAGGAGGTCTCTAACTGTCTCATTATAGATCTCAAGCATTTGAACTCTGATGTCATAGTGAATGGTGTCTTTCCTTTGTTCTGAGATAAGGAAAAGATCTCGAAGCGCCCGGTAGTTAACACCTACTGTTTCTTCAGTGGGATTGTTTGGTCCAGACTACATGATTATATGCATGCATTCAGTCAGTTACAACAATTGCACAAATTAAATGGCAAAAGAGAAATATTATTTGAATTTAGTGAACAAACAAAATATCGCACCATTGTGTGTGTTTTTCCTGAACCTGTCTGACCGTAGGCGAATATGCAGACATTGTAGCCATCCAGAACTGAACGTATCAGAGGTTGAGTATCGGCAAAAACCTCCGCTGCAAGCAAACAAAATGAACGACCAATGAAACAAACATATTGAGTAGCAATGATTTGAAACTTTGAAGGAAGGCAAAGAATGAAGACCAACCTTGAGTCACATTAGGACCGAAACATCTATTGAAAGTAAATGTCTTCTTCCCATCTTTCCCATTCTTGGAAGGTATTATGAGTGAGATGCTACCTTCATCTATGTTACTCACACTGGTTTGATTATGATGGCAAGGCCTAACTCTGCAGTATACCCTGATATTTCCTATCATCATATAAAACCTTGGCCATTTAGTAGTAGGTACTAACTTTGTGGAAACTCAGGAAACAAGTAACTGAAGAGAAAAATTGCAACGAGATAATGATCATTTGATTTTTACCTTTTAGGTCTTGCACTTGATTGTATAGCTTGCGGTTTTCTTCAAGAATTCGCTGATATCCTGAAGCAGCAGAAGCTATGCTATGCAGCTGCTTACCTATTAATGATAGGTAGTAATTAAATAAATTATTATATATAGATATTCAGGTGCAAATAAATGGATAAATTTTTCTAGGCAGCATATTTACCTAGATGAATTATCTCTTCCTGGTGTTTCTTTTGCAGAAATTCCATTCCTGTTTTTGTTTGATATACCATACTTTTCAACTCCTGAAGAAACACCAAGTTCATTACATATTCTTGGACTTATGATTACATTTTTGCTATGAGTTCACGATTAGTTACTTACCTGAATGCTTTCCTTATGCTGTTCAACTAACTGTTGCTGCTTCAGAAGTTGGATTCTTTCCTTTTCCTGTTGAGATAATAGTTGCTGCTTCAAAAGGTTGATTCTTTCATTTTTCTGTTGTTGAACTAACTGATGTTCCTCCAAAAGCTGCATTCTTTCATTTTCCAGTTGAGCTAATTGTTGCTGCTTCAGAAGCTCGCTTCTTTCTTTTTCCTGTTGAACTATCTGTTGTTGCTTCGTAAGTTCGACTCTTTCATTTTCCAGTTGAGCTAACTGCTGTTGCTTCCAAACCTCACTTCTTTCACTTTCTTGTTGAACTAGTTGTTGCTGCTTCAAAAGATCGTTTCTTTTGTTTTCTAGTTGAGCCAACTCTTGTTGCTTCAAAAGCATGCTTCTTTCGTTTTCCTGTTGAATTAATTGTTGCTGCTTCAAAAGCTCACTTCTTTTGTTTTCAATTTGAGCTAAAAGTTGCTGCTTCAAAATCTTGTTTTTTTCATTTTCCTGTTCAACTAAATCTTGTTGCTTGGGAAACTCGCTACTTTCCTTTCGCTGTTGATCTAACTCTAGCTGCTTCAAATGCTTGCTGCTTCGTTCTTCACCGGCATTGTACTTCACATTATCACATTTCTCTTGTTTAGCCTCCACATCTTCATTGTCAACCATCTTAATAATTGATCAGATGAAAAGTAAGTCACATTATAGCATTCATGATGCAAAGCTATTTCTGGAGAAATTGCAATTGAAATTGTGGAATCTAAAGTTTACCTCTTCGTCATCAGAAGCAGGCTTTAAACCCGAATTATGTGCTTCAGATGATGGCTTATATTCTTGAGTTATTTTGTTCTGTTGTGATTAAAGTTTCAAGATAAAGTCAGTTAAGATCATAAGTATGAATCTTTAGAGCAGTGCATGATGTTGCACTTAGTAAATTGAAATCCAAAGTGAAACACACCGTTTCTTGTTGGATTAGCATGCGATTTTGAAACTCCTCCATGACTTTGCCAAGAAAGGACTCAATCAACTGTTATTATAGCAAAAGCCATTACCCCTTTAGTTACATGAGGGAATAAAAGTACACCAGATACAAAAAACAAAAATAACTAAATTAGTTTTATGCAAAGCAAAAACCTTACCGCGGGAATATCTTCTTGCTTCTTATCGCGAAAGAATTCATGAACTAGTGTATTCAAGGAAGACATGGGATCCTGCAGATACCAAACCCAAAACAAAAAATACACATTGAAAATGAGTTATACAACATATGTATTTGTACACAAATACATGATGATTGATTTTAATGGTTAACTTTAGTACACAAAAAGCATTTTTGTATAACTATATATAAACCATATGGCAAAACCCAAAAAGATTATAAACCAGAAAGGTGTCTAACCTCTTCGCAGTGCTCGTGGCTAGGATCACTATTGGCACTTGAGAAAGACTCCTTGAGTGGTTCTGGGTCCTTACTCATAACTGGTTTAATAAGATTAGAAGCTCTTACATTCCCACCATATCTCCATAAACCATTGGTTATCAATTTCCCTTCATTGTATGACTTGAGTGCTAGAATACAATTTACTACCCTAGAAGATATCCCTCCCTGTACATACATACAAAAAAAGTTAAAAGCAGAATGGAGATTTCATTCTAAAAACAATGCCGGAAAGAAATAACGTGTGGATAAAAGAAGGTTCTGTTCTGGTATGTGTTTGCAATTTTGGGAGTACTGACTAAATGTTAAATACTTTCGTGTATCATTTCTTTTTTAATAATAATAATAAAAAAAAGTAATAATCACCTGTTCCAAATCAGAAGTTTCAAAAGTGGGAAGCCCCAATCTCTCAAGAGCAACAAGAAAGTTCCTCACATTTTCAAAGTATTGATACACAGATAGTGCTTTCCCATCAGGAAGAACATCAGCATCACTGGGGGCTTCAACCACCTAATAAACCAATTCAACTCCAACAGTTAGTCGTGATAATCAACAAGAACAATGTGAAACCAGATGAGCATAGAAAACAGAATAGAATAAACATACCTTGGGTACGGCACCAGGTTGGATTTTGTTAAGAGCACTGCAGAGGATGATCCCATTGCGCAACGCAGCCATGAAATCTTCTTCGGAAGGCTCAGCCGGCAAGTCCCTACCACCAACCGTTCCAACCATATTTCGCAGCCACTTGGCAGCTTCATTTCTTCTTAAGGCTGCAATAGTAGACACACTTTCTATGTTACAACTTGTTTTCGTATAATTCTGTTATTTTCTAACGAGTAACGACTATCAAATCTCATAAAATTTTTGTTGTGACCAATTTTGGAGTCTAACATAACAAGTAGCTTGTGTATTCTATTGCTAAGACAAAGAAAGAAAAATGGAGACCCGTTAAAGTTTAAGAAATACAGGAAATAAAAAAAATTTGTCTTCGAGACGAAAAAGTTGTGTCTGAAAAGAATACAACTTTTTCAACAAATCATTCGTCATCCCTAGTTGGCAAAAAATGTTTCAAAAATCTTGATATTCAATATAGCCAAACAGGAACACAACATTATGCATTTAAGAAATGTAGAGCCAAATAATAATAATAAAGTTAGAAAATGATGGTTGAATTACAAGCTTCTTTGGCCTTCCTTGATGCGAAGTGAGTGTCGCTTAATCTTTCGTCTAATCTTTGGTCTAATCTTTCGTCATACTTATGAAGAACATTTTCAACCATGGAGATAACGTTTAATGGAAATGCTGCCATCACTATGCCTTAACCATCACCAACATTATATGTCCCAAGCCTTTGATTAAAAGAATAATCCTCAGTCTTGGGAGTGTGAAAGAACAATTACGTATGAACAGTTTAGATTATTACGGGACGAGATTCTGCTTCTGCATGAAACTACGTTTAAAAATAAATCTTTTAAGAAAGTGAAAGAGAGAGACGAAAGATCTTTGAAATTCTAGTTTTCTCTCACTTTCTTTGTTGTCATTGTTTGACCTCTCTCTCTGTCTCTCTCTCTTTTTCTTGTTCGTGTTTTGACTGTTTACTAATATTGACATGAAATCGTTACGACCAAAAGCTGGCTCCGAACCTCTCGCCCATTCGCTCTGGCGCTTTATACATTCCTGGGTGACAAAACCAAACACCCTATATTTATATATTATATTTTTTTCTTTGCAAAAATTATGCTAATAAATGTGATTTATTTATTTAAATTGATTATACATTTTTTTTCAGGAATTAATATTTTTTTTATCAAACAAACAGTCAAAAACGTAATGGATGAATGAAAGTTAAAGAGGAGAAAAGAAAAATACTAGTTTTGTTAAAAAAAAGTTTGGTTTTCTTTCGATTTTTTTTATTATATTTTTTTTGAGTGAATATTCATTTCGGGCTCTAACTATTTGTTCAAAATTAAAGTTTACTTTAATCATTCTAAAATATCACATTAATTTCTATCCATAAAAATAATTAATCAAATTACCCCTTTAAACTAGTTATAATACAATAACTTACTACCATGTCAGATATTAAGTATCATGTGAAAATAATTTTTGAAAATTATCTCTACATAATACTCATATATGACACATTAATCAATTATCGTTTTGCAATTGATTAAAGAATATAATTTGACAAATTACTTTGATGAATGAAGCCTAATATAATATTTTAGAATGATAAAAAAATATTTTATTTTTCGAACAAATAGTCATTAACTAAAATAAATATTCACTCTATTTTTGTTTTTCTTTATGATATTGATTATTGTAATGGAGACAATATATATATATATATATATATATATATATATATATATATATATATATATATATATATATATATATTATAACATTTAAAAATTTGGACTTTTAAATACACTTCCTTCATTTTTTTATTTTTTATTATTTTCTTTATTTATTTAACTTTTTTGTTTTTTGTTTATTATTTATTTTGCACACATATATATACTACAAGCTATGTGAGAGAGCTTATTTTCGAAAACAAAGATGGTTCTTCCTTTCAATCATAAAACTCTGTTTTAACTTTTGTGTTGTAAATATTATTTTAAAATTGTTCGTTAATTAAAAATTAATTGTTATTTTTTTATTTTTTTGTAACATTTTGAGAACAAATATTATGTTAGTTAATTTTATTAATGATAAGAATTTAAAAGAAGATTGTGAAAAATTGTGTTATAATTTGACTTTTTTTATTTTTGATTAAATTATGATTAAATTTTTACTTATATTTTTTATTAGATTAATTTTACTTTTTTTTGGGGGTAAAATTAAGGGACCTTAGCCTAGAAAAAGACAAAACATAGCAAAAAGTTAAAGGAGGATCAAACATCAAAATCTCCCTTTGTCTATCAATAAACAATAACTTAATTAGCTCTTCGTATGGTGAATCCAAAAAGATAAATCTACTTTGTCGTTTCACGCTTTCTCCAGCCAACGAACGGACGCATATGTTGGCTTCCCTGCTCGTGTACAAGAATTCTAGCTCCCAAGGTCTCTTCTTAACGTACTAATCTCCTTGATCACTGTGCTATGGTAACTTGTTTCACTTTTATCTGTAATTATAAACTTCAACTACTTGTATCATTCTCATTCTCAGATCTGCCGCCAATCTTAGCCCAAGAAGCACCCCCACATCTCTACTTGTGCTAGCGTACAAAACTCCATTTCTGCCATGAATCCCCCAATCCACTCTCCCTCTGAAGTTCGTAGCAAGCCATCACATCCAGATTTCCTGCTTCCATCATGTACTACACTATTAGTATTAAGTTTTACCCAACCTAATGGAAGATTTTTTTCATCTAGTGCTTCTCGTCCTTATCTTCACCAGGTTAGCAAATAGGTATCTTTTTTCAAAAGTCCTTTTGTAATTCGCAACACATTCCTTCACAATTGATACCGAATTTGTCAGACTTTTGAATGAGGGGTTGTGAACCTCCTGGTTTCGCCATCTCCATAACCACCAACAAGCCACCATGAGCACATATTTCCATTCAAGCTGCTAATTATTCCCCAATTCCTGATTTAAATAGAATTGTAGCCAGCTTTGCAGGGAGGTGGTAACGAAAGAAGCTATAACGCTTGGTTGGACGATTTCGGTCCATAGCATCGCTACTCCTGGATAGTCCCTTAAAGCATGGAGTATTGTCTCCTCGATACCACTGCACTTGTGTCAATAAGGAGGAGACACGATCATCTTGGATCTTCTACTAGCAGTAAATAGATTGTTGTTACCGCCTCAACCTTAGCAGGATCCACAGCTATCCCTTGCTGACTCACCACATGTCCCGAAAATTTCACCTCATTCTTCCAGAATTTGCATTTAGGGAGTTTAGCGTACACTTTTCTTTCCTTTAGAATTTGCTTTCGCATGTTCTTCTTCGGTTCTGGAATAAATTAGGATGTCATCAATGAAGGCGATGACAAATTTGTCCAAGAAAAGACAGAAGATCCGATTCATGTAGTCCATAAACACCGCCGGGGCATTGGTTAACCCAAATGACATTATCGTGTACTTATAGTGGCCGTAGCGGGTTCTAAAAATAGTTTTCTATCTTTGTTTCTTACTCTTATCTAGTGATAACCAGACCTCAATTCAATCTTAAAAAATACTCTAGCTCCCTGCAATTGGTCCATTAGATCATCGATTCTTGGTAATGGATATTTATTTTTCATAGTGACTTTGTTCAATTGCCGGTAATCTACGCACAAACGCATACTCCCATCCTTTTTATTCACTAGTAACATTGGTGTTCCCCACGGAGAAACACTTGGACGAGTGAAGTTTTTACCCATCAATTCCTCCATTTGAGCCTTAAGCTTAGCCAGCGCCAACAACGACATTCGATAGGGTGCAATCAAGATTGGCCCCGCCCCAGGCACCAACTCCATCGCGAACTCTATTTCTCGAGAAGGAGGGAATTCAGGAATATCTTTCGAAAATACTTCTGGAAATTCATTTACAACTGGAATCTGACTCAAACTTTGCTCCTCACCTGATACATTTGCGGCTAACAACATAATACCATGACATTCACTTCCACCATAGCTCACCACAATAAAGTTCAAATAGTATCCCTTTGCCACCACCAGTCCTTTTGACCCTTCCGGCATGAATTGCAACGATCGTTTAGAACAATCAAGCAGAACGCGATTCTTTGATAACCAATCCAATCCCAAGATGAGATCGAGACCAGTCATAAGCAAACAAATTAAATCATGGACAAAATCACGTTGTTTAATTCGGAACGGAATTCGCTAACAGCCTAGCCTAGTCACAATAGCTTCAGAGGTAGCAGTATGCACTTCTAAGTCGTAGGCCAACATAACTATTTTCAACCCTAGCTCACTAGCATTCTCAAATGCTATAAATGAGTGTGATGCTCCAGTATCAAATAATGCAATTAAAGTTTTACTAGCCATTTCGCAATTATCTTGGATCAGTGTGTCGGATCTCTTTGCGCCATCAGTAAACATAGTGAACACCCTTCCTTATTGCGGAGCTCTCCCGACATCATACTTTTTCTTTTCAGGGCAAGTCCAAGACATATGTCCAGCTCCACCACAAAAATAACACACACCCACTCCAGCTCGGCACGAAGTTCCTGGATGGTAATTCCCGCACCTCGGGTAAGTCATCTCGTTCTATGGCTGCTTTCCAAACCTTTTTCCTTGATGATTATTAGCATTGAACCTCCGAAGGTTGTTCTGGTTCTATTTTTGTTGTGGGACATATCCTCCACGCTTAAAGGCCCTACCTCTTGGTGCACAGTTTCTCCCTTGATTCCTCTAAAAAGGTACTATGTGACTCTCTTTCTCAATTGCTGCCTTCCTCACAGATTCTTCAGCGACTCGGCTCTTATTCAGCAGTTTTGAGAAAATCCTAATCTCTATTGGCCCAACTGAGTTCAAAATGTCACTCCGGAGTCCTCCCTTGTATTTAATACATTTTCATTCTTCAAAGTCTCCCGGAGCGCCTTGGCAAATTTTGGAAAATCGACACAATTCTTCAAACTTATTTGTATACTCAGCTACAGACATTTGACCCTGCTTCAATTGGAGTGATTCAAGTTCCTTAGCTGTTCTGACCGAATTGGTATTTTCTATAAATTCACTCAGAAACACATCCCAGGATATCACAACATTGTCTGGTTGTAGAATATGTTGCGTTCTTTCCCACCAGTATTGAGCTTCACCCATTAACCGGTAAGTTGGGAACTCCACATATTGATCTTCAAAAACCTGATGTGCTTGTAAAGCCCTCTCCATTGCCTGAAACCAATTGTCGACCTCAGTGGGATTCGTAGTCCCTCTAAATGTTGGGGGATGCACTTCAGGAAAGTGGCGAACATCATCAGCCCATCTTCACCATTACCGCCATTACCATTATTCATCTTATTTCTTAGCACCTTAATTGTCGCCTGCATGGCCGCAGCCATGTTTTCCAGAGCATCCATGAATTTTATCGGGTTAATCGTCGTCATTCCAGGTTTGTATTACTTGTTCTGACTCTCCCTCAGCCGCGACTGTGTCCACGAGTCGCCATCTGGTCCCTGTTCACACCAAAGAAGTGATATCAAGGTGATCAGTCTCAATATCTCAAGTCTAGTGCTTCAAAGTCCCAAATGCATGCTCATAAAAATTCATGCCACATATGTCAGTTAGATAACCTAATTTAGCATGTACAGACACCCAGAGTATGCCCAAAAGTATAATTAGTCTGTCCCTCAAGCTCTATAGGAACAAACCACTCTAATACCATAATGTAATACCCTACCACACAGAGCTTTACTCTTAAGCCGTAAAACAGAGGTGGTGTAGTATTACGACCTTTAAAATGAAATATATACATAATAGTAGTTGAAAAAATTTAATAATCGAGGAGGTCTTTAAGGAAAGCTTAAACAAAGTCGTGAAAAGAAAAGCGCAACGCTCATGTAACAGAAACTTGCGTACAAAGAAAAGTATATATATATATAAAATAAGAGCAGAATGTCAAAAGATATATAATACCAAGCTCTGGGCTCAACCTGCAAAGCCAAGGCCGGCTGGAAAATATTTACATAAATATATATACATATACAACCTAGTAATCCCAAAATACATAAACATACACTTTGTTCTCTACCAAAAGCCTCTAAAAGGATCAGATTTAATATATATATATATATATATATATATATATATATATATATATATATATATATATATATATATATATATATATATATATATATATATATATATATATATATCTCACGAAGAATTATCTAGACATATATACACATAGCAAAATATCAAAAGCCAATCATCACCACTTCGCTTGCAGAGTAAATCCAAACGCCTAACGAGCTACCTCTCGACCTGCATCTGAAAATGACAACATATGTATGGAATGAGAATCGGAAGTTCTCATCATGGTAATGGTGCCTACATACATAATACATAAGGTCCCAGAAAAGCCAGAGGCAATCTTAGAACTCCGACACTCAAATTTAAAACTTAGAGTTTTAATTTAAAACCATGACAAGGTAAATTATCTAGGGCACTTAGGTTCTAACCCAATTTCTAACTTAACCCCTCAATTTTCACTTTTCTCCAACCCTCCAAAATTCCGGTGGAATTACCTTCATCACTCCAACGCTAGACAAGGGGTAACTCAGTTGTACATACATACAATACAGGCAAAGAAAACATAGATATATAACAGATACAACAAATGGAACATATAGCGATTATGCATAGATGATTAAGTAGGAAATTCCAAGTAAATGCAAGCACAAACAAAACAGACAAATGTATATGATGTATGCCTGATCCATGACTGATGAGTCTCATTCGTCGGTTATAAAGCCAAACCCGACATGTCTAGTAGCTAACCCTGGATAGTCCCTCCGTACGCGCATCCCCAAGAGTCTATGCATAACTTTTACAATTAATCATCAAATTCAGCTCATTGGGGGAATTTTCGGAGAGTCAAAGTACCCGACCACAGCTTGCAATGTAGGATCAACAGAGTATCGAGTCTCAACCTGGAGCAAGTGGTGGCTAGCCACTGCATCCACCCAGGAAAATTTGTATATCAGAAAAAAGAAGTGCACAAGTCAAATAATCATTCAGATCCAATCATTCAATATCATCCTAGCCATTATTCATCACACATTTAGTGTTTTAGCACTTCTCAATCTTAAATCACCTCTTCACAATCTTTCTTCACTTTCAAGTTACCACTGACTCAAGGTTCAACCCCCTCACTATGATTAAATCTAAGTTTTAGGGCCTTAGAGAATAGAAATAGAGGTTTAGAAATTAGAAAATAGGTTGAAGATAAAAAATCTAAATTTTTCCAAAAACAGGGGTCTTCCGTACGCGAACCCTGTCCGCGTATGCGAGTACACTGGACAGAGGCGAATGACTGCGAACGCATGCCATGTCTCGCGTAAACGGGAGTATCATTTACCCCACTTGCGTATGCAACCATTGTCCGCAAACGCGAGCCCCCTGGGACAGAAGAGATGTCCCGCATCGCGTGGCACTTGCTCGCGTACGCAAGCTTGCAAAATTCAACTCTCGTGTATGCATGCACATTCCCGTATACGTGAGACGTCTGGACAGTGCCGAACGTCCGTGTCGCGTGTGTTCACGTACGCATGTGCCCCATATATGTTAAAAAGATGCTAAGTCCTACAGAATTCACTTTTACAAACCAAACTTCCGACGCGCATAACTCATTCGTTAAAAATATTTCAATTTGTTCTTCGAATGGCGTATACTTCACGGACCCAATTTTCATTTAAATTAAGTTTAAAAAAGTTTGGGAGTCCGGACGCCGAGTTATGACCCGCCGAAGTTCGATCAAAAATCAATTTTTCACCAAAATCACAAACCTCTATTTTTACAAATTTGAATTTCAAAACCAAAGTTTCAAGTTCAAACTCAAGCCAACCATATCCAGAACCTACCTAAACACTTTTCATTTATTCCACAACATGTCAATACTCAAAATTCATACTCTCCTCCAAACAATCCAAAATCAAGCAACATAATTCGTTAATATATCAACAATCATAGTTCATATTCATCATCCTCACCACAAGCATCAATCATCATTTCATTCTCAAGCTAACTCAATATTTTTCATCAAAATTACTAAACATTAACATAATTATACATTCCAACCTCTCCTATGGTCATCTAGCCTAAGTTTTCACGAAACATTATATATTACCTACGAGAAACCAAAACCATACTTGGCCAATTCCTCCTTATGCCAAAGACACTTTAATTAGCAAGATCTCAAGCCTCCACCACCAAGATTTCAGCACCCAAAGGTCAATCCAAGCTTCCAACCTCCTCAATCATGTTCCAATTCACACATTACTACCTAATTCATATCATTACATCCATATATACGAGCTCAATACCCAACCTCATATAATCAAAGGATTCGCAAGGGTTTTGAGGGTTCTTACCTTTCCTATGCATCAATTGACCAAAATCCAATAATTTTCTCAAGTTAGTTTGATCCTAGAACATCAAAACAACCAAAGATCTGAATACCCAATTGCCAAATTTTTAAAATTGGGGGATGGAGAGACTGAGAGTAAAATTGAGATTTTCTTATCAAATTGGTTAGTGGAATTTGTAAAGCTCGACACAGTGGTCGCGTGGCCGCAAACGGTGTAGCGATCGAATCTCCGAATTGAAAGATATATGAGATTGAAATCAAGATCAAGGATTTGGAGTTTTCCTTTGTTCTTCCCCTTTTCTTTCTTGTGTTCAGCAGGCATGCATATGAAAAAGGAAAAGGGAGGCTGAGTTCACTAAGTGTGGGTTGGATTGGGTTAGGCCTTGGGTCTAAAGTAGGCTCGGTTTGATCGGTTTGATCTGTTGGTTCGGTTTTAGACTAAAATTTTTAAAATTAGTGTTAATATTCATATTTTTAATATTTTTACCTCGTTAGATTAATAAAATTTAATTCTCTAATTTATTTAATTAATAATTAATTTATTAACTAATTATTCATTAATTATGCAGAATTTACAGACTTTACTATTCTCCTTCCACGGAATTTCTAGCCCCTTAGCCAAACCAACTAGCTCCACAAAAAAAAAAAAAAAAAAACATTACCAAAACATTCTTCCTTTAACACTCATTCCATAATCAAAGTATTCTTCTTAGTTTCATAGAAAAATAATACTTTGAAAGAATGGAGTCTATTAACTCCTTTAATATTGGAAACTGTCAGAAATTTTTTTAAATCTGGACAATTTTCACATGAGCATCTTCATATTTTTCCAGGTGCCAATTATTTGGTAGCATCTTCTCCTTTTTCAATAACAACCAAATCTTCTTGATATTGTGTTTTATTATTAAAACTATGACTTGAGAAAACTGAATTCCTTTCAAACCCCTTGATATGCTTGTACGTAGATGCCTTCCTAACCAACTGCTTTATATTTTGTTTTCTTATACTCTTGTTTTCTTCTTTCTTCTTTGTAGCAGCAAAACAAAATGATGCACAAGCATTAGTAGGTTGCTTCGAGACTACTACAACCCCCTTGCTCTTCCTTATTTCTTCCGATTCTCTTTGAGTAACAGTAACAGTCTTAACAATGCTATTTTCTTTTGCTAGTAGCTTCCTCTGCCCACTTTGAACCTCTTCTTCATCACCTTTATAGACATTGTGAGTTTCTTTTTTGAAATAATAGGCTAGAAACCTCCATATTAAACATACTAGAATTGGTTTCTTCGATCTTTGAACCCCTTCCTCTCCATACCTTAAGTAGTTTAGAATTTGGTTTTCTTTTTGCAGCATTAATCTTCTCCCAAATTGATATGTCCTAAGCCAAGCTGCCTATAACTCCTCACCCGTATCCCATTCCACTGTGTCTTTTAAATAGCTATTGTAGGATCTGATTTCATGACCGACACATCTACAATAGTGGCAAAAATTGTCAGTTCTTTCATATTTGAGTTATAGGTCTAGGAAGCATGCCTTATAAGGGTGTGGATACCTCTCCTTAGCATGACGCGTTTTGACGAGTGAGTGTGGGGGGCTTCGACTATCATCCCTATCGTCAAAGGAAAAACTGTGAGGCCTTATGTGTAAAGCGGACAATATCGTGCTAGCGGGTGGTCTGGGCTGTTACAGATGGTATCAGAGCTGGAGCTCGGATTGATGTGCCAGCGAGGGCGCTGGACTCCCTTAGGGGGGTGGATTGTAAGGTCCCACATTGGTTGGGGAGGGGAACGAAGCATGCCTTATAAGGGTGTGGATGCCTCTTCCTAGCATGACGTATTTTGACGAGTGAGTGGGGGGGCTTCGGCTATCATCTCTATCGTCAAAGGTAAAACCGTGAGGCCTTATGTGCCAAAGCGGACAATATTGTGCTAGCGGGTGGTCTGGGCTGTTACACTTACAAAGTTTATTAATACATATATTGGCCAGAGAGAGCCTCACCTGTAAGACCGAGGTTGCTTACAGAAGTTATGTTTGCGTACATTAGCTCAAGAGAGTCACACCTGTAAGACAGAGGTTGCTTACAGAGGTTATGGCACTGGAAACCAAACTTACACAAATGTTGCTGAGTTATGTCGGGAGCGGGGTCAAAACCGACTGATGAACTCATTACCTGCACTAGGGATAAACATACATCATACTTGTTTGTGCATATTTGTTTGTGAGTGTGTTTTCTATGATTGTGTGTGCTTGTGATTGGGTTTTGTGTTCTATAATTTTTGAATTGGCTCGTACTTTGTTGACTGTTGTTCCTGACCAAGTATATATAAAATGGACATAACTATACACCTTGACCCTACTAAAAATTTTCCAGTTCTTACCCCCTATTTCCATCCCTTTTAGCAATAGGTGCGAAGGTTTAGTCCGGGGTTACAGGAGCATAGAAGGTTATGTTTACAAGTTGAATTGTTAGATTTTATTTTCCCCTCGTCGTTTATTATTTTTAGTTTTTTAGAGGGGATAGCATTTGCATTTTGAGAATCTTGAAATAAGTCTATGTATATAATGATATATATATATATATATATATATATATATATATATATATCTATCTATCTTTATGTTTAAGTGATTAAAAGTCAAAACATTCCGCTTTCTTAATTGAGGATTTTGGGTCATATTCGCAAAGGCTCAATATTAAATAAACATAGTATGAAATTAAAGGTTTAGAGGTAAGTAATGCCTAAGATTTTGGTACGATCATGAGGTGCTAAAAGTTAGGGTGTTACATTCAACAAGCTGGGCCCATCATGAGTTAGATAAAAATAAAATTTCATTTGTAATTTGAGTTTAATTTGAATTTACATTTGCAAGTAAGAGTAGTATATAAACCGAAGGGAAGCACTTCGTTGGGGACTTTTACTCTGGGTAATTTACTTCACTTTTAGATTTTACTTTTGTACTTTTCTCTGAGCTATGAGTAGCTAACTTCCCTTTCATTGGGGGAAGGAGCTCTATTGTAATTTGATGGATCAATTATGAATTTTATTTTCTTCTTCTCTTCATCTTTCATTTGATTATCTAGAAAGAATATTTGTTCTTCATTTCAAAGACTCAAATATCTTGGAAAAGAATATGAATCTAACTTGGATTCTATGTGAACCTTGGGAAAAGAATCATAGAATTATGCTTGAAGTTCTTTCTCACAATTGTGCGAATTTAGGTTTGGGATTGATATTATGATATTTAATTAACCCACAATTTGGGTTTATGGGATTGTGTGGCTCTAAATCAGAGACTGATAAACCCCAATTTTGTGGTTTATCTTTTGCTTAATTTAGGGAATTTTATCAACTTATCTCACATTTATTCAATGAAATGCATGGTTTTGTAATTCTCCCTAAATTTGTGCTTAAGTATGTAAACACGATTTTTAGACCTTAAATTAGCTCATTTTAATTCACTTTAATTCCATTCGATGCCTTGATAAGTTTGTTGAGTAATTTCATATTCATAAGGCAAGTATTGGATGGAAGAAGTGAAGAGAAAAGCATGCAAAATGGAGAATTCATGAAGAAACAAGGATTTGGAGTGCTTAAAGCGACGCGTACGCGTGAAGATGAAGATCGTCAGGCGACGCATATGCGTGACCCATGCGTACGCGTCACAGCAAGCACGTGACCTCATTAAAGTGAATTCTCCGGGGGCTATTTTTGAGCTTCCCAAGCTCAAGTCCAACTTGTTTTTGAGGCTATTTCATGCAGAATTGAAGATTGGACAAAGGAAGAGCAATTGGTTTTAGGTTAGCATCATGTAGGTTAGTTTTCTAGAGAGAGAAGCTCCCTCTTCTCTCTAGAATTAGGGTTCTTAGGAAAATTATCATCTTAGATCTAAGTTTAATTTCTTATTTTCATCTTGTTTCATTTACAATTTCTTGTTTCTACACTTTCATTCTCTTAGTTTGTAGTGTTAATTTCCCTTTTTATGTTGATGCACTTTGTTGGATTTAGATTTCCTTTAATGCAATTTGATGTTTGATGTTCTTTTATTGTTGATTTGAGTTGTTATTGTTAATTTCTTGCATTGGGTGTTGTAGAATTTATATTTCTTGCAATTTTATTATGCTATCCTTTTATGCCTTCCAAGTATTTGACAAAATGCTTGGTTGGATGTTAGAGTAGCTTTTTAAGTATTCTTGGCTTGGAAAGAGAAATTGGACAATCTTGAGTCATTAATACCCAATTTAGATTGATGATCTAGAGTTGTTAGTTAATATTGTTTCTATTGACTCTAATCTTTTTCTAATTCAATTAGTAAGTTGATTAGGACTTTTGGATTGAGATTAACTAGCCTTATTTGACTTTCTCTTGTGTGAAGATAACATTGTACATTCTTCCATTGTTGGGGATGATGAAATGAGATAAATTCTTGTTAATCATTGTTATGATTAGTGTTCTGAGGGTTACCTAAAATTGTAGGTCAATCTCGATCGAGATCTGCGGTGGTGGCCGGAGCTGACGTGTCTGACTTGTTGGACTTGGGGATCCTTCGTCACTGGAGGGTGGTGGTACCTGCAAGAGACTCCGATGCCTAAGTTAGCATGGGCTTTAAGCAGGTATTTTGTGTAGAATCAGAGTATATGTTATACCTGGGTGCTCCAGTGTATTTATAGTAGTTTGGGCTGACCTTTCTAGATAAGATAAGTTAGTTATCTTATCTTATCTTTAAGTGAAGTCATCTTTTCTCTAAGGGGAACCGCCTTTATCTTTCTGGGCTTTGGCTGCCTTTAGATTGGGCTGTGTCCCTTCGTTTGGGCCTGCTTGGGCTTCTTATGGTGATTTGGCCGAGCTCTTTAAGGAAGAGGTCAGGGGACCTGACCTGGAGAGGTCGGTTGCTTTGTCTTCAATCAGCCCGGGTCGGATAGCTCGACCCAGGGTATGAACAGTGCCCCTGCTTGAGCTCGACTTTTTAAGGTCATGTCCTTTAGACTTTGATCATTTTTTGGGGAAATCGAGCTCGAGCATTTCGCCTTGGGTTGACCTCCAGTATGACTCCTGCTGGGATTTAAATGCGGAGTGTTTTTCTTTCTTTTTTCTCTTTAATTGCAGCGCGCGTTGCGCTTTCTTGGGAACGTGCGAGGGTTAAATGCTCATTAACTCCTCTTTTGCCGTTCCCTTCTTTCCCTCTTCTTCATTTCATTTTTGAATTTTTAAGCCTCATCTTTCAGTTTCTCCTCTCTTTTCTCTTTGCTTTTGCTCGCTGCAGTGCCTTGTTCCTCTACGCCCTCTGTTTTTGCATCTCCGTGCTTCCCCCTTTCCTTGCTTCGAAAGCGGTTGTTGGTGTGGGTTTGTTGCCGTTTCTTCCTGATCCTTCTCTCGCGCTTGCTTCTTCTTCCTCTTTAGGTTGGTTTTTTCTTTCCCTTTTATGTTTTCGTTAGTCGCCTTCTTGTATGTCTCCACTGTTACATGTGATTTTTTACTGATTTTTTCTCTGAAAATCTTGATTCATTCGAAAAAAGATTGTATCTTTTCTTTCGACATTTTGTTTTCGCGATTTTCTGAAAAAGCTTGCATCTTTGTGGTGATCCCTACACTCTTTTGCTGTGATGTGTGCCTGGTAGTTTTTGCTTCCTTAGGGTTTTATTATCGCTGTTCCTGTTTCTTTCATCCTTGCATATCCCCGTCTCTTTTCTTGGTTGTATCCCCCTGATCAAAGTCTTGGATTTTGCAGATTTGTTTGTAGATTTGAGGTTATAGCTTTGAGAAACTTTTGTGGCTTTGATGATAAACTGTCAGTAGGAAAGGTTGTAACTTTGATGTTTTTTGTTGGTGATGATGACTTTCTTGCTGCTTTGTGTGGAGTGATGTTTACTAGAGAAGGATTGTGTTTTCTTGTTGCGAGATGTTTAGGGCATAGACCGTCGATTTCCTTCTTTCCTGGTTCTTGCTTTGTTACTGCCTCCAAAGGGTGCCCCTGGACTTTAGTATGAATCCCGGAGTTTCCCTTTTACTGCCGTGTTTGACTCTTGATGTTCATATGTTATTGTCCGAATTATTTCCATATTTGTCCGAGTTGTTTGGTAGTAACCCATTTTTTTTCTTTTTCTTCTTGTAGGAATAGTTGACCTATGTCTTCCCGCAAAATCATTGTTGAGATGTCTACTAAGATCTCGGATGGCATGTCTGACTGGCTGGACTCCATTGTTTTAATGTGTGTTACTATGGCTGACCCTGAGTACTGTGTTCGAGTTAGGAGGCACCATAGGATTTGTAGTACTAGGGACCAGGAGAAAAATTATGAGTTGGTGTCACCTGACCCTGAGGAGAGGGTTAGTTTTCCTTCTTTGACTCAAGGGGAGCGTCCTTTTTTCTATACTTATGACTACTTCTTCAGTCAATTAAACATTACCATTCCTTTTACCCCTTTTGAGACCGAGCTGTTGTGGTCCTACAATGTAGCTCCTTCTCAGCTCCACCCGAACTCTTGGGGCTTCATAAAAATCTTCCAATTGTTGTGTCAGGAATTGGATATCTGACCTATCTAAACTCTTTTTCTTTATCTTTTTGTGTTGACGAAGCCTGGGGTAGCTAAGAAGAAAGCTTCCTAGATGTCTTTTCGAGCTACCCAAGGTTAGAAAGTGTTCTCCATGTATGACGAGTCCTTTAGGGATTTTAAAAACTACTAGTTCAAGGTCCGAGCTGTTGAGGGAGCTCGGCCCTTCTTCTTGGATGAAAATAATGAACCTACCTTCCCTTTGTGCTGGCAGAAGAATGTAGTAGTAGCTAGGTACTCCTGGGAAAGTCTGGATGAGGTCGAGCAGGCCTTTGTAAATGTGTTAGAGGAAAATTGGGGAGAACCTCCCCATCTTGATACGAAGAAGTTTTTAGGAGATCCTTACCTTCTTCGGGTTGAATTGGGTAGTTGCCGACTTCTTTTTTAGCTTTTCTTTATTTGTTTGTTTGTTTGCCAATCTATCCCTTTCTTGCCTGCGACTTGATTTCTTTGTTTTTATTTTTTTAGAGATGGTGAAGTCTACAGATTCTATGAAGCACTTCCGTAGGGCTAAGAAAGCGACAACTGTTCAAAATATCTCGGCGAAGGCTTCCGGAGAAGGATCTACCCAAGTTCCTCTGAAGAGGCCGACCTCGGACACTTCTGGGCTGAGGAAAATCATCCCGACTCCTCAGGTTTGTGTGGTTCCTTCTGTTCCTCTCCAGTCAACCTCTGGTGCTGCCTCTTCTCCAACTGCTGGTCCTCCCCCTAAAAAACAGAAGACTATGGATCCTTATGACTTGGATGCCCCTGATTTTGATTCCGTGGGGTTTGTTGATAATCAAATTGCTCCTTATGGTCGACTTCCAATGGATGATGTGTCCATCCTTCATCACTTGAATTTTATTACTAGTAACAATATTCGGATGGCCCATATGGGAGCAGCTCTATTTCGTACTGTTTAGGGTTTCCCAGTCCATGCGACTAAGGCTTTTTTGAAGGATGCTAAATCGGATTTTGATAGAATCAAGGGGGTGAATGATGAACTTGATGCCATGGTAATTAAGCTGGAGTTGGATTTGGAGAAGGAGAAGTCCCGTGCTACCAGGGCTGAGGCGGCTGCAAACTTGGCAGAGGAGATGACGAAGAAACATAAGGAAAGTTATACCCGCACTTATGCCGAGGTGTTGGAGCTGGGGGAGAGGCTTGATTCTTCCCGTGCGGATTACGCCGATCTCCAGGGTCATCTTGTAGATACTGTGACGGGTGCTTATGAAAACTTAAAGGCACAGGTCCGAGTTCTCGCTCCTGAACTCGACCTCACTCTCTTCAGCCTGGACAATGTGGTGAAGGATGGTAAGATAGTGCCTGCTCCGGATGATGAAGATGACGGGCCTCCTCCTGCACCGCCAGCCAAAGCTTCTGCAGCCACGACTTTTTCAAATCCTTCTGCTGAGGTTGACCATTCCGAACCTGATCCTGATTGTCAAATTCTTAATCGGGAGGATGGGACTGTGGACGCCACCCCGATGAAGATCGTTCCTCCTCCTTCAGCCACTGATGCTACTACTGGGAAAACTTTGAACCCTTTATGATTTTTTTATTTTATCTGTACAGCCCGATTTGTGGGCTTTTGAACTCTGTTTTTTGTGACTTGTCTATGGTTTGGCTCTTTTGACTTTTAGTTGCTTCTATGCAACTTTATAAGTAGAAAAACAAGATACTTTGAACTCTTGAGGCCCTCTTTTAGGTCACTTTCTGAGTCTTTAATGATAGCTGTGTTTCTTTTGATATGTTGATCATTCTTTTGCAACCTTTGTAAATTTTTATAGAGAGTTGGTACTTCTGCTTGTCCCACCTCTTTTGAACATTTCTGGTTTTGTCCATTCTCTGCTTTGGTCGAGGTGATCCTTGGGGCTAATTTGTCTGACCACTTTTTAGTGTTCTCGTAGAACCTGTTTTAGTTAGTCTGGACAATTTTGATAGCCTTGTCGTGGAGTTGTGGCTTTTTGGGCAAAGCTGTGTCCCTTTTAGCGCATGCTTTTTGTTGGTCCAACTTCTCTTGTCTATCCTTCCTAAGTTATTTTTAGTAATCCATTTTTAGTCAGACCTCGTTAGGCCACTTTTTATGGATTACTTTTTATAACTTTTTGCGTTGATCGGTTTGGTCAGACTTCTTCTTTGTCGGTCCTTCTTAAGTTATTTTTAGTAGTCCATTTTTAGTCAGACCTCGTCAGGCCACTTTTTATGGATTACTTTTTATAACTTTTTGCGTTGGTCATTTTGGTCCGACTTCTTCTTTGTCGGTCCTTCTTAAGTGATTTTTAGTAGTCCATTTTTAGTCAGACCTTGTTAGGCCACTTTTTATGGATTACTTTTTATAACTTCTTGCATTAATCTATTTTTATTGCTTTCACCTTGCCGACTTCTTTGTAATCGGGCGATGAATTTGATTTTTATTCTGCCGACTTTGTCGTGATCGGGCGATAAATTTGGTATTCATCTTGCCGACCTTGTCGTGATCGGGGGATGAATTTAGTATTCATCTTGCCGACCTTGTCGTAATCAGGCGATAAATTCTTACACTCAGATTAATGCGTCTTGGTAGGAAACTTTTTTAGGTAATCTGAAAAACTTTATTCAAGTAGGAAATATAAAATAGACAAGAATATATACATATAAGTGCTTACCTTTCTAAGTCGGGCAATTTTGTGGGTCTTGGCCTGGCGCCTCATTAAAAAACCTTTTCAAGAAAAAGAGTGCACCTTGACCTAAGATCTTTATCCCTTTCTAACTATAGTACCTTCTTAGGTTACAGGCGTGCCATGACCTTGGTAGCTCTCACCCCTCAAGGTCGGACACCTTGTAGTAGCCTTTTCCCAGTACCTCTCTAACTTGGTAAGGCCCTTTCCAGTTAGCTGCTAGCATCCCTTCTCCTGATTGTCCTTGATGGGAAGCATAAGCTGATGAATTAAAAAATTATTAAATTTGATACGTTGCAAGTATAGTTCTTAATTCACCGAAAATCTGCCTATCAATTTAGAAATGTGTCACAAAGAGTTTAAATCAAAATTACTGGGAGTTTTAAGTCCCAGGTTGTCTCCCAACAAGTTGCAGAGAAGGGTGCTATCTTATTAATCAGAGGTTCGAAGAAGTTGAGGTAAGTAAATTGGAATGTAAACTGAGGAAAATTAAATGATATGAATAAAAAAAACCTTGACTGGGAATTGATTAGTTAGAATCTCTATCATTGATGGAATGATTTTTTTGATGGATTTATAATTAACGGTTACTCTGTTTAGTTATCCTTTACTAGGTAAGGAAAAGTCAAACAAGTTGGATTACTAGATCCGTTCACGAGTTACAACCCATTTAGTTCAAGGGATTGACGTTGGTGACAGGATAGCAATTCAACAATTAACCCAATTACAAATTTTCTTTCAATCCTTCCAACTCAAGAGTTCCTTTTCAATCAATTCCCTATGAAGTAATGAAACTACTCACTCATTGTAAATAATAAACCCATAACACATAAAAGGGAATTAAAAGAAGACATGATTATTGGAATTGAAATTGAATTAAAAAGAAATAATCCTTGCATTA
The DNA here is from genome assembly GCF_059453495.1 of Arachis ipaensis. Classification (NCBI taxonomy): domain Eukaryota; kingdom Viridiplantae; phylum Streptophyta; class Magnoliopsida; order Fabales; family Fabaceae; genus Arachis; species Arachis ipaensis. The sequence goes on along the minus strand of NC_142444.1, from coordinate 36,366,452 downwards.
AATAATCATAAAAGTATCTGAATAATAAAATTGAACAAAACAAAGAATATGGAAGAATAAAACCAAGTTAAGAAAACAAACTAGAATGATGAAGTCTTGATGAGGAAATAACTCTTCTCAATGTTCCAATGCTAAGACCAATTGAAAATTAAAATTCTAAAAACTAGAGAGAAAAACCTAAGAGAGTGAAAAACTAGATCTAAAACTACTGAATGAATGTGTGTGTTGTTTTTGCATATTCTCTGACTCTAGTCTACTGTTCCGGGCCGAAAACTGGGCCAAAATAAGGTCCAAAAATCGCCCCCAGCGAATTTTGCAGATTATGCAGATCGCACATGTCACGCGATCGCGTCGTCCATGCGGACGCGTCGCTTGTGCTTTTTCCTCTCCACGCGTTCGCGTCGTCCACGCTACCACGTCGCTTGCGCTTTCTAATCCGCGCGGCCGCGCAAGCCATGCGGCCGCGTCATTGCGATTTGCGCTCCTTCGCGCGGTCGCGTGAGCCATGCGACCGCGTCACTTCTCGCTGGTTATCTCCTCAAATTCTTGTGTTCCTTCCATTTTTTGCTAGCTTCCTCTCCAATCTCCATCTCATTCATGCCCTATAAAACCTGAAACACTTGACACACAGATCACGGCATTGAATGGAATAAAGGAGAATTAAAATTAAATAATTAAATTCTCTAGGAAGCAATTTTCAAACATGTACTGAATTTAGGAAGGAAATCTAAATGCATGCTAAATTGATGAATAAGTGGGTAAGGATCATGACAAAACCACACAATTAAACACAATATAAACTATAAAATAGTGGTTTATCAACCTCCCCACACTTAAACATTAGCATGTCCTCATGCTAAATTGAAGGAGACAAGGAAATAAGTATGAACATGTAGAAACTCATGAAATGCAATGCAATCCTACATATATAAATAAATGCAACTATATGATTATTGTCCACTTGATCAAAAGTAAATAAGCCCTTCAAAACAATTACAAATCAAATTCCACTAATTCTATCATTATACAATAAAACCGATAAAAGTGCAAGAAGATAGCTTATGAAAGCAGGAAACATGAAAATTCAAGCATTGAACCCTCACTGATAATGTATGTACGCTCTAATCTCTAGTGTATAGGGTAATCACTCTATTCTTCTCTAGTCATGTTTTCTAACTTTTGTTTTTCTCCTAACCAATCAACAACAGTTAATATACCAATGCAAAGATCATGAGGTCTTTTCAGGGTTGTAATGGGGCCAAGGTGCAGGTAAGGGTATACATATGGCTAAGTGAGCTTTATAAATTGAATCTTTAATTAACCTAAGCTCTCACCTAATATACATATATTCTATATACTTTTAAATTCATGCCTAGCTACCCATAATTCCCTTTTTCAACACATACTCATATTTCAACTTTGTATTTTAATTCTATCATATGTGCATTGATCTTTGAATTCTGAATTTAACATTGGGGTAATTTTGTCCCCTTATTTATTTGTTTATCGTTTTTTTTTGAATTGAAATAAATAAAGCTTATCAACCCACATAGATTTTTTATTCTTATAGTTTCACATGAATAGGTATCCAAATTCCCTTTAAATTTTCATGACACATTCCCTTAACAACTTTTGTTCCCACAATTTCCCATACTTAACTAGCACACACAATTCTATCTTAAGCTAACCAAAGATTCAATTTGGGATATGCAATTATTTTTCAGCTTGAGGTTAGTAATGTGGTAAAATATAGAACAAATGGAGTTTTAAAGGCTCAAAGTGGTTAACAAAGGTAATTAAAAAGGGTAGGCTTGATTTGGATAAGTGAGTTTAAACAAATAATGGCCACAATCATGTGCAAGCATGTAAATATAATAAATATTGGACATATAAGATAAAACAAAATATAGATTACAATCATAGAGAAGTAAACACACAAGAATAAAATAATTATGGTTAAATAATGTAACCATACATAAAGGCTCAAATCTTTCACAGGTTATGTGTTCTTTAGCTCAAACATCATGTTCCAAATACAACTCAAGCAGATTTATCATAAAAATTTTGAAAAATTAGTGAAATTTTATTCCAAAGATAGATTTTTAAAAGAAACTTATTGTCTTTTCAATTAAGTAGAACATGCATGCAACTATTCTAACCTATGCAATTTATTCTATTCTATAAAGGGGAGAAAATCTAACTAAAATATCCTAATTATTGGTGTACAGAGAAGAGAAATTACCTCCGGACGTCAGGTACTGACCGACCTCCCCACACTTAAGGCTTTGCACCGTCCTTGGTGCCATCTGTCAGGAACAGGGGTGGGCTGGTAGCAGTATCTCCACAGTCGGGACTATCATGGCTCCCGGTGCTGGTAAAAGAAGTGGAGTCCGGAGTGTCTGAGTCCTTGAATTTTCCCATGATCAGCTCCTTGAGGTATGTGAATCGGCGCTTGTTACGGTGCTCTCTCATCTTAGCTTTCAGTTCATGCCGATCCAATTTTTCAAGTATCTGCTGGAGAAATTTCTCAGTTGTAGATGCTTGTGGTGTTGAAGAAGGAATATCTTCAACTGGCTCAGTAGGCTGGCTTGTAGTGGCTGCTGAAAGTCTGAGGTATTTCCCGTTAGGGACATATTGATCATCCTGTGGAAGCATGGCTTTGGTGTCCCCAGCTCTGTAGGAGACTCCGGCTGCTGAGATAAGATTTGAGACCAGGGCGGGAAAAGGTAGGATGCCCGCGATTTGTACGTGCTCCATGGCATTCCGGATGTGTCTTGAGAGATTCAGAGGTTGGTCTGTAAGGATGCACCATAGTAGAACAGCCATGTCTGCAGTGAAGGAGGACTCATGAGTGCTCAGAAAGACGTAATGGGACATGATCTGTGCCAATACACGAGCCTCCAAGGTAAGTGCGGAAGCCAAGATTCCCTTAGGGCGGGTACGGTGGTATCCGTAGATCCAACGGCTGCCAGGTAATGCGATGACTCCGAGAACGGAGTCCTAGTCAAATTGGTATCTCTGGCGCTGAAGGGTGGCTTCTTGAAAAGCGTCCATTCCTGCTGGAATAGGGGGAAGACTCAGAACGTGCTGAATGGCCTCTTCTGTGATGGGGACTTGTTGCTGCCAGACATAAACAGACTGCAGGGTCGGTATGTAGAAGTTGGAGTAGAACTCAACTACCCAAGAGAGATTGACCTGCCTCGGCTGTCTCCGTAAGAAACCCCATTGTCTTCGTTCAATTTGCGGCTCAACAAAGGAGGCAATATTGGATGGGAGGATAAGAAGGTATTCATTGTTATAGTTCCTTTCTGCTAGGATAGGGAACATCTGCTCACAGTTGCGATTGGGAAATCGCGCAGTGTCCTTTGCTGGAAAGGCTTTCTCCTTGTCGTCAACCTTTATTATCCTCTTAACTCTTTTTGTTGAGGGCTTGACTGTGGTTGAAGAAGGCTCTGCCACTAATGCTCTTTTAGTTCCTCTTCTTGTTGGTGGTTTGGAAGTAGCTTTCTCTTTTCCTTTCTTGGTGGCCATCCTGAAAGAAGGGAAGAGAAAGGAAATTAAATTCAAAGAGATAGAGCAAGGAAGAGGGTATTGTAAGTGATAGCCAATGCACAATAAAGATAAATAGCATTAACACATGGTCCGGATTACATGTGAAAAGCTCATCAATGGAAATATAGCAAGTGCATGTAGGACAATGGAATGCAAGAGGTTTATTGGCATGCAGGCAAATGCATGAGTAGCATATATCAAACATTCAATGTCCAATTCAGATTACCATTTGTAACAAACTAGCCATCACGTTTGTATTGACAATTAAATTTAATTAATAAAATATGAAAGGGAATTTGTGAAAAGCAAGCATTGCATATTAGAGTAAAATAATGTGAAGAAGTGCATAATGCCATATGGGCTTTTTCACAAACACATAGCATGCATGTAGAATAAGCTCTTGAAAGTATGAATTTGAACATGCAAGCAATCCTTTAAAAAGTAATATATATGATTGTCAAACAAATTTATAACAAACCATAAGCATATAAAGATGAATAATGACTCACATAAATAGATAACACCAAGTAAAAAGGAAAAGAAAAGAAAAGAAAATAAGAACAATGAAGGAAAGATAAGAAGATAACATATGAAAATAAGAAGAATAGTAGAAAAGTGAGAAAGAAGAAAAGAAAAACCTTGTTAATGGGGGTGAGAAAGATAGAGAATGAAAGGTGAGATAGAAAGGGGAAGGGAGAAAGAAGAAAGAAGGAGGGAAAAGAAAAATTAGGATTTGGAGGAAAGAAAGATAAGATAATTTGAAAACTGAGGTTGAGCTGTGTGGCGCATGCGACGCGGCCGCGGAAGGCACGCGTTCGCGTGGTTGCGCTCCAGGGAAGATGACGCGATCGCGTCGGTCACGCGGTCGCGTGACCTATGTTGCGCTGCTGGCGCGAGTGCAGCCTCGCTCCAGCACAACTCTCTGTTCGATTCATTTTAATTGCCAAAATTGGGTGACGCGATCGCGTGGGTCACGCGATCGCATGAGTGTGCGTTATAAAATGGGTGATGCGGCCGCGTGACAAGGATTGTGCTTCCAGCACCAATCCAGCATCACTCTCGCACAGAATGCGACTGTGCACCCTTTTACGTCGAAAACTCAGGGCACGCGGTCGCGTGGGAGGCCATGATTTCCATGCGACGCGGTCGCGTCAGCGACGCGGTCGCGTGGGGTAATTTGTGCCATTGGCACGACTCCAGCGCTGCTCCTGCGTAACTTTCTGTTCATTTTTATTTTTCTTTACTCCCCCTGCCACGCGGACGCGTCGCTGGTGCAATCGCGTCGCGCGGCGAAATTTTTTTTTTTTAAAAGTGAAAAAAAGAACGATCTTACCGCGGTGGGTTGTCTCCCACCAAGCACTTTGCTTTAACGTCCGTAAGTTGGATGCTCCACTAGCTCAATCTGCTGCTATGTGGGGATCTTCCAAGTGGAGGATCTCAATCTCCTTGCTTTTCTGCACTTTCTCACTATGGTACAGCTTCAGGCGGTGTCCATTAACCTTAATAAGTTCAGAGCTTGAAGGATGGCTTAGGTGATAAACTTCGTACGGTTCAGCCTTTTCTACTCTGTATGGACCTTCCCATTTTGATCTTAACTTACTGGGAATTAGCCTTAGTCGAGATTTGTAAAGGAGGACGAAATCTCCAGGTTGAAATTCTTTCTTCTTGATGTTTTGATCATGCACAACTTTCATCCTTTCCTTGCAAATTCTGGAATTCTCATAAGCTTCTAGGCGAAGGTTCTCCAGTTCCTGCAGTTGCAACTTCCTTTCAGCTCCGGCCTTCTCAATTTCCATGTTGCACTCTTTAACAGCCCAGAAGGCTCTGTGTTCGATTTCAACTGGGAGATGGCAAGCTTTTCCATAAACTAAGCGAAAGGGACTCATCCCAATGGGTGTCTTGTATGCTGTTCTATATGCCCACAGTGCATCTTGTAGCCTGGTGCTCCAGTCTTTTCTATGAGGCTTCACTATCTTTTGCAAGATACGCTTAATTTCTCTGTTCGACACCTCGGCTTGCCCATTAGTTTGGGGATGGTAAGCTGTTGCAACTTTATGGATTATCCCATGCTTCTTCATCAATCCTGTTAGTCTCCTGTTACAAAAATGGGTGCCTTGATTGCTCACGATCGCTCGTGGTGATCCAAAACAGCATATAATGTGGTTTCTCACAAAGGAAACAACAGTGTTAGCATCGTCAGTGCGGGTAGGGATTGCTTCCACCCATTTGGAAATATAATCCACAGCTAACAATATATAAAAATATCCACTAGAATTTGGAAATGGACCCATGAAGTCAATGCCCCATACATCAAAAACTTCACAGAAAAGCATATAGTGTTGAGGCATCTCATCCCTCCTGGATATATTACCAAATTTCTGGCATGGGATACAAGATTTGCAAAACTCAGCAGCGTCTCTAAAAAGAGTAGGCCACCAGAATCCACAGTCTAAGATCTTTCTAGCTGTTCGTTGAGGGCCAAAATGTCCTCCACTCTCAGATGAGTGACATGCCTCTAAAATGGACTGGAATTCTGATTGAGGCACACAACATCTAATTATCTGGTCAGCGCCACATCTCCATAAATATGGGTCATCCCATATATAATATTTAGACTCACTTTTCAGCTTGTCTCTTTGATGTTTAGAAAAATGTGGAGGAAATGTGCGGCTAACTAAATAATTAGCAACAGGTGCATACCAAGGGACTACCTCAGATACTGCTTGTAGGTTATCAAAAGGAAAATTATCATCTATAGGAGTAGAATCATCCTTAATATGTTCAAGGTGACTCAAGTGGTCTGCTACTAAATTCTGATTACCACTCCTATCCTTTATTTCTAAATTATATTCTTGTAGCATCAGTATCCAACGTATAAGCCTTGGTTTGGACTCCTTTTTAGCTAATAGATACTTTAGAGCTGCGTGGTCCGAATACACCACTACTTTGGTACCAAGTAAATAGGCCCGGAATTTATCCAGAGCAAAAACAATAGCAAGAAGTTCTTTCTCAATAGTAGTATAATTGGACTGGGCAGTGTCTAAAGTCTTAGACGCATAGGCAATAACAAAAGGATCCTTACCTTCACGCTGAGCCAGCGCTGCTCCTACTGCATGGTTGGAAGCATCGCACATGATTTCAAACGGCTGGCTCCAGTTGGGTCCTCTCACAATTGGGGCTTGAGTTAGAGCAGTCTTCAGCTTATCAAATGCTTGTTTGCAATCTTCACTGAACTCGAACTCAATGTCCTTCTGCAGTAATCTGGATAAGGGAAGTGCCACCTTACTAAAGTCTTTAATAAATCTCCTGTAGAAACCTGCATGGCCAAGGAACGAACGGACTTCCCTCACAGAAGAGGGGTAAGGTAAACTAGAAATAACATTCACCTTTGCTGGGTCTACAGAAATGCCATTATTAGATACCACATGTCCTAATACAATCCCTTGTTTTACCATAAAGTGGCATTTTTCGAAATTCAATACAAGGTTTGTATTAATACATCTATCCAATACTCTAGATAATCCCTCTAAGCAAAGGGTAAAAAAATCACCATAAACGCTAAAATCGTCCATAAAAACTTCCATACAGTCCTCAGTAAGGTCAGAGAAAAGACTCATCATACACCTTTGGAAAGTAGCTGGTGCATTGCATAAGCCAAAGGGCATTCTCTTATAAGAATAAGTCCCAAAAGGACATGTAAAAGTAGTCTTTTCCTGATCCTCAGGAGCTATATGAATCTGGAAATAACCTGTGTAACCATCTAGAAAGCAATAATGTGATTTACCTGACAGGCGATCCAGCATTTGATCAATGAATGGAAGTGGGTAGTGATCCTTACGGGTAGCTTGGTTGAGACGCCTGTAATCAATGCAGACTCTCCAAGCATTCTGAACTCTAGTTGCTATGAGCTCTCCATGCTCATCCTTCACTGTAGTGACTCCAGACTTCTTGGGCACCACTTGTACTGGGCTTACCCATTCACTGTCTGAAATGGGATATATGATACCGGCCTCCAATAGTCTGGTCACCTCCTTCTTGACAACTTCCAAGATGGTGGGATTCAATCTTCTCTGGGGTTGACGGACAGGTCTTGCTCCCTCTTCTAAAAATATTCTGTGCTCGCATACTTGAGGGTTGATTCCCACTATGTCTGCCAAGCTCCACCCAATTGCCTTCTTATGCTTCCTCAGCACATCAAGTAGCTGCTCTTCTTGTTGAGGAGTCAGTTCTCTTGCAATAATAATCAGTGGGAAATGTGAGCCCTTTAATGTTCACCAAAACATCTTCAGCAACTCCAGCCACTGTAATAATGCTTTTATCTGCTAACACAAAACGAGCTGCCGACCTTTTTAAGGGAGGGAGCCTCAAAACATCATATATAGACAAAGGCATTATACTGACACATGCTCCTAAATCACATATGCAATCATAAATTACTACACCACCAATAGTACAACTAACTATGCAAGGACCTGGATCACTACACTTTTCAGGTAATCCTCCTATTAAAGCAGATATAGAACTACCTAAAGGAATAGTTTCTAATTCATTAATCTTGTCTTTATGGATACATAAGTCTTTTAGAAACTTTGCATATTTAGGTACCTGCTGAATAACATCAAAAAGGGGGACAGTTACCTCGACCTTTTCGAATATCTCTACCATTTTAGGATAAGGTTCCAGCTGCTTCCTGGGCTTCCTTGCAAGCTGTGGAAATGGAATGGAAACAGTGGTTTCCGTGGTGCCTGCGCCTTTTGGTGCTTCTTCTTGTGGTTGAGCTATCTCTTCTTCAGCTATGTCCTGTATATCCTCTTCCTCTTCAACATCTTCGATTTCCACCACCTCTTCAGCTGAGGCGTATTCTGGTGAGCTTGGTTCCTCCTGATTCCTCTCCTGTAGTGTAGTTCCAGACCTCAGGGTGATGGCATTAATGCCTCCCTTTGGATTGGGTAATGGTTGAGAGGGGATTCCAGTGGTGCTTGAAGGTTGGTTACTGGAATTTTGTGCTGAACCAAGCTGTGTCATAAAAGCTTGCAGAGTAGAGGTGAGACCATTCAGATTGGCGTTAATACTGTTCACGATGGTACTTTTCATGGCTAGTTGTCTTTTCTCAAAAGCTTGTAATAAATCTTCATTAGAAGATACAAAAGAATGAGTAAATTGAGAGGTTTGCTGCTGATTGTTCGGTGGTCCTTGGTTTTGCCTCAGGTGAGGTGCTCGGTAAGGTTGATTTTGCTGCCTGTTGTTGTTATTATTCCACCTCTGATTTCCCTGATTATCTCTACCTCCCCTGTTATTATTGTCCCTCCAATTCTGGTTTGAATTGTTCTGCCATCCATGGTTATTATTTCCATTTTGATTGTTCCCTTGGTTGGGACGGTCATAAAAGTTGTGAGTGGATGCCACCATGTTGTCTTCTTGTTGGAGCTGCAGGCATTCATTAGTGTAATGGTTGTAATCAGCACAAATTCCGCAAATTCTTTGTGGGACTAGTTGTTGGTTTTGCTGCGGTTGAGTTTGCTGAGCTTGTTGATTCAACTGCATTTGCTTCAGCAGGTTGGTCATCTCACAGATGCTTTGAGTTAGAGCAGCAGTCTCTCTGCCAGAAGATACTTCTGCAACGGCTTTTGAACGGCCTTGCTTCTGTCTGTGGTTCCGAGTAGATTCAGCTAAATCACTGATCAATTGCCAAGCTTCATCAGTGGTCTTGTACTTCTTCATAGACCCATTGCTGGCACTTTCCAATGTGGTCTTATCTTGGGGCCTCATACCTTGTGTGGTATAGCTGAGTAGCACGATCTTGTCAATCATGTGGTGGGGGCATGCTTCCAGAAGATTATTGAAGCGCTCCCAGTATTCGAAGAGAGTCTCATTGTCATCCTGAACAATCGTAGAGATATCCTTCCTCAGTTTATCAGTAACTTCAGATGAAAAGAATTTCTCCAGAAACTCCTTTCTGAGTGTATCCCAGTTGGATACATTTGCTAGAGGTTGAGTGTAGTACCACTCTCTTACTTTTCTCTCAAGAGAAAACGAAAAATCTTTCAGCAGAATTGAAGTTTCATCAGTGCCGTCACGCCTGACAGTAAAACAGGCTGCCTGGAAATCTCTCAAGTGCTTGATAGGCTCTTGAGCAGGTAGGCCATGAAACTTGGGCATCAAATTTAACAGTGCGGTCTTTATTTCAAAATCTGTAGCTACCGCTGGATGATGCGCTTGAAACGGTTGCGTTGTAAAATCAGGAGCTCCTTCCTCCTGAATGGTAACTCTTCTAGCTGCCATGTTTTCTGCACGTAAAACAACCAAATCAGTAGAACGGGGGTTGGTTTTTTCCTCAGATTCACTTTCAGATCTGCCCTCAGAGCGGGCTAACCTACGCTGTTCTCGCCTTATTCGTGAAATAGTCCTTTCAATTTTAGGATCGAATATTAGCAAGCGCGGATCAGGAAGTGAATGCATCATTTGACGGAAGAAACATGCAGCTCATAGTAGCAAAATTAAACACAATTCAAATAAATAAATTCTAATTAATAAAATTAGCACTCTATTGCAACTCTCCGGCAACGGCGCCAAAAATTGATGGGAAGCAGAAGCTGATGAATTAAAAAATTATTAAATTTGATACGTTGCAAGTATAGTTCTTAATTCACCGAAAATCTGCCTATCAATTTAGAAATGTGTCACAAAGAGTTTAAATCAAAATTACTGGGAGTTTTAAGTCCCAGGTCGTCTCCCAACGAGTTGCAGAGAAGGGTGCTATCTTATTAATCAGAGGTTCGAAGAAGTTGAGGTAAGTAAATTGGAATGTAAACTGAGGAAAATTAAATGATATGAATAAAAAAACCTTGACTGGGAATTGATTGGTTAGAATCTCTATCATTGATGGAATGATTTTTTTGATGGATTTATAATTAACGGTTACTCTGTTTAGTTATCCTTTACTAGGTAAGGGAAAGTCAAACAAGTTGGATTACTAGATCCGTTCACGAGTTACAACCCACTTAGTTCAAGGGATTGACGTTGGTGACAGGATAGCAATTCAACAATTAACCCAATTACAAATTTTCTTTCAATCCTTCCAACTCAAGAGTTCCTTTTCAATCAATTCCCCATCAAGTAATGAAACTACTCACTCATTGTAAATAATAAACCCATAACACATAAAAGGGAATTAAAAGAAGACATGATTATTGGAATTAAAATTGAATTAAAAAGAAATAATCCTTGCATTAAATAATCATAAAAGTATCTGAATAATAAAAGAGTAAAGTATCGTTTTTGTCCCCAACGTTTGGGGTAAGTTTTATTTGTGTCCCTAACGTTTAAATCGTCTTATTTGTATCCTTAACGTTTATAAAAGTGATTCAATGTTATCCTACTATCAATTATACTAACAAATATGATTATATTTTTCAATTATTCTCACTTGGATGTATTTATTCTCAATTAGGTCCCACTTGGATGTGGTCGATTTTAATATTATACCCACTATTTATGTTTAAATTCAATTATGTCATAGAAAAGTGAATTATGTAAATATTGTAGGAATTAGTTTCAACATCTGATGACCTATTTTTCGGAGTAGATCATCGATTCTATCCCAGACATTTGTATTCTAACTTCAAGAAGAGATTTTTAAAACTCAAACTAAAGCGCTCATGATGTGTAATTGACAGCAGGATAACATTGAATCACTTTTACAAACGTTAGGGACACAAATAGGATTTATCCCAAACGTTCGGGACAAAAACGATACTTTACTCATAATAAAATTGAACAAAACAAAGAATATGGAAGAATAAAACCAAGTTAAGAAAACAAACTAGAATGATGAAGTCTTGATGAGGAAATAACTCTTCTCAATATTCCAATGCTAAGACCAATTGAAAATTAAAATTCTAAAAACTAGAGAGAAAAACCTAAGAGAGTGAAAAACTAGATCTAAAACTACTGAATGAATGTGTGTGTTGTTTCTGCATATTCTCTGACTCTAGTCTGCTGTTCCGGGCCAAAAACTGGGCTGAAATAAGGTCCAAAAATCTCCCCCAGCGAATTCTGCAGATTATGCAGATCGCACATGTCACGCGATCGCGTCGTCCATGCGGACGCGTCGCTTGCGCTTTTTCCTCTCCACGCGTTCGCGTCGTCCACGCTACCGCATCGCTTGCGCTTTCCAATCCGCGCGGCCGCGCAAGCCATGCGGCTGCGTCACTGCGATTTGCGCTCCTTCGCGTGGTCGCGTGAGCCATGCGACCGCGTCACTTCTCGTTGGTTATCTCCTCAAATTATTGTGTTCCTTCCATTTTTTGCTAGCTTCCTCTCCAATCTCCATCTCATTCATGCCCTATAAAGCCTGAAACACTTGACACACAGATCACGGCATCGAATAGAATAAAGGAGAATTAAAATTAAATAATTAAAGTCTCTAGGAAGCAATTTTCAAACATGTACTGAATTTAGGAAGGAAATCTAAATACATGCTAAATTGATGAATAATTGGGTAAGGATCATGAGAAAACCACACAATTAAACACAATATAAACTATAAAATAGTGGTTTATCAGTCCTGGTCCGATGTCATTTCAGATTAGGATGAGATCGTTGATAGCGAAACTTTACTGGACTACCTTTTCGGTTGTACCTTGAAGCCATTCGACGCTTTAATGCTTCCTCTCAAATCTGAGCTCTTTCTCGGACCTCGGGTAGTAGGTCGAGTTCCTCCCTTTGATTTTTGGAGTTGATCTCTTCATTGTAGAGGATCATTATGGGGGATCCTTCCTCTATCTCCACTGGGATCATTGCCTCCATTTCGTAAGCAAGTCGGAAGGGTGATTCTCCTGTGGTGGAGTATGGAGTTGTCCGATATGCCCATAGGACTTGTGGGAGCTCTTCGGCCCAAGCTCCCTTTGCACCCTGTAGTCTCCGTTTTAACCCGGCTAGTATGACTTTGTTGGCAGCTTTTGTCTGTCCGTTAGCTTGTGGGTGTTCTATGGATGTAAATTGGTGCTTTATTTTCAAGTCAGCTACCAAGTTCCTGAAACCTATATTAGTAAATTGAGTGCCATTATCTGTAGTAATGGAGTAAGGAACCCCAAACCTTGTAATAATGTTTCTGTATAGAAATTTCCGACTTCTTTGAGCGGTGGCATTGGCTAGGGGCTCTGCCTCAATCCATTTTGTGAAATAGTCCACTCCTACAATGAGGAACTTGACTTGTCCCGATCCTTGGAGAAAGGGTCCGAGGAGGTCTAGTCCCCATTTTGCGAACGGCCAGGGTGACGTTACACTGATGAGCTCTTCTGGTAGAGCGATGTGGAAGTTAGCATGCTTCTGACATGGTGGACATGTCTTGACGAACTCTGTCGCTTCCTTGTGTAAGGTTGGCCAGAAGAATCTAGCTCGGAGTACCTTTTTAGAAAGAGCTTGTGCCCCCCAAGTGGTTGCCACACATGCCACTGTGTACTTTTTCCAGGACTTCAGTTGTATTGGAAGTCGGTACGCATTTTAGGAGGGGTGTTGAGATCACTCTCCTATATAAGATGTCGCCCACCATAGTGTAGTACTGTGCTTCTCGTATCAACCTCTTTGCCTCCTTCTTATCTGTGGGGAGTGTCTTTGTCTTAAGGTAGCTGATAATGAGGGTCATCCACCCTTGATCTTGACCAGATATGGTTAGGACCTTTTCTTCCTCTGTGATTGATGGGCTTTGCAATGTTTCTTGGATGAGGCTTCTGTTATTGCCCCCTGGTTTGGTGCTAGCTAGTTTTGAGAGTGCATTCGCTCGAGCATTCTGTTCCTGAGGTATATGTTGGACCTCATATTCCCCGATCTGTCCGAGCTGTTCTCTAGTTTTGTCGAGATATTTCTTCATGGTAGAGTCCTTAGCTTGGTAGCTCCCTTCTATTTGTAAGGTAACTACTTGTGAATCACTGAAGATGGTGAGCTTTTGAACTCCTATCTCTTTAGCCAGCCTCAAACCAGCCAGTAATGCCTCATATTCAGCTTGATTATCTGAAGCAGGGAATTTGAACTTTAGTGAGAGTTTGATTTGGGTTTCCTGATTGCTTTCTATTATCACACCTACGCCACTTCCGGTTTTGTTTGAAGAGCCGTCTACGTAGAGGTTCCATCTTGTGGGAGTTCCCGGGGTATAAGTGTACTCGGCAATGAAGTCGGCCAGATATTGTGATTTGATGACTGTCTGAGCTTCATATTAAAGATCAAATTCGGACAACTCGATCGCCCATTGCAGGATTCTTCCCGCTAGGTCTGTCTTCTGTAGAATGCCTTTTATGGGCTGGTTAGTTCGAACTTTGATAATGTGCGCTTGAAAGTACGGGCAAAGTCATCGAGAAGTGAGTATTAGTGCGTAGGCAAACTTTTCTATCTTTTGATAGTTCAGTTCGGCCCCTTGTAAGGCTTTGCTGATGAAGTAGATGGGTTGCTGCTCACCTTCGTTTTCTCTGACAAGTGCTGAAGTGATTGCCCAATTTTCCACTGCGAGGTATAATATGAGTACTTCTCCTTCCCGTGGTCGGGTAAGAACTGGTGGTTACCCCAAGAATTTTTTGAAATATTAGAAGGCTTGCTCACACTCTGTTGTCCACTAAAACCTCTTTCCTTTCCTTAATGTGGCGTAAAAGGGAAGAGATCTGATGGCTGAGCCGGCTAGAAACCTGGACAGGGCTGCAAGTCTTCCGTTGAGCTGTTGTACTTCTTTGACGCAAGTCAGGCTTTTCATGTCGAGTATATCCTGACATTTATCTGGATTTGCCTCGATTCCTCTTTGCGTGATCATGAAGCCCAAGAGTTTGCCAGCTTCTACCGCAAAGGTGCATTTTGCGGGATTAAGTCGCATTCCATGCTTTTTGATAGTGTCGAACACTTTGGTTAGGTCGGGCAACAAGGATTCTTCACTTTGTGTTTTTACCAGCATATCGTCTACGTAAACCTCCATTAATTTCCCAATATGGTCTGCAAAGACTTTGTTCATCAATCTTTGGTAGGTAGCTCCTACGTTTTTGAGCCCAAATGGCATGACGATATAGCAGTGGTTTGCTTTTGGGGTTAAGAAAGAGGTCTTTTCTTGGTCGGGTGGATACATTGGGATTTGATTGTATCTTGAATAAGCATCCATGAAGAAGAGGTATTTATATCCAGAAGAGGCATCCACTAGAGCATCTATACTTGGGAGTGGGTAGGGATCTTTTGGACAGGCTTTATTGAGAGCAGTGTAGTCAGTGCACATCCGCCACTTCCCATTTGACTTTTTTACCAAGACAACATTGGCTAACCATAGTGGGTACTTGACCTCTCTTATGAATCCTGCCTCCAGTAAGGCTTGTACCTGTTCTTCCACAACTTGGGACTTTTCTGGTCCGAGCTTCCTACGTTTCTGCTGCACTGGTCGAGATCCTGGGTATACCGTCAGTTTGTGGCACATTAGTTTGGGATCTATGCCCGGCATGTCTGTGGCCTTCCACGCAAAGAGATCGGTATTATCCTTTAGAAATTGTATCAGAGATTCCTTTAAATCTCCCTTTAAGGTAGCCCCGACATTTGTCCTCTTATCCCGGGCATCACCTATTTGGACCTCTTCAGTCTCGCCTTCATGTTGTGGACGAAGTTCCTTACGAGCTCGAACTCCTTCGAGTTCAATAATATTGACTTCCTCTCCTTTGGGGTTGCCTTTAAGGTTCAGACTTTCATTGTAACAGTGTCGTGCAATTTTTTATCTCCTTTTATTGTGGCGATCCCTTCCGGAGTTGGAAACTTCATGCACAGATGTGGAGTCGAAACCACTGCGGCGAGCTGGTTCAGTGTTTTCTGACCTATTAGGGCGTTGTAAGGTGAGCTCACGTCAACTACGATTTAGTCTATGTTGAGTGTCCTTGACTGGGTTCCCTTTCCAAAGGTTGTGTGTAGTGAGATATATCCAAGTGGTTGGATTGGAGTATCTCCCAGTCCGAACAAACTATTCGGGTATGCCCTGAGCTCTTTATCTTACAAACCGAGTTTGTCGAAGGCGGGTTTGAACAAGATATCCATGGAGCTTCCTTGGTCTACTAGTATTCTGTGGAGATTAGAATTGACCAATATGATAGTGATGACCATGGGATCATCATGTCCCGAGATGATGCCTGTTGCATCTTCTTGGGTGAAGGTAATGGTGGGGAGGTCGAATGACCTCTCCCTTTCCCCAACATGATATACCTCTTTAAGGTGTCTTTTGTGAGATGATTTAGAGATCCCTCCTCCTGCAAATCCTCCATTTATCATACGAACATGTCTCTCAGGAGTGTGAGGTGGTCGTTCAGCTTGTCTGACCTCTTCATCCCTTCTTCTTTTTCTTGGTTCATCTGCTTTGTTGGCTAAGTACCGATCTAGTCGCCCTTCTCTTGCCAATTTCTCTATGACATTTTTTAGGTCGAAGCACTCGTTAGTAGGATGTTCGTAGATTCGGTGGTATTCGCAGTACTCTATTTGACTTCTCCCTCCTTTTTTGCTTTTAATTAGGCGAGGTGGTGGGATCTTCTCAGTGTTGCATATTTCTCGATAAAACATCCACAAGAGACACTCGGAGAGGGGTGTAATTGTGGTATTTTATAGGCTTCTCACCGGGTTGATCTTCTTTTTTCTTGGACTCTTTATCCTTGTTCCTAGATGGGTAGGAGAATCCAAGTTTTGAGGTCTCTCCTAGTCGTGAGTTCTCCTCCATATTAATATACTTTTCTGCCCTTTCTTGTACCTCGTTCAGAGATATTGGATGCTTTTTTGATATGGAGTGACTAAAAGGTCCTTCTCGCAGGCCATTGATGAGACCCATGATGGCTGCTTCAGTTGGAAGACTTTGTATGTCCAGACACGCTTTGTTGAATCTTTCCATGTAGTTGCGAAGACTTTCCCAATCTCCTTGCTTGATCCCTAATAGGCTCGGGGCGTGTTTGGCTTTGTCCTTTTGGATGGAGAATCTGGAAAGGAATTTTTTGGCTAAGTCGTCAAAACTTGTGATGGATCTAGGAGGCAAACTGTCGAACCACTTTATTGCTGTCTTTGTGAGGGTAGTCGGGAAGGCTTTACACCAAACGGCATCCGAGGCGTCAGTGAGATACATTCTGCTTCTGAAATTGCTGAGATGATGGCTTGGATCCGAGGTACCGTTGTATGAAGTCATGTCGGGAGCTTTAAAATCCTTTGGGACTTTAGATTTCATGATCTCTTTGGTGAAAAGATGTTGGTCTTTGTGGGAGTTATCTTCATGGTTGGGATAAGCAGTTTTGGTCTTGAGATTTGCTTCGAGTTTTGCAAGCTTGTCCTCTAGCTCTCGGCAACGTCTAGCTTCTCTTTAGAGGTCTCTTTCAGCCTCCCACTGATGTTCAGCCTCCTGTTCGAGCTGTTTGAGACGATCCTGTTGTTCTTGGATAGCTTTCAAAATTTCTGTGTTGGAGGGTTGTTTATCCCCTTTGTTTTGAGGTGCATCTTTTGATGTGACCTCCGTATTTCTGTGTTGGAGTTGTGATCATTGTCAAGGTTGTCCGCCATGAGGATGGAAAGACTTCTAGGTTCCCCGGCAACGGCGCCAATGTTCTGAGGGTTACCTGAAACTGTAGGTCGATCTCGGTCGAGATCTGCGGTGGTGGCCGGAGCTGACGTGTCCGACTTGTTGGACTTGGTGGTGCTGCTGATCCTTCGTCATCAGAGGGTGGTGGTACCTACAAGAGACTCCGATGCCTAAGTTAGCATGGGCTTTAAGCAGGTATTTTGTGTAGAATCAGAGTATATGTTATACCTGGGTGCTCCAGTGTATTTATAGTAGTGTGGGCTGACATTTCCAAATAAGATAAGTTAGTTATCTTATCTTATCTTTAAGTGAAGTCATATTTTCTCTAAGGGGAATCACCTTTATCTTTCTGGGCTTTGGCTACCTTTAGATTGGGCTGTGTCCCTTCGTTTGGGCTTGCTTGGGCTTCTTATGGCAATTTGGCCGAGCTCTTTAAGGAAGAGGTCGGGGGACCTGACCTGGAGAGGTCGGTTGCTTTGTCTTTAATCAGCCCGGATCGGATAGCTCGACCCAGGGTATGAACAATTAATGACTAGGATAGAAAGCCTATATTCTCAATCCTTGCCATGAATGTGTCTCTTTATTAATTTCTTTCTTTAATTGTTTACTTTACTTTTCTTGCTATTTATTTTCTTGCCCTTTTATCAAATCAAACCCCCCTTGTTCCCTCATAGCCAATAATTGATCACTTCATTGCAATTCCTTGTGAGATGACCCGAGGTTTGAATACTTCGGTTAATTTTCATTGGGGTTTGTACTTGTGACAACCAATTATTAAAATTTGATTTGAGGATCAATTATCGGTTTGGGCTATGATCACAACGAGATTATTTTGTTAAATTCCAAACCGGTATAAATCATTGTATCAAATTTTTGGCGCCGTTTCTGGGAAATTGCAATGGTGTTATGTTATTGGCTATTGTATATATGTGAATATTGTGAATATGTTTGCCTTTTGCTTCTTTGTTAGTTGTTGCTAGTTGTAGGACTTTGCTTTCTTTGTTTCTTATTAGTTTTTGTTTTTATTTTCTCTTGTCACTATGAATTCTTACCCTTTTGGCTATGAGTGTGGTTACAAATATGTTGTAGGAGATGGAAATTACAATGACAACATGCATCGAGAATGGAACAACCAAAGATGGGAGGAGCCTCAAGGATTTGATAACCCTTTTTGGCAACAACCTTCCCAAATGTGCTATGAACAAGAGCCATTCCAAGATGCATACCAATCTAATGTATGTGGTGACCTTCATTGTGGTTGTCAACCACAATCATCATATGCATATGAACCCCCTCCTCAATATAGCCCTCCACCATACTCACAAGCCCATATCACCATTCACCTCCATATGATCCTAACCCATATCCACCATACCAACCACCATATGAGCCATACTTAGAGCCACCACCATTCCAATACCAATACTCCCAAGAACCATAATTTTCCTATACACCACCTCAAGAATTTCACCAATATGAACCACCTTCCAACTACAATACCTTTCCCTCAAACAACGAGCCCTTTCTTCCACCAGCACCTTCAATGGACCAATCTCTCCAACCCTTAATGCAAGAACAACAAGAACTTCTAATTCGTTGCCAAAAGCAAGAGGAAGTGATCGCTAAGTTAACCGAAGCAATGGGCCAATTGGCATCATTGTGCTCAACTATCCAAGACACCCTTATTGATAAATGTGGAAGATTAGTTGAAGAGCACAATGAGAAGGAGAATTTGGAGCTTCAAGGTGGAGAAGAGGAGTTGAAGCAGGAATTGCCACAAGAGGAGGAGGTAGAGATAATTGAACAAGAGAAAGTAGTATTTGAAGATTTAGGAGATGTTGAGTGTAAGGAAGAATCTCAAGTTGAAGAGCCTTCTTCCATGAAGTGTGAAATTGGTGTTGAGGAGGAGAGTGCACAACCTCCAAGGCACGATGTGATTGAAGAATTGGAAGAAATGGGGCAAGCACCATGTTCCCCCATCTATGATGATTTCGCATCAACATATGATCCTTTTGAGTTTGATGAATCCTTCCCCATTGAACTTGGAATTGATGATGAGGTAGGTTTCACTCAACCTCCAAGATATAATTTGAGTGATGGGGAAGAGCTTGAAGAAATTTGTGAAGAAGAATTTGAACTTGAGGAAGCTTGGCAAGAGATAGAGCTTGAAGCACCTTGCCAAGTGGTGGAAGCCTCTAGAAGATGATGGACGGGAGTGAAACGTGCTTTGTCAAGATCATTGGGAACTTCTCTACCGAATTCACCATTCAATCCTTCATTTGAGTGGGTAAAACTTCTAACTCTTAGCTTTATTATCCCACTTGAATTTGGTTTGCTTGAAACGGATGGCCAACTTAGGGCGCTTTATGGAATGAAGTGTAAGAGAAGGATGTTTAGTGGTTGGCACTGTAAATCTAGGCTCATTATGGTTGGAAGCTCAAAATTGAGGAGCATGGATTAGTGTAGTGCTCAAAGGAGGATAGTTTGATGCCTTAGAGAGAATTCGACTTTTCTACCACCCAGAGGAAATCAACGTGATCAACTTGAAGACGGGTGTCAAAACAAAGTGTGGGATCCCAGATTACAAGATGTGGATCAACTTTGGGAGCTCATGGTTTGTGAAGAACTCCATTAAAGCTTGGAGCTATTAATTTTGGATGATGGAGCTTATTGGAAGTCCAAGCATTGGTGGATGTTTAAGGATAGATTCAAGTACAAGCCACCTTGATGAGAGCTCCCCATAAGTCCAACTTAAGGACAATAAACAAAAGTGCTAGGTGGGAGACACCCTACCATGGTAACATCTTTCCCTTTTTCTTTTTGTAAATATTGGTAAATAAGTTTAACTCCATGTTTAGTTTAGTTTGTTTGGTTTATTTAGTAGTCTAATATGTTAAATAAGGTTTTATTGTGTTTTGATAACTATTTGGAGGTTTGGAATTCTTGGTTTGGTGCAAGAAATTGTAAAAATTTTAAAAAATAGAGCACCATGCCACGCGTACGCGTCACCCGCGTGTACGCGTGACCCACGCTTTTCAACCATCCACGAGTACGCCTCGGCCATGCGTACGCGTGGGCCCAAAATTTTCACCTCCCATACAAATTCCAGAGAGTTGCGCACATTTTGGGCTAGAATTGTGCTTGATGAGCGGATAATTTATACGCTTTTTGGCATTATTTTTACATAGTTCTTAGTATGATTTAGTTAGTTTTTAAAATATTTTTATTAGCTTTTAAATAAAAATCACATTTCTGGACTTTACTATGAGTTTGTGTGTTTTTCTGTGATTTCAGATAATTTCTGGCTGAAATTGAGGGACTTGAGCAAAAACCAGATTCAGAGGTTGAAAAAGGACTGCAGATGCTGTTGGATTCTGACCTCCCTGCACTCAAAGTGGATTTTCTGGAGCTACAAAAGTCCAAATGGTGCGCTCGCAATTGCGTTGGAAAGTAGACATCCAGCGCTTTTCAGCAATATATAATAGTCCATACTTTGCCTGAGTTTAGACGATGCAAACAGGTGTTCAACGCCAGCTCTCTGCCCTATTCTGGAGTTAAACGCCAGAAACAGGTTACAAACTGGCGTTTAACTCCAAGGAGGACCTCTGCACATGAAAGCTTCAATGCTCAGCCCAAGCACACACCAAGTGGGCCCGGAAGTGATTTTCTGCATCATTTACTCAATTCTGTAACCCTAGTAACTAGTTTAGGATAAATAAAACTCTTTACTATTGTACTAGGGGTCTTTTCCCTTAATTTCGAATTCATATGCCATTTGGGGAGGCTGGCCATTCGGCCATGCCTGGACCATGTTCTTATGTATTTTCAACGGTAGAGTTTCTACACATCATAGATTAAGGTGTGGAGCTCTGCTGTTCCTCATGAATTAATGCAAAGTACTACTGTTTTTCTATTCAATTCAAGCCTATTTCTTCTCTAAGATATCCATTTGCACATAAGAACATGATGAATGTGATGATTATGAGACGCTCATCATCATTCTCACTTATGAACACGTGCCTGACAAACACTTCTGTTCTACATGCAAACAAGCTTGAATGTGTATCTCTTAGCCTTCTGATCGTGAGATCAGAGTCTTCGTGGTATAGGCTAGAACTATTGGCGGCCATTCTTGATGTCTGGAAAGTCTAAACCTTGTCTGTGGTATTCCGAGTAGGATCCGGGAAGGGATGGCTGTGACGAGCTTCAAACTCGCGAGTGCTGGGCGTAGTGACAGACGCAAAAGGATTACTGAATCCTATTCTAGTATGATCGAGAACAGACAAATGAATAGCCGTGCGGTGACAGCGCATCTTGGACCATTTTCACTGAGAGGATGGGAAGTAGCCATTGACAACGGTGATTCCCTACACAAAGCTTGCCATAGAAAGGAGTGGGAATGATTGGATGAAGACAGCAGGAAAGCAGAGGCTCAGAAGGAACGAAAGCATCTCTATACGCTTATCTGAAATTCTCACCAATGACTTACATAAGTATCTCTGTCCCATTTTACGTTTTATTTATCTTTTAATTATTAAAACTCTATAACCATTTGAATCCGCCTGACTGAGATTTACAAGGTGACCATAGCTTGCTTCAAGCCGACAATCTCCGTGGGATCGACCCTTACTCACGTAAGGTTTATTACTTGGACGACTCAATGCACTTGCTGGTTAGTTGTGCGAAGTTGTGACAAAGTGTGTGAATTACGTTCTGAGCACCAAGTTTTTGGCACCATTGCCGAGGATTGTTCGAGTTTGGACAACTGACGGTTCATCTTGTTGCTCAGATTAGGTAACTTTATTTTAATTTAAGCTTTTTATTTTTATTTTTTATTTCTATTTTCAAAAAAATTTAAAAACAAAATTTTTCAAAAATAAATTATTCTTTGGCTTCAAGAATTTTTAAGAATGAATTCTAGAGTTTCTTCATGATCTGTTGAAGCCTGGCTGGCTGTCAAGCCATGTCTAATCCTTTGGACCGAGATTTCAACTTATCATCACAAGAGTCCGTGGATTCTCATCTAATCAGCTGTTATATGTCTGATTTGTATCTGCTGAAGCTTGGCTGGCCATCGGCCATGTCTAGTGTTTTGGACCGGAGCTTTCACTGAAAGCTTGGCTGGCTAGTAAGCCATGTCTAATTCCTGGACTGGAGCTTTAGATTAACATTGCATGATTCCTGGAATTCTCATAAAAAAATTTTGAAATCCTTATTTTTCTTTTTCCAAATAATTTTCGAAAAATACCAAAAATTTTAATAAAATCATAAAATCAAAAATAATTTGATGTTTCTTGTTTAAGTCTTATGTCAGTTTTTAAGTTTGGTGTCAATTGCATGTTTATCTCTTTCTTGCATTTTTTCGAAAATCCATGCATTGCATTCTTCATGATCTTCAAGTTGTTCTTAGTAAGTCTTCTTGTTTGATCTTTAAAATTTCTTGTTTGATGTCTTTTCTTGTTTCTCATATGCATTTTTGAATTATTAATGTCTCAACATTGAAAATTTCTAAGTTTGGTGTCTTGCATGTTTTTCTTTTCTTAAAAAAATTTTCAAAAATAACTTCTTAGTGTTCATCTTGACATTCAAAGTGTTCTTGGTGTTCATCTTGACATTCATAGTGTTCTTGCATGCATCATTTGTTTTGATCCAAAATTTTTATGCATTGTGTCTTTTTTGTGTTTTTCTCTTTCTTCATTAAAAAATTCAAAAATCAAAAAAATATCTTTCCCTTTTTCACTCATAAATTCTCGAAAATTTGAGTTGACTTTTTCAAAAATTTTTAAAATCTAGTTGTTTATTATGAGTCAAATCAAATTTCAATTTAAAAATTCTATCTTTTTCAAATCTTTTTCAAAAATCAAGTCTTTTTCATTTTTTTCTTTCATTTTTTTCGAAATTTTCAAAATTTATTTTCAAAATCTTTTTCGAAATTAATGCTAACAATTAATGTGATTGATTCAAAATTTTTTAAATTTGTTACTTGCCTAGTAAGAAAGATTCAATCTTTAAATTTTAAAATCATATCTTTTTATTTCTTGTTAGTCAAGTAATCAACTTTAATTTTTAAAATCAAATTTTTTTAAAATTCATTTTCAAAATAAATTTCAATCACATCTTTTTCAAAATCAATTTCAAAATCTTTTCTAACCTCTTATCTTTTCAAAATTGATTTTCAAATCTTTTTCAATTAATCTTATCTTTTTGTTTGATTCTTATCTTTTTCAAAACTACCTAACTAATTTTCTCTCTCTAATTTTCGAAAATCACCTTCCTCTTTTTCAAAATTCTTTTGTAATTAACTAATTATTCTAAAATTTTAATTTTAATTTTATTTCTTTTCTTATTTTTGAATTTTAACTTTAATTTTAAATTAAAAACAAAAATATTTTCATTTTATTTTATTTAATTTTCGAATTCTTCCATCTCTCATCTCCTTCTAATTATTTATTCATCTACCAACACTTCTCTTCCACCCAAGAATTTGAACCCACTCTTCCCCTCTGTGTTTGGATTCTTATCTTTTCCTTCCTCTATTCTTCTCTTCTTATACTTACATAAGGAATCTATATACTGTGACATAGAGGATTCCATATTTTCTTTTTTGTTTTCTTCTTTTTCATATGAGCAGGAACAAGGATAAGAACATTCTTGTTGAAGCTGATCCTGAACATGAAAGGACTCTGAAGAGGAAGCTAAAGGAAGCAAAAGCATAACTCTCTGGAGAAAATCTGACAGAAATTTTCGAAAAAGAAGGAGACATGGCCGAAAATAATAACAATGCAAGGAAGATGCTTGGTGACTTTACTGCACCAAATTCCAATTTACATGGAAGAAGCATCTCAATCCCTGCCATTGGAGCAAACAATTTTGAGCTAAAGCCTCAATTAGTTTCTCTGATGCAGCAGAATTGCAAGTTTCATGGACTTCCATCAGAAGATCCTTTTCAGTTCTTAACTGAATTCTTACAAATCTGTGATACTGTTAAGACCAATGGGGTTGACTCCGAGGTCTACAGGCTTATGCTTTTCCCGTTTGCTGTAAGAGACAGAGCTAGAATATGGTTGGACTCTCAACCTAAAGATAGCTTGAACTCTTGGGATAAGCTGGTCACGGCTTTCTTAGCCAAGTTCTTTCCTCCTCAAAAGCTTAGCAAGCTTAGAGTGGATGTTCAAACCTTCAAACAAAAGGAAGGTGAATCCCTCTATGAAGCTTGGGAGAGATATAAGCAACTGACCAAAAAGTGTCCTTCTGACATGCTTTCAGAATGGACCATCCTGGATATATTCTATGATGGTCTGTCTGAATTATCAAAGATGTCATTGGACCATTCTGCAGGTAGATCCATTCACCTAAAGAAAACGCCTGCAGAAGCTCAGGAACTCATTGACATGGTTACAAATAACCAGTTCATGTACACTTCTGAAAGGAATCCTGTGAGTAATGGGATGCCTCAGAGGAAGGAAGTTCTTGAAATTGATACTCTGAATGCCATATTGGCTCAGAACAAAATATTGATTCAGCAAGTCAATATGATTTCTCAGAGTCTGAATAGATTGCAAGCTGCATCCAACAGTACTCAAGAGGCATCTTTTGAAGAAGAAGCTTATGATCCTGAGAACACTGTAATAGCAGAGGTGAATTACATGGGGGAATCCTATGGGAATACCTACAATCTCTCATGGAGAAATCATCCAAATTTCTCATGGAAGGATCAACAAAAGCCTCAACAAGGCTTTAATAATGGTGGAAGAAACAGGTTTAGCAATAGTAAGCCTTTTTCTTCATCCACTCAGCAACAGACAGAGAATTATGAGCAGAATCCATCTAGCTTAGAAAATATAGTCTCTGATCTTTCTAAGGCCACTCTAAGTTTCATGAATGAAATAAGGTCCTCCATTAGAAATTTAGAGGCACAAGTGGGCCAGCTGAGTAAAAGAGTCACTGAAACCCCTCCTAGTACTCTCTCAAGCAATACAAAAGAGAATCCAAAAAGAGAGTGCAAGGCCATTACCTTGCTTGGTGTGGCCGAACCCAAAGAGGAGGAGAAGGACGTGAATCCTAGTGAGGAAGACCTCCTGAGACGCTCAGTGACCAATAAGGAGTTTCCCTTTGAGGAACCAAAGGAATCTGAGGCTCATCTAGAGACCATAGAGATTCCATTGAACCTCCTTCTGCCCTTCATAAGCTCTGATGAGTATTCATCCTCTGAAGAGGATGAAGACATTACTGAAGAGCAAGTTGCTAAGTACCTTAGTGCAATCATGAAGCTGAATGCCAAGCTATTTGGTAATGAGACTTGGGAAGATGAACCTCCCTTGCTCACCAATGAACTAAATACATTGGATAGGCAGAAATTACCTCAAAAGAAACAGGATCCTGGTAAATTCCTAATTCCCTGTAACATAGGCACCATGACCTTTGAGAAGACTCTGTGTGACCTGAGGTCAGGAATAAACTTAATGCCACTCTCTGTAATTGAAAAACTTGGGATCTTTGAGGTGCAAGCTGCCAGAATCTCTTTAGAGATGGCAGACAACTCAAGAAAACAGGCTTATGGACAAGTAGAGGACGTGTTAGTAAAGGTTAAAGGCCTTTACATCCCTGCTGATTTCATAATCCTAGACACTGGAAAGGAGGAGGATGAATCCATCATCCTTGGAAGACCCTTCCTAGCCACAGCAAAAGCTGTAATTGATGTGGACAGAGGAGAGTTGGTCCTTCAACTGAATGAGGACAACTTTGTGTTTAAAACTCAAGGATTTCCTTCTGTAACCATGGAGAGGAAGCATGAAAAGCTTCTCTCACTGCAGAGTCAACCAAAGCCCCCACAGTCAAACTCTAAGTTTGGTGTTGAACCCCCATATTCAAACTCTAAGTTTGGTGTTGGGAGGTTCCAACAATGCTCTGAATATATGTGAGGCTCCATGAGAGCTCACTGTCAAGTTATTGACATTAAAGAAGCGCTTGTTGGGAGGCGACCCAATGTTATTTAATTATATCTATTTTATTTTATTTTATTTTTTTAGGTTGATGATCATGTGGAGAAACAAAAAAACTACTGAAAAATAAAAAACAGAATGAAAAACAGCTCACCCTGGAGGAAGAACTTACTGGCGTTTAAACGCCAGTAAGAAGCATCAAACTGGCGTTTAACGCCAGAAAGAAGCATCAAGCTGGCGTTAAACACCAGAAACAAGCACCAGACTGGCGTTTAACGCCAGAACAGAGCATGGAAGTGGCGTTAAACGCCAGAAACAAGCAGCAAGCTGGCGGTTAACGCCAGACATGCATACTAAGGGCGTTTTACACGCCTAATTGGAGCAGGGATGTTAAGTCCTTGACCCCACTGGATCTGTGGACCCCATAGGATCCCCACCTTTTCTTCTCTCCTCTTCACACCTTTTGATAACTCTCTTCAACAAATACCCTTCACCAATCACCTCAATCACTCTTCCCCATCACCTCTTCACCACTCACATCCATCCTCTCTTCCCAAAAACCCCACCTACCTTCAAAATTTAAACTCTTTTCCCTCCCAAACCCAACCCTAATGGCCGAACCCTAAACATTCCTCCACTCCTATATAAACCCCTCATTCCTTCTTCATTTTCACACAACACAACCCTCTCTTCTTCCCCTTGGCCGAATATACCTTCTCCCTCCATCTCCTCCATTTTCTTCCTCTTCTCTCTCTTTCTTTCTTCTTTTGCTCAGGGACGAGCAAACATTTTAAGTTTGGTGTGGTAAAAGCATAGCTTTTTGTTTTTCCATAACCATTAATGGCACCTAAGGCCAGAGAAACCTCAAGAAAGAGGAAAGGGAAGGCAATTGCTTCCACCTCTGAGTCATGGGAGATGGAGAGATTTATCTCAAAGGTCCATCAAGACCACTTCTATGAAGTTATGGCCAAGAAGAAAGTGATCCCTGAGGTTCCTTTCAAGCTCAAAAGGAGCGAATATCCGGAGATCCGACAAGAGATTAGAAGAAGAGGATGGGAAGTTCTCTCTAATCCTATTCAACAAGTCGGGATATTAATGGTTCAAGAGTTCTATGCAAATGCATGGATCACTAGGAACCATGATCAAAGTGTGAACCCGAATCCAAAGAATTGGCTTACAATGGTTCGGAAGAATTACTTAGATTTCAGTCCGGAAAATGTAAGGCTGGCGTTCAACTTGCCAATGATGGAAGAAAACACACGCCCCTGCACTAGAAGGGTCAACTTTGATCAAAGGTTGGACCAAGTCCTCATAGACATATGTGTGGAAGGAGCTCAATGGAAAGTTGACTCAAGAGGAAAGCCGGTTCAATTGAGAAGACTGGACCTTAAGCCTATAGCTAGAGGATGGTTGGAGTTTATTCAACGTTCAATCATTCCTACTAGCAACTGGTCTGAAGTTACTATAGACCGGGCCATCATGATCCATAGTATCATGATTTGGGAGGAAGTGGAAGTTCATGAGATTATACCTCAAGAACTCTACAAGGTGGCCGACAAGTCCTCCACTTTGGCAAGGTTAGCCTTTCTTCACCTCATTTGTCACCTCTGCAATTTGGCTGGAATTGACATAGAGGGAGACATCCTCATTGAAGAGGACAAGCCCATCACTAAGAAAAAGATGGAGCAAACAAGAGATCATAGACCTCAACAAGAGCATGAGGAAATTCCTCACCATGAAATCCCTGAGATGCCTCAGGGGATGCACTTTCCTCCACAAAACTATTGGGAGCAAATCAACACTTCCCTAGGAGAATTAAGCTCTAACATGGGACAACTAAGAATGGAGCACCAAGAGCACTCCATCATCCTCCATGAGATTAGAGAAGATCAAAGAGCTATGAGGGAGGAGAAACAAAGACAAGGAAGAGACATAGAAGAGCTTAAGAGCACCATTGGTTCTTCAAGAAGAGGAAAACGTCACCCTCACTAAGGTGGACCCATTCCTTAATCTCCTTGTTCTTATCTTCTGTTTTTCATTTACTATGCTTCATGTTTATTTATGTTTGTGTCTTTACTATATGATCATTAGTGTCTAAGTGTCTATGTCTTAAAGTTATGAATGTTCTATGAATCCATCACCTCTCTTAATTGAAAACTATTCTAAAAACAAAAGAACAAGAAGTACAGGGTTTCAAATTCATCCTTGAAACTGGTTTAATTATTTTGATGTGGTGACAATACTTTTTGTTTTCTGAATGAATGCTTGAATAGTGCATATGTCTTTTGAAATTGTTGTTTATGGATGTTAAATATGTTGGCTCTTGAAAGAATGATGAAAAGGAGAAATGTTATCGATAATCTGAAAAATCATAAAAATTGATTCTTGAAGCAAGAAAAAGTAGTGAATAGAGAAGATCTTGCAAAAAAAAAGAGAGAAAAGAAAAATGGCGAAAAAAAAGAAAGAAAAAGAAAAAGCAAGCAGAAAAAGCCAAAAGCTGTTTAAACCAAAAGGCAAGATCAAAAAGCCAATAGCCCTTAAAACCAAAAGGCAAGGGTAATAAAAAGGATCCAAGGCTTTGAGCATCAGTGGATAGGAGGGTCTAAAGGAATAAAATCCTGGCCTAAGCAGCTAAACCAAGCTGTCCCTAACCATGTCTTGTGGTGTGAAGGTGTCAAGTGAAAACTTGAGACTGAGCGATTAAAGTCGAGGTCCAAAGCAAAAGAAGAGTGTGCTTAAGAACCCTGGACACCTATAATTGGGGACTTTAGCAAAGCTGAGTCACAATCTGAAAAGGTTCACCTAGTTATGTGTCTGTGGCATTTATGTATCCGGTGGTAATACTGGAAAACAAAGTGCTTAGGGCCACGGCCAAGACTCATAAAGTAGCTGTGTTCAAGAATCAACATACTGAACTAGGAGAATCAATAACACTATCTGAATTCTAAGTCCCTAAAGATGCCAATCATTCTGAACTTCAATGGATAAAGTGTGATGCCAAAACTATTCAAGAGGCAAAAAGCTACTAGTCCCGCTCAACTGATTGGAGCTAAGTTTCATTGATATTTTGGAATTTATAGTATATCTCTTCTTTTTATCCTAGCTATTTGATTTTCAGTTGCTTGGGGACAAGCAACAATTTAAGTTTGGGGTTGTGATGAGCGGATAATTTATACGCTTTTTGGCATTGTTTTTAAATAGTTTTTAGTATGATTTATTTAGTTTTTAATATATTTTTATTAGTTTTTAAATAAAAATTATATTTCTGGACTTTACTATGAGTTTATGTGTTTTTCTGTGATTTAAGGTAATTTCTGGCTGAAATTGAGGGACTTGAGCAAAAACCAGATTCAGAGGTTGAAAAAGGACTGCAGATACTGTTGGATTCTGACCTCCCTGCACTCAAAGTGGATTTTCTGTAGCTACATAAGTTCAAATGGTGCGCTCTTAATTGCGTTGGAAAGTAGACATCCAGCGCTTTCCAGCAATATATAATAGTCCATACTTTGCCTGAGTTTAGATGACGCAAACTGGCGTTCAACGCCAGCTCTCTGCCATATTCTGGAGTTAAACACCAGAAACAGGTTGCAAAGCAGAGTTAAACGCCAAAAACAGGTTACAAACTGGCGTTTAACTCCAAGGAAGACCTCTGCACGTGAAAGCTTCAATGCTCAGCCCAAGCACACACCAAGTGGGTCCGGAAGTGATTTTCTGCATCATTTACTCAATTCTGTAACCCTAGTAGCTAGTTTAGGATAAATAGAACTCTTTACTATTGTACTAGGGGTCTTTTCCCTTAATTTCGAATTCATATGGCATTTGGGGAGGCTGGCCATTCGGCCATGCCTGGACCTTGTTCTTATGTGTTTTCAATGGTAGAGTTTCTACACATCATAGATTAAGGTGTGGAGCTCTGCTGTTCCTCATGAATTAATACAAAGTACTACTGTTTTTCTATTCAATTCAAGCCTATTTCTTCTCTAAGATATCCATTCACACACAAGAACATGATGAATGTGATTATTATGTGACGCTCATCATCATTCTCACTTATGAATGCGTGCCTGACAAACACTTCCGTTCTACATGCAAACAAGCTTGAATGTGTATCTCTTAGCCTTCTGATCGTGAGATCAGAGTCTTCGTGGTATAGGCTAGAACTATTGGCGGCCATTCTTGAGGTCCGGAAAGTCTAAACCTTGTCTGTGGTATTCTGAGTAGGATCTGGGAAGGGATAGTTGTGACGAGCTTCAAACTCGCGAGTGCTGGGCGTAGTGACAGACGCAAAAGGATTACTGAATCCTATTCCAGTATGATCGAGAACCGACAGATGAATAGCCGTGCGGTGACAGCGCATCTTGGACCATTTTCACTGAGAGGATGGGAAGTAGCCATTGACAACGGTGATGCCCTACACAAAGCTTACCATAGAAAGGAGTGGGAATGATTGGATGAAGACAGCAGGAAAGCAGAGGCTCAGGAGGAACGAAAGCATCTCTATACGCTTATTGGAAATGCTCACCAATGACTTACATAAGTATCTCTATCCCATTTTACGTTTTATTTATCTTTTAATTATTTAAACTCTATAACCATTTGAATTCGCCTGACTGAGATTTACAAGGTGACCATAGCTTGCTTCAAGCCGACAATCTCCGTGGGATCGACCCTTACTCACGTAAGGTTTATTACTTGGACGACCCAATGCACTTGCTGGTTAGTTGTGAGAAGTTGTGACAAAGTGTGTGAACTATGTTCCGAGCACCAAGTTTTTGGCGCCGTTTTTAAGGATCACAATTTCGTGCACCAAGTGCCTCTCGCACAAAATCCACCCACGCGTACTCGTCGCCTCTCTGGTTTGTCCACCACGCGTACTCGTCGCCTCTCTGGTTTGTCCACCACGCGGACGCGTCGCACCTCACTTTTGCCACTCACGCATACGCATGACGTGAAGCGTATGCGTGACACCCCTGTCCTGTTTCACTCATTTCTTTTCTTCTCCTCTTTCCATTTCTTTCCTTCTTCTCTCTTCTCTTCTTTTCTTTCCCTTCTTCAACCATCATCCAACACTACCAATCACCATTGATTGCCATCTCTTTTAGTTAGTTATTTGGTTAGTTTAATTTTTGTTCAATTTTCTATTTTTCATGATAAGTGTTGGATTATTAATTTTGTTTGTCATTTATTGCTGCTTATTATTAACTGAATGCTATTTTAGCATAATTGCTTTTGATATTTATTGTTGGATTCCTTTGTTGAGGTTATATTTTGTTACTTGGTTTTGCATTTTTCATGTTTAACACTTGTGAATACCAAGTATATGTGACATTGCCTTCAAGTTCTCTACATCTTTTGAATTGCATGTTTTGGCCACCATGCGATTTAAAGCATTTCATTATGATTAGGCAATAGTGTATTATCAATGCATTTTTTGTTAGGTGATGCTTGTTTACACTACTAGAAAACTAGTTATTACAGACGGATATTTCCGACGGATTTTATCCCACGGAAATACAAACGGAATTTTTGGAGAAATTTTTTGTCGAAAAACAAAAAAAATGAATTAGCATAAATTACAGACGAAAAGAAATCCGTCGATAATTCTGTCAAAAAAATTAATTTTTTTGTGTGGAAAATGATTATAGACAGAAAATCCATCTGTAATTAAATGGACAAAAATACTAATTTTATTAAATTATTACAGACGGATTTTTCCGTCCGTAATTTAAAATTTTCCGTCAATAATATTTAGTTAAACCTAGCATCTACTCGAACTCCACTCACAACACACAAATCAAAGAAGCCTAGCTTAACTTCAAATCGAAGAACTCCCTTGGCTAAACCTAGCTTTCCCCTCTCCGTCAACGGGCTCCTTCTTTTCTCTGCCGCTAACGGAATCAACCCGCGAAGCTGATAGAATGGCCAACCTTGTTAGGTTCAGCTCCTCCGTCCCCTCCCCCGTCGCTAAGGACACCCGCGGTTGGCTCCTCGACTCTATCTCGCTAGCTCGAGCTTCTGGCATTTTAGGTTATTCTTTTTCCCCTCTAACTTCGGTGTTTCTCATCATTGCCTTTTAGTTAGAGATCGGTATGTCAAATTGTATCATGATTAGCATGTTTATAATGTGATTATGCGATGGAGCAGAGTCAAATTGAAATTGAGAATTTTTGGGTGGATTAATTTGGTGTCTCGTTCATTTCGAGAATAGTTTGCATTTTAGCTTTGTTTTTTTAATGAGGATTTTGCATTCTTGTTATGGATCTGTTTTCTAGTGTTTAGTGGATTTGTTGATGTATTTGAGTGTTTTAACGGAGACTTAGATGTACGATGTGATTCTATGTTTTGTGGCCATTAGAATTTGAAAGGGAAATGGTGGTTGGTTCTCTGCAGGTGGAGCTCTCACTTGTGCTTCAGTTCATATAGGAGAGATTCGGCCTGGCAGGTTGAGAGGGAATCATAAGCATCATGATTGCAACGAGACATTTGTCCTTTGGGGTGCCCTAACCAAATTTAGGGTAAGCTTTATGGGATTCTATATTTCTATTATTTTATTAACATATATTTGTACTTCATATGTCTTGAGATATTTCTCACTATTTATTGTTAAGTATAGCAACTCTTGCAGAGAGTAAAGGTGTTTTAACAGCATGATGTAATTAATTATTAGTTGCAATCGCAATTCTAAAAAATCGATGAGGCTGCCATAGTTCCATTACTCTGGGTTGAAAAGTATTTCATCTGACACAATTTGTTGGATTAGCTGTGAAAATTTTGTATATTGAGTTTAGTTGACATAAGACAGAAGTTAATAGGTCCTTTGTTGGATCCATTATGCATTGCTGCAGTTACACTGATATATAAAGTCTGATTCTTTAAATTGCAGCTCTAAATACAAGTGGTCTTGACAAATTTCTTAAATCAATAGGAAGAAATCCCTCATATGTTGATTTGGAGGTGAGTTAATATTCAGGACATGTCTTGTAGCTTATTTCTCCTCATTAAACCAAATTTTGTTGCTTTATTCTAATTATTTGAATGTGTTCTTGTTTGACAGTTGACTGAACAAAAATTGACAAGAAAGGAAGGTATAAGATTTTCTTGTTTGAGGTTACTTGCTAAGATTAAAACCTCGTTATCTTTCACTTAAAATTTCTGAAGGTTTTGATAAATTTTACCATCAATAGAAGCAGGAGGCTAATCTAATTCAATTTGCTCTTATTGACATGATTTTTAAAAAGAACTAACCCAGAGAAATCTATGGAAGAGTTTCGACCAGCTAGTCAAAAACTTGGTGATGGCATGGGTGTAAAGTCTTTAATGCAAAGCACGGGACTTGGAATGATTTCTGGCCAAGTAGTTTCTGCTTTTAATTATGAGTGTTTCTTAATCTAGTTTTAGGTTCTAAGCATTTTTAGGGGCTAATAGTTTCTTCTATTTATGTCCATATAGAACAATTCAATGTATCAAATCTCCAAAGTCAATGACTCATTTATAATTGAATTTGGTATAATAAAGCTGATTCACTTCTTCTAACATTATATGATGTCTTAATTTTTTTATAATTTTTTACCTCTCCTCTGGCTAATGCTTATCTTGTTTCTCTATTGAAAATTAAGTATAAAATGCATGGCTGAGTCATTCTGTGTACTTGAAAAGGGTTATCATTCTGTGTACTTAGCCAATAAATAAACCGTTATCATTCTGTGTTGTGTTCTACCTCTTTTAGTACATTAATAAATCAATGTAATTGGAGAGAGTATTAAAGTATTTTTGTTTTCTAATCTGTGGATTCTTGTCTTTTTACTATGAAGAATAAATGTTATTCTGTTTGGATACGTAATGCAGGTCTTGGTAGGTCAAATGTATTACAGTGGTTATGGTGTTCCCAATTCTATGGGTTGGGGTGAGGCACCAATTCTGCCTTTTGTTACTACTGAGGACCAGAAAACTGCCATGGCCAAGGCTTCTGAGGCATATGCCTTTCTCAAGAGATGTCCTTCACTGACACTGGGTTCCATGTTGGAGGAGATTGCTGCTATTCTTCCTGGCCATGAATTTGCTTCTATGAGTGACATTCAGTTAAACTCTTCATCGTCATCATCATATTAATTTTTTCTACTCATTCTAATGTTTTCCTTTTGTACTTTTGAAAGGGATATTTTGCATGCCCCTTTTGCTACATGAATTCATATGGCTTTGAATTAATTACGATGCTTCTTATTATTGGTAATTAAGGAAATGAAACGAGACTTGTAAAATTTGAGAAAGTTTTAGTCTTCAATTAGGCATTGTATTTTGTTGTATTTATTTGGTTGACTTTTGCCATTATGCCCTGCTTTTTGCGCCTAAAATTTCTGCTTTGATTCTTGTCTTTGGTTGCTTTTGAGAAAATGTGTTGTTTCAAGGTAGCTTAGATTGTTTAAAAGTTGCTAGCTTTTCCTGCACAGGAATCAATATCAAAATGTACAAAGAAAAATGAATATTGTCCTGGTGCTTTCTAAAGGATAATTCAACCTTTTTCCTTCATAGTACATAATTTTCTCTTAATACTACTATAGCAATAAAGCTATTTTCATTCAGTTGAGATTTATGTAATGTTAAAGAAACTGGGTTAATGGAAATAATAATAATAATAATAATAATAATAATAATAATAATAATAATAATAATAATAATAATAATAATAATGGAATGGTGGAAAGTGTTAATGTGAATGTTAATGGTGGAGGTGGGAATTTGAAGACTTTAAGTCTTTCAATGAGTCCTGGTTGTTCATCTACTTCTTAATCATCATCAAGCCATGTAAGTGTTTCAACAACTCATAATCATAATCAGATCTCAGCAGGTTCTTCTTCAAATTCTTGCAAGGCCATGGTGGAAGTTGCAAAGAATAATAAGAGAGGACACAACAATAGTAGTAAGTAAACTGTTCATAGGAAATCCATTGAGACATTTGGTCAAAGAACTTCACAGTAGAGAGGTGTCACAAGGTTAGTCAAATTTTTCACTTTCACTTTCATTTCATTATTAATTTTATCAACTATTTAAAACATACTTTTATTTTGCTTTTTTGTTTTTTATTTTATTTTTTGCCTTTTTATTTAAATATATATATTTTTTAACATTTTTTCCTTTTGAGTTTCTTCTATTAGGCATAGATGGACCGGTAGATATAAAGCACATTTGTGGGATAATAGTTGCAAAAAAGAAGGGCAAACTAGGAAAGGAAGACAAGGTAATTAGTGAAAAAAATAAAATAAAATAAAAAACTATATATTCTTCATTTTTTGACATTTTAAAATTTATTTGTTTGGATTTCTTCATTATTTTTTTCCCTTTTGCAAATATTTTTTGATCCAATTAGTATGCATAATTATGAGGTGTTTCCAGTTTCCACTCTCTCTCTCTCTCTCTCTCTCTCTCTCTCTCTCTCTCTCATATCCAATGTTCACACTGTGAATTACAAATTCAATCAAATGAACGTTGCATGATATATTTTATTTGGGTAAGTTCTTAACCAAAGACTCTTATTTTCAACCATCTTCTTGTGATTGCTAATAAGTGTTTTTTTTTCTTTTATGTGAATTGATTAAAGGTGGCTATGATATGGAAGAAAAAGCTGCAAGGGCTTATGATCTTGCAGCCCTTAAGTATTGGGACCTTCAACACCTTCAACACACATAAACTTCCCGGTATATTCTATAGTTTTGTTTCTATTCTAATTATTATTCTTTCTTTTTTCTTTTATTTCATATTTATTCCAGTGATATAAAGATGCTATTTTTTTCATTATTAGAATTTGTTATGTTGGTTGTGCAATTGGGAATGTGATAAGGATACTCTTAGAGAGGGCAAGCATGTTTTTGGTGTTGCTCACATTTTTGCATCATTCAATGACACCTTTATTGTGAGTAAACTATGTTCATCTTTTCTCCTTGTTCTTATTTTATTTGAATTTACTGAATCGATGGTTTTGATCGGGTGATTTCTCATTGCAGCATGTGACTAATTTGTCTAGAAAGGAAACCCTTGTCCCCATCACTGGTAAGTGTGTTTCTCTTTCCATTGCATTAAGCTATAAACAAAGATTCTTATTACATGGATACTTTATTCTATAACAGTTCTATAATCAATTTTAATTTTTTTGGGGTATTTGAAACTCCTGCCGTATATTTTTTACTTTTTCCAAAATTATGATTGGACTGAATGGTTGATGATCTATTTTATGAAATTGTTTCAAAATACTAAAAATATTTATTTCTGTGATAAAAGAGTAGAAATAGGATTATATAGGAAGCTAAAACTACTAGTGGATAAGTTTTCACCAAAAGAACAACAAAGATAAAGAAAAACAGAAAATGAAAATCCCCATATAAAACAAGATACTGATACAATGTAGTAGTTTATGATGAATCCAATATTTTTAATTAATTTCTGTCCTCTACATATGCAGTCTCCTGTGAAAATGGTACCCACTAGCATGGCCAAAAAATTTGCTGGCGTAAATGTATGATGGAAATGATATGACATTTGGGATATCATCAAGAATGGCTGGCCTTGTTTTAATCACTCTATGTATTTATGTAAAAATTTCACAATGAAATTTTGATAATTAACTTGGCACTATTGTCTTTGTTCTTGATACATTGTAAAAACCAAAAAATTTCAATGAAAATTTGATAATTAACTTGGTACTATTGTCTTTGTTCTTGATACATTGTAAAAACTAAACATCATGTTTGGTTTTATTGCTAATATCAAATACTGGTTATTTTGAAATACTATGAATGTTTAGATACAAGTTAGATAAAAATTAGATGAAATTTTGTATTCATTAAATTTATATTTATTTTGTATGAAAACTTGTTTATTTTGCAATAGAAAAATCTAAAAAAAATGTTTTCTTATTGATGGATTTACAGACGGATTTTCCGTCTGTATTTAGAGTTTGGAATGCTTTCAAGGCTCCAATTTCTGACAAAAAATCTGTCGGAGAATCCGTCTGTAATTACCGACGGAAAATCCGTCGGAAAGTTCGTCGTCCTCGGGATATCGATGGAGAATTTACAGAGGGAAAATCCGTCGGTAACTGGTAAAAATTCGTCGGTAATTTTTTGACGGAAAAAATCCATCGGTAAATAATTTCCGACGAGGTTTTTACAGAGGGACAAAATCCGTCTGTAATTTCGTCGGTAACCAAAAATCCGTCTGTAATAAAGACTAAATCTATCTGTAAATCTGTCTGTATTAATCCATTTTCTAGTTGTGTTATGATTGATCTTTATTAACATCACCTATTTCATGCGTTGAGATTTGTGGAATTGTGAAATTGGATCGAAAGCTTACCTAGTGACATATTTTTTAGCTTTGTAAAGCTTTGTGGACCATGCTTGCTATGTGATTGATTTTCACTTTTATCTTCTTTTACCTAAGTTCCATAGCATCCATGTGTTCCACCTCTATGTCACTTAGGTGTTGCAAACAAACTTAAAAATGTGTGAGCTCTATATTTTATTTGGTTCATTAAGTTACCTTGCACATCAATCAATGTCCATTCATTATCCAATTTCACAATTGCTTGATTTTCGCTTGAGTGCTTTCATGCTTCTTCACTACTTGTTTGGTTGACTTAACCTACAAGTCTTTTGAAGTAGTTCAAGCACACTAGGATGAGTGAAGTGCATACTTCTTTTGTGTAATTGTGACATAGCTTTTTATGCTAGTGTGTGTGTGTTCTAAACCGCGTGCAAACTTAGAACTCACACACTTGTTTCATTAATGTCACACTAATTCACTCACTTCATTCTAGTGATTTACCTCATTCCAACAATTTATGCTTCCTTGGTTTTGCATTTACTTTTCTTACTATCTTATTTCTATTCTCAAGTCATCATAAGCAAAGACGGAAGCAGGAGAAAGGAACATGCAGCAACCGGTTGATCCACCAGCTGAAGGTGGCAATCCGAAAAGTCGTCGTACCCCCTTGCTCATCTTTGAATGCACGGAGGACGGTGCAAACTTTTAAGTGTGGGGAGGTCGTCCGACCAATCGGCATTTTTGGATGACAAGTTTCTAATGCCAACACTTTTGCATTTCATTTTTAGGTCTTTTAGGATTTTTAGTTGTATTTTCTTGTTTTGCATATATATATATAAAATAAGCTTAGTCAAAATAATAAAGTTTTTCAAGGATTTTATCTATAGGGCACCCCAATTGATTGAAATTTTTTTTTTTAGAATTTGCTTGAATTATATATATATTGTGGATCATGTTTTTGAGCTAAGAACATACAACCTTGTGAGTTTTGAGCCTAATTGTGTGGTTATATTGTATAACCACTTATTTTCATTCTTGTGTGCATTATTCTCTTTCTATGATTGTAATCTTTGATTTGTTTGATTCTATATGTCCATTATTCTATGCTAAACCCATTTGTTCTTAATTTTAGCACATTACAAGGCTTAAAGCGAAAAATAATAAATGTCCTTTGTTTGGATCTTTGATTAGCTTAGGCTAGTGAGAATGCTTATCATTCAAGTTTGGAAAAATTGGGAACATTAGGTGAGATAAAAGTGTATTTTTATATTTTTGTCAAAATTTTGGAAATTGGATACATACTCATGCATTAAATGTGTAAATCATATGCATTGATGTTCTTGTATATATTTTAATTGAAAAAAAAGAGAAAAACAATAAAAAGAAAAATAAAAGAAAAGAAAAAGAACATATAGAAAAAGAAAAAGAAAAGCAATAAAAAGGGCACAAAATGCCCCAAAGTAAAGTTCAATAAAAATAAATGCATATGTGTGGTGATCAAAAAGAGAATGCATGAGTGTGTGAAAAAGTGAGAATTATGAGTAGTTATGTTTGTTTAGAATTTTATAGGTTGTTATATAGGTTAGGTGGGAAGTTTAAATTAATCAAAGATTCAAATTTTAAGCTCACTTGACCATATGCATCCTTACTTTGACCCTATCCCCATTACAACCTATGGAAAAGCTCTCATGATATTTGTATGCATGCACGAAATAATTGTTGATTGTTAGATGAAAAATAAATCACGAAAAACATGATTAAGAGAGAATTGAGTGAATCAACCCTATACATTTGAGTGACTAGAGCGAATACACATCCGGTGAGGGTTCGATTGCTCAATTACATGTTTCCACCTATAATCATCTCTTTTCTTGCAAGTTTGTAAAATCCTTTCAATAACTCAATTCAATTATGGGTTTGATTTGATTGCTATTGCTTTAGCCCTTATGTTCATATATGTATTCTTGGGAACTGATTTATTTTGACCAAGTAATTGCATTCATTTAGATAGATTGAATGTAGGTAGGTTGCATATAGATAATTTGCATTGAATAAATGTTAATACCCTTTGTTTCTTTCTTGAGTGTAGCATGAGGACATGCTTGGTTTAAGTGTGGGGAGGTTTGATAAATCCCAATTTTGTGGTTTATCTTGTGCTTAATTTAGGGGATTTTATCAACTTATCTCACATTTATTCAATGAAATAGCATGGTTTTGTAATTCTCCCTAAATTTGTGTTTAAGTGTGAAAACATGCTTTTTAGGCCTTTAATTAGCTAAGTTTAATTCACTTTAATTCCATTCGATACCTTGATATGTTTGTTGAGTAATTTCAGATTCATAAGGCAAGTATTGGACGTGAGAAGTAAAGAGAAAAGCATGCAAAATGGAGATTTCGTGAAGAAACAAGGATTTGGAGTGCTTAGAGCGACGCACACGCATGACAGTCGCGTACGCGTGAAGATGAGGATAGTCAG
The DNA here is from genome assembly GCF_059453495.1 of Arachis ipaensis. Lineage (NCBI taxonomy): Eukaryota > Viridiplantae > Streptophyta > Magnoliopsida > Fabales > Fabaceae > Arachis > Arachis ipaensis. Next base: position 36,326,605 of record NC_142444.1, on the reverse strand, counting down.
GCGACGTGTACGCGTGACATGACGCGTACACGTGAGAAGGAAAAGGCCAGTCGATGCATACGCGTCACAGCAAGCACGTGACCTCATCAAAGTGAATTCGCTGGGGGCGATTTATGAGCTTTCCAGGCCCAAATCCAACTCGTTTCTGAGGCTATTTCATGCAGAATTGAAGATTGGACAAAAGAGAGAGCAATTAGTTTTTGGTTAGCATCATTTAGGTTAGTTTTCTAGAGAGAGAAGCTCCCTTTTCTCTCTAGAATTAGGGTTCTTAGGATAATTCTCCTCTTAGATCAGGGATTAATTTCTTGTTTTCATATTGTTTCCTTTACAATTTCTTGTTTCTACACTTTCATTCTCTTAGTTTGTATTGTTAATTTCCCTTTTTATGCCTCTTTTTATGTTGATGAACTTTGTTGGATTTGGATTTCCTTTAATGCAATTTGATGTTTGATGTTCTTTTATTGTTGATTTGAGTTGTTATTGTTAATTTCTTGCATTGGGTAGTTGTAGAATTTATATTTCTTGCAATTTTATTATGCTTTCCTTTTATGCCTTCCAAGTGTTTGACAAAATGCTTGGTTGGATGTTAGAGTAGCTTTTTGAGCATTCTTGGCTTGGAAAGAGAAATTGGGCAATCTTGAGTCATTAATACCCAATTTAGATTGGTGATCTAGAGTTGTTAGTTAATATTATTTTCATTGACTCTAATCTCTTGCTAATTCAATTAGTAAGTTGATGAGGACTTTTGGATTGAGATTAACTAGTCTTATTTGACTTTCTCTTGTGTGAAGATAACATTGTAGATTCTTCTATTGTTGGGGAAGACGAAATGAGATAAATTCTTGTTAATTATTGTTATGATTAGTGACTAGGATAGAAAGCCTATATTCTCAATCCTTGTCATTAATGTCTCTCTTTATTAATTGCTTTCTTTAATTGTTTACTTTACTTTTCTTGCCATTTATTTTATTGCCCTTTTATCAAATTAAACCCCCCTTGTTCCTTCATAACCAATAATTGATCACTTCATTGCAATTTCTTGTGAGACGACCCGATGTTTGAATACTTTGGTTAATTTTTGTTGGGATTTGTACTTGTGACAACCAATTATTAAAATTTTATTTGAGGATCGATTATCGGTTTGGGCTATGCTCACAACGAGATTATTTTGTTAAATTCCGAACCGGTATAAATCCTTGTATCAGAGACCAATCTTCATCTCTTCTCATGAGCAATTAGATCAAGAAATTGGCAATTGATCAAGTTAAGAGAGATTGATTCACCAAGAAATTGGGTTTCAATCAATTATGATTTGCCAAGAGATCAATGAATTGCATGATTGAAGATGAGATGAGAAGCAATTTGATCCATAGAATTCAATATCTCTGTACCCCAATAATTCTTCCTTATTCTATCTCTTCCCTTCCTGATTACTTATTTTTCCTTTAATGCCCATTTTCGTTAATTCCTTTACATTCCAGCAGTTTAATTTCCTTATCATTTACCCTTCCTGCATTTACATTATTGCAATTCACTTTTCTACACTTTAAATTTCCAGCTATTTACTTTCTCGCTCTTTATTTTCAGTCATTTATTTTCTCGTTATTTACTTTTCAGTACTTTACTTCACTGTCAAGTTATCTAATAGTGGATCAAACCTTATTGAATTAATTGTTTAACTAGAATAGCCAGTTAATTAAAGTTGCTTGATCAATCAATCCTCATGGAATCGACCTCACTCATAGTGAGTTATTACTTGATTACGACCCGTGCACTTGCCGGTGGATATTGTTTATCAAATCCGTATCAAGTTTGGCACTGTTGTCGGGGATTAATTGTGATTAACAAATTACCAATTGATTGATTACCTAGATTAGACACTTTTTCTTTCTTTGTTTTAGTCATTCATTTGCTTTTAATTCTTTCTTTTCTTTTTGTCATCCAACTGTTTATGATATTGCCTTACTTAGTTTTACTTTCAAATAATTTGGCATATGATTGCATAGAATAATTTTGGTGTTGCCATGTAATAATTTGATTTTCAAATTTTCACTGGGTACTTGCATAATTTTAAAATGAAAGTGTCACACCAAGTTTAGTGTTACCACCTATCTTTTCATGTAATGTACCATGCACAACCCACTTATTAATGCAATCACATTGTCTCTTCTTTGTGCCTTTATTGTTATCTTTAATTTTGCTTGCTTAAACACATGCATTATGTACATAACTTTTGAAGGCATTCATGATTAATTCACAATCCCATCACCACTATTCTCACTTGTTGCTTGAGGACAAGCAATCATTCTAAGTTTGGTGTTGGAGGAAGAGAATATGAGGAAAATGACAACAACAACGATGATGAACTATGAGGTGGTTAAGTTCTTTTTCCTCTTATTTGTTTCTAGTACTTTCAATTGCATGATTATCTTCTATTTCTTCTATATGCATGTGTGTTATTCCTTTTAGATAAGCATAGTTTAATTTTGAATTGTAACATGTTGTCTTTACATCGTTATTACCAAATTGAAATTTGTTAGTCAAAATAATTAAGCATCATGATGATAAACAAACAAGCTAAGGTGACTAAAGAAGAAGCTAGTATGAGCATATAAGTATTGGAAGGATAGTATGACTATTCTAGTTCAACACATTTGAATTTGTTTGATTGAAGTTTTCATCTAGAAAACTTTATGAAATTTTTGAACCTTTGAAAACCTTGAAGAAGCAAATCACAAAGTAATGATCAAGAAAGAAAAAGGAAAAGAATGGGAAAGTTGAAGGCTTTGAGTACCAATGACAATTCATTAGTCAAGTACTTTGGTATTTATGTATCAAGCAAAAAGCTTGAAAAAAAATACTTAGAGTCAAGGCTAGGCTCAAGTGTAAAGCATTCTCTCAAAGCTCAAGGCTTTGAGCATTAATGATTAGAGAGTAAAGAAAAGAAATAAATGAGCTTAAAAAGTTCTCTAGTTACATGCTTATGGTGCTTACGTATCAAATGGTAATACTTAAAAACAAAGCATTTAGAGTCGAAGCTAAGAACAAATAGTGCAAAGCACCCAAGAAGCTAAGCTAAGAAAGAGAAGAGAAAGACAAAAAGCTTGCTTCAAGGAAGGAATACAAGAAAAGATTTCATAAAGTGATCAAGATAGAAACATCAATAATTTGAATTTCTTTTGTGATTGTTGCATGCATAGTAAATTAGCCAACCATGAATATTTAATTTCTAATCTTCTCACCTTGAATTGTCAAATTGTATTGCTTGATTCTTTATTTGATTGAGGACAAGCAAAGTTTAAGTTTGGTGTTGTGATGTATGCACATCATATTGTGTTTTTCTATGCTTTTTTATATAAAAAATCAATTCATAATGCTTAATTATGAAAGTGTTTTGGTGATTAAATTGAATATTGCTTTGATTTCTTAAGGTAATGAATTTTATAGAAAATAATAGAAAAAGAAGCAAAAAGCACAAAACAAGCTCAAACAGGATTTGCATCCTTGACTTCTTCATACTCCAATAGAGATAATGTGAGCTACAAAGCTTCAAATGAGGTAATTATAGTGCCATTGAAAAGTAGACTTCTAGTACTTTCCAACCATATATAACATGCTATAGTGGACACTGAAGCTAAGGGTGAACATCACCCATCTTTCAGTGTTACAAAGCTAGCGTGTAGAACTTCACACGCCTTTGAACCTGTAAACATGCCAGACTGACCTCTTTACATTCGAAAGATTATAACTTGAGCTGGAGAGGTCTAAATGATGCACATCTAGTGGCGTTAGAAATCTGACGTCTAGAGCTTTCTAATGATATATAATAGTCTATAGTGGACTGGTGCACGAAATTCCAATCACACTTTTGCAATTCCGCACAACTAACCAGCAAGTGCACTAGGTTGTCCAAGTAATACCTTACGTGAGTAAGGGTCGATCCCACGGAGATTGCCGGCTTGAAGCAAGCTATGGTTATTTTGTAATTCTTAGTCAGGAGATCAATGATAAGAGTGATTCTATTTTTGAAGAGTAAAAAGCATAAATTAAATAGTACTTATTATACAGTAATGGAGAATATGTTGGAGTTTTGGAGATGCTTTGTCTTCTGAATCTCTGCTTTTCCCCTGTCTTCTTCTTCACGCACGCAGGGTTCCTCCTATGGCAAGCTGTGTGTTGGTGGATCACTGTTGTCAATGGCTACCATCCGTCCTCTCAGTGAAAATGGTCCAGGTGTGCTATCATCGCACGGCTAATCATCTGTCGGTTCTCACTCATGCTGGAATAGGATCCATTGATCCTTTTGCGTCTGTCACTATGCCCAACCCTTGTGAGTTTGAAGCTCGTCACAGTCATTCAATCCCTGAATCCTAATCGGAATACCACAGACAAGGTTTAGACTTTCCGGATTCTCAAGAATGCTGCTAATGGATTCTAGCTTATTGGTGCACAAAATTGTGATGTCCAGGCTCGAACAATCCCTGGTAATGGCTCCAAAGCTTGGTGCCTTGATCTTAATTCATAATTGTCACAACTTCGATACAACTAACCAGCAAGTGCACTGGGTCGTCCAAGTAATACCTTACGTGAGTAAGGGTCGAATCCCACGGAGATTGTTGGTATGAAGCAAGCTATGGTCACCTTGTAAATCTCAGTCAGGCGGATTTAAACATGATACTTTATTAGATTAAAATAAACAATAAAAGGGATAGAGATACTTATGTAGATTCATTGGCAGGGATTTCAGATAAGCGAATGGAGATGCTTTTCGTTCCTCTGAACCTCTGCTTTCCTACTATCTTCATCCAATCAGTCTTACTCCTTTCCATGGCTGGCTGTATGCAAGGGCATCACCGTTGTCAGTGGCTACATCCCCTCCTCTCAGTGAATCATATGCTCACGCACCCTGTCACGGCACGGCTATTCATCTGTCGGTTCTCGATCATGCTGGAATAGGATTCACCCTCCTTTTGCGTCTGTCACTAACGCCCAGCACTCGCGAGTTTGAAGCTCGTCACAGTCATTCAATCATTGAATCCTACTCAGAATATCACAGACAAGGTTTAGACCTTCCGGATTCTCTTGAATGCCGCCATCATTCTAGCTTACGCCACGAAGATTCTGGTTAGGAGATCTAAGAGATATTCATTCTAGCTTAATTCATGTAGAACAGAAGTGTTTGTCAGGCACGCGTTCATAGGGGAGATGGTGATGAGCGTCACACATAATCATCACCTTCATCACGTTCTTGGGTGCGAATAGATATCTTAGAAGAGAAATAAGAAGAATTGAATAGAAAACAGTAGTACTTTGCATTAATCTTTGAGGAACAGCAGAGCTCTACACCTTAATCTATGGAGTGTAGAAACTCTGCCGTTGAAAATACATAAGTGAAGGTCCAGGCATGGCCGAGATGGCCAGCCCCCTAAACGAGATCAATAGTCTCCTAAGATGAACAATGGAATAAAACTGAGACCACAGATGCCTAATACAATAGTAAGAGGTCCTATTTATAATAAACTAGCTACTAGGGTTTACATGAGTAAGTATTTGATGTATAAATCCACTTCCAGGGCCCACTTGGTGTGTGTTTGGGCTGAGCTTAAGTGTTGCACGTGCAGAGGTCATTTGTGGAGTTGAACGCCATTTTTTGTGCCAATTTGGGCGTTCAACTCTGGTTTTGGATCCTTTTCTGGCGCTGAACGCCAGATTTGGGTAGAAAGCTGGCGTTGAACGCCAGTTTACGTCGTCAATTCTTGGCCAAAGTATGGATTATTATATATTTCTGGAAAGCCCTGGATGTCTACTTTCCAACGCAATTGGAAGCGCGCCATTTCGAGTTCTGTAGCTCCAGAAAATCCACTTTGAGTGCAGGGAGGTCAGAATCCAACAGCATCAGCAGTCCTTTTTCAACCTCTGAATCTGATTTCTGCTCAAGTCCCTCAATTTCAGCCAGAAAATACCTGAAATCACAGAAAAACACACAAACTCATAGTAAAGTCCAGAAATGTGAATTTAACATAAAAACTAATGAAAACATCCCTAAAAGTAACTAGATCCTACTAAAAATATACTAAAAACAATGCCAAAAAGCGTATAAATTATCCGCTCATCACAACACCAAACTTAAATTGTTGCTTGTCCCCAAGCAACTGAAAATCAAATAGGATAAAAAGAAGAGAATATACTATAAATTCCAAACTATCAATGAAACATAGCTCCAATCATATGAGCGGGACTTATAGCTTTTTGCCTCTTGAATAGTTTTGGCATCTCACTTTATCCATTGAGGTTCAGAATGATTGGCATCTATAGGAACTTCAAATTTCGAATAGTGTTATTGACTCTCTTAGTTCAGCATGATGATTCTTGAACACAGCTTCTTTATGAGTCTTGGCCGTGGCCCTAAGCATTTTGTTTTCCAGTATTACCACCGGATACATAATTGCCACAGACACATAATTGGGTGAACCTTTTCAGATTGTGACTCAGCTTTGCTAAAGTCCCCAATTAGAGGTGTCCAGGGTTCTTAAGCACACTCTTTTTTTTTTTTTGCTTTGGACCTTGACTTTAACCGCTCAGTCTCAAGTTTTCACTTGACACCTACACGCCACAAGCACATGGTTAGGGACAGCTTGGTTTAGCCGCTTAGACCAGGATTTTATTCCTTTAGGCCCTCCTATCCACTGATGCTCAAAGCCTTGGGATCCTTTTTATTTGCCCTTGCCTTTTGGTTTTAAGAGCTTTTGGCTTTTTCTGCTTGCTTTTTCTTTCTATTTTTTTTCGCCTATTTATTTATTTATTTATTTTTTTTCTGCAAGCTTTGCTCTTTGCTGCTTTTTCTTGCTTCAAGAATCATTTTTATGATTTTTCAGATTATCAAATAACATGTCTCCTAGTCATCATTCTTTCAAGAGCCAACATATTTAACATTCTTAAACAACAACTTCAAAAGACATATGCACTGTTCAAGCATACATTCAGAAAACAAGAAGCATTATCACCACATTAATATAATTAAACTAAGTTCAAGGATAAATTCAAAACTCATGTACTTCTTGTTCTTTTGAATTAAAATAGTTTTTATTTTAAGAGAGGTGATGGATTCATAGGACATTCATAACTTTAAGACAGAGTTACTAACTACTAATGATCATGTAATGAAGACATAAACATAGATAAGCACATAACATAGAAAATGAAAAACAGAGAAAGTAAGAACAAGGAATGAGTCCACCTTAGTGATGTCCTTGAGCTCTTCTATGTCTCTTCCTTGCCTTGGCTGCTCCTCCTTCATTGCTTTTAGATCTTCTCTGATTTCATGAAGGATGATGGAGTGCTCTTGATGCTTGATGTTCCATCCTTTTCACCTTTCATCAAACGTTGAGGATATGGTGCTTTGGGTTTATACGGCTTCAGGACCTCTTTTTCTTTTTCTCTTGTTGCAGACGGTGTAAAGGATTGTCCCTGTTCCTTGTCTCTCACATTTTCCCTTGCTTCATCCTCTGTGGGTTCACTTGAGATCTCCTTTAGCTTTTTTCCACTTTTGAGGGTTATGGCTTTACATTCTTCCCTTGCAATAGCCTTGGCAGCATGAGAAACACTTGGCCCAGGGATTTGCTTATACAAATACCCAATTTGATTTTCTAACTTCTCGATGGCAGCTCCTTGGTTTTGCAAGTTGGAAATTACTTCTTCCTTAAAAGCTTTCAATTCGGTTATGTCTTGACCCATGGTTGCAAGCATTCCTTCTATCCTGTTTAATTGATCTTGAAATTGTTGGTTCGGATTAGGTTGGGTAGGTCGATTATTTTGGCCTTGATATGATGGTTGGGAGTAAGTGTTTTGTGTGGCTTGGTATGATCTTTGGTTGGAGTTTTGGTATGTGAAATTGTTATGTTGGTTATGGTTGTAAGGTTTGTGGTTTTGTGGTTGGGTTTGTTGGTTCCCCCACCCAAAGTTTGGGTGGTTTTTCCATCCTGGATTGTAAGTGTTGGAATGTGGATCATATGATTGCCTTTGTTGATTTCCTACATAATTGGCCTCTTCCCAATCACCTCCTTCAGTGCTTTCTTCCTCTTGATCTTGTGTGTGTATCGCAGCCACTTGCTTTGTTTCTAATTTCCTGGTGAGCTCTGCTAGTTGCTTGGCAAACACCTTGTTTTGGGCTAGGATTGTATCAACATGGTTCAGCTCCATGACTCCCTTAGTGTTGTGTCTCTCTGATGCATAGTAGTACTCATTCTCAGCCACTGTCTCAATCACTTCAATGGCTTCTTCCACAGTCTTTTTCCTGTTCAATGAACCTCCTGATGAATGGTCTACAGCCTTCCTTGATTCATAAGAGAGTCCATCATAGAAAATATGCAATTGCACCCAGTCATGGAACATGTCTGGTGGGCATTTCCTTGTCAAATCCTTGAATCTCTCCCATGCCTCGTAGAGAGTTTCACCATCTTGTTGTCTAAAAGTCTGAACCTCAGATCGAAGCCTATTGACCTTTTGTGGGGGGTAGAAATGTGCCAGAAACTTGCTTTCCACCTCGTCCCATGTTGTTAGGCTCCCCCTTGGGAATGATTCCAGCCACTTAGCTGCCTTGTCCCTAAGTGAAAATGGGAACAAAAGCAGTTTATAGGCATCTTCCTGGACTCCATTGGACTTCACAGTGTCGCAAATTCTCAGGAATTTTGTGAGGTGTTGGTTTGGATCTTCATTAGCACTCCACCAAATGAACAATGATTCTCCACAAGTGATATTAGCTGTGGTTTGAGCTCAAAATTGTTGGCCTGAATGGGTGGTTTCTGAATGCTGCCACCACAATTCCCAGAGGTTGGGTTTATGTATGAACTAAGAACCCTCCTCTCAGGAATGGCATTGTTTCCATCAGCTCTCTCATGGTTGTGAACTTCTCTATCCATGTTGAGATCTAGAGCTTCCTCAAAATTGTCCTCAGATTCTCCTTCAGATTCTTCTTCTCCCAGTACTCTCTTCCCTCTTGCTTCCCTTCTAAGTCTATGAAGGGTCCTCTCTGGTTCGGTATATGGAGGAGTTGATGTCTCTCCTCTCCTACCTGTCATACAAGAACACCGCACAGGAAACAAACAATTGAAATACTCTTGGTTAATGGAAGAGTATGGTTAGAGTAGTTGAGGAATTAATTCAAATAGTTAGTGAGTCAGTGAGTTAGTTGCTTAAATTTAAAGGCATAAAGAAAGAAAGCATGTAACAGAGTGCAGAAATTAAAATTCAACAAGTAACTTGAACTGAATTAACAAAGCAAGAAAAATGCTCAATCTAGTTAACTTCCAATTTGAGAATTGTCAATCGAAAACCAATCCCAGGCAACGGCGCCATAAACTTGATGCTCATAAACTTGTTATGCCACGATTTAGGAAATTGCACGATCGGCAAAATTCCTTCCGGCAAGTGCACCGGTTATCGTCAAGTAAAAACTCACAATAGAGTGAGGTCGAATCCCACAAGGATTGGTTGAGTGAGCAATTCGGATTAGAAGTGTGTTCTAGTTGAGCGGAATCAAAATTTAGATGAGAATTGCGGAATGTAAAATTGGCGGGAAAAGTAAATGACAAGAAATTGAAATGGCAGAATCGTAAATTGCATGAAGTAAAGAGCAGAAGCTAAATTTCTGAAATTAAAAGGGAATGGGGGTGTTGCATGAATTTAATTGCAGAATGTAAAGAGAAAGTGGAAATCAGAAATGGGGAATTCATTGGGTTGTAGGAGATATTGAGATCTCCGAATCAAAACATGTTTATCTCTTCCTCAACCAATGCGTTCATTGAATTTTTCTTGGCAATCTTATATGGTTGGATCCCAATCCCTTGGTTCACCAATTCTCTCTAAAAACAAACAAATTCCCAATCCTTTGGTTTAAATGTTCATAAGAAGAGATGATGCTCGATCACTGATTATACCACACAGTTTCATGAACCACAATTTGGTAGGATTACATGTCACAATATCCATCCAAACCCCAATCCAATTCACTGTGAGAAAGCTTCTCTAGCATGAATCCTCCATTCCTTTCCCAAGGTTCCGAAGGATTCCAATTATGGGTAGTTTCTTTCCCAAGACAACTACCCAATGGAATTAGATCGAGAAGCTTTCTAACAAAAATTCAAGAGAAAAGATTGAAGAAGAAGATAAACTATTATTGATTCATTGAATTACAATAGAGCTCCCTAACCCAATGAAAGGGGGTTTAGTGAGTCATAGCTCTGAATTCAATTACAAAGATATGAAAACTAGCCAAATGAAAAGATAAAAGTCCTTCCTAACTTAAATTCTATCCTATTTATACACTTTCTATATTGTGCTTCTGTTGTGTTTCTTGGGCTTTGAGGCCTCTCCCTGCTTTCCTTTTGCTTTGGGTTTATGATCCATAATCTTGATGAGGCTGCTGATCCAAATTCTGTAACATTCATTGAGCCAACTTAGTGATAATCAAATAATGACACATGACTCAACAAATTGAAATTTCAGACTCATCAATCCTTCAGGCCCAATCCCATAAACCATGATATTCAATTGGGTTTCATACCAGAGTAAGTTTAAGTTAATGTTTGTGCTCAAATACTAACTTAAACCGCAATATTTTTGGCCCAGAAACCTTTTCCAAGAGTGGCGTTTAAGTTGCAGTTTAAGCTTAAACTACAGCTTAAACGCCAGACACTTCCAGTGATGCCTTTTGTGGAAGCACGTTTAAGCTTCAGTTTTAGGTTAAACTGAAGCTTAAACGTGGAAATGGAAGAAGGCAGCCCTGGAGGGTCACTTAGTCGAACACGTTTAAGCTTCAGTTTAAGGTTAAACTGAAGCTTAAACGTGGAGATAGGAAAGGCAGCCCTGGAGGTCGAACACGTTTAAGCTTCAGTTTAAGGTTAAACTGAAGCTTAAACGTGGAGATAGGAAAGGCAGCCCTGGAGGTCGAACACGTTTAAGCTCCAGTTTAAGGTTAAACTGGAGCTTAAACGTGGAAATGGAGAGAGCAACCCTGGAGGAGAAAACTTGGTCGAACACATTTAAGCTCCAGTTTAAGGTTAAACTGGAGCTTAAACGTGGAATGCTCCTGGTGCCTTTCTTCCTTCTGGCGTTTAACCTCCAGTTTAAGGTTAAACTGGAGGTTAAACGTGGAAATGCTTCTTTGGTGAAACTTTCATTCTGGCGTTTAACCTCCAGTTTAAGGTTAAACTGGAGGTTAAACTTCAGTTCCAGCATTTCTTAGCCCTCATGATTCTGGCGTTTAAGCTCCAGTTTAAGCTTAAACTGGAACTTAAACTCCACATGTGATATTCAAGCTTCCTTTATTGATTTTGTTGCTTCCTTGCCTAGCCTCTTCTTCCCTGAAATCATCCAAACAATTGCATCAAAGTCTTGCAAAATTTCATGAGAAATCTTCCATTCATAGCATTCAAGTAATATAACTAAAAACTCATGGAATTTGCATCAAAATCATACTGTTTGGATGGTTCATTGCTTTGTTATTCATTTAACCATTCTTGGTTACTTTAAGCTCAAGAAAATGCATAAAACTACTAAAACTAACAGAAAAATGCTAGTGAAACTAGCCTAAGATGCCTAATGAGCTTCAGTTTTTGCTTCAAAAGTTCATAGGCTAGCATGCAATTTTTATCAAATACAAAGGGTGTATCAGAGACAAGCAAGTTACTCAAAGGTTTGGCTATTTTAGAAAAGTCTCTAATAAACCTTCTGTAAAAGCCAGCGTGTCCCAAAAAACTCCTAATTGCCTTGACATTACTTGGTGGAGGTAATTTTTCAATGAGTTCCACCTTAGCTCTGTCCACCTCAATGCCTCTATTCGAGATTTTGTGGCCAAGGACTATTCCTTCTGTGACCATGAAATGACACTTTTCCCACTTTAATACTAGGTTGGTCTCTTGGCATCTCTTAAGCACCAAGGCAAGGTGGTGTAGGCAGCTAGGAAAAGAATCTCCAAACACAGAAAAATCATCCATGAAAACCTCAATAAATTTTTCAATCATGTCTGAAAAGATGGACAGCATGCATCTTTGGAAAGTGGCAGGTGCATTGCACAATCCAAAGGGCATGCGTCTATAAGCAAAAACTCCATATGGACAAACAAATGATGTTTTCTCTTGATCTCTAGGATCAACTACTATCTGATTATAGCCTGAGTATCCATCCAGAAAGCAATAGTAAGCATGTCCTGCAAGCCTTTCAAGCATCTGATCCATGAATGGGAGTGGGAAATGATCTTTTCTGGTGGCTTCATTGAGCTTCCTGTAGTCTATGCACATCCTCCACCCAGTGACAGTTCTTGTGGGTATGAGTTCGTTCCTCTCATTTGGCACCACAGTTATGCCACCTTTCTTGGGCACTACATGGATGGGACTAACCCATGGGCTATCAGAAATGGGGTAGATTACCCCTGCCTGCCATAACTTCATGACCTCCTTTTGTACTACTTCTTTCATGACAGGATTCAATCTTCTCTGAGCTTGAATGTAGGGTCTAGCATCCTCTTCTAACAAGATTTTATGCATGCATATGGATGAACTTATCCCCTTTAAATCAGCTAGGGTCCATCCAATGGCGTCTTGATGAGTTTGTAGTACATTGATCAATTTTTCTTCCTGTTCTTGGCTCAGGGCAGAGCTAATGATAATAGGATAGCTCTCATTACTACCCAAGTATGCATACTTGAGATTAGGGGGCAATGCTTTGAGCTCAGGTTTTGGTGCTTCCTTCTCTTCTTTCACTTTATCTGGCATGCTTGGCATGGTTGTTTCAGCAGCCTTGATGTCACTATCTTCAATATCCTTGGTGAACTCCTCCTCTGCCACTTCCTTTGTTGTTTTCTCAAAGGTTTCTTGTACTGCAATGTCCACTACATCCACCCTCATGCATTCCTTTAGTGATTCTGATGGATAGCTCATTGCCTTGAATACGTTAAACACCAATTGCTCATCATGTAGTCTAAGAGTGAGCTCACCCTTTTGGACATCTATGATGGCTCCTGCAGTAGCCAGGAAGGGTCTTCCCAGAATTATTGAAGCTTCGGCTTCTTCCTCCATATCTAATACCACAAAATCGGCAGGGAATATGAAATCTCCCACTTTTACCAACAAATCCTCAACTATCCCATGAGGGAATTTAAAGGTTCGGTCTGCTAATTGGAGGGCCATTCTTGTTGGTTTGGCTTCCTCAATCTCCATTCTTCTCATCATTGTTAGAGACATCAAATTGATACTGGCCCCTAAGTCACACAAGGCCTTCTCCACCATGACTTCTCCTATGATGCAGGGGATTTAAAAACTGCCTGGATCCTTCAGTTTCTGAGGCAATTTGTGTTGAATGATGGCACTGCATTCTTCAGTCAACAACACAGTTTCCTCATTTCTCCAGCTTCTCTTTTTGGTCATTAATTCCTTTAAGAATTTTGCATAGAGTGGCATTTGCTCTATTGCCTCAGCAAACGGGATGTTGATTTGAAGCTTCTTGAAAATCTCCAAAAATCTGGAGAATTGGCCATCCTTTTCACCTTTCATCAAACATTGAGGATATGGTGCTTTGGGTTTATACGGCTTCAGGACCTCTTTTTCTTTTTCTCTTGTTGCAGACGGTGTAAAGGATTGTCCCTGTTCCTTGTCTCTCACATTTTCCCTTGCTTCATCCTCTGTGGGTTCACTTGAGATCTCCTTTAGCTTTTTTCCACTTCTGAGGGTTATGGCTTTACATTCTTCCCTTGCAATAGCCTTGGCAGCATGAGAAACACTTGGCCCAGGGATTTGCTTATACAAATACCCAATTTGATTTTCTAACTTCTCGATGGCAGCTCCTTGGTTTTGCAAGTTGGAAATTACTTCTTCCTTAAAAGCTTTCAATTCGGTTATGTCTTGACCCATGGTTGCAAGCATTCCTTCTATCCTGTTTAATTGATCTTGAAATTGTTGGTTCAGATTAGGTTGGGTAGGTCGATTATTTTGGCCTTGATATGATGGTTGGGAGTAAGTGTTTTGTGTGGCTTGGTATGATCTTTGGTTGGAGTTTTGGTATGTGGAATTGTTATGTTGGTTATGGTTGTAAGGTTTGTGGTTTTGTGGTTGGGTTTGTTGGTTCCCCCACCCAAAGTTTGGGTGGTTTTTCCATCCTGGATTGTAAGTGTTGGAATGTGGATCATATGATTGCCTTTGTTGATTTCCTACATAATTGGCCTCTTCCCAATCACCTCCTTCAGTGCTTTCTTCCTCTTGATCTTGTGTGTGTATCGCAGCCACTTGCTTTGTTTCTAATTTCCTGGTGAGCTCTGCTAGTTGCTTGGCAAACACCTTGTTTTGGGCTAGGATTGTATCAACATGGTTCAGCTCCATGACTCCCTTAGTGTTGTGTCTCTCTGATGCATAGTAGTACTCATTCTCAGCCACTGTCTCAATCACTTCAATGGCTTCTTCCACAGTCTTTTTCCTGTTCAATGAACCTCCTGATGAATAGTCTACAGCCTTCCTTGATTCATAAGAGAGTCCATCATAGAAAATATGCAATTGCACCCAGTCATGGAACATGTCTGGTGGGCATTTCCTTGTCAAATCCTTGAATCTCTCCCATGCCTCGTAGAGAGTTTCACCATCTTGTTGTCTAAAAGTCTGAACCTCAGATCGAAGCCTATTGACCTTTTGTGGGGGGTAGAAACGTGCCAGAAACTTGCTTTCCACCTCGTCCCATGTTGTTAGGCTCCCCCTTGGGAATGATTCCAGCCACTTAGCTGCCTTGTCCCTAAGTGAAAATGGGAACAAAAGCAGTTTATAGGCATCTTCCTGGACTCCATTGGACTTCACAGTGTCGCAAATTCTCAGGAATTTTGTGAGGTGTTGGTTTGGATCTTCATTAGCACTCCCACCAAATGAACAATGATTCTCCACAAGTGATATTAGCTGTGGTTTGAGCTCAAAATTGTTGGCCTGAATGGGTGGTTTCTGAATGCTGCCACCACAATTCCCAGAGGTTGGGTTTATGTATGAACTAAGAACCCTCCTCTCAGGAATGGCATTGTTTCCATCAGCTCTCTCATGGTTGTGAACTTCTCTATCCATGTTGAGATCTAGAGCTTCCTCAAAATTGTCCTCAGATTCTCCTTCAGATTCTTCTTCTCCCAGTACTCTCTTCCCTCTTGCTTCCCTTCTAAGTCTATGAAGGGTCCTCTCTGGTTCGGTATATGGAGGAGTTGATGTCTCTCCTCTCCTACCTGTCATACAAGAACACCGCACAGGCAACAAACAATTGAAATACTCTTGGTTAATGGAAGAGTATGGTTAGAGTAGTTGAGGAATTAATTCAAATAGTTAGTGAGTTAGTGAGTTAGTTGCTTAAATTTAAAGGCATAAAGAAAGAAAGCATGTAACAGAGTGCAGAAATTAAAATTCAACAAGTAACTTGAACTGAATTAACAAAGCAAGAAAAATGCTCAATCTAGTTAACTTCCAATTTGAGAATTGTCAATCGAAAACCAATCCCCGGCAACGGCGCCATAAACTTGATGCGCATAAACTTGTTATGCTACGATTTAGGAAATTGCACGATCGGCAAAATTCCTTCCGGCAAGTGCACCGGTTATCGTCAAGTAAAAACTCACAATAGAGTGAGGTCGAATCCCACAAGGATTGGTTGAGTGAGCAATTCGGATTAGAAGTATGTTCTAGTTGAGCGGAATCAAGATTTAGATGAGAATTGCGGAATGTAAAATTGCATGAATTAAAGAGCGAGAAGCTAAATTGCTGAAATTAAAAGGGATGGGGGTGATTGCATGAATTTAATTGCAGAATGTAAAGAGAAAGTGGTAAATCAGAAATGGGGAATTCATTGGGTTGTAGGAGATATTGAGATCTCCGAATCAAAACATGTTTATCTCTTCCTCAACCAATGCGTTCATTGAATTTTGCTTGGCAATCTTATATGATTGGATCCCAATCCCTTGGTTCACCAATTCTCTCTAAAAACAAACAAATTCCCAATCCCTTGGTTTAAATGTTCATAAGAAGAGATGATGCTCGATCACTGATTATACCACACAGTTTCATGAACCACAATTTGGTAGGATTACATGTCACAATATCCATCCAAACCCCAATCCAATTCACTGTGAGAAAGCTTCTCTAGCATGAATCCTCCATTCCTTTCCCAAGGTTCCGAAGGATTCCAATTATGGGTAGTTTCTTTCCCAAGACAACTACCCAATGGAATTAGATCGAGAAGCTTTCTAACAAAATTCAAGAGAAAAGATTGAAGAAGAAGATAAACTATTATTGATTCATTGAATTACAATAGAGCTCCCTAACCCAATGAAAGGGGGTTTAGTGAGTCATAGCTCTGAATTCAATTACAAAGATATGAAAACTAGCCAAATGAAAAGATCAAAAAGTCCTTCCTAACTTAAATTCTATCCTATTTATACACTTTCTATATTGAGCTTCTGTTGTGTTTCTTGGGCTTTGAGGCCTCTCCCTGCTTTCCTTTTGCTTTGGGTTTATGATCCATAATCTTGATGAGGCTGCTGATCCAAATTCTGTAACATTCATTGAGCCAACTTAGTGATAATCAAATAATGACACATGACTCAACAAATTGAAATTTCAGACTCATCAATCCTTCAGGCCCAATCCCATAAACCATGATATTCAATTGGGTTTCATACCAGAGTAAGTTTAAGTTAATGTTTGTGCTCAAATACTAACTTAAACCGCAATATTTTTGGCCCAGAAACCTTTTCCAAGAGTGGCGTTTAAGTTGCAGTTTAAGCTTAAACTGCAGCTTAAACGCCAGACACTTCCAGTGATGCCTTTTGTGGAAGCACGTTTAAGCTTCAGTTTTAGGTTAAACTGAAGCTTAAACGTGGAAATGGAAGAAGGCAGCCCTGGAGGGTCACTTAGTCGAACACGTTTAAGCTTCAGTTTAAGGTTAAACTGAAGCTTAAACGTGGAGATAGGAAAGGCAGCCCTGGAGGTCGAACACGTTTAAGCTCCAGTTTAAGGTTAAACTAGAGCTTAAACGTGGAAGAGGGGAAAGGTAGCCCTGGAGGTGTCGAACACGTTTAAGCTCCAGTTTAAGGTTAAACTGGAGCTTAAACGTGGAATGCTCCTGGTGCCTTTCTTCCTTCTGGCGTTTAACCTCCAGTTTAAGGTTAAACTGGAGGTTAAACGTGAAAATGCTTCTTTGGTGAGAGTTTGTGTCGAACACGTTTAAGCTCCAGTTTAAGGTTAAACTGGAGCTTAAACGTGGAATTGCTCCCATGGTGAATTTCCCACTTCTGGCGTTTAACCTCCAGTTTAAGGTTAAACTGGAGGTTAAACGTGGAAATGCTTCTTTGGTGAGACTTTCATTCTGGCATTTAACCTCCAGTTTAAGGTTAAACTGGAGGTTAAACTTCAGTTCCAGCATTTCTTAGCCCTCATGATTCTGGCGTTTAAGCTCCAGTTTAAGCTTAAACTGGAACTTAAACTCCACATGTGATATTCAAGCTTCCTTTATTGATTTTGTTGCTTCCTTGCCTAGCCTCTTCTTCCCTGAAATCATCCAAACAATTGCATCAAAGTCTTGCAAAATTTCATGAGAAATCTTCCATTCATAGCATTCAAGTAATATAACTAAAAACTCATGGAATTTGCATCAAAATCATACTGTTTGGATGGTTCATTGCTTTGTTATTCATTTAACCATTCTTGGTTACTTTAAGCTCAAGAAAATGCATAAAACTACTAAAACTAATAGAAAAATGCTAGTGAAACTAGCCTAAGATGCCTTGGCATCACAACACCAAACTTAATACTTGCTTGTCCCTAAGCAAGTCCTGAGTTATTTGAGAAAAAAAAGCATGAACAGAAAGCAATCCCATTGGCTATATTAGTAAGCACTTTAAGTTCATCAGAAGGGTTTTATGCAGAAAGTTGCAGCATCACTTTTTCATTCTCATCAGGTAAGATTATCACTTTTTCATTGCATCCAACAAACACTGCTATGGCCTCTTGTTACTCTTATGTCCTTGGCACTTTTCTCTTCTTTGTTTTTCTTTTCTTTTTCTTAGAGCTTCTTTGCTCCTTGTTTGCTTAGTGTCATGTGTTGCACCAGCCTTTGGCATTTTCTTTTTCTTATCAGTGCACTACACATATCCACTCCAGGCATTTTAGTTCACATTTCTTCTTGAGACATTGGTGCCCAGCACCTCTTTGTGTGACTAAATGTTTTGTATTTAGGTTGCTCTTGATAATGGACTTTTGGTTGATAATCCCGGGTTAGTTAACCCAAGTTACCAAGTGTTGAAACACTCCTCAGAACCTATTCATCCAAGCATATCCTTAATACATAAACACCACAGGCATTTGTCTCAGAAGTTCAAACCATTGATGCCTAGCTTATTTTCTCAAATTTTTTTGCTTTTTGGTTGCCCTTTTTCAGTGGCTTTTTCTTCTTCTTTTTCTTTCTTTTTCATGGCCAAAGACATTTATTCATCAAGATCCATAGACAGTTTTCAATTTCTACACAAAAAAAATGATAATTCTACACTCTAATTCCAGTGATCTGACTAAACAATCAAGCATGCATACCACCACTTAATTCTACTTGATTTGTCACTAATTGAGCCAAGTTACTTTTGTTCAAACTTTTCTTTTATTTTTGGAAACAGAACAAGCATGGCAAGCATTTGTTTAAGAAGGTGAAGTTATATCCAACATCTAGGCATTCGCTTTATTCAAAGCAATAAACAGACACTCATACTAAAAACTCCACATAACACTTAAATGGCTTATGATGAAAGAAAGCTCATAAAGACAATTCACCAATTATCATTTGATTATTAAGGAACGAGGCCACCTCTTATTTATTGCTTGGTTCTTCTTAATTCTTGGGATCCTGCTTCTTCTTGCTTCCTGCCTCTTTTTGACCACTTGTACTTCCTTTGTCTTTTCTTATGAGCTTTTTCCAGAATCCAACCTTTTTCATTGTTTCTTCCACTCCTTTTTCAAGGATCATTGCCTTGTTTATTTCTCCTTCTTTCCTCCCTTTGAAATACTCATCAAAAGCTGGGAATGCTGGGTCCATCTTGTGTAGATGTTCCCCTATGTAGTTAAGCTTGATTTGAGAACTGATGTTGTAATCAGCTTGAACTGAGTATCTTGCATTCTGTAAAGTGGTGGCTTCCTTGATTGCCAAGACATTGGCATCTTGGTGTTGGCATATGTGGCTGAAGGATTCCTGTAAGTGTAAATTCTGTTCCCTTTGCAGATCTAAGAATCTTGATTCAAAGTTCCTTTGCATATCCATCATTTTTAAGTGAAAGTCCTCTTGTCTCTCCTGAGACCTCATGTATTGTTGAGACATTCCTTCTATGATTTCCTGCATTCTGCTCATATCCATGGGGTCTCTGGGAATTTGTTGTCTTCTTTCTGGAATTCCTTGCTCTTCTTGCTCTTCTTCTCCGTCTTCTCCTTCCTGTCCTTCTTGTTCCGCTTCTTGCTCTGCTTCTGCTTGTTGCCCTTCTTTATTTCTTCTTTTTGTATGTCTTGGAGCAATTGGGCCAAGAGTCATTCTGTACGCAGTTATAGCCAATCCAGGATATAGCCAATTAGGTCTTTCGTCTTCAAGTGGTACTTGGGCATCGATGCATAGTCTAATGATGGTGCTAGGGAAGTGGAGCCAGGATTCAGGGTCACTTTTCTCACTAAGCTCTTGTATCTGTTCAGCAATGAGTTTATGAACTTTAATCTCCCCTCCCACCATAATGCAATGTAGCAAGATGGCTCTTTTAGGGACTATTTCTGAAGAGTTTGTAGTGGGTAGGATGGATCTCCTAACTATTGCATACCACCCTTTAGCTTCCGGTGTTAGGTCTCCCCTTCTCAAGACTCTTGGAGCCCCTCTTGTTTTTCTCACCCATTCAGCTCTGATGGCACAAAGGTATTCAGCAATAGTTGTATAGTCAGGTTCTCCTATCATCCTTTCTTCATAACTTGCTTGGCTGAAATGTATGTTTTTCAGCCCAAGAGTTTTCATGATTGCTTTGGGACTGAAGTCAACTTCCACCCCTCTCACATAGCTTTTGTATGTGGGTTTCTTGGTTGAGTCTTCCCTCACTGCATTTGCATAGAACTCCTTCACCAAGTTGATGTTGATTTTAGTGATTGGCTTAGTCAGGAGCTCCCACTTCCTCTTTTTGATCTTCTCCCAAACACCTGGGAACTCATCCTTTTCAAGGTCAAAGGGAACCTCAGCTAGTACCCTTTTAGGTCTCATCCATTCGGCTTGAATCTCATGGAAAACTGATTTGTATCTCCATGCATCGAATTCCCTGTTCTCCTCCATTGGCTGCTTGTCTTTTCTTCTTTTGTGGCTAGATGAAGCTGCCATTGGTTCTTTAGTTTTGGGTAAGTGACAAGCTAAAGTTGACAAGGTGAAGCAAGAAGTGTTGTTGGAAGTGTGGTGAGGTTGTTTTCGGCAAGAGATAGTTATGCTATGATGAAGAAAATGTGCATGAAGGAGATTTGGTAGTGTTGAACTCGTTCCCCAAGTGGTTCTTTATAGTGCCCGTGAGTGAAAAATGGACGGCTAGGGTGGTTTGTGAAGGGTGGCTTGATGGTAAATATATGAATTAGGGAGAAGGACGAATTGCTTTTCATTTTCTTGGAAGTATTCCGGGTGCATTAGGTTGTACATGTGGCTATCTTTTCTTGTAGAACTTCCTTTTTCCATGTGTTAGTTTCAAAGACTTGTGAACTTTCTTTTTGACCAAGCATCGTACCTCCCTTTGTCTTTTTCCTCCATTTTTGTCTTTTCTTTTGTACCTGCACAAACAAACAAGTTTGCTATCATTTTTCGGTCCATGTGAATGATGAATAGTACTTGCACATGTAAATCAATGATTGACTTCATGAGCTTATAGCCGTGACTTTTGTATGTATGCACACTTATTACTGGACACCAAACTTAGTGTTTGGTAAAGTCTCCTGATGACATGAAATCCATATTGGTTGTCCTTAATGAATGTGCATAATTCTAATAAATCATAGTCACTTTGGCTCTTTGATTCTAAACAAATTTACTACCCTAAGTGATTGAAACCAAAGCATTAAAACATGCGAATGGTATACTTGTCATGAAATTCGAAATCCAGAGGAACTTCTTGCTTTTCATGAACCGTGTTCAAAGAGGAACACCAAACTTAATGTTTGGTTGTGCATTTTGAATGAAAAATTGAATGCATTTTGAATAAAATTTGGGGTGCCTTCAGGCACACCAAACTTAGAGACAAATTGTATTTTACATGCAATGTTTAGTGCACTCTTTCAGCAGTTGTCCTGAGGATTCAAGTTCATGCATAAGAAACCATGCTTTATTAAATGCACAACAAAAAAGTAAGGATATTAAAACATGGGTTGCCTCCCATGAAGCGCTTCTTTAACGTCACTAGCTTGACAGTTGTCCCTTGTTAGGGTGGATTGTAGTGCTTGACGTCTTCTCCTCTCACTATGAAAACGTCCCCACTTGATTCCTTCATGATTTCTAAATGTTCCATAGAAAGAACTTTCCTGATTGTGAACACTTGAGGGAGCTGGGAAGGAATGGTTTTGAGGCCAGGTGGAATTGGCAAATAATGGCTTGATATCACTTTATCTCCCGGAGAGAAACCTTCAGTGGGAATTTTCTTGTTTCTCCACCCTCTTGGCAATTTCTTTACAATTCTTCCCTTTCTCCTGAGGATTTCTTCATTGACCCTTATGCAATGAGGATCCTTCTGATCTGTTTCCATTGATTCTTGTGGCTTTAACTCTTGCAACTCTCGTTTGCCTTCCAAGGACTGTTTTAGAGTTTCAGTTGCTGGCTTGCTTTCCTCCAAACATAGATGGCTACTATCATCCTTAGGCTTTTCCGATTCTGGTTCAGGCTCAGATGCAGGTTTGAAAACTTTGAAAATGAGCTGTTCATCACGTATTCTCAGAATTAGCTCTCCTTGTTCTACATCTATGATCGCTCTGGTAGTGGCTAGAAATGGCCTGCCCAGAATGATAGGGTGTAGGTAGCTTTCCTCCATGTCCAAAATGACGAAGTCTATGGGGAAGTAATAATCTCCCACTCTAACCAGCACATTCTCAACTACCCCTTCAGCTTGCTTCTGAGTTTTGTCAGCTAGTTGTATGATTACATCAGTGGATCTCACCTCATTCAGTTGTAGCCTCTTCATGAGAGTTAGAGGCATCACATTTATGCTAGCTCCTAGATCACAGAATCCTCTATCAATTTTTGTTCCCCCTATGATGCAGGGGATATGAAAACTTCCTGGGTCTGTTTTCTTAGAAACTGTGTCCTTCTTGATGAGGGCACTGCATTCTTTGTTCATTGTTACCGTTTGTCCTCCCTTCAAAACTCTTTTCTTGCTCAACAATTCTTTTAAATACTTGATATGTGTAGGCATTTGCTGGAGAATCTCAAGAAAGGGAATATTAATATGGAGAGACTTAAATGTCTCTAAAAACCTTGAATAGGTTTTCCCTTTTTCTCCTCCTCCTAACCTCTGAGGAAATGGTGCTTTTGGTTGATATGCTTCTATCATGCCTTTTTGCAGTTCCTTGGCTTGCTCCGTTTCACTTTCCTGCTTAGCTTCTTCCACACTTTCCTTCAAGATTTCTGGCTCCTGTTTTGAGGGTCTGATTCCTTCTTCTTCTGAGATTTCCTTCAATATAGTGATGGCTTTGCAGTCTTCCCATCTCACTCCCTTTTGTTCCCCTTTAGGATTCTTTTCCGTGTCACTAGGGAACACTGCTGTGGACTTGGGGGCTTGTTGGGATAGCTCTCCTACTTGAGACTCCATCCTCTTTAGTCTTTCACCATGGTCCCTTAAGGTAGATCTCACCTCATCCCTAAAGCTTTTCAACTCACTTACGTCCTGACCCATGTTTGCCAGCCTTCCTTCTATCCTGTTTAATTGATCTTGAAATTGTTGGTTCGGATTAGGTTGGGTAGGTTGATTATTTTGGCCATGATATGATGGTTGGGAGTAAGTGTTTTGTGTGGCTTGGTATGATCTTTGGTTGGAGTTTTGGTATGTGGACTTGTTATGTTGGTTTTGCTGGTTTCCCCACCCAAAGTTTGGGTGGTTTTTCCACCCTGGGTTGTAAGTGTTGGAATGTGGATCATATGGTTGCCTTTGTTGATTTCCTACATAATTGGCCTCTTCCCAATCACCTCCTTCAGTGCTTTCTTCCTCTTGATCTTGTGTGTGTATCGCAGCCACTTGCTTTGTTTCTAATTTCCTGGTGAGCTCTGCTAGTTGCTTAGCAAACACCTTGTTTTGGGCTAGGATTGTATCAACATGGTTCAGCTCCATGACTCCCTTAGTGTTGTGTCTCTCTGATGCATAGTAGTACTCATTCTCAGCCACTGTCTCAATCACTTCAATGGCTTCTTCCACAGTCTTTTTCCTGTTCAATGAACCTCTTGATGAATGGTCTACAGCCTTCCTTGATTCATAAGAGAGTCCATCATAGAAAATATGCAATTGCACCCAGTCATGGAACATGTCTGGTGGGCATTTCCTTGTCAAATCCTTGAATCTCTCCCATGCCTCGTAGAGAGTTTCACCATCTTGTTGTCTAAAAGTCTGAACCTCAGATCGAAGCCTATTGACCTTTTGTGGGGGGTAGAAACATGCCAGAAACTTGCTTTCCACCTCGTCCCATGTTGTTAGGCTCCCCCTTGGGAATGATTCCAGCCACTTAGCTGCCTTGTCCCTAAGTGAAAATGGGAACAAAAGCAGTTTATAGGCATCTTCCTGGACTCCATTGGACTTCACAGTGTCGCAAATTCTCAGGAATTTTGTGAGGTGTTGGTTTGGATCTTCATTAGCACTCCCACCAAATGAACAATGATTCTCCACAAGTGATATTAGCTGTGGTTTGAGCTCAAAATTGTTGGCCTGAATGGGTGGTTTCTGAATGCTGCTACCACAATTCCCAGAGATTGGGTTTATGTATGAACTAAGAACCCTCCTCTCAGGAATGGCATTGTTTCCATCAGCTCTCTCATGGTTGTGAACTTCTCTATCCATGTTGAGATCTAGAGCTTCCTCAAAATTGTCCTCAGATTCTCCTTCAGATTCTTCTTCTCCCAGTACTCTCTTCCCTCTTGCTTCCCTTCTAAGTCTATGAAGGGTCCTCTCTGGTTCGGTATATGGAGGAGTTGATGTCTCTCCTCTCCTACCTGTCATACAAGAACACCGCACAGGCAACAAACAATTGAACTACTCTTGGTTAATGGAAGAGTATGGTTAGAGTAGTTGAGGAATTAATTCAAATAGTTAGTGAGTCAGTGAGTTAGTTGCTTAAATTTAAAGGCATAAAGAAAGAAAGCATGTAACAGAGTGCAGAAATTAAAATTCAACAAGTAACTTGAACTGAATTAACAAAGCAAGAAAAATGCTCAATCTAGTTAACTTCCAATTTGAGAATTGTCAATCGAAAACCAATCCCCGGCAACGGCGCCATAAACTTGATGCGCATAAACTTGTTATGCTACGATTTAGGAAATTGCACGATCGGCAAAATTCCTTCCGGCAAGTGCACCGGTTATCGTCAAGTAAAAACTCACAATAGAGTGAGGTCGAATCCCACAAGGATTGGTTGAGTGAGCAATTCGGATTAGAAGTATGTTCTAGTTGAGCAGAATCAAGATTTAGATGAGAATTGCGGAATGTAAAATTGCATGAATTAAAGAGCGAGAAGCTAAATTGCTGAAATTAAAAGGGATGGGGGTGATTGCATGAATTTAATTGCAGAATGTAAAGAGAAAGTGGTAAATCAGAAATGGGGAATTCATTGGGTTGTAGGAGATATTGAGATCTCCGAATCAAAACATGTTTATCTCTTCCTCAACCAATGCGTTCATTGAATTTTGCTTGGCAATCTTATATGATTGGATCCCAATCCCTTGGTTCACCAATTCTCTCTAAAAACAAACAAATTCCCAATCCCTTGGTTTAAATGTTCATAAGAAGAGATGATGCTCGATCACTGATTATACCACACAGTTTCATGAACCACAATTTGGTAGGATTACATGTCACAATATCCATCCAAACCCCAATCCAATTCACTGTGAGAAAGCTTCTCTAGCATGAATCCTCCATTCCTTTCCCAAGGTTCCGAAGGATTCCAATTATGGGTAGTTTCTTTCCCAAGACAACTACCCAATGGAATTAGATCGAGAAGCTTTCTAACAAAATTCAAGAGAAAAGATTGAAGAAGAAGATAAACTATTATTGATTCATTGAATTACAATAGAGCTCCCTAACCCAATGAAAGGGGGTTTAGTGAGTCATAGCTCTGAATTCAATTACAAAGATATGAAAACTAGCCAAATGAAAAGATCAAAAATCCTTCCTAACTTAAATTCTATCCTATTTATACACTTTCTATATTGAGCTTCTGTTGTGTTTCTTGGGCTTTGAGGCCTCTCCCTGCTTTCCTTTTGCTTTGGGTTTATGATCCATAATCTTGATGAGGCTGCTGATCCAAATTCTGTAACATTCATTGAGCCAACTTAGTGATAATCAAATAATGACACATGACTCAACAAATTGAAATTTCAGACTCATCAATCCTTCAGGCCCAATCCCATAAACCATGATATTCAATTGGGTTTCATACCAGAGTAAGTTTAAGTTAATGTTTGTGCTCAAATACTAACTTAAACCGCAATATTTTTGGCCCAGAAACCTTTTCCAAGAGTGGCGTTTAAGTTGCAGTTTAAGCTTAAACTGCAGCTTAAACGCCAGACACTTCCAGTGATGCCTTTTGTGGAAGCACGTTTAAGCTTCAGTTTTAGGTTAAACTGAAGCTTAAACGTGGAAATGGAAGAAGGTAGCCCTGGAGGGTCACTTAGTCGAACACGTTTAAGCTTCAGTTTAAGGTTAAACTGAAGCTTAAACGTGGAGATAGGAAAGGCAGCCCTGGAGGTCGAACACGTTTAAGCTTCAGTTTAAGGTTAAACTGAAGCTTAAACGTGGAGATAGGAAAGGCAGCCCTGGAGGTCGAACACGTTTAAGCTCCAGTTTAAGGTTAAACTGGAGCTTAAACGTGGAAGAGGGGAAAGGTAGCCCTGGAGGTGTCGAACACGTTTAAGCTCCAGTTTAAGGTTAAACTGGAGCTTAAACGTGGAAATGGAGAGAGCAACCCTGGAGGAGAAAACTTGGTCGAACACGTTTAAGCTCCAGTTTAAGGTTAAACTGGAGCTTAAACGTGGAATGCTCCTGGTGCCTTTCTTCCTTCTGGCGTTTAACCTCCAGTTTAAGGTTAAACTGGAGGTTAAACGTGAAATGCTTCTTTGGTGAGAGTTTGTGTCGAACACGTTTAAGCTCCAGTTTGAGGTTAAACTGGAGCTTAAACGTGGAATTGCTCCCATGGCGAATTTCCCACTTCTGGCGTTTAACCTCCAGTTTAAGGTTAAACTGGAGGTTAAACGTGGAAATGCTTCTTTGCTGAAACTTTCATTCTGGCGTTTAACCTCCAGTTTAAGGTTAAACTGGAGGTTAAACTTCAGTTCCAGCATTTCTTAGCCCTCATGATTCTGGCGTTTAAGCTCCAGTTTAAGCTTAAACTGGAACTTAAACTCCACATGTGATATTCAAGCTTCCTTTATTGATTTTGTTGCTTCCTTGCCTAGCCTCTTCTTCCCTGAAATCATCCAAACAATTGCATCAAAGTCTTGCAAAATTTCATGAGAAATCTTCCATTCATAGCATTCAAGTAATATAACTAAAAACTCATGGAATTTGCATCAAAATCATACTGTTTGGATGGTTCATTGCTTTGTTATTCATTTAACCATTCTTGGTTACTTTAAGCTCAAGAAAATGCATAAAACTACTAAAACTAACAGAAAAATGCTAGTGAAACTAGCCTAAGATGCCTTGGCATCACAACACCAAACTTAATACTTGCTTGTCCCTAAGCAAGTCCTGAGTTATTTGAGAAAAAAGCATGAACAGAAAGCAATCCCATTGGCTATATTAGTAAGCACTTTAAGTTCATCAGAAGGGTTTTATGCAGAAAGTTGCAGCATCACTTTTTCATTCTCATCAGGTAAGATTATCACTTTTTCATTGCATCCATCAAACACTGCTATGGCCTCTTGTTACTCTTATGTCCTTGGCACTTTTCTCTTCTTTGTTTTTCTTTTTTTTTTCTTAGAGCTTCTTTGCTCCTTGTTTGCTTAGTGTCATGTGTTGCACCAGCCTTTGGCATTTTCTTTTTCTTATCAGTGCACTACACATATCCACTCCAGGCATTTTAGTTCACATTTCTTCTTGAGACATTGGTGCCCAGCACCTCTTTGTGTGACTAAATGTTTTGTATTTAGGTTGCTCTTGATAATGGACTTTTGGTTGATAATCCCGGGTTAGTTAACCCAAGTTACCAAGTGTTGAAACACTCCTCAGAACCTATTCATCCAAGCATATCCTTAATACATAAACACCACAGGCATTTGTCTCAGAAGTTCAAACCATTGATGCCTAGCTTATTTTCTCAAATTTTTTTGCTTTTTGGTTGCCCTTTTTCAGTGGCTTTTTCTTCTTCTTTTTCTTTCTTTTTCATGGCCAAAGACATTTATTCATCAAGATCCATAGACAGTTTTCAATTTTTACACAAAAAAATGATAATTCTACACTCTAATTCCAGTGATCTGACTAAACAATCAAGCATGCATACCACCACTTAATTCTACTTGATTTGTCACTAATTGAGCCAAGTTACTTTTGTTCAAACTTTTCTTTTATTTTTGGAAACAGAACAAGCATGGCAAGCCTTTGTTTAAGAAGGTGAAGTTATATCCAACATCTAGGCATTCACTTTATTCAAAGCACTAAACAGACAAACATACTAGAAACTTTACATTCCAGACAGATTCAACAATTTCAGTTTATACCAGAACAAGCATGCTTTTGTTTACCCATTTTAAAGAAATGTCAAGGAACAACACCACCTTGTGAAATTTCTTGTTTTCTCTTTGTTGCCAGGAACAATCTGATTTCTCCTTCTTCTCCTAGTTGTTGCTTCATGTTCTTTCTAAGATCCTTGTTTCCTTTCCTGCAAAGAGTGATGAAGTTGCTTGCTTCTCAAGCACTTGAGTGGTTAGCTCAACTATGTATGGGCAAGTGTCTGAGTCTTAAGTTGGTGTGTGAACACCAAACTTAGTCTCCTACTTACTTCTCTGTTCTTTGAATCCTTGAATTCTCCTTGGAATGAAGTTGCTGCTAAGGATTTTAAGCATTTCTGTGATTGCTTAGAATGGTTGTTCCTTTCATATAATTCAAAGGTTGTTGTGTTCAGTTGAGCTTTATGGTGGAATACCAAACTTAGAGTCACACATTCCCCTTTGAATTATTGATCCACGAATTCATTGTTTGGTGTGAAACACCAAACTTAATTCTTTGCAATGCACAGAAACTACTTCACCTTTTTATTGAAACAAATAAAAGAAACAGCAAGGGAGTATTACCTCAGGTTGGGTTGCCTCCCAACAAGCGCTTCTTTAACGTCATTAGCTTGACGGTCAGCTGCCTCAGTTGAGGTGATATTTAACCTTGTCCTTCTCCTCCACATCTCCCAAGTAATGTTTGAGTCTTTGACCATTCACCGTGAAGGTTCGTTGTGACTTTTCTTCCATGATTTCTATTTGTCCATATTGGGAGACTTTGGTGACAAGGAATGGTCCAGACCACCTTGATTTTAGCTTCCCTGGAAATAGCTTCAGCCTAGAATTGTAGAGCAATACTTTTTGTCCCTCCTCAAATTTCCTTGGGGCTATGTTGCTGTCATGCTTCTTCTTTGCTCTTTCTTTGTAAATTTTGGCATTCTCATAAGCTTCAGCTCTGAATTCTTCCAACTCTTGAATTTGCAACATCCTTCTTTCTCCAGGAGCTCTGCTGTCCAAGTTCAAGAGTTTCAAGGCCCAGAATGCCTTGTGCTCCAACTCCAGTGGCAAATGGCAAGCTTTTCCATATACTAGTTGGTAAGGAGACATTCCAATTGGTGTTTTGAAAGCTGTCCTATATGCCCAAAGAGCATCATCTAGCTTAATCGACCAGTCCTTCCTTGAAGTTCCCACAGTCTTTTCCAGGATTCTTTTGAGTTCCCTATTAGATATTTCGGCTTGCCCACTCGTCTGTGGATGGTATGGTGTGGCTACCTTATGTTTGACTCCATATTTTAGAAGCAATGCCTCTAATGGTTTGTTGCAGAAGTGGCTTCCTCCATCACTGATGATTGTTCTTGGAACCCCAAAACGGCAAAAAATGTGTTTTCTGAGGAAGTTCATGACTACCTTATTATCATTGGTTGGAGTTGCTATTGCTTCAACCCATTTGGAGACATAGTCTACTGCCACAAGGATGTAATTATTTGAGTATGAGGTGGGAAAGGGTCCCATGAAATCTATCCCCCATACATCAAACAATTCAAGTTCCAGAATGAATTGTTGTGGCATTTCATTTCTTCTTGGCAGGTTCCCCGCTTTCTGGCATTCATGGCAGTGCTTCACTAGTTCCTTTGCATCTTTGAAGATAGTGGGCCAATAAAAACCACACTGCAACACCTTAGCTGCTGTTCTTTCTCCTGCAAAATGTCCTCCATAGGTGGAGCCATGGCAGTCCCATAAGACTTCCCTTCCTTCTTCCTCTGATATGCATCTTCTAAGTATGCCATCCGAACATTTTTTGAACAAGTATGGTTCGTCCCAGATGAAGTATTTGGCATCATTTACCAATTTCTTCCTTTGATGCTTATTAAATTCCAACGGCAAACTCCCAGTGGCCTTGAAGTTCGCTATGTCTGCAAACCAGGGTGCTTTGTGAATTACCATGAGTTGTTCATCAGGAAAGCACTCATTTATATGTGTGCTTTGTGCGCTTCCTTCTTCACATGGTATCCTTGATAAATGGTCTGCCACCTTGTTCTCTACACCCTTCTTGTCTTTGATTTCAATGTCAAATTCCTGCAACAAAAGAACCCATCTAATAAGTCTTGGTTTGGATTCTTGTTTAGCAAGTAAGTATTTTAAAGCTGAATGATCAGTGAAGACAATGACTTTAGATCCAATGAGATAGGATCTAAATTTGTCAAATGCAAAGACTATTGCCAAGAGTTCTTTTTCAGTGGTTGTGTAATTCCTTTGGTTATCATTCAAGACCTTACTGGCATAATAAATCACATGTACCAAATTGTCTTTCCTTTGTCCTAACACTGCCCCAACAGCAAGGTTTGATGCATCACACATCAGTTCAAAAGGTAAGTTCCAATCAGGTGGGGCAATGATAGGTGCAGAGGAAAGTTTTTGCTTCAAAAGTTCATAGGCTAGCATGCAATTTTTATCAAATACAAAGGGTGTATCAGAGACAAGCAAGTTACTCAAAGGTTTGGCTATTTTAGAAAAGTCTCTAATAAACCTTCTGTAAAAGCCAGCGTGTCCCAAAAAACTCCTAATTGCCTTGACATTACTTGGTGGAGGTAATTTTTCAATGAGTTCCACCTTAGCTCTGTCCACCTCAATGCCTCTATTCGAGATTTTGTGGCCAAGGACTATTCCTTCTGTGACCATGAAATGACACTTTTCCCACTTTAATACTAGGTTGGTCTCTTGGCATCTCTTAAGCACCAAGGCAAGGTGGTGTAGGCAGCTAGGAAAAGAATCTCCAAACACAGAAAAATCATCCATGAAAACCTCAATAAATTTTTCAATCATGTCTGAAAAGATGGACAGCATGCATCTTTGGAAAGTGGCAGGTGCATTGCACAATCCAAAGGGCATGCGTCTATAAGCAAAAACTCCATATGGACAAACAAATGATGTTTTCTCTTGATCTCTAGGATCAACTACTATCTGATTATAGCCTGAGTATCCATCCAGAAAGCAATAGTAAGCATGTCCTGCAAGCCTTTCAAGCATCTGATCCATGAATGGGAGTGGGAAATGATCTTTTCTGGTGGCTTCATTGAGCTTCCTGTAGTCTATGCACATCCTCCACCCAATGACAGTTCTTGTGGGTATGAGTTCGTTCCTCTCATTTGGCACCACAGTTATGCCACCTTTCTTGGGCACTACATGGATGGGACTAACCCATGGGCTATCAGAAATGGGGTAGATTACCCCTGCCTGCCATAACTTCATGACCTCCTTTTGTACCACTTCTTTCATGACGGGATTCAATCTTCTCTGAGCTTGAATGTAGGGTCTAGCATCCTCTTCTAACAAGATTTTATGCATGCATATGGATGAACTTATCCCCTTTAAATCAGCTAGGGTCCATCCAATGGCGTCTTGATGAGTTTGTAGCACATTGATCAATTTTTCTTCCTGTTCTTGGCTCAGGGCAGAGCTAATGATAACAGGATAGCTCTCATTACTACCCAAGTATGCATACTTGAGATTAGGGGGCAATGCTTTGAGCTCAGGTTTTGGTGCTTCCTTCTCTTCTTTCACTCTATCTGGCATGCTTGGCATGGTTGTTTCAGCAGCCTTGATGTCACTATCTTCAATATCCTTGGTGAACTCCTCCTCTACCACTTCCTTTGTTGTTTCCTCAAAGGTTTCTTGTACTGCAATGTCCACTACATCCACCATCATGCATTCCTTTAGTGATTCTGATGGATAGCTCATTGCCTTGAATACGTTAAACACCAATTGCTCATCATGTAGTCTAAGAGTGAGCTCACCCTTTTGGACATCTATGATGGCTCCTGCAGTAGCCAGGAAGGGTCTTCCCAGAATTATTGAAGCTTCGGCTTCTTCCTCCATATCTAATACCACAAAATCGGCAGGGAATATGAAATCTCCCACTTTTACCAACAAATCCTCAACTATCCCATGAGGGAATTTAAAGGTTCGGTCTGCTAATTGGAGGGCCATTCTTGTTGGTTTGGCTTCCTCAATCTCCATTCTTCTCATCATTGTTAGAGACATCAAATTGATACTGGCCCCTAAGTCACACAAGGCCTTCTCCACCATGACTTCTCCTATGATGCAGGGGATTTGAAAACTGCCTGGATCCTTCAGTTTCTGAGGCAATTTGTGTTGAATGATGGCACTGCATTCTTCAGTCAACAACACAGTTTCCTCATTTCTCCAGCTTCTCTTTTTGGTCATTAATTCCTTTAAGAATTTTACATAGAGTGGCATTTGCTCTATTGCCTCAGAAAACGGGATGTTGATTTGAAGCTTCTTGAAAATCTCCAAAAATCTGGAGAATTGGCCATCCTTTTCACCTTTCATCAAACGTTGAGGATATGGTGCTTTGGGTTTATACGGCTTCAGGACCTCTTTTTCTTTTTCTCTTGTTGCAGACGGTGTAAAGGATTGTCCTTGTTCCTTGTCTCTCACATTTTTCCTTGCTTCATCCTCTGTGGGTTCACTTGAGATCTCCTTTAGCTTTTTTCCACTTCTGAGGGTTATGGCTTTACATTCTTCCCTTGCAATAGCCTTGGCAGCATGAGAAACACTTGGCCCAGGGATTTGCTTATACAAATACCCAATTTGATTTTCTAACTTCTCGATGGCAGCTCCTTGGTTTTGCAAGTTGGAAATTACTTCTTCCTTAAAAGCTTTCAATTCGGTTATGTCTTGACCCATGGCTGCAAGCATTCCTTCTATCCTGTTTAATTGATCTTGAAATTGTTGGTTCGGATTAGGTTGGGTAGGTCGATTATTTTGGCCTTGATATGATGGTTGGGAGTAAGTGTTTTGTGTGGCTTGGTATGATCTTTGGTTGGAGTTTTGGTATGTGGAATTGTTATGTTGGTTATGGTTGTAAGGTTTGTGGTTTTGTGGTTGGGTTTGTTGGTTCCCCCACCCAAAGTTTGGGTGGTTTTTCCATCCTGGATTGTAAGTGTTGGAATGTGGATCATATGATTGCCTTTGTTGATTTCCTACATAATTGGCCTCTTCCCAATCACCTCCTTCAGTGCTTTCTTCCTCTTGATCTTGTGTGTGTATCGCAGCCACTTGCTTTGTTTCTAATTTCCTAGTGAGCTCTGCTAGTTGCTTGGCAAACACCTTGTTTTGGGCTAGGATTGTATCAACATGGTTCAGCTCCACGACTCCCTTAGTGTTGTGTCTCTCTGATGCATAGTAGTACTCATTCTCAGCCACTGTCTCAATCACTTCAATGGCTTCTTCCACAGTCTTTTTCCTGTTCAATGAACCTCTTGATGAATGGTCTACAGCCTTCCTTGATTCATAAGAGAGTCCATCATAGAAAATATGCAATTGCACCCAGTCATGGAACATGTCTGGTGGGCATTTCCTTGTCAAATCCTTGAATCTCTCCCATGCCTCGTAGAGAGTTTCACCATCTTGTTGTCTAAAAGTCTGAACCTCAGATCGAAGCCTATTGACCTTTTGTGGGGGGTAGAAACGTGCCAGAAACTTGCTTTCCACCTCGTCCCATGTTGTTAGGCTCCCCCTTGGGAATGATTCCAGCCACTTAGCTGCCTTGTCCCTAAGTGAAAATGGGAACAAAAGCAGTTTATAGGCATCTTCCTGGACTTCATTGGACTTCATAGTGTCGCAAATTCTCAGGAATTTTGTGAGGTGTTGGTTTGGATCTTCATTAGCACTCCCACCAAATGAACAATGATTCTCCACAAGTGATATTAGCTGTGGTTTGAGCTCAAAATTGTTGGCCTGAATGGGTGGTTTCTGAATGCTGCCACCACAATTCCCAGAGGTTGGGTTTATGTATGAACTAAGAACCCTCCTCTCAGGAATGGCATTGTTTCCATCAGCTCTCTCATGGTTGTGAACTTCTCTATCCATGTTGAGATCTAGAGCTTCCTCAAAATTGTCCTCAGATTCTCCTTCAGATTCTTCTTCTCCCAGTACTCTCTTCCCTTTTGCTTCCCTTCTAAGTCTATGAAGGGTCCTCTCTGGTTCGGTATATGGAGGAGTTGATGTCTCTCCTCTCCTACCTGTCATACAAGAACACCGCACAGGCAACAAACAATTGAAATACTCTTGGTTAATGGAAGAGTATGGTTAGAGTAGTTGAGGAATTAATTCAAATAGTTAGTGAGTCAGTGAGTTAGTTGCTTAAATTTAAAGGCATAAAGAAAGAAAGCATGTAACAGAGTGCAGAAATTAAAATTCAACAAGTAACTTGAACTGAATTAACAAAGCAAGAAAAATGCTCAATCTAGTTAACTTCCAATTTGAGAATTGTCAATCGAAAACCAATCCCCGGCAACGGCGCCATAAACTTGATGCGCATAAACTTGTTATGCTACGATTTAGGAAATTGCACGATCGGCAAAATTCCTTTCGGCAAGTGCACCGGTTATCGTCAAGTAAAAACTCACAATAGAGTGAGGTCGAATCCCACAAGGATTGGTTGAGTGAGCAATTCGGATTAGAAGTATGTTCTAGTTGAGCGGAATCAAGATTTAGATGAGAATTGCGGAATGTAAAATTGCATGAATTAAAGAGCGAGAAGCTAAATTGCTGAAATTAAAAGGGATGGGGGTGATTGCATGAATTTAATTGCAGAATGTAAAGAGAAAGTGGTAAATCAGAAATGGGGAATTCATTGGGTTGTAGGAGATATTGAGATCTCCGAATCAAAACATGTTTATCTCTTCCTCAACCAATGCGTTCATTGAATTTTGCTTGGCAATCTTATATGATTGGATCCCAATCCCTTGGTTCACCAATTCTCTCTAAAAACAAACAAATTCCCAATCCCTTGGTTTAAATGTTCATAAGAAGAGATGATGCTCGATCACTGATTATACCACACAGTTTCATGAACCACAATTTGGTAGGATTACATGTCACAATATCCATCCAAACCTCAATCCAATTCACTGTGAGAAAGCTTCTCTAGCATGAATCCTCCATTCCTTTCCCAAGGTTCCGAAGGATTCCAATTATGGGTAGTTTCTTTCCCAAGACAACTACCCAATGGAATTAGATCGAGAAGCTTTCTAACAAAATTCAAGAGAAAAGATTGAAGAAGAAGATAAACTATTATTGATTCATTGAATTACAATAGAGCTCCCTAACCCAATGAAAGGGGGTTTAGTGAGTCATAGCTCTGAATTCAATTACAAAGATATGAAAACTAGCCAAATGAAAAGATCAAAAAGTCCTTCCTAACTTAAATTCTATCCTATTTATACACTTTCTATATTGAGCTTCTGTTGTGTTTCTTGGGCTTTGAGGCCTCTCCCTGCTTTCCTTTTGCTTTGGGTTTATGATCCATAATCTTGATGAGGCTGCTGATCCAAATTTTGTAACATTCATTGAGCCAACTTAGTGATAATCAAATAATGACACATGACTCAACAAATTGAAATTTCAGACTCATCAATCCTTCAGGCCCAATCCCATAAACCATGATATTCAATTGGGTTTCATACCAGAGTAAGTTTAAGTTAATGTTTGTGCTCAAATACTAACTTAAACCGCAATATTTTTGGCCCAGAAACCTTTTCCAAGAGTGGCGTTTAAGTTGCAGTTTAAGCTTAAACTGCAGCTTAAACGCCAGACACTTCCAGTGACGCCTTTTGTGGAAGCACGTTTAAGCTTCAGTTTTAGGTTAAACTGAAGCTTAAACGTGGAAATGGAAGAAGGCAGCCCTGGAGGGTCACTTAGTCGAACACGTTTAAGCTTCAGTTTAAGGTTAAACTGAAGCTTAAACGTGGAGATAGGAAAGGCAGCCCTGGAGGTCGAACACGTTTAAGCTTCAGTTTAAGGTTAAACTGAAGCTTAAACGTGGAGATAGGAAAGGCAGCCCTGGAGGTCGAACACGTTTAAGCTCCAGTTTAAGGTTAAACTGGAGCTTAAACGTGGAAGAGGGGAAAGGTAGCCCTGGAGGTGTCGAACACGTTTAAGCTCCAGTTTAAGGTTAAACTGGAGCTTAAACGTGGAAATGGAGAGAGCAACCCTAGAGGAGAAAACTTGGTCGAACACGTTTAAGCTCCAGTTTAAGGTTAAACTGGAGCTTAAACGTGGAATGCTCCTGGTGCCTTTCTTCCTTCTGGCGTTTAACCTCCAGTTTAAGGTTAAACTGGAGGTTAAACGTGAAAATGCTTCTTTGGTGAGAGTTTGTGTCGAACACGTTTAAGCTCCAGTTTAAGGTTAAACTGGAGCTTAAACGTGGAATTGCTCCCATGGTGAATTTCCCACTTCTGGCGTTTAACCTCCAGTTTAAGGTTAAACTGGAGGTTAAACGTGGAAATGCTTCTTTGGTGAGACTTTCATTCTGGCGTTTAACCTCCAGTTTAAGGTTAAACTGGAGGTTAAACTTCAGTTCCAGCATTTCTTAGCAATCATGATTCTGACGTTTAAGCTCCAGTTTAAGCTTAAACTGGAACTTAAACTCCACATGTGATATTCAAGCTTCCTTTATTGATTTTGTTGCTTCCTTGCCTAGCCTCTTCTTCCCTGAAATCATCCAAACAATTGCATCAAAGTCTTGCAAAATTTCATGAGAAATCTTCCATTCATAGCATTCAAGTAATATAACTAAAAACTCATGGAATTTGCATCAAAATCATACTGTTGGTTCATTGCTTTGTTATTCATTTAACCATTCTTGGTTACTTTAAGCTCAAGAAAATGCATAAAACTACTAAAACTAATAGAAAACTGCTAGTGAAACTAGCCTAAGATGCCTTGGCATCACAACACCAAACTTAATACTTGCTTGTCCCTAAGCAAGTCCTGAGTTATTTGAGAAAAAAAAGCATGAACAGAAAGCAATCCCATTGGCTATATTAGTAAGCACTTTAAGTTCATCAGAAGGGTTTTATGCAGAAAGTTGCAGCATCACTTTTTCATTCTCATCAGGTAAGATTATCACTTTTTCATTGTATCCATCAAACACTGCTATGGCCTCTTGTTACTCTTATGTCCTTGGCACTTTTCTCTTCTTTGTTTTTCTTTTCTTTTTCTTAGAGCTTCTTTGCTCCTTGTTTGCTTAGTGTCATGTGTTGCACCAGCCTTTGGCATTTTCTTTTTCTTATCAGTGCACTACACATATCCACTCCAGGCATTTTAGTTCACATTTCTTCTTGAGACATTGGTGCCCAGCACCTCTTTGTGTGACTAAATGTTTTGTATTTAGGTTGCTCTTGATAATGGACTTTTGGTTGATAATCCCGGGTTAGTTAACCCAAGTTACCAAGTGTTGAAACACTCCTCAGAACCTATTCATCCAAGCATATCCTTAATACATAAACACCACAGGCATTTGTCTCAGAAGTTCAAACCATTGATGCCTAGCTTATTTTCTCAAATTTTTTTGCTTTTTGGTTGCCCTTTTTCAGTGGCTTTTTCTTCTTCTTTTTCTTTCTTTTTCATGGCCAAAGACATTTATTCATCAAGATCCATAGACAGTTTTCAATTTCTACACAAAAAAATGATAATTCTACACTCTAATTCCAGTGATCTGACTAAACAATCAAGCATGCATACCACCACTTAATTCTACTTGATTTGTCACTAATTGAGCCAAGTTACTTTTGTTCAAACTTTTCTTTTATTTTTGGAAACAGAACAAGCATGGCAAGCATTTGTTTAAGAAGGTGAAGTTATATCCAACATCTAGGCATTCACTTTATTCAAAGCAATAAACAGACACTCATACTAAAAACTCCACATAACACTTAAATGGCTTATGATGAAAGAAAGCTCATAAAGACAATTCACCAATTATCATTTGATTATTAAGGAACGAGGCCACCTCTTATTTATTGCTTGGTTCTTCTTAATTCTTGGGATCCTGCTTCTTCTTGCTTCCTGCCTCTTTTTGACCACTTGTACTTCCTTTGTCTTTTCTTATGAGCTTTTTCCAGAATCCAGCCTTTTTCATTGTTTCTTCCACTCCTTTTTCAAGGATCATTGCCTTGTTTATTTCTCCTTCTTTCCTCCCTTTGAAATACTCATCAAAAGCTGGGAATGCTGGGTCCATCTTGTGTAGATGTTCCCCTATGTAGTTAAGCTTGATTTGAGAACTGATGTTGTAATCAGCTTGAACTGAGTATCTTGCATTCTGTAAAGTGGTGGCTTCCTTGATTGCCAAGACATTGGCATCTTGGTGTTGGCATATGTGGCTGAAGGATTCCTGTAAGTGTAAATTCTGTTCCCTTTGCAGATCTAAGAATCTTGATTCAAAGTTCCTTTGCATATCCATCATTTTTAAGTGAAAGTCCTCTTGTCTCTCCTGAGACCTCATGTATTGTTGAGACATTCCTTCTATGATTTCCTGCATTCTGCTCATATCCATGGGGTCTCTGGGAATTCGTTGTCTTCTTTCTGGAATTCCTTGCTCTTCTTGCTCTTCTTCTCCGTCTTCTCCTTCCTGTCCTTCTTGTTCCGCTTCTTGCTCTGCTTCTGCTTGTTGCCCTTCTTCATTTCTTCTTTTTGTATGTCTTGGAGCAATTGGGCCAAGAGTCATTCTGTACGCAGTTATAGCCAATCCAGGATATAGCCAATTAGGTCTTTCGTCTTCAAGTGGTACTTGGGCATCGATGCATAGTCTAATGATGGTGCTAGGGAAGTGGAGCCAGGATTCAGGGTCACTTTTCTCACTAAGCTCTTGTATCTGTTCAGCAATGAGTTTATGAACTTTAATCTCCCCTCCCACCATAATGCAATGTAGCAAGATGGCTCTTTTAGGGACTATTTCTGAAGAGTTTGCAGTGGGTAGGATGGATCTCCTAACTATTGCATACCACCCTTTAGCTTCCGGTGTTAGGTCTCCCCTTCTCAAGACTCTTGGAGCCCCTCTTGTTTTTCTCACCCATTCAGCTCTGATGGCACAAAGGTCTTCAGCAATAGTTGTATAGTCAGGTTCTCCTATCATCCTTTCTTCATAACTTGCTTGGCTGAAATGTATGTTTTTCAGCTCAAGAGTTTTCATGATTGCTTTGGGACTGAAGTCAACTTCCACCCCTCTCACATAGCTTTTGTATGTGGGTTTCTTGGTTGAGTCTTCCCTCACTGCATTTGCATAGAACTCCTTCACCAAGTTGATGTTGATTTTAGTGATTGGCTTAGTCAGGAGCTCCCACTTCCTCTTTTTGATCTTCTCCCAAACACCTGGGAACTCATCCTTTTCAAGGTCAAAGGGAACCTCAGCTAGTACCCTTTTAGGTCTCATCCATTCGGCTTGAATCTCATGGAAAACTGATTTGTATCTCCATGCATCGAATTCCCTGTTCTCCTCCATTGGCTGCTTGTCTTTTCTTCTTTTGTGGCTAGATGAAGCTGCCATTGGTTCTTTAGTTTTGGGTAAGTGACAAGCTAAAGTTGACAAGGTGAAGCAAGAAGTGTTGTTGGAAGTGTGGTGAGGTTGTTTTCGGCAAGAGATAGTTATGCTATGATGAAGAAAATGTGCATGAAGGAGATTTGGTGGTGTTGAACTCGTTCCCCAAG
Source organism: Arachis ipaensis (assembly GCF_059453495.1). Taxonomy (NCBI): domain Eukaryota; kingdom Viridiplantae; phylum Streptophyta; class Magnoliopsida; order Fabales; family Fabaceae; genus Arachis; species Arachis ipaensis. The sequence goes on along the minus strand of NC_142444.1, from coordinate 36,287,140 downwards.
TGGTTCTTTATAGTGCCCGTGAGTGAAAAATGGACGGCTAGGGTGGTTTGTGAAGGGTGGCTTGATGGTAAATATATGAATTAGGGAGAAGGACGAATTGCTTTTCATTTTCTTGGAAGTATTCTGGGTGCATTAGGTTGTACATGTGGCTATCTTTTCTTGCAGAACTTCCTTTTCCCATGTGTTAGTTTCAAAGACTTGTGAACTTTCTTTTTGACCAAGCATCGTACCTCCCTTTGTCTTTTTCCTCCATTTTTGTCTTTTCTTTTGTACCTGCACAAACAAACAAGTTTGCTATCATTTTTCGGTCCATGTGAATGATGAATAGTACTTGCACATGTAAATCAATGATTGACTTCATGAGCTTATAGCCGTGACTTTTGTATGTATGCACACTTATTACTGGACACCAAACTTAGTGTTTGGTAAAGTCTCCTGATGACATGAAATCCATATTGGTTGTCCTTAATGAATGTGCATAATTCTAATAAATCATAGTCACTTTGGCTCTTTGATTCTAAACAAATTTACTACCCTAAGTGATTGAAACCAAAGCATTAAAACATGCGAATGGTATACTTGTCATGAAATTCGAAATCCAGAGGAACTTCTTGCTTTTCATGAACCGTGTTCAAAGAGGAACACCAAACTTAATGTTTGGTTGTGCATTTTGAATGAAAAATTGAATGCATTTTGAATAAAATTTGGGGTGCCTTCAGGCACACCAAACTTAGAGACAAATTGTATTTTACATGCAATGTTTAGTGCACTCTTTCAGCAGTTGTCCTGAGGATTCAAGTTCATGCATAAGAAACCATGCTTTATTAAATGCACAACAAAAAAGTAAGGATATTAAAACATGGGTTGCCTCCCATGAAGCGCTTCTTTAACGTCACTAGCTTGACGGTTGTCCCTTGTTAGGGTGGATTGTAGTGCTTGATGTCTTCTCCTCTCACTATGAAAACGTCCCCACTTGATTCCTTCATGATTTCTAAATGTTCCATAGAAAGAACTTTCCTGATTGTGAACACTTGAGGGAGCTGGGAAGGAATGGTTTTGAGGCCAGGTGGAATTGGCAGATAATGGCTTGATATCACTTTATCTCCCGGAGAGAAACCTTCAGTGGGAATTTTCTTGTTTCTCCACCCTCTTGGCAATTTCTTTACAATTCTTCCCTTTCTCCTGAGGATTTCTTCATTGACCCTTATGCAATGAGGATCCTTCTGATCTGTTTCCATTGATTCTTGTGGCTTTAACTCTTGCAACTCTCGTTTGCCTTCCAAGGACTGTTTTAGAGTTTCAGTTGCTGGCTTGCTTTCCTCCAAACATAGATGGCTACTATCATCCTTAGGCTTTTCCGATTCTGGTTCAGGCTCAGATGCAGGTTTGAAAACTTTGAAAATGAGCTGTTCATCACGTATTCTCAGAATTAGCTCTCCTTGTTCTACATCTATGATCGCTCTGGTAGTGGCTAGAAATGGCCTGCCCAGAATGATAGGGTGTAGGTAGCTTTCCTCCATGTCCAAAATGACGAAGTCTGTGGGGAAGTAATAATCTCCCACTCTAACCAGCACATTCTCAACTACCCCTTCAGCTTGCTTCTGAGTTTTGTCAGCTAGTTGTATGATTACATCAGTGGATCTCACCTCATTCAGTTGTAGCCTCTTCATGAGAGTTAGAGGCATCACATTTATGCTAGCTCCTAGATCACAGAATCCTCTATCAATTTTTGTTCCCCCTATGATGCAGGGGATATGAAAACTTCCTGGGTCTGTTTTCTTAGAAACTGTGTCCTTCTTGATGAGGGCACTGCATTCTTTGTTCATTGTTACCGTTTGTCCTCCCTTCAAAACTCTTTTCTTGCTCAACAATTCTTTTAAATACTTGATATGTGTAGGCATTTGCTGGAGAATCTCAAGAAAGGGAATATTAATATGGAGAGACTTAAATGTCTCTAAAAACCTTGAATAGGTTTTCCCTTTTTCTCCTCCTCCTAACCTCTGAGGAAATGGTGCTTTTGGTTGATATGCTTCTATCATGCCTTTTTGCAGTTCCTTGGCTTGCTCCGTTTCACTTTCCTGCTTAGCTTCTTCCACACTTTCCTTCAAGATTTCTGGCTCCTGTTTTGAGGGTCTGATTCCTTCTTCTTCTGAGATTTCCTTCAATATAGTGATGGCTTTGCAGTCTTCCCATCTCACTCCCTTTTGTTCCCCTTTAGGATTTTTTTCCGTGTCACTAGGGAACACTGCTGTGGACTTGGGGGCTTGTTGGGATAGCTCTCCTACTTGAGACTCCATCCTCTTTAGTCTTTCACCATGGTCCCTTAAGGTAGATCTCACCTCATCCCTAAAGCTTTTCAACTCACTTACATCCTGACCCATGTTTGCCAGCCTTCCTTCTATCCTGTTTAATTGATCTTGAAATTGTTGGTTCGGATTAGGTTGGGTAGGTTGATTATTTTGGCCATGATATGATGGTTGGGAGTAAGTGTTTTGTGTGGCTTGGTATGATCTTTGGTTGGAGTTTTGGTATGTGGACTTGTTATGTTGGTTTTGCTGGTTTCCCCACCCAAAGTTTGGGTGGTTTTTCCACCCTGGGTTGTAAGTGTTGGAATGTGGATCATATGGTTGCCTTTGTTGATTTCCTACATAATTGGCCTCTTCCCAATCACCTCCTTCAGTGCTTTCTTCCTCTTGATCTTGTGTGTGTATCGCAGCCACTTGCTTTGTTTCTAATTTCCTGGTGAGCTCTGCTAGTTGCTTAGCAAACACCTTGTTTTGGGCTAGGATTGTATCAACATGGTTCAGCTCCATGACTCCCTTAGTGTTGTGTCTCTCTGATGCATAGTAGTACTCATTCTCAGCCACTGTCTCAATCACTTCAATGGCTTCTTCCACAGTCTTTTTCCTGTTCAATGAACCTCCTGATGAATGGTCTACAGCCTTCCTTGATTCATAAGAGAGTCCATCATAGAAAATATGCAATTGCACCCAGTCATGGAACATGTCTAGTGGGCATTTCCTTGTCAAATCCTTGAATCTCTCCCATGCCTCGTAGAGAGTTTCACCATCTTGTTGTCTAAAAGTCTGAACCTCAGATCGAAGCCTATTGACCTTTTGTGGGGGGTAGAAACGTGCCAGAAACTTGCTTTCCACCTCATCCCATGTTGTTAGGCTCCCCCTTGGGAATGATTCCAGCCACTTAGCTGCCTTGTCCCTAAGTGAAAATGGGAACAAAAGCAGTTTATAGGCATCTTCCTGGACTCCATTGGACTTCACAGTGTCGCAAATTCTCAGGAATTTTGTGAGGTGTTGGTTTGGATCTTCATTAGCACTCCCACCAAATGAACAATGATTCTCCACAAGTGATATTAGCTGTGGTTTGAGCTCAAAATTGTTGGCCTGAATGGGTGGTTTCTGAATGCTGCCACCACAATTCCCAGAGGTTGGGTTTATGTATGAACTAAGAACCCTCCTCTCAGGAATGGCATTGTTTCCATCAGCTCTCTCATGGTTGTGAACTTCTCTATCCATGTTGAGATCTAGAGCTTCCTCAAAATTGTCCTCAGATTCTCCTTCAGATTCTTCTTCTCCCAGTACTCTCTTCCCTCTTGCTTCCCTTCTAAGTCTATGAAGGGTCCTCTCTGGTTCGGTATATGGGGGAGTTGATGTCTCTCCTCTCCTACCTGTCATACAAGAACACCGCACAGGCAACAAACAATTGAAATACTCTTGGTTAATGGAAGAGTATGGTTAGAGTAGTTGAGGAATTAATTCAAATAGTTAGTGAGTCAGTGAGTTAGTTGCTTAAATTTAAAGGCATAAAGAAAGAAAGCATGTAACAGAGTGCAGAAATTAAAATTCAACAAGTAACTTGAACTGAATTAACAAAGCAAGAAAAATGCTCAATCTAGTTAACTTCCAATTTGAGAATTGTCAATCGAAAACCAATCCCCGGCAACGGCGCCATAAACTTGATGCGCATAAACTTGTTATGCTACGATTTAGGAAATTGCACGATCGGCAAAATTCCTTTCGGCAAGTGCACCGGTTATCGTCAAGTAAAAACTCACAATAGAGTGAGGTCGAATCCCACAAGGATTGGTTGAGTGAGCAATTCGGATTAGAAGTATGTTCTAGTTGAGCGGAATCAAGATTTAGATGAGAATTGCGGAATGTAAAATTGCATGAATTAAAGAGCGAGAAGCTAAATTGCTGAAATTAAAAGGGATGGGGGTGATTGCATGAATTTAATTGCAAAATGTAAAGAGAAAGTGGTAAATCAGAAATGGGGAATTCATTGGGTTGTAGGAGATATTGAGATCTCCGAATCAAAACATGTTTATCTCTTCCTCAACCAATGCGTTCATTGAATTTTGCTTGGCAATCTTATATGATTGGATCCCAATCCCTTGGTTCACCAATTCTCTCTAAAAACAAACAAATTCCCAATCCCTTGGTTTAAATGTTCATAAGAAGAGATGATGCTTGATCACTGATTATACCACACAGTTTCATGAACCACAATTTGGTAGGATTACATGTCACAATATCCATCCAAACCCCAATCCAATTCACTGTGAGAAAGCTTCTCTAGCATGAATCCTCCATTTCTTTCCCAAGGTTCCGAAGGATTCCAATTATGGGTAGTTTCTTTCCCAAGACAACTACCCAATGGAATTAGATCGAGAAGCTTTCTAACAAAATTCAAGAGAAAAGATTGAAGAAGAAGATAAACTATTATTGATTCATTGAATTACAATAGAGCTCCCTAACCCAATGAAAGGGGGTTTAGTGAGTCATAGCTCTGAATTCAATTACAAAGATATGAAAACTAGCCAAATGAAAAGATCAAAAAGTCCTTCCTAACTTAAATTCTATCCTATTTATACACTTTCTATATTGAGCTTCTGTTGTGTTTCTTGGGCTTTGAGGCCTCTCCCTGCTTTCCTTTTGCTTTGGGTTTATGATCCATAATCTTGATGAGGCTGCTGATCCAAATTCTGTAACATTCATTGAGCCAACTTAGTGATAATCAAATAATGACACATGACTCAACAAATTGAAATTTCAGACTCATCAATCCTTCAGGCCCAATCCCATAAACCATGATATTCAATTGGGTTTCATACCAGAGTAAGTTTAAGTTAATGTTTGTGCTCAAATACTAACTTAAACCGCAATATTTTTGGCCCAGAAACCTTTTCCAAGAGTGGCGTTTAAGTTGCAGTTTAAGCTTAAACTGCAGCTTAAACGCCAGACACTTCCAGTGACGCCTTTTGTGGAAGCACGTTTAAGCTTCAGTTTTAGGTTAAACTGAAGCTTAAACGTGGAAATGGAAGAAGGCAGCCCTGGAGGGTCACTTAGTCGAACACGTTTAAGCTTCAGTTTAAGGTTAAACTGAAGCTTAAACGTGGAGATAGGAAAGGCAGCCCTGGAGGTCGAACACGTTTAAGCTTCAGTTTAAGGTTAAACTGAAGCTTAAACGTGGAGATAGGAAAGGCAGCCCTGGAGGTCGAACACGTTTAAGCTCCAGTTTAAGGTTAAACTGGAGCTTAAACGTGGAAGAGGGGAAAGGTAGCCCTGGAGGTGTCGAACACGTTTAAGCTCCAGTTTAAGGTTAAACTGGAGCTTAAACGTGGAAATGGAGAGAGCAACCCTGGAGGAGAAAACTTGGTCGAACACGTTTAAGCTCCAGTTTAAGGTTAAACTGGAGCTTAAACGTGGAATGCTCCTGGTGCCTTTCTTCCTTCTGGCGTTTAACCTCCAGTTTAAGGTTAAACTGGAGGTTAAACGTGAAAATGCTTCTTTGGTGAGAGTTTGTGTAGAACACGTTTAAGCTCCAGTTTAAGGTTAAACTGGAGCTTAAACGTGGAATTGCTCCCATGGTGAATTTCCCACTTCTGGCGTTTAACCTCCAGTTTAAGGTTAAACTGGAGGTTAAACGTGGAAATGCTTCTTTGGTGAGACTTTCATTCTGGCGTTTAACCTCCAGTTTAAGGTTAAACTGGAGGTTAAACTTCAGTTCCAGCATTTCTTAGCCCTCATGATTCTGGCGTTTAAGCTCCAGTTTAAGCTTAAACTGGAACTTAAACTCCACATGTGATATTCAAGCTTCCTTTATTGATTTTGTTGCTTCCTTGCCTAGCCTCTTCTTCCCTGAAATCATCCAAACAATTGCATCAAAGTCTTGCAAAATTTCATGAGAAATCTTCCATTCATAGCATTCAAGTAATATAACTAAAAACTCATGGAATTTGCATTAAAATCATACTGTTTGGATGGTTCATTGCTTTGTTATTCATTTAACCATTCTTGGTTACTTTAAGCTCAAGAAAATGCATAAAACTACTAAAACTAATAGAAAAATACTAGTGAAACTAGCCTAAGATGCCTTGGCATCACTTCCAATAATTGTGTGGAAGAAAATGTATCCCCTGAGGTATCTCAGGGATCTCTTGATTTGCAATCAAATGTTCTACCACTGAGCTATAGATCCTTTACATAATTGTTTTACCACACCAAACTTAGAATGTTGCTCGCCCTCGAGCAAAAGAGGAAGGAATAGATGAAGAAGAAGATGTGGAAATAAAAACTAGGATTATGAGGAGGTAGAGTGGGGATCCTGTGGGGTCCACAGATCCTGAGATGATCCTGTGGTGTCCACAGATCCTGAGGTGTCAAGGCATTTACATCCCTGCACCAATTTAGGCATGCAAAATGCCCTTGCACACAACTCTGGGCGTTCAGCGCCAGGTTGGTGCCCCTTTTGGGCGTTCAACGCCCCTTTGCTGCCATTTCTGGCGTTGAACGCCAGAACCATGCTTGTTCTGGGCGTTCAGCGCCAGGATGCTCCCATTCTGGGTGTTCAGCGCCAGAACTATGCTCTGTTCTGGCGTTTGAACGCCAGACAGATGCTCCTCCAGGGTGTGATTTTTCTTCTGCTGTTTTTGATTCCGTTTTCAATTTTTATATTTATTTTGTGACTCCACATGATCATGAACCTACAAAAACATGAAAAACAATAAAAAAATTAGATAAACATTGGGTTGCCTCCCAACAAGCGCTTCTTTAATGTCAATAGCTTGACAGTGGGCTCTCATGGAGCCTCACAGATGTGTAGAGCTTTGTTGAGACTCTCCAACACCAAACTTAGAGTTTGGATATGGGAGTTCAACACCAAACTTAGAGTTTGGTTGTGGCCTCCCAACACCAAACTTAGAGTTTGACTGTGGGGGCTCTGGTTGACTCTGCTTTGAGAGAAGCTTTTCAAGCTTCCTCTCCATGGTTGCAGAGGAAGATCCTTGAGTTTTGAATACAAGGGAGTTCTCATTCCATTGAAGGACTATTTCACCTCTGTCAACATCAATCACAGCTCTTGCTGTGGCCAGGAAAGGTCTTCCTAGGATGATGGATTCATCCTCTTCCTTTCCAGTATCCAGGACTATGAAATCAGTAGGTATGTAAAGGCCCTCAACCTTTACTAATACATCTTCTACTTGTCCATAAGCCTGTCTTCTTGAGCTGTCTGCCATCTCTAGTGAGATTTTAGCAGCTTGCACCCCATAGATTCCCAGTTTCTCTATTACAGAGAGGGGCATGAGGTTTATCCCTGAACCAAGGTCACACAGAGCCTTAAAGATCATAGTGCCTATGGTACAGGGTATTATGAACTTTCCAGGATCCTGTCTCTTCTGAGGCAATGTCAGTTGATCCAGATCACTTAGTTCATTGATGAACAAGGGAGGTTCAACTTCCCAAGTATCAATGCCAAATAATTTGGCATTCAGCTTCATGATTGCACCAAGAAACTTGGCAGTTTGCTCTTCAGTAACATCCTCATTCTCTTCAGAAGAGGAATACTCATTAGAGCTCATGAAGGGCATAAGGAGGTTCAATGGAATCTCTATGGTCTCTAGATGAGCCTCAGAGTCCTTTGGTTCCTCAGAGGGAAGCTCCTTATTGACCACTGGACGTCCCAGGAGGTCTTCCTCCTTGGGATTCACGTCCTCTCCTCTCCTCACAGGTTCGGCCATGGCGCTTATGTCAATGGCCTTGCACTCTCCTTTTGGGTTCTCTTCTGTATTGCTTGGGAGAGTACTAGGAGGGATTTCAGTGATCCTTTTACTCAGCTGGCCCACTTGTGCTTCCAGATTTCTAATGGAAGATCTTGTTTCATTCATGAAACTTACAGTGGCCTTAGATAGATCAGAGACTAGATTTGCTAAATTAGAAGCATTTTGTTCAGAGTTCTCTGTCTGTTGCTGAGTTGATGATGGAAAAGGCTTGCTATTGCTAAACCTGTTTCTTCCACCATTATTAAAGCCTTGTTGGGGCTTTTGATCCTTCCATGAGAAATTCGGATGATTTCTCCATGTTGAGTTATAGGTGTTTCCATAAGGTTCACCTAAGTAATTTACCTCTGCTATTGCAGGGTTCTCAGGATCATAGGCTTCTTCTTCAGAAGATGCCTCTTGAGTACTGTTGGATGCAGCTTGCATTCCATGCAGACTCTGAGAAATCATATTGACTTGCTGAGTCAATATTTTGTTCTGAGCCAAAATGGCATTCAGAGTATCAACTTCAAGAACTCCTTTCTTCATAGGCGTCCCATTATTCACAGGATTCCTTTCAGAAGTGTACATGAACTGGTTATTAGCAACCATGTCAATGAGTTCTTGAGCTTCTGCAGGCGTTTTCTTTAGGTGAATGGATCCACCTGCAGAGGTGTCCAGTGACATCTTTGATAGCTCAGATAAACCATCATAGAATATATCCAGGATGGTCCATTCTGAAAGCATGTCAGAAGGACACTTTTTGGTCAACTGTTTGTATCTTTCCCAAGCTTCATAGAGGGATTCACCTTCTTTCTGTCTGAAGGTTTGAACATCAGCTCTAAGCTTGCTAAGCTTTTGAGGAGGAAAGTACTTGGCTAAGAAAGCCGTGACCAGCTTATCCCAAGAGTTCAGGCTGTCTTTAGGTTGAGAATCCAACCATAATCTAGCTCTGTCTCTTACAGCAAAAGGGAAAAGCATGAGCCTGTAGACTTCAGGATCTACTCCATTAGTCTTAACAGTATCACATATCTGCAAGAATTCAGTTAAGAACTGAAAAGGATCTTCAGATGGAAGTCCATGAAACATGCAGTTCTGCTGCATCAGAGAAACTAATTGAGGTTTCAGCTCAAAGTTGTTTGCTCCAATGGCAGGAATGGAGATGCTTCTTCCATGTAAATTGGAATTAGGTGCAGTAAAGTCACCAAGCATCTTCCTTATATTATTATTATTTTCGGCTGTCATCTCCTCTTCCTGTTCAAAAATTCCTGAAAGGTTTTCTCTGGATTGTTGTATTTTAGCTTCTCTTAATTTTCTCTTCAGAGTCCTTTCAGGTTCTGGATCTGCTTCCACAAGAATGTTCTTATCCTTGCTCCTGCTCATATGACAAGGAAGAATGGCCAGAAAAATGATAATAATAATAGAGATCCTCTATACCACAGTATAGGGATCCCTTTGTGAGTGGAAGAGAAGGGGGAGACAAAGAATGTGATGTAAAGGAAGAAATGCAACTGTACGAATGGAAGAGATGTGAGATGAGATGTTAGGATATGAATGAATAAATATAATAGAATGAGAGAGAAGGAGGGAATTTTCGAAAATTATTTTTGAAAAGGAGTTAGTGATTTTTGAAAATAGTTTTTGAAAATTGTTGGTATTTTTTTCGAAAATTTTTTTGAAATAAAAATAAAAATAAAATAATTAGTTAATTAAAAAGAAATTTTTGAAAAAGGGGGAGATATTTTCGAAAAATGAGAGAGAGAGAGTTAGTTAGGTAGTTTTGAAAAAGTTAAGAAACAAACAAAAAGTTAGTTAGTTAGTTGAAACAAATTTTGAAAAAGATAAGAAGTTAGGAAGTTAGAAAAGATATTTTGAAAAGATATTTTTGAAAAAGATAAGATAAGAAGATATTTTTGAAAAGATATGATTAAAATTAGTTTTGAAAAAGATTTGATTTTTAAAATCTCAATTAATGACTTGATTCATAAGAAATCACAAGATATGATTCTAGAACTTAAAGTTTGAATCTTTCTTAACAAGCAAGTAACAAACTTCAAATTTTTGAATCAAAACATTAATTGATTATGTTATTTTCGAAAATGTGGTATAAAAATGAGAAAAAGATTTTTGAAAAATATTTTTGGAATTTTCGAAAATAACTAAGAAATTTGAAAAAGATTTGATTTTTGAAAAAGATTTTGAAAAAGATAAGATTTTCAAATTGAAAATTTGATTTGACTCATGAGAAACAATTTGATTTTAAAAAATTTTAAAAAAGTCAATCCAAATTTTCGAATTTGATGAGAGAAAAAGGGAAAGATATTTTTTTTTATTTTTGAAATTTTTATGATGAGAGAGAAAAACACAAAAAAAAATGCAATGCATGAAATTTTTAGATCAAAACATGTGTTGCATGCAAGAATGCTATGAATGTCAAGATGAACACCAAGAACACTTTGAATGTCATGATGAACATCAAGAACATATTTTTGAAAAATTTTTAATGCAAAGAAAACATGCAAGACACCAAACTTAGAATTCTTTAATGCTTAGGCACTAAGAATTCAAGAATGCATATGATAAACATGAAAAGATACAAAACAAAAAAATCATCAAGATCAAACAAGAAGACTTACCAAGAACAACTTGAAGATCATGAAGAACACTATGAATGCATGAATTTTCGAAAAATGCAAGATGCACATGCAATTGACACCAAACTTATTATATGACTCAAGACTCAAACAAGAAACAGAAAAATCTTTTTGATTTTATGATTTTCTAAATTTTTTGGATTTTTATTTTATATTTTTCGAAAATTAAAAGGAAAAATAAGGATTCCAAAATTTTTAATATGAATTCCAGTAATCTTGCCATGTTAGTCTAAAGCGTCAGTCCAGGAATTAGACATGGCTCACTAGCCAGCCAAGCTTTCAAAGAAAGCTCCAGTCCAAAACACTAGACATGGCCAATGGCCAGCCAAGCTTCAGCAGGTGATCAGAAACAGTAGCAGGTGGATTAACTCCAACTAACTTGCTCTTGATAACAAATTGCTGCCTCAGTCCAAATGAATTTAGACATGGCTTTACAGCCAGCCAGGCTGCAACATATAATTACATGGGCTGGAGTGATTAGTTGAATACCAATCCCAAAGTAGTTTGGGTATGGCTTTACAGCCAGATATGATTCAACATATTTCATGAAACACTAGAATTCATTCTTAAAATTTTGAAGCCATAGAATAATTTATTTTTGAAAACATTTTTATTTTTTTCGAAAACAGATGAGAAAATTTTAGAAATTATTTTTTTTTTTTGAAAATATTTTTGAAAGATTTTTGAAAGAAAACGAAAAGAAAGTTACCCAATCTGAGCAACAAGATGAACCGTCAGTTGTCCAAACTCGAACAATTCCCGGCAACGGCGCCAAAAACTTGGTGCACAAAATTGTGATGTCCAGGCTCGAACAATCCCTGGTAATGGCTCCAAAGCTTGGTGCCTTGATCTTAATTCATAATTGTCACAACTTCGATACAACTAACCAGCAAGTGCACTGGGTCGTCCAAGTAATACCTTACGTGAGTAAGGGTCGAATCCCACGGAGATTGTTGGTATGAAGCAAGCTATGGTCACCTTGTAAATCTCAGTCAGGCGGATTTAAACATGATACTTTATTAGATTAAAATAAACAATAAAAGGGATAGAGATACTTATGTAGATTCATTGGCAGGGATTTCAGATAAGCGAATGGAGATGCTTTTCGTTCCTCTGAACCTCTGCTTTCCTACTATCTTCATCCAATCAGTCTTACTCCTTTCCATGGCTGGCTGTATGCAAGGGCATCACCGTTGTCAGTGGCTTGCACCCTGTCACGGCACGGCTATTCATCTGTCGGTTCTCGATCATGCTGGAATAGGATTCACCCTCCTTTTGCGTCTGTCACTAACGCCCAGCACTCGCGAGTTTGAAGCTCGTCACAGTCATTCAATCATTGAATCCTACTCAGAATACCACAGACAAGGTTTAGACCTTCCGGATTCTCTTGAATGCCGCCATCATTCTAGCTTACGCCACGAAGATTCTGGTTAGGAGATCTAAGAGATATTCATTCTAGCTTAATTCATGTAGAACAGAAGTGTTTGTCAGGCACGCGTTCATAGGGGAGATGGTGATGAGCGTCACACATAATCATCACCTTCATCACGTTCTTGGGTGCGAATAGATATCTTAGAAGAGAAATAAGAAGAATTGAATAGAAAACAGTAGTACTTTGCATTAATCTTTGAGGAACAGCAGAGCTCCACACCTTAATCTATGGAGTGTAGAAACTCTGCCGTTGAAAATACATAAGTGAAGTTCCAGGCATGGCCGAGATGGCCAGCCCCCTAAACGAGATCAATAGTCTCCTAAGATGAACAATGGAATAAAACTGAGACCACAGATGCCTAATACAATAGTAAGAGGTCCTATTTATAATAAACTAGCTACTAGGGTTTACATGAGTAAGTATTTGATGTATAAATCCACTTCCGGGGCTCACTTGGTGTGTGTTTGGGCTGAGCTTAAGTGTTGCACGTGCAGAGGTCATTTGTGGAGTTGAACGCCAGTTTTTGTGCCAATTTGGGCGTTCAACTCTGGTTTTGGATCCTTTTCTGGCGCTGAACGCCAGATTTGGGTAGAAAGCTGGCGTTGAACGCCAGTTTACGTCGTCAATTCTTGGCCAAAGTATGGACTATTATATATTTCTGGAAAGCCCTGGATGTCTACTTTCCAACTCAATTGGAAGCGCGCCATTTCGAGTTCTGTAGCTCCAGAAAATCCACTTTGAGTGCAGGGAGGTCAGAATCCAACAGCATCAGCAGTCCTTTTTCAACCTCTGAATCTGATTTCTGCTCAAGTCCCTCAATTTCAGCCAGAAAATACCTGAAATCACAGAAAAACACACAAACTCATAGTAAAGTCCAGAAATGTGAATTTAACATAAAAACTAATGAAAACATCCCTAAAAGTAACTAGATCCTACTAAAAATATACTAAAAACAATGCCAAAAAGCGTATAAATTATCCGCTCATCACTTATACCACGAAGATTCTGATTAAGGAATCCAAGAGATACTCATTCAATCGAAGGTAGAACGAAGGTGGTTGTCAAGCACACGTTCATAGGTTGAGAATGGTGATGAATGTCACGGATCATCACATCCATCATATTGAAGTGCGAATGAACATCTTAGATAGAAACAAGCGTGTTTGAATAGAAAACAGAAATAATTGCATTAATTCATCGAGACACAGCAGAGCTCCTCACCCCCAACAATGGAGTTTAGAGACTCATGCCATCAAAGAGTACAAATTTCAGAACTAAAAATGTCATGAGATACAAAATAAATCTCTAAAAGTTGTTTAAATACTAAACTAGTAACCTAGGTTTACAGAAAATGAGTAAATTATGATAGATAGTGCATAAATCCACTTCCGGGGCCCACTTGGTGTGTGCTGGGGCTGAGACTTGAGCTTTACATGTGCCTAGGCTGTTTCTGGAGTTAAACGCCAGCTTGTAACCTGTTTTGGGCGTTTAACTCCAACTTGTAACCTGTTTCTTGCGTTTAACGCCAGAATAGGGCAGAGGACTGGCGTTGAACGCAAGTTTGCATTGTCTAAACTCGGGCAAAGTATAGACTATTATATATTGCTGGAAAGCCCTGGATGTCTACTTTCCAACTCAATTGAGAGCGCACCATTTGGACTCTTGTAGCTCTAGAAAATCCACTTTGAGTGCAGGGAGGTCAGAATCCAACAGCATCTGTAGTCCTTTTTCAACCTCTGAATCAGATTTTTGCTCAGGTCCCTCAATTTCAGCCAGAAATTACCTGAAATCACAGAAAAACACACAAACTCATAGTAAAGTCCAGAAATGTGACCAGCTTAGCTTTCAGAGTTTCAAACGCCTGTAGACACTCTGTGTCAAACACAAATGGCATGTCAGCAGCTAGCAGGTTGCTTAGAGGTTTTGCAATTTTTGAAAAATCCTTTATAAACCTCCTATAGAATCCTGCATGCCCCAGAAAGCTTCTGATTGCCTTAACATTGGCAGGTGATGGTAATTTTTCAATTACTTCTACCTTAGATTGATCCACCTCTATTCCCTTGCTCGAAATCTTGTGCCCAAGGACAATCCCTTCAGTCACCATAAAGTGACATTTTTCCCAGTTTAAAACCAGGTTAGTCTCTTGGCATCTTTTCAGAACCAGTGTCAGGTGATCAAGACAGGAGCTTAATGAGTCTCCATATACTGAGAAGTCATCTATGAAGACTTCCAGAAAATTTTCCACCATATCAGATAAAATAGAGGGCATGCATCTCTGAAAGGTTGCAGGTGCATTACACAGCCCAAATGGCATCCTTCTGTAGGCAAATACTCCAGATGGGCATGTGAATGCTGTTTTCTCTTGATCCTGGGGATCTGCTGCAATTTGGTTGTAACCTAAATAGCCATCCAAAAAGCAGTAATAATCATGACCTGCTAGTCTTTCTAGCATCTGGTCTATGAATGGTAAAGGAAAATGATCCTTTCTAGTGGCTGTATTGAGCCTTCTATAGTCAATACACATGCGCCACCCTGTAACTGTTCTTGTAGGAACTAGTTCATTTTTTTCATTATGAACCACTTTCATGTCTCCCTTTTTGGGGATAACTTGGACAGAGCTCACCCAGGGGCTATCAGAAATAGGATAAATAATCCCAGCCTCTAGTAATTTGGTGACCTCTTTCTGCACCACTTCCTTCATGGCTGGATTTAGCCGCCTCTGTGGTTGAACCACTGGCTTAGCATCGTCCTCCAATAGGATCTTGTGCATGCATCTTGCTGAGCTGATGCCCTTAAGATCATTTATGGACCACCCAAGAGCTGTCTTGTGTGTCCTTAGCACTTGAAGCAGCGCTTCCTCTTGCAGGGGATTTAAAGCAGAGCTTATGATCACCGAAAAAGTGTCACCTTCTCCTAGAAATGCATATTTCAGGGATGGTGATAATGGTTTGAGCTCGGGTTTAGGAGGTTTTTTCTCTTCCTGAGGAAGTTTCAGAGGCTTTCTCAATTCCTCTGAATCCTCCAGATCAGGCTGAACATCTTTAAAGATGTCTTCCAGTTCTGATTCGAGACTCTCAGCCATGTTGATCTCCTCTACCAAAGAGTCAATAAGATCAACTTTCATGTAGTCTTTTGGTGTGTCTGGATGCTGCATGGCTTTGACAGCATTCAACTTAGACTCATCCTCATTGACTCTCAGGGTTACTTCCCCCTTTTGGAAATCAATGAGAGTTCGTCTAGTTGCTAGGGAAGGTCTTCCTAGAATGAGAGTAGCACTCTTGTGCTCCTCCATTTCCAGCACTACAAAGTCAGTGGGGAAGGCGAATGGCCCAACTCTGACAATCATGACTTCAATCATGCCTGATGGGTATTTAATGGAGCCATCAGCAAGTTGGAGACATATTCGGGTTGGTTTGACTTCTTCAGTTAAACCAAGCTTTCTGATAGTGGATGCAGGTATTAGGTTGATGCTTATCCCAAGATCACATAAAGCTGTCTTGGTGCAATTACCCTCTAATATGCATGGTATCATAAAGCTCCCGGGATCTTTAAGCTTTTCTGAAAAGCTTTTCAGAATGACTGCATTGCATTCTTCAGTGAGGAGAACTCTTTCAGTTTCTCTCCAATCCTTCTTATGACTCAAGATCTCTTTCATGAACTTGGCATAAGAGGGTATTTGCTCAAATGCCTCTGCAAACGGAATCTTTATTTCAAAATTCCTGAGATAGTCTGCAAAGCGAGCAAATTGCTTATCCTGTTCCTCTTGGCGGAGTTTTTGAGGATAAGGCATTTTGGCTTTGTATTCCTCAACCTTAGTTGCTGCAGGTTTATTTCCTACAGAGGTGGTTGGAGAAGCCTTTTTAGAGGGGTTGTTATCAGCACTTATGTGTGTCTGATCCCTCACTGGCATTTGAATGCCAGGGTTAGAAGTTGGATAGGCGTTGGACGCCAACTTCTTACCTGTTTCTGGCGTTTGAACGCCAGAACTGAGCTTCCATTGGGCGTTTGACGCCAGCTCCTTTCCTGTTTCTGGCGTTTGAATGCCAGAACTGTGCGTGCGTTGGGCATTTAACGCCAGCTTTACATCCTTTTCTGGCGTTTGAACGCCAGAGTTATTCCTCTCTGGGCTCTTACTGTCCTCAGAGGGATTTTGGATAATATTTTGCTCATCCTCTGTCAGTTGATCTTTTCTTGGCTTTCTGCTGCTCTGAAGTGAGGTATTTGATGTTTTTCCACTTCTTAATTGAACTGCTTTGCACTCTTCTGTTATCTGCTTTGATAATTGCTGTTTTGTCTGATTCAATTGTGCTTCCATATGTTTATTAGCATTTTTAGTTTCTTGTAGCATCTCCTTAACTTCTGCTAACTGCCTTGTTATAGAAGATAGTTGCTGATTGAGTTCAGCAACTTGTTCCTGAGGACTAAAGTCAGTTGATACTGCTTTAGCTTCTTCTTTCATGAAGGACTCATTACTTATGTACAGATGCTGATTTCTAGCAACTATATCAATAAGCTCTTGAGCCTCTTCAATAATCTTTCTCATGTGTATAGATCCACCAGCTGAGTGGTCTAGAGATATCTGAGCTTCTTCTGTAAGCCCATAGTAGAAGATGTCTAATTGCACCCACTTTGAAAACATTTCAGAGGGGCATTTCCTTAGCATCCCTCTGTACCTCTCCCAGGCGTTATAAAGGGATTCATCATCCTCTTGTTTAAAGCCTTGGATGTCCAGCCTTAACTGTGTCATCCTTTTTGGAGGGAAATATTGATTCAAGAATTTGTCTGATAACTGTTTCCATGTTCTTATGCTTGTTGTGGGTTGGTTATTTAACCACCTCTTAGCTTGATCTTTTACAACAAACAGAAACAGCAACAGCCTGTATACGTCCTGATCTACCTCCTTGTCACACACTGTGTCAGCAATTTGCAAGAACTGCGCCAGAAACTCAATAGGTTCTTCTTGTGAAAGACTGGAATACTGGCAATTTTGCTGCACCATGACAATGAGCTGAGGATTTAGCTCAAAACTGCTTGCTTTGATGGGAGGTATACAGATGCTACTCCCATATGCAGCAGTAATGGGGTTAGTATATGACCCCAGAGTCCTTCTGGACTGTTCATTTCCACTTAGGTCCATGATGGAGAAAGGGAGATGATGCGGATTGCAAATAAAATATATATTTTTTTTGAAAACCGAAATTAAAATAAAATAAAATAAAATAAATGAAAAATTGAATATAATTTCGAAAATTTGAAGAAAAAGAAATAAAAGAAAATTGAAAACTAAATTAATTAATTAAAAAGATTTGAAAAAGATGTGGGTGAGGATTTTCAAAAAAAATGAAGAGAGAGAAATTGGTTAGGAACACTACAAGAAAAATACTCATTTAGCCACACTTTTTTTAAGCTACATTTCAAAAGCGTAGCCTATTCATAGAATAGGCTATGCTTTTCTCTGTGTTTTCCTTTTATAAGAGAATAGGAAACACAATTATGGCATCATTTAAAAAGTGTAGCCTTAGATACAATAAAAATCACTTATAAAGCGTAGCCTTATATTGATATCTATGGATACATTTTTTGTATCAAAGAAAACGCTTTTAAAAAGTAACCTATTTATTATGTTTTGGGTACATTTCAAAAGTGATGCCTAATGTATTTAGGACTAAATGCTGACACTTAGTAAATTTTTTTCCCCTTTTTCACCCAAAAGCACACACGACCTTCAATTCGATCGCACCATCATTTTCAGAGAGCTCACCTTCGCCATTCTCCCCAAAAGCACAAACCCTTCACCATCGACACTCATCAGCTTCACCATTCTCACCATGGCCATTGACCATCGCCCCCCACTCACCACTCACCGCCAGTCGCCACTCACCACTCACCACATCGCTGCACTGACCAGCTCCTCTTCGCGCATAAACCCTTCACCATCGGCACTAATCACCTTTGCCATTCTCACCGTCGCCATTGACCGTCGCCCCCACTCACCACTCACCACATCGCTGCACTAATCGTCGCTTCTCTTAGCCGTCATGCACTGATCGTCGCTGCGCCGCCGCGCCGCCCTCACCAACGTCATCTCTGCACTTCTCATCGTCCTCTCTGTGCTCACATCGTCGGATAGGTATGTATTGATTTGCATTTGGTTCTGAAATTTCAAAGGTTTAGGGTTCTGATTTTAGGGGTTCTGTGATTGGGGTTTCTGTTTGGATTTGATTTGGGATTCAACTCTTATGATTAGAATTTATTGCTGATGATTAAGGTTCTAGTTTTAATTGATTGCCTATTCAGCTGCCGTGTTTATGAGAGGCAAAGGGATGAGTTTATAAGAATGAGATTACAGCTTAGAATACCCGCAATTGAAACGGGTTTTTTTACATGTGAAAATTCTGTACAATATTTTGAAAATAGATTTCATATTCTTTATTCGAGAACAAAAATATAACAATTCTGATTTGATTTGATTTGATTAGCCATTTTAGAATTCTGATTTTAGGGTTTTTAATTTTGGGGGTTTTAGGGATTCTCAGTCACCGCAAGTCACCTCTCACCACCATTGCTGCTCTGCTCTCTGCTCGCCCAGTCTTCGTCACTGCCTTTATAAGTAAGTGATATGCATTCAAAATACCTGGAAACTATTAATGATGTTATAAGTTTAGGATTGATTTGAATATTGATCCATTTGGACTATTTGTTATATATGATGCAATAAATTGATGATAATATATGTGAATTGTTTGAGTGATTTGGGGTTGGATTGCTATGTTGAGTGATGCAGAAATTTTTTATTTCATATGAGTATGCTTAAATGTGAAAAGTGACCAAAAATGGTGATTTATTAATCCTGAGTACTTGGGGCTGATTTAATCTTTCCAACAAGTCACAATAGGTAAAAGAAAGTTAGAATGCAAGGTTAGAGTGAGTGAAAAGCTAGGAATCAATTTTTGACCTCTCAAAACCCCAGGTTACATGTTGCAGAATTATGTAGTTTCGGGCAGCACTTTATAAACAAAACTGGGAGCAATCTAACCACTCAAAATGAGTGAAATTATTTTTCTATGAAACCTTGAGATGTCTAGATTGTTTCCCTAAAATTTCATAATTTTTCGATGTGTGGTTTGGGAGATATGATTTTTAGAAAATGGTCATTTTATGCAGAAATATTGCTGTCCGAATTTTGGAACAGCAACTTCAAAATCACATATCTCAAGAATCTGAAACTCTTTGGAGGTACAACTAAAGAGGGGTGAAATATTAGGATGTATAGTATTTTATGTCCAAATTTTAGGGCAATTTGAGTTTTGTAGGGAAAGTTGTGCCTTTTGGAAGCAGGGCTGTTTACTACTGAGACAGCACCCTTTCCTTAAAATAAAATCATATTTCAAGAGGCATAACTTTTTCTAGAGAAGTGAAAATGCCCTAGGACTTGAAATGGGTGAAAGATGGGTAAGTGTAGTTCAACCAACCACAGCAAAATTTAGGTGAATCCAACCAAAGATGGATTTTATATGATTTTTCTAAATTGGTTACTGCTTGCTGTTTTTCTGAAATGTACTAAATCAGTAGCCGGTCTTTAAAAAATCATATAAAATTAAATTCTTAGAATGCCGTTGCGAAACCAACCTATATATAGTTAATTGTAATTAGGATGAATTAGTGACAGGGTTGTTATTCTGTTAGCTACTGCGCTTGTGTATTAAGCTACACTTAGAAACAGTCTAATGACTCACACTCGTAGACTGTATGCCCATGCTCATGATTATCACATCAATTCTATTTCAAATAACAGGTGATTTAGGTTTTGTTCGTATGTTTCATTATTATATTTCTCCTCATGCAGTCTTGTTTTAAAGATGCCATTCCTTTTGATCTATTGTTTAATTTTGTTATTCTTGTCTTTTGTACCCCTGAAATCTGATGAAATTTGGATGATGGTATTTTTTTTCTTCTCTAGTGGCGGTGAAACTTTCATAGCGGCTGATGATTTGCGAATAAACCTTTGGAACCTAGAAATTAGCAATCAAAGTTTCAATATTTTGATGTAAAGCCCGCAAATATGGAGGATCTGACTGGTAAGCTTTCACTGCTATATTTTTATGCCGTTGTGAAATTATTTGTGGTGGTAACTTAGTATGCTTTACCTAGTTAAAGGAGTAATAACTTGAGTTGTAGTCATTTGATAAGTGTTCATTTTGTGTGTGCAAACTTATCTAGTCTAGATCACGGAGATGAACAGCACTACAGCAGTAAGATTATGGGTTCAAGGTAGAAAATAGGTGAACGAAAGGTTCTGTATAATTTTTTGGTATGGAGGTTCAACGCCTGTGAATGCTGTCAACAATGCTTGTGATAGGTTATTCTTTTATTGATGGGGTGATTCTTTTGTTGTTGCCAGTCAAAATTGTTGCCTTTTGCTGCTTTTAGGCTTTATAAGTTAAAAAATGATTCACTTGCTTGCTGAAATTGATTGCAGATTTTAGTTATCTTCTGTGGTCACCACATTTTAAAGCAGCAGCACAAAGAGAAAGTGACAACTTTGAAGGATGAACTTGGAGACATGAAGGCCAACCAGCAACAACAAGAGGAAGAGATTCATGAATTGCAGAATATGGTTTAGTTATTAGAAGATACTTATGTAGGATATAATATTTTAGTTTTTCGTAGAGTATTAGTAGTAAATTCTAAGTGGTCTCATGCTTATTTTGATATGACTATACTTAATTTAACGTGAGATGTATGAATATTTAAAATTAACTTCATTCCAATACTTTTGGTTCATTATAAATATATTTTGTTCACAGATAATTTTTATTATTTAAAAAATTATTTAGTATAATTATGTATTTATTTTTATTTTATAATATTTAACTCATTTAATTAAAAATACAGAATTATATATGTAATCATATTACTAAATATTATATTGTACAAAAAATTATTAGAATATTAATTATATATATACAGAAAATCAAAAAAAAAATAATGAGGGAGCTAAGGCTACACTTATATACAGTGGTTATAGTTATACTATTTGTTACGTTTATAAAGTGATGCAGTAGCCTTGAAAAGTGTAGCCTATTCTTTTGAATTATGATAACCATTAGTGCTAAAAAGCGTAGCCTTTGGTCCTGAATAGCATCACTTAATAAGCGCACCCTATTCTCAAAGGCCAGAAGCGTAGCCTTTGATACAGAAAAGCGTAGCCTTTGAGAATAGGCAACACTAGTATAGGCATCCCCAGAAAAGCGTCTCCGAAGCCTAAAAAGCGTAGCATTTGCCTAAGGCATAATTTTTTTTCATTTTTGGCTACACTTTTCAAGTGTACCTGAATGGGTGTTTTTCTTGTAGTGGAAGTTTTGAAAAAGATATGTCTTAAAATTAAAGATACTTGTAAGAAAATAAAATAAAATAAAATAAAATAAAGGAAAGATATGAAAAAGATTTGATTTTAAGATTTGAGATTAGAAAAGATAAGATAAGCTAGGTAAGAGAAGATAAGGAATTTAAATTAAAAAGTTTTGAAATTTGAAATAAGATAAGATAAGATTTTGAAAAAGATATGATTTTTTTGAAAAAGATTTGAATTTTGAAATTTTAAAACTAAGATAAGATAAAATAAAAAATTTTAAAATAAAATCTGAATTTTTAGAAGGAAAATTCGAAAAATCAATTAAAATAAAGGAAAAAGATATTTTTGAATTCAATGAGGAAAGAGAAAAACAATAAAAAGACACAAAACTTAAAATTTTTAGATCTAATGCTCCTTATTTTTGAAAATTTGGAGGAAAAAAACCAAGGAACACCAAACATAAAAATTTTAAGATTAAAATGTAAGAAAGACTCAAGAACACCTTGAAGATTCACAAGAACACGAAGAAAAAAAATTCAAAGACTCAAAGGACTCAAGAACATAAAAAAAAAAGAACACCAAACTTAAAATTTTTAGAAAGCCAAAAATAAATTTTCAAAAATTAAATAAAAACTGACAAGAAAATAGCAAACTTAAAACTTGACACAAGATTTAATCAAAGAAAAATTATTTTTGAAAAGATTTTAAAAGGAAGATACCCAATTACCAAGAACATAAGCACAACGCTCTAGCCAACTCAGCTATAAATTTAACGTGTTTTAAAAAAGGTATTTAATGTATATAAATTTTTTTTTGGATACTGATAATTTGAAAACCCACAAGAAAAACAAGAAAAATCTCAAAACAAGAAAAACTAAAGATAAAACAAGGAAAATAAACAAGAACAACTTGAAGATTAAGAAAGAACAATGAACACAAATTCGAAAATTTAAAAGAAAATAAAAACATACAATTGACACCAAACTTAAAATATGAAACTAAACTCAAACAGAAAAACTCAATTATCAGTTTATAAAATTTTCGAAAAATTTAAAAAGAGAAAATAAGGATTTAAAAAAAAGTTTCAACCAAAAACAATAATAGAAGACTCTAAACCAAAAAGAAAAATTTTTCCTAATCTAAGTAACAAAATAAACCGTCAGTTGTCCAAACTCGAACAATCCCCGGCAACGGCGCCAAAAACTTGGTGCACGAAATTACAATCACACTTTTGCAATTCCGCACAACTAACCAGCAAGTGCACTGGGTCGTCCAAGTAATACCTTATGTGAGAAAGGGTCGATCCCACGGAGATTGCCGGCTTGAAGCAAGCTATGGTTATTTTGTAATTCTTAGTCAGGAGATCAATGATAAGAGTGATTATATTTATGAAGAGTAAAAAGCATAAATTAAATAGTACTTATTATGCAGTAATGGAGAATATGTTCGAGTTTTGGAGATGCTTTGTCTTCTGAATCTCTGCTTTTCCCCTGTCTTCTTCTTCACGCACGCAAGGTTCCTCCTATGGCAAGCTGTGTGTTGGTGGATCACCGTTGTCAATGGCTACCATCCGTACTCTCAGTGAAAATGGTCCAGGTGCGCTGTCACCGCACGGCTAATCATCTGTCGGTTCTCACTCATACTGGAATAGGATCCATTGATCCTTTTGCGTCAGTCACTACGCCCAACCCTTGTGAGTTTGAAGCTCGTCACAGTCATTCAATCCCTGAATCCTACTCGGAATACCACAGACAAGGTTTAGACTTTCCGGATTCTCAAGAATGCTGCCAATGGATTCTAGCTTATACCACGAAGATTCTGATTAAGGAATCCAAGAGATACTCATTCAATCGAAGGTAGAATGGAGGTGGTTGTCAGGCACGCGTTCATAGGTTGAGAATGGTGATGAATGTCATGGATCATCACATCCATCATATTGAAGTGCGAATGAACATCTTAGATAGAAACAAGCGTGTTTGAATAGAAAACAGAAATAATTGCATTAATTCATCGAGACACAGCAGAGCTCCTCACCCTCAACAATGGAGTTTAGAGACTCATGCCATAAAGAGTACAAAGTTCAGATCTAAAAATGTCATGAGATACAAAATAAATCTCTAAAAGTTGTTTAAATACTAAACTAGTAACCTAGGTTTACAGAAAATGAGTAAATTATGATAGATAGTGCATAAATCTACTTCCGGAGCCCACTTGGTGTGTGCTGGGGCTGAGACTTGAGTTTTACACGTACCTAGGCTGTTTCTGGAGTTAAACGCCAGGTTGTAACCTGTTTTGGGCGTTTAACTCCAACTTGTAACCTGTTTCTTGTGTTTAACGCCAGAATAGAGCAAGGGACTGGCGTTGAACGCCAGTTTGTATCATCTAAACTCGGGAAACATATGGACTATTATATATTTCTGGAAAGCCCTGGATGTCTACTTTCCAACGCAATTGAGAGTGCGCCATTTGGACTCCTGTAGCTCCAGAAAATCCACTTTGAGTGCAGGGAGGTCAGAATCCAACAGCATCTGTAGTCCTTTTTCAGCCTCTGAATCAAATTTTTGCTCAGGTCCCTCAATTTCAGCCAGAAATTACCTGAAATCACAGAAAAATACACAAACTCATAGTAAAGTCCATAAATGTGATTTTTATTTAAAAACTAATAAAAATATATTAAAAACTAACTAAATCATACTAAAAACTATGTAAAAACATGGCCAAAAAGCGTATAAATTATCCGCTCATCATGGATGTTCAGTTTGGGGATGTAAACGATCCCATCTTTCAACATTGAAAGCCTTTCCAAGCCTTCAAGTGACACTTCAATGACACTCCACATTGGACCACTTTCAATACCTCAAATCCTTCATTTATTCTTCAATGTTTCAAGCTTCCAAGAAGAGAATCAAAACTTCACAAGCCCAACACAATTCCATCCAAGTCAAGCCACAATTAACAATCAATCAAGGCCTCAAGAATCATCTAGAAGTAGTTAGAAAATTTGCATTTGATTGGAATTTCATTTGAATTTGTAATTTATATAGCTTATAAATAAGACCTTAGATTCATCATTTTGGACACACCAAGAGGTGGTGGAAGTGACTCCACACCCCACTCTCATCCTCTTCCTCTCTTCTATTTTCTTTCATACACACTTTTGTAATTTTTTAGTTATGAGTTTCTAGTTCTCTTAATTGGGAAAGAGAGCTTTATTGTAATTTAATGGATTAATTTAATTTCTTCTTCATCTTCAAAAATTCTTTTATTGTTTCTTTAGAAAGATCTTCGATCTTCATTCTAATGATTCAAATTCTATTGGAAGAGGAATTGAATCTATTTGAATTCTATGGGAGCCTTGGAAAAGAAATTATAGAATTAATACTTGAAGTTCTTTCTCACAATGGTTATGAATTTGGGTTTGAGATTGATACGTGACATATAATCAACCCATCACTTGATTCTTGAAATTGTGTGGGTCTAAATTAGAGACCGGTCTTCATCTCTTCTCATGAATAATTAGATCAAGAAATTGGCAATTGCTCAAGTTAAGAGGGATTGAATTACCAAGGGATTGGAATTCAATCACTTATGATTTTCCAAGAGATCAATGATTGCATGATTAAAGAGGAGATGAAAATTATTGATCCTAAGATTGCAGTATCTCTTGATCTCAATGTTAATTTCATTCTTAATTCTTGTTATTTACTTCTTTTCTTTAATTCTTGTCATTTAATTGTTCTCTTTAAATTCTTGTCATTTACTTATGCACATTTATTGCTTTCTTATGCACATTTATGCCTTCCAAGTGTTTGTAAAAATGCTTCTCTTAGTTTTACTTTCTAGTCATTTAGATTCTTGCAATTTAATTTTCAGCACTTTACATTCCTGTCATTTACTTTCTTTTCTTTATTACTTTCATTTATTTCAAGTCATTTAAATTCCTGTGTATATTTTGTTCATGATCCAAATATGACCGTCTAACTAGAATAATTAATTAATTATTACTTACTTAATCCGTT
The DNA here is from genome assembly GCF_059453495.1 of Arachis ipaensis. NCBI lineage: Eukaryota > Viridiplantae > Streptophyta > Magnoliopsida > Fabales > Fabaceae > Arachis > Arachis ipaensis. The sequence goes on along the minus strand of NC_142444.1, from coordinate 36,261,627 downwards.
AATCCTTGTGGGATCGACACTCACTCACTGTGAGTTTATTACTTGATACGACATGATGCACTTGCCGGTAGTTCTACGGAATATTGGGTTTGTAAATTTTCGTATTAGACACCTCTTTTTTCTCAACTTATTTTAGGAAAATATCATTTTTATAATTATATAAAAATTAACATTTAATAAATAATTATACTAATTTTTAGTTATTCTAATTGTCAATCATTAAAATATAATTGTCATATGATATTTACGTTAGTTGCACCTCTCTCTTTTCCATTTATTTTTTGAGAGTACCTTCTCTATAATTATATAAAAATTAGTATTTAATGAATAATTATATTAATTAACAATTATTTTAACTATCAATCAGTCTAATTATACTAAATATCAATTGTTCTAATTGACAATAATTATAATATAATTGTCAATCATACATAGTTAACATTTACATAATATTTACACTTAATAGCTTTTTTATGCACGTACGTATTAATAACAGAATAATTAATTTTCTGCGACTAGAAGTTATCTATAGTGCCACATATAAGGTTAATAAGTCTAAATTTTACAGGAAAATATTTTATTTAATTTTTTAATTTGTTATTCTTCATTGACTACTTTATAGAATAAGAATGTATTCTTCATTTTTACTGAAATGATCCTTTTAAGATATAAGTTATAATTTTTTATGATATTTTATTGATATACCTATTCTATTATTTTTTTAATAATTTGATTATTTGATTATTGTTCTTACTCGAGTTTATTTTTTTCATCTAACCTTACATCGCGATTCTCTTTTGCCACAATCAATTACAATGCATCACATCCATCAAATACCACCTCGGATTGTATTCACTAATCGGAGTTCTAATTACATGGATGTAAGAGTTTAACAAAGGGCAATGAACTCTATTTTACTGAAGGATGGTTGGAACTACTTATATATTATGACCAACCCAATGGAATGTGGGTAAAGTTAGTTTTCTTAGGAGGAACTCGATTTTTTATTGAGCAATTTCTTCCAAGAAATTTTATAGGCCAAGTTCAAATTCTATCCCCTCCATGCTTTCTACGTCTATAGAAAATCTTCGAAGTGGAGTGTAACACCCTACCATATGGAGCATTATACTTAAGTCGTAAAGCAAAGGTGACGAGGTATTACAATCTCTAAAAGGAAAGACGTATGTAGATATAATTGAAAGAAATTGTAACTAGGAGACTTAAAGAAAGAGATAAACAAAGTCAAAAATAGAAAATCATATCACACTTGTTTGGATAAACGTGAAATAGATAAACAAGATCGAAAGAAGGCTAAAACATATATATATATATACACAAGATCGAAAAGAAGGCTAAAATATATATGTATATATATGTGGTGTGTGTGTGTGTATATATATATATATATATAACACATACACACACACACACATAAGTCTGGAGCTTGATATCTGTATCTTTTAGAATTTCATTCTTTTATATATATATATAGACAACCCACAATCATCCTAAAAGACAACATAAAAACACCTGTTTCTCCAGTCAACCTCTAGGAGGGACAAAATACAAAATATACAGGATGGAGAATATAACTACACATATATACATAGCCTAATCACAAAATATCACAGCCCAAAATGAAATCTTTGTTTGCATAGGGAATCTCCAGACGCTCAATGTAACGAACGAATTCCCAGTACGTCATGATCATACTGGAAATCAAGTGTCACCAATTTGCTCACCTAAAACTATAGCTATTTATTATTGAGCCTGTAATCGTATTAACGCACTATCAAATTTTTTGGAGAAAAAACTTTTATTTTATAAAAGAATTTGTGATGACAGCTAACTAAACACACACAAGCCATATAGGGAATCAAATAAAACATATACAAGGCCAACATCATATATAAACATAACATATAGCAAAGATCATACATACATATAAAGGTACTGTCATATAAAGGTACTGTCGTAAGTTAGCATACAACTATTCGCATCTTGCTACTATGTACAAATCAACACTTCGGGCCCTGATCCATATAAGAAACCCCTAAGCTGGCGCCCAAAACTAGCCTAGTCAACTATGCACACCCTATTCTCTCAGTGAATCTAATCAAAAGTGAGAGACTAACACAAAAGCTAGGCTAACATAAAAAACTATCAAAAGGCACAAACTCAGCTCTCAGGCATCAGCTATCATCGTCAGAGGAGATCATAATCACGTCAGAACACTCCTCAGGATCCTCGTCCTCGTCATCAAAAATCTCTATAATCTCAGGAGGGGCACAAGCACTCGTACTATTGGTCTAACCAGCCCTCGCCGGTCCACTAATAGAGGCAGAGAGTGGCTCCTCAAAAGATGGCTTGGACGACGATAATGAGATCTGCTCTACTGGGATGTCCTCCTCCGGTACAAGCTCTAGAATATGCTCCTCCATGGGCTTAGGTTCAGGGTCCGCCTAATCCGCAGGATGATCGGGATGCTGGTGAGGCACCGGCCCGTCATGAAACGGGTGAAATGGAGCATCCGGGTGCAGGAACTCGTAGGGAAAGTCGGGGTTAAACTATAGAGTGTCAATCGGGTGACAGAAGGGGTGATCACGTAGAATGTACAGACGGGTCCGAATCTCCGCACCTACTACGTAAAACATATGTTGTACAATGTCCTCATATATATAGGGAGGGTCCATCTCGTAAAATATAACTCCAGTCTCTATCTGAAGGGGAGGAAGAAAAGGGGTAAGAATTGGGGGGGGGGTTCTTAGTAGGGTCAGGGATAGTTAGTTTAGTCAAGGTTACCACAGTTCAAGTAATTTAGAATGAAATATACAAGAATCACAGAGAAGTATCTAATTACCACTATTCATAGTAACAGTAACGAATGCATAAACACAGGAAGACAATCACAAACAATTTCACCGTATCAGGTAAAATGAAAATACACAACATGGATGATGCATGTCTAGTCCTATCGCAGGTAATAAGCTCATTTGTCGGTTTTGACCCGCACCCGATGCAATCTGACTTGCAAGTCAGATAAGGCATTCCAGCGGCATAACCTCTGCAAGGTTTCAACCTCTTGCAGGCGCTGATTCTCCAGCTGAAGTATGCCGAACATGACCTCTGCAAGTACTTGCAGGCGCTGATTCTCTAGCTGATGCATGTGCCCCTTTCTCGTGGAAGTCATTTCATATACACGGGCATCCCCGTACAACCATTCACACATAAAGCCCATGAGTTAACCTTTTCACATCAGCACCTTAACTATTTATTTTTAAAGTTCACTAATACTTTTCTGAACGAAATCCTTAAGTAAAATTCAAAATATAAGCCCTTTTCTTATTTAAATCAAATTTAAAACATAATACTTTTCTTAAATAATTTAAAATTATAAAATAATTCTTTTCTAAAAAAATCGAACTCAAAATATATACTTTTCTTAAATGAATTAAATCCGACATATAACTATTTTCTTAATAAATCGAAAATCAAATACTACAAGTTCTCAAATTCAATATTTTTCTTCTAAATAAAATTTCAAATAAATTCTTAAGACCTAAAACAAAATTTTGGGGGCATTCCCTCTAAAACCCAGACTCTGCCACCCTTCTCGGGTTCCATCCAAACCATTTTTCACACGCTTTTCAAATTATTTCCAATAGACCAAATCAGACAAATTCTAACATTTTCAAATTATCCTATCGTAATCCAGAAATCAAATTCATCAGAATAACTTAGTTCCTGGCTGTACTAAAACCCTCTGAACCTCAAACTTATCACAAATATCAATATATCACAAAATTCAATATAAATTCAATCAAATTCAATCAAAAAGTAATCATGACATCAATTCACTTGTCCAATACCAATTTAACCGATGAGAGTTTACCAAAACCCTACCTTCGTACAAAATCAAAATACTCGAAACTCCAGAGAAGCCTGCTGACCGAGTAGTCGAAGAAGAAAACGTCCAGAATTGTTTGTGCCTCCTAGAACTCCAGTTGGCCAAACTCAAGGGGTAGGGGAGTTACGTCACCGTCGACTTTCACCGATCAAATTGACGCCAACACGTAGAGGAGGAGGATACGAACACTTTTACCAGATTAGGTTTTTATTGAAGTTACGGATTTAAAGAAATTGGAATAAAAATTTTTAAGAGGTTCTTGATTTTCTCCCTCTCATTCTCGGTACTTCTCTTCTCACCGTGCTTGAAAATGAAACCAAATGAAGCTAGTGGGTAATGGTTAATATGATGTAGAAGGTGATGAGGGGATAATTTATACACTTTTTGGCATTGTTTTTAGTATGTTTTTAGCATGTTTTAGTTAGTTTTTATTATATTTTTATTAGTTTTTATTTAAAATTCACTTTTCTGGACTTTACTATGAGTTTGTGTGTTTTTCTATAATTTCAGGTATTTTTTGGCTGAAATTAAGGGACTTGAGCAAAAATCTGATTCAGAGGCTGAAAAGGACTGCAGATGCTGTTGGATTCTGACCTCCCTGCACTCGAAGTGGATTTTCTGGAGCTACAGAAGTCCAATTGGCACGCTCTCAATTGCGTTGGAAAGTAGACATCCAGCGCTTTCCAACAATATTTAATAGTCCATACTTTACCTAAGATTTGATGGCCCAAAATGGTGTTCAAAGTCAGCATCAGAATTTCCAGCGTTAAACGCCAGAACTGGCACCAAAGTGGGAGTTAAACGCCCAAACTGGCACAAAAGCTGGCGTTTAACTCCAGGAAAAGTCTCTACACGAAAATGCTTCAATGCTCAGCCCAAGCACACACCAAGTGGGCCCGGAAGTGGATATTTACGTCATTTACTCATTTTTGTAAACCCTAAGCTACTAGTTCTCTATAAATAGGACCTTTTGCTATTGTATTTGGGGCGAATCTTTGAGTAGTTCTATGCTACCTTAGATCACGTTTTGGGGCTGGCCTCATGGCCATGCCTAGACCATGTTCTTATGTATTTTCAATGGTGGAGTTTCTACACACCATAGATTAAGGTGTGGAGCTCTGCTGTACCTCGAGTATCAATGCAATTACTATTGTTCTTCTATTCAATTCAGCTTGTTCTTGTTCTAAGATATCACTTGTTCTTCAACTTGATGAATGTGATGATCCGTGACACTCATCATCATTCTCACCTATGAACGTGTGCCTGACAACCACCTCCGTTCTACCTTCGATTGAGTGTTTATCTCTTGGATTCCTTAATCAGAATCTTCGTGGTATAAGCTAGAATTGATGGCGGCATTCTTGAGAATCCGGAAGGTCTAAACCTTGTTTGTGGTATTCTGAGTAGAATTCAAGGATTGAATGACTGTGATGAGCTTCAAACTCGTGATTGTGGGGCGTTAGTGACAGACGCAAAAGAATCACTGGATTCTATTTCGACACGATCGAGAACCGACAGATGAATAGCCGTGCTGTGACAGAGTGCGTTGAACATTTTCACTGAGAGGACGGGATTGTAGCCACTGACAACGGTGATGCCCAACATACAGCTTGCCATGGAAAGGAGTAAGAAGGATTGGATGAAGACAGTAGGAAAGCAGAGAGACGGAAGGGACAAAGCATCTTCATACGCTTATCTGAAATTCTCAGCAATGAATTACATAAGTATCTCTATCTTTATTTTATCTTTATTTTATGTTTTATTTATCTTTTAATCATTCATCATCCATAACCATTTGAATCCGCCTGACTGAGATTTACAAGATGACCATAGCTTGCTTCATACCAACAATCTCCATGGGATCGACCTTTACTCGCGTAAGGTTTATTACTTGGACGACCCAGTGCACTTGCTGGTTAGTTGTGCGGAATTGTGACAAAGTATGATTCACGTTTGAGAGCTCCAAGTCTTTGGTGCCATTGTTGATGATCACAATTTCGTGCACCAAGTTTTTGGCGCCGTTGCCGGAGATTGTTAGAGTTTGGACAACTGACGGTTCATCTTGTTGCTTAGATTAGGTACTTTTCCTTTTTATTTTTCGAAAAATTTTTTTCAAAAATACAAAAAGATTTTCTATTTTGTTCGTCAGAGTTTTTAAGAATGAATTCTAGAGTTTCATGATTATTTGTTGAAGTCTGGCTGGCTGAGAAGCCATGTCTAATCTTTTGGACCGAGGTTTCAACTTATCATCACAAGAGCTTGTTGATTTCTATCAATTTTGCTGTTGAAAGCAATGATCTGCTAAAGCTTGGCTGGCCATTGGCCATGTCTAGTGTTTTGGACCAGAGCTTTCATTGAAAGCTTGGCTGGCTAGTAAGCCATGTCTAATTCCTGGACCGGAGTCTTAGACTAGCATTGCAATGATTCCTGGAATTCTTATTAAAAGTTTTGATTCTCTTTATTTTCTTCTCTATCTAATTCTCGAAAATCACAAAAAAATTTATAAAACCATAAAAACCAAAAATATTTTATGTTTCTTGTTTGAGTCTAGTATTAATTTTTAAGTTTGGTGTCAATTGCATGTTTCTATTTTTCTTGCATTTTTCAAAAATTACATGCATGTGTCTTCATTTATCTTCAAGTTGTTCTTGATGATTTCCTTGCTCTGATCTTTAAATTCTCTTGTTTAGTGTGTTTTGTTGTTTCTCATATGCATTCTCAATTTGTTAGTGTCTCCTATATGAAAATTTTTAAGTTTGGTGTCCTGCATGCATTGTTTATTTGATCTTAGTTGCATTTTTATTGTTTCTCATCATCGAAAAATTCAAAAATATTTTTCAAAACTATGTCTTTTCAAGTCAACAATACAGAGAATTGAAGATTCAGAACATTCAGCAGAGGAATCAAACAGAAAAAGCTGGGCGTTCAAAATGCCCAGTGAAGAAGGAAAACTGGCATTTAAACGCCAGCCAGGGTACCTGGCTGGGCATTTAACGCCCAAAAAGGTAGAGATTTGGGCGTTAAACGCCAGAATGGGCACCATTCTGGGCGTTTAACGCCAGGATGACACTAGAGGGAAGATTTTGTTTTTAATTCACATTTTTTTTTCAAATTTTCATTTTTTTAAAATCAAATCTTTTTCAAATCATATCTTTTCAATCATATCTCTTTCAAAATCAATTTCTTTCCATTTTATATCTATTTTTACCATTTTCAAAAATCCTTGCTTCAATTCAAGATTTACTTCAAAAATTTTCAAGTTGTTACTTGCCTATTAAGAAAGGATCAAATTTTAAATTTTAGAATCATATCTTTTAACTTCTTGATAGTCAAGTAATCAACTTTAATTTTAAAAATTTTCTTTTTCTAAATTGATTTTCAATCATATCTTTTCAATCACATCTTTTTCAAAATTAATTTTTTCAATCATATCTTTTTCTAATTTCAAAATCTTTTTCAAAAATCACTTTAGTTCTTTCCCAATCTTAGTTTTCGAAAATCTCAATCAAATTTTCAAATTTCTTTTTAAAATCTTTTAATTAATTTTCGAAAATTCTTCCCCTCTTCTCACATCCTTCTATTTAAGGACTAACACTCCTCCATTATCAATAATTCGAATTTTATCTCTCTTAATAAGTTCGAATTCTTATACCTCCTCCTTCTATTCTTCTTTTCCTCTGACACCTCAAGGAATCTCTATACTGTGACATAGAGGATTCCCTACTTTCTTGTTCTCTTCTCTTTCATATGAGCAGGAACAAAGATAAAGACATATTTGTTCAAGCTGATCCTGAACCTGAAAGAACCTTAAAGCGAAAGCTAAGAGAAGCTAAGGCACAACTCTCTGGAGAGGACCTAACAGAAATCTTCAAACTAGAAGAAGATATGGCAGCCGAAAACAACAACAATGCCAACAATGCAAGGAAGGTGCTTGGTGACTTTACTGCACCTACTCCTGATTTCTATGGGAGAAGCATCTCAATCCCTACCATTGGAGCAAACAACTTTGAGCTTAAGCCTCAATTAGTTTCTCTAATACAACAGAATTGCAAGTTTCATGGACTTCCATTGGAAGATCCTCATCAGTTCTTAGCTGAATTCTTGCAAATCTGTGACACTGTCAAGACCAATGGGATTGACCCTGAGGTCTATAAACTTATGCTATTCCCTTTTGCTATAAGAGACAGAGCTAGGATATGGTTGGATTCACAACCTAAGGAAAGCCTGAACTCTTGGGAAAAGCTAGTCAATGCCTTCTTGGCAAAGTTCTTTCCACCTCAAAAATTGAGTAAGCTTAGAGTGGAAGTCCAAACCTTCAGACAGAAGGAAGGTGAATCCCTCTATGAAGCTTGGGAAAGATACAAACAATTGATCAGAAAGTGTCCTTCTGACATGCTTTCTGAATAGAGCATCATAGGTATCTTCTATGATGGTCTGTCTGAACTGTCCAAGATGTCATTGGACAGCTCTGCTGGAGGATCTCTTCATCTGAAGAAGACGCCTGCAGAAGCTCAGGAACTCATTGAAATGGTTGCAAATAACCAATTCATGTACACTTCTGAGAGGAATCCTGTGAATAATGGGACAAGTCAGAAGAAAGGAGTTCTTGAGATTGATACTCTGAATGCCATATTAGCTCAGAACAAAATACTGACTCAGCAAGTCAATATGATTTCTCAAAGTCTGTCTGGAATGCAAGTTGCACCAGGCAGTACTAAGGACGCTTCATCTGAAGAAGAAGCCTATGATCCTGAGAACCCATCAATGGAAGAGGTGAATTACATGGGTGAACCCTATGGAAACACCTACAATCCTTCATGGAGAAACCATCCAAATCTCTCATGGAAGGACCAATAGAGGCCTCAACAAGGCTTCAACAACAACAATAGTGGAAGAAACAGGTTTAGCAATGGCAAGCCTTTTCCATCATCTTCTCAGCAGCAGACAGAGAACTCTAAGCAGAACCACTCTGACTTAGCAACCATGGTCTCTGATCTAATTAAAACCACTCAGAGTTTCATGACTGAAACAAGGTCCTCCATTAGAAATTTGGAAGCACAAGTGGGTCAGCTGAGCAAGAAAGTTACTGAACTACCTCCTAGTACTCTTCCAAGCAATACAGAAGAGAACCCAAAAGGAGAGTGCAAGGCCATAAACACAATCAACATGGCCGAATTTAGAGAGGAGGAAGAGGCAGTGATCACCACTGAGGAAGACCTCAATGGACGTCCACTGGCCTCCAATGAGTTCCCTAATGAGGAACCATGGAAATCTGAGGCTCACACTAAGACCATAGAGATTCCATTGGATTTACTTCTGCCATTCATGAGTTCTGATGAGTATTCCTCCTCTGAAGAGGATGAAGATGTCACTGAAGAGCAAGTTGCTAAGTACCTTGGAGCAATCATGAAGCTAAATGACAAGTTATTTGGTAATGAGACTTGGGAGGATGAACCCCCTTTGCTCACCAAAGAACTGGATGACTTGACTAGGCAGAGATTACCTCAAAAGAGACAGGATCCTGGAAAGTTCTCAATACCTTGTACCATAGGCACCATGACCTTTGAGAAGGCTCTGTGTGACCTAGGGTCAAGTGTAAACCTCATGCCTCTCTCTGTAATAAGCTAGGGATCTTTGAGGTACAAGCTGCAAGAATCTCACTAGAGGTGGCAGACAATTCAAGAAAATAGGCTTATGGACTTGTAGAGGATGTCTTGGTAAAGGTTGAAGACCACTACATCCCTACTGATTTCATAGTCCTAGAGACTGGGAAGTGCATGGATGAATCCATCATCCTTGGTAGACCCTTCCTAGCCACAGCAAAGGCTGTGATTGATGCTGACAGAGGAGAATTGACAATTCAAGTGAATGAAGAATCCCTTGTGTTTAAGGCTCAAGGATATCCCTCTGTAACCATGGAGAGGAAGCATGAAGAGCTTCTCTCAAAACAGAGTCAAACAGAGCCCCCACAGTCAAACTCTAAGTTTGGTGTTGGGAGACCACAACCAAACTCTAAGTTTGGTATTGAACCCCCACATTCAAACTCTAAGTTTGGTGTTGGGAGGTTCCAACATTTCTCTGAACATCTGTGAGGCTCCATGAGAGCCCACTATCAAGCTACTAACATTAAAGAAGCGCTTGTTGGGAGGCAACCCAATGTTATATCTATCTATTTTCCATTGTTATTTTATGTTTTCTGTAGGTTGATGATCATGTGAAGTCACAAAAGCAATTGAAAAAGCAAAAATAGAATGAAAAACAGAGAAAAAATAGCACACCCTGGAGGAAAAGCTTGCTGGCGTTTAAACGCCAGTAAGGGCAGCAAATGGGCGTTTAACGCCCAGTCTGGTACCCCTTTCTGGCGTTAAACGCCAGAAAGGGGTACCAGACTGGCGTTTAACACCACGAATGGGCAAGGAGCTGGCGTTAAACGCCAGAAAAGGGCAGCAGCCCGGCGTTTAACGCCAGAATTGGCAGAAAGGGCATTTTTGCACGCGACTCGGTGCAGGGATGAGCTATCCTTGACACCTCAGGATCTGTGGACCCCACAGGATCCCTACCTACTGATGAGTATTTTGGTGGAAAAATGAATTTCTCCTAAAACACACAAATCTAACCGGCAAGTGTACCGGGTCGCATCAAGTAATAAAAACTCATGGGAGTGAGGTCGATCCCACAGGGATTGAAGGATTGAGGAATTTTAGCTTAGTGGTTAATTTAGTCAAGCGAATCAAGATTTGGTTGAGTGTTTTGTGATTTGCAGAAATTAAATTGCATGGAATTAAAGAGAACAGGGAATTAAAGTGCTGAATCTTAAAGAACAAGAAATTAAATGGCAGAAAACTTAGAATGCAAGAAATGTAAATTGCGGAATCTTAAAGTGCAAGAAATGTAAACGGCTGGAATTGTAAAGGGAATTGGGGATTGGATTTGCATAATTTAAACAAGGAAAAGTAAATTGCATCAAATAGAAAAGTAAAAGAGTGTTTGGGTTGAATCGGATCTGAAGCAAAACAAGTAAATGAACATGAAAAGCAAAAACAGAATGTAAATTGGAATTTCAGATCTCAGGGGTCCAGAGACTAGAAAACCAGGTCTAGATCTCACTACCTTCCTTGATCCAACAAGAACAATTGCAAGGGAAAAGTAAATTGCAAAGAAAGTAGATGAAGAACAATTAACCCAAACTGAAATTCAATTAAGCAGTAAATAAACAGAGAGATCCAAGGATGAGATTGAAACAGAATTTCTTCAATTCTTCAACCCAAGATCCAAGACAATTGTAATAGAAATTGAAAGCAATAAAACTAAGAGGAAGAGAAGTGAATTCTCTTTCCCCAAGACAAAGAAATTAAAGATCACTCAATATCCAAAGCTCTCCGAAAACTATTATGAAAATTCCAAAGAAAAGCTCCCCGAAGAACTTGAATTCTATCCTATTTATACACTTTCTTCAAATGATCTTCAAGCCTTGAGTTGGCTTTTGCTCTTGGTGGAATTGGGTTGAAAGAGGCCTTGATTGATTGCTCTTGAAGTTTGGAGAAGAACCAAAGTGAACCAGTTGAACCGGGTTGGAGTTTTGCAAAAGTTGGACCAAAAGTTGGAGCAAAAGTTAGGGTCTAACTTTTGGTCCAACTTTTCATATCAGCTAACATAATTTGCTGATACTCACGTTGGTGCAAAAGTTAGGGGTCTAACTTTTGCACCAACGTTGGCCTTCCTTGGTGCACTTGGGGCGCCAACGTTAGCCCAAAAGTTAGGGGCTAACGTTGGCGCAAACTTTTGCTCCTCCCCTTGTAATTTTCATGTGCCAACGTTAGCCTCAAAGTTAGGGGCTAACGTTGGCGCAAACTTTTGGTGCCCAGGGAGTGTTTTTCTCATGCCAACGTTAGCCTCAAAGTTAGGGGCTAACGTTGGCGCAAACTTTTGGTGCCCAGGGGTGATTTTCATGTGCCAACGTTAGCCTCAAAGTTAGGGGCTAACGTTGGCGCAAACTTTTGGTACCCAGGGAATGATTTTCAAGTTCCAACGTTAGCCCAAAAGTTAGGGGCTAACGTTGGGGCTAACTTTTCACCCAAAAGTTTGTGCAAAAGTTTGAGGCTAACTTTAGGTCCAGCTTTTTGCTTCCTGGTTCAATTTCACTTATTCCATTGTCTTCTCTTTACTCCTAGCTATTCCTTCTTGCTTCAACCTTTCTCCAAGCTTTCTTCACCTATCATTAATCAACCAAACACATCAAAGCTATGCTTAAAATCATGAGATATTCATTCTTTCATAATATGTGACAATTATAGTATAAAACCTCATGAAACAGCATGAATTCATACATGGTTGATTCAATCAAAGGAAACATGAAAATCTACCTAATTGGCTTGCTTGTAGCTCAAGAAAGTGCATAATTCTAATGAAAACAAAAGAGAAAGACTAGTTAAAATAGGCTAAGATGACTTGTCATCACAACACCAAACTTAAAGCTTGCTTGTCCCCAAGCAAGAAATAAATTTATGCTCCAAGGTTCTTTCAATTAAGATGGATTGAAGAATAACTTGTAAAGTCCAGTGAGTGAAGTGATCAGGTACAGTGGGGTGAACTCTAAATCATGTGCTCTTGCAAGGGCTTCAGTGCTTACTAGTCCTCACATATTGGGAGTCTTAGGTCTTAGGATTTTCATCCAAATGGTATCATGGAGATCTCTTTATATGAATCACCTTGAAGCAGCTTATAGTTTCTGTGCTTTGGCCTCGACTCTAAGTATCATGTCTCAAAGCGGCTTTTTAATTAAGCTTTCAATCAATACTCCTAAACCAGTTGGTTTTAAGGTATTGGGTGTTAAAGCACCCCTAAGGATTTATTTGCTCAAGCCTCTTTCTTTGACACAACTCAACCACAAGCATTTTACTAGGCTAACAACTCTTTGAGTCATTGTTTCTTCTTTCTTTTCTGCCTAGTAATTGATGCTCAGAGCCTTGGGCCATGTTCTTTTTGTCTTTGTATTTTCTTTTCTTTCTTTTGTTTTGTTTGCTGCTTCTTGGATCAATAAATTTTTGAGAATCTCCACAATACTTCTTTGAACTTCATGTCCTGCCTATGAGCTCCCATGCAAGTTTTCACAAGCATGCAACCTCAATACATAATCATACAACTAGAACCACCACTTCTCCTAATCTTTTGCTTGCCTCAAAATTGTTTAATTCCTCAATCCTTCTTTTCAAAGAACTTTCATGTGATGCAATTCTTGAATCATTGAGTACAAACAAGTTTTGAAGAGAAAAATATTGTGAATAATCAAGCATCTTGCTTATTGAATTACAGGAAAACTATGCTATGCAGACAGATAATCAGGGAAACTAAACCACTCTCAATCATATCAGTGCTTGATGTAAGATAATCACTTAACAATACAACCTTTTGGAGTTCGCTTGCTTTCCTTCTTCTCATCATCATCATTGCTGGCCTTTAGGTTCATCTTTTGTTTCTTTGATTGAAGATTCTTAATCCTTCCAAAAGCTTGTATGGACCTCTGCAATGATATTGAAAGTTGCTTGTTCCCCAAGCACTTGGAAACAATGGTTAGTCTGGCTGATTTATTTATGGGCTTTTGAACTTACTTTGGTGTGAGAACACCAAACTTAGTACCTTGCCGATGGGTTTCATGCATCAAATTAACCATGTGTAATAACTTTTTTCTTTTCTTCTTCTTTTTCAAAAGCAATAAAACTGAAAACTAGGAAACAGCAGAATAGTTAACTAGTTCATCCAACATGCTTGAAGCCAGCATTATGCGGAGAGTGAGAATGTGTTTTATAATGAGAATTTGGTGAAACACCAAACTTAGAATCCTGCATTCTCCTTTAGATTGTTTTGGTGTGCAACACCAAACTTAGCTTCTTGCATTATAGATAAAACTAATTAACCTTTTTATTAAAATAGATATGAAAAGATAGTTACCTCCGGTTGGGTTGCCTCCCAACAAGCGTTCTTTTATTGTCACTAACTTGACATCCTTCACTCTGTGCTCATGGAAGTTGAGGCTTCTGTTGCCTTAGGTTTCCTCCTCTCGCTATGGGCTTCCTTCCCTCTGTTTCTCTTTCCATAGCCCTCTTACTTTCCTCCATGACTCCCTTCTCTTTCAACACAGCATCCTTTTCATGGCTCTTTGGGTTCAGAGTCCCCTCCTTCTCACTCAATTCAGCAAGGTTTTGAACAAGTTGTTCCATCTGCCTTTCAAGTCTTCTGAGTGAAGCCTCCTGGTTCTTGCTTATCATCTCTTGATGTTTCTTTATTTCTTCCCGCTCTATTACCATCATTTCTTGAATTTTTATGGACCTCTCCATCAGCATTTCTAGAATATAGATTCTTTGAAAGGTTGGAAGTGGTTGTGGCTGTGTCAATTGTGGTGGTTGATGAAGGTCATTTTGAGTGAATGGTGAGGTAGGACGGGGTTGGAAATGTGTGTGATTGTTGTTGTAGGGGTGTGCTTTAAGTTGGTTTTTGAAGCTGGGATTGTTGCAGCTGAAGTCCCTTGGTTTTTGGTTTTGGTTCTCAACCCCCCTCCCATTAGAATGAATTCTCCAAGGTGGATTGTACACATCATTCTGAGGCCTGTGTTGGAGCATGCTAGAGTGATTGCTTGGAGATTGTAGTTGCTCATGGTTAATGACCCCAAAACTGTGTTCAGCTTGATTACTCCCATATGAGCCTTGAGTCAGGTTGTATGTATGTATTACAGCATGTCTCAACTCAGTGATTTTCCTAGCCATAATGTCCAGTTGTTGTAGAGTCTGCTGATGTATCTGCTTGTTTTGGCTTATTACTGCACGAGCACCTTCAATTTCTTTCTCTTGTGTGAATGGATGCACTTCTGCCTCTAGCTTAACAATTCTTTGTGATGGGTTCAATTTGACTAGGAGCCCATTCATCAGTTCTTCCCATCCGATAATGCTTCCTTGTGGAAAAGCTTCAAACCATTGGGCAACATCATTCATGGCTATGGATAGTTGCTTCGAACTATGGGTTACATTATCATCCAAGGTGGGGATATTACTCTCATGATTGCTAGAATTTGTTGAGTTCCCCTCCATGATCTGCACAGTCACAAAAATTCAAGTGATGATTGAATATTTTCAAGTTCAGAATGTGATTCAGAAGGTTAGCTGGCACAAAGTATCAAACAGTTGATGGACTTGGGAGATTAGTGGCAGAAATTGCTTCTCTTGTGTAAGCAAGAGCATTGCATAGAGCCAGAAATTTTCCGGAAAACTTCACTTTGTTGCTAAAGCGAAGTTTCAGTCATCTCAGGCAAAAATTCAAACAGTTAGTGGGTTAGTCGAAATTAGATAAAAATAAAGAGAAAGTGCTTGATCTAGATCACCACCTCACTTAATCATTGTCAATCTAATCAATCCCCGGCAACGGCGCCAAAAACTTGATGAGTATTTTGGTGGAAAAATGAATTTCTCCCAAAATACACAAATCTAACCGGCAAGTGTACCGGGTCGCATCAAGTAATAAAAACTCACGGGAGTGAGGTCGATCCCACAGGGATTGAAGGATTGAGCAATTTTAGCTTAGTGGTTAATTTAGTCAAGAGAATCAAGATTTGGTTGAGTGTTTTGTGATTTGCAGAAATTAAATTGCATGGAATTAAAGAGAACAGGGAATTAAAGTGCTGAATCTTAAAGAACAAGAAATTAAATGGCAGAAAACTTAGAATGCAAGAAATGTAAATTACGGAATCTTAAAGTGCAAGAAATGTAAACAGCTGTAATTGTAAAGGGAATTGGGGATTGGATTTGCAGAATTTAAACAAGGAAAAGTAAATTGCATCAAATAGAAAAGTAAAAGAGTGTTTGGGTTGAATCGGATCTGAAGCAAAACAAGTAAATGAACATGAAAAGCAAAAACAGAATGTAAATTGGAATTTCAGATCTCAGGGGTCCAGAGACTAGAAAACCAGGTCTAGATCTCACTACCTTCCTTGATCCAACAAGAACAATTGCAAGGGAAAAGTAAATTGCAAAGAAAGTAGATGAAGAACAATTAACCCAAACTGAAATTCAATTAAGCAGTAAATAAACAGAGAGATCCAAGGATGAGATTGAAACAGAATTTCTTCAATTCTTCAACCCAAGATCCAAGACAATTGTAATAGAAATTGAAAGCAATAAAACTAAGAGGAAGAGAAGTGAATTCTCTTTCCCCAAGACAAAGAAATTAAAGATCACTCAATATCCAAAGCTCTCCGAAAACTATTATGAAAATTCCAAAGAAAAGCTCCCCGAAGAACTTGAATTCTATCCTATTTATACACTTTCTTCAAATGATCTTCAAGCCTTGAGTTGGGCTTTTGCTCTTGGTGGAATTGGGTTGAAAGAGGCCTTGATTGATTGCTCTTGAAGTTTGGAGAAGAACCAAAGTGAACCAATTGAACCGGGTTGGAGTTTTGCAAAAGTTGGACCAAAAGTTGGAGCAAAAGTTAGGGTCTAACTTTTGGTCCAACTTTTCATATCAGCTAACATAATTTGCTAATACTCACGTTGGTGCAAAAGTTAGGGGTCTAACTTTTGCACCAATGTTCGCCTTCCTTGGTGCACTTGGGGCGCCAACGTTAGCCCAAAAGTTAGGGGCTAACGTTGGCGCAAACTTTTGCTCCTCCCCTTGTAATTTCCATGTGCCAACGTTAGCCTCAAAGTTAGGGGCTAACGTTGGCACAAACTTTTGGTGCCCAGGGAGTGTTTTTCTCATGCCAACGTTAGCCTCAAAGTTAGGGGCTAACGTTGGCGCAAACTTTTGGTGCCCAGGGGTGATTTTCATGTGCCAACGTTAGCCTCAAAGTTAGGGGCTAACGTTGGCGCAAACTTTTGGTACCCAGGGAGTGATTTTCAAGTTCCAACGTTAGCCCAAAAGTTAGGGGCTAACGTTGGGGCTAACTTTTCACCCAAAAGTTTGTGCAAAAGTTTGAGGCTAACTTTAGGTCCAGCTTTTTGCTTCCTGGTTCAATTTCACTTATTCCATTGTCTTCTCTTTACTCCTAGCTATTCCTTCTTGCTTCAACCTTTCTCCAAGCTTTCTTCACCTATCATTAATCAACCAAACACATCAAAGCTATGCTTAAAATAATGAGATATTCATTCTTTCATAATATGTGACAATTATAGTATAAAACCTCATGAAACAGCATGAATTCATACATGGTTGATTCAATCAAAGGAAACATGAAAATCTACCTAATTGGCTTGCTTGTAGCTCAAGAAAGTGCATAATTCTAATGAAAACAAAAGAGAAAGACTAGTTAAAATAGGCTAAGATGACTTGTCATCACCTACCCCACCATTCTCTCTCTTCTTCAACCATTCACCAATCACCTCAATACCTCTTCCCCAAAAACCCCTCACCTATCAAATCCCACCATTCTCTTCACCAGTCACATCCATCCTTCATAAAATCCCACCTACCTCACCATCCAAATTCAAACCACTTTCCCTCCCAAACCCACCCATACTAGCCGAACCCTACACCACTCTCAACTCCTATATAAACCCATCTTCACTCCTTCATTTTCACACAACCTCAACACCACTTCTCCCCCTTGGCCAAACCACAAAGCCTCCTCCATCTTCTCCATTTTTCTTCTTCTTCTACTCTTCTCTTTCTTCTTTTGCTTGAGGACGAGCAAACCTTCTAAGTTTGGTGTGGTAAAAGCATTGCTTTTTGTTTTTCCATAACCATTTATGGCACCTAAGGCCAGAGAAACCTCTAGAAAGAGGAAAGGGAAGGCAAAAGCTTCCACCTCCGAGTCATGGGAGATGGAGAGATTCCTCTCAAGGGTGCATCAAGACCACTTCTATGAAATTATGGCCATCAAGAAGGTGATCCCCGAGGTCCCTTTCAAACTCAAAAAGAGCGAATATCCGAAAATCCGACATGAGATCCGAAGAAGGGGTTGGGAAGTTCTTACCAACCCCATTCAACAAGTCGGGATCTTAATGGTTCAAGAGTTCTATGCCAATGCATGGATCACCAAGAACCATGATCAAAGTGTGAACCCGGACCCAAAGAATTGGCTTACAATGGTTCGGGAGAAACGCTTAGACTTTAATCCAGAAAATGTAAGGTTGGCATTCAACTTGCCCATGATGCAAGGAGATGAACACCCCTACACTAGAAGGGTCAATTTTGATCAAAAGTTGGACCAAGTCCTCATAGACATTTGTGAAGAGGGCGCTCAATGGAAGAGAGATTCAAGAGGAAAGCCGGTTCATTTAAGAAGGCATGACCTCAAGCCCGTGGCTAGGGGATGGTTGGAGTTTATCCAACGTTCAATCATTCCCACTAGCAACCGGTCCGAAGCTACTATAGACCGGGCCATCATGATTCATAGCATCATGATTGGAGAGGAAGTAGAAGTTCATGAGGTTATATCCCAAGAACTCTATAAGGTGGCAGACAAGTCCTCTACCTCAGCAAGGTTAGCCTTCCCTCATCTCATTTGTCACCTCTGTAATTCAGTTGGAATTAACATAGAGGGAGACATCCTCATTGATGAGGACAAGCCCATCACTAAGAAAAGGATGGAGCAAACAAGAGATCCCACTCATGGATATGAGCATGAGGAAATTCCTCATCATGAAATCCCTGAGATGCCTCAAGGGATGCACTTTCCCCCACAAAACTATTGGGAGTATATCAACACCTCCCTAGGAGAATTGAGTTCCAACATGGGACAACTAAGGGTGGAGCACCAAGAACATTCCATTCTCCTCCATGAAATTAGAGAAGATCAAAGAATCATGAGAGAGGAGCAACAAAGGCAAGGAAGAGACACTGAGGAGCTCAAGAACTCCATAAGATCTTCAAGAGGAAGAACAAGCCGCCATCACTAAGGTAGACCCGTTCTTTAATCTCCTTGTTCTTTACTTTCCTGTTTTTCGAATTTTTTATGCTTATGTTTATCTATGTTTGTGTCTTATGATCATTAGTGTCTTAGTGTCTATGCCTTAAAGCTATGAGTGTCCTATGAATCCATCACCTTTCTTAAATGAAAAATATTTTTAATAAAAAAAAAGAATAATAAGTGCATGAATTTCAAATTTTAAAACAGTTTAATTATCTTGATGTGGTGGCAATGCTATTGTTTTTCTGAATGAATGCTTGAACAGTGCATATTTTTGAATTTGATTGTTTATGAATGTTAAAATTGTTGGCTCTTGAAAGAATGAAAGGAAAAGGAGAAATGTTATCTGATGATCTGAAAAATCATAAAATTGATTCTTGAAGCAAGAAAAAGCAGTGAAAAGCTTGCAAAAAAAAAAAGAGATATATGCGAAAAAAAAAAGAAGAAAAAGCAAGCAAAAAAAGCCAATACCCCTTTAAACCAAAAGGCAAGGGTGATAAAAAGGATCCAAGGCTTTGAGCATCAGTGGATAGGAGGGCCCACAGGAATAAAATCCTGGCCTAAGCGGCTAAAACAAGCTGTCCCTAACCATGTTCTTGTGGCGTGAAGGTGTCAAGTGAAAACATGAGACTGAGCAGTTAAAGTCGAGGTCCAAAGCAAAAAGAAGAGTGTGCTTAAGAACCCTGGACACCTCTAATTGGGGACTCTAGCAAAGCTGAGTCACAATCTAAAAAGGTTCACCCAGTTATGTGTCTGTGGCATTTATGTATCCGGTGGTAATACTGGAAAACAAAGTGCTTAGGGCCACGGCCAAGACTCATAAAGTAGCTGTGTTCAAGAATCAACATACTTAACTAGGAAAGTCAGTAACACTATCTGGATTCTGAGTTCCTATAGATGCCAATCATTCTGAACTTCAAAGGATAAAGTGAGATGCCAAAACTGTTCAGAAGCAAAAAGCTAAAAGCCCCGTTCATCTAATTAATACTGATCTTCATAGATATTTTTGGAATTCATTGTATATTCTCTTCTTTTTATCCTATTTTATTTTCAGTTGCTTGGGGACAAACAACAATTTAAGTTTCGTGCTATGATGAACGGATAATTTATACGCTTTTTGGCATTGTTTTTAGTATGTTTTTAGCATGTTTTAGTTAGTTTTTATTATATTTTTATTAGTTTTTATTTAAAATTCACTTTTCTAGACTTTACTATGAGTTTGTGTATTTTTCTATGATTTTAGGTATTTTCTGGCTGAAATTAAGGGACCTGAGCAAAAATCTGATTCAGAGGCTGAAAAGGACTGCAGATGCTGTTGGATTCTGACCTCCCTGCACTCGAAGTGGATTTTCTGGAGCTACAAAAGCCCAATTGGCGCGCTCTCAATTGCGTTAGAAAGTAGATATCCAGGGCTTTCTAGAAATATATAATAGTCCATACTTTGCCTAAGATTTGATGGCCCAAACCGGCGTTCAAAGTCAGCATCAGAATTTCCAGCGTTAAACGCCGGAACTGGCACCAAAGTGGGAGTTAAACGCCCAAACTGGCACAAAAGCTGGCGTTTAACTCCAGGAAAAGTCTCTACACGAAAATGCTTCAATGCTCAGCCCAAGCACACACCAAGTGGGCTCGGAAGTGGATATTTACGTCATTTACTCATTTTTGTAAACCCTAAGCTACTAGTTCTCTATAAATAGGACCTTTTGCTATTGTATTTGGGACGAATCTTTGAGTAGTTCTATGCTACCTTAGATCAAATTTTGGGGCTGGCCTCATGGCCATGCTTAGACCATGTTCTTATGTATTTTCAACGGTGGAGTTTCTACACACCATAGATTAAGGTGTGGAGCTCTACTGTAGCTCGAGTATCAATGCAATTACTATTGTTCTTCTATTCAATTCAGCTTGTTCTTGTTCTAAGATATCACTTGTTCTTCAACTTGATGAATGTGATGATCCGTGACACTCATAATCATTCTCACCTATGAACGTGTGCCTGACAACCACCTCCGTTCTACCTTCGATTGAGTGTTTATCTCTTAGATTCCTTAATCAAAATCTTCGTGGTATAAGCTAGAATTGATGGCGGCATTCTTGAGAATCCGGAAGGTCTAAACCTTGTCTGTGGTATTCTGAGTAGGATTCAAAGATTGAATGACTGTGACGAGCTTCAAACTCGTGATTGTGGGGCGTTAGTGACAGACGCAAAAGAATCACTGGATTCTATTCCGACATGATCGAGAACCGACAGATGAATAACCGTGCTGTGACAGAGTGCGTTGAACATTTTTACTGAGAGGACGGGATTGTAGCCACTGACAATGGTGATACCCAACATACAGCTTGCCATGGAAAGGAGTAAGAAGGATTGGATGAAGACAGTAGGAAAGCAGAGAGACGGAAGGGACAAAGCATCTTCATACGCTTATCTGAAATTCTCAGCAATGAATTACATAAGTATCTCTATCTTTATTTTATCTTTATTTTATGTTTTATTTATCTTTTAATCATTCATCATCCATAACCATTTGAATCCGCCTGACTGAGATTTACAAGATGACCATAGCTTGCTTCATACCAACAATCTCCGTGGGATCGACCCTTACTCGCGTAAGGTTTATTACTTGGACGACCCAGTGCACTTGCTGGTTAGTTATGCGGAATTGTGACAAAGTGTGATTCACGTTTGAGAGCTCCAAGTCTTTGGCGCCATTGTTGATGATCACAATTTCGTGCACCAGAAGGATTATGTGTCATGCTTACAATAATAAGTAGTTAAGTGTCATCACAAGCTTCTTTCTTTTTTCTTCTTTCAATCAACAACAACAATGATGATGATGATGATGATGATGATGATGATGATAATAATAATAATAATAATTATAACAAGGTTGAATATGTATGAGTTACTAACACAAATGACATTAGTAACTTAGGAATTAAAAGATATTTGACGAAACATTAACAATTTTAAGCTCATCAAGAAATACCAATAATTAATTTTTTATCGGCAAAAATCCGACTTGATAATAATATTAATATTATTAACTAAGCTCCATTGTAATTAGAGCAAGTAAAATAAATAAATAAGATAATAATTAAATTATATTACCATTTATTTTACTTGGGGGTGATGGGTGAAAAATTAGATTTTCACACAAAACTCACCGGCAAGTGTTCCGGGTCGCATCAAGTAGTAATACCTCACAAGAGTGAGGTCGATCCCACAGGGATTGATGGATCAAGAAAATTTAGTGAGTGATTAGTTTAGTCAAGCTAACATTGGTGAATTGGATGAAATTGAACCAACAAAAAGAAAATTGCAGTGAATTTAAAGTCCAGAAAGTAAATTGCAGTGAAAGTAAAGTGTAGAATGTAAATTAGCTGAAGCTTAAATGACAAGAAAAGTAAAATTGCATCAGATCTAACTTGCAGGAAGTAATTGACAGAACCTTAAAGAACAAGGAATGTAAATTGCATCAAATGTAAAGAGGGTTGGGTGCTGGAAAATTAAATGAAAGCAGTAAAGCAAGCAATTGAAGAGATCTTGAGAACAACTGACAGGAAATTTAAAGTACAGGAAAATTAAATTCAAATCACAGTAGCTTCAAATGAACAATGGCAGAAACTGAAATTTCATAAGCCAAATTGGATTCAATACTTGAAATGCAAAGTGCATAAAAATAAATGTGTATCAAAGAGAGCTTTCTATTCTATCCTACTCCTACTCCTATTGCTCTCTAGCAGAGCCAGCCTCCTTTTTGAAATGAAATTGATGCCTTTATATAGGCTTTACAAAATGAAAATAAAATTGAAATTTAAAACAAATTACAAATGAAATTCCTAATCTAGCTTTTCTTTGTGCCTTTGAGCCATGTTAATGGGCTTTGCTTGCTTTGGATTTAAAGAAGAATGGATCCGGATGGCTTGGTTCAAGTGGCATGGGTCTGGGTGCATTTGGTTCCCTCCCAGGGGAGCGCTCCATTTGGAAAAGTGAACTCCACGTTCACTTTGTTAAGGCATGCCTTTGGTGCGCCTTTGTTCCTCCAGCGTTGCTTTAGTGAACGGCACGTTCACTCTTTGAACGCTACCCTTCCTTGGTGCGTGCCTCCCTTGGTTGAGTGCTGTCTAGTGCTCCCTTGGTTGAGCGCTACGTTGCCTTCCTTGAGTGCTAGCCTCTGTTTGAGTGCTGCACCCTGCTTCCTTGCCAAAATCCACGAAAAAGGTGGAAAGAGTGAATGCTACGTTCACTTCCAAAGTGAACGCTAGCTGTTTGTGTTTCTAAGCTTGGTTTTGGGCCTGAAAGATGCCTTTCACTTGTGCTTCAATTTCATGCCAAATATAAATTGTTATATATCGTTGGAAAGCTCTGAATGTCACATTTCCAACGCAAATAAAATCACCTCATTTGGAGCTTTGTAGCTCGTGTTATTTTTGTTGGAGTGTGAAGAGGTCAGGGTTGCAAATCCTCTTTGCTCCTTTTGAGCTTAATTGAGCTTAAGTTGTGCTTCTTTGCTTCTTTTTTTACTTATTTCCTATAAAGTTTATCAAATCAAAAGATCAAAGAAATATACCATTTAAGCACAAAAGCATTCAATATTTAAGCACTAATCATCAATTTCTTGTATGAAAAAGCATAGAAAAATATGACATGATGACATGTCATCACAACACCAAACTTAAACCTTGCTTGTCCCCAAGCAAGAAAAGAATCATGCAGCGCATTTTGACAAACCAAGGTGAGAATAATAACAAGTTAATGTTCATGGTAGGCTAGTTTTCTATACATGCTACAATCATAAGAGAAATGTAAATGATTGATGCTTTTGTCTAGCTCATTTTATGAAATATTTTCCTTATGTTTTCCTTGAAACAAGCTTTTGATTTTCTTATTAGCTTCTCCTTTTGGGTGCTTTACCCCATGAGTTGATAACAAAGCTACAATTCTAAATGCTTTGTTTTCAAGTATTACCACTTGATACATAAGCACCACAAGCATTGAATTAGAGGACTTCATTAAGCTCATTTGTTTCTTTTCTTGACTCTCTAATCATTGATGCTCAGAACCTTGAGCTTTGAGGGAGTGCTTTTGCACTTGAGCCTAGCCTTGACTTCTAAGTGTTTTATTTTCAAGCTTTTTGCCTGATACATAAACACCACAAGTACTTAACAAATGAATTGTCATTGGTACTGAAAGCCTTCAACTTTTTCATTCTTTCCCTTTTTCTTTCTTGCCTTATTTGCATTTGCTTCTTTCAAGGTTTTCATGATTTCCAAAGATTTCACAAAATGTCCTAGATGAAAATTTTAATTAAATAAAATCTAATGCAATTGAGTAACAATTAATCATACTAGCATTCCAATACTTGTATGCACATGCTAAGTTCTTCTTTAATTCCTTTGTTTGTTTATGATCATGATACTTCACTGCTTTGAACTTACAAAACCCAAGTTGGTAGTCATAATGGCATAGCAACATGTTACAAATCAAAATTTAGGTTATGCTTATTCATATACATATGTAAACAGAGAAGATAAAGACAATCATGCAATTTAATGTGCTGGAAACAAATGAGAGGAAAAGAAACTTTACAATCTTGTAATTCATCTTCTCTATTGTTGTCATTTTCCTCCCATTCTTTCCCTTCCCCTACCAACTTCAGAATGCTTGCTCATCCTCAAGCAACAATTAGAACAATGGTCATGGGGCTAAGATGGATCATGAGTGCCTTACACAATGAAATGTTAGTAGTACATGTGTTTTAAGCAAGCAAAATTAAAGATAACCATGAAGGCACAGAGAAATAGAGACATTGTGATTGCAAAAATAAGAGGGTGTGCATGATACATTGCATAAAGAATGAGTGGCACACCAAACTTAGTGTGACACTTTCACTTGGACTTGATGCAAGTATCCAGTAAAGATTGGAAGCAAATTTTGTTGCATAGCAACACCAAACTTAGCATGCAATCCTATGTCAATTTATTTGAACTAAAACAAAGGCAACTATTATATGTTAAATACAATTACCAAGGAAAGAATTTGTCATGAATAAGGACTTCTTGGTAAGGTATTTAACAAAAACAGTTAAGGAGAAAAATAAATGAAAGCATTGAGAACAAGGAGATAACTAAAGCAAAGAAGAAAAATCAAACCCAAAAGAAAGACAAGACTGCAAAGGCATTATGATTATGCAGACAAGTGGTGTTGCTAGATGCTTTGCATAGAAAATTAAGTGGCACACCAAACTTAGAATCTTAGTGTGACACTTTCATTTTTGATGCAATCATCCATAGAGATTGAAACAGATTGTTGCCGGGTATCACCAAACTTAGAATGTAACCATATGCCAATTTATTGAATTTAAACAAAGCAAAGAAAGAAAACAAAGCAGAGAAATGAAATATTACCTAAGGTTGGGTTGCCTCCCAACAAGCGCTCTTTTAATGTCATTATCTTGACATGTTGTTCTTCACTTTCTTCCTCATCTTCCAGTTTGTTAAGAGGAATGACTTCAAGGGGGGAGAAGATTCAGCTATTGCCCTCTGTCTTGGTCTCTCCTCAGCAAGCTTCCTTTTGTTAATGGATTGATTAAGCTTGCTTGTTGGATCAGGGGTAGGATTGGTGCTCTTGTTAGTTGCCTTCACTTCTTGGATATCAATACTTGGTGGTTGTGTGATGGTTGGAGTGTTTTCTTCATCAAGAGCCTTTTGAATTGGTGGTTCAATGAGTCTTTCCTTTATGCACTTCTCTGCTTCAATTGAATGTGAATCTCCTTGAGTGACTTCCTCCATTTCTTCTTTATGATTTTCCATTAAGTCCTTTGGGAGGGATCTTCATGTTCCATTGTCACTTCAATTAGCCTCTGTCGATATGGAATCCTTGGCTCATATACCTCCACCACTTCATCCTTCATTGCAATTTCATTTGACACAGGGACCTTTTGTTCTTGTTTTTCCACTTCCTCTCCCACAAATTGGTCTTCATCCTCACTGTTTGATAATTCTGAGTTTCTCCTTATTTGCTCTAAATGCCCATCCATCTTCTTGAGGAGGAGTTCTTGCCTTTTCCAGGATTATTCTTGTCTTTCCAAAAATTCTCTGGACTTTTGAAGGAGATCCTCTGTTAGCTCAAGAGATGGGGCTTGAGAGAAATTTTGTGGGTATGGATGTGTTGTGGTGATGTTTTGAGGGGGCATGGAATGAATTTTGTGAATTGTGGAATGAATTTTGTGGTTGGTATGGATCGTAGAGGAAACTTTGTGTTGAGGCATCATTAAGTGATGAAGAATTTTCAAATGAGAAATTGGGAGGTGAGGGTGGACAGTTTTTCATGAATGAATTGAATGTTTGCTCAAGTGATGATGGCTCTTAATTGATGGAGTATGACACATAGGGTGCTCTTTGATTTTGATCTTCCCAAGCACAACTTAAAGAATTGTTGAATTCATCATAGTATGGATAATCTTGTGGCATTGGTGGACAATTTTGCAAGAATTTATTGAAAGCACACTCCAGTGATGATGTTTCTTGATGAACAAAGTATGGATCATCAAGATTTCTTTGATTTTGACCCTCCCAGTCACAATATGAGTGGTTGTTATAGCAGTACGAGTCATCTTGTGGCTCTGGGAGGTGTTCATACTCTTTCATTCCTTGGTGATACTCCCAGCCACCATTAGAATAATGACTTGAATTATTTTGTGGTGGTGGGAAATATCCCATATAAATCTCTTGCTCATCTTGTGGTTCTGAAGCATATCTCCATGGATTGGAGTGCTTAGGATCTGTAATTTCTTGGTGATATTCCCAGCCACCATTAGAATAGTTAATTCGTGATGGTGGGTAATATCCCATAAAATTTGTTTGATCACAAGATGAGTTGAACTCCATTTGAATTTTGTAAAACACATAACTACTAAAAACTGAAATTACTCATATCAGAGATGAGAATTTCTTAGTGAGGCAAAAACACAAACACCTTGGTTTCAACAGAAAATTAAAAGGACAAAAATAAAGAAAATGCTTAATCTAGACTTCTCACCCACTTAATCATTGTTGATCTAAATCAATCCCGGAAACGGCGCCAAAAACTTGATGGGTGAAAAATTAGATTTCCACACAAAACTCACCGGCAAGTATACCAGGTCGCATCAAGTAGTAATAACTCACAAGAGTGAGGTCGATCCCACAGGGATTGATGGATCAAGCAACTTTAGTGAGTGATTAGTTTAGTCAATCTAACATTGGTGAATTAGATGAAATTGAACCAACAGAAAGGAAATTACAGCGAATTTAAAGTGCAGAAAGTAAATTGCAGTGAAAATAAAGTGCAGAATGTAAATTAGCTGAAGCTTTTTGGCATTGTTTTTAAGTAGTTTTCAGCATGTTTTAATTACTTTTTAGTATATTTTTATTAGTTTTATTCAAAATTCACATTTCTGGAATTTACTATGAGTTTGTATTTTTTTGTGATTTCAGGTATTTTCTGGCTGAAACTGAGGGACCTGAGCAAAAATCTGATTCAGAGACTGAAAAAGGACTGCAGATGCTGTTGGATTCTGATCTCCCTACACTCGAAATGGATTTTCTAGAGCTGCAGAAGACCAATTGGTGCGCTCTCAATTGCGTTGGAAAGTAGACATCCAGGGCTTTCCAGAAATATATAATAGTCCATACTTTGCTCAAAGATAAATGACGTAAACTGGCATTTAACTCCAGTTCCATGTTCCATTCTGGCGTTAAACGCCAGAAACAGGTTACAAATTGGAGTTAAACGCCCAAAACAGGTTACAACCTGGCGTTTAACTCCAAAAACAGCCTAGGCACGTGTAAAGCCCAAGTCTCAGCCCCAGCACACACCAAGTGGGCTCCGGAAGTGGATTTCTGCACTATCTATCGTAGTTTACTCATTTTCTGTAAACCTAGGTTACTAGTTTAGTATATTTAGACAACTTTTAGAGATTTATTTTGTACCTCATGACATTTTTACACATTTCATATTGTATTACTGACGGCATGAGTCTCTAAACCCCATGGTTGTGGGTGAGGAGCTCTGCTATGTCTCGATGAATTAATGCAATTACTTCTGTTTTCTATTCAATCACGCTTGTTTCTATTTTAAGATACTCGCTTGCACTTAACCGTGATGAATGTGATGATCCGTGACACTCATCATCATTCTCAACCTATGAACGCGTGCCTGACAACCACTTCCGTTCTACCTTAGATTGAGTGTGTATCTCTTAGCCTCTTGGTTCATGATCAGAGTCTTCGTGGTATAGGCTATGATTATTGGCGGCCATTCCTGAGATCCGAAAAGTCTAAACCTTATCTGTGGTATTCCGAGTAGGATCTGGGATGGGATGACTGTGACGAGCTTCAAACTCACAAGTGCTGGGCGTAGTGACAGACGCAAAAGGATCAATGGATCCTATTCCAACATGAGTGAGAACCGACAGATGATTAGCCGTGCGGTGACAGCGCATTTGGACCATTTTCACTGAGAGGACGGATGGTAGCCATTGACAATGGTGATCCACCAACATACAGCTTGCCATGGAAGGAGACCTCCGTGCGTGAAGAAGAAGACAGTAGGAAGGCAGAGATTCAGAAGACAGAGCATCTCCAAAACCTCAATCTGTTCTCCATTACTGCATAACAAGTACTATTTAATTTACCTTTTTACTCTTCATAAATATAATCACTCTTATCATTGATTTCCTGACTAAGAATTACAAAATAACCATAGCTTGCTTCAAGCCGACAATCTCCGTGGGATCGACCCTTACTCACGTAAGGTATTACTTAGACAACCCAGTGCACTTGCTGGTTAGTGGTACGAGTTGTAAAAAGTGTGATTTACAATTTGTGCACCAAGTTTTTGGCGCCGTTGCCGGGGATTGTTCAAGTTTGAACAACTGACGGTTCATCTTGTTGCTTAGATTAGGAAAATTTTGTCTTTTGGGTTAGAGTCTTTTATTTTCTTTTCAAAAATTTTCCAAAAATTTATTATTTTTCTTTATTAATCTTTAGAGTTTTCTGTTTGAGTCTAGTTGCATGTTTTAAGTTTGGTGTTTTCTTGTTAGTTTTTATTTAATTTTCGAAAATTTATTTTTGGTTTTCTTTAAAATTTCCTGTTTGGTGTTTGTTGCTGTTTATCTTATACATTTTCGAATCATTAGTGTCCAAAATATAAAAATTTTTAAGTTTGGTGTCCTTTGTGTTTCTATTTTCTTAAAAAATTTTAAAATTTGTTCTTGGTGTTCATCTTGATCTTCAAAGTTTTCTTGGTGTTCATCTTGACATTCAAAGTTTTCTTATTTGTTTTCTTTGTTTTGATCTAAAAATTCTAAGTTTGGTGTTATTTTATTATTTTTCTCTTTCCTCATTAAATTCAAAAAAAATATCTTTTCTCTTTATTTTAAGTAATTTTTGAAATTTACATAAGAATTTCAGATTTTTATTTTAAAATTTTTATTTTATCTTATCTTAGTTTTAAAAATTTCGAAATGGAAATCATTTTCAAAAAAATCATATCTTTTTCAAAAACTTATCTTATCTTATTTCAAATTTCAAATTCCAAAATTTAAAATTCAATTTTTTTTTTCAAATTTAAAAATCAAATCTTTTCAAAATTTAAATCTTTTTCAAATCCTTATCTTATATTGTTGAATTTTTCGAAAATTCAAAATTCAAAATTTAAAATTTAAATTTCAAAACTTTTTAATTTAAATTCCTTATCTTCTCTTACCTAGCTTATCTTATCTTTTCTAATCTCAAATCTTAAAATCAAATCTTTTTCATATCTTTTATTTTTTTATTTATTTTATTTTCTTACAAGTATCTTTAATTTTAAGACATATCTTTTTCAAAACTTCCTAACTAATTTCTCTCTCTTCATTTTTTCGAAAATCCTCACCCACATTTTTTTCAAATCTTTTCAATTAATTAATTTAGTTTCCAATTTTCTTTTATTTATTTTTTTTTCTAATTTTCGAAATTATAATCAATTTTTCATTTATTTTATTTTAATTTTGGTTTTCAAAAAAAAATTTATATTTTATTTGCAATCCGCATCATCTCCCTTTCTCCATCATGGACCTAAGTGGAAATGAACAGTTCAGAAGGACTCTGGGGTCATATGCTAACTCCACTGCATATGGGAGTAGCGTCTGTATACCTCCCATCAAAGCAAGCAGTTTTGAGCTAAATCTTCAGCCCATTGTTATGGTGCAGCAAAATTGCCAGTATTCTGGTCTTTCACAGGAAGAACTTACTGAGTTTCTGGCACAGTTCTTATAAATTACTGACACAGTGCGTGACAATGAGGTAGATTAGGATGTATACAGGCTGTTACTGTTTCCGTTTGCTGTAAAAAATCAAGCTAAGAGGTGGTTAAATAACCAACCCACAGCAAGCATAAGAACATGGAAACATTTATCAGACAAATTCCTGAATCAATATTTCCCTCCAAAAAGGATGACACAGTTAAGGCTGGACATCCAAGGCTTTAAACAAGAGGATGATGAATCACTTTATAACGTCTGGGAGAGGTACAGAGGGATGCTAAGGAAATGCCACTCTGAAATATTTTCAGAGTGGGTGCAATTAGACATCTTATACTATGGGCTTACAGAAAAAGCTCAGATATCTCTAGACCACTTAGCTGGTGGATCTATACACATGAGAAAGACTATTGAAGAGGCTCAAGAGCTTATTGATATAGTTGCTAGAAATCAGCATCTGTACATAAGTAATGAGTCCTCCATGAAAGAAGAAGTTAAGGCAGTATCAACTGACTTTAGTCCTCAGGAACAAGTTGCTGAACTCAATCAGCAACTATCTTCTATAACAAGGCAGTTAGCAGAAGTTAAGGAGATGCTACAAGAAACCAAAAATGCTAACAAGGATATGGAATCACAATTGAATCAGACAAAACAGCAATTATCAAAACAGATAACAGAGGAGTGCCAAGTAGTTCAATTAAGAAGTGGAAAAACATTAAATACCTCAACTCAAAGCAGCAGAAAGCTAAGAAAAGAACAGATGACAGAGGATGAGCAACTTGCTACCCAAAATCCCTCTGAGGACAGTAAGAGCCCAGAGAGGAATAAGTCTGGCATTCAAACGCCAGAAAAGGGTGAAAAACTGGCGTTAAACGCCCAATCCATGTTCAGTTCTGGCGTTCAAATGCCAGTGAGGGCTCATACACCTGCAAGTGCTGATAATAACTCTCTCAAGAAGGCTTCTCAACCTGCCTCTGTAGGAAATAAACCTGCAGCAACTAAGGTTGAAGAATATAAAGCCAAAATGCCTTATCCTTAGAAACTCCACCAAGCGGAACAGGATAAACAATTTGCCCGCTTTACAGATTATCTCAGGACTCTTGAAATAAAGATTCCATTTTTAGAGGCACTTGAGCAAATACCCTCTTATGCTAAGTTCATGAAAGAGATTTTAAGTCATAAGAAGGATTGGAGAGAAACAGAAAAAGTTTTTCTCACTGAAGAATGCAGTGCAGTCATCCTAACAAGCTTACCAGAAAAGCTTAATAATCCTAGAAGCTTTATGATACCATGCACATTAGAGGGTGCTTGTACCAAGACAGCTCTATGTGATCTTGGGGCAAGCATCAACCTAATCCCTGCATCTACTATCAGAAAGCTTGGCTTGACTGAAGAGGTCAAACCAACCTGGATCTGTCTTCAACTTGCTGATGGCTCCATTAAATACCCATCAGGCATAATTGAGGACATGATTGTCAAGGTTGGGCCATTTGCCTTCCCTACTGACTTTGTAGTACTGAAAATGGAGGAGCACAAGAGTGCAACTCTCATTCTAGGAAGATCATTCCTAGCAACTGGACGAACCCTCATTGACGTCCAAAAAGGGGAGATAACCCTGAGAGTCAATGAGGATGAGTTTAAGTTGAATGTTGTCAAAGCTATGCAACATCCAAACACATCAGACGACTGCCTGAGTGTTGATATTATTGACTCCCTGGTGGAAGAGGTCAATATGACTAAGAGTCTCGAATCAGAGTTAGAGGACATTTTTAAAGATGTTCAGCCTGATCTGGAGGAGCCAGAGGAAATAAAAGAACCTCTGAAAACTCCTCAGGAAGAGGAGAAACCTCCTAAACCCGAGCTCAAACCACTACCACCATTCCTGAAATATACATTTCCGGGAGAAGGTGACACTTTTCCTGTAATCATAAGCTCTGCTTTATAGCCACAAGAAGAGAAAGCACTAATTCAGGTGCTAAGGACACACAAGATAGCTCTTGGGTGGTCCATAAGTGATCTTAAGGGCATTAGCCCAGCCAGATGCATGAACAAGATCCTATTGGAGGATGATGCTAAGCCAGTGGTTCAACCACAGAGGCGGCTAAATCCCACCATGAAGGAGGTGGTGCAGAAAGAGGTCACTAAGTTACTAGAGGCTGGGATTATTTATCCTATTTCTGATAGCCCCTAGGTGAGCCCTGTCCATGTTGTCCCTAAGAAGGGAGGTATGACAGTGGTTCATAATGAAAAAAATGAACTGGTTCCTATAAGAACAGTTACAGGGTGGCGTATGTGTATTGACTACAGAAGGCTCAATACAGCCACCAGGAAGGATCACTTCCCTTTACCATTCATAGACCAGATGCTAGAAAGACTAGCAAGTCATGAATACTACTGCTTTTTGGATGGCTATTCAGGTTACAACCAAATTGCAGTAGATCCTCAGGACCAAGAAAAAATAGCATTCATATGTCCATCTGGAGTATTTGCATACAGAAGAATGCCTTTTGGTCTGTGCAATGCACCTGCAACCTTTCAAAGGTGCATGCTCTCTATCTTCTCTGATATGGTAGAGAAATTTCTGGAAGTCTTCATGAATGACTTCTCAGTATTTGGAGACTCATTTAGCTCCTGTCTTAACCATCTAGCACTTGTTCTGAAAAGATGCCAAGAGACTAACCTGGTTCTAAATTGGGAAAAATGTCACTTTATGGTGACTGAAGGAATTGTCCTTAGGCATAAAATTTTGAACAAGGGAATAGAGGTGGCTCAAGCTAAGGTAGGGATAATTGAAAAATTACCACCACCCACCAATGTTAAGGCAATCAGAAGCTTTCTGGGGCATGCAGGATTCTATAGGAGGTTTATAAAGGATTTTTCAAAAATCACAAAATTTTTGAGCAATCTGCTAGCTGCTGACATGCCATTTGTGTTTGACACAGAGTGTCTACAGGCGTTTGAAACCCTGAAAGCTAAGCTGGTCACAGCACCAGTTATTTCTGCACCAGATTGGACATTACCTTCGGAACTAATGTGTGATGCCAGTGACCATGCCATTGGTGCAGTATTGGGATAGAGGCATAACAAGCTTCTGCATGTCATTTATTATGCTAGCCATGTTTTAAATGATGCCCAGAAAAATTACACAACCACAGAAAAAGAGCTGCTTGCAGTGGTTTATGCCATTGACAAGTTTAGATCATACTTAGTAGGATCAAAAGTGATTGTGTACACTGACCATGCTGCTCTTAAATATCTACTCACAAAGCAGGATTCAAAGCCCAGGCTCATAAGATGGGTGTTGCTTTTGCAAGAGTTTGATATAGAAATAAGAGACAGAAAAGGGACAGAGAATCAAGTAGCTGATCACCTGTCCCGGATAGAACCAGTAACAGGAGCATCCCTCCCTCCTACTGAGATCTCTGAAACCTTTCTGGATGAGCAATTGTTTGCTATTCAGGAAGCTCTGTGGTTTGTAGACATTGCAAACTATAAGACTCAAGGTTCTCCTTCTGTAACCATGGAGAGGAAGCATGAAAAGCTTCTCTCAATACAGAGTCAAACAAAACCCCCACATTCAAACTCTAAGTTTGGTGTTGGGAGGCCACAACCAAACTCTAAGTTTGGTGTTGAGAGGCCCCAACCCTGCTCTGATTATCTGTGAGACTCTATGAGAGCTCACTGTCAAGCTATTGACATTAAAAAAGTGCTTGTTGGGAGGCAACCCAATGTTATTTAATTATATCTATTTATTTTCCATTGCTATTTTATGTTTTCTTTAGGTTGATGATCATGTGAAGTCACAAAAAATAACTGAAAAATCAAAAACAGAATGAAAAACAGCATTAAAAACAGCTCAACTTGGAGGAAGAGTTTACTGGCGTTTAAACACCAGTAAGAAGTATTAGACTGGCGTTTAACGCCAGAAAGAAGTATCAAGCTACTGTTAAACGCCAGAAACAAGCACCAGACTGGCGTTTAACGCCAGAACAGAGCATCAAGTTGGCGTTTAACGCCAAGAAAGGGAGAAAAGCTGGCGTTTAACGCCAAAAACAAGCAGCAGTCTGGCGTTAAACGCCAGGATTGCACACTAAGGGAATTTTTGCACGCCTCAATGGAGCAGGGATGATAAGTCCTTGACCCCTCAGGATCTGTGGACCCCACAGGATCCTCACCTGCCACACCTTTTCATACACACCTCCTTCTCCCCCTTTCCTCCTTCTTTTGCTCGAGGACGAGCAAACATTTTAAGTTTGGTGTGGAAAAAGCATTGCTTTTTTGTTTTTCCGTAACCACTAATGCCTCAAGGGATGTACTTTCCTCCACAAAACTATTGGGAGTAG
Organism: Arachis ipaensis; assembly: GCF_059453495.1. Lineage (NCBI taxonomy): Eukaryota > Viridiplantae > Streptophyta > Magnoliopsida > Fabales > Fabaceae > Arachis > Arachis ipaensis. Next base: position 36,227,196 of record NC_142444.1, on the reverse strand, counting down.
ATTAACACCTCCCTAGGAGAATTAAGTTCCAATATGGGACAACTAAGGGTGGAGCACCAAGAGCATTGCATCCTCCTCCATGAAATTAGAGAAGATCAAAGAGCTATGAGGGAGGAGCAACAAAGGCAAGGAAGAGACATAGAGGAGCTCAAGAGCACCATTGGTTCTTCAAGAGGAAGAAGACGCCACCCATACTAAGGTGGACCCGTTCCTTAATCTCCTTGTCTATTTATTTTTCTGTTTTCGTTCTCTATGCTTTATGCTTATTTATGTTTGTGTCTTTATTACATGATCATTAGTGTCTAGTGTCTATGCCTTAAAGCTATGAATGTCCTATGAATCCATCACCCTTCTTAAATGAAAAATGTTTTAATCACAAAAGAACAAGAAGTACATGATTTCGAATTCATCCTTGAAATTAGTTTAATTATATTGATGTGGTGACAATACTTTTTGTTTTCTAAATGAATGCTTGAACAGTGCATATTTTTTAATTTGTTGTTTATGAATGTTAAATTTGCTGTCTCTTGAAAGAATGATGAAAAAGGAGAAATGTTATTTAATAATCTGAAAAATCATAAAATTGATTCTTGAAGCAAGAAAAAGCAGTGAATAACAAAGCTTGCAAAAAAAAAGGGGCAAAAAGAAAAAAAAGAAAGAAAAAGAAAAAGCAACCAGAAAAAGCCAATAGCTCTTTAAACCAAAAGGCAAGAGCAAAAAGCCAATAACCCTTAAAACGAAAAAGCAAGGGTAAAAAGGATCCAAGGCTTTGAGCATTAATGGATAGGAGGGCCCAAAGGAATAAAATCCTGGCCTAAGCAGATAAACCAAGCTGTCCCTAACCATGTGCTTGTGGCGTGAAGGTGTCAAGTGAAAAGCTTGAGACTGAGCGGTTAAAGTCGTGATCCAAAGCAAAAAGAGTGTGCTTAAGAACTCTGGACACCTCTAATTGGGGACTTTAGCAAAGCTGAGTCACAATCTGAAAAGGTTCACCCAGTTATGTGTTTGTGGCATTTATGTATCCGGTGGTAATACTGGAAAACAAAGTGCTTAGGGCCACGTCCAAGACTCATAAAGTAGCTGTGTTCAATAATCAACATACTGAACTAGGAGAATCAATAACACCATCTAAATTCTGAGTTCCTATAGATGCCAGTCATTCTGAGCTTCAAAGGATAAAGTGAGATGCCAAAACTGTTCAGAGGCAAAAAGCTACTAGTCCCGCTCATTTAATTGGATTTAAGTTTCATTGATATTTTGGAATTTATAGTATATTCTCTTCTTTTTATCCTATTTGATTTTCAGTTGCTTGGGGACAAGCAACAATTTATGTTTGGTGTTGTGATGAGCGGATAATTTATACTCTTTTGGACATTGTTTTTAAGTAGTTTTCAGCATGTTTTAATTACTTTTTAGTATATTTTTATTAGTTTTTATTCAAAGTTCACATTTCTGGACTTTACTATGAGTTTGTGTATTTTTCTGTGATTTCAAGTATTTTCTGGCTGAAACTGAGGGACCTGAGCAAAAATCTGATTCAGAGGCTAAAAAAGGACTGCAGATGCTGTTGGATTCTGACCTCCCTACACTCGAAATGGATTTTCTGGAGCTGCAGAAGACCAATTTGCGTGCTCTCAATTGCGTTGGAAAGTATACATCCATGGATTTCCAGCAATATATAATAGTCCATACTTTGCTCAAAGATAAATGATGTAAACTGGCGTTTAACGCCAGTTCCATGTTCCATTCTGGCGTTAAACGCCAGAAACAGGTTACAAGTTGGAGTTAAACGCCCAAAACAAGTTACAACCTGGCGTTTAACTCCAGAAATAGCCTAGGCATGTGTAAAGCCCAAGTCTCAGCCCCAGCACACACCAAGTGGGCTCCGAAAGTGGATTTCTGCACTATCTGTAAGACCCAGAAATTTTGAAAAGTCTTATTATGATCAAGTCTCAAATCATACGGTTATTTATAGCCTTAATTTCAAAAATCATTTTATTAAAGATAATTAAGGCAAGTTTCGGTTTATGGGTTTTGAGATAAGTTATGATTATTATCCAATTTCACAATTATTGGATTATTTTCTATATTCAGAGTATGAAGTTGGTAGTTGTGAAATAATAAAGATTTCTATATGATTTGAATTAAATAACTAATATTTTCAATATTAATACTGCTACTTTGGAAAATAAAGGATTTAATTATATTACTCCTAATTATTTGATTTGGATATTTTATTGAAAATAATTTGTGAAATTGGTGAGCAAATAGTATTTTCTATACATAATTAGTGTTGGATTTAAATTGGGTTTTAATTACTATATTACCCTTACTTTTATTTGAAATTACAAAAGTAACCCTAATCCTAATTTTTGAAAATGAAACCCTAACCCTGAAAACCCTAACCCGGCCCGTTTCCCCCACAACCCAACATTTGCAGCCTCTCTTTCCCAATCAACGTGCACAACTTCCCTCACCCAGCAGCAAGGAATACAGTTCCCCCCTTTTCTCCTACGGAATGCAACACATACACAAAACTATGAAAGAAATATGAAACAAAAGGGGGAGTGGGGTGAGGAATCCACGGAGAAGGAAGGAAGTGGAGAAGGGGGAGCGTCGCCGCCGCGCCGCCGCCGGCTCGTCTAGCTGCCGCCGTCATCTTCGCAGGCATGAAGGAAGCCCCTTGCTGCCACTGCTACCCGTGAAGCCGCCACCATCGCGGGTCAGAACCCAGGCGAGAGAGAAGGTCACTATGGAGGAGGGAACCGCGCCCTTCAGTCGCTGTCTGTGAAGCTTAGGTCACCATTCTGCCTCGCCATCGCCACTAAAGCTGCACCCAGCCCAGCCGCACTGTCATCCCTGCGCCGTCGCAGAGCAGATCTGAGGCGAGGGAGAGGACCGCGATGGGGGAAAGAGTCACGCCACCCAGTCGCTGGCCTGCTTGCCGCCAGCGTCGCCGGTGTTGTCGCGAGGAAAAGAGAGAGAGCCCCGCTGGAGGAGAACCGTTGCGGAGGTGTCCCTGCCACTGCGCCCAGCTGCTGTTGGGAGCCTTGTCGCCGCTCATGGGGGAGCGCCGGTAAGCCTCTGCCGCCGGAAAACACCACTGCCGTCACCGGAAGGCTTTGTCGGTAAGGATTTTTAAGCTGGTTCTCCTTTTCTGTTGAGCTTCTTGGAACTTCATTGTCGCTACATGTTGTTCAGGTCCCTGCTGCCACTTGAGGTGGCTGCCGGGCTGCCGCTGAACCGGTTCAGAGACCGTCGCTATTCGGTTCAGCCATTCTCCCTCGGTCTTGGTAAGCGTTTTGGTTCGAGGAGCCTTTTGTCGTTGTTCTGATAATTTCGGCTGAGGCGTTGTAGTGTTATTTGTCACAGTTTTGTATATCGATGCTTGCGTGTCGTGCTTGGAGTTCGCGGCTGCTTCGTTTCGCTAGTTCACTAAGTATTTATGTTTTGGAAAGCCTCGCGTTAGTATTCTGTGGTGTTTGGTTAATGAATATGAGTTTTGATAACGTGGGATCGAGTCCTGATCACTATGTGTTGCGATTAGAGTCGTGGCTGCTGAGAAAGCAAGTGGAACCGAGTTGTTGGTTGCCGTCAATTCGGGTTGAGGCGGAAAGGACTCAGTGAGGTGTTTGGGCTATAGTTTCGCGTGTCGAGGTAGGGGCGCTTTCCAAAAACTATAGTTTATTATTGGAATTATTACATATGGATACTGATGTGAGATATAGTGTATTTGGTGATTGTATCTGCCTTATGTATTATTTGATTGACTCGAATGACTATGGATGTTGGTTTGGCTGAATTGTTGTGTGGCTTGTGAAATGTAATGTTTGAAGTTGATTCTTTAAAGATTTGAAATGAGTTTAATCCGTTGAGGATTGGTTTGAATTGAGTCAATTATTTTGATGATGTGAAAGATAGAATACTCTTGAAATTCAGCCTGGGTTGCTTTAATTGATTTAGTTTTGATAAATGATTTATTGCTGAACCGATTCTTTAAAGCTTTAGAAATGAGTTAAATCGGTTGATATTGAGTCGATTTTTGAAATGGTTTCCTTGAGATATGCCACTGAGGCGACTCTTAGATTTAGCTTGCTTTTGAATTGATTTCTGGTTTTGAGCTGTTGAAAAGGAATGAGAAACGGTTTGGTTGGGACCCGAACCGGGTGGCAAAAGTCCAAGTTTTAGGGGAGGTGCTGCCGAAATTTCTATAAAAAAATCCGAGTCTTTATTTAAATGTTGTCTGGCAAATGATGAGTTAAAGACTTCTACTATTTTATTTGAATTATCAAGAAAAGGATGATTCATGCTTTCGAAATTAGTTAGTAAAGAGGAAATTGTGATTTAGTCTTGCTTCTTAAGAAAGGTATCGTATCTCTTTTAGGAGAAAGTTATTTAGATGAAACTTGTGTTTTAAAGCTGTTTGAATGTGAAAAGGGTTTATGCCTTTGAATTTGACTTGGGGGTTTCAATTAAAGAATTTTTAATGATTTTAAAAGGACCTGAATGTCTATTGACAAGTTTCATTTTGAAATGTTTTGAGAAAGGTTTTAAGTACTCTTTGAATTCTGAATTCTTGCAACACTAAGGCAATTTTGAACAGTTGAAACGCTTTAGAATTTATCATGGGGGTTTAAGTTGGTTTTGCCTAAGTAAAGGAAACGGCTTTGAAAGAAGTAAATGATTACGTGACTCGGTTTGGCTTAGATCCTAATTTATTACTCAAATCGGAAAGCCAAGGGTTTTAATGATTTTAAATGAATTTGGCAAAATGAGTTATGCTATTCTCCCCTAAAGACTTGAGACTCTGCCAAGGAACTTTTATTATAAAATCCCATTGTTGGATGGGTGATTTCGAATGTTTCAAAAGGAATCTTTAACTTTCCATGGTTTTGGAAGTTTTCGAAAGAGGAAGCCGAGAGTGGCTTATTTTAAAAAGGGAATTTTTCTTGAGTAAAAGTGGCTCATGAGCCTGAGATAATTTGAGAAATGAGATCTTTAAAGCCAAGGCTGAAAAGAGTTGAAACTTGATTTCAAAGTGAAATGATTTGAGAAAAAGTGATTTATGGCATAAATGCCGATTTTATGAATTTGATGATTTTGAATGGTGGAAGTGCTGCTTTATTATGGGCCGGAATGGCTGTGTATGATTATGAATATTGGTTGGTTCTGGATTGAACCGTGAGCCGGAATGGCTATGTATGATATGAATATTGGCTGGTTCTGGACTGAACCGTGAGCCGGATGGCTGAGATGGATGCTGATCCATGGATGAGATTGAATGCATGTATATGCTGAATCATTGATAAATGTGAATGTTGCACTTCCACTATCGGAGATGAGAGTTTCCCTAGGAGGAAGCAGTGGCTAGCCACCACGTGCTCCAGGTTGAGACTCGAAGCTCTTTTGACCCTATGTCGTAAGTGTGGCCGGGCACTGTGAAAGTTTCGGATGAGCTCGCCCCCGTAAATATTCACCAGTGAGGGTGATGGATATGGATCATGATTATGATCAAGTTTATGATGAGTATAACTTGAGTTGGGGATGCGCGACAGAGGGATAGTCCAATGGTTAGCTACCAGGACTTGTCGGGTTGGCTTTATAACCGACAGATGATATCATCAGCCACTAGGGACAGGCATGCATCATATGCATTTATGTGACATTGGTTGGGTGTGCATATTATACTTGTTTTGCCTATGTGATTAATTGCTAACTGTTCTACTTGTAATAACTGTTTGTTTGTGCTTGAACTTCCTATCTGTGTTTGCATCTGGGACTCTGTTGGATTGTGGTGATTGGTTGTTGGTTGGATTGTTTGGGCCTAGGGCCGTGGTTGAATTGAGATGGACCGATGGTTGGTTTCAGTTTTGTGTTTCTGATTTAGAAAAGTGTGAAATGCTAATTTGGTTTAGCATGGTTAAACCTTTTTTTTTAAAGGCTTTTGAGTTTTTGAGAATTGAACGGATCTTCTTTCAGAAAAGATTTTCAGACTTTACTTTTATTATAAACTGTTGTCTTTGAAAAGGAGGCATAAGACGGTTATTAATCACTAGTACGGTTTAGCTTCATGTATCCTATTACAGTAATTCCCAAAAACCCTCTACTGAGAACCCTTTCAAGGATGATGTTCTCACCCCCCTACATTTTTCCCCTTTCAGGATATGGGCGCAGAAGTTACGAAAAGCTTATTTAATTGTTGTTGTGATGCTCTGTATTGTTCTAGTTATGGTTTACTGTACCCTCGCCTTTATCTTGATATAATCTGTAAGAGGGATAGGAATTGTATTGGATTATGTTTGTAATATTATTCATATATATTTATGTATATATATGGATGTATTCTTTATGAGTTGTTGTAAGTTGAATGGTATTTATGGATGTACGTTATCGAACGAAAGTATTTTTGGGAGCGGTATTGCGGTTTAAAGTTTTAAACAGGCTCATATTTTAGTATTAAATAGTATAAGTGTCGTCGTAATGTCTGAGCTATCAGAGTCGCGCAGCCGGAAGCGTGAGCTTTGGTAGTTAGGGTGTTACATTATGGTATCAGAGCAGTTCTTCTTGTAGAGCCTGAGGAATGGACTGACTATGCTTCAATAGCATACTCTGAGTGTTTGTCATGTACTAAGTCTTGTCGAATGACGAGGATTAGAGCTTTATGCACATGACGGTCTATTGATTAACGCTGTTAGTCTTGCATTGCATGATTCTTGGTATTAAGTTTGGCCGGCTTAATACTAGTGAATTATGTATATGACGGCACTAATGGGTTATCATAGATGATCCACGAGTTTTGAGTAAAGCAAAATCGCGGGTTTTGGGATCGTTAGAAATTATTTCTCGAGGCTATTCAATTGTGTGTCTTGAATTTTGTTCGAGTCGACTTGTTCTTTCATAGCCTAACTTGAAGTTCTTGTTTGCTATTCCTCTTGAAAAGTAGTTTGATTTCTCAACTCTATTCCTCTATTCATATGTATTCTTGTTTGATCTTAAATGCATCTGCTCGTTTGGAATCATTGTTGCATCTATCTTCCTCTGTTTGAGTTCTTCTTGATTCACGTATTCCTTGCTATAGCTTCGCACTTGTCTTAATGTGTTGTGCTTTTAACTCCGGATTCCGAGTCCATTCTTTGAGAAATTGTTGATTCAGTTTTTCTCTTATTTGACAGTGATCACAGCCAATTTCGAGATTTTTATAAAAATTGCTGTTGATTAGATATATACTTATCTGTATATGTAAAACTTTGAGATTACTTATATAGTTTACAACTATTTATTTATAATACCTCGCCTGTACTTTTACTGGTTACGTAACTGCATTTACTTTGAACTACAATTTGACTTTCTAGTAATTTTACTATAGTTCCAATCCACATCTTCATTTGATTATGTATTTGAATATTTTTCAAAATTTTGAAAAGAAAGGATTTATCACTTTTGTCTCGGTTGAGTTTCGTTTGATAAGCTTTACTTAGCTTATTTTGAATTGAGTTTGATTTAGCATGCTATATGGTTTATGCCATTGTTGTTCTTTTGAAAATGTTGGACTTATAGCTTTCTTATTACGAACGGACTAAAGTCTTCCTTAAGCCTTCCATCTCCATGAATGTCATGCTTGACCTTGTTTTTTTAACTAATCTTCTACATCTTGTGAATATTGCCATTGATCTTAGTTTTTCCTTTTTGTGAATCTCATTCTTATATGAGTAAGTTTGATTCATTTCAAAATAGTGCATCATTTATCCCCTCATTGTCTCTACCAGAGTTTTTAGTCAAAGACTTATCCTTGAGAAATTACTAATGATTGAGTTGTCTTTTCTATAACTTTTGTATTCTTTTGGATCAATTGAAAGCTTGTTTGATGACTCATGCCTAGTGAATCTTGTTTGAACTACTTTGATTTAAGATCCTTTCTAGTATGGCTTGACTCCTATTTAGTACATCTTAAACTTCTTGAATGTTCTTCTGAGATGGTGATTTCAAGAACACTTTTGGAGTCTTGTTTTGAACTTTTTAAAGAAGTTTTGAATTCTCTTTAGAAGAATACTAAACGGAATTTATTTTCTGTTGTTTGATTGAGACTGAAACCATTGTTCAATTTTGGCGAAGTTAATTTAAAGTTGGCATACGCTATTTTAAATGAAGTTTTGAAAAGCTTCCTTGTTTAGTGGAAACCGGTTCGTTTGTAACGCACCACTTATTTTCTTTACTAAATTGTAAACAAAATTTTACTTCGGAGTTTCTTTTCTAAAAAGAGTTTAACTTCCTCTTTTGTACTTGCTATAAATGTTATACACGCTTGTTTGAATATGAAATTTTGAGAATTTTGAACAAGCATTTGATTACTTCCGAGTTTTTATGAACTGCTTTTGGTTAGGTTGTGCACCTAACTATCCTTCTAAAATATTTGAGGAAATATTTTAGCTCTTAGCCAAACTTGTGTGCATTTTATTTTTAAAACTCTACATGATCTACTTCAACATGAAATTGTATTGAAGTAAAGCCACGTTTATGCTTTTGCTACTCTCTTGAAGAATGTTTGTTGCTCAACTTTTCTTCTAGACTGCAAAGTGGTTTCTTCGCAAGTTTTCGATTCTTTTATAAATAATGTATTTGGAAGTATTTTTAATCATGCTCTTAAGTTCTGTGAGTTTTATCTTGGGTTTGAGATATTCTTTTCTATAAATCTCATACTTCTTTCGCTCAGCTTGAATTGGTATCAAGCTAATGCGTTGACTTTTTTTTCTTATTTGTCCTGTTGAATTTTCTTGATCCAAGGGTTATTTTTGAAGTTGTCAATGAAATTGTGTCTAGCAAACTTCATTACTTGAGTATCCTTGTTTATTTAGAATTGGATACATTCTCTCAAATATATGAGTACTACCCTTGACATTTGACTCTCCTTTCTAAATCTTGTATCCTTCTGAGTAGACTCGAGAATTGTTTGATATCACATGTGATTTGTAGACATAGTAACGCGATGCGTTAGCTCCTTAAGACGTGATATGTGTATACGAAAGCTGAAGCGATAGGTGTGCAACGTTATGAGTTGTGGGTGTTTTGTTCCTTGCGAATGGGTTTGCGGTTGTCAGGCTTATGATCGAATATGGGGATTGTAAAGTGTTTGATGGAGTTGGACAGTTGAAACTTCGAGGTTGATATGAGGATAGTGTGCGGATGTTGAGCACATCGTTTAAACTCCATCCTGTTTTATAGCCTTCGATGCCTCGTTCTTCTACCACATGTCGAACCATGTCACCTTTTGCCTTGAGCCTGTCTTGTAATGTTTGCTTTGCAACCATACTCCTACCTTTACATCCCTATGCTTATGACAATCAAAGTATTTGAAAAATCGTATATATGATTATATTTTGAGATATTTTTGCTTCTTCCTTAAATGTGTTCAAGGGTGAACAGTTATGGAATTTCTTTCATTTTGAATCAATTTTCGAGGGCAAAAATTTTTATAAGGTGGGTAGAATGTAAGACCCAAAACTTTTGAAAAGTCTTATTATGATCAAGTCTCAAATCATACGATTATTTATAGCCTTAATTTCGAAAATCATTTTATTAAAGATAATTAAGGCAAGTTTTGGTTTATGGGTTTTGAGATAAGTTATGATTATTATCCAATTTCACAATTATTGGATTATTTTCTATATTCAGAGTATGAAGTTGGTAGTTGTGAAATAATAAGGATTTCTATATGATTTGAATTAAATAACTAATATTTTTAATATTAATACTGCTACTTTGGAAAATAAAGGATTTAATTATATTACTCCTAATTATTTGATTTGGATATTTTATTGAAAATAATTTGTGAAATTGGTGAGCAAATAGTATTTTCTATACATAATTAGTGTTGGATTTAAATTGGGTTTCAATTACTATATTACCATTACTTTTATTTGAAATTACAAAAGTAACCCTAATCCTAATTTTTGAAAATGAAACCCTAACCCTGAAAACCCTAACCCGGCCCGTTTCCCCCACAACCCAACATCTGCAGCCTCTCTTTCCCAATCAACGCGCATAGCTTCCCTTACCCAGCAGCAAGGAATACAGTTCCCCCCTTTTCTCCAACGGAATGCAACACATACACAAAACTATGAAAGAAATAAGAAACAGAAGGGGGAGTGGGGTGAGGAATCCACGGAGAAGGAAGGAAGAGGGGAAGGGGGGAGCGTCGCCACCGCGCCGCCGCCGGCTCGTCTAGCTGCCGCCGTCATCCTCGCAGGCATGAAGGAAGCCCCTTGCTGCCACTGCTACCCGTGAAGCCGCCGCCGTCGCGGGTCAGAACCCAGGCGAGAGAGAAGGTCGCAATGGAGGAGGGAACCACGCCCTTCAGCCGCTGTCTGTGAAGCCTGGGTCACCGTTCTGCCTCGCCATCGCCACTGAAGCTGCACCCAGCCCAGCCGCGCCGCCATCCCTGCGCCGTCGCAGAACAGATCTGAGGCGAGGGAGAGGACCGTGATGGGGGAAAGAGTCACGCCACCCAGTCGCTGGCCTGCTCGCCGCCAGCATCGCCGGTGTTGTCGCGAGGAAAAGAGAGAGAGCCCCGCCAGAGGAGAACCATTGCGGAGGTGTCTCTGCCACTTCGCCCAGCTGCTGTTGGGAGCCTTGTCGCTGCTCATGGGGTGCGCCGGTAAGCCTCTGCTGCCGGAAAACACCACTGCCGTCACCGGAAGGCTTTGTCGGTAAGGATTTTTAAGCTGGTTCTCCTTTTCTATTGAGCTTCTTGGAACTTCATTGTCGCTACATGTTGTTCAGGTCCCTGCTGCCGCTTGAGGTGGCTGCCGGGCTGCCGCCGAACCGGTTCGGAGACCGTCGCTATTCGGTTCAGCCATTCTCCCTCGATCTTGGTAAGTGTTTTGGTTTGAGGAGCCTTTTGTCGTTGTTCTGATAATTTCGGCTGAGGCGTTGTAGCGTTATTTGTCACAGGGTTGTATATCGATGTTTGCGTGTCGTGCTCAGAGTTTGCGGCTGCTTCGTTTCGCTAGTTCAGTAAGTATTTATGTTTCGGAAAGCCTCGCGTTAGTATTCTGTGGTGTTTGGTTAATGAATATGAGTTTTGATAACGTGGGGTCAAGTCCTGATCACTATGTGTTGCGATTAGAGTCGTGGCTGCTGAGAAAGCAAGTGGAACCGAGTTGTTGGTTGCCGTCAATTCGGGTTGAGGCGGAAAGGACTCAGTGAGGTGTTTGGGCTATAGTTTTGCGTGTCGAGGTAGGGGCGCTTTCCAAAAACTATAGTTTATTATTGGAATTATTACATATGGGTACTTATGTGAGATATAGTGTATTTGGTGATTGTATCTGCCTTATGTATTATTTGATTGACTCAAATGACTATGGATGTTGGTTTGGCTGAATTGTTGTGTGGCTTGTGAAATCTAATGTTTGAAGTTGATTCTTTAAAGATTTGAAATGAGTTTAATCCGTTGAGGATTGGTTTGAATTGAGTCAATTATTTTGATGATGTGAAAGATAGAATACTCTTGAAATTCAGCCTGGGTTGCTTTAATTGATTTGGTGTTGATAAATGATTTATTTCTGAACCGATTCTTTAAAGCTTTAGAAATGAGTTAAATCGGTTGATATTGAGTTAATTTTTGAAATGGTTTCCTTGAGATATGCCACTGAGGCGACTGTTAGATTTAGCTTGCTTTTGAATTGATTTCTGGTTTTGAGCTGTTGAAAAGGAATGAGAAACGGTTTAGTTGGGACCCGAACCGGGTGGCAAAAGTCCAAATTTTAGGGGAGGTGCTGCCAAAATTTCTATAAAAAAATCCGAGTCTTTATTTAAATGTTGTCTGGCAAATGATGAGTTAAAGACTTCTACTATTTTATTTGAATTATCAAGAAAAGGATGATTCATGCTTTCGAAATGAGTTAGTAAAGAGGAAATTATGATTTAGTCTTGCTTCTTAAGAAAGGCATTGTATCTCTTTCAGGAGAAAGTTATTTAGATGAAACTTGTGTTTTAAAGCTGTTTGAATGTGAAAAGGGTTTATGCCTTTGAATTTGACTTGGGGGTTTCAATTAAAGAAGTTTTAATGATTTTGAAAGGACCTGAATGTCTATTGACAAGTTTCATTTTGAAATGTTTTGAGAAAGGTTTTAAGTACTCTTTGAATTCTGAATTCTTGCAAGACTAAGGCAATTTTGAACAGTTGAAACGCTTTAGAATTTATCATGGGGGTTGAAGTTGGTTTTCCCTAAGTAAAGGAAACGGCTTTAAAAGAAGTAAATGATTACGTGACTCGGTTTGACTTAGATCCTAATTTATTACTCAAATCGGAAAGCCAAGGGTTTTAATGATTTTAAATGAATTTGGCGAAATGAGTTATGCTATTCTCCCCTAAAGACTTGAGACTCTGCCAAGGAACTTTTATTATAAAATCACATTGTTTGATGGGTGATTTCGAATGTTTCAAAAGGAATCTTTAACTTTCCATGGTTTTGGAAGTTTTCGAAAGAGGAAGCCGAGAGTGGCTTATTTTAAAAAGGGAATTTTCCTTGAGTAAAAGTGGCTCATGAGCCTGAGATAATTTGAGAAATGAGATATTTAAAGCCAAGGCTGAAAAGAGTTGAAACTTGATTTCAAAGTGAAATGATTTGAGAAAAAGTGATTTATGGCATAAATGCCGATTTTATGAATTTGATGATTTTGAATGGTGGAAGTGTTGTTTTATTATGGGCTGGAATGGCTGTGTATGATTATGAATATTGGTTGGTTCTGGATTGAACCGTGAGCCGGAATGGCTATGTATGATATGAATATTGGCTGGTTCTGGACTGAACCGTGAGCCGGATGGCTGAGATGGATGTTGATCCATGGACGAGATTGAATGCATGTATATGCTGAATCATTGATAAATGTGAATGTTGCACTTCCACTATCGGAGATGAGAGTTTCCCTGGGAGGAAGCAGCGGCTAGCCACCACGTGCTCCAGGTTGAGACTCAGAGCTCTTTTGACCCTATGTCGTACGTGTGGCCGGGCACTGTGAAAGTCCCGGATTTGCTCGCCCCCGTAAATATTCACCAGTGAGGGTGATGGATATGGATCATGATTATGATCAAGTTTATGATGAGTATAACTCGAGTTGGGGATGCGCGACAGAGGGACAGTCCAATGGTTAGCAACCAGGACTTGTCGGGTTGGCTTTATAACCGACAGATGATATCATCAGCCACTAGGGATAGACATGCATCATATTCATTTATGTGACATTGGTTGGGTGTGCATATTATACTTGTTTTGCCTATGTGATTAATTGCTAACTGTTCTACTTGTAATAACTGTTTGTTTGTACTTGAACTTCCTATCTGTGTTTGCATCTGGGACTCTGTTGGATTGTGGTGATTGGTTGTTGGTTGGATTGTTTGGGCCTAGGGCCGTGGTTGAATTGAGATGGACCGATGGTTGGTTTCGGTTTTGTGTTTCTGATTTGGAAAAGTGTGAAATGCTAATTTGGTTCAGCATGGTTAAACCTTTTTTTTAAAGGATTTTGAGTTTTTGAGAATTGAACGGATCTTCTTTCAGAAAAGATTTTCAGACTTTACTTTTATTATAAACTGTTGTCTTTGAAAAGGAGGCATAAGACGGTTATTAATCACTAGTATGGTTTAGCTTCATGTATCCTATTACAGTAATTCCCAAAAACCCTCTACTGAGAACCCTTTCGAGGATGATGTTCTCACCCCCTACATTTTTCCCTTTCAGGATATGGGCGCAGAAGTTACGAAGAGCTTATTTAATTGTTGTTGTGATGCTCTGTATTGTTTTAGTTATGGTTTACTGTACCCTCGCCTTTATCTTGATATAATCTGTAAGAGGGATAGGAATTGTATTGGATTATGTTTGTAATATTATTCATATATATTTATGTATATATATGGATGTACTCTTTATGAGTTGTTGTAAGTTGAATGGTATTTATGGATGTACGTTATTGAACGAAAGTATCTTTGGGAGCGGTATTGCGGTTTAAAGTTTTAAACAGGCTCATATTTTAGTATTAAATAGTATAAGTGTCGTCGTAATGTCCGAGCTATCAGAGTCACGCAGCCGGAAGCGTGAGCTTTGGTAGTTAGGGTGTTACACTATCTATCGTAGTTTACTCATTTTCTGTAAACCTAGGTTACTAGTTTAGTATTTAAACAAGTTTTAGAGATTTATTTTGTACCTCATGACATTTTTACATATTTCATATTGTATTCCTGATGGCATGAGTCTCTAAACCCCATGGTTGGGGGTGAGGAGCTCTGCTGTGTCTCGATGAATTAATGCAATTACTTCTGTTTTCTATTCAATCACACTTGTTTCTATTTTAAGATACTCGCTTGCACTTAACCGTGATGAATGTGATGATCTGTGACACTCATCATCATTCTTAACCTATGAATGCGTGCCTGACAACCACTTCCGTTCTACCTTAGATTGAGTGTGTGTCTCTTAGCCTCTTGGTTCATGATCAGAGTCTTCGTGGTATAGGCTAGGATTATTGGCGGCCATTCCTGAGATCTGGAAAGTCTAGAATTTGTCTGTGGTATTTCGAGTAGGATCTGGGATGGGATGACTGTGACGAGCTTCAAACTCACAAGTGCTGGGCATAGTGACAGATGCAAAAGGATCAATGGATCCTATTCCAACATGAGTGAGAACCGACAGATGATTAGCCGTTCGGTGTTAGCGCATTTGGATCATTTTCATTGAGAGGATGGATAGTAGCCATTGACAACAGTGATCCACCAACATACAGCTTGCCATGGAAGGAGACCTGCGTGCGTGAAGAAGAAGACAGTAGGAAAGCAGAGATTCAGAAGACAGAGCATCTCCAAAACCTCAATCTGTTCTCCATTACTGCATAACAAGTACTATTTAATTTATGCTTTTTACTCTTCATAAATATAATCACTCTTATCATTGATTTCCTGACTAAGAATTACAAAATAAACATAGCTTGCTTCAAGCCAACAATCTCCGTGGGATCGACCCTTACTCACGTAAGGTATTACTTGGACGACCCAGTGCACTTGCTGGTTAGTGGTACGAGTTGTGAAAAGCGTGATTTACAATTCGTGCACCACCTCCCTTGGTTGAGTGCTGTCTAGCGCTCCCTTGGTTGAGTGCTATGTTGCCTTCCTTGAGCGCTGGCCTTTGTTTGAGTGCTGCGCCTTGCTTCCTTGCCCAAAATCCACGAAAAAGGTGGAAAGAGTGAATGCTACGTTCACTTCCAAAGTGAACGCTAGCTGTTTGTGTTTCTAAGCTTGGTTTTTGGGCCTTAAAGATGCCTTTCACTTGTACTTCAATTTCATGCCAAATATAGATTGTTATATATCATTGGAAAGCTCTGAATGTCAACTTTCCAATGCAACTATAATCGCATTAATTGGACATATGTAGCTCAAGTTATGGTCCTTTGAAGAAGACATGGTCACGCTATTTTGGAGGCCGAAAACTTTCACTAAAGTGAACATGGCGTTCACTTGCTTGAATGCTGCATTGGAGGCCAAAGTTAGCACCAGCCTTTGAGGCCCAAACTTAATGTTCACCCCATACTATTATATATCGTTGGAATGCCCTGGATGTCTACTTTCCAATGAATTTGAGAGAGCATCATTTAAAGCTCTTCAGCTCAAGTTATCTTCCTTGGAAGGTGAAGAGGTCAGCTGGCCTTACTACAGGTTGATACTATATTCATCTTTGCACTTTTGGGGTAAGTTTTCTCCCTCAGATTTAATGTCCACCATGCAGTGTCATATATGCTTGAAAAGCTCTAGATTCCTACTTTCCAATGCCACTAGAATCACCTCATTTGGAGATTTGTAGCTCAAGTTATTCTTGTTGGAGTGTGAAGAGGTCAGGGTTGCAAATCCTCTTTGCTCCTTTTGAGCTTAATTGAGCTTAATTTGTGCTTCTTTGTTTCTTTTTCTACTTATTTCCTATAAAGTTTATCAAATCAAAAGATCAAAGAAATATACCATTTAAGCACAAAAGCATTCAATATTTAAGCACTAATCATCAATTTCTTGTATGAAAAAGCATAGAAAAACATGACATGATGACATGTCATCAGGGGGTTCGAAGTCGACTCGTCAAAATAAAACTAATCGCTTTTAAAATATTATTTTAAGAAAAACCCGCGTTAGTGCAAAAATTTGAGTTGTTACATTCTACCCCCTAAAAGAATATTTTGCTCTCAAAATTTCCTTTACCTGTAAACAGGTGCGAGTAATCGGTCCTTATCTTATTTTCAAATCCTCAGGTGTGTTGTGTTTCCTCACCTCGTCTCAACTTACGTATAGCAGTTAAAAAAATAAAAGAATGCAATGCATCGGAATCATAAAATGCTGTTAAGAAGCGAGTCTTGACACAATACTGACCTTGGGTCAGGGAGTCTGAGTACGAGCATCTTCAGCAGTCTTTGTAAATACTCTTCCTTGCTGTTGCGATTTAGCTACTCCTTGTACCGACTTTTCTGGACAATTGCTTGCTATATGCCCCGGTTCATCACAGTTATATCAGACCCTCATTCCAAAATAACAAGGCCTACCGACGTGATCCTTTCCACATTGCCTACACATCGGGCCCTCCTGACTCTGCTGAGGTTGCATACCGGTGTCCTGTCTTGACCTATTTCCATTCATAGCAGTAAAGTGAGTAGAAAAGTTTCTAACTTGTTGGTTCCCTCGCATAGGTACTTGATGAGAGGACTTTTGTGTGGTCTAGAATTCACAATTGAAATCTCGTTGCAAGTATAGTTTCTAAACCAACAATAGTCCTTTCATACAAAAGATTGTTTGTCACAAGTAACAAACCCCTAAATTTATAAATTGAAGTATTGAACCTTGGGTCGTTCTCCCTAGGAATTGCAAACAAATGTACTTGTTATTGGTTATGAGGTATTGTTTGGGGTTTTTGGAATAATAGGCAAGAAATATAAATGGCAAAGGAAATAAACTAGCAACTAACAAAGCTCTTGGCAAGGTATGAGAACTAGAAGTCCTATCCTAGTTATCCTCCTCAATTGTGACCATAAATTATCCATTGCTACCACTTAGTTAACCTCTAACCATGGAGGAAAGTCAAGTAGATGAATTAACTTGATTCCACAAGTCCTAGCCAACTTCCAAGGGAAAGACTAGTTTTAGTGGTATCCAAATCAATTAGCAAATTCTAATTATCAATCAACAAAGGAATTAGATAACTCAAGTGTCACTAATTACTCCACCTAGGCCAAGAGGAACAAAATCTACACTAAAATCCAACCAAGCATTTCATCAAACACTTGGAAGGCATAAAAGGAAAGCAAAGTAAATTAATAACAACAATGAAATCTAACAAGTACTTATTGCAAGGAATTGATAACAACAATCAAAGGAAACATAATTATTATGAATTACCTCATATTGAATTGAAAGAAAATAGAAAGAACAAGAGTAGATCTACAACAAAGTATAGAAGCAACATAAAGGAGATTACAAGAAAAGAATAGAAGAATCATATATGCAACAACAAAGAATTTAGAAGAAGAAGAAGTAAAGAGCATGAATCAAAACCTAGATCTAAGAACTAAACCTAATCCTAATTCTAATCCTAGAGAGAAGTGAGAGCTTCTCTCTCTAAAACTAACTTTCCCTCCCAAAAATTAAAACTAAAATAAACTAATGTGTGAAAGTATCTAAAGTATGTTGATTTCCCTTTAATAATTGGCTTAAATAGCATCAGAAATGAGTTGGATTGGGCCCACAAGGCTTTAGAATTCGCTGGCCACGTATTGCTTTAAGTGGATCATATGGCAGCAACGACACATGCGCATACAGTGTGCGTACGCATCACCATACGTATAGCAACTATGGCAAATCTTATATCATTTCGAAGTCCTGGATGTTAGCTTTCCAATGCAACTAGAACCGCATTATTTGGACCTCTGTAGCTCAAGTTATAGTCGTTTAAGTGGGAAGAGGTCGGCTTGACAGCTTTTGCGATTCCTTCATTTCTTTATGAGTTCTCCATTTTTTCATGCTTTTCGTTCATTCCCTTGCTCCAATCTTTACCTCTTAGATCTGAAATCACTTAACAAACATATCAAGGCATCTAATGGAATCAAGGTGAATTAAATTTAGCTATTTCAAGACCTCAAAAGCATGTTTTCACTCTTAAGCACAATTAAAGGAGAAGTTATAAAACCATGCTATTTCATTGAATAAATGTGAGGAAAGGTTATCAAAATGCTCTAAATTCATCACAAGATAAACCCTACAAATGGGGTTTATCAACCTCCCCACACTTAAACCAAGCATCTCCTCATGCTTAAACCAAGAGAAAGCAAAGGGTATCAACATTTATTTAATGAGATCTAACTAAATGCAACCTAAACTACATGCATCTATCTATATGAATGCATTAAATGCAAAATGATTCTACCTACTTGGTTAAAAATAAATCAATCCTCTAAGACATATATTCACAAGTAGGGCTAAGGTTCCATGACGACTCATGAATCCTACCAATTTAAATATCAAAATGAAGTTCAAGTAGACTTGCAAGAAGAATGCTCATGAAAGCTGGGAATCAAGGAATTGAGCATCGAACCCTCACCGGAAGTGTTTACACTCTAATCGCTCAAGTGTGTAGGGTCGATTCTCTCAATTCTCCCCTAATCATGCTTTCTAAGATTTGTTTTTCTTCTAACAATCAACATATATTTCATGCATGCATACAAGTATCATGAGGTCTTTTCTTTAGGTTGTAATGGGGCTAGGGTCAAGGTAAGGATGCATATTTGGTCAAGTGAGCTTGAAATTTGAATCTTTGATAAGCTTAAACTTCCCACCTAACCTATGACATCCTATACAATTTCAAAGCTAACCTAACTACCCATTTTTCTCAATTTTTCACATACTCATGTATTCCTTTTCATTTCACAACACTTATGCATTGACCCTTATTGAGCTTTATTTTGGGGCATTTTGTCCCCTTTTTATTGTTTTTCTTCTTTTTTTTTCTTTCTTTTTCTATTATTTTTTGTTTTTTTTCTTTTCTTTTTTCTCATTTTTCTTTCTTTTAAGCTATATACAAGATCATCAATGCATAAAGTTTACACATTTAATCAATATATGAGCATGTACCCAATTTTCAATATTTACAACAAAAATACAAAATTACCCTTTTCTCAACCAATGTCCCAAGATTTTCCACACTTGAATGTTATACACACTAGCCTAAGCTAATCAAAGATCCAAATAGAGGACTTTTATTGTTTTTCTCTTTAAGGCTTGTAATGTGCTAAAATTAGAGAATAAGTGGGTTAAGCGTAGGCTCAATTTGGCTAACAATGGAAGATAAAAGGTAAGGCTATTTAGGTAAGTGAGCTAAATGAAATGATGGCCTCAATCATATAAATGCATGAATACATAAAATAATGGACATAAAGAATCAAACAAATCAAAGATTACAATCATAGAAAGAGAATAATGCACACAAGAAGGAAAATACGTGGTTATAAGATGTAACCACACCATTAGGCTCAAATCTCACAAGCTTGTATTCTTAGCTCAAAAACTGTGTTCCAAAATAAATTCTTTCAAGCAAGTTCAACCAAAAATTTTTCAAATTGGTAGGGTGCCCTAAAAATAATTTCTTGGAAAAGAAATCATCACCCTAACCAAGTAGTCCTAGCATAAAAAGAAGTGATAAAATATATAAAAATTCTAACTAACATGCAACCTATCATGCAATGCAACATCTAGCTAACTTTGGTGTTGAAAAAGAAATTGTAACCCACGGAGATCGGTCGGATGACCTCCCCACACTTGAAGATTGCACCGTCCTCGGTGCATGCAAAGAAGAGCAAGGTGGATGGGTTGCTACAATTGATGAGCTTCTTTGAAAGGTTGTACGGACGACTTGTTCGTTGCCCCATTTTGAGACTTTTCCATTTTCCTTCTTTTGGTGGCCAACCGAAAAGGGAAGAAAAAGAAAGAGGATTAAACCCACAACAAAGATATCAAAGCAAAGAGAACATAGGCGGGGGCTAATGCCAAATAAGGGTAAGGTTCTCACTACATGGTAGCTACAACATGTGAGTGAGAAAACAATATAAGCGAAGGCATATTAACTAACACTTGATGCAAGAGTAAAATCAAAGCGTGAGGAGCATATTGAGCATCAGAATCAAATAAGGATTGACACAAACAAGATTAGTGTTAAGCATGAAAGCATTAGGTCCCATCCAAACTCAATGATAATGAAGTACAAAAACAAAGAATAATGAATGAGGAAGGACTAAAGCACTAATCATGTGTTTGGAACAAATATGATTATTAATGTTAAACAAGTCATAAAGCACCAAAACAATGCAAGAAGTTCTCAACAATTGAGTATAAGAATGCAACACCATTATTAAAATGAGAAAGTTAGAAAAAAATGAAAACAGGCTATAAAATCAAAATTGAAATGTAAAGAATAGAAGTATACGAATGCGATAAGCAAAGGAAAATGGAAGAGGAGAAAAAAAACTCTTTTTTTTACCGGCGCGGAGACGTCATGCACGCTTACGCGCTAATGTGCATTTTGGCCGAAGGGCGCGTATGCGCCAGGTGCATGCACGCGTGGGTGAGGTTGGGACAAACGCTTAATGCTGGTCCAGAGCTGGCACAACTCTCGGGTCATTGGCCTGGGAACCACTTTAGCGAATCGGCACGCACGCGGCATGTGCGCGGGCGCTCGCATATGCAAAATAAGGACATCGACGCGTAAGTGCGCAGTGTGCGCACGCATACACGCAGTTGTGCAATTGGCCCAGATATTGCGTGAGATTGGCCCAACTCTCTGGAAAAAGTATGAGCCTGAATATGCGTATGGACGCGCACGGGCACAGCGTGCGTATGCGTCCTTGACTATCCTTTTTTTTTTCAACAATACTATAAACAGCTAAAAATCTCCCTAACACAACTCAAGATCAACTAAAATGCAAAATTAACAAAAAATTTCAAGTGCAAACAAACATAACTTGCACTTTAAGCAACTAACAACCAAGATATTAAGACAAAACTACACGAAGAGAAAAAACTACTTACAATGGTAACTCAAATCACTTATTAATCAAATCTACAAGAGAATGGAAAGAGTTTACCATGGTGGGGTGTCTCCCACCTAGCACTTTTGTTTATTGTCCTTAAGTTGGACTTATGGGAAGCTCCTCTCAAGGTGGCTTGTGCTTGAATTCATCTTGGAACTTCCACCAATGCTTGGTTCTCCATTGTGTCCCAAGATTTCTCATGAATTGAGC
Source organism: Arachis ipaensis (assembly GCF_059453495.1). Lineage (NCBI taxonomy): Eukaryota > Viridiplantae > Streptophyta > Magnoliopsida > Fabales > Fabaceae > Arachis > Arachis ipaensis. Next base: position 36,205,890 of record NC_142444.1, on the reverse strand, counting down.
CAAGTGTTGGTGGAGTTCTTCACAAGCTTGGGGCTCCCAAAGTTGATCCTCTTTGTGAGATCTGGGATCCCACACTTTATTTTCACACCCATCTTAAAGTTGATCATCATTATTAGTCCATCCGGGTGGCAAGTGAGGTGAATTCTCAATAAAGTGACCAACAATCCTCCTAGACCCATCTAGTTGAGCACTACTCCAACCTTTATATCTCATGTTTGATACATCAACCATAATGAGCCTTGATTTGCAACGCCAACCACAAAATCTTTTTCGCTTACGCTTCATCCCACAAAGTTCCCTAAGTTGGCCATCCGTTTCAAGTAAGCCATATTCAAGTGGGATAATGAAGCTAATAGAAATGAATTTCACCCACTCAAATGAAGGTGTAGATGGAAACCTAGGCAAAGAAGCGGCTAAGGAACTTGACAAAGCGTATTCAATTCCCATCCTCCTTTTTCTAAGGATCTCCACCTCTTCACAAGACTTCTCAATTATAATCCTTTGTTCAACAATTTTATCTAAACCTCTTCTCCTACTCAAGTCATAAATGGGAGGATGAGAAAAATTTACCTCCACATTGCTTTCTATCTTATTGGGAGAAGGTTCTTCATGCTCAAAGGATTCTTCACCACTAAGGTTTGATGCTTGATCTTCATCACTAAGGGGACTCAATTCTTGCTCTATCCCATCCAAGTCTTCATATGGAATATGCCTTGGAAGGTGTGCACTTTCCTCCTTAGCCTCAAATTCAATCTCCTTGGAGGAGTTTTCTTCAATTCTAGATTCCCATGGAGGCTCCGCATCTCCTAAGTCTTCAACCAATTCTTCCCTTTCTTTAACAATCATAGCTTCCTCCAATTGTTCCAATACAAAGCAACTTCCCTCATTCTCCACCAATCTCTCCTTCATGTTGTGCTCTTCATTTGATTCTCCACATGTAGCCATAGGAGTTCCTTGAGTGTTCAAGCATTGGGATGCTAATCGATTTATCACCTCATCCAAAGTGGTCGTGAATTGTTGCACATCCCTTTTCATTTCCTCTTGTCCTTGAACAAGAACATCAAAGATATCATCCATTGGAGGTTGGGGTGGATAGAAGGGTTCATCAATTTGGGGGAAGGATTCATAGTAGGAAGGTGGTTCTTCTTGGTAAGGATGTGGTGGTTCAATGTTTTCCATTTTTTCTACTTGTTGCACAACACACTCCATGGTTGCTTGAAATTGATCCAATGTTTCCTTGAGACGATCCCTTGACTCTTGTTCCTCGTGGATATCATGAGTAGGATCATATGGCTCTTGGATTGAAGGGCATGAATATTCTTCCATGGGAGGTTGTGGTGGAAAGTAGCAGTCATCTTGTAATTGAAAATTTGTATGCATTGGAGGTGGTTCTTGGTAATAGTCATGATAGGGTTGTGGTGGTTCTAAAGGTTCTTGCTCATAATTGTCATAGGAATATGGTATGGGTAATTGGTCATACGGTGGATATGGATCATAGGAAGGTTTTTGGTAATGAGAGGCTTGTGAGAATGGTTGAGGTTCATGTTGAGGATAAGAGTCATAGGCATATGATGGTGTTGATTGATTATCCAAAAAATTTTACCATAGCCATTGAATTGACATGCATTAGGATGGTGATTATACTTATATGTATCCTTGAGGCTCCTCCCATCTTAAAGTGTTCCATCCTTGACACATGTTGTTATTAAAATCCACATTTCCTACAACACAATTAGATCCAAACTCATAGCCAAAGTGAGAATTCATAGTGGAAAAACAAAATAAAACTAACAAAAACTAGAAACAAGCAAAATACAAACCTATTTACAATATTCACATATATACAATAACTAATATCATAACACCATTGCAATTCCCCAGCAACGGCGCCATTTTGATGAGAGGACTTTTGTGTGGTCTAAAATTCACAATTGAAATCTTGTTGCAAGTATAGTTTCTAAACCAACAATAGTCCTTTCATACAAAAGATTGTTTGTCACAAGTAACAAACCCCTAAATTTATAAACCAAAGTATTGAACCTCGGGTCATTCTCCCTAGGAATTGCAAACAAATGTTCTTGTTATTGGTTATGAGGTATTGTTTGGGGTTTTTGGAATAATAGGCAAGAAATATAAATGGCAAAGGAAATAAACTAACAACTAACAAAGCTCTTGGCAAGGTATGAGAACTAGAAGACCTATCCTAGTTATCCTCCTCAATTGTGACCACAAATTATCCATTGCTACCACTTAGTTAACCTCTAACCATGAAGGAAAGTCAAGTAGATGAATTAACTTGATTCCACAAGTCCTAGCCAACTTCCAAGGAAAAGACTAGCTTTAGTGATATCCAAATCAATTAGCAACTTCTAATTATCAATCAACAAAGGAATTAGATAACTCAAGCATCACTAATTACTCCACCTAGGCCAAGAGGAACAAAATCTACACTAAAATTCAACCAAGCATTTCATCAAACACTTGGAAGGCATAAAAGGAAAGCAAAGTAAATTGATAACAACAATGAAATCTAACAACTACTTATTGCAAGGAATTGATAACAACAATCAAAGGAAACACAATTATTATGAATTACCTCATATTGAATTGAAAGAAAATGGAAGGAACAAGAGTAGATCTACAACAAAACATAAAAGCAACATAAAGGAGATTACAACAAAAGATTAGAGGAATCATAAATGCAACAACAAAGAATTGAGAAGAAGAAGAAGTAGAGAGCATGAATCAAAACCTAGATCTAAGAACTAAACCTAATCCTAATTCTAATCCTAGAGAGAAGTGAGAGCTTCTCTCTCTAACACTAACTTTCCCTCTGAAAAATTAAAACTAAACTAATGTGTGAAAGTATCTAAAGTATGTTGATTCCCCTTCAATCCTTGGCTTAAATAGCATCAGAAATGAGTTGGATTGGGCCCACAAGGCTTTAGAATTCGCTGGCCACGTATTGCTTTAAGTGGATCATATGGCAGCAACGACGCATGCGCGTATGCATCACCATACATGTAGCAACTATGGCAAATCTTATATTGTTTCGAAGCCCCGGATGTTAGCTTTCCAACGCAACTAGAACCGCATCATTTGGACCTCTGTAGCTCAAGTTATGATTATTTAAGTGCGAAGAGGTCGGCTTGACAACTTTTGTGATTCCTTCATTTCTTCATGAGTTCTCCATTTTTACATGATTTTCGTTCATTCCTGATGAGCGGATAATTTATACGCTTTTTAGCATTGTTTTTAGTATGTTTTTAGTAGGATCTAGTTACTTTTAGGGATGTTTTCATTAGTTTTTATGTTAAATTCACATTTCTGGACTTTACTATGAGTTTGTGTGTTTTTCTATAATTTCAGGTATTTTCTGGCTGAAATTGAGGGACTTGAGCAGAAATCAGATTCAGAGGTTGAAGAAGGACTGCTGATGCTGTTGGATTCTGACCTCCCTGCACTCAAAGTGGATTTTCTGGAGCTACAGAACTCGAAATGGCGTGCTTCCAATTGCGTTGGAAAGTAGACATCCAGGTCTTTCCAGCAATATATAATAGTCCATACTTTGGCCAAGAATAGACGACATAAACTGGCGTTCAACGCCAGCTTTCTACCTAAATCTGGCGTCCAGCGCCAGAAAAGGAGCCAAAACCAGAGTTGAACGCCCAAACTGGCACAAAAACTGGCGTTCAACTCCAAGAAGGACCTCTACACGTGCAACACTCAAGTCCAGCCCAAGCACACACCAAGTGGGCCCCAGAAGTGGATTTATGCATCAATTACTTACTCATGTAAACCCTAGTGACTAGTTTATTATAAATAGGACCTTTTACTATTGTATTAGGCATCTTTGGTCTCAGTTTTAATCCATTATTCATCTTAGGAGACTATTGATCATGTTTTAGGGGACTGGCCATCTCGGCCATGCCTGAACCTTCACTTATGTATTTTCATACGGTAGAGTTTCTACACTCCATAGATTAAGGTGTGGAGCTCTGCTGTTCCTCAAAGATTAATGCAAAGTACTACTGTTTTCTATTCAACTCATCTTATTTCGCTTCTAAGATATCCATTCGCACCCAAGAACGTGATGAAGGTGATGATTATGTGTGACGCTCATCACCATCCTCCCCTATGAACACGTGTCTGACAAACACTTCCGTTCTACATGAAATAAGCTAGAATGAATATCTCTTAGATCTCCTAACCGGAATCTTTGTGGCGTAAGCTAGAATGATGGCGGCATTCAAGAGAATCCGGAAGGTCTAAACCTTGTCTGTGGTATTCCGAGTAGGATTCAATGATTGAATGACTGTGACGAGCTCCTAACTCGCGATTGCAGGGCGTTAGTGACAGACGCAAAAGGATAGTAAATCCTATTCCAGCATGATCGAGAACCGACAGATGAATAGCCGTGCCGTGACAGGGTGCGTGAGCATATTATTCACTGAGAGGATAAGATGAAGCCATTGGCAAGGGTGATGCCTCCAGACGATTAGCCGTGCCGTGACAGGGCATTGGATCATTTTCCCGAGAGATGACCGAAAGTAGCCATTGACAGTGGTGATGTATCACATAAAGCCAGCCATGGAAAGGAGTAAGACTGATTGGATGAAGATAGCAGGAAAGCAGAGGTTCAGAGGAACGAAAAGCATCTCCATTCGCTTATCTGAAATTCCTACCAATGATTTACATAAGTACCTCTATCCCTATTCTATTATTTATTATTTGAAAAATCCATAATTATTTTATATCCGCCTGACTGAGGTTTACAAGGTGACCATAGCTTGCTTCATACCAACAATCTCCGTGGGATTCGACCCTTACTCACGTAAGGTATTACTTGGACGACCCAGTGCACTTGCTGGTTAGTTGTATCGAAGTTGTGACAGACAATAAAACTAGATCAGAGCACCAGGCCTTTGAAGCCATGGATATGTATCACAATTTCGTGCACCAATTCCCTTGCTCCAATCTTTGCCTCCTAAATCTGAAATCACTTAACAAACATATCAAGGCATCTAATGGAATCAAGGTGAATTAAATTTAGCTATTTCAAGACCTCAAAAGCATGTTTTCACTCTTAAGCACAATTAAAGGAGCAGTTATAAAACCATGCTATGTCATTGAATAAATGTGAGGAAAGGTTATCAAAATGCTCTAAATTCATCACAAGATAAATCCTACAAATGGGGTTTATCAGTTCTCCTAGTACCCTAAAATCAACCTTCCACTATGCTGCATGCCTATGAAAATTATTAAAGTTCCTTGGCGATAAGCTCGGATGACTGATAAACCACTATTTTATGATTTATATTGTGTTTAATTGTGTGGTTTTATCATGATCCTTACCCACTTATTCATTAAATTAGCATGCATTTAGATTTCCTTCCTGAATTTATTACATGTTTGAAAACTGCTTCCTAGAGACTTTAATTATTTATTTTTAATTCTCCTTTATTCCATTCGATGCTGTGATCTGTGTGTTGAGTGTTTCAGACTTTACAAGGCATAAATGAGTTGGAGATTGGAAAGGAAGCTAGCAAAAATGGAAGGAACACAAGAATTTGAGGAGATAACCAGCGAGAAGTGACGCGGTCGCATGGCTCACGCGACCGCGTGAAGGAGAGCAAATCGCAGTGATGCGGCCGCATGGCTCACACGGCCGCGCGGATTGGAAAAGCTCAGGCGACGCGGTAGCGTGGACGACACGAACGCGTGGCAAGGAAAAACGCGAATGACGCGTCCGCATGGATGATGCGATCGCGTGACATGTGCGATCTGCATAATCTGCAGAATTCGTTGGGGGCGATTTTGGACCTTAATTCGACCCAATTTTCGGCCCGGAACAGCAGACTAAAGCCAGAGAATATGCAGAAACAAAGGAGAACATTCATTCTATACAGTTAACAGTTTTAGATCTAGTTTTACTCCCTTAGGTTTTTCTCTCTAGGTTTTAGAATTTTAATTTTCAATTGGTCTTAGCATTGGAACATTGAGAAGAGTTATTTCCTCATCAAGACTTTGTCATTCTAGTTCGTTCTCTTAACTTGGTTTTATTCTTCCATGTTCTTTGCTTTGTTCAATTTTGTTATTTGAATACTTTTATGACTATTTAATACAAGAATTATTTCTTCCATTTTAATCTATTTCTCCATTCTAATAATCATGTCTTCCTTCAATTCCCTTTCATGTGTTATAGATTTATTATTTACAATGAGTGAGTAGTTTCTTCACTTGATGGGGAGTTGATTAAAAGGAACTCTTGAGTTGGAAGGATTGAAAGAAAAATTGTAATTGGGTTAACCATTGGATTGTATCTAATCGCTAACGCCAATCCCTTTGAACTAAGTGGGTTGCAACTTGTGAACAGATCCAGCATTCCAACTTGTTTGACTTTTCTTTACCTAGTAAAGGATAACCAAACAGAACAACCATTAATTACAATTTAATCTTAAAATCACTCCATCAACAATAGAAGTTCCAACTAATCAACTTCCAGTCAAGGCTTTTATTCATTTTATTTAAATTCCCTCAATTTAATTTTCAATTTACTTAACTCAACTTCTTGGAACATCTGATTAATAAAATAGCACACTTTCTGCAACTCGTTGGGAGACGACCTGGGACTTAAAACTCCCAGTAACTTTTAATTTAAACTCTCTGTGACATATTTCTAAATTGATAGGTAGATTTTCGGTGAGTTAAGAACTATACTTGCAACGTAACCATATTAATAATTTTTAATTCACCAGCTTCTGCATCTCATCAATTTTTGGCGCCGTTGCCAGGGAGTTGCAATAGAGTGCTAAATTTATTAATTAGAATTTATTTCTTCGCATTTTATTTTATTTTGCTACTATGAGCTGCAGTTTTCTTCTGTCAAATGACGCGTTCACTTCTTGATCCGCGCTTGCTAATATTCGATCCTGAAATTGAAAGGACTATTTCACGAATAAGGCGAGAACAGCATCGGTTAGCCCGCTCTGAGGGCGGATCTGAAAGTGAACTTGAGGAAGAAACCAGCCCCCGTTCTACTGATTCGGTTGTTTTACGTGCAGAAGATATGTCAGCTAGGAGAGTTACCATCCAGGAGGAAGGAGCCCCTGATTTTACAATGCAACCGTTCCAAGCGCATCATCCAGCGGTAGCTACAGATTTTGAAATAAAGACTGCACTGCTAAATTTGATACCCAAGTTTCATGGCCTACCTGCTCAAGAGCCTATCAAGCACTTGAGAGATTTTCAGGCAGCCTGTTCTACTGTCAGGCGTGATGGCACTGATGAAACTTCAATTTTGCGGAAAGCTTTTCCGTTTTCTCTTGAGGGAAAGGCAAGGGAGTGGTACTACACTCAACCTCTAGCAAATGTATCCAACTGGGATACACTCAGAAAGGAGTTTTTGGAGAATTCTTTCCATCTGAAGTCACTGATAAACTGAGGAAGGATATTTCCACAATTGTTCAGGATGACAATGAAACTCTCTTTGAATACTGGGAGCGCTTCAATAATCTTCTGGAAGCATGCCCCCACCACATGATTGACAAGATCGTGGTACTCAGTTATATCACACAGGGTATGAGGCCCCAAGATAAGACCACATTAGAAAGTGCCAGCAATGGGTCTATGAAGAAGTACAAGACCACGGATGAGGCTTGACAATTGATCAGTGATTTAGCTGAATCTACTAGGAACCACAGACAGAAGCAGGGCCGTTCAAAAGCTGTCGCAGAAGTATCCTCAAGCAGAGAGACTGCTGCTTTAACTCAAAGCATCTGTGAAATGACCAACTTGCTGAAGCAAATGCAATTGAATCAACAACAAGCTCAGCAAGCTCAACCTCCTCCACCACAGAAAACCCAACAACTAGTCCCACAAAGAATTTGTGGAATTTGTGCGGATTATAGCCATTACACTGATGAATGCCCGCAGCTCCAACAAGAAGACAACATGGTGGCATCCACTCACAACTTCTATGACCGCCCCAACCAAGGGTACAATCAAAGTGGAAATAATAACCATAGATGGCAGGACAATTCAAACCAGAATTGGAGGGACAACAATAACAGAGAAGGCAGAGATAATCAGGGAAATCAGATGTGGAATAATAACAACAACAGGCAGCAAAATCAACCATACAGAGCACCGCACCTGAGGCAAAACCAAGGACCACAGAACAATCAACAGCAGACCTCTCAATTTACTCATTCTTCTTTATCTTCTAATGAAGAGCTACTACAATCTTTTGAGCGAAGACAACAGACAATGGAAAATAACATCATGAATAGTATTAATGCCAGTCTGAATAGTCTCACCTCTACTCTGCAAGCTTTTATGACACAGCTTAGATCAACACAAAATTCCAGTAACCAACCTTCAAGCACCACTGGAATTCCCTCTCAACCATTACCCAATCCAAAGGGAGGCATTAATGCCATCACCCTGACGTCCAAAACCACACTGCAGGAGAGGAATCAGGAGGAACCAAGCTCACTAGAATACGCCTCAGCTGAAGAGGTGGTAGAAATAGAAGATGTTGAAGAGAAAGAGGATATACAGGACATAGCTGAAGAAGAAATAGCTCAACCACAAGAGGAAGCACCAAAAGGCGCAGACACCACAGAAAATACTACTCATATTCCCTTTCCACAACTTGCAAGGAAGCCTAGGAAGCAGCCGGAACCCGACCCCAAAATGGTAGAAATATTCAAAAAGGTCGAGGTAACTGTTCCTCTTTTTGATGTTATTCAGCAGGTACCTAAATATGCAAAGTTTCTAAAAGACTTATGTATCCATAAAGACAAAATTAATGAATTAGAAACTATTCCTTTAGGTAGTTCTATATCTGCTTTAATGGGAGGATTACCTGAAAAATGTAGTGATCCAGGTCCTTGTATAGTTAGCTGTACTATTGGTGGTGTAGTAATTTATGATTGCATATGCGATTTAGGAGCATGTGTTAGTATAATGCCTTTGTCTATATATGATGTTTTGAGGCTCCCTCCCTTAAAAAGGTCGGCAGCTCATTTTGTGTTAGCAGATAAAAGCATTATTACAGTGGCTGGAGTTGCTGAAGATGTTTTGGTGAACATAAAAGGGCTTACATTTCCCACTGATTTTTATATCTTGGAGATGCCCCATAATGATTCAGATAAGCCATCATCAATCCTACTTGGAAGACCATTCCTGAAGACATCAAAATTCAAATTGGATGCTTTTTCAGGAATATACTCCTTTGAAATAGATGGCCGCATAGTAATCTTCAATCTGAATGGAGTCATTGACAGCCCCCCAAAGGATCGTTCTATCTTCTAGTGTGATGTCATAGATGAAAGTGTAACTGAAGTTCACAAGGAAGAGTTTGAAGAGAGGCACACTGGACAAGGTCCAAGTGTGGGGACCCTCTTAACTGACAGTGAAGGCACTTTGCCATTTTCACAAGCCCCAGATAATCCAGAGCCTGCCCATGATCAAAAGTTAGAATTAAAACTCCTCCCTCCACATCTCAAATATGCGTATCTTGAGGATGAGCAGAAGCTTCCAGTCATTATCGCAAGGGAACTGACTTCTCAACAAGAAGAGCAGTTACTTGATGTACTGAGAAAGCATAAGAAGGCAATTGGGTGGAGTTTGGCAGACATAGTTGGAATCAACCCTCAAGTATGTGAGCACAAAATATTTTTAGAAGAGGGAGCAAGACCTGGCCATCAACCCCAAAGAAGATTGAATCCCACCATCTTGGAAGTTGTCAAAAAGGAAGTGACCAGACTATTGGAAGCAGGTATCATATATCCCATTTCAGACAGTGAATGGTAAGCCCAGTACAAGTGGTGCCCAAGAAGTCTGGAGTCACTACAGTGAAGAGTGAGCATGGAGAGCTCATAGCAACTCGAGTTCAGAATGCTTGGAGAGTCTGCATTGATTACAGGCGTCTCAACCAAGCTACCCGTAAGGATCACTACCCACTTCCATTCATTGATCAAATGCTGGATCGCCTGTCAGGTAAATCACATTATTGCTTTTTAGATGGTTACACAGGTTATTTCCAGATTCATATAGCTCCGGAGGATCAGGAAAAGACTACTTTTACATGTCCTTTTGGGACTTATGCTTACAAGAGAATGCCCTTTGGCCTGTGCAATGCACTAGCTACTTTCCAAAGGTGCATGATGAGTCTTTTCTCTGATCTTATTGAGGACTGTATGGAAGTTTTTATGGACGATTTTAGCGTTTATGGTGATTCTTTTAGCCTTTGCTTAGATGGATTATCTAGAGTATTAGATAGATGTGTTAATACAAACCTTGTATTGAATTTCGAAAAATGCCACTTTATGGTAAAACAAGGGATTGTATTAGGACATGTGTATCTAATAATGGCATTTCTGTAGACCCAGCAAAGGTGAATGTTATTTCTAGTTTACCTTACCCGTCTTCTGTGAGGGAAGTCCGTTCATTCCTTGGCCATGCAGGTTTCTACAGAAGATTTATTAAGGACTTTAGTAAGGTGGCACTTCCTTATCCAGATTACTACAGAAGGATATTGAGTTCGAGTTTAGTGAGGATTGCAAACAAGCGTTTGATAAGCTGAAGACTGCTTTGACTCAAGCTCCAATTGTGAGAGGACCAGACTGGGGCCAGCCGTTTGAAATCATGTGCGATGCTTCCAACCATGCAGTAGGAGCAGCGCTGGCTCAGCGTGAAGGTAAGGATCCTTTTGTTATTGCCTATGCGTCTAAGACTTTAGACACTGCCCAGTACAATTATACTACTACTGAGAAAGAGCTTCTTGCTATTGTTTTTGCTTTGGACAAATTCCTGGCTTATTTACTTGGTACTAGAGTAGTAGTGTATTCGGACCATGCAGCTTTAAAGTATCTATTAGCTAAAAAGGAGTCCAAACCAAGACTTATACGTTGGATACTGCTGTTACAAGAATTTGATTTAGAAATAAAGGATAGGAGTGGTAATCAAAATTTAGTAGCAGACCACTTGAGTCGCCTTGAACATATTAAGGATGATTCTACTCCTATAGATGATAATTTTCCTTTTGATAACCTGCAAGCAGTATCCGAGGTAGTCCCTTGGTATGCACCTGTTGCTAATTATTTAGTCAGCCGCACATTTCCTCCAAATTTTTCTAAGCATCAAAGAGACAAGATGAAAAGCGAGTCTAAATATTATATATGGGATGACCCATATTTATGGAGATGTGGCACTGACCAAATAATTAGATGTTGTGTGCCTCAATCAGAATTCCAGTCCATTTTAGAGGCCTGTCACTCATCTGAGAGTGGAGGACATTTTGGCCCTCAAAGAACAGCTAGAAAGATCTTAGACTGTGGATTATGGTGGCCTACTCTTTTTAGAGACGCTGCTGAGTTTTGTAAATCTTGTCTCCCATGCCAGAAATTCGGTAATATATCCAGGAGGGATGAGATGCCTCAACAATATATGCTTTTCTGTGAAATTTTTGATGTTTGGGGCATTGACTTCATGGGTCCATTTCCAAATTCTAATGGATATTTTTATATATTGTTAGCTGTGGATTATGTTTCCAAATGGGTGGAAGCAATTCCTACCCGCACTGATGATGCTAACACTGTTGTTTCCTTTGTGAGAAACCATATTATATGTCGCTTTGGATCACCACGAGCGATCGTGAGCGATCAAGGCACCCATTTTTGTAACAGGAGACTAACAGGATTGATGAAGAAGCATGGGATAATTCATAAAGTTGCAACATCTTATCATCCCCAAACTAATGGGCAAGCCGAGGTGTCAAACAGAGAAATTAAGCGTATCTTGCAAAAGATAGTAAAGCCACATAGAAAAGACTGGAGCATCAGGCTGCAAGATGCACTGTGGGCATACAGAACAGCATACAAGACACCCATTGGGATGAGCCCCTTCTTCTTGGTTTATGGAAAAGCTTGTCATCTCCCAGTTGAAGTAGAACACAGAGCTTTTTGGGCAGTTAAGGAGTGCAACATGGGAATTGAGAAAGCCGGAGCTGAAAGGAAGTTGCAACTGCAGGAACTGGAGAACCTTCGCCTAGAAGCTTATGAGAACTCCAGAATTTACAAAGAAAAGATGAAGGCTGTACATGATCAGCATATCAAGAAGAAAGAGTTCCTACCTGGGGATTTAGTCCTCCTTTACAAATCTCGACTAAGGCTTATACCAGGTAAGTTGAGATCAAAATGGGAAGGTCTATACAAAGTAGAGAAGGCCGAACCGTACGGAGTTTATCACCTACGCCATCCTTCAGGCTCTGAACTTATTAAGGTTAATGGACAACGCCTGAAGCTATACCATGGCGAGAAAGTGCAGAAAAACAAGGAGCTTGAGATCTTCCTCTTGGAAGATCCCCACATAGCAGAAGATTGAGCTAGTGGAGCATCCAACTTACGGACGTTAAAGCAAAGTGCTAGGTGGGAGACAACCCACCATGGTATGATCGTTCTTTTCTTTGTTTTTCCTATTCAATAACTCTTCTCTGTATTAGTACTTTCGTGCATTTGCATTTACATGTCTTTATATTTCTTCCAAAAAAAAAGGGAACAGAGAGTCACGCTAGAGCGTGGCTGGAGGCGTGCCAATGGCACAAATCGACCCACGCGACCGCGTCGCTGACGCGTCCGCCTCGCATGGGAACCATGGCCTCCCACACGACCGCGTGCCCCACGCGGTCGCGTGCCCTGAATTTTCGACGTAAAAGGGTGCACACTGAAATATTGTGCAAGAGTGGTGCTGGATTGGTGCTGGAAGCACAATCCTTATCACGCGACCGCGTCACCAACGCGGCCGCGTCATCCACTTTCTGACGCACACTCACGCGATCGCGTGACTCACGCGATCGCATCACTCCAATTTTGGCAATTAAATTAATTTGAACAGAGAGTTGTGCTGGAGCGAGGCTGCACTCGCGCCAGAAGCATAACATGGGTCACGCGACCGCGTGACCAACGCGATCGCGTCACCTTACTTGAGGCGCCTTCACGCGAACGCGTGCCCCATGCGGCCGCGTCGCATGCGCCGCACAGCTCAACCTAAATTTCCAGATTATCTTATCTTTCTCTCTTCCCAATCCTAATTTTCCTTTTCTCTCCTTATCCCTTCTTTCCCCCTTCCTCTTTCTATCTCACCTTTCACTCTCTATCTTTCTCACCTCCATTAACAAGGTTTTATTCTCTTCTCCCCTCTCTCTCTTTCTATCATTCTTATTATTTTATATATATTTTCTTCTCTTTTCTTTCTCTTTTCATTATTCATATTTTCCTTCTTTTTCTTTTCCTTTTTACATGGTGTTAGAAATTTTCTTTTGAGTCATCATCCCTCATTATATGCTTGTGGATTGTTGCAAATTGTTTGACATTTATTCTATTTAAGGGATTGCTTGCATGTTCATCTTCATATTTTCTATACCTTATTCACCATGCATGCTATGTGTTTGTGAAAAAGCTCATATGGCATTATGCACTTCTCTATGTTGTTACACTTTTCAATGCTTGCATTTCACAACTTTCCCTTACTATTTTATTAATTGAATTTAATTGTCAATGCAAACATGATGGTTTGTTACAAAGTTTTGCTTGGTCTATGCTACTCATTCCCTTTGCTGGCATGCCAATAAACACCTTGCATTCACTTGTCTTTATCTGCACTAGCTATTTTCCATTGATGGCTTTTCATATGTACTCGAGAGTATGTGTTAATGTCATTTACATTTTACTGTGCATCCTTCAACCTCTTTTCCGTTTCCTTCCTTGCTGTCTATCTCTTTGAATTTAATTTACTTTCTCTTCCCTTCTTTCAGGATGGCCACCAAGAAAGGAAAGGAGAAAGCAACTTCCAAACCACCAGCAAGAAGAGGAACTAAAAGAGCATTAGTGGCAGAGCCTTCTTCAACCGCAGTCAAGCCCTCAACAAAAAGAGTTAAGAGGATAATAAAGGTTGATGAAAAGGAGAAAGCCTTTCCAGCAAAGGGCACTGCGCGATTTCCCAATCGCTACTGTGAGCAGATGTTCCCTATCCTGGCAGAAAGGAACTATAACAATGAATACCTTCTTATCCTCCCGTCCAATATTGCTACCTTTGTTGAGCCGCAAATTGAACGAAGACAATGGGGTTTCCTACGGAGACAGCCAAGGCAGGTCAATCTTTCTTGGGTAGTTGAATTCTACTCCAACTTCTACATGCCGACCCTGAAGTCTGTTTATGTTCGGCAGAAGCAAGTCCCCATCACAGAAGAGGCCATTCAGCAAGCTCTGAATCTTTCCCCTATTCCAGAAGGAATGGACGCCTTTCAAGAAGCCGCACTTAAGCGCCAGAGGTACCAATTTGACTGGGACTCCGTTCTCGGAGTCATCGCATTACCTGGCAGCCGTTGGATCTACAGATACCACCGTACCTGTCCTAAGAGAATCTTGGCTTCAGCACTCACCTTGGAGGCTCGCATATGGGCACAGATCATGTCCCATTACGTCTTCCCGAGCACCCACGAGTCCTCCTTCACTGCGGACATGGCTGTTCTACTATGGTGCATCCTTACAGACCAACTTCTGAATCTCTCAAGACATATCCGGAATGCTATGGGACACATACAAATTGCGGGCAATTTACCTTTCCCCACCATAGTCTCAGATCTTGTCTCAGCAGCCGGAGTCTCCTACAGAGCTGGGGACACCAAAGTCGTGCTTCCACGGGATGATCAGTATGTCCCTAATGGGAAATACCTCAGACTTCCAGTAGCCACTACAAATCTTCCTACTGCTCCAGTTGAAGACAATCCTTCTTCAACACCACAAGCACCTACAACTGATGCATTGCTCCAGCAGATAATCGAACGGTTGGATCGGCAAGAACAGAAAGCTAAGATGAGAGAGAACCGTAACGAGCGCCGATTCAAATACCTCAAGGAGCTACTCAAGGGACACTTCAAGGACTCGGATATCCCGGACTCCACTTCTTTTACCAGCACAGGGAGCCATGACGGCCCCGATTGTGGAGATACTGCTACCAGCCCACCCCTGTTCTTGACAGATGGCACCGAGGACGGTGCAAAGCCTTAAGTGTGGGGTGGTCGGTCAGTACCTGACTTCCAGAGGTAATTTCTCTTCTCTAGCACCAATAATTAGGATATGTTAGTTAGATTTTCTTTCCTTTATAAAATAAAATAAATTGCATAGGTTAGAATAGTTGCATGCATGTTCCACTTGATTGAAAAGACAATAAGTTTCTTTTAAGACTCTATCTTTGGAACAAAATTTCACTAATTTTTCAAAAATTTTTATGATAAATTTGCTTGAGTTGTATTTGGAACATAATATTTGAGCTAAAGAACACACAACCTGTGAAATATTTGAGCCTTTATGTATGGTTACATTATTTAACCATAATTATTTCATTTCTGTGTGTTTACTTCTTTATGATTGTGATCTATATTTTGTTTTATCTTATATGTCCAATATTTATTATATTTACATGCTTGCACGTGATTGAGGCCATTATTTGTTTAAACCCACTTAGCCAAATTGAGCCTACCCTTTTCAATTACCTTTGTTAACCACTTTGAGCCTTTAAATCCCATTTGTTCGATATTTTACCACATTACTAACCTTAAGCCGAAAAACAATTGTATATCCCAAATTGAATCTTTGGTTAGCTTAAGATAGAATTGTGTGTGCTAGTTAAGTATGGGAAATTGTGGGAACAAAAGTTGTTAAGGGAATGTGTCATGAAAATTTAAGGGGAATTTGGATACCTACTCATGTGAAAATATAAGAATGAAAAATCTATGTGCATTGATAAGCTTTATTTATTTTAATGTAAAAAAATGAAAAATAAATAAGGGGATAAAATTACCCCAATGTTAAATTCAGAATTCAAAGATCAGTGCACATATGATAGAATCAAAATACGAAGTTGATACATGAGTAGGGATTGAAAAAGGGAACTCTGGGTAGCTAGGTATAAACTTTAAAGATCACATTAAGTGAATACAAGTTAGGTTGGAGTTTGGGTTAATTAAAGATTCAATTTATTAGCTCACTTGACCAAATATACACCCCTACCTATACCTTAGCCCCATTACAACCTTGAAAAGACCTCATGATGTTTGCATTAGTATATTAACTGTTGTTGATTGGTTAGGAGAAGAACAAAAGTTAGAAAGCATGATTAGAGGAGGATAGAGTGATTATCCTATATACTAGAGATTAGAGCGTACATACATTATCAGTGAGGGTTCAGTGCTTGAATTTTCATGTTCCCCGCTTTCATGAGCTATCTTCTTGCACTTTTATCTGTTTTATTGTATAATGATAAAATTAGTGGAATTTGATTTGTAATTGTTTTGAAGAGCTTATTCACTTTTGATCAAGTGGACAAGAATGATATAGTTGCATTTATTTATATACATATAGGCTTGCATTGCATTTCATGAGTTTCTACATGTTCATGCTCACTTCTTTATCACCTTCAATTAAGCATGAGGACATGCTAATATTTAAGTGTGGGGAGGTTGATAAACCACTATTTTATGATTTATATTGTGTTTAATTGTGTGGTTTTATCATGATCCTTACCCACTTATTCATTAAATTAGTATGCATTTAGATTTCCTTCCTGAATTTATTACATGTTTGAAAACTGCTTCCTAGAGACTTTAATTATTTATTTTTAATTCTCCTTTATTCCATTCGATGTCGTGATCTGTGTGTTGAGTGTTTCAGACTTTACAAGGCATAAATGAGTTGGAGATTGGAAAGGAAGCTAGCAAAAATGGAAGGAACACAAGAATTTGAAGAGATAACCAGCGAGAAGTGACGCGGTCGCACGGCTCACGCGACCGCACGAAGGAGAGCAAATCGCAGTGACGCGGCCGCTGGCTCACGCGGCCGCGCAGATTGGAAAAGCTCAGCCGACGCGGTAGCGTGGACGACGCGAACGCGTGGCAAGGAAAAACGCGAATGACGCGTCCGCATGGATGACGCGATCGCGTGACATGTGCGATCTGCATAATCTGCAGAATTCGTTGGGGGCGATTTTGGACCTTAATTCGACCCAATTTTCGGCCCGGAACAGCAGACTAGAGCCAGAGAATATACAGAAACAAAGGAGAACATTCATTCTATACAGTTAATAGTTTTAGATCTAGTTTTACTCCCTTAGGTTTTTCTCTCTAGGTTTTAGAATTTTAATTTTCAATTGGTCTTAGCATTGGAACATTGAGAAGAGTTATTTCCTCATCAAGACTTCGTCATTCTAGTTCGTTCTCTTAACTTGGTTTTATTCTTCCATGTTCTTTGCTTTGTTCAATTTTGTTATTTGAATACTTTTATGAATATTTAATACAAGAATTATTTCTTCCATTTTAATCTATTTCTCCATTCTAATAATCATGTCTTCCTTCAATTCCCTTTCATGTGTTATGAATTTATTATTTACAATGAGTGAGTAGTTTCTTCACTTGATGGGGAGTTGATTAAAAGGAACTCTTGAGTTGGAAGGATTGAAAGAAAAATTGTAATTGGGTTAACCATTGGATTGTATCTAATCGCTAACGCCAATCCCTTTGAACTAAGTGGGTTGCAACTTATGAACAGATCCAGCATTCCAACTTGTTTGACTTTTCTTTACCTAGTAAAGGATAACCAAACAGAACAACCATTAATTACAATTTAATCTTAAAATCACTCCATCAACAATAGAAGTTCCAACTAATCAACTCCAAGTCAAGGCTTTTATTCATTTTATTTAAATTCCCTCAATTTAATTTTCAATTTACTTAACTCAACTTCTTGGAACATCTGATTAATAAAATAGCACACTTTCTGCAACTCGTTGGGAGACGACCTGGGACTTAAAACTCCCAGTAACTTTTAATTTAAACTCACTGTGACATATTTCTAAATTGATAGGCAGATTTTTGGTGAGTTAAGAACTATACTTGCAACGTAACCATATTAATAATTTTTAATTCACCAGCTTCTGCATCTCATCAATGACCCATCCTTGACGTTGCCATCTTATGTTCAGAGTCTTCGATCAGCTGACTCTTATTGACAAGCTCTGTGAAATTCTGTATTTCCAATGGGACCAATAAATGCATCAGCTCGTTGCGAAGTCCTCCTTCGTACTTCAAACACTTCCATTCTTCAAAATCTTCTGGGTTTCCCTGACAAATCTTCAAAAATCGGCACAAATCCTCAAATTTTCGAGTATATTCTTCCACTGACATATTTCCCTGTGTTAACTGCATCAGTTCTATTTCTTTAGCATCACGAATAGATCTAGGAAAATACTTTTTATAAAATTCTTCTTTAAAAGTTTCCCAGTCAATCTCTTCCACCTCTTGCCTCAACAAGTGTTGCACTCTATGCCACCAACGTTTAGCTTCTCCCTCTAGCATATAGGTCGTAAACTCCACGTATTGTCTTTCTAGTACATGTTACGCTCGCAATGACTTCTCAATACCACGAAACCAATTGTCAACTTCAGTTGCAACAAGTGTCCCCTTAAACTTGGGCGGATTCACCTTCAGAAAGGTTGCTAGTGTCATAGGGTTATCGTGGTTTCTAGCTCCATCATTATCATTACCGTCTCCACCACACTCACCATTGTGTCCCCCGTTATGATCTTCATTCCTTTCTCCTAAATGGTCAATTGCTCGTGTTGTCGCAATTGTCGTTTCACGCACAACCTCAGCCGTGGTGTTCATCACAGCTATAAAAGCATCTACACCCATCGTCGGTTCCTCTATAGGGTTCGCACCATGCCTACCACGTCCTCGTCCCCGTGCAGCCATCAAGATCCTGTTCACACCCAACATGCAATATTAAGGTGATCGGTCTTAACATTTCAGGAAAAGTGTGAATAGTCTCTAAAATAGAAACACAGCGACAGTCATGCAATTCATATCACAAGGACATCCTATATGCATGAAACACAACTCAGAGAATGCAATGAAGCATGATTCAGTCCATATCGCCAGGCTTTAATAGGAACGAACTGCTCTGATACCAAATTGTAACAACCCAATTCCCAGTAAGTCATGATCATACTGGAAATCAAGTTTCACCAATTTGCTCACCTAAAACTTTAGCTATTTATTATTAAGCATGTAATCGTATTAATGCACTATCGAATTTTTTGGAGAAAAACTTTTATTTTATAAAAGGATTTGCGAGGACAGCTAACTAAACACACACAAGCCATATAGGGAATCAAATAAAACAAACACAAGGCCAACATACATATAAAGGTACTGTCATATATATATATATATATATATATATATATATATATATATATATATATATATATATATATATATATATTGTAAGTTAGCATACAACCATTCGCATCTTGCTACTATGTACAAATCAACACTCCAGGCCCTGGTCCATATAAGAAACCTTTAAGCTAGCGCCCGAAACTAGCCTAGTCAACTATGCACACCCTATTCTCTCAGTGAATCTAATCAAAAGTGAGAGAATAACACAAAAGCTAGGCTAACACAAAAAACTATCAAAAGGCTCAAACTCAGCTCCCAGGCATCAGCTATCATCGTCAGAGGAGATCACAATCACGTCAGAACACTCCTCAGGATCCTCGTCCTCGTCATAAAAAATCTCTATAATCTCAGGAGGGGCACTAGCACTCGTACTACTAGTCTGACCAGCACTCGCCGGTCCACTAATAGAGGCGGAGAGCGGCTCCTCAGAAGATGGCTCGGATGACTTTACTGAGATGTGCTCTACTAGGTTGTCCTCCTTTGGTATAGGCTCTAGAATATGCTCCTCCATGGGCTCAGGCTTAAGGTCCACCTGATCCACAGGCTAATCGAGATGCTGGTGAGGCACCGGCCCATCAAGAAACGGGTGAAATGGAGCATCCGGGTGGTGCCACTATAGCGGGAACTCGTAGGACAAGTCGGGGTTAAACTGTGGAGTGTCAATCGGGTGACAGAAGGGGTGATCACGCAGAATGTACATATAGGTTCTAATCTCAACACCTACTATGTAAAACCTATGATGTACAATGTCTTCATAGATATAGGGAGGGTCCATCTCATAAAATATAACTCCAGTCTCCATTTGAAGGGGAGGAAGAAAAGGAATAAGAACTGGGGGGTTCTTAGTAGGGTCAGGGGTAGTTAGTTTAGTCAAGGTTTCTGCAATTCACGTAATTCACAATAAAATATACAAGAATCACAGAGAAGTATCTAATTACCCCCAATTCAGAGTAATAGTAAGGAACGCATAAACACAGGAAGACAATCACAAACAATTTCACCGTATCAAGTAAAATACAAAAACACAACAAGGATGATGCATGTCTAGTCCTATCGCACGTAATGAGCTCATTTGTCGGTTTCGACCCGCACTCGACGTAATCCGACTCGCAAGTCAGATAAGGTATTCCAGCGGCATAACCTCTGCAAGGTTTCAACCTCTTGCAGGCGCTTATTCTCCAGCTGAAGTATGTGCCCCTTACTCCTGGAAGCCATTCCATATACACGGACATCCTCGTACAACCATTCACACATAAAGCCCATGGCTTAACATTTTCACATCAGCACCTTAACTATTTATTTTTAAAGTTCACTAATACTTCTCCGAACGAAATCCTTAAGTAAAATTCAAAATATAAGCCCTTTTCTTATTTAAATCAAATTTAAAACATAATATTTTTCTTAAATAATTTAAATTATAAAATAATTCTTTTCTAAATAAATCAAACTCAAAATATATACTTTTCTTAAATGACTTAAATCCGACATATAACTATTTTCTTAATAAATCGAAACTCAAATAATACAGGTTCTCAAATTCAATATTTTTCTTCTAAATAAAATTTCAAATAAATTCTTAAGACTTAAAACAAAATTTCGGCGGCATTCCCTCTAAAACCCGGACTTGCCATCCTTCTCGGGTTCCTTCCGAACCATTTTCCACACTCTTTTCAAATTATTTTCAATAGATCAAATCAGACAAATTATAACATTTTCAAATTATCCTATCATAATCCAGAAATCAAATTCATCAGAATAACTCAGTTCCCGGCTGCACTAAAACCCTCTGAACCTCAAACTTTTCACAAATATCAGTATATCACAAAATTCAATATAAATTCAATCAAATTCAATCAACAAGTAATCACGACATCAATTCACTTGTCCAATACTAATTTAACCGATGAAAATTTACCAAAACCCACCCTTCGTATGAAATCAAAATACTCAAAACTCTGGTGAAGACTTCTGACCGAGCCGTCGAAGAAGAAAACATCTGGAATCGTCTGTGCCTCCTTGAACTCCAGTTGGCTGAACTCAAGGGGTAAGGGAGTTACATTACCATCGACTTTCACCAATCAAAAGTGACGCCAAGACGTAGAGGAGGAGGATACGAACACTTTTACCGGATTAGATTTTTTATTGAAGTTACGAATTTAAAGAAATTGGAATCAAAAAGTTTAAGAGGTTCTTGATTTTCTCTCTCTCACTCTCGGTACTTCTCTTCTCACCGTGCTTGAAAATGAAACCAAATAAAGCTAGTAGGTAATGGTTAATATGATGTAGAAGGATTAAGTGTCATGCTTACAATAATAAGTAGTTAGGTGTCATCACAAGCTTCTTTCTTTTTTCTTCTTTTGGTCAACAATGATGATGATGATGATGATGATGATGATGATGATGATGATGATGATGATGATGATGATGATGATGATGATGATGATGATGATAATAAGGTTAAATATGTATGAGTTACTAACATAAATGACATTAGTAACTTAGGAATCAAAAGATATTTTACGAAGGATTAGCAATTCTAAGCTCATCAAGAAATATCAATAATTAATTTTTTATCGGCAAAATCGAACTTGATCATAATATTAATATTATTAACAAAGCTCCATTATAATTAGAGCAAGTAAAATAAATAAATGATATAATAATTAAATTATATTACCATTTATTTTACTTCGGAGTTCGAAGTCGACTCGTCAAAATAAAACTAATCGCTTTTAAAATATTATTTTAAGAAAAACTCGCATTAGTGCAAAAATTAGAGTTGTTACACTCAACGAGGTGTCTCTCGACCTGCATCTGAAAAATAACAGAATTTTGTATGGAATGAGAATCAGAGACTCTCAGTATGGTAAAGGTGCCTACATAGATAATATATTCGGTTTCGGAAAAGGCACAGACATTCCTAGAACTACGACACTTAGTTTAAGCGTCAAATTTATTCTAAACCAATAATATCGTCATCCATCTAAGGGATTCTAGCTCTAATCTACCTCATCACTTTTAGTCTTCGTATTTCAAACAAATAATATCGTCATCTATCTAAGGGATTCTAGCTCTAATCTACCTCTTCACTTTCTATCTTCCTTAAACCTTCTAATCACCGGGTGAAAATACCCTCGTCATACTTCCACCATATGAGGGGTCTCTCAGATACGTATACATACAATTCAAATAAATAAGACACAGATAAGGTACAGATACAACAAATAGAGCAAGTAGCAGATAAGCATAGTTAAGCAGTTAGACAAACTAAAATAATGCACACTCAAGCAAAACATATGCATATGATTTATGCCTGTCTTATGGCTAATGAGTCTCATCTGTCGATTATATAGCCAATCCGACATGTTTTGGTAGCTAACCCTTGATAGAAACACCACATCACGGAGCAAGTGGGACTAAGCCACAATCCCTTACATACTACCCACTTAACCCAGAGCAAGTGGAATAACCTGCTACTACTACATACTGCTCAGGCGGGAGTTTACCAGCTCAACCCAAAGCAAGTGGAATAAACCACTACTGCTGCTACGATCCAGTTGTTTCAATCACTGATCCAGGGCAAGTGGAACAAATTAAAACCCTTGCTACTACCCAGGTATCTCAATTACTAAATTCATCCTCAATATCATTTTCAATTCATTCAAAATTCATAATTAAAATCTGTAAAATTGCGTAAGTTAATAAATAAATAATTAATAAAATTAATTATGAGTCAATGATATTAGGAAATTAAATTTTATAATTTGAAGAGTTAAAAATATTTAAAAACAAATTTTAACATTAATTTAAAAGAATTTGACCTAAAATTGGGCCAACGAGCCAAATCGTTTGAATCGTACCCGTTTTGGGCCCAAGATGTAACGGCCTAGCTTTTAGCCTCGAAGAAACAGCACTTTTCGGGATCAAACGGAATTTTTATGGAATTTTTAGGAATTTTAGTGCATATAAGCACCTCTGCTGCACAGGTGTTGTGTCATCAAGCTGCTGAGTCAGCAGTTTGACTACACTAGACACCTCTCCTAATCTAAGCAGGCACGTCGTGAAAAGTTGCGTTTTCAAGCCACTTCGAGTCCGAATTTTAAAATTCTGATTTCTGTGGTTAGTCTCTATGTGATGAGCCGGTCTCGAATTTTGAGAGAAAAATTATATTAATATAATATTCGTATATTATTATTTTATTTGGAATATTTTATTATTATTTTCTCTACTATGGTTAATGTTCATCTATGTTTAGTAATATAATAACTGAGCTAGAAAATCTACCGGTAATGGATAATACCAGCATTCTTAGATGAACTTAGCAATGCTAATGCTTCATCATATATCTTTTATTCTCATGATTATCTTGTTACTAGTATCATTTATACTAGTAAAGCTCATGCTTATCCTTTAGTAGTGTAATCTGATGTATCTAGTTTTAGTAATTATCTCCAGAATAATATTTTATTATTAAACTCTGATGAGTCAACACCCAGTGACACATGGCTCTCCCAGAGTTAGCCACCACATGTTTCCTTTCTTTCTCTCCAAACCAAGCTTTCTTAAGAAAAAAGTAAGAAACACTTGTATTCTAATACATCTAGCTTTAGTAATTATCCTTTCTTGAGATATTTTTACACCAAAATTTAGGATAATGCTTATCCTAACCCCACAAATCCCTAGGCTCATCATTACCATCAAATTTTCTTCCAAACAAGCTAGAATTTTCGAAATTCTTGAGAGAGAAATGGAAGAACTTCCATGAAAACTTCCATGAAAGCTTCAAGCTTCTTTCTCCATTCTTTCTCAAACTAAAACCCCTATCAAAAATCTAATCCGACCAAAGTGTTCACCTCTTCATCCTCTTCATTTCTATGACAATTTTCAAGGATTAAATCAAGGATCTCTTGTTCACTCACCATAAGCTCTAAGAAAACGTGATTTCTAGCTGCCTTAATGCGTAAAAGTGCTTTTTGAAGCTTGTTCTTGGTTTATATCTTGGCAGCTGCAAAGGAGGTAAGGTTTGGTAAATTAATCAATGATTGAATATTTTCTTGAAGTGTTAAATCAGATCTTGTTGCTTGAGGCTTGATTTTGAGTGTTTGTGTGATGGTTTGACCATGAAATCTTGTTCTTTAATGCTTGGAAATCAAGTTTTTGATGGTTCTGAAGTTGTTTTTGTTGCTGGAAAATGTGGCTTTCCAGCCATGAAATTCATGATATTTGATGTGTTTTTGATGTGTATTTGATGGCTGAAATGTTGCTCTTTGGTTTGGTCAAAATCAGGTAAAAATCGGTTACCGAAAAGTTTGAAAAACTGGTTGAAAATCAAGCTGAAATTTGATGAACTTTTGGAAAAATATTTTTGGTTTTTGGAAGGATGTGAAAACGTTTATTTGATGATTTTGAGGTCAAAATACAATTATTAAAAAGTTTGGGGTTGAAAGTTAATTAAAGAAAAGTTAAGGGGCTCAAGTGCAAATATTAAAAGTTAAGGGGTCAAAATGTAATTTCTAAAAAGTTCAGGGGTCAAAATGCAATTTTTGAAAGTTGAATAAAATATTATTATTTTAATATTAAAATAGTAAAATTATTATTTTATTAATAATAATAAAATATTGACAAAAAGGCAGTTTTCTCTAAAAGCTTTAGGAAAGTAGTTTTGAATCTAGAATTTCCTAATTCTCTTTATTAAATACCTAAGGAAAGGTATAAGAAAGGGTATAGAAGTATGTAAAGTAATGAAACAAGATTTAGAAGCTTGTAATCATGTTAGAAAGAGAGGGAGTTAAAAGCTAAATAGTAGTGTGCTGTTGTAATGTTGTGATGTATACAGAGAATTATGAAATGAGATCACTGAGATGTTGTGATGCTTGATTTATGATTGTGGAAAGATGATAAAGAAGATAACAAGTGCAGAATCAAAAGTCAAAGAGAAGAGAGGAAAAGAGGATAAAGATAAAGAGTTAAGTCTTATGGCATGATATTCTATTGTATGTTCATCTGCTGCTTTTCCATTGGCCCTAGAGGTCCTATAGGCCAAAGTTCACCTACAGAGCATTGTTATTCCTGTAGGCCGAAGTTCACCTACAGTGAATATCAATTGTGTATTGACGTTAGGATTTTTTGCCAATAAAGAATGTCATAAAAACAGTCGCGTTGTAGATATAGTCTCTAAATCGACAAAAATCCCTTCGTACAAACGTTTTGGTTGTCACAAGTAACAAACCCCTTTTTAAATTGATAACCGAGTATTAAACCTCGGGTCGTCTTCTCAAGGAATTGCAGGGAGGTATGTTCTTATTATTGGTTATGAAAAAAAAGTATGTTTTGGGGTTTTATTAATGTATAAGATAAGAAGCAACAATAGTAAATGGCAGAGGAAATAAAATAATAATAATAAAAATAAACTCTTGGCAAGGTATTAGAAATTGGAAGTCCGGACTTAGTTATCCTGAGTTACTAATTTCTTAACCAAAGCCAAGAATGTAGAAAGCTAAATTAAAATCACAAATATCTGGAATACCTCAGATAAAATACATTCAAAGTAGTAAAATCTAACATGGAAAAGTTCATACGCCAATTGGACAACATAAGTCAAATACAAATAAAAGCATTAGAGTATCTGAAAGTAAAAGAGAAATATGAAGAAAAAGGAATATTGAACCTGGATCGAGAGTCACTCTTAAAAACTAAGAGATATCCTAAATCCTAATCCTAAGAGAGAGAGAGAGAGAGCCTCTCTCTCTAAAACTACATCTAAAACATGAAAAGTGGATTATGAGAGCCTCCTCATGAATAGATGCAGTCCCCCACTTTATAGCCCCTAATCTGTGTTTTCTGGGCCGCAAACTGGGTCAGAAACAGTCCAGAATTCACTGGTTTCGAATTTTGCCACGCTGGATTTCCGTCACTGCGACGCGGCCGCATGGATCACGTGGTCGCATTGCCTAGCTTCAGGGAAACTATAAGATATTATATATCAAATCGAAGTCCCAGACGTTAGCTTTCCAACGCAACTAAAACTGCGTCATTTGGACCTCTGTAGCTAAAGTTATAGCCGTTTGAGTGCGAAGAGGTCAGGCTGGACAGCTTAGCAATTTCTCTAACTTCTTGTATTCCTTCCACTTTTGCATGCTTCCTTTTCATCCTCTGAGCCATTCCTGCCTTGTAATCTCTGAAATCACTTAACACACATATCAAGGCATCTAATGGTAATAAGAGAGGATTAATATTAGCAAATTAAGACCAAAGAAGCATGTTTTCAATCAAAGCACATAATTAGGAAGGTAAATGTAAAACCATGCAAATATTATGAATAAGTGGGTAAAGAGTTGATGAAATCCACTCAATTGAGCACAAGATAAACCATAAAATAGTGATTTATCAACCTCCCCACACTTAAACATTAGCATGTCCTCATGCTAAGCTCAAGAGAAGCTATAAAGATGAAGAGGAATCGTAGAATGTATGAAATGCAACCTATCTATATGAATGCAACTAAATGCAAAATATTTCTACCTACTTGGTTAAAAGTAAACAAATATTTAAAGAACAAATATGAACTGGATTTCACTAATTCAAATTACAAAATAGAGTACAAATAGACTTGCAAGAAGAAAATAGCTCATGAAAGCCGGAAACCAAGAATCGAGCATCGAACCCTCACTGGAAGTGTATACACTCTAATCACTCATGTGTTTAAGGTTCGATTCTCTCAATTCTTTACTATCCTTGCTTTCTAAGGCTTGCTCTTCATCTAACAATCAACATAAATTTGATGCACAAATACACATATCAAGAGGTCTTTTAAGGGTTGTAATGGGGTTAGGGTCAAGGTAGGATTGTATTTGGTCAAGTGGACTAAAATCTGAATCCTTAATTAATCTTAAACTTTCCACCTAACTTTAGACAATCCATGTAATCATAATACCACATCTAACTATCCATTAACCATGTTTTCCACATATTCATGCATTCTAATTTCAAGTACAACTCATATGCATTGCTTTCACTACTTACTTTGGGGCATTTTGTCCCCTTTTATTTGCTCTTTTTCTTTTCTTTTTTTTTATTTTTCTTCTTCTTTTTTTTTTCTTTTTTTATATATATATATTTTTTTTATTTTTCTCAATGCATATGATTAAAGTATTAAATGCATGAACATATTCTCAACATTCTTTCACATTTTCAGAAAATTCTAACATACTCAATTCTCAAACCAAATGTTTCCAAACCCACTTTTCCCCACACTTAATTCATGAGCACTCTCACTAGTCTAAGCTAACCAAGGATTCAAATTTAAGGACATTATTATTTTCCGCTTAGAGTTAATGATGTGCTAAAGTAAAGAACAAAGGGGTATAATAGGCTCAAATTGGTTTGCAAGGGATAATGAAGGGTTAAGGCCATATGGGTATGTAAGCTCAGTGAAACAAAGACCTCAATCATATAAGTGTATGCATACATCAAACCATGGAAATATAGAATCAAGCAAGACAAAGATCACAATTTTAGAGAGAAAAACACACTAAAACAAAATATTGGTTGGTAAAATGCAACCAATTCAAATAGGCTCAAAGATCTCACAGGTTTTGTGTGTTCGAGCTCTAAACCATGTTCCAATATAATATTTCTTCAAACAAGTGTAACAAAAAATTTTATTCAAATTAGTGAAATACTTTAAAAGGTTTCTTGAAAAAGAAAATATTACTTTAACCAAGTGGTAAAATATGCAAAAATCAAACAAATATGCAATCAATCATGCAAATGCAACAATGAACAAACAAACAAAGAAAATAAAACAATGGTGTTGAGAAGAATGTAACTAACCCATGGAGATCGGTATCGACCTCCCTACACTTAAAGATTGCACCATCCTCGGTGCATGCTAAGATGTGCAAGTGGATGGGGGTTGTGGGTCCTCAGCTGGGGCTCTTTTTGTTCTTTTCCTTGCTGGTGGTTTGGGAGTAGCTTTCTCTTTACCCTTCTTGGTGGCCATCCTGAAAAGGGAAAAAGGAAAGTAACTTGAATTCAAAGGGATAGAGCAAGGAAGAGAGCGGGAAAGGTGGTAATCAATGCACAATAAAGAAGAATGACGTTAGCACATGGTCATGACTACATGTGAAATGGTCATCAATGGAAATATAGCAAGTGCATGTACTGACAATTAAATGCAAGATGTTATTGGCATGCTGGCAAAGGCATGAGTAGCATAGATCAAGCATTTCATGTCCAAATTAGATTACCAAGTCTTTCAAACTATCAACATTTTTGTAATAACAATTATATTTAATCAATAAAACATGAAAGGGATTTTGTGAAAAAACAACAGGCATTAGTAGTAGAATAATTTAAAACAGTGTTCAATGCCATACGGGCTTTTTTCACAAATACATAGCAAGCATGGTAAGTAAGCTATTGAAAGTATTAAATTGAACATGCAAGCAACCCTTTAAAAAGTAATATATAATTGTCAAACAAATCTTGAATAATCCACAAAAATATAAAAAAATAATGACCCAAATAAATTTCTAACACCAATGAAATTAATGCAATGAATGAAAGTATGCAAATAAATTAAATGAAATAGAATGGAAGTGAAGAGGGATGAAGAAGAAGAAAGTAAGAAAAGGACGAAGAAAGAATAAGAAAAGATAGAAAAATTAGGATTAGAGAAGAAAAGATAAGAAAATTGGCTGATCTGGATATTCTGTGCGCCGCTTGTGACGCGGTCGCATGAGTGACGCGGTCGCGTGATGCGCGATAAGGTCAGGTGACGCGGACGCGTGGGTCATGCGATCGCGTGGCCTGTTTTGTGTGATTGGCACGAGTGCAGCCTCGCGCTCGCACAACTCTCTGTTCAAAATCTTTTTGCCAAAAATCTGGGTGACGCGATCGCGTTGGTGGTGCACGAAATTGTGATCTCCAGGCTCGAACAAATCCTGGTAATGGCTCCAAAGCTTGGTGCTCTGATCTTAATTCATAATTGTCACAACTTCGATACAACTAACCAGCAAGTGCACTGGGTCGTCCAAGTAATACCTTACGTGAGTAAGGGTCGAATCCCACGGAGATTGTTGGTATGAAGCAAGCTATGGTCACCTTGTAAATCTCAGTCAGGCAGATATAAAGTGATAATGGTGTTTTTGAATATTAATTAATAAAATAGGGAGAGATACTTATGTAAATCATTGGTAGGAATTTCAGATAAGCGAATGGAGATGCTTTTCGTTCCTCTGAACCTCTGCTTTCCTGCTATCTTCATCCAATCTGTCTTACTTCTTTCCATGGTTGGCTGTATGCAAGGGCATCACCGTTGTCAGTGGCTACATCCCCTCCTCTCAGTGAATAATATGCTCACGCACCCTGTCACGGCACGGCTATTCATCTGTCGGTTCTCGATCATGCTGGAATAGGATTCACCCTCCTTTTGCGTCTGTCACTAACGCCCAGCAATCGCGAGTTTGAAGCTCGTCACAGTCATTCAATCATTGAATCCTACTCGGAATACCACAGACAAGGTTTAGACTTTCCGGATTCTCTTGAATGCCGCCATCATTCTAGCTTACGCCATGAAGATTCTGGTTAGGAGATCTAAGAGATACTCATTCTAGCTTATTTCATGTAGAACAGAAGTGTTTGTCAGGCACGCGTTCATAAGGGAGAAGGATGATGAGCGTCACACATAATCATCACCTTCATCACGTTCTTGGGTGCGAATGGATATCTTAGAAGAGAAATAAGAAGAATTGAATAGAAAACAGTAGTACTTTGCATTAATCTTTGAGGAACAGCAGAGCTCCACACCTTAATCTATGGAGTGTAGAAACTCTACCGTTGAAAATACATAAGTGAAAGGTCCAGGCATGGCCAAGATGGCCAGCCCCCTATTGTGATCTAAGATAGCATACAACTGATCAAAGATGTCTAACACAATAGTAAGAGGTCCTATTTATAATAAACTAGTCACTAGGGTTTACATGAGTAAGTAATTGATGAATAAATCCACTTCCGGGGCCCACTTGGTGTGTGTTTGGGCTGAGCCTAAGTGTTGCACGTGCAGAGGCCATTTGTGGAGTTGAACGCCAGTATTTGTGCCAGTTTGGGTGTTCAACTCTGGTTTTGGATCCTTTTCTGGCGCTGGACGCCAAATTTGGGCAGAAGGCTGGCGTTGAACGCCAGTTTACGTCGTCAATTCTTGGCCAAAGTATGGACTATTATATATTGCTGGAAATCCCTGGATGTCTACTTTCCAACGCAATTGGAAGCGCGCCATTTCGAGTTCTGTGGCTCCAGAAAATCCACTTTGAGTGCAGGGAGGTCAGAATCCAACAGCATCAGTAGTCCTTTTTCAACCTCTGAATCTGATTTCTGCTCAAATCCCTCAATTTCAGCCAGAAAATACCTGAAATCACAGAAAAACACACAAACTCATAGTAAAGTCCAGAAATGTGAATTTAACATAAAAACTAAGGAAAATATCCCTAAAAGTAACTAGATCCTACTAAAAACATACTAAAAACAATGCCAAAAAGCGTATAAATTATCCGCTCATCACAACACCAAACTTAAATTGTTGCTTGTCCCCAAGCAACTGAAAATCAAAATAGGATAAAAAAATAGAATATACTGTAAATTCCAAACTATCAATGAAACATAGCTCCAATCAAATGAGCGGGACTTATAGCTTTTTGCCTCTTGAATAGTTTTGGCATCTCACTTTATCCATTGAGGTTCAGAATGATTGGCATCTATAGGAACTCAGAGTTCAGATAGTGTTATTGATTCTCCTAGTTCAGTATGATGATTCTTGAACACAGTTATTTTATGAGTCTTGGCTGTGGCCCTAAGCACTTTGTTTTCCAGTATTACCACCGGATACATAAATGCCACAGACACATAATTGGGTGAACCTTTTCAGATTGTGACTCAGCTTTGCTAAAGTCCCCAATTAGAGGTGTCCATGGTTCTTAAGCACACTCTTTTTTTTTTTTGCTTTGGACCTTGACTTTAACCGCTCAGTCTCAAGTTTTCACTTGACACCTACACGCCACAAGCACATGGTTAGGGACAGCTTGGTTTAGCTGCTTAGACCAGGATTTTATTCCTTTAGGCCCTCCTATCCACTGATGCTCAAAGCCTTGGGATCCTTTTTATTTGCCCTTGCCTTTTGGTTTTAAGGGTTATTGGATTTTTGCTCTTGCCTCTTGGTTTTAAGAGCTTTGGCTTTTTCTGCTTGCTTTTTCTTTTTCTTTCTATAATTTTTTTTTTCGCCTAATTTTTTTCTGCAAGCTTTGTTCTTTGCTGCTTTTTCTTGCTTCAAGAATCATTTTTATGATTTTTCAGATTATCAAATAACATGTCTCCTAGTCATCATTCTTTCAAGAGCCAACATATTTAACATTCTTAAACAACAACTTCAAAAGACATATGCACTGTTCAAGCATACATTCAGAAAACAAGAAGCATTGTCACCACATCAATATAATTAAACTAAGTTCAAGGATAAATTTGAAACTCATGTACTTCTTGTTCTTTTGAATTAAAACATTTTTCATTTAAGAGAGGTGATGGATTCATAGGACATTTATAACTTTTAAGACATAGTTACTAACTACTAATGATCATGTAATGAAGACACAAACACAGATAAGCACATAACATATAAAACGAAAAAAAACAGAGAAAGTAAGAACAAGGAATGAGTCCACCTTAGTGATGTCCTTGAGCTCTTCTATGTCTCTTCCTTGTCTTTACTGCTCCTCCTTCATTGCTTTTAGATCTTCTCTGATTTCATGAAGGATGATGGAGTGCTCTTGATGTTCTACCCTTAGTTGCTTCCAATAATTGTGTGGAAGAAAATGTATCCCCTGAGGTATCTCAGGGATCTCTTGATTTGTAGTCAAATGTTCTACCACTGAGCTATAGACCCTTGATAGAAGCTTTTGTCTTCCCTTTCCTCTTTCTAGAGGTTTCTCTGGCCTTAGGTGCCATCAATGGTTATGGAAAAAACAAAAAAGCTATGCTTTTGCCACACCAAACTTAGAATGTTGCTCGCCCTCGAGCAAAAGAAGAAAGAATAGAAGAATAAGAAGAAGATATGGAGGAGATGGATGGGAGTGTGTATTCGGCCATATGGGTGGGATTGGGTGGGAGAGAGATGTTGAAATTTTGAAGGTAATGGGTGTATGGATGTGAGTGGTAAATGGAAAAAAAGAAGGGATGATCATGAATGGAAAGAGAGATGATGAGGTAGGTGGGGATCCTGTGGGGTCCACAGATCCTGAGATGATCCTGTGGGGTCCACAGATCCTGAGGTGTCAAGGCATTTACATCCCTGCACTAATTTAGGCATGTAAAATGCCCTTGCACACAACTCTGGGCGTTCAGCGCCAGGTTGGTGCCCATTTTGGGCGTTCAACGCCCCTTTGCTGCCATTTCTGGCGTTGAACGCCAGAACCATGCTTATTCTGGGCGTTCAGCGCCAGGATGCTCCCATTCTGGGTGTTCAGCGCCAGAACTATGCTCTGTTCTGGCGTTTGAACGCCAGACAGATGCTCCTTCAGGGTGTGATTTTTCTTCTGCTGTTTTTGATTCCGTTTTTGATTTTTTTGTTTATTTTGTGACTCCACATGATCATGAACCTAAGAAAACATGAAAAACAATAAAAATAAGAATTAGATAAACATTGGGTTGCCTCCCAACAAGCGCTTCTTTAATGTCAATAGCTTGACAGTGGGCTCTCATGGAGCCTCACAGATGTGCAGAGCTTTGTTGAGACTCTCCAACACCAAACTTAGAGTTTGGATATGGGAGTTCAACACCAAACTTAAAGTTTGGTTGTGGCCTCCCAACACC
This sequence comes from Arachis ipaensis, assembly GCF_059453495.1. NCBI lineage: Eukaryota > Viridiplantae > Streptophyta > Magnoliopsida > Fabales > Fabaceae > Arachis > Arachis ipaensis. The sequence goes on along the minus strand of NC_142444.1, from coordinate 36,172,730 downwards.
AAACTTAGAGTTTGACTGTGGGGGCTCTGGTTGACTCTGCTTTGAGAGAAGCTTTTCAAGCTTCCTCTCCATGGTTGCAGAGGGAGATCCTTGAGTTTTGAATACAAGGGAGTTCTCATTCCATTGAAGGACTATTTCACCTCTGTCAACATCAATCACAGCTCTTGCTGTGGTCAGGAAAGGTCTTCCTAGGATGATGGATTCATCCTCTTCCTTTCCAGTATCCAGGACTATGAAATCAGTAGGTATGTAAAGGCCCTCAACCTTTACTAATACATCTTCTACTTGTCCATAAGCCTGTCTTCTTGAGCTGTCTGCCATCTCTAGTGAGATTTTAGCAGCTTGCACCCCATAGATTCCCAGTTTCTCTATTACAGAGAGGGGCATGAGGTTTATTCCTGAACCGAGGTCACACAGAGCCTTAAAGAGCATGGTGCCTATGGTACAGGGTATTATGAACTTTCCAGGATCCTGTCTCTTCTGAGGCAATGTCAGTTGATCCAGATCACTTAGTTCATTGATGAACAAGGGAGGTTCAACTTTCCAAGCATCAATGCCAAACAATTTGGCATTCAGCTTCATGATTACACCAAGAAACTTGGCAGTTTGCTCTTCAGTAACATCCTCATTCTCTTCAGAAGAGGAATACTCATCAGAGCTCATGAAGGGCATAAGGAGGTTCAATGGAATCTCTATGGTCTCTAGATGAGCCTCAGAGTCCTTTGGTTCCTCAGAGGGAAGCTCCTTATTGACCACTGGACGTCCCAGGAGGTCTTCCTCCTTGGGATTCACGTCCTCTCCTCTCCTCACAGGTTCGGCCATGGCGCTTATGTCAATGGCCTTGCACTCTCCTTTTGGATTCTCTTCTGTATTGCTTGGGAGAGTACTAGGAGGGATTTCAGTGATCCTTTTACTCAGCTGGCCCACTTGTGCTTCCAGATTTCTAATGGAAGACCTTGTTTCATTCATGAAACTTACAGTGGCCTTAGATAGATCAGAGACTAGATTTGCTAAATTAGAAGCATTTTGTTCAGAGTTCTCTGTCTGTTGCTGAGTTGATGATGGAAAAGGCTTGCTATTGCTAAACCTGTTTCTTCCACCATTATTAAAGCCTTGTTGGGGCTTTTGATCCTTCCATGAGAAATTCGGATGATTTCTCCATGTTGAGTTATAGGTGTTTCCATAAGGTTCACCTAAGTAATTTACCTCTGCTATTGCAGGGTTCTCAGGATCATAAGCTTCTTCTTCAGAAGATGCCTCTTGAGTACTGTTGGATGCAGCTTGCATTCCATACAGACTCTGAGAAATCATATTGACTTGCTGAGTCAATATTTTGTTCTGAGCCAATATGGCATTCAGAGTATCAACTTCAAGAACTCCCTTCTTCATAGGCGTCCCATTGCTCACAGGATTCCTTTCAGAAGTGTACATGAACTGGTTATTAGCAACCATGTCAATGAGTTCTTGAGCTTCTGCAAGCGTTTTCTTTAGGTGAATGGATCCACCTGCAGAAGTGTCCAGTGACATCTTTGATAGCTCAGATAAACCATCATAGAATATATCCAAGATGGTCCATTCTGAGAGCATGTCAGAAGGACACTTTTTGGTCAACTGTTTGTATCTTTCCCAAGCTTCATAGAGGGATTCACCTTCTTTCTATCTGAAGGTTTGAACATCAGCTCTAAGCTTGCTCAGCTTTTGAGGAGGAAAGTACTTGGCTAAGAAAGCCGTGACCAGCTTATCCCAAGAGTTCAGGCTGTCTTTGGGTTGAGAATCCAACCATAATCTAGCTCTGTCTCTTACAGCAAAAGGGAAAACCATGAGCCTGTAGACTTCAGGATCTACTCCATTAGTCTTAACAGTATCACATATCTGCAAGAATTCAGTTAAGAACTGAAAAGGATCTTCAGATGAAAGTCCATGAAACTTGCAGTTCTGCTGCATCAGAGAAACTAATTGAGGTTTCAGCTCAAAGTTGTTTGCTCCAATGGCAGGAATGGAGATGCTTCTTCCATGTAAATTGGAATTAGGTGCAGTAAAGTCACCAAGCATCCTCCTTTCATTATTATTATTTTCGGCTGCCATCTCCTTTTCTTGTTCGAAAATTTCTGAAAGGTTATCTCTGGATTGTTGTATTTTAGCTTCTCTTAATTTTCTCTTCAGAGTCCTTTCAGGTTCTGGATCTGCTTCCACAAGAATGCTCTTATCCTTGCTCCTGCTCATATGACAAAGAAGAAGGCACAGAAAAATAATAATAATAATAGAGATTCTCTTTACCACAGTATAGAGGTTCCCTTATGTGAGTAGAAGAAAAGGGGGAGATAAAGGATGTGATGTAAAGGAAGAAATGCAACTGTACGAATGGAAGAGATGTGAGATGAGATGTTAGGATATGAATGAATAAATAGAATAGGATAGGGGAGGTATAATTTTTGAAAATTATTTTTGAAAAGGAGTTAGTGATTTTTGAAAATGGTTTTTGAAAAATTGTTAGTATTTTTCGAAAAAAAATTTTTTTTTGAAATAAAAATAAAAATAATTAGTTAATTAAAAAGAAATTTTTGAAAAAGGGGAGATATTTTCAAAAATTAGAGAGAGAGAGTTAGTTAGGTGGTTTTGAAAAAGTTAAGAAACAAACAAAAAGTTAGTTAGTTAGTTGAAACAAATTTTGAAAAGATAAGAAGTTAGGAGGTTAGAAAAGATATTTTGAAAAGATATTTTTGAAAAAGATAAGATAAGAAGATATTTTTGAAAAGATATGATAGAAATTAGTTTTTGAAAAAGATTTGATTTTTATAATCACAATTAATGACTTGATTCATAAGAAATCACAAGATATGATTCTAGAACTTAAAGTTTGAATCTTTCTTAACAAGCAAGTAACAAACTTCAAATTTTTGAATCAAAACATTAATTGATTAGTTATTTTCGAAAATTTTATATAAAAATAAGAAAAAGATTTTTGAAAAATATTTTTGGAATTTTCGAAAATAACTAAGAATTTTGAAAAAGATTTGATTTTTGAAAAAGATTTTGAAAAAGATAAGATTTTCAAATTGAAAATTTGATTTGACTCATGAAAAACAATTTGATTTTAAAATTTTTTGAAAAAGTCAATCCAAATTTTCGAATTTGATGAGAGACAAAGGGAAAGATATTTTTTTGATTTTTGAATTTTTTTTTATGCAAGAGAAAAACACTAAAAAGATGCAATGCATGAAATTTTTAGATCAAAACAATGAATGCATGCATGAATGATATGAGTGTCAAGATAAACACCAAGAACACTTTGAATGTCAAGATGAACATCAAGAACATAATTTTGAAAAATTTTTTATGTAAAGAAAACATGCAAGACACCAAACTTAGAATTCTTTAATGCTTACACACTAAGAATTCAGGAATGCATATGATTAACATGAAAAGACACAAAACAAAAAATCATCAAGATCATACAAGAAGACTTACCAAGAACAACTTGAAGATCATGAAGAACACTATGAATGCATGATATTTTCGAAAAAATGCAAGATGCATATGCAATTGACACCAAACTTATAATGTGACTCAAGACTCAAACAAGAAACAGAAAATATTTTTTATTTTTATGATTTTCTAATTTTTTTGGATTTTTATTTATATTTTTCGAAAATTTAAAAGAAAAAATAAGGATTCCAAAATTTTTAATATGAATTCCAGGAATCTTGCCATGTTAGTCTAAAGCTTCAGTCCAGGAATTAGACATGGCTCACTAGCCAGCCAAGCTTTCAATGAAAGCTCCAGTCCAAAACACTAGACATGGCCAATGGCCAGCCAAGCTGTGATATATGGAATTACATGCATTGAAGTTATTAGTTGAAGCCTCAGTCCAAAAGAATTTAGACATGGCTTTACAGCCAGCCAGGCTTCAACATGCTTCATGAAACACTAGAATTCATTCTTAAAAATCTTGAATAAAATTTTTGAAAACATTTTTATTTATTTTTTTTTTTTTTCGAAAACAAAGGAGAAATTTTTGAAAAATATTTTTGAAAAAATTTTTTGAACAGAAAACGAAAAGAAAGTTACCCAATCTGAGCAACAAGATGAACCGTCAGTTGTCCATACACAAACAATCCCCGGCAACGGCGCCAAAAACTTGGTACTGTTGCCGGATCAAAAGGGGAATCTGGCACTGATGTTACCGGACCAAAAGCTTGCCGAAAACTCAAACAATCCCCGGCAACGGCGCCAAAAACTTGGTGCACGAAATTGTGATCTCCAGGCTCGAACAAATCCTGGTAATGGCTCCAAAGCTTGGTGCTCTGATCTTAATTCATAATTGTCACAACTTCGATACAACTAACCAGCAAGTGCACTGGGTCGTCCAAGTAATACCTTACGTGAGTAAGGGTCGAATCCCACGGAGATTGTTGGTATGAAGCAAGCTATGGTCACCTTGTAAATCTCAGTCAGGCAGATATAAAGTGATAATGGTGTTTTTGAATATTAATTAATAAAATAGGGATAGAGATACTTATGTAAATCATTGGTAGGAATTTCAGATAAGCGAATGGAGATGCTTTTCGTTCCTCTGAACCTCTGCTTTCCTGCTATCTTCATCCAATCTGTCTTACTTCTTTCCATGGCTGGCTGTATGCAAGGGCATCACCGTTGTCAGTGGCTACATCCCCTCCTCTCAGTGAATAATATGCTCACGCACCCTGTCACGGCACGGCTATTCATCTGTCGGTTCTCGATCATGCTGGAATAGGATTCACCCTCCTTTTGCGTCTGTCACTAACGCCCAGCAATCGCGAGTTTGAAGCTCGTCACAGTCATTCAATCATTGAATCCTACTCGGAATACCACAGACAAGGTTTAGACTTTCCGGATTCTCTTGAATGCCGCCATCATTCTAGCTTACGCCACGAAGATTCTGGTTAGGAGATCTAAGAGATACTCATTCTAGCTTATTTCATGTAGAACAGAAGTGTTTGTCAGGCACGCGTTCATAAGGGAGAAGGATGATGAGCATCACACATAATCATCACCTTCATCACGTTCTTGGGTGCGAATGGATATCTTAGAAGAGAAATAAGAAGAATTGAATAGAAAACAGTAGTACTTTGCATTAATCTTTGAGGAACAGCAGAGCTCCACACCTTAATCTATGGAGTGTAGAAACTCTACCGTTGAAAATACATAAGTGAAAGGTCCAGGCATGGCTGAGATGGCCAGCCCCCTATTGTGATCTAAGATAGCATACAACTGATCAAAGATGTCTAACACAATAGTAAGAGGTCCTATTTATAATAAACTAGTCACTAGGGTTTACATGAGTAAGTAATTGATGAATAAATCCACTTCCGGGGCCCACTTGGTGTGTGTTTGGGCTGAGCCTAAGTGTTGCACGTGCAGAGGCCATTTGTGGAGTTGAACGCCAGTATTTGTGCCAGTTTGGGCGTTCAACTCTGGTTTTGGATCCTTTTCTGGCGCTGGACGCCAGATTTGGGCAGAAGGCTGGCGTTGAACGCCAGTTTACGTCGTCAATTCTTGGCCAAAGTATGGACTATTATATATTGCTGGAGAGCCCTGGATGTCTACTTTCCAACGCAATTGGAAGCGCGCCATTTCGAGTTCTGTGGCTCCAGAAAATCCACTTTGAGTGCAGGGAGGTCAGAATCCAACAGCATCAGTAGTCCTTTTTCAACCTCTGAATCTGATTTCTGCTCAAGTCCCTCAATTTCAGCCAGAAAATACCTGAAATCACAGAAAAACACACAAACTCATAGTAAAGTCTAGAAATGTGAATTTAACATAAAAACTAAGGAAAATATCCCTAAAAGTAACTATATCCTACTAAAAACATACTAAAAACAATGCCAAAAAGCGTATAAATTATCCGCTCATCAGTGGGGCATGCGATCGCGTGAGTGGCCATCATGGGGATATGACGCAGACGCATGGGGCACGCGTTCGCGTGGTGAGGCTTGGGCTTCCAGCACGAGTCCAGCCCAACTTCAGCTCAACTTTCGGCCATGCACCTGGTTGACTTCGATTTTCAGGTCACGCGGCCGCGTGGGTGACGCGGTCGCGTGGGAGGCCATTATTCCCAGGTGACGCGGTCGCGTGGGGTGGTTTGTGCCATTGGCATGCCTCCAACGCTGCTCCTGCGAAACTCTCTGTTCATATTAATATTGTCTCCCATCTCCTTGCGACGCAGACGCGTCGCTGATGCGGTCGCGTTGCGTGCTCGCTTTTTTTTTTTTTTTGTAATCTGAAAAATGCAGAATGCAGTGTTAATATGAATGTGATGCAAAACTCCAGGTTCAATATAACAAAATAAAATAAAATTCAAAAACAAATAAAACTAAATAAAAATGAAAAAGGACGATCATACCATGGTGAGTTCTCTCCCACCTAGCACTTTTAGTTATAGTCCTTAAGTTGGACATTTGATGAGCTTCCTGTTATGGTGGCTTATGCTTGAACTCATTCAGGAATCTCCACCAATGTTTGTGATTCCAGTAACCTCCGGGGTCCCAAACTAAGCATGTAAAGCCCTTAAGAAGCTTCAAACAGATTCTTAGGCTCCCGGGGTAACAAGTGTCAGAGCAGATTCCAGGATCCCAAATCTTGCTTTTACACCCATCCATGTCGGGATCTGTATTTTTCCAACTGGGTGATAAGTGATTTGAATTCTCACTGCAGCTACCAAACATCGTCCTAGACCCATTCAGTTGAGCTTTACACCAACCTTTGCATTTAAACTTTGAGCACACAACCATGTTGAACCTTGCTTGACAATTCTTATCACTGGCTATCTTCCTCTTACTCTTAATGCCACAAAGAGCTCTAAGTTGACTATCCATCTCCAGTAGCCCATATTCAAGTGGGATTAGAAAGCTAGGGGATATGAATTTTACCCACTTGAATGTTGTGAAGGATGATGGCAACTTAGGGGGAGGTATTTTTAATGAAATTACAAGCTTCACTCCCTTGTGCTCTTTTCTGATAACTATCACTTCTTTGCAAGCTTCTTTAATTTCAACCTCTTTCTCTTGGTAGCTCTCTTTCAATTCAATCTCCTCTTCATTGCTTTCCAAGGGCATAGAAGGTTGTGCTTCTTCTTCTTGAATCTCCATCTCTTGATCAACCTCTTCCAAGTCTTCAACTATGATATGCTTTGGAGGTTGTACACCCTCTTCAGCATCAATTTCAACCGTCTTGGAAGGAGGCTCTATGATTGGACTTTCCCATGGAGGTTCTGTATCTCCTAAGCCTTCAACCACTTTTTTCTCTTTAATAATTACTGCTTTGTCCAGTAGTTTTAATATAAAATCGTACTCATCCTTGATGATTTGCTTTCCATGACAACTCCTTTCAATTGTTCTTTCATCTTCAAGGGTATTTACTACCTTCACCTTTAGGGCCTCCTCTAGCTCCTTATGAAGTATGGATTCGCGAAGATGATCCCTTCTCTCTTGTTCCATGTCAATAGCATCATTAGGATCATGTTGCTCTTGGATTGATGGGTGTGGGTGCTCTTCCATGGATGGTGATGATGGGATGGAGAGATCATTCTGTGGTTGAAAAGGAAGTGCACTAGAGCTTGAGGGTTGATTGTTGAAGGTATTTGGTGGTCTGATTTGGGCGACGAGAGCTTGTATAGTAAAGTTTAGATTGGCAAGTGCTTTCTCCATGGAGGTTTGGGGTGGATCTATGTATGGTTCATTTGGTTCATAAGGTGGTTGGTATGGTGGATGTGGGTTAGGGTCATATGGAGGTGAATGGTGGAAAGGGGCTTGTGAGTATGATGGTCCAAAGTCATGTTGAGGAAAGGGTTCATAGGCATATGGTCGTGGTTGTTGATAGTCCACTTAAGGTGGTTGTTGCCATGAGGGTTGATCAAATCCTTGTGGCTCCTCCCATCTTTGATTGTTCCAACCTTGATGCATGTTCTCATTGTAATTTCTTCTTCCTGCAACATTATTGTAACCAGACTCATAGCCAAAGGGGTGAGAGTTCATAGTAGCAAAATAAAAATTAAAAATGAAAATAAAAATAAATTTGAATTAAAAGGTTATTTAAATTTTGAATTTGAAAATTAAATTTTGAAATTTGAAATTTGAAATTTTGATTTTTGAAATAAGATAAGATAAGATAAAAATTTTAAAAATAAAAATCTGAAATTTTTTTTTTCGAAAAAATTAATTAAAAATATTTTTGAATTTAATGAGGAAAGAGAAAAGCAATAAAATGACACCAAATTTCAAATTTTTAGATCAAAATGAAGAAAACAACTAAGAACAGCTTGAAGGTCAAGATGAACGTGAAGAACAACTTGAAGATCAAGATGAACACTAAGAACAAATTTTTGAAAAAATTTTTTTAATAACTAAATAAAAATAAATAACCTCTTAATTTATAGAAAAGCAAAAATAAGAACAAAAATAAAAAATAAACAAGCAAAAATTAAAATAAATATTTACAATAACCAATAATAAGGCACACGTTTGCAATTCCCCGGCAACGGCGCCATTTTGACGTTAGAATTTTTTGCCAGTAAAGAATGTCATAAAAACAGTCGCGTTGTAGATATAGTCTCTAAACCGACAAAAATCCCTTCGTACAAACGTTTTGGTTGTCACAAGTAACAAATCCCTTTTTAAATTGATAACCGAGTATTAAACCTCTGGTCGTCTTCTCAAGGAATTGCAGGGAGGTATGTTCTTATTATTGGTTATGGAAAAAAAGTATGTTTTGGGGTTTTATTAATGTATATGATAAGAAGCAACAATAGTAAATGGCAGAGGAAATAAAATAATAATAATAAAAATAAACTCTTGGCAAGGTATTAGAAATTGGAAGTCCGGACTTAGTTATCCTGAGTTACTAATTTCTTAACCAAAGCCAAGAATGTAGAAAGCTAAATTAAAATCACAAATATCTGGAATACCTCAGATAAAATACATTCAAAGTAGTAAAATCTAACATGGAAAACTTCATAAGCCAATTGGGCAACATAAGTCAAATACAAATAAAAACATTAGAGTATCTGAAAGTAAAAGAGAAATATGAAGAAAAAGGAATATTGAACCTGGATCGAGAGTCACTCTTAAAAACTAAGAGAAATCCTAAATCCTAATCCTAAGAGAGAGAGAGAGAGCCTCTCTCTCTAAAACTATATCTAAAACATGAAAAGTGGATTATGAGAGCCTCCTCATGATTGGATGCAGTCCCCCACTTTATAGCCCCTAATCTGTGTTTTCTGGGCCGCAAACTGGGTCAGAAACAGTCTAGAATTCGCTGGTTTCAAATTTTGCCACGCTGGATTTCTGTCACTGCGACGCGGCCGCATGGATCACGCAGTCGCGTCGCCTAGCGTCAGGGAAACTATAACATATTATATATCAAATCGAAGCCCCGGACGTTAGCTTTCCAACGCAACTGGAACCGCGTCATTTGGACCTATGTAACTAAAGTTATAGCTATTTGAGTGCAAAGAGGTCAGGCTGGACAGCTTAGCAATTTCTCTAACTTCTTGTATTCCTTCCACTTTTGCATGCTTCCTTTTCATCCTCTGAGCCATTCCTGCCCTGTAATATCTGAAATCACTTAACACACATATCAAGGCATCTAATGGTAATAAGAGAGGATTAATATTAGCAAATTAAGACCAAAGAAGCATGTTTTCAATCAAAGCACATAATTAGGAAGGTAAATGTAAAACCATGCAAATGTTATGAATAAGTGGGTAAAGAGTTGATGAAATCCACTCAATTGAGCACAAGATAAACCATAAAATAGTGGTTTATCATGTATCTCAGAGTATAGCTCCTATAGGCCGAAGTTCACCTACAGAGAGTTGTGATACCTGTAAGCCGAAATTCACTTACAGGGGTGCCATTTCTGTAAGCCGAAGTTCACTTACAGAGGTTCCATTTCTATAGGCCGAAGTTCACCTATAGAAAGTTGTTGTGTTGTGATTGAACTATTCCTGTAAGCTGAAGTTCACTTACAGGAGTGTTATTTCTGTAGGCCGAAGTTCACCTACAGAGATAAAGCCATATCTAGGACTAGTTCCTAGGTAATGTCGGGCTGCAGGGTGTAAACCGACACGTGAGCTCATGGCCTGCATAGGACAGACATGCATCATACTTGGTTGTGCATTTCCTCTGTTATGATTGTTGTATGAATGTGTGATTTCTTTGTTTGTATTCTATTCTTTGTGTCTGTGTTTTATTTTCTTGTATTCTTTGTTGTGTTCTGCTTTCTGATTTCTTAATTTCTTTATTTATCTGTATCTTCTGTTTACTTCTTCTCTATATTCTGCTATTTTTCTGCTAAGCAACATAGAATTAATGAACTTAACTAATTACCCCGACCTTACTAAGAACTCCCCAGTTTTTACCCCTTCTCTCTCCCTTCTCCCTTCAGATGGAAGCATGAGTCCTTCCGTAGTTCGCTGATGACGCTCTACCTGACTTGTGTTTTGAAGACCTAGAATGTACTTTCCCTCACATTAGTAGTTTAGAGGGACTAGGTGACTGAAGAGTCTAGGCTAGCCTGGGCGCCAGCTTATGGACTCCTTGAACAGGTCAGGGCCTGGGATGTTGTATGTATATATATGTATAAGGTTATTATCTAGCTATATTTAGGGGTGTTCTAACTAAAGATCTATGATCTAATAAAGGCTGGATGACTGAATGATGTCAGTTGTTTGAGATGTATGAATTTATATAAATGTATGTTTACTTTTGATTGCTTATCTTGTTGTTACTTATGATATCATCTATGTATGTTCATGCCTGAGAACTTAAATGTTTTGAAAAAAAAATTTACCCCGCAAAATAACAACACTTCAACAACGAATCAGGCTCATATGATAAATAATAGATAATAATTAGGAAGACAAATTAGTAGAACTCAGTTTCCGGTATGATCTAGACATACTGAAAATTGGGTCGTTACAATTTGGTATCAAAGCAGTTTGTTCCCAGTAGAGCCTGGGGAGTGGACTGACTATGCTTTACTGCATACTCTGCTTGTGTGTCTCATGCCATTAGGGTATCTTAAAGATACATTTGGCATGAATATCTATGAGTGCTCATTTTGGAAATGTTCGTGCTTAACTTGAGATATTAAGATTGATCACCTTAATGTTGTTTGTTTTGTGCGGAAAAGACCTCAATGACTCTGAATAGGCATTGTTTAATCGAGTTCCGAATGAAGAATTCTTTTGAGGAACAGCTATTCTCATAGTTGTTAGGATCTCCATGGCTATGGCTAAGTGAGATTTGGATGCTGTAAGGAACGGACCGATCTCTTCGTCAGGATGTCTTGAAGGAAATTGATCACATGAAGATGGATTCTTACATGTGGCTGAAATTTTGAGGGCAAAATTTTCTTTTAGGAGGGTAGAATGTAATGGCCTAGCTTTTAGCCTCGAAGAAACAGCGCTTTTTCGGGATCAAACAGAATTTTTATGGAATTTTTAGGAATTTTAGTGCATATAAGCACCTCTGCTGCACAGGTGCTGTGTCATCAAGCTGCTGAGTCAGCAGCTTGACTGCACCAGACATCTGTCCTAATCTATGCAGGCACGTCGTGAAAAGTTGCGTTTTTGAGCCACTTCGAGTCCAAATTTCAAAATTCTGATTTCCGTGGTTAGTCTCTACGTGATGAGCCGGTCTCGATTTTTGAGAGAAAAATTATATTAATATAATATTTGTATATTATTATTTTATTTGGAATATTATATTATTATTTTTTCTACTATGGTTAATGTTCATCTATGTTTAGTAATATAATAACTGAGCTAGAAAATCTACTGGTAATGGATAATACTAGCATTCTTAGATGAACTTAGCAATGCTAATGCTTCATCATATATCTTTTATTCTCATGATTATCTTGTTACTAGTATCATTTATACTAGTAAAGCTCATACTTATCCTTTAGTAGTGTAATCTGATGTATCTAGTTTTAGTAATTATCTCCAGAATGATATTTTATTATTAAACTCTGATGAGTCAGCACCCAGTGACACGTGGCTCTCCCAGAGTTAGCCACCACATATTTCCTTTCTTTCTCTCCAAGCCAAGCTTTCTTAAGGAAAAAGTAAGAAACACTTGTATTCTAATACATCTAGCTTTAGTAATTATCCTTTCTTGAGATATTTTTACACCAAACTTTAGGATAATGCTTATCCTAACCCCACAAATCCCTAGGCTCATCATTACCATCAACTTTTCTTCCAAACAAGCTAGAATTTTCGAAATTCTTGAGAGAGAAATGGAAGAACTTCCATGAAAACTTCCATGAAAGCTTCAAGCTTCTTTCTCCATTCTTTCTCAAACTAAAACCCCTATCAAAAATCTAATCCGACCAAAGTGTTCACCTCTTCATCCTCTTCATTTCTATGACAATTTTCAAGGATTAAATCAAGGATCTCTTGTTCACTCACCATAAGCTCTAAGAAAACGTGATTTTTAGCTGCCTTAAGGCGTAAAAGTGCTTTTTGAAGCTTGTTCTTGGTTCAATTCTTGGCAGCTGCAAAGAAGGTAAGGTTTGGTAAATTAATCAATGATTGGATATTTTCTTGAAGTGTTAAATCAGATCTTGTTGCTTGAGGTTTGATTTTGAGTGTTTGTGTGATGGTTTAACCATGAAATCTTGTTGTTTAATGCTTGGAAATCAAGTTTTTGATGGTTCTGAAGTTGTTGTTGTTGTTGCTGGAAAATGTGGCTTTCCAGCCATGAAATTCATGATATTTGATGTGTTTTTGATGTATATTTGATGGCTGAAACGTTGCTCTTTGGTTTGGTCAAAATCAGGTAAAAATCGGTTACCGAAAAGTTTGAAAAACTGGTTGAAAATCAAGCTGAAATTTGATGAACTTTTGGAAAAATATTTTTGGTTTTTGGAAGGATGTGAAAACGTTTATTTGATGATTTTGAGGTCAAAATACAATTATTAAAAAGTTTGGGTTTGAAAGTTAATTAAAGAAAAGTTAAGGAGCTCAAGTGCAAATATTAAAAGTTAAGGGGTCAAAATACAATTTCTAAAAAGTTCAGGGGTCAAAATGCAATTTTTGAAATTGAATAAAATATTATTATTTTAATATTAAAATAGTAAAAGTATTATTTTATTAATAATATTATTTTATTAATAATAATAAAATATTGACAAAAAGACAGTTTTCTCTAAAAGCTTTAGGAAAGTAGTTTTGAATCTAGAATTTCCTAATTCTCTTTATTAAATACCTAAGGAAAGGTATAAGAAAGGGTATAGAAGTATGTAAAGTAATGAAACAAGATTTAGAAGCTTGTAATCATGTTAGAAAGAGAGGGAGTTAAAAGCTAAATAGTAGTGTGTTGTTGTAATGTTGTGATGTATACAAAGAATTATGAAATGAGATCACTGAGATGTTGTGATGCTTGATTTATGATTGTGAAAAGATGATAAAGATAACAAGTACAGAATCAAAAGTCAAAGAGAAGAGAGAAAAAGAGGATAAAGATAAAGAGTTAAGTCTTATGGCATGATATTCTATTGTATGTTCATCTGCTGCTTTTCCGTTGGCCCTAGAGGTCCTGTAGGCCAAAGTTCACCTACAGAGCATTATTATTCCTGTAGGCCGAAGTTCACCTATAGTGAATATCAATTGTGTATCTCAGGGTATTTCTCCTGTAGGCCAAAGTTCACCTACAGAGAGTTGTGATACCTGTAAGCCGAAGTTCACTTACAGGGGCGCCATTTCTGTAAGCCGAAGTTCACTTACAGAGGTTCCATTTCTATAGGCCGAAGTTCACCTATAGAAAGTTGTTGTGTTGTGATTGAACTATTCATGTAAGTCGAAGTTCACTTACAGGAGTGCTATTTCTGTAGGCCGAAGTTCACCTACAGAGATAAAGCCATATCTAGGACTAGTTCCTAGGTAATATCGGGCTGCAGGGTGTAAACCGACACGTGAGCTCATGGCCTGCATAGGACATACATGCATCATACTTGGTTGTGCATTTTCTCTGTTATGATTGTTGTATGAATGTGTGATTTCTTTGTTTGTATTCTATTCTTTGTGTCTGTGTTTTATTTTCTTGTATTTTTTGTTGTGTTCTGCTTTCTGATTTCTTAATTTCTTTATTTATCTGTATCTTCTGTTTACTGTTTCTCTGTATTCTGCTATTTGTCTGCTAAGCAACATAGAATTAATGAACTTAAATAATAACCCTGACCTTACTAAGAACTCCCCAGTTCTTACCCCTTCTCTCTCCCTTCTCCCTTCAGATGGAAGCATGAGTACCCTTCCGTAGTTCGCTGATGACGCTCTATCTGACTTGAGTTTTGAAGACCTAGAATGTACTTTCCCTCACATTAGTAGTTTAGAGGGACTAGGTGACTGAAGAGTCTAGGCTAGCCTGGGCGCCAGCTTATGGACTCCTTGAACAGGTCAGGGCCTGGGATGTTGTATGTATATATATGTATAAGGTTATTATCTAGCTATATCTAGGGGTGTTCTAACTAAAGATCTATGATCTAATAAAGGCTGGATGACTGAATGATGTCAGTTGTTTGAGATGTATGAATTTATATAAATGTGTGTTTACTTTTGACTGCTTATCTTGTTGTTACTTATGATATCATCTATGTATGTTCATGCCTGACAACTTAAATGTTTTGAAAAAAAAATTTACCCCTCAAAATAACAACACTTCAACAACGAATCAGGCTCATATGATAAATAATATATAATAATTAGGAAGACAAATTAGTAGCACTCAGTTTTCGGTATGATCTAGATATACTGAAAATTGGGTCGTTACACAAGACCCAACCTATAAATGAAGCACTCAGCCACTCTCCCCTTCATTATTAATGAAACATGCTAAAAGAGAGATTTAGGTGAAGAACCATAACTCCAATTTCCAATCCAATCTTCTATTGCCCATAATTTTCAATTCGAAGCTCCGATTGACGAGCCATTTATGGCTACGCATTTGTCTGAGTCCTCTTCACTTCTATTTGAAAAAAGTGGTAAGAAAACTCAAATACTATGCCCAGTTTTCCCTTCTTTGTATTGTTGCAAATTTGAGTTTGTGTATTGAGAGATTTTGTAATTTTGATAGTTTAGGGGTACTCTAACGTTGGATAATTATTGGGTTTTACCCCAATCATCAATGGGTGAGGTAAGGAACAATTAAGCCCTTTGAATCTTTCAATTTGATGAGGTTATGACTTTGAAATTGTGTATGCACATGAAATTATATGAAATTAGGTTGAATACATGTGAAATTGAAGTCAAATTTATGAAGTGGTGTGCTTGGAAGTAGCTTCGATGGATGGACTAGCTGAATTGGTGACATTGAAACTTGGAGGCTTGTGGGACAAAAGGGCTTGAGGTGTTTTATGGCTAGGGAAGAATCGGCCAAGGCATGATTTTGGTTTCTCATAGTTAATGTATAAATTTTGCGTGAAAACTTAGACTAGTTACCTTAGGATACGTTTGAATGGTATGTTTTTTTTTTATTGATGTGGTTAGTGAATGACTAAATGTGTATGCATGTAGGATTTAATTGGTGATAAAAAATTGTGGAATGGAGTTGTTGAGATTAGCTTATTGATATTGATTTGATTGTTAATGGTTGTTAAAGAATGATTTTGCAAATTGATGGTGAGGCTGGTAATGGCTAACAATAGATAATTTTTGAAAGAATGTGTATATTAATATATAATTATAAAATTTTATATATATATTATTAAAGTTAGAATGAACTAATTAAATACTTTAAATTAACTAATGATAGAAATATATATGATTATATGTTATTAGAAAAAACATAATATTATAATTTATTATTAATTACACTAAATTTAAATTATATAACTTATAATACAATCATACATTTACTTTTTATTAAATTAAAAAAAATCAAATTATCATATTATTAATTAATAATTTTTTAATCTTAAAAGTATTATAATTAAATGCATAGTGTAAGACCCGGTTAATTAATATATGATTAACCCACAAATTAGAGTTTATTCTTAAAAAATTAGAAATGTGATTTTTATAGTTTAATATGATAGAGAAAATTAAAACAAAATTTTTGACACTAATTTTAAAAAATTTGTCCCAAAATCAGGCCGAACAAGCCAAACTGAGTGAACCGAACATGTGGGCCTAACTCCCTCACTTAATAAAGTGAGTTTAGATCATTCTCTCTCCTCATTGCATGCTGAAATAGTGAAATCCTGCAAGTGCAGCAAGAAAGGAAGAACACTCTTCCTTTGGCACAAACCCTCACTTGTGATTCAAAGTGACATAATTTTTGATTCGGAGCTCCGATCGCTGTACCGTTTGTAGCCACGCAATTGTAGTGTCGAGCTCTACAAAGACTACAACTTTATTCAAGAGGTAGGCCACGATTTCATTTCAGTTTTTCCAGCCCTTGAATTCAAATTTTTTGGGTAAAAAGTGTTGAGATTTTGAGTTTTGATGTTATAGGATCCAATTAACTTGAAGGAAAGGTTTATCCTCAAACCTTTACTCTTTGGGTATGGTAAGATTCTCAACCCTAAGTGAAATACTCGAAGTCTTGTGTTTAATTATTGAGTTGTTATATTTGGATGTGATATTGTGGAATAGGTAATGTGTAAATGTATATTGGAGCTTGGTTGAGGTTTTGGAAAGCTTTGAAGTGGATCTACAAGCTTGAAAATCTGTTGGTGAGGTTTTGGAACCTTGAAAGTTGAGGAAAAGTGAAATTGGAAGTATTCTGGGTTGAGCGGGGAATCGGCCAAAGTATAGTTTCGGTTTCCTGTATCTAAAATAAAATGTAATGTGAAAACTTGGGTTAGTGACCCTAGGATAAGATTTGAATTGATAATGTTGATGGTTGGTTAAAATGGATTGTATTATTATGTATGTGGTTGGTGATTTTTGGAAGTTGAGATGGAAACTTGTATGTATGATATGGGTGACTTAGTTAGTGAGATTAAATTATTGTTGGTACCATGTTGATGGTGAAATTGATGAGAAAATTGTCATGAGAAATTGATGATGCGTTTTGTATGTTGTTGAAACTTGAAATATTGAATGTTGTTGAATTTGGAATATTGAATGTGTGTTGAGATTGAATTATTGAGTTGTGATTGATAAATGATGAAAATTGGTTGGTTGTGGATTGGATTAGGAAGTTGGAATATGGTTGATGCTAAATTGGTAAGGTTTTGGTTAGGTTTAAAGGGGTTTGCAAGTGTATGTTTGAAAATTGAGACTTGTTGGTTTTTGGTAAAAATTGTGATTTTGGCCTAACTTTGACGGAGCATAACTTAGTCTCCAGACTCCCAATTTGTGCCAAACTTATTTAGGAATAAAATTGGGTCCGAGATGTTTATGTCGTTCAAAGAACGGAGGAAAAATACTTTAAAATGAGAAAGTTATGCTCAATCAAAGTTTGGTGTACAAGCTGAAAATTCTGGACTTAGCAGCTTTTGAGGTTGCTGCATTGTATGCGTATGCGTACACTCCCATACGCATACATGTGCTTCGGGCTGGCCCATATGCGTACGCGAAAAGAAGCAATGCATACGCGAAATGGGCCAACATGCACGCTCACGCGTTCGCATGGCCCAGGAATTTTGCGTATGCGAAAATCCTCATGCGCGGCCAGTCGTTTCGGGTTGGTGCAAATGCATACGCATGCATGGCAATGCGTACGTGACATGGTCCAGATGCACGCTCACGCATACGCGTGATCTACACGTACGCGTGACCCTATTTTCAGAAAATATGACTTTTTTGTTTTTAAAACTGAATTTTAAACTTCTGAGCCTCCATTTGCATCATTTAAGTCCTAAATCTTAATAGTATACCTAGTAGTGAGAAGAAACTAGGGAATGTGATAACTTAGCTTGTGGATGAAGTAAGGAGAGAATTATCAATGAATGATGAGTAATGATGATTGTATGAGTTGCATAGTATGATGGTGGAATTGTTGTGTGTGTTATGAGCCAGATGGCTGTGATAAACATTGAATTATGATTGGGTATATATATGCATACGATTAATGATTAAATGATTATAATTGATTGAGGAAGCTTGAACATGTGGCGAGTATGCGGGGATTGCCTATATGATTAACGAATGAATGTGGTGAATGAATTATGATGGAAAGTGTTGGATGTTAGTATGCTTGTGTTTTCTCTTTGGTTGTAAGGGTGACAGGGCACCGATACCCTCTAATGGTGGCAGGGCACAGATACTCTCTAATGGTGACAGGGCACAGATACCCTCTAATGGTGACAGGGCACAGATACCCTCTAATGGTAATAAGGCGCAACAGAGAGACTGTGCCCGGGTTAGCTACCGACATGTCGGGTTGGCTTAATAACTAACATATAAGACTCATCAGTTATTAGGACAGGCATGCATCATATGCATTTATATGTTTGTTTGGTGTGATTTGTTTGGAATTCCTAATTGACTGCGTAATTACTTGCTACTTATTTATCTGTTGTATCTGCTTCCTATTTGTGATTTCCTTGCTTAACATAATTGTGTTTGCAATATCAAATTATCGGTGGCGGTTGGGAGGTTCGGAGGAGTTAGAAAGGGGAGTTTTAGTTAGACTGAAGGTCCTTAGTTAGTTGCCTATTTTCATTTCTCATGGTTTAGTTATGTTTATAAGCATTAATTATATATCAGAAGTTCTAGGATTGCCTTCGCCTTTCCCTGGATATTATATGTTAGATATGTGGGTACTGTTACCATACTGAGAACCTTCGGTTCTCACCCATGCGAATTTTGTGGTTTTCAGATGCAGGATGTGAGCTCCTCGCTGAGGCATGCTGAAAGCTTCTGATTTAACAAAGATCTTTATCTTTTGGGCTTTATTTTGGTTATATGTACTTGCATAGATATTTATTATCTCCACTATTTATATATATACTATATTAACTCCTCTTAGAGGTTATTTTGAAAAAATAGGTTCTGTAATTCTGTCTTTTGGGTTCATTTTGGGTAGATTATATATATATATATATATATAATTTTCTTTTTAGAGGTCGTAATACATCGCCACCTCTATCTTATGACTTAAGCATAAGGCTCTGTATGGTAGGGTGTTACACATAGACTCATTTTAAGGAATAAATATATTAATCTCTTAAACAGAATTTTTAAAATAAATTTTGATAATAAAATAATATTTTCTATATCTTTGTTAGAAATTCCACTTAGTTTATTTTAGGTAGTATTTTAATTTTTTTTTTTTTTGAAATATTGTGTATAATTTTATTTTGATACTATTTTTTTTATGCATGAGTGTTTTGAGAGCGTACAACTATTAAAAAAAAGAATATTTTTAATAATATTAAATATTTTTAAAATTTATTTTATATAAAATCCTAAATAGAATAACACAAATAATGAAAAAAAAATATAATAAAAGAATCATTGAATAGAACGTGTATTAATTGAATTGTTACAATCCGGATAAAATTTTATAACACATATAAGACATTCAAAGTACAATCAATATATTATTATTGTTGTTGTTATTGTTGTTGTTAATTTTTTATTTTATACCATTGTTTGATATTTATATAAATTACAAAAAAAATATAAATTATTTTATATCAGTAAAATATATTCATAATAATTTTTTTAAAACATTTTAGACATAAATATATACAAGAAAATAAATATTTTTCATACACTGCATAAATACATATACTAATTAATTGATATAATAATTAGAATAATTTATTTGATTTAATAAATTAAATAAAATAAATTAAAAAATATTTTTACCAGAATGCCATGTTAATTTTATTATTAAGTGCAATAATCTAATTTTAATATAGTATAATATAATATAATATAATGTAATATGATAGATTGATAGATAGATAAATAGATAAATTAATAGAAAGATAGATATTACTAGTTCATTATGCAATTTTTTTTAAGCAATTACCAAGTAAATCCAAAGAATCGTAAGATTGGATTTATAATATAATTTATAAATCCTTTATTAGATTGTATAAAAGAATTGAAGGGATAAAACGTATCTAATTTTTAATTTTTAGTAGTATTGTAATTTTTGAAAAACTTATTTTATGTCAAAATTTACGTATATAAAGTTGATAATTAAAAATTTTTAGATAATTAATTGTTTTGATGTGATATTAATAGTTAAAAATTAAATTATTAGATGTTAATTTATTTAAATTTATCAAATAATTTAATGGTTCTCAACTATTTACTTCAAATCATATAATAATTTTTATCTATAAAATTTATAAAAATAATTGCATATAAATTTTCACTTTATTTAATATTTTTTTTCCTCATGGATATCTATAAACTCATCACAATTTAAAAAAAAAATATTTAATACTTTTTTTCTTTAATTAGGACTTATAAATTCATCAAGAAATGTTTCATAAGTTACTTATTCTATTACTCTATATATAATTACGTACTATATGTAAAAGACATTAGAAAGAATTTTATTTCATAATTTTTTTTATTATTGTATATTTTCATCATAATTTTTCTTTTATTAAAAACACAAAAAGAAAAGAGAGGAGAAAAAAAGGCATTAGTCTAAACCATAAATTTAGAGTATAATTTAAATTTCAAACATGCTAAAATTAAACTTGACTCATTTTATTTTATTTTAAAACAAAACAAATAATAATCAACCGAGCCAAGAACCAATCTGTATCACTATTCATATAGGTTTACGAGTATCCCAGTGTATTTTTATAGAGTATGCAGCACATATGCTTCCACATAATTGTCTTCAATTCATAAATTTGTGCACTATTGTTCAAATATAGTGGACTTCTAGTTCTTCAAGCTAAGATACTTGAATCTATCTTTTGGTGGAGTGTTAGAAAACTTCCATGTAACTTTTCCATAAGTTTCATTAAAGTGATGAGTACCTGCTACATCCTCAATTGGAACTGCATCAGAAATTTCTTTTAAGACCCTTTCTTCAAGTCTCAATGCTAAGGCACCAACGTTTTGATCCAGATTCTTAATCTTGGTTGTTCCTGTAAAGGTGAACACAAATTTTAGCAAATAACTAAGAATATTATGTATAATATTTTTCATACATTATATATTAGGTAATGTCTAATTTGTACTCTAAAATTTTAACATCTATCAAAATAATCTTTGACTTTTAGAAAGGACCGAATTGGTTTCTAAATTTATAAATTATGAATCTTGTTTGTCTTTAATTTAAGCGTCGTTAATACTGATATGGAAGTGTGGCATCTCTGACTGTAAGGAGACGTGGTTAAGATTTTAATATAATTAAATAGGTGTATTAAATTAGTTAATTAAACTCATTTTGATTAATTGATTTTATATTGGTATAGATATTAAAATGAACCTAATTAATAAATTTGAGATACATATTTGACCATATTAAAATTTTAATCATGTTTTCTTCTGTTAAAAATGCCACATGAATATTATAACGCTCCAAGTCAATTGTATATTAACACTAGTTAAATTAAAGATGAATACAATTTATAAAATTTAAAGATCAATTTGGTTATTTTAAAAAATTAAAGACTATTTGAATGAGTGCTTAGAATTTTCAAAAACCAAATTTGATATTACATCTTATATATATACTTGAAAATGAAGAAAAATAAAAAGACATGTATAGTAATATTTTGTTATGTTACTGACCAGGGATAGGCGCAACATCATTGCCTTGTTGGAGAATCCATGCTAATGCCAGTTGGACAGGGCTGCATTGGTGCTTCTTAGCAAGGTTTTCTATTCGTTCATATATCTTCTTGTTCTTCTCCAAGTTCTGTGCTTGGTAGCGAGGATGAGTATTCTAGTAAATAAAAAAGTAACCATCTATTAGACATTCATAATTTACTAGTCATGGAGTAAAAAGATAAGGATCAGATGAAACTTTAATTAATTTGTTTCATAAATATACATACCAAAACACTATCAGCTGGAAGGTTTTCCACAACTCCTTTGCCACCAAAAAAGCCACGACCAAGAGGACTGTATGGTACAATTCCAATACCAAGCTCTCTGAAAAAAATAAAAATATTAGAAAAACTCAATCTCACATCATCACAAATAAATGAAATACACATTTAGAAACAACAGGTCCATGTTTTCCCTCTCTATCTTAAATTATAAGAAGTCATAAAAGTCCCATACCTACCTACTTCTATGAAATTAAGTAACTAAAATTAACCTGCAAAGAGGAATTATCTCTTCTTCAATATCACGAGTCCAAAGTGACCATTCCATTTGTACAGCAGTAATTGGATGAACTGCATGTGCTCTCTTTATTGTATCCGAGCTAGCTTCAGATAATCCAATGTATTTAACTTTTCCCTCTTTCACCAATTTCTTAAGTTCACCCATCTATTATAATACAACAAACTAGTTATTAATAATGCACCTAATAAGATAAAATAAGTCAAAAAATTTTAGAATGTGATCCTTTTCTATTTCATAATATATAATTTTAACAAATTTTAAAAGTAAAGATATTATAAAACACAAAAAAAAGGTATTAAAAAGATTTGACAAGTATAGAATAATTTGTCCTATGTTCCAATTCATTTAATTTGTAAAACTATCAAAAGAAGTTCTTAACTGTGTCTTCTATAGAGACTGTTGTGTCCACTCTATGCTGATAATAGAGATCAATGTATTCAACTCCAAGACGTTTCAAACTAGCTTCGCAACATGAGCGTACATAGCTTGGTGTACCATTGATCTTCATATCAAAAGTATTCATATCTAACTTTTCAACACCAAACTTTGTAGCTATCTGGATCTTTTTCCTAGGGAGTTGCTTTAAAGCCTGGAAAAAAAATTTCAATATTTTACATAAGAAAACCTACAGAAACAATCAATTTTTAATTAGTAAAAACTTTGCTAACAAGAGCGATAAAAAAATCTAAAAATTCTTTGGGTAAGTTCCAGCCATAGTTTCTTGAATTTTACGCTATAGCATAGTTGTTAAAATTGGATCGAACCGATTAGTTCGATTAAAAAATCGATGAACTAGATTTTGAACTGAATTTTGTATTGGTCCGATTTAGTATACTGACCGCTTAAAGAAATAAACCAGTTAAAATCGATATGAGTCGATCAAACCAACATAAACTAGTCAAAATCGATATGAATTAGAACCGAATCGGTCTAGTCAATAACGCAGTCAACGGTCAACTTGCACGTTAATGTGCGTCCGCAACGTGCAGGGTTGAAAAATTTTAAAAATTGTATTGTAAGAGGTGGGAGTCAATCTTAGCTCTTCTCATATAAAGACCAAATTGATAACCATTGCACTAATATATTTTTTTGGTATCATTAATGCTTTTTATAGTATAAATTTTATTTTATATAATATCTTAACTAATACACATATATATACATGGAAATCCTTAACTCAATATTTTTTATATTCAACATTGTTTAAATTAATTATTTTTTAATTGAAGTATAAATTAATTAATTTTAAAATAAAAAAATATAATAATAAATATAAAAATAAAATAAAAATTACTTATTCTGAGAAGAAAAATAAATTTATATAATTATTTAATTATATAAAGATATTCAGACTTTAAAATTACTCTTTGAATATAATTCATAAATTGTTATTCTTATCGTGTCTAACTAAGATACTATTATAGTAGTACAAATTAATTTTATATCTATCTTTGTATTAGTTATTTATAGAATTCGAGACTTAATTGTTCTTAAAATGTTAGTAAAAATACGTATTTCAAAATTTAATTTTACGTTTTTGACTATTTTATATTTTTTATTTACGTGAGACTGGTTTTACCGGTTGGACCAGTAACCCATTGGTTAAACTAATAAACTAGTAAATTAGTAACCTGACCAGTTCGATCACCGGTTCGGTTTTGATAACTATGCGCTATAGTTTAAAAAACCGGACCAACCTGAACGATCGAGACGAAAAACAGGCGATCCCACTTCACGACCAATCCAAATTGGATATTGGATCAAATAAAAAACAAGACCGATGAAAATCAGTTTGACTCAGCCTATTTTTACAAAAGCTTATGAATTGGCGAATTTGAAAAACCCATACTGGATCGGATTTTATTTTTTTAAAAAACTCTCCACCCCGAAAGGCCGACGTTGCTTTCATTTAAAAAGAAAAAAAACACTATAATGATCGAACCAACCCCAAGCTTTCTCTCACTCTCACTCTCACTCTCAAATGGCAAACCATAGAGCTAAGAGCTCATCTCACCTCACCTCCATTTTGTAAAACAGTAGCAGTTACCGGCTTACCGCCAGTCTGCCACTACACGATCACATACCATACTTTCAGTTTTTAGTTCTTTGAATAAACATTACACTATATATTTTTATACTAAAATATTTAGATTTTTTTTATACTAGCGCGTAATTAATAAATCTTTATACATGTACCTCTCATATCACATGTGTTCTAATGTTTCTTTATTCTTTTACATTTTTCTTTGTTCAATTAAAATGGCTAAATTACTCTCCATAATAAAGTCAAAATGCAAAGTATTGTCGTCACAATCAGACCAGACCAATCGATTCGACCCAAAAACTAATAATCAAGTCAATTTGGTACACTCTGCAAATTGGACATACTATTAATTCGGTCAACAGCAGTTAAATTTGCTAAAAATCGAGCGGTTCTCACAAACTTGGTGGGGTTCAGGCGCAAGAATTGGACATTATACTCCACTGTACACTAGTAGTGTTGGTGGATCATGCAAAGTATCTATTCTCACAACCAACTAAACCATCCAATTCGACCAAAAAATCGATAATCAAGTCAGTTTAGTTCATTTTACAAACCGGACTTACTATTAATCCGGTCAATAGCGGTCAACCTCACTAAAAATCAACGATTGGCACAAACCCAGTGCGGTTCAAGTGCAAGAACCATGCATGTCCACTGTACACCAGCAGTGCTGGTGGATGACATAAAATAGCTATTGTTTTGGAAATTAATTCCAAAAATAGCACTATGGAAATCGAATCTGGGATCCTTTCTATGTTTGGTTGAAAAAAAAAAGAAATAGAGAGAAAGGAAATAGAAAGAAAAAAAAAAGAAAAAAATTGAATGAATTTTTATTTTTCTTAGAAGTATTTGGATAGAAGAAAAATATGAAGAAGAGAAATGTTATAAAAAGATAATTTTTTTTTTATATTATAAAATATATTAAAAAAAGTGAAGAAATAATATTAAAAATAAAAAAAATTAGTTTTCTCTTTATTTTCTTTTTAATATTTAAAAAACAATTAATAAGTCCCATCAATTTTTTTCTATTCCTTTTTTTTTCTTTAACTTTTTTCTTCAACCAAAAAATAAAAAATAATTTTTTTTTATTTTTTTCTTTTTTTTTTTTTTTCATTTTCCCTTCCAACAAACATAGTCTTAATGCCTGATCTTTAAGCAGTCGCACAAAGCGTCAAACCCCCGTGGGATTCAGACGCAAGAACTGCGCATGTGCACTGTGTGGATCACGCACAATTGTTGTTCTGGAAATTATTTAAGCACTCCACCTTTTCCACTAAGCCACTGTCTCTTCTCATTATATAGTGCAATAATAATTTTATATATTTCAAAAGCTCTGTCCAAATTGTAGTTGTGTAGTTCATATAGAGCGTGGCTCTTGTTATATATATTGGAATAACTTTTCTTTTCTAAAATTTTTTTATTGCATATAATATGTTTTATTAATTTTAAAAATTGATTTTATAATCTTTTAATTTAAGTGAAAGATACTTACTACATTAAAAAATTTTAAATTCATTATATTATTATCTATATATAATTTATAAAAAACTGAATTTATTTAGATATTATTAGATTTGAGAGATGTGAAATATTATTTTTATCACTCAAATATTTAATAATAAATATTATATTTATTTTATTATTTAATTTTAATATATTATAATTTTATAGATTCATTTAATTATTATTGGATTAATAATTCAACCTGTGATTTATGGATTAAACTAATAACCTAATAATTTAGTCAAGTCAATTATCGATTTGATTTTGATAACTATAATCCAAAGAGAATTTCATTATTATTGTTCTATTTTAACGAGTGAAGAGCTTGAGGGGTTAAAAATAACTTTGGATAACTTATTTTAACTTAATGTGGCAATAGAAACTCCATGTGCAATTGATGCAATACAATATAGAAAAGGTAAGAATGTATTTGGTATATGTTTTTAGTTTTTGTTTCATTTTTATTGTTTTCTGTTTTTAAAATTTTGTGGGAAAAAAAGATAAAAACAAAAAATATTAAAAAACAAAAATAAAAAATAGAAATACATACTAAATATAGCTAAATATCTAAGTTTCTTTTATTAAAAATGTAAGAGACTATATATATAATAATCTCAATGATACCAAATGCGTAATTTTTTCTAGAAAAAAACAAATTTATATCCTTAAAAATTGTAATTGCAAGCGAAATCCAAATAAATTTATGAAAAAGTATTAATTTATCTTTCCGACCAAAATTTCATTAGCATTGAGTCCATAAATATCAGAAGTATCAAAGAAGGTGATTCCTTTATTAAAAGCATGTTTAATAATAGAAATGCCTTCCTCTTCAGAAACACCAGCAGCGTAGGCTCCAGTAAGGTTCAAACATCCAAATCCCAACTTTGAAACCTTGCAAATATATGAGAGTAAATAATTGAATCATAAATTAATATATAAATGTTTCATAATATCCAAGTTAAAATATTTAAAAAGACAAAACTACAACAGTTATCTTTGACTGCAAATCCTTATATTAATTTGTACAAGATACATAATGCTTGCTGCACAATACCAATAAAATTATTAATTTATTATTATTAAAATTTCCACTTTCAAGATATACTTTGATTTGAATATAAGCCCCAGTAGATTAGAAAAATTGTTAGGTATTTTCGATCGGTGTAAATTAATCACTTTTGTACTGATATATTAATTAAGTGACAAATGATTAACGAATATTTATAACAAAATCACTTTAGTTTATATTCACAAATTGATTGAAAAGAATAAATTTTTTTATTTTACTTTGAGAGCATCTAATAAATAATAATAACTAACTCAGTAGATTGATAGGTTATTCTTATCTTTTAAACTTTTAGAATTTGAATTAGAATATAGAGTTTAATACCTCAAAGCCTTGGTTACCAAGTTTCACACGAGGAATATGGATGCTCTGAACTTCGGCCATTGTCTCTGTATTTACGTTACACAAAACAGAATCCAAATGGAGTCTTGACGATTATGTTTGAAATATGAACTTGTATATGTATGTATTTATGTAATACTTGTTATTAGTTCGGGATGCATGCACTTCATATATATGCTTTAATTTTGTTACTTCAATTTCTTATCTGACGTATGTGACTTTGATAACGACATTGTGTGTGTCAGCATTGGCGTTGATTTCATCACTCAGTATGTCACCATGAATTAGAAAAGTAAAACATTGCTCTTGGTTGATCAATGACTTGATCTTCTTTTATTTATTTATTTATTTTTCTCTCTCTCGCGCTCTCTATTTTTTTCCTTTTCTTTTTTAAGAATAATCAATCAATATATAATCCTTAGTGGAGAAAATCATGAAAGATTAAGTAGAATAAATACTAACCAACACAGGACGCTAGCACCAGGGGCCGAACTAGAAAAATAACTAAGTGGGGCCATAAATTTTCAAGTACGAGATTATTGAAGTTGTGTTTAATGTTTTAAAAATAAAATTATAAACTTGTTACTGGTACCATAAATTTGCAAGTAATTTCTTGGTTGTCATAATTTTTTATTTATTACACATTCAAAAGTTATCTTGCTTAAAAAATTTAGTATTACAAGTGCTTTTTTTTTTTTTTTTTAAGAATTAATTTAAACGAAAGCATTAATTCAGATTTTAAAAGTTATGACTTTTATATTTGGATTAGTTGTCATAATGAATTTTATTGTGACAGAATAAAATTTTAAAATTGGTTTTTTTTTTTTCCTTTTTTCAAATGTTCATTATGATCACGCCAATTTTTTTAGTATTTTGTTAGTAAAATAAAAACTACAAATATCGTGACATATGAATAGAAAGAGAACTATCTATATATGTATCATTAGTTTTAATCTAATGGATCTATCAAATATTAATATTCACGGATGGAATTAAGTAATTAATAATTTATGAATAATTACAATTAGACCACAATTAAAATTTATATATAATAAACTTCCAACATTCTAGCTCCCATTTGGCCTTGGCCTAAGTGTATTCACATTTTCACATATTACATACTTGTTTTAATATAGTAAAATACTTTATGTGAGTTATAGCGGTCATGTAATTAAATATGAAATGCATTTTCTTCCATATACTATAACCACTAGCATTTTACTACACAAACTACATAAATAAAAAATAAAGTTTTATATCCGTCCAATAAAATTTATAGATCATTATGTTATAACTCATAAGATAATATTATTTTAATTAAAAATAACAAGCTATTAATGTTCAGAAAATATATAAATAAACATAATAAGCTCAAAGTGTTAAGATCATTCAAAAGAATTAAGACTCATTCTATGTACATGTTCTTTAAATATCTTTGATCACAATCCTTTAGTTAATAGATTAGCAATCATAAGTTCTGTTCTAACATGTTCTATGGACATTTTTTGTCTTGGAACTTTCTTCTTAATGCCAAAGTACTTTATTTTCATATGTTTGGCACTTTTCGAGTATCTATCATTTTTAGAGAAAAATACTACTGTAGAGTTATCACAATAAATTTTAAATAGCCTAGCAATTGAGTCAACAATGCCAAGTCCTGAAATAAAATTTTGCAGCCATAAAACTTGATTTGTAGCTGATGCACCACTATTTAGTGGTGCATTTTATGCTGAATTGAGTGAATTTTATCAACTTTTCTCACATTTATTCAATGAAATGGCATGGTTTCATGACTTTCTCCTAATTTGTGTTTAAGAGTGAAAACATGCTTTTTAGGCCTTTAATTTGCTAGTTTTAGTTCACCTTTGATTCCACTAGATGCCTTGATGTGTTTGTTAGTGAATTCAGGTTGAAAAGGCTAGAAATGGATCAAAGGAGCGAAGAGAAAAGCATGCAAAGTAGATAACTCATGGAAAATCAAGGATTTGGAGTGCATTCATCGATGCGCACGGGTGGAACTACGCGCACGCGTGAATATGAAGTCGCATGGCGACGCGTACGCGTGACATGACGCGTACGCGTGGGAAGCAAAAACGCCAAGCGACACGTACGCGTGACCCATGCGTATGCGTCACAGCTTGCACATGACCTTATTAAAGTGAAAATGCTGAGGGCGATTTCTGAGCTTCACAGGCCCAAATCCAACTCATTTTTTGAGCCTATTACATGCAGAATTCAAGAGGAGTGAAGGGGAGAAGTGATGACATGTCATCATGTCATGTTTTTCTATGCTTTTTTCATACAAGAAATTGATGATTAGTGCTTAAATATTGAATGCTTTTGTGCTTAAATGATATATTTCTTTGATCTTTTAATTTTATAAATTTTGTAGGAAATAAGTGAAAAAAGAAGCAAAATAGCACAAAATCAACTCAAAATAAAAAAAGAAGAATTTTGGGACACACTTTGAAAATTGAGAACACTTTAGAATCTTAGGCCACACTTTTAAAAACGTGGCCCATGACCATGAAGCTTTGGCATATGCATTAATACTTATGCATGCATTAATAATTAATAACCAAGCTATTTCATGCATTAATGCTTATGTATGCATGCATTTAATTATGCAATGCATGAACGCATTAGCATTATTAAACAACTAAAAGCATGCATGCATGAAACATTCAATCAATAATGCCAATGAAATGAACGCTAAATGAATGAATGAAATGCATGCATTATTAATTAAAGCCAATGGAAGAATGCATGTAAATTACAAAAACGCTAATGCATTGACTTTATTAATTAAATTAAAGCATGCATTTAATTAATACCATCATGCATTAGGATTATTTAGAAATAAATGGAATAAGAGCTTAAAGCAATGAACACTAGCGTTCATTAAAGCAACGGAACGCTACAAGCATGGGAATATTAAGTAAGGAAGAGTGTTCATTTATTTGAATGCTAGCGTTCACACAAGCAATGTTTTCGGGCCCTCATGCAAGGAAAAACAAGGCGCGGCACCCCCAAAGTGAAACAGCCAAGGTTCGAAGAGGGAACCTCACATCAAGAGAGTGCTATGTTGCAACTTCCAACTGAGCGCTATGGGCAAAAGGAAATTGGCACAAAGTGGAGTAGCCAAGGCTCGAAGAGGGAAACCAAGGTATCAAAGGAGCGCTACATTCAAAGACCAAACTGAGCGCTACACCAAGAATTGCTAGGTCTGGGAAGGAAGCATACAAGACAAGTGAGTGCAACGCTTACTAACTCAACGGAGCGCTCCACTGGAGCATGGCTCCAACCCATTTTAAACCAAATGCACCCTGACTCAATTGAACCAAACCAATCCGGATCCACTCTTCTTCAAACCCAAAGCAAGCAAAATCCATGGACATCACTCAAAGGCACAAGGATCAGTTAGATTAGGAATTTCATTTAATTGTAATTTATTTTTAATTTCAATTTCATCTTCATTTTTGTAAAGCCTATATAAAGGCATCAATTCCATTTCATTGGAAAGGCTGGCTCTGCTAGAGAGCATTAGGAGTAGGTTAGAATAGAAAGCTTTCTTTGAAACACTTTTAATTTTCTGCACTCTTTACATTTCAAAAATCAATTCAGCTTTATGCAAATTTCCTTTCCTGAAATTTTGTTCTTCTGCAATTTCACTTTTCCATTCAAACTGAGCTTGATTTACATTTCCTGCACAATTTAATTCCTCTGCAATTGCTCTAAACTTTGATCTACTGCTTCTTTTACTTTCCAGCACCCAGCCCCCTTTACATTTTGCTGCAATTTATTTTTTCTTACTCTTTAAGCTTTTGTCCAATCTACATTATGCTTATTTACATTTGCTGCAATTTATATTTCTTGTTCTTTAAGCTTCTGTCAATTTAACTCCTGCAAGTGAGATCTGCTGAAATTTTACATTTCTTGTTATTTAAGCTTCAGCTAATTTACATTCTGTTCTTTACTTTCACTGCAATTTATATTCTGCAACTTTAAATTCCCTGCACTTTACATTCTGTTATCAAATTTTTACTCAATTCACCAATGTTAGCTTAACTAAATTAATCACCCACTAAAGTTGCTTGATCCATCAATCCCTGTGGGATCGACCTCACTCTAAGTGAGTTTTACTACTTGATGCGACCCAGTACACTTGCCGGTGAGTTTTGGTGTGGAATCTGATTTCCACTCATCAAGTTTTTGGCATCGTTGTCGGGGATTGATTTAGATCAACAATGATTTAGTGGGTGAGAAGTCTAGATTAAGCATTTTCTTTGTTTTTGTTCTCTGTTTTAAAGTGACACCAAGGTGTTTGAGTTATTGCCTCACTAAGAAATTCTTCTCTGTGACATGAATTTCAATTTTCAATAGTGTTGTGTTTTATAAAATTTAAATGGAGTTCAACTCATCTTGTGATCAAACAACTTTTATGGGATATTACCCACCATCACCAATTTCTAATGGTGGCTAGGAATATCACCAACAAATTACAGATCATGAGCACTCTAATTCATGGAGATATGTCTCAGAACCACAAGATGAGCAAGAGAATCATATGGGATACCAACCACCACCACAAAATGATTCATATTATTATCCTCATGGTGTATGGGAGTATCAACAAGGAATGAGGGAGTATGAACAATCAAGTGAAATGAACTATTTTCCAGAGCCACAAAGTGACTCATACTATTATGACACATACACAAATGATGGATGGAAAGGAAAATGCAATGATTCATATTCTAATTATTCAAAGACATTATCACTTAATTATGCTGTCAGTACATACATGGAAGATTGTTTCCCCATGACACAAAATAATTCACACTGTGATGAGTTCAATAATCACTCAAATTGTGAGTGGGAGGATCAAAACCAAACAGCATTCAACAGTTCATCTTCTACTCATCAAGAAACATAATCACTGGATTATGCTTTCAATGAGTTCATGCAAGATTGTCCCCCAAGGCAACAAAATGATTCATACTGTGATGAATTCGGCAATGATTTAAGTTGTGCTTGGGAGAATCAAAATCAGAGAGCATTTGACAATTCATACTCTACTTATCAAGAGCTATCATCACTTGAGCAAACCTTCGATTCATTCATGGAAAGCTGTCAAACCTCACCTCCCAGTTTTTCATCTGAAAATTCTTCATCACTTAACTATCCCTTGACACAAAATCCCTTCCAAAACTCACAGTCCACACAAACTTCCATGAACCAAAGCCTCTTAAGGCTTGAAACTATGCTTGAAAGATATGAAGGGGAAGTACAAAGATCCTGGAATGACCAAGAGAACTCCTTCAAAAACATGGAAGTGATGGTAAACCAATTGTTAAGTGTGAAGAAGGAAGTGGAAGAGCAAGAAGAAGAGGCCCCGGTGTCAAGAAAATTTTCAGTGAAGAATAAGGTGGTTGAAACTGAAACTGCACTTGAGATGACAAGAGAACATGAACCCTCACAAATTTTCCTGAACCAAAGACTCTCAACACTTGGATCTGTGATTGAAAAATATGAAAAGAAGATGAAGAAATCTTGGGAAGAACAACAAACCTCCTCCATGAAAGTTCTACTAAGTCAAATGTTAAGTGCAAAAGAGGAAGTGGAAGAACAAGAAAGTGAGGAAGTCAACAAGAGAATTCACAATCAAGTGAAGCAGAGAAGTACATAGAGGATGAGCTCATGGAGCCAGCAATTCAAAAGGCTCTGGATGAAGATAAAACTCCAATAATCACACAGCAACCAAGTCTTGAATCCAAAGAAGTGAAGGCAACTAACAAGAGCCCCAATCTTGTCCCTGATCCAGCAAGCAAGCTTAATCAAGCCATTTACAAAAGGAAGCTTGTTGAGGAGAGGCTAAGACAAGGGACAATAGCTGAGTCTTCTCCCCTTTAATGTCATTCCTCTTAACAAACTGGAAGAAGAGGAAGAAAGTGAAGAACATGTCAACCGTAGGTAACATTTCTTTTCTTTGCTTTGTTTAGATTTCATTAAATTGGCATATGATTACATCCTAATTTTGGTGTTGCCCTGCAATAATTTGTTTTCAAATCTTTCTGGATGATTGCATCAAAAATGAAAATGTCACACTAAGATTCTAAGTTTGGTGTGCCACTTAATTTTCTATGCAATTTATTCAGCAACACCACTTGTCTGCATAATCATAATGCCCTTTGCAATGTTATTTTTTTTCTTAGTTAGAAAATTTGAGTTTTCTCTTTGTTTTAGTTATTTACTTGTTTTTAATGCTTTCTTTCATTAACAGTTTTTGTTAATACATCACCAAGAGATCCTTATTCATGACAGATTCTTGGCTTGGTGATTGTACTTAACATATAACAGTTTCATTTGCTTAGTTTTAGTTTAAATAAATTGACATATGATTGCATTCTAAGTTTGATGTTGCTATGCAACAAAATTTGTTTCCAATCCATACTAGATACTTGCATCAACTCCAAGTGAAAGTGTCACACTAAGTTTGGTGTGCCACTTATTTTCTTTATGCAATGTATCGTGCACACCTTCTATGTTTGCAATCACAATGTCTCTGTCTCTCGTGCCTTGATTGTTATCCTTAATTTTTCTTACTTAAAATACATGTACTACTAACATTTCATTGTGTAAGACATTCATGATCCATTTTAGCCCCATAACCATTGTTCTAATTGTTGCTTGAGGATGAGCAAGCACTTTGAGTTTGGCAAGGAAAGAGGAAGAATGGGAGGAAAATGACAACAAGAGAGAAGATGAATTACAAGGTTGTAAAGTTCCTTTTCCTCTCATTTGTTTCCAGCACTTTAAATTGCATGATTATCTTTATCTTCTCTGTATGCATGTGTGGTATGAATAAGCATAGCCTGAATTTTGATTGTAACATGGTGCTGTGCCATTATGACTACCAACTTGAGTTTTGTGAGTTCAAAGCAGTAAAATATCACGATCATAAACAAACAAGGAATTTAAGAAGAATTTAGCATGTGCATACAAGTATTGGAAGGCTAGTATGGTTAATTGTTGCTCAATTGCATTGGATTTTATTTAATTAAAGTTTTCATCTAGGACATTTTGTGAAATCTTTTGAAATCATGAAAACCTTGAAAGAAGCAAATGCAAATAAGGCAAGAAAGAAAAAGGGAAAGAATGAGAAAGCTGAAGGCTCTGAGTACCAATGACAATTCAATTGTTAAGTACTTGTGGTGTTTATGTATCAAGCAAAAAGCTTGAAAACAAAACACTTAAAGTCAAGGTTAGGCTCAAGTGCAAATGCACCCCCTCAAAGCTCAAGGTTCTGAGCATCAATGATTAGAGAGTTAAGAAAAGAAACAAATGAGCTTAATGAAGTCCTCTAATTCAAATGCTTGTGGTGCTTATGTATCAAGTGGTAATACTTGAAAACAAAGCATTTAGAATCATAGCTTTGTTACCAACTCATGGGGTAAAACACCCAAAAGGAGAAGCTAATAAGAAAATCAAAAGCTTGTTTCAAGGAAGAAACATAAGGAAAAGATATCATAAAATGAGCTAGATAGAAGCATCAATCATTTACATTTCTTTTGTGATTGTAGCATGCATAGAAAACTAGCTAACCATGAACATTGAGTTGCTATTTTTCACACCTTGGATTGTCAATCTTTATTGCATGATTCTTTTCTTGCTTGGAGACAAGCAAGGTTTAAGTTTGGTGTTGTGATGACATGTCATCATGTCATATTTTTCTATGCTTTTTCATACAAGAAATTGATGATTAGTGCTTAAATATTAAATACTTTTGTGCTTAAATGGTATTTTTTTATCTTTTAATTTTATAATTTTTGTAGGAAATAAGTGAAAAAAGAAATAAAATAGCACAAAATTAGCTCAAAATAAAAAAAGAAAAATTTTGGAATACGCTTTGAAGATTGAGCACACTTTGGAACCTTAGGCCACGCTTTTAAAAGCGTGGCCCATGACCATGAAGCTTTGGCATATGCATTAATGCTTATGCATGCATTAATAATTAATAACCAAGCTATTTCATGCATTAATGCTTATGTATGCATGCATTTAATTATGCAATGCATGAACGCATTAGCATTATTAAACAAATAAAAGCATGCATGCATGAAACATTCAATCAATAATGCCAATGAAATGAACGCTAAATGAATGAATGAAATGCATGCATTATTAATTAAAGCCAATGGAAGAATGCATGTAAATTACAAAAATGCTAATGCATTGGCTTTATTAATTAAAGTAAAGCATGCATTTAATTAATACCATCATGCATTGGTATTATTTGGAAATGAATGGAATAAGAGCTTAAAGCAATGAACACTAGCGTTCATTAAAGCAACGGAACGCTACAAGCATGGGAATATTAAGCAAGGAAGAGCATTCATATATTTGAACGTTAGTGTTCACACAAGCAACGTTTTCGGGCCCTCATGCAAGGAAAAACAAGGTGCGGCACCCCCAAAGTGAAACAGCCAAGGTTCGAAGAGGGAATCTCACACCAAGGGAGCGCTACGTTGCAACTTCCAACTGAGCACTATGGACAAAAAAAAATTGGCACAAAGTGGAGTAGCCAAGGCTCGAAGAGGGAAACCAAGGCACCAAAGGAGCGCTACGTTCAAAGACCAAACTGAGCGCTACACCAAGAATTGCTAGGCCAGGGAAGGAAGCATACAAGGCAAGTGAGTGCAACGCTCACTAACTCGGAGCGCTCCACTGGAGCATGGCTCCAACACATTTTAAACCAAATGCACCCTGACTCAATTGAACCAAACCAATCCGGATTCACTCTTCTTCAAACCCAAAGCAAGCAAAATCCATGGACATCACTCAAAGGCACAAAGATCAGTTAGATTAGGAATTTTATTTAATTGTAATTTGTTTTTAATTTCAATTTCATCTTCATTTTTGTAAAGCCTATATAAAGGCATCAATTTTATTTCATTGGAAAGGCTGGCTCTGCTAGAGAGCATTAGGAGTAGGTTAGAATAGAAAGCTTTCTTTGAAACACTTTTAATTTTCTGCACTCTTTACATTTCAAAAATCAATTCAGCTTTATGCAAATTTCCTTTCCTGAAATTCTGTTCTTCTGCAATTTCACTTTTCCATTCACACTGAGCTTGATTTACATTTCTTGCACAATTTAATTCCTCTGTAATTGCTCTAAGATTTGATCTACTGCTTCTTTTACTTTCCAGCACCCAGCCCCTTTACATTTTGCTGCAATTTATTTTTTTTGCTCTTTAAGCTTTTGTCCAATCTACATTCTGCTTATTTACATTTGCTGCAATTTACATTTCTTATTTTTTAAGCTTCTGTCAATTTAACTCCTACAAGTGAGATCTACTGAAATTTTACTTTTCTTGTCATTTAAGCTTCAGCTAATTTACATTCTGTTCTTTACTTTCACTGCAATTTATATTCTGCAACTTTAAATTCCCTGCACTTTACATTCTGTTATCAAATTTTTACTCAATTCACCAATATTAGCTTAACTAAACTAATCACCCACTAAAGTTGCTTGATCCATCTATTCTTGTGGGATCGACCTCACTCTTGTGAGTTATTACTACTTGATGCGACCCGGTACACTTGCCGGTGAGTTTTTGTGTGGAATCTAATTTTCACCCATCAGAAAGTAGTCATAGTTTAGTTTTCATTATGTTTTAGTTAGCTTATAAAGAGAGAAGCTATCTCTTCTTTCTAGAATCAAACAATAGAAGATAAAAGGTAGGCTATTTGGGTAAGTGAACTAATTGAAATGATGTCCTCAATCATATAAGTGCATGTCTTCACAAAATATTAGACATAAAGAATCAAACAAATCAAAGATCACAATCATAGAAAGAGAATAATACACACAGGAAGGAAATAAAGTGGTTATATGATGTAACCACACAATTAGGCTCAAATCTCACAAAGTTGACGCGCACGTGTGAATAGAGTTGTGCCTCGCGCACAAAGTTGGTATGAAGTAGGCACAACTCTCTGGATTTTGTATGGAGGTAGAAATTTTGGATCCACGCGTACGCGTGGGTGACGCGTGCGCGTGGATGGTCGAAAAGCTTGTGATCACGCATACGCGTACGCGTGGGTTGGTGCTCTGTTTTTCAAAAATTTTCAAGTTCTTGCACCAAACCAAGCATTCCAAACCTCCAAACAGCTACCAAAACACCATAAAATCTTATTTAACATACTAGACTCCCAAAAAAAAACTCATCAAACTAATCAAACAAAACATGAAATTAAATCAATTCTACTAATATTTACAGAAGAGAAAAATGAAAAGATGTTACCATGGTGGGGTGTCTCCCACCTAGCACTTTTATTTATTGTCCTTAAGTTGGACTTATGGGGAGCTCCTCATCAAGGTGGCTTGTGCTTGAAGCCATCATTGAACATCCACCAATGCTTGAGTCTCCAATAAGCTCCATTCTTCAAAATTAATGCCTCCAAGCCTTGATGGAGTTCTTCACAAACCATGAGCTCCCAAAGTTGATTCTCCTTGTGCGATCTGGGATCCCACACTTTGTTTCTACACCCGTCATTAACTTGATCATCATTAGTCCATCCAGGTGGCAAGCAAGATGAATTCTCAATGAAGTGCCAAATTCTCCTTCTAGACCCACCTAATTGAGCACTAGCCCAACCTTTGTATCTCATCTTTGATGTGTCAACCAAAATAAGCCTTGATTTGCAACGCCAACCACAAAACATCCTTATCTTACGCTTCATCCCGCAAAGTTTTCTAAGTTGACCATCCGTTTCAAGCAACCCATACTCGAGTGGGACAATAAAGCTAATAGAGATGAATTTCACCAACTTAAATGTAGGAATAGATGACAACATAGGCAAAGAAGCTTCCAAGGATCTTGACAAAGCGTATTCAACTCCCGTCCTTCTTTTTCTAAGGACCTCCACCTCTCCACAAGATTTCTCAATTTCAATCCTTTGTTCATCAATTTCATCTAAATTTTCAAGTTCAAAGGATTCACCACCAAGAAGGTTTGATGCATGATCTTCATCACCAACAGAACTCCATTCTTGCTCTATCTCATTGGTGCACGAAATTACAATCACACTTTTGCAACTCTGCACAACTAACTAGCAAGTGCACCAGGTCGTCCAAGTAATACCTTACGTGAGTAAGGGTCGATCCCACGGAGATTGTCGGCTTGAAGCAAGCTATGGTTATCTTGTAACTCTTAGTCAGGATATCAATAATTCTTAGATTTAATTGTAAAAAGTAAAAGAACATGAAATAAATACTTGTTATGCAGTAATGAAGAACAGGTTGAGGCTTTGGAGATGCTTTGTCTTCTGAATCTCTGCTTTCCTACTATCTTCTTCTTCATGCACGCAAGGCTCCTTCCATGGCAAGCTTTATGTTGGGCATCACCGTTGTCAATGGTTACTTCCCGTCCTCTCAGTGAAAATGTTCCAAATGCGCTGTCACCGCACGACTAATCATCTGTCGGTTCTCGATCATGTCGGAATAGGATCCATTGATCCTTTTACGTCTGTCACACGCCCAACAATCGCGAGTTTGAAGCTCATCACAGTCATCCCTTCCCAGATCCTACTCAGAATACCACAGACAAGGTTTAGACATTCCGGATCTCAGGAATGGCTGCCAATAATTCTAGCTTATACCACAAAGGTTCCAATCTTAGATTAGAAACCCAAGAGATACAAATTCAAGCTTGATTGCATGTAGAACAGAGGTGGTTGTCAGGCACACGCTCATAGGTAAGAATGATGATGATTGTCACGGATCATCACATTCATCAGGTTGAAGTGCGAATGAATATCTTAGAATAGAAGCAAGCGTGATAGAATGGAAAACAGTAGTAATTACATTAATTCATGAAGAACAGCAGAGCTCCTCACCCCCAACAATGGGGTTTAGAGACTCATGCCATAGAAGATACAATATGAAACGTGTAGAATGTCATGAGGTACAAGATGAATCACTAAAAGTAGTTTTTATAGTAAACTGGTGACCTAGGGTTACAGAAAATGAGTAAGCTAGGGTGTTTAGTGTAAAAATCCACTTCCGTGGCCCACTTGGTGTGTGCTTGGGCTGAGAATTGAAGCTTTCATGTGTAGAGACTTTTCTTGGAGTTAAACGCCAGCTTTTGTGCCAATTTGGGCGTTTAACTCCAGCTTTTGTGCCAGTTCTGGAGTTAAACGCCAGAATTCTTGAGCTGACTTGGAATGCCTGTTTGGGCCATCAAATCTCGGGCAAAGTATGGACTATTACATATTGCTAGAAAGCCCAGAATGTCTACTTTCCAACGCAATTGAGAGCGTGCCAATTGGGCTTCTGTAGCTCCAGAAAATCCACTTAGAGTGCAGGGAGGTCAAAATCCAACAGCATCTGTAGTCTTTTTTCAGCCTCTGAATCAGATTTTTGCTCAGGTCCCTCAATTTCAGCCAGAAAATACCTGAAATTATAGAAAAATACATAAACTCATAGTAAAGTCCAGAAAAGTGAATTTTAAATAAAAACTAATAAAAATATAATAAAAACTAATTAAAATATACTAAAAACAATGCCAAAAAGCGTATAAATTATCCGCTGATCACAACACCAAACTTAAATTGTTGCTTGTCCCCAAGCAACTGAAAATCAAATAGAATAAAAAGGAGAGAATATACAATGAATTTCAAAAACATCTATGAAGATCAGTATTAATTAGATGAGCAGGGCTTTTAGCTTTTTGCCTCTGAACAGTTTTGGCATCTCACTTTATCCTTTGAAGTTCAGAATGATTGGCTTCTATAGGAACTCAGAATCCAGATAGTGTTATTGATTCTCTTAGTTAAGTATGTTGATTCTTGAACACAACTACTTTATGAGTCTTGGCCGTGACCCAAAGCATTTTATTTTCCAGTATTACTACCGGATACATAAATGCCACAGACACATAACTGGGTGAACCTTTTCAGATTGTGACTCAGCTTTGCTAGAGTCCCTAATTAGAGGTGTCCATAGCTCTTAAGCACACTCTTTTTGCTTTTGGACCACGACTTTAACCGCTCAGTCTCAAGCTTTCACTTGACACCTTCACGCCACAAGCACATGGTTAGGGACAGCTTGGTTTAGCCGCTTAGGCCAGGATTTTATTCCTGTGGGCCCTCCTATCCACTGATGCTCAAAGCCTTGGATCCCCTTTTTTATTTTACCCTTGCCTTTTGGCTTAAAGGGCTATTGGCTTTTTCTGCTTGCTTTTTCTTTTTCTTTCTTTCTTTTTTTTTCGCCTCTCTCTTTTTTTTTTCTGCAGGCTTTCTATTCACTGCTTTTTCTTGCTTCAAGAATCAATTTTATGATTTTTCAGATCATCAGATAACATTTCTCCTTTTCCCATCATTCTTTCAAGAGCCAACAATTTTAACATTTATAAACATTCAAATTCAAAATTATGCACTGTTCAAGCATTCATTCAGGAAAATAATAGTATTGCCACCACATCAAAATAATTAAACTGTTTTAAAAATTTGAAATTCATGTACTTCTTTTTCTTTTTCAATTAAAAAAATACTTTTTATTTAAGAAAGGTGATGGATTCATGGGACATTCATAGCTTTAAGACATAAACTTTAAATTTTTTTAATCATGGAATGACAATAAGACTCAAAAATAAATATAAGAGCAAACCAATAATAATAGAAGACAAAAAAATAAAAAAAAAACAGAAAAATAAATGACTCTTAAAATAGACTCTTAATAATAAAGGTTATCACAGAGTTAGGACTCAACAACCTTGATTTTGAGAAGTGGATGCCCCCTCAATCTGTGGGGTGCTTGGTCCTTCAAGGGAGAGCTTCTGGCACTTCAGCTCATTTAGCTCACGCCCCTGCTTCTCCTGTTCCTTCAGCAGTTTACAGAGCATGCAGTTTTGATTCTGCTGTTCTTCCTTAAGTTGTTCCATAGCTTCTTGCAGCTTGGTAACAGATGCTTCTAGGCGGGTCCAGTAGTCAATTTCAGGAATTTCTGGGAGGAACTCCTGCGCCCTCCTTTTTATGGAGTTGTCTTGAACTTGTCCTTCCATTGACTTCTTGGTGATTGGGTGTTCGATTGGGATGAATTCATCTACTCCCATCCTTACCCCAGCATCTTTACATAGCAGAGAAATTAAGCTTGAGTAGGCTAGTTTGGCTTCAGTGGAGTTCTTGTTTGCAATTGTGTAAATCTCACAAGAAATCAGATGATGAATCTCCACTTCTTTTCCAAGCATAATACAATGAATCATCACTGTTCTTTTGACAGTGACCTCAGAGCGGTTGCTAGTGGGCAATATAGAACGCCCAATGAAGTCTAACCAGCCTCTTGCAACTGGTTTGAGATCTCCTCACTTGAGTTGGTTTGGGACACCTTTTGAATTGGTTATCCACTTAGTTCCAGGGAGGCATATGTCCTCTAGAACTTGATCCAACCCCTTATCTACTCTCACCATTCTCCTATTAAAGGATTCTGGATCATCTTGTAGTTGAGGCAGTTTGAAGACCTCTCTTATTTTGTCCAGATGGAAGTAAATAAGCCTCCCTCTGACCATAGTTCGGTAGGTGTGAAAGGCGGTTCCAGTTATTCTCTGCTTATCTGTCAGCCACAGATTTGAGTAGAATTTCTGAACCATGTTTCTTCCAACCTTTGTTTCAGGATTGGCTAGAATTTCCCATCCTCTATTTCGAATTTGCTCTTGGATCTCCGGATATTCATCTTCTTTCAGATTGAATTTAACTTCCGGGATCACTGACCTCAGACCCATTATTTTGTGGTAATGGTCTGCATGTTCTTTGGTTAGGAACCTCTCTTGATTCCAAAGACTCTTTGGAGTATTCTCTTTCTTGCCTCTTGATTTGGTTTGGTTTCCCTTAGGTGCCATGATCTTGATGAGTCTTAGCTCAGTGATCACGGAAAAACACACCAAACTTAGAGGTTTGCTTGCCCTCAAGCAAAAGGAAGGAAAGGGGAGAGATAGGAGAAGAGGCAAATTCGAATGGTGGAGAGGAGGGGATGGCCGAATGTATATTTATAAGAGGAGGGGAGGGATTTCGAAAAATTTGAAAGAGATATGACATAGAGATATGATTGATGGAAGAAAATAAAATCATGATATGAAAAAGATGAGATTTGTAATTGAAAAAGATATAAAGATGTTAAATCTGAAAATTTGGTTATACATTTAAGAATTAAGAGATGATATGATGAGTTAAAAAAGATTTGGAAAGAAATTAAGATAATTGAGTTTTTGAAGAAGATTTGGGAAGGATTTGAAAGAAAATTGAAAAGAGATTTAGAAAATGTTTGAATTTTTGAAAATTGAGGGTGAATGATGAAAATTTGAAACATGTTTATGCAGAAAAGT
This sequence comes from Arachis ipaensis, assembly GCF_059453495.1. Lineage (NCBI taxonomy): Eukaryota > Viridiplantae > Streptophyta > Magnoliopsida > Fabales > Fabaceae > Arachis > Arachis ipaensis. The sequence continues at coordinate 36,130,131 of NC_142444.1, read as the reverse complement.
ATGAATCAAAATGTGAAAATTTGAAAAAATTTGAAGTTGGAAACAAAATCTCCTCTCCCTGCCTTTCTGGCGTTAAACGCCCAGAATGGTATCCATTCTGGTGTTTAACGCCCAATTTTTGGCCATTATGGGCGTTTAACGCCCAGCCAGGTACCCTGGCTGGCGTTAAACGCCAGAAACCCCTTTATCATTGGGCGTTTTTTTGAACGCCCAGGATGCTGCAATTCTGGTGTTAAACGCCCAGAATGGTACCTATTCTGGCGTTTAACGCCCAAAATGGTACCTTTACTGGCGTTAAACGCCTAGAATGGTACCCATTCTGGCGTTTAACGCCCAAGATGCCCTTTACTGGCGTTTTCTTGTCAGCAAGCTCCTTTTCTCTGCTTTTTGCACTGAATTCTTCTGTAACTCTGTGAATTTCTTCAATTTTGATGATTAACCTTTGAAGAAAAATGTATATCAAACTTCTACAAGTATTAATTAAAACAAATAACTTGCTAATGGCTGGGTTGCCTCCCAGCAAACGCTTATTTATTGTCTTTAGCTGGACCTTTACTGAGCTTCATTCAAGCCTCAGTTTTGAGCATTCTTGCTCAAAATTTCTTTAATGTTTGATTCTCTGTCCATTAACAATGAACTTTTTCTCAGAATCAATATCTTGAAGCTCAACATAATCGTATGGTGACACTCCTGTGATCACATATGGTCCCCTCTACCGGGATTTTAATTTCCCGGGGAATAATCTGAGCCTAGAGTTGAACAACAGAACTTTTTGTCCTAGCTCAAAGACTCTGGATGACAATTTCTTGTCATGCCACTTTTTTGCTTTTTCCTTATAAATTTTTGCATTTTCAAAAGCATTGAGTCTGAACTCCTCTAGCTCATTTAGCTGGAGCAATCTTTTCTCACCAGCTAACTTAGCATCCATGTTTAGGAATCTGGTTGCCCAGTAGGCTTTATGTTCCAGTTCTACGGGCAGATGATAGGCCTTGCCATACACAAGCTGGTATGGAGAGGTTCCTATAGGAGTCTTGAATGCTGTTTTGTATGCCCACAGAGCATCATCCAAGCTCTTTGCCCAATCCTTTCTACGAGCAATTATAGTCCGTTCTAAGATTCTCTTTAGTTCTCTATTAGAGACTTCAGCCTGCCCATTTGTCTGTGGATGATACGGAGTTGCTACTTTGTGGCTAATTCCATATCGAACCATAGCAGAGTAAAGCTGTTTATTGCAGAAATGGGTGTCCCCATCACTGATTAGTACTCTGGGAACACCAAATCTGCTAAAAATATGTTTCTGGAGGAACTTCAGCACAGTCTTGGTATCATTAGTGGGTGTGGCAATTGCTTCCACCCATTTAGATACGTAGTCTACTGCCACCAGAATGTAAGTGTTTGAGTATGATGGTGGGAAAGTACCCATGAAGTCAATACCCCATACATCAAACAACTCGATCTTTAAGATTCCTTGTTGAGGTATGGCATAACCATGAGGCAAGTTACCAGCTCTTTGGCAACTGTCACAGTTACGCACAAAGTCTCGGGCATCTCTATAGAGAGTAGGCCAATAGAAGCCACATTGGAGGACTTTAGTGGCTGTTCGCTCACTTCCGAAATGTCCTCCATACTGTGATCTATGGCAATGCCACAGGATCTTCTGTGCCTCCTCTCTAGGGACACATCTGCGGATCATTCCGTCTGCGCATCTCTTAAAGAGATATGGTTCATCCCATAAGTAGTACTTTGCATCAGAAATTAGTTTTTTCTTTTGCAACCTGCTGTACTCCTGGGGTATGAACCTCACAGCTTTATAATTTACAATGTCTGCAAACCATGGTGCTTCCTAAATGGCAAAAAGTTGCTCATCCGAAAAGGTCTCAGAGATCTCAGTAGGAGAGAGGGACGCCCCTGCTACTGGTTCTATCCGGGACAGGTGATCAGCTACCTGGTTCTCTGTCCCTTTTCTGTCTCTTATTTCTATATCAAAATCTTGCATAAGCAACACCCATCTTATGAGCCTGGGTTTTGAATCCTGCTTTGTGAGTAGATATTTAAGAGCAGCATGGTCAGTATACACAATCACTTTTGAACCTACTAAATAGGATCTAAACTTGTCAATGGCATAAACCACTATAAGTAACTCCTTTTCTGTGGTTGTGTAATTTTTCTGTGCGTCATTTAGAACACGACTGGCATAGTAAATGACGTGCAGAAGCTTGTTATGCCTTTGTCCCAACACTGCACCAATGGCATGGTCACTGGCATCACACATTAATTCGAATGGTAATGTCCAGTCAGGTGCAGAGATGACTGGTGCTGTGACCAGCTTGGCTTTCAGGATCTCAAACGCCTGCAGACACTCTGTGTCAAACACAAATGGCATGTCAACAGCTAGCAGGTTGCTTAGAGGTTTTGCAATTTTTGAATAATCCTTTATGAACCTCCTATAGAATCCTGCATGCCCCAGAAAGCTTCTGATTGCCTTAACATTGGCAGGTGGTGGTAATTTCTCAATTACCTCTACCTTGGCTTGATCCACCTCTATTCCCTTGCTTGAAATTTTGTGTCCAAGGACAATTCCTTCAATCACCATAAAGTGACATTCTTCCCAGTTTAAGACCAGGTTAGTCTCTTGGCACCTTTTCAGGACAAGTGCTAGATGATCAAGACAGGAGCTGAATGAGTCTCCAAATACTGAGAAGTCATCCATGAAGACTTCCAGGAACTTCTCTACCATATCAGAGAAGATAGAAAGCATGCACCTCTAAAAGGTTGCAGGTGCATTGCATAGACCAAAAGGCATTCTTCTGTAAGCAAATACTCCAGATGGACATGTGAATGCTGTTTTCTCTTGGTCTTGAGGATCCACTGCAATTTGGTTGTAGCCTGAATAGCCATCCAAAAAGCAGTAGTATTCATGACTTGCTAGTCTCTCGAGCATCTGGTCTATGAATGGTAAAGGAAAATGATCCTTTTTGGTGGCTGTATTGAGCCTTCTGTAGTCAATACACATACGCCACCCTGTAACTGTTCTTGTGGGAACCAGTTCATTCTTTTCATTATGAACCACTGTCATGCCTTCCTTCTTGGGGACAACTTGGACAGGGCTCACCCAGGGGCTATCAGAAATAGGATAAATAATCCCAGCCTCTAGTAACTTAGTGACCTCTTTCTGCATCACTTCCTTCATGGCTGGATTTAGCCGCCTCTGTGGTTGAACCACTGGCTTGGCATCATCCTCCAATAGGATTTTGTGCATGCATCTTGCTGGACTAATGCCCTTAAGGTCACTTATGGACTACCCAAGAGCTGTCTTGTGTGTCCTTAGCACTTGAATTAGTGCTTTCTCTTCCTGTGGATTTAAAGCAGAGCTTATGATCACTGGAAAAGTGTTACCCTCTCCCAGAAATGCATATTTCAGGGATGGTGGTAGTGGTTTGAGCTCTGGTTTAGGAGGTTTCTCCTCTTCTTGAGGGATTTTTAGAGGTTCTTTTATTTCCTCTGGTTCCTCCAAATCAGGCTGAACATTTTTAAAGATGTCCTCTAGATCTGACTCAAGACTCTCAGTCATATTGATCTCTTCCACCAAAGAGTCAATAATATCAGTGCTCATGCAGTCATTTGCTGTGTCTGGATGCTGCATAGCTTTGACAGCATTTAACTTGAACTCATCCTCATTGACTCTCAGGGTCACTTCCCCTTTTTGTACGTCAATAAGAGTTCCTCCAGTTGCTAGGAAAGGTCTTCCTAGAATGAGAGTTGCACTCTTGTGCTCCTTCATTTCCAGCACTACAAAGTCAGTGGAAAAGGCAAATGGCCCAACCTTGACAATCATGTCCTCAATGATGCCTGATGGATATTTAATGGAGTCATCAGCAAGTTGAAGACATATTCGGGTTGGTTTGACTTCTTCAGTCAACCCAAGCTTTCTGATAGTGGATGCAGGTATTAGGTTGATACTTGCTCCAAGATCACATAGAGCTGTGTTGGTGCAAGCACCCTCTAGTGTGCATGGTATCATAAAGCTTCCTGGATCTTGAAGCTTTTCTGGTAAACTTTTTAGAATGACTGCACTGCATTCTTCAGTGAGAAACACTCTTTCAGTTTCTCTTCAATCCTTCTTATGACTTAAGATCTCTTTCATGAACTTAGCATAAGAGGGTATTTGCTCAAGTGCCTCTGCAAACGGGATCTTTATTTCAAGAGTCCTGAAATAGTCTGCAAAGCGGGCAAATTCTTTATCCTATTCCACTTGGCAGAGCTTCTGAGGATAAGGCATCTTGGCTTTATATTCTTCAACCTTAGTTGCTGCAGGTTTATTCCCTACAGAAGTGGTTGGAGAGGCCTTCTTAGAGGGGTTACTATCAGCACTTGCAAGTGTCTGATCCCTCATTGGCATTTGAATGCCAGGATTGGGTGCTGGATGGGCATTTAATGCCAGCTTCCCACCCTTTTCTAGCGTTTGAACGCCAGAACTGGACAAGGAATGGGCGTTTAACGCCAACTTTTCCCCCCTTTTCTAGCGTTTGAACGCCAGAGTTATTCCTCTCTGAGCTCTTGATGTCCTCAGAGGGATTTTGGGCAGTGGTTTGGTCATCCTCTGTCATTTTTTCCTTTCTTGACCTTTTGCTACTTTGAGCTGAGTTATTCAATGTCTTCCCGCTCCTTAGTTGGACAGCTTGGCATTCTTCTGTTATCTGTTTAGATAGCTGCTGTCTTGTCTGATTCAATTGTGCTTCTATATTCTTGTTAGCATTTTTAGTGTCTTGGAGCATCTCTTTGAATTATGCTAATTGTTTTGTCATAAGGAGTAATTGCTGATTAAGTTCAACAATCTGTTCTTGAGGATTAGGATTAGTAGTTACTGCCATAGCCTCTTCTTTTATGGAGGACTCACTGTTTGAGTACAGATGTTGATTTCTAGCAACTGTATCTATGAGTTCTTGAGCCTCTTCAATTGTTTTTCTCATGTGTATAGATCCACCAGCTGAGTGGTCTAGAGACATTTGAGCTCTTTCTGTAAGCCCATAGTAAAAGATGTCTAACTGTACCCACTCTGAAAACATTTCAGAGGGGCATTTCCTTAGCATCCCTCTATACCTCTCCCAGGCATTATAAAGGGATTCATGATCCTCTTGTTTAAAGCCTTGGATGTCCAGCCTTAGCTGTGTCATCCTTTTTGGAGGGTAAAATTAATTCAGGAATTTGTCTGATAACTGTCTCCATGTTTTTATGCTTGCTGTGGGTTGGTTATTTAACCACCTCTTAGCTTGATCTTTTACAGCAAATGGAAACAGTAATAATCTGTAGATATCCTGATCAACTTCTTTATCACGTACTGTGTCAGCAATTTGTAAGAACTGTGCCAGAAAATCAGTAGGTTCTTCCTGTGGAAGACCGGAATACTGGTAATTTTGCTGCACTATGATAATGAGCTGAGAATTTAGCTCAAAACTGCTTGCTTTGATGGGAGGTATACAGATGCTACTCCTATATGCAGCTGTAATGGGGTTAGCATATGACCCCAGAGTCCTTCTAGACTGCTCATTTCCACTTTGGTTCATGATGGAGAAAGGGAGATAATGTGAATTGCAAATAAATTATATTTTTATTATTTTTTTTATTTAATTAAAAGTGACCGAAATTAAAATAGAATAAAATAAAAATAAAATAAATGGAAGATAAAATAAAATAAAATTTCGAAAAAAAAGAAAATAAAATAAAAGCAAATTGAAGACTAAATTAATTAATTAATTAAAAAGATTTTAGAAATTTGCAATAAAAATGATATGATTGAAAATTATTTTGAAAAAGATATGATTGAGAAGATATGATTGCAATTTAAAAAAAAAGATATGATTGAAAATTATTTTGAAAAAGATATGATTGAGAAGATATGATTGCAAATTAAAAAAAAATATGATTGAAAAGATATGATTGAAGAAATTAAAAAGATTTAATTTTTGAAAAAGATTTGAAAATATCAATTTTTGAAATTAGAATATTGACTTGACTAAAAAAAAGATATGATTTTGAAAATCTTTAACTAAATTAATGCAAAATTTCAAAATTTATGAGTAAAATAAGGAAAGGATATTTTTTTTATTTTTGAATTTTAATGCGGAAAGGGAAAAACAACAAAATGACACTAAACTTAGAAATTTTAGATCAAAACACAGAGAACAAATAAGAAAACTTTGAATGTCAAGATGAACACCAAGAACACTTTGAAGATCAAGATGAACACTAAGAACAAATTTATGAAAAATTTTTAAGTAAATAAAAGCACAAAAACACACCAAACTTAAAATTTTTAGAGAATCAAACAAAAATTTTCAAAAAATTAACGGAAAACACAAAGAAGACACCAAACTGAGAATTTTTAAAAATCAAGAAAGAACTGAGGACATGCAATTTCAAAAAATTAAAAGAAAATAACAGCATGCAATTGACTCCAAACTTAAAATATAAAACTAAACTCAAATAAAAGACTCTAAACCAACAAAAATAATTTATTCCTAATCTAAGCAACAAGATAAACCGTCAGTTGTCCACACTCGAACAATCCCCGGCAACGGTGCCAAAAACTTGGTGCACGAAATTATAATCACACTTTTGCAACTCCGCACAACTAACCAGCAAGTGCATTAGGTCGTCCAAGTAATACCTTACGTGAGTAAGGGTCGATCCCACGGAGATTGTCGGCTTGAAGCAAGCTATGGTTATCTTGTAACTCTTAGTCAGGATATCAATAACTCTCAGATTTAATTGTAAAAAGTAAAAGAACATGAAATAAATACTTGTTATGCAGTAATGAAGAACAGGTTGAGGCTTTGGAGATGCTTTGTCTTCTGAATCTCTGCCAAAAAAACTCATCAAACTAATCAAACAAAACATGAAATTAAATCAATTCTACCAATATTTACAGAAGAGAAAAATGAAAAGATGTTACCATGGTGGGGTGTCTCCCACCTAGCACTTTTATTTATTGTCCTTAAGTTGGACTTATGGGGAGCTCCTCATCAAGGTGGCTTGTGCTTGAAGCCATCATTGAACATCCACCAATGCTTGAGTCTCCAATAAGCTCCATTCTTCAAAATTAATGCCTCCAAGCCTTGATGGAGTTCTTCACAAACCATGAGCTCCCAAAGTTGATTCTCCTTGTGCGATCTGGGATCCCACACTTTGTTTCTACACCCGTTATTAACTTGATCATCATTAGTCCATCCAGGTGGCAAGCAAGATGAATTCTCAATGAAGTGCCAAATTCTCCTTCTAGACCCACCTAATTGAGCACTAGCCCAACCTTTGTATCTCATCTTTGATGCGTCAACCAAAATAAGCCTTGATTTGCAACGCCAACCACAAAACATCCTTCTCTTACGCTTCATCCTGCAAAGTTTTCTAAGTTGACCATCCGTTTCAAGCAACCCATACTCGAGTGGGACAATAAAGCTAATAGAGATGAATTTCACCAACTTAAATGTAGGAGTAGATGACAACCTAGGCAAAGAAGCTTCCAAGGATCTTGACAAAGCGTGTTCAACTCCCGTCCTTCCTCTCCATAAGATTTCTCAATTTCAATCCTTTGTTCATCAATTTCATCTAAATTTTCAAGTTCAAAAGATTCACCACCAAGAAGGTTTGATGCATGATCTTCATCACCAACAGAACTCCATTCTTGCTCTATCTTATTGGTGCACGAAATTACAATCACACTTTTGCAACTCCGCACAACTAACCAGCAAGTGCACTGGGTCGTCCAAGTAATACCTTACGTGAGTAAGGGTCGATCCCACGGAGATTGTCGGCTTGAAGCAAGCTATGGTTATCTTGTAACTCTTAGTCAGGATATCAATAATTCTCATATTTAATTGTAAAAAGTAAAAGAACATGAAATAAATACTTGTTATGCAGTAATAAAGAACAGGTTGAGGCTTTGGAGATGCTTTGTCTTCTGAATCTCTGCTTTTCTACTATCTTCTTCTTCATGCACGCAAGGCTCCTTCCATGGCAAGCTTTATGTTGGGCATCACCGTTGTCAATGGTTACTTCCCGTCCTCTCAGTGAAAATGTTCCAAATGCGCTGTCACCGCACGGCTAATCATCTGTCGGTTCTCGATCATGTCGGAATAGGATCCATTGATCCTTTTGCGTCTGTCACACGCCCAACAATCGCGAGTTTGAAGCTCGTCATAGTCATCCCTTCCCAGATCCTACTCAGAATACCACAGACAAGGTTTAGACGTTTCGGATCTCAGGAATGGCTGCCAATAATTCTAGCCTATACCACGAAGGTTCCAATCTTAGATTAGAAACCCAAGAGATACACATTCAAGCTTGATTGCATGTAGAACAGAGGTGGTTGTCAGGCACGCGTTCATAGGTGAGAATGATGATGATTGTCACGGATCATGGTGCACAAAATTGTGATCCCTGGTATTGGCTCCAAAAACTTGGTGCTCCAATCTTAATTCATAATTTGTCACAACTTCGATACAACTAACCAACAAGTGCACTGGGTCGTCCAAGTAATAAACCTTACGTGAGTAAGGGTCGATCCCACGAAGATTGTTGGTATGAAGCAAGCTATGGTCACCTTGTAAATCTCAGTCAGGCGGATAATAATTGATTATGGAGTTTTCGAAAATAATACTAATTAAACAGAAAATAAGGATAGAAACACTTATGTATATCATTGGTAAGAATTTCAGATAAGTGTATAGAGATGCTTTCGTTCCTCTGAACCTCTGCTTTCCTGCTGTCTTCATCCAATCATTCCTACTCCTTTCCATGGCTGGCTTTATGTAAGGACATCACCGTTGTCAATGGCTACTTTTAATCCTCTCTGGAAAATGGTCCGATGCGCTGTCACTGCATCGCTAATCGTCTGGAGGCATCACCCTTGCCAATGGCTGCATCCTATCCTCTTGTGAAAATGGTCCAAATGCTCTATCACAGCACGGCTAATCATCTGAGGTTCTCGATCATACTGGAATAGGATTCACCCTTCTTTTGCGTCTGTCACTACGCCCAGCACTCGCGAGTTTGAAGTTCGTCACAGTCATTCAATCCCAGAGTCCTACTCGGAATACCACAGACAAGGTTTAGACTTTCTGGACTCTCATGAATGCCGCCATCAATCTAGCTTACACCACGAAGATTCTGATTAAGAGATCTAAGAGATACTCATTCAATCGAAGGTAGAACGGAAGTGGTTGTCAGGCACGCGTTCATAGGGAATGATGATGATTGTCACATTCATCACATTCAGGTTGAAGTGCGAATGAATATCTTAGAAGCGGAATAAGTTGAATTGAATAGAAAAACAGTAGTACTTTGCATTAATTCATGAGGAACAGCAGAGCTCCACACCTTAATCTATGGAGTGTAGAAACTCTACCGTTGAAAAATACATAAGTGAATATAGGGTAAGCATGGCCGAGTGGCCAGCCTCCCATGGAGGTCTAGAGATCTCAAAATGATCAAAAGATGTTCAAAGATGTCTAATACAATAGTAAAAAGTTCTAATTATAATAAACTAGCTACTAGGGTTCACAGAAGTAAGTAATTGATGCATAAATCCACTTCCGGGGCCCACTTGGTGTGTGCTTGGGCTGAGCTTGAAGTTTACACATGGAGAGATCATTCTTGGAGTTGAACGCCAGCTTTTGTGCCATTTTGGGCGTTGAACTCCACTTTGCAACTTGTTTCTGGCGCTGGACGCCAGAATTGGGCAGAGAGCTGGCGTTGAACGCCAGTTTGCGTCATATACACTTGGGTAAAGTATGGACTATTATATATTGCTGGAAAGCGGTGGATGTCTACTTTCCAACGCAATTGAAAGCGCGCCATTTTGAGTTCTGTAGCTCCAGAAAATCCACTTTGAGTGCAGGGAGGTCAAAATCCAATAGCATCAGCAGTCCTTCTTCAACCTCTGGATCTGATTTGTGCTCAAGTCCCTCAATTTCAGCCAGAAAATACCTGAAATCACAGAAAAACACACAAACTCATAGTAAAGTCTAGAAATGTGAATTTAATATAAAAACTAATGAAAACATCCCTAAAAGTAACTAGATTCTACTAAAAATATACTAAAAACAATGCCAAAAAGCGTATAAATTATCCACTCATCACAACACCAAACTTAAATTGTTGCTTGTCCCCAAGCAACTGAAAATCAAATAGGATAAAAAGAAGAGAATATACTATAAATTCCAAACTATCAATGAAACATAGCTCCAATCAGATGAGCGGGACTTGTAGCTTTTTGCCTCTTGAATAGTTTTGGCATCTCACTTTATCCATTGAGGTTCAGAATGATTGGCATCTATAGGAACTCAGAGTTCAGATAGTGTTATTGATTCTCCTAGTTCAGTATGATGATTCTTGAACACAGCTATTTTATGAGTCTTGGCCGTGGCCCTAAGCACTTTGTTTTCCAGTATTACCACCGGATACATAAATGCCACAGACACATAATTGGGTGAACCTTTTCAGATTGTGACTCAGCTTTGCTAAAGTCCCCAATTAGAGGTGTCCAGGGTTCTTAAGTACACTCTTTTTTTGCTTTGGACCTTGACTTTAACCGCTCAGTCTCAAGTTTTCACTTGACACTTACACGCCACAAGCACATGGTTAGGGACAGCTTGGTTTAGCCGCTTAGGCCAGGATTTTATTCCTTTAGGCCCTCCTATCCACTGATGCTCAAAGCCTTGGGATCCTTTTTATTTACCCTTGCCTTTTGGTTTTAAGGGTTATTGGCTTTTTGCTCTTGCCTCTTGGTTTTAAGAGCTTTTGGCTTTTTCTGCTTGCTTTTTCTCTTTTTTTTTTTTTGCTATTTTTTTGTTTTTTCTGCAAGCTTTGTTCTTTGCTGCTTTTTCTTGCTTCAAGAATCATTTTTATGATTTTTCAGATTATCAAATAACATGTCTCCTTGTCATCATTCTTTCAAGAGCCAACATATTTAACATTCTTAAACAACAACTTCAAAAGACATATGCACTGTTCAAGCATTCATTCAGAAAATAAAAAGTATTGTCACCACATCAATATAATTAAACTAAGTTCAAGGATAAATCCGAAACTCATGTACTTCTTGTTCTTTTGAATTAAAACATTTTTTCATTTAAGAGAGGTGATGGATTCATAGGACATTCATAACTTTAAGACATAGTTACTAATTACTAATGATCATGTAATAAGACACAAACTTAGATAAGCACTTAACATAGAAAACGAAAAACAGAGAATGTAAGAACAAGGAATGAGTCCACCTTAGTGATGGTGGCATTTCCTTCTTGAGGAACCAATGATGTCCTTGAGCTCTTCTATGTCTCTTCCTTGTCTTTGTTGCTCCTCCCTCATTGCTTTTTGATCTTCTCTTATTTCATGAAGGATGATGGAGTGCTCTTGATGTTCCACTCTTAATTGTCCCATGTTGGAACTTAATTCTCCTAGGGAGGTGTTGATTTGCTCCCAATAGTTTTGTGGAGGAAAATGCATTTGAGGCATCTCCGGGATCTCATGGTGATGAGCTTCCTGCGCCTCTTGAGCTCCATGAATGGGCTCTCTTACTTGCTCCATCTTTTTCTTAGTGATGGGCTTCTCTTCCTCAATGTGAATGTCTCCTTCTATGAAAGCTCCAACTGAGTAACATAGATGGCAAATAAGATGAGGAAAAGCTAGCCTTGCCCCAGGGGAGGGCTTTTTGGCTATTTTGTAGAGTTCAAGGGAGATGACTTCATGAACTTCTACTTCCTCTCCAATCATGATACTATGGATCATGATGGCCCGATCCACAGTAACTTCAGATCGGTTGCTAGTGGGGATGATGGAGCGTTAACGTTGGATGAACTCCAACCATCCTCTAGCCACAGGCTTGAGGTCCAGTCTTCTTAATTGAACCGGCTTGCCTTTGGAGTCAATCTTTCATTGATCTCCTTCCACACATATGTCCATGAGGACTTGGTCCAACCTTTGATTAAAGTTGACCCTTCTAGTGTAGGGGCGCTCATCTCCGTGCATCATAGGCAAGTTAAACGCCAACCTCACATTCTCCGCGCTAAAATCTAAGTATTTCCCCCGAACCATTGTAACATAATTTTTTGGATTCGGGTTCTTACTTTGATCATGGTTCCTAGTGATCCATGCATTGGCATAGAACTCTTGAACCATTAGAATGCCGACTTGTTGGATGGGGTTTGTTAGGACTTCCCAACCTCTTCTTTGGATTTCATGTCGGATCTCCAGTTACTCATTTTTCTTGAGTTTGAAAGGGACCTCGGGGATCACCTTCTTCTTGGCCACAACATCATAGAAGTGGTCTTGATGAGCTTTGGAGATGAACCTTTCCATCTCCCATGACTCAGAGGTGGAAGCTTTTGTCTTCCCCTTCCCTTTTCTAGAGGATTCTCCGGTCTTGGGTGCCATCAATGGTAATGGAAAAACAAAAAGCTTATGCTTTTACCACACCAAACTTAGAATTTTGCTCGCCCTCGAGCAAGAGAAGAAAGAATAGATGAAGAAGAAGAAGAAAATATGGAGAGGAGGGGGGAGGTGTGTTTCGGCCAAGAAGAGAAAAGAGGGTCGTGTTGTGTGAAAATGAGGAAGAATGGAGGGTTATATATAGGGAAGGGAGGGGGGTAAGTTCGGCCATTTAGGGTGGGTTTGGGTGGGAAATTGATTTTGAATTTTGAAGGTAAGTGGAGTTTATGAGGTAGGTTTATGGGGAAGAGTGGATGGATGTGAGTGGTGAAGTGGTGATAGGGAAGAGAGATTGAGGTGATTGGTGAATAGTTTTGGGGAAGAGTGTTTATGGGATTGTGTGAAAGAGGGGTGAGAAGAAGTGAGTGGAGGTAGGTGGGGATCCTGTGGGGTCCACAGATCCTGAGGTGATCCTGTGGGATCCACAGATCCTGAGGTGTTCAAGAATTTACAACCTTGCACCAAATTAGGCATTCAAAATGCTCTTGCACACAACTCAGGGCGTTCAGCGCCAGATTGGTGCTTGTTCTGGGCGTTGAACGCCCATTTGTTGCCCATTTCTGGCGTTGAACGCCAGAACCATGCTTGTTCTGGGCATTCAGCGCCAGCTCTTCTCCAGGGTGCAATTTTGGCGTTCAAACGCCCAGATGCTGCCCATTTTGGGCGTTCAGCGCCAGAACCATGCTCTGTTAGCCAGATGCTTCTTACTGGCGTTTAAACGTCAGTAAGGTCTTCCTCCAGGGTGTGATTTTTCTTCTGCTGTTTTTGATTCCGTTTTCAATTTTTATATTTATTTTGTGACTCCACATGATCATGAACCTAATAAAACATGAAAAACAATAAAAATAGAAATTAGATAAAAATTGGGTTACCTCCCAACAAGCGCTTCTTTAATGTCAATAGCTTGACAGTGGGCTCTCATGGAGCCTCACAGGTGTTCAGAGTATTGTTGAGACTCTCCAACACTAAACTTAGAGTTTGGATATGGGAGTTCTACACCAAACTTAGAGTTTGGTTGTGGCCTCCCAACACCAAACTTAGAGTTTGACTGTGGGGGCTCTGGTTGACTCTGCAATGAGAGAAGCTTACTGTGCTTCCTCTCCATGGGTACAGAGAGAGATCCTTGAGTTTTAAACACAAGGTTGTCCTCATTTAATTGAAGGATCAATTCTCCTCTGTCCACATCAATCACAGCTCTTGCTGTGGCTAGGAAGGGTTTTCCAAGGATGATGAATTCATCCTCATCCTTCCCAGTGTCTAGGACTATGAAATCAGCAGGGATGTAAAGGCCTTCAACCTTTACTAACACATCCTCTACTTGTCCATAAGCCTGTTTTCTTGAATTGTCTGCCATCTCTAATGAGAGTTTAGTGGCTTGCACTCCATAGATTCCCAGTTTCTCTATTACAGAGAGGGGCATGAGGTTTATCCCTGAACCAAGGTCACACAGAGCCTTAAAGATCATGGTGCCTATGGTACAAGGTATTAAGAACTTTCCAGGATCCTGTTTCTTCTGAGGCAATGTCAGTTGATCCAGATCACTTAGTTCATTGGTGAACAAGGGAGGTTCATCCTCCCAAGTCTCAACACCAAATAATTTGGCATTCAGCTTCATGATTGCACCAAGGTACTTGGTGACTTGCTCCTCAGTAACATCCTCATTCTCTTCAGAAGAGGAATACTCATCAGAGCTCATGAATGCGTAAGGAGGTTTAATGGAATTTCTATGGTCTCTAAATGAGCCTCAGAGTCCTTTGGTTCCTCAGAGGGAAACTCCTTATTGATCACTGGATGTCCCAGGAGGTCTTCCTCACTGGGATTCACGTCCTCTCCTTCCCTTACAGGTTCGGCCATGGTAATCAATTCAATGGCCTTGCACTCTCCTTTTGGATTCTCTTCTGTATTGCTTGGGAGAGTACTAGGAGGGATTTCAGTGATTCTTTTACTCAGCTGGCCCACTTGTGCCTCCAAATTTCTAATGGAGGACCTTGTTTCATTCATGAAACTTACAGTGGCCTTAGATAGATCAGAGACTAAGTTTGCTAATTTAGAGGTATTTTGTTCAGAGTTCTCTGTCTGTTGCTGAGTGGATGATGGAAAAGGCTGGCTATTGCTAAACCTGTATCTTCCACCATTATTAAAGCCTTGTTGAGGCTTTTGTTGATCCTTCCATGAGAGATTTGGATGATTTATCCATGATGGATTATAGGTGTTTCCATAAGGTTCACCTAAGTAATTCACCTCTGCTATTGCAGGGTTCTCAGGATCATAAGCTTCTTCTTCAGAAGATGCCTCTTGAGTACTGTTGGATGCAGCTTGTATTCCATTTAGACTCTGAGAAATCATATTGACTTGCTGAGTCAATATTTTGTTCTGAGCCAATATGGCATTCAGAGTATCAATTTCAAGAACTCCCTTCTTCTTAGGCGTCCCATTACTCACAGGATTCCTCTCAGAAGTGTACATGAACTGGTTATTAGCAACCATGTCAATGAGTTCTTGAGCTTCTGCAGGCATTTTCTTTAGGTGAATGGATCCACCTGCAGAAGTATCCAATGACATCTTTGATAGCTCAGATAAACCATCATAGAATATATCCAGGATGGTCCATTTTGAAAGCATGTCAGAAGGACACTTTTTGGTCAGCTGCTTGTATCTTTCCCAAGCTTCATAGAGGGATTCACTTTCTTTCTGTCTGAAGGTTTGAACATCCACTCTAAGCTTGCTCAGCTTTTGAGGAGGAAAGAACTTGGCTAAGAAAGCCGTGACCAGCTTATCCCAAGAGTTCAGGCTGTCTTTGGGTTGAGAGTCCAACCACACTCTAGCTCTGTCTCTTACAGCAAAAGGGAAAAGCATGAGCCTGTAGACTTCAGGATATACTCCATTAGTCTTAACAGTATCATAGATCTGCAAGAATTCAGTTAAGAACTGAAAAGGATCTTCAGATGGAAGTCCATGAAACTTGCAGTTCTGCTGCATCAGAGAAACTAGCTGAGGTTTTAGCTCAAAATTGTTTGCTCCAATAGCAGGAATGGAGATGCTTCTTCCATGTAAATTGGAATTTGGTGCAGTAAAGTCACCAAGCATCCTCCTTGCATTATTATTATTTTCGGCTGCCATCTCCTCTTCCTGTTCGAAAATTTCTGAAAGGTTATCTCTGGATTGTTGTAATTTAGCTTCTCTTAGTTTTCACTTCAGAGTCCTTTCAGGTTCTGGATCTACTTCAACAAGAATATTCTTGTCCTTGCTCCTACTCATATGACAAAGAAGAGGGCACAGAAAAAATAATAGTAATAATAATAATAGGGATCCTTTATACCACAGTATAGAGGTCCTTGTGTGAGTAGAAGAAAAGAAGAAGAAAATCTGAACTCAGAGAGAGAGAGGGAGTTCGGATTTTTGGTGAGTGATGTGAGGAAGAGATGTTAGTGGATGAATAAATAAATAGAATAAGATGAGAGAGGAAAAATTTCAAAAATAATTTTTTTGAAAAAGAGTTAGTGATTTTTGAAAATAGTTTTTGAAAAAGGTTAGTAGTTTTTCGAAAATAGAAATAAAAAATTAAAGTAGTTAGTTAATTGAAAAGAAATTTTGAAAAAGAGGGAAGATATTTTCGAAAATTAGAGAGAGAGAGTTAGTTAGGTGA
This sequence comes from Arachis ipaensis, assembly GCF_059453495.1. Taxonomy (NCBI): domain Eukaryota; kingdom Viridiplantae; phylum Streptophyta; class Magnoliopsida; order Fabales; family Fabaceae; genus Arachis; species Arachis ipaensis. The sequence goes on along the minus strand of NC_142444.1, from coordinate 36,113,999 downwards.
TTTTGAAAAAGATAGGAAACAAACAAAGAGTTAGTTAGTTAGTTGAAACAAATTTGAAAATCAATTTTGAAAAGATAAGAAGATAAGAAGTTAGAGAAGATATTTTGAAATCAAATTTTTGAAAAAGATAAGATAAGAAGATATTTTTTTTTTGAAAAGATATGATTGAAATTAGTTTTGAAAAAGATTTGATTTTTAAAATCACAATTAATGACTTGATTCACAAGAAATCACAAGATATGATTCTAGAACTCAAAGTTTGAATCTTTCTTAACAAGCAAGTAACAAACTTGAAATTTTTGAATCAAAACATTAATAGTTGAGGATATTTTCGAAAATTATGAGATAAAATTAAGAAAAAGATTTTTGAAAAATATTTTTATAATTTTCGAAAATAAATAAAAAAATGAAAAAGATTTGATTTTTGAAAAAGATTTTGAAAAAGATAAGATTTTTAAATTGAAAATTTGATTTGACTCATAAGAAACAATTGAATTTTAAAAATTTTTGAAAAAGTCAATCAAATTTTCGAAATTTATGAGAGAAAAAAAGGAAAGATATTTTTTTGATTTTTTTAAATTTTTATGATGAGAGAGAAAAACACTAAAAATGTTCAATGCATGGAAATTTTAGATCAAAACAATGAATGCATGCAAGAATGCTATGAATGTCAAGATGAACACCAAGAACACTTTGAAGATCATGATGAACATCAAGAACATATTTTTGAAAATTTTTATATGCAAAGAAAATATGCAAGACACCAAACTTAGAAATCTTTCGTGTTCATACACTATGAATGCAAAAATGCACATGAAAAACAAGAAAAGATGCAAAACAAGAAAACATCAAGATCAAACAAGAAGATTTACCAAGAACAACTTGAAGATCATGATGAATGCAATGCATGAGTGCAATTTTCGAAAAATGCAAGATGAGTATGCAATTGACACCAAACTTGAAATTGACTCAAGACTCAAACAAGAAACACAAAATATTTTTTATTTTTATGATTTTCTAATTTTTTTTTGTGTTTTTATTTTATATTTTTCAAAAATTAGTGTGAAAAAGAAAAATAAGGATTCCAAAATTTTTAATATGAATTCTAGGAATCTTGCACTCTTATTCTAAAGCTCCAATCTGAGGGTTAGACATGGCTTAATAGCCAGTCAAGCTTTAGAAGATATTGATACTTTCCATGTATAGAGCAACTAAGTGTGTGAAAATCAACAAGCTCTTGTGATGATAAGTTGAAACCCTAGTACAAAAGATTAGACATGGCTTACAGCCAGCCAGGATTCAACAAATCATCATGAAACACTAGAATTCATTCTTAAAAATTCTGAAGAAAAATATATTCTTGAAAACATTTTTTTTTGAAAACAGATGAGAAATTTTTGAAAGATTTTTTGAAAAAATTTTGAAAATAAAACAAAAGGAAAATTACCTAATCTGAGCAACAAGATGAACTGTCAGTTGTCCAAACTCGAACAATCCCTGGCAACGGCGCCAAAAAGTTGGTGCACGAAATTGTGATCCGTGGTATTGGCTCCAAAAACTTGGTGCTCCAATCTTAATTCATAATTTGTCACAACTTCGATACAACCAACCAGCAAGTGCACTGGGTCGTCCAAGTAATAAACCTTACGTGAGTAAGGGTCGATCCCACGAAGATTGTTGGTATGAAGCAAGCTATGGTCACCTTGTAAATCTCAGTCAGGCGGATAATAATTGATTATGGAGTTTTCGAAAATAATACTAATTAAACAGAAAATAAGGATAGAAACACTTATGTATATCATTGGTGAGAATTTTAGATAAGTGTATAGAGATGCTTTCGTTCCTCTGAACCTCTGCTTTCCTGCTGTCTTCATCCAATCATTCCTACTCCTTTCCATGGCTGGCTTTATGTAAGGACATCACCGTTGTCAATGGCTACTTTTAATCCTCTCTGGAAAATGGTCCGATGCGCTGTCACTGCATGGCTAATCGTCTAGAGGCATCACCCTTGCCAATGGCTGCATCCTATCCTCTTGTGAAAATGGTCCAAATGCTCTGTCACAGCACGGCTAATCATCTGAGGTTCTCGATCATACTGGAATAGGATTCACCCTCTTTTTGCGTCTGTCACTACGTCCAGCACTCGCGAGTTTGAAGTTCGTCACAGTCATTCAATCCCAGAGTCCTACTCGGAATACCACATACAAGGTTTAGACTTTCCGGACTCTCATGAATGCCACCATCAATCTAGCTTACACCACGAAGATTCTGATTAAGAGATCTAAGAGATACTCATTCAATCGAAGGTAGAACGGAAGTGGTTGTCAGGCACGCGTTCATAGGGAATGACGATGATTGTCACGTTCATCACATTCAGGTTGAAGTGCGAATGAATATCTTAGAAGCGGAATAAGTTGAATTGAATAGAAAAACAGTAGTACTTTGCATTAATTCATGAGGAACAGCAGAGCTCCACACCTTAATCTATGGAGTGTAGAAACTCTACCGTTGAAAAATACATAAGTGAATATAGGGTAAGCATGGCTGAGTGGCCAGCCTCCCATGGAGGTCTAGAGATCTCAAAATGATCAAAAGATGTTCAAAGATGTCTAATACAATAGTAAAAAGTTCTATTTATAATAAACTAGCTACTAGGGTTTACAGAAGTAAGTATTTGATGCATAAATCCACTTCCGGGGCCCACTTGGTATGTGCTTGGGCTGTGCTTGAAGTCTACACGTGGAGAGGTCATTCTTGGAGTTGAACGCCAGCTTTTGTGCCATTTTGGGCGTTGAACTCCACTTTGCAACTTGTTTCTGGCGCTGGACGCCAGAATTGGGCAGAGAGCTGGCGTTGAATGCCAGTTTGCGTTGTCTAAACTTGGGCAAAGTATGGACTATTATATATTTCTGGAAAGCCCTGGATGTCTACTTTCCAACGCAATTGAAAGCGCGCCATTTTGAGTTCTGTAGCTCCAGATCTTTGAATGAATAGAGTAATTGCTAGATATGGGTAGAGTAATTGCAATTTAATTTCAGTGGATATTTTGAATGAATAGAGTAATTGCAATTTAATTCAAATTCGTACAGCAAGGGAAATAGATGATCCTGTTTTAGAGGGCGGTGAGGATTTTATGGGATATAATTATTTAATGATTAATGATGCTGAATCAGAAAAAATAATTAGCTATGATTATAATAATGATGGGCTAAAGAATAAGGATTGTTGGAGAAAAAAGAAACCCAAAGCAGGCTTCTTAGTAAGCCCAAACAAGTTTATTGTAACAGGTGTGCCAAAGGAGAGAGCTTGGACTTTTTTCCTTAGTTGAAAGCCCAAATCATGTTAACATTCATGCTGATGCGGCTATAGGAGGTGCGCTGGTAAATCCGAGTCGGGCGAGGGTTGACTGGGTCGAAGCTGCTCCGAGTCCTGGGTTATGCGCCGCGGTTCATTATCAAGTTGAAGGGGAGATCGCAGAGTGTGACACCGCAACAGATCAACGAAGCTTGGGAAAGCTCATAGCCTGCGAGGAGCGACAGACTAGTGGAGGAGACGGTGCCGTCGGGACTGTAGCGGTGTATGTTTCCTGCGATCTTCAACTGGAGGTATGCCCCCCATTGGAGATTGTGTCTTCATCAGGGTATCACTCAACGCCGGCGATGGAGGGGTTACGTTCATCCATGGATGGTGATGTTGACGTGGAAGCGGTGGTGCATTGTCTAGTGCCTCGGAAAAATGCTGCTGGTCCAAAAGTTGGTCCTGTTATAGATGGAGATGACGCACCTGTAGACGGTTTAACTTTGAACGGTGTGGGGGTTGATAAAGGTAGTATCAGGGCTGGGAGTGCCAGGGACATTAGTGTTGAAAATCCGGGGAACAGTGATGGTAAGGATTTGGAACGAGAGGAGCAGATGCTGGAAAATAGGAAGACGTAGGAGCTGTCTGTTGAATCAGGAGCCGTGCAATACAACGATGAGGATGATATCATGGCAATTCTTCAAGAACAGAATGAAGCTTTAGCTCAGAAGAGGAGATTAGAAAAGAAGAAAGAAAAGGCACGAAGATGCAGACCAAAAAATCTCAAAAAGGTGTGTAAAACAGTTTTAAAATGATTTTTACTTCTTGAGTTGTTAAGGGGTTAGGGGGTGTTGGAAAATTGGGTATGGTGAAAGAACTAAAAAAGAAACAAAAGTGAATATATTAGGGTTGGTTGAAACTAAGATGCAAGTTGTGACTAAGTTTGATATAGTGCGTATTTAGGGGAGCGATGCTGTAGGTGGGAGTTTGTAGAGTCAGCAGGCACATTCGGGGGTCTGTTATCAATGTGGGATGACATGAAATTTAAAATAAATAATTGTTACAAAGGGATAAGATGGTTATGTGTTAAAGGAGTACTGTTAAAAAATGAGTTCAATTGTACGTTCTATTTAGTATATGGTGCTCATACTAAATTTGAGAAACTGGCTGTGTGGGAGGAACTAAGTTTTGTAGCTGGGTTAGGTCGAGGTCTAATATGTTATATGAGAGACTTTAATGAGGTTATACAGATTGAAGAGAGGAAAGGTCAGGACAGGTTACAGCATCGGCAGAAGAGTTCAAGGATTGGGTTCAAGATATGCAGTTAGTGGACCTACCGTTGAATGATCGAAAATTTACTTGGTTCAGAGGCCGCTCCTGCAGTCGTATTAATAAAGTTCTATTGAGTATAAAATGGCTTGAGAAATCTTCGGAAATTTGATTAAAAGGTGGACTGAGAGTTATTTGGAATGTATGACTAGAGAGGAATAGGCGGATCTTTAATAACAAGGAAACCGGAGTGGAAGAGGTATTTCTCAGATCTTTGACCAACTACAGAGAATGGTGTAGTTTGGATCCTTTTGGTTGTTGATGGCATTGCCGGAGATAACACTAGGGATTGTTTTCAGATTTTGATTAGTTGTTTTTTATGTTTGAGACTTTGTTTGTGACTTTGTCGCTGCACTTTATTGTGTTGAGCTCACTTGTTCAAAAAAAAAAAGAAATCAAAACATAAATTGCATTAAAGTAAAATAAAAGAAACAAGAGTGCATCAACAACAAAGTAAACAAATACAAGGAGTAAAATACTAAACTAAGAAAATAAAGGTAAAGGAACAAGAAATTGTGAAGGAAAAGTAAATCAAAGCATGAATTTAACCTAGATCTAAAGATATCCTAATCTACATCTAACCTAATTCTAGAGAGAAGAGAGAGCTTCTCTCTCTAGAAACTAACTAAAGCATGGTGAAAACTCCCCTAAGTGCTTCCTTCCTTGACCCCTCTTGAATTCTGCATGTAATAGCCTCAGAAATGAATTGGATTTGGGCCTGGGAAGCTTAGAAATTGCCCCCAACATTTTCATTTTAATGAGGTCACGTGTGAGCTGCGACGCGTACGCATGGGCCACGCGTACGCGTCGCCATTCGACTTCATATTGATGCGTGCGCATCTGTCACGCTTGCGTGTCGTTGTATGCACTCCAATCCTTGTTTTTCCATGAATTCTCCATTTCCCATGCTTTTCTCTTCACTCCTTTGATCCATTCCTAGCCCTTTTCAACCTGAATTCACTAACAAACACATCAAGGCATCTAGTGGAATCAAAGGTGAATTAAAATTAGCAAATTAAAGGCCTAAAAAGCATGTTTTCACTCTTAAGCACAAATTAGGAGAAAGTCATGAAACCATGCCATTTTAGTGAATAAATGTGGGAAAAGTTGATAAAATCCCCCTAAATTAAGCACAAGATAAACTCTAAAAATGGGGTTTATCAACCTCCCCACACTTAAAACCAAGCATGTCCTCATGCTAAACTCAAAAAGAAAACAAAGGGTATCAAAATTTATTCAATGCAAACTACCTAAATGCAACCTATCTAAATGCAATCTATCTAGATGAATGCAACTACTTGGTCAAAATAAATCAACTTCCAAGAAAGCATATATGCACACGAAGGCAAAAGGTATTAGCAACCAAGTCAAACCACAATTGAATTGAGTTATTAAAATATTTTACAAACTTGCAAGAAAAGTGACGATTCTAGGTGAAAACATGTAATTGAGCAATCGAACCCTCACCAGATGTGTATCCGCTCTAGTCACTCAAGTGTATAGGGTTGATTCACTCAATTCTCCCCTAATCATGCTTTCTAAGATTTGTTTTTCATCCAACAATCAACAATTATTTAATGCATGCATACATATATCATGAGGGCTTATCCATAGGTTGTAATGGGGTTAGGGTCAAAGTGAGGTTATATTTGGTTAAATGGACTAGAATTTGAATCTTTGATTAACCTTAGCTTCCCACCTAACCTATATAACAACCTATAAAAATCTAATACAAGCCTAACTACCCATTCTTCACTTTTCCACACACTCATGCATTCTCTTTTTCTATCACCTCTCATATGCATTGATTATTATTGAACCTTACTTTGGGGCATTTTGTCCCCTTTTTATTTCTTTCTTTTTCTTTTCTATTATATATATTTTCTATTTATTTTTCTCATTCATATTTTTTATTTTTTTTCAAACAAATGCATATGGTTTAAACATAATTAATACATGAGTATGTACCCAATTCCCATAATTTTCACTGAAAATACAAAACACCCTTTTACCTCAAACAATGTCCCAAGTTTTCCAACACTTGAATGATATACACTCACTAGCCTAAGCTAATCAAAGATCTAAATAAAGGACATTTATTATTTTTTGCTTTAAGGCTTGTAATGTGCTAATATTAAGAACAAAGTGGATTGATAGTAGGCTCAAGGTTGGCTAATAATGGAAGGTAAAAGGTAGGCTATTTGGGTAAGTGAGCTAAATGAAATGATGGCCTCAATCATATATATGCATTCATACACAAAATAATGGATATAAAGAATCAAACAAATCAAATATTACAATCATAGAAAGAGAATAATCACACAAGAATGAGAATAAGTGGTTATACGATGTAACCACACAATTAGGCTCAAATCTCACATGCTTGTGTTCTTAGCTCAAAAGCATGATCCACAATGTATAGTTCAAGCAAGTTCAATGAATAATTTTTACTCAAATTAATTGGGATGCCCTATAGATAAATTTCTTGAAAAATATTCATTATTTTGACTATGCTTATTATATATTTATGCAAAATAAGAAAATGCGACTAAAAATCCTAAAAGACCTAAAAATGAGATGCAAAAAGTGTTGGGATTAGAAATTTGTTACCCAAAAACGCTGATTCGGTCGGACGACATCCCCACACTTAAAAGTTTGCACTGTCCTCAGTGCATTCAAAGATGAGCAAGGGGTATGGCGACTTGCCGGGTTGCCACCTTCAGCCGGTGGATCAACCGGTTGCTGCATGTTCTTTCTTTCGCTTCCTTTGTTGCTTATGGTGCATCCTCCATGTAAAATAGAAAACCAGACAGGAAAACAAGTAGATGCAAAAGCAAAGAAGCATTATTGCTGGAATGAGGTAATAATCACTAGAATGAAGTGAGTGACCCAATGTGCGACATGGATAAAAGTAAGTGTGCATTCTAAGTTGCGTGCGATTTAGAACACATATACTAACATAAAAAGCTATGTTACAGTTACACAAAAAGGAACATGCACTTCACTCATTCTAGTGTGCTTGAGATGTTCTAAACTCATAGGTTAAGACAACTAAACAAGCAATAAAGAAGCATGAAAGCATTCAAGCAAAAAAAATCAAGCAATTGTGAATTGGATAATGATGGGACATTGATTGATGTTCAAGAGAACTTAATGGACCATGTGATCTATGAAACTTACACATCAATCAATGACACACTTTGAATTTAGGCTCACATCACCTAGTGGACATAAGATGGGAAACATGATTGCTATGCAATGTAGTAAAAGAGAACTAGAGGTGAAAAGTCAATCACATAGCAAGCATGGTCCATATAGCTTGAAAATTTCAAAAGGATGTCCCTAGGTGAGCTTCCAATCCAATTTCACAAAAGAAATATTATGCCAAAATGACTAGTTTCAAACATGTGTAGAGCACATAAGTAAACCATTAATGGTCAATCATGTCATTAAGGCTGATAAACCACTATTTTATGGTTTATATTGTGTTTAATTGTGTGGTTTTATCATGATCTTTACCCACTTATTCATTAATTTAGCATGCATTTATATTTCCTTCCTAAAATTATTACATGATTGAAAACTGCTTCCTAGAGACTTTTAATTATGCATTTTAACTCTCCTTTATTTCCATTCGATGCCGTGAACTGTGTGTTAAGCGTTTCAGGCTTTATAGGGCATGAATGAGTTGGAGATTGAAAAGGAAGCTAGCAAAAATGGAAGGAACACAGGAAATTGAGGAGATAACCAGCGAGAAGTGACGCGGCCGCATGGCTCACACGATCGCGCGAAAGAGGAAAATTCGCAGTGACGCGGCCGCATGGCTCACGCGACCGCGCGGAATGGAAAAGCACAAGCGACGCGGAGGTGTGGACGATGCAAACGCGTGGCAGGAAAAAACGCGAATGATGCGTCCGCATGGATGATGCGATCGCATGACATGCGCGATCTGCATAATCTGCAGAATTCGCTGGGGGCGATTTTGGACCCTATTTTGACCCAGTTTTCGGCCCAGAACAGCAGACTAGAGCCAGAGAACATGCAGAAATAAAAGACAACATTCATTCTACACAGTTTTTAGTTTTAGATCTAGTTCACTCCTCCTCTAGGTTTTCTCTCTACACATTCATAGTTCTTAGGATTTAATTTTCGATTGCTCTTTGCATTGGGACACAGAGAAGAGTTATTACCTCATCAAGACTTCGTCATTCTAGTTCGTTTTCTTTACTTGGTTTACTCTTCCATGTTCTTTGCTTTGTTTAATTTTACCATTGAAATATTTTTAGGATTATTTAATACAAGGATCACTTTTAATTTTAATTGACTATTTTGATTTTTTATTTACAATGTCTTTCTTTAATTCCTTTTCATATGCTATGAATTTTACATTCACAATGAGCGAGTAGCTCCCTAACTTGATGGGGGTTTGATTAAAGGGAATCCTTGAGTTGGAAAGCCTGAAATAAAAATTGTAATTGGGTTTATGGTTGGATTACCTTCTAGTCACTAACACCAATCTCTTTTAATTAAGTGGATTGCAACTTGTGAACAGACGTAGCATTCCAACTTGTTTGACTTTCCCTTATCTAGTAAAGGATAACTAAACAGGACAACTTTTAATTGTCAATTAATCTTGAGAGTATCCCAACAATGATAGGGATTCCAACTAATCAACTCCCAATCAAGGCTTTTATTTACATTATTCAATTTCTCCAATTTAATTTCCTGCTTACTCAATTCAAACCTTTTTGAAAACCTCTGATTAATAAAATAGCACACTTTTCTGTAACTCACTGGGAGACGACCTGGGATTCATACTCCCAGTATTTTAATTCTAATTTTCTGTGACACCTTTCTAAATTGATAGGCAGATTTCTGGCGAGTTAAGAACTATACTTGCAACGTATATAAATTAAGAATTTTTAATTCGCCAATTTCTGCCCGCATCAATTTTTGGCGCCGTTGCTGGGGAGTTACAACAGAGTGCTAAAGTTATTAATTAGAATTTATTTATTTGCATTTTATTTTATTTTGCTACTATGAGCTGCATGTTTCTTTCGTCAAATGACGCGTTCACTTCCTGATCCAAGCTTGCCAATATTCGATCCTGAAATTGAAAGGACTATTTCACGAATAAGGCGAGCTCGGCGTCGGTTAGTCCTCTCTGAGGGCGGATCTGAAATGTCAGTTGAAGAAGAAACCATCCCCCCGTTCTACTGATTCGGTTGATTCATGTGCAGACGACATGGCAGAACCTAGGAGAATTACTATCCAGGAGGAAGGAGCCCCTGATTTTACAATGTAACCGTTTCAAGCGCATCACCCAGCGGTGGCTACAGATTTTGAAATAAAGACCGCATTGCTCAATTTGATGCCCAAGTTTCATGGCTTACCTGCTCAAGAGCCTATCAAGCACCTGAGAGATTTCCAAGCAGCCTGTTCTACTGTCAGGCGTGATGGAGCAGATGAAACTTCTGGAGGGATAAGCAAGAGAGTGGTACTACACTCAACCCCTAGCAAATGTATCCAACTGGGATACACTCAGAAAAGAATTTTTAGAAAAATTCTTTCCATCTGAAGTTACTGATAAACTAAGGAAAGACATTTCCACGATTGTTCAAGATGACAACGAGACTCTCTTTGAATACTGGGAGCGCTTCAATAATCTTCTGGAAGCATGCCCCCACCACAGGATTGACAAGATAGTGTTACTTAGCTATATCACACAGGGCATGAGGCCCCAAGATAAGACCACATTGGAAAGTGCTAGCAATGGGTCTATGAAGAAGTACAAGACCACTGATGAGGCATGGCAATTGATCAGCGAATTAGCTGAATCTACTAGGAACCATAGGCAGAAACAAGGCCGTTTAAAAGCCGTTGCAGAAGTATCCTCTAGCAGAGAGACTGCTGCTCTAGCTCAGAGTATCTGTGAAATGACCAACTTGCTGAAGCAGATGCAATTGAATCAACAACAAGTTCAGCAAGCTCAACCTTCTCCAGCACAGCAAAGCCAACAGTTAGTCCCATAGAGAGTCTGCGGAATTTGTGCTGATTATAGCCATTATACTGATGAATGCCCGCAGCTCCAACAGGAAGACAACATGGTGGAAATAATAACCATGGATGGCAGGACACTTCTAACCAGAATTGGAGGGACAACAATAACAGAGGAGGTAGAGACAATCAGGAAAATCAGAGGTGGAATAATAACAACAACAGGCAGCAGAATCAACCTTACAGAGCACCTCACTTGAGGCAATCCCAAGGACCACAGAATACCCAACAGCAGACCTCTCAATTTACTCATCCTTCTTCATCTCCTAATGAAGAGTTACTACAATCCTTTGAGCGAAGACAACAAACCATGGAAAATAACATTATGAATAACATTAATGCCAGTCTGAATGGTCTGACCTCTACTTTGCAAGCTCTTGTCTCACAGATTGGATCAATGCAAAATTTCAATAACCAACCTTCAAGTTCCACTGGAATTCCCTCTCAACCATTACCCAATCCAAAGGGAGGCATTAATGCCATTACCCTAAGGTCCAGAACCACACTGCAAGAGAGGAATCGGGAGGAGCCCAACCCACCAGAACACGCCTCAGCTGAAGAGGTAGTAGAAATAGAAGCTGTTGAAGAGGAAGAGGACATACAGGACATAACTGAAAAAGAAGAAGCCCAACCATAGGAGGAAGCACCAAAAGGCGCAGATATGGCAGAAAACACCTCTCCCATTCCATTTCCACAACTTGCAAGGAAGCCCAAGAAGCAGCTAGAACCCGATTCCAAAATGGTAGAAATATTCAAAAAGGTTGAGGTAACTGTTCCTCTTTTTGATGTTATTCAACAGGTACCTAAATATGCAAAGTTTCTAAAAGATTTATGTATACATAAAGACAAAATTAATGAATTAGAAACTATTCCTTTAGGTAGTTCCATATTTGCTTTAATGGGAGGATTACCTGAAAAGTGCAGTGACTCAGGTCCTTGTATAGTTAGTTGTACTATTGGTGGAATAGTAATTTATGATTGCATGTGTGATTTAGGAGCATGTGTTAGTATAATGCATTTGTCTATATATGATATTTTGAGGCTCCCTCCCTTAAAAAGGTCGGCAGCTCGTTTTGTGTTAGCAGATAAAAGCATTATTACAGTGGCTGGAGTTGCTGAAGATGTTTTAGTGAACATTAAAGGGCTTACATTTCCCACTGATTTTTATATCTTGGAGATGCCCCATAATGACTCAGATAAGCCATCATCAATCCTACTTGGAAGACCATTCCTGAAGACATCAAAATTCAAATTGGATGCTTTTTCAGAACAGAAAAAAAAAATGCCACGCGACGTGACCGCATCAGCGACGCGTCCGCGTCGCTAGGAGAGGGGAGAAAAAAAACGAACAGAGAGTCACGCTGGAGCGTGGCTGGAGGCGTGCCAGTGGCACAATTCGACCCACGTGACCACGTCGCTGACGCGTCCGCGTTGTATGGGCATAATGGCCTCCCACGTGACTGCGTGACCCACGCAGTCGCGTGCCCTGATTTTCGACGTAAAAATGGTGCACAACGAATTATTGTGCGAGAGTGGTGCTGGATTGGTGCTGAACGCACAATTCTACCCACGCGGACGCATGGGCCACGCGTCCGCGTAGTCCCCTTCTGAAGCCCACTCACGCGATCGTATGCCCTACGCGATCGCGTCACCTCAAATTTGGCAAATATATCAATTCGAACAGAGAGTTGTTCAGGCGCGAGGCTGCACTCGCGCCAGAAGCACAACATGGGTCACGTGACCGCATGACCGACACGACCGCGTCACCTGAACTAAAGCGCAATCGCGCGAACGCATGCCCCACGTGGCCGCGTCGCTTGCGCCGCACAGCTCAAACTTAATTGCCAAAATATCTTATCTTCCTCTTTTCCAATTCCTAATTTCTCTTTTCCCTCCTTATTTCTTCCTTCTCCCTTCTTCCTTCTATCTCTCCTTTCTCTCTCTCTCTTTCACCTCCATTAACAAGGTTTTATTTTCTTCTTCCCTCTTTCTTTTTCTACCATTCTTCTTATTTTATATGTTATTTTCTTTTCTTTTCTTTTCTTTTTCTTTTCATTATTCATATTTTCTTTCTTCTTCTTTCCTTTTTACATGGTGTTAGAATTTTATTTGAGTCATTATTCTTCATTATATGCTTGTGGATTGTTGCAAATTGTTTGGCAATTATATATTATTTTCTTTAAAGGGTTACTTGCATGTTCACTTTAATACTTTCTATACCTTATTCACCATGCATGCTATGTGTTTGTGAAAAAGCCCATATGGCATTATGCACTTCTCTACATTATTCTATTATACTATTCAATGCTTGCTTTTCATAAACTCCCTCTACTATTGTATTAATTAAATTTAATTGTCAATACAAATGTGATGGTTTTCTATAAAGTGATGTTTGATCTATGCTACTCATGCCCTTTTTCGGCATGCCAATAAACACCTTGCATTCACTTGTCATTATATGCACTAGCTATTTTCCACTGATGACTTTTCACATGTACTCATGAGCGTGTGTTAATGTCAGTTACCTCCTAATGTGCATCCATCACCACCTTTTTCGTTCTCTTCCTTGCTATATATCTCTTTGAATTTAATTTACTTTCTCTTCCCTTTTTCAGGATGGCCACCAAGAAAGGAAAAGAGAAAGCTACTCCCAAACCCCCAGTAAGAAGAGGAACTAAAAGAGCACTAGTGGCAGAACCTTCTTCAACTGCAGTCAAGCCCTCAACAAAAAGAGTTACGAGGATCATAAAGGTTGATGAAAAGGAGAAAGCTTTTCAAGCAAAGGACACTGCGCGATTTCCAAATCGCTACTGTGAGCAGATGTTCCCTATTCTGGCTGAAAGGAGCTACAACAACGAACACCTTCTTATCCTCCCGCTCAATATCGCTACTTTTGTTGAGCCGCAAATTGAACGAAGACAATGGGGTTTCCTACAGAGACAGCCAAGGCAGGTCAATCTTTCTTGGGTAGTCAAGTTCTACTCTAACTTCTACCTGCCAACCCTGCAGTCTGTCTATGTCCGTCAGAAGCAAGTCCCCATTACAGAAGAAGCCATTCAACAAGCTCTGGGTCTCCCCCTATTCCAGAAGGAATGGACGTCTTTCAAGAAGCCGCACTCAAGCGCCAGAAGTACCAATTCGACTGGGAAGCTGTTCTCAGAGTTATCGCACTACCTGGCAGCCATTGGATCTACGGATACCATCGTACTCGCCCTAAGGGAATCTCGGCTTCAGTACTTACCTTGGAGGCTCGCGTATGGGCACAGATCATGTCCCACTACGTCTTTTTGAGCACTCATGAGTCCTCCTTCACTGCAGACATGACCGTTCTACTATGGTGCATCCTTACAGACCAGCCTCTGAATTTACCAAGACATATCCAGAATACCATGGGACACGTACAAATTGCGGGCAACCTACCTTTTCCCGCCTTAGTCTCAGATCTTGTCTCAGCCGCCGGAGTCTCCTACAGAGCTGGGGACACCAAAGCCATGCTTCCACGGGATGATCAGTATGTCCCTAACGGGAAATACCTCAGACTTCCAGCAGCCACTACAAGCCTTCCTACTGTACCGGTTGAAGATATCCCTTCTTCAACACCACAAGCACCTACAACAGATGAACTGCTCCAGCAGATAATCAAAAGGTTGGACCGGCAAGAACACAAAGCTAAGATGAGAGAGCGCCGTAACGAGCGTCGATTCAAACACCTCAAGGAGCTACTCAAGGGACACTTCAAGGACTCAGACACCCCGAACTCCACTTTCTTTACCAGCACAGGGAGCCATGATGGTCCCAACTGTGGAGATACTGCTACCAGCCCATCCCTGCTCCTGACAAATGGCACCGAGGACGGTGCAAAGCCTTAAGTGTGGGGAGGTCGGTCAGTACCTGACTTCCGGAGGTAATTTCTCTTCCCTAGCACCAATAAATTAGGATATTTTAGTTAGATTTTCTTTCTTTTATAGAATAGGATAAATTGCATAGTAATAGGTTAGTTGCATGCATGCTCTACTTGATTATAAAGACAATAAGTTTCTTCTAAGACTCTATCTTTGGAACAAAATTTCACTAATTTTTAAAAAATTTTTTTTATGATAAATCTACTTGAAGTTGTATTTGGAACATGATTTTTGAGCTAAAGAATACACAACCTGTGAAGATTTGAGCCTTTATGCATGGTTACATTATTTAACCATAATTATTTTATTCTTGTGTGTTTACTTCTCTATGATTGTAATCTATATTTTGTTTCATCCTATATGTCCAATATTTATTATATTTGTATGCTTGCATATGATTGAGGCCATTTTTTGTTTAAACTCACTTATCCAAATTAAGCCTACCCTTTTCAATTACCTTTGTTAACCACTTTGAGCCTTTAAATCCCGTTTGTTCTATATTTCACCACATTACTAGCCTTAAGCAGAAAAACAATTGTATACCCCAAATTGAATCTTTGGTTAGCTTAAGATAGAATTGTGTGTGCTAGTTAAATATGGGAAATTGTGGGAACAAAAGTTATTAAGGGAATGTATCATGATAATGCAATGGGAATTTGGATACCTACTCATGTGAAACTATAAGAATTAAAAATCTATGTGCATTGATAAGCTATGTTTATTTTTATGTCTAAAAAAAAAGCAATAAATAAATAAGGGGACAAAATTACCCCAATGCTAAATTAAGAATTCAAAGATCAATGCACATATGATAAAATTAAAATAAAAAAGTTGATACATGAGTATGGAATGTAAAAGGGAATTCTGGGTAGCTAGGTATGAATTCTAAGGTTACACTAAATATATATAGGTTGGGTTAAAGCTTGGGTTAATTAAAGATTCAATTTATAAGCTCACTTAACCATATATGTATCCCTACCTCTACCTTGGCCCCATTACAACCTTGAAAAGACCTCATGATGTTTGCATTGGTATATTAACTGTTGTTGATTAGTTAGGAGAAGAACAAAAGTTAGAGAGCATGATTATAGAAGGATAGAGTGATTACCCTATACACTAGAGAGATTAGAGCATACATACATCATCAGTAGGGGTTCAATGCTTGAATTTCCATGTTCCCTGCTTTCATGAGCTATCTTCTTGCACTCTTATCTGTCTTACTGTATAATGATATAATTAGTGGAATTTGATTTGCAATTATTTTGAAGGGCCTATTTACTTTTGATCAAGTGGCCAAGAATCATATAGTTGCATTCATATATATAGGATTGCATTGCATTGCATGAGTTTCTACATGTTCATACTTATTTATTTTATCTCCTTCAATTAAGCATGAGGACATGCTAATGTTTAAGTGTGGGGAGGTTGATAAACCACTATTTTATGGTTTATATTGTGTTTAATTGTGTGGTTTTATCATGATCTTTACCCACTTATTCATTAATTTAGCATGCATTTATATTTCCTTCCTGAAATTATTACATGATTGAAAACTGCTTCCTAGAGACTTTTAATTATGCATTTTAACTCTCCTTTATTCCATTCGATGCCGTGATCTGTGTGTTAAGCGTTTCAGGCTTTATAGGGCATGAATGAGTTGGAGATTGGAAAGGAAGCTAGCAAAAATGGAAGGAACACAGGAAATTGAGGAGATAACCAGCGAGAAGTGATGCGGCCGCATGGCTCACGCGACCGCGTGAAAGAGGAGAATTCGCAGTGACGCGATCGCATGGCTCACGCGACCGCGCGGAATGGAAAAGCACAAGCGACGCGGAGGTGTGGACGATGCGAACGCGTGGCAGGGAAAAACGCGAATGACGCGTCCGCATGGATGACGCGATCGCGTGACATGCGCGAT
Organism: Arachis ipaensis; assembly: GCF_059453495.1. NCBI lineage: Eukaryota > Viridiplantae > Streptophyta > Magnoliopsida > Fabales > Fabaceae > Arachis > Arachis ipaensis. The sequence continues at coordinate 36,097,496 of NC_142444.1, read as the reverse complement.
CTGCATAATCTGCAGAATTCGCTGGGGGCGATTTTGGACCCTATTTTGACCCAATTTTTGGCCCAGAACAGCAGACTAGAGCCAGAGAACATGCAGAAATAAAAGACAACATTCATTCTACACAGTTTTTAGTTTTAGATCTAGTTCACTCATCCTCTAGGTTTTCTCTCTACACATTCATAGTTCTTAGGATTTAATTTTCGATTGCTCTTTGCATTGGGACACAGAGAAGAGTTATTACTTCATCAAGACTTCGTCATTCTAGTTCGTTTTATTTACTTGGTTTACTCTTCCATGTTCTTTGCTTTGTTTAATTTTACCATTGAAATATTTTTAGGATTATTTAATACAAGGATCACTCTTAATTTTAATTGACTATTTTGATTTTTTATTTACAATGTCTTTCTTTAATTCCTTTTCATATGCTATGAATTTTACATTCACAATGAGCGAGTAGCTCCCTAACTTGATGGGGGTTTGATTAAAGGGAATCCTTGAGTTGGAAAGCTTGAAAGAAAAATTGTAATTGGGTTTATGGTTGGATTCCTTCTAGTCACTAACACCAATCTCTTTTAATTAAGTGGATTGCAACTTGTGAACAGACGTAGCATTCCAACTTGTTTGACTTTCCCTTACCTAGTAAAGGATAACTAAACAGGACAACTTTTAATTGTCAATTAATCTTGAGAGTATCCCAACAATAATAGGGATTCCAACTAATCAACTCCCAATCAAGGCTTTTATTTAAATTATTCAATTTCTCCAATTTAATTTCCTGCTTACTCAATTCAAACCTTTTTGAAAACCTCTGATTAATAAAATAGCACACTTTTTCTGCAACTCGTTGGGAGACGACTTGGGATTCATACTCCCAGTATTTTAATTCTAAATTTCTGTGACACCTTTCTAAATTGATAGGCAGATTTCTGGCGAGTTAAGAACTATACTTGCAACGTATATAAATTAACAATTTTTAATTCGCCAATTTCTGCCTGCATCAAAGGCATAAGCATAACATATCGATGCATATGATCAAGAAATACAATGCATTAAGATAAATGCACAACATCCATCAAGAAATTGCCTAATCAAAGAAAATGGTTCAAATCACATGGTGGCCAAATCATGCAATTCAAAAAGATTTAACATTCGTTAAAGGCAATTCTCATGTACTTGGTGTTCACAAAGGTTAAGCATGAAAAATTCAAAACCAAGTAATAAATTGTAACCTCGACAAGAAAATCCAACAATGAATATCCAAAAACAATTATGCTAAAATAGCATTCAGTTAGTAATAAGCAGCAATATACAACAAACAAAATTAATAATCCAACACTTATCATGAAAACAAAAATCAAACAAAAATTAAACTAAATAAATAGCTAACTAACTAAACTAACTAATGGTTTATGGTGTATGGTAGTGTTGGATGATGGTTGAAGAAGGGAGAGAAAAGAAGAGAAGAGAGAAGAAGGAAAGAAATGGAAAGAAGATGAGAAAAGAAGAGTGGTAAAACAGGGCAATCCACGCATGCGCGTGGTGTGACGCGTGCGCGTGGTGAGGTGAAATGGGAGCAACGCGTACGCGTGGATCACGCATACATGTGATAGGCAAATCAGAGAGGTGACGCGTACGCGTGGATGGGCTTGCGCGAAAGGCACAATTCCAGCCCAAAACTCGCACAACTCTCTGGAATTTGTATGGAAAGTGAAAATTTTGGATTCCACGCATACGCGTGGGTGGTCGAAATTCTTGGTGTCACGCGTACGCGTGGGTGATGCGTACGCATGGCATGGTGCTCTGTTTTTCAAAATTTTTCCAAGTTGTTGCACCACATCAAGCATTCCAAACCTCCCAACAGCTACCAAAACACTATAAAACCTTTTTTAACATACTAAACTACCAAATAAACTCAACAAACTAAACAGAACTTGAAATTAACTAATTTTACCAATATTTACAAAAGAGAAAAAATGAAAAGATATTACCATGGTGGGGTGTCTCCCACCTAGCACTTTTGTCTATTGTCCTTAAGTTGGACTTATGGGGAGCTCCTCATCAAGGTGGCTTGTGCTTGAACTCTTCCTTGGACAACCACCAATGTTTGGACTTCCAATGAGCTCCATTCTTCAAAATTAATATTACCAAGTCTTGATGGAGTTCCGCACAAGCTAAGGGCTCCCAAAATTGATCCTCATGTATTCCCAGGTCCCATATCTTGTTTCTACACTCATCTTCAAGTTGATTATCATTAATTCATCCGGGTGCCAAGCATGATGAATTTTCAATGAAGTGCCAAATTCTCCTTCTAGACCCACCTAATTGAGCACTAGTCCAACCTTTGTATCTCATCTTTGATGTATCAACCAAAATGAGCCTTGATTTGCAATGCCAACCACGAAACATCCTTCTCTTACGCTTCATCCCACAAAGCGCCCTAAGTTGACCATCCGTTTCAAGTAAGCCATACTCAAGTGGGACAATAAAGCTAATAGAGGTGACTTTTACCCACTCAAATGTAGGAGTAGATGACAACCTAGGTAAAGAGGCTTCCAAGGATCTTGACAAAGCATATTCAACTCTCGTCCTTCTTTTTCTAAGGACCTCCACCTCTTCACAAGATTTCTCAATTTCAATCCTTTGTTCATCAATTTCATCTAACTCTTCTCCATCACTCAAATCATAAATGGGAGGATGAGAGAAATCTTCCTCCACATTGCTTTCTATTTCACAGGGAGAAGGTTCTTCAAGTTTAAAGGATTCACCACCAAGAAGGTTTGATGCATGATCTTCATCACCAAGGGAACTCAATTCTTGCTTCATTCCTTCCAAGTCTTCATTCAAAAATTGTTTTGGAGGTTTTGCACTCTCCTCCTCAACATCAAATTCAATCTTCTTGGAGAAATTTTCTATGACTCTAGATTCCCATGGAGGTTCCGCATCTCCTAAGTATTCAACCACTTCTTCCTCTTCTTTAACAATCATAGGTTCCTCTAATTGTTCTAACACAAAGTAACATTCCTCATTTTCCACCGGAGTTCCCAATCTCTCCTTCATGTTATACTCTTCATTTGATTCTCCACATGTGGCCATGGGAGTTCCTTGAGTGCTCAAACATTGGGAGGCTAATCGATTTACTACCTCGTCCAAGGCGGCCGTGAATTCTAGTACCTCCCTTTTCATTTCTCTTTGTCCTTGAAGAATGAGGCCAAGGGTTTCATCTATTGGAGATTGGGGTGGATAGGAGGATTCATTATTTTGGAGAAAGGGTTCATAAGAGAAAGATGGTTCTTCTTGGTGGAAATATGGAGATGGTGTGTATTGAGGTGGTTCTTGGGAGTAATTGTGTTAGAATTGTGGTGGCTCTAAGGATTTTCTTACATAATGGTTACAAGGGTGAGGTAAGGGTGATTGGTTGTATGAGGGATATGGGTCATAGGAAGGTATTTGGTAAAGAGGGGCTTGTGAGTATGGTTGAGGGCTATGTTGAGGATGAGGCTCATAGGTATATGGTGGTGGTTGTTGACAAACAAAATGAGGATCACCACATCCATTAAGTTGATATGCATTAGGAGTGGAATTATACCTATAAGAGACCGAAGGAGGTTGTTGCCAAGAAGGTTGTCCATAAGCTTGAGGCTCCTCCCACCTTTGATTGTTCCATCCTTGATGCATGTTCTCATTGTAATCTCCATTTTTTACAACATAGTTGTAACCAAACTCATAGCCAAAGGGGTGAGAATTCATAGTAGCAAGGGAAAATAAAAATAAAAACTAGTAACAAATAAAGAGAACAAACTCCTACAACTACCAAAAACTAACAAAGAAGCAAAAGGCAAACATATTCACAATATTCACATATATACAATAACCAATAACAAGGCACACATTTACAAGTCCCCGGCAATGGCGCCAAAACTTGATAGAGGATAATTGCTGGTAAAGAATTTCATAATGAAATCTCATTGCAAGTATAGTTCTAAACCAACAACTATCCTCACATCGAAATTTAATTTGTTTGTCACAAGAACAAACCCCAATAAAAATAACCGAAGTATTTAAACCTTGGGTCGTCCCTCAAGAAATTACAGGGAAGTGTACTTGTTTTTGGTTATAGAAAAGTGTTTTTGGGGTTTTGAAATAAGAGACAAAAAAAAAAAAATAAATGGCAACAAAGTAAATGAAACTCAAATTATAAAAGGTCTTGGCAAGGGTTGAAGGTTAAGGATCTTTATCCTTGTTACTAACCACAACATGATAATTGCAAGGATTAATCCCATTAAGTCATCCTCTAACAAGTGAAGGAAAGTCAAATGAGCTACATTAATCCTAATCCATAAGTCCTAGCCACCTCACTAATGAACTTAGTGGAAGCTAGAGTCAATGGATACCAATCATCAATTACTTGGACATTAGCAACTCAAATTCAACTAAGTTATCATCCCAAGCCAAGAACACAAAAAATCTACTCTAACATCCTTCCAAACATTTTGTCAAACACTTGGAAAGCATAAAAGAAAAGCATGGTAAATTTGCAAGAAATGTAAATCTACAACTACCAATTGCAAGGAATTAACAATAACAAAGCAATTAAACAATAAAAGAAATCAAAACATAAATTGCATTAAAGTAAAATAAAAGAAACAAGAGTGCATCAACAACAAAGTAAACAAATACAAGGAGTAAAATACTAAACTAAGAAAATAAAGGTAAAGGAACAAGAAATTGTGAAGAAAAAGTAAATCAAAGCATGAATTAAACCTAGATCTAAAGAAATCCTAATCTATATCTAACCTAATTCTAGAGAGAAGAGAGAGCTTCTCTCTCTAGAAACTAACTAAAGCATGGTGAAAACTCCCCTAAGTGCTTCCTTCCTTGACCCCTCTTGAATTCTGCATATAATAGCCTCAGAAATGAGTTGGATTTGGGCCTGCGAAGCTCAGAAATTGCCCCCAGCGTTTTCACTTTAATGAGGTCACGTGTGAGTTGCGACGCGTACGCATGGCCCACGCGTACGCGTCGTCTGGCATTTTTCTTCTCACGCGTACGCGTCATGTCACGCGTACACGTCGCCATGTGACTTCATATTGACGCGTGCGTGCCGATGTATGCACTCCAAATCCTTGTTTTTCCATGAAGTCTCCATTTTCCATACTTTTCTCTTCACTCCTTTGATCCATTCCTAGCCCTTTTCAACCTGAGTTCACTAACAAACACATCAAGGCATCTAGTGAAATCAAAGGTGAATTAACATTAGCAAATTAAAGGCCTAAAAAACATGTTTTCACTCTTAAGCACAAATTAGGAGAAAGTCATGAAACCCTGCCATTTTGGTGAATAAATGTGGAAAAAGTTGATAAAATCCCCTAAATTAAGCACAAGATAAACCCTAAAAATGGGGTTTATCAATTATTCGAAACTTGTGAATTTTTCTATCAAAATAAGGAACTCAAATAGGAAAAAAAATCAAATTAAGAATCAACTGATAACATTTAATAAAGAGAAAAAAAATGAAAACCTAATATATTGCCTACTCAAAAGACAAACTCCTCAACTGGAGTAAATTGTCCTGTAAGAATTTACGTTTATATAGTGAATGATATTGGTGTTTGGTTTATTTCAAAGGTTATTTTGACTCATTTATATCCATGTTGTCCGAATCAAGCACAGATGCTTAAATAACATAGGTAGCTAAGCATGTATGTACGCCGCACAGTGAAAATAATGATGAAGTTGGTATTAGACCAAATACATATTAATCATTTGTTATAGCAGTTGGGAGGTCTTAATGAATTAAGCTTTATTGAAAAGATGTTAGAAATTATATTACGAGGGAAGTTCGTAATGTTTCTAAATAAGATAATGCCAAAGAATTTGAGAAATACTTTTTGGGAATAAAAAACAAGAATCAAAACTTATTTTATGATCTTGAATTTGAGACTGATCACTCAATTAAAAATATTTTTTGGGCTAATGCAAGAAGTTGGGCTGCTTTTGAGTATTTTGGTGATGTTATTTCATTTGATACCACTTATAATACAAATAGATAATTATTGTGCTAATCTGAAAATATTTGATAACAATTGAAAATAGTTGCTATGCTATTTAGTTTCAAGTGAATTGTCCCCTCATTATATTTATGGTGCCTTTTAAAAAATAATTTGGTGCATATCTGAATTTGTTGCTATGTTGTTGACTCTAGGTATAATTTAGTTTTTGGTTCTTTTGTTAGTGTGAATCATCATGGTCATTTTATATTTTTTGGATGTGCTTTGATGAAAAATAAAGACATTTAATTATTCAAATAGTTATTTGAATGTTGGCTTTGTTATAAGAGAGGAAAGACATTCTTACCAATTAATGCGTATCGATGCAAAAGGCTATTGAGCTTTCTAAGCCAAATACAATTCATAGGTGGTGTATTTGGCATATTATGAAGAAAATTCTAAAGAAATTAAATGGATTCCAGAGACATGAAGAAATTGAACAAAAGATGAGTTATGTTGTTTGGACTTCTCTTTCAAAAGATGTATTTGATAGAAATTAGAATGATTTTCTTATGAAGTATAGTGTTACAGACTATAAATGGCTTACAAGTAACATTTTTGTTGTTACTTCATTAGAATTAATGTATGTTGTGGTTTTTACTATTTAGATGTTTAATATGTTTTTGCATTATTATAACGGTGTAAAACAAATGTTTCTAATTTACTTTTTTTATGCTTTTTGTAGAGCTTTATGAAGACCGTAATTTGTGAATCCTAGTATATCTTGATCAACTCTTTTGGGCTGGGATAAGTGATGCGCGTGTACGCAAAACCCACACTCTTTCGTACAATAGCAACAGTACCAGCAAGTGCACTGGGTCGTCGAAGTAATACCTGAATGAGTCAGGGTCGATCCAACGAGGATTGTGGCTTGAAGCAAGCTTATGGATGTCTTGGAGGTCTTAGTCAGGTGGAATCATAATGTTGTTGGATAGAGGAAATTATTCATAATTTGTATTTCTAAAACAAGTGTTTTAGGGATAGGAATAGAGTTGAAAGTTGGAGTTGCTTTGTCTTTCTGAAGTAACTCTGGTACTACTGTCTTCTTTGCTTGTGAACGATCTTCTTCTATGGCAGGCTGTAAGTGATCAAAGCCATTACCCATGGTCATTGATCTCCTTTGCTACAGATTGAACACGGCCGTGGCCTTTGGCCGTGGTTACTCAATCTGACGAAGGGTGAAGCGTATAGCAGTCCATTCTCTTGGCGATCCTACTCAAAACGCTACAGACAATGTCGAATCTTCCGGATCATAGAACGCGGCTTCTTTAGATTCTAGCCTATACCACGAAGACCCTAATCTCCCCGGAGATCGGTTGAACTGGTATCTCGAGAAGTCCCCAACAAAATCATGGATTAACCGTCTGAGAGATGTATAACCATAGCTGTGTTTGTCACACACGTTCGTCTTAATGTGATGAACAAAGTCAATTTGTCATATCGTCCTGTTCATCACGATGAAGATCGGGATATACATCTTAGAGATAAATCAAACACAGATCGAAGAAGAAACAGTAATACTTTTATTAATTCATAGGACTCAGTAGGGCTCCTCCCCTCAACCTAGGAGGTTTATAAACTCATACTGAAGTAAAAATAATGGAAAATAAAAATAATGGCAGACCTCCCTCTTTGAGAGGTGTAAAAGGTTTGAAGAACTCAAAAGTGGTCGAAAAGACTCAGAATTGCATAAAGTTAATCCCTTAAATACTAAACAGATGACTAGTAAGGGTAAAACAGTCTATTTAGTGCTAAAATCCACTTCTGGGGCCCACTTGGTGAGTGTTTGGACTGAGCTTTGATGAGATCCACGTTCTATGAGGCTCCTTGGGCGTGGAATGCCAGCTAGGGGGTTCTCTCTGGGCCTTTGGATGCTGGGCTCTGCTCTTTGGGCGCTGGACGCCTGGAAGAGGGCAGAAAGCTGGCGTTGGACGCCAGTGTTGGGCCTTCTAATCCGAAGAAAAGTATAAACTATTATATATTGCTGGAAAGATCTGGAAGTCAGATTTCCATAGCCATTGAGAGCACTCCATTTGGACTTTTGTAGCTCCAGAAAAGCTCTTCCGAATGCAGGTAGGTCAGATTTGGACAGCATTTGCAGTGCTTTCTCTATCTCTGAATCAGACTTCTGCTCCAGCTCCTCAATTTCAGCCAGAATTACCTGAAAATTTCCGAAAACACAAAAACTCATAGTAGAATCCAAAAATATGATTTTAACACTAAAACCTATAAAAACTCAATAAAAACTGAATAAAAACTACTAAAAACTATATGAAAATGATGTCAAAAAGCGTATAAAATATCCGCTCATCACAACACCAAACTTAAACCGTTGCTTGTCCCCAAGCAACTAAAAACACAGTAGGATAAAGAAAATTAAGATACAATAAATTTTTAGGTTTCAAATGAAGCTTAGTTAATATCAGATGAGTGGGACTTAGTAGCTTTTTGCTTCTGAATAGGTTTGACATCTCACTATCCATTGAAACTCAGAGATGTTGGCATCTTTAGGAACTTAGAATCCAGATGATATTATTGACTCTCCTAGTTAAGCTTATTTTGATTCTTGAATACAGCTTTCTGAGTCTTGACCGTGATCTTAAGCACTCTGTTTTCTAGTATTACCACTGGATACATTCATGCCACAGACACTTTAACTGGGTGAACCTTTTCAGATTGTGACTCAGCTTTGCTAAAGTTTCCAGATAGAGGTGTCCATAGTTTTTAAGCACACTCTTTTTGCTTTGGACCACGACTTTAACGGCTCAGTCTCAAGCTTTTCACTTGACACCTTCACGCCACAAGCACATGGTTAGGGACAGCTTGGTTTAGCCGCTTAGGCCAGGATTTTATTCCTTTGGGCCGTCCTAACCACTGATGCTTAAAGCCTTGGGCCCTTTTACCCTTGCCTTTTGGTTTTAAGGGCTATTGGCTTTTTCTGCTTGTTTTTTTCTTTCCTTTTATTTTTCTTTTTTTTTTTTGCCATTTTTTTCGCATGCAAGCTTTTTCTTTTTCTTTTTGCTGTTTTTTCTTGCTTCAAGAATCAATTTTTAGATTTTTCAGTTTATCAATAATACTTTTTCTTTTTCCTTATTCTTTCAAGAGCCAACATTCATAAATTTCAACTTCAAACATGCATTATTTATTTCATTTATTCAGAAAACAAAAGTAAATGACACCACATCAAACTAATTAAACTAATCTTATTTGAAACTTGAAATTCATGCATCTCTCAATTCTTTTCTGATAAAAATTTTTATTTAAGTAGGGTGAGAGATACATGGAACATTTTTACGACTTTTAAGACATCAATGCAAATGATCATGCAACTTAGAACAAGAGAACAAATAAACAGACAGATAGAAAACAGAAAAATAATAAAGGAAATGAATAAAAGAGAATGAATCCACCTAAATGATGGTGGTCAGTGCTCCTCCTTGAGGATCCTATGTAGTGCTTGATCTCTTCTATGTCACGACTTGTCTTTGTTGAGGCAGCTGCACAGGCTCATGTGCATGCTCTCTAGCTTGCTCTATCCTCTTCTTCTATACTTAAGAGTGGTAGAAGTCATAAAGCAGAGCTTTTGCAACACCCAACTTAAGAGTTTTGCTCATTTTCGAGAAAATATGATCAATGGGGAAGAAGAAGGTGGGGTAGGTGGAGCTTTTGTGGGACCTCTTGGTCCTGAGAGGCTAGAAAATTCCAAATTCTTTGCTTCTCTGCATTGGCGTTTGAACGCTAGGGGGCTGCTCCCTGGCTGGCGTTCAATGCCAGCAATGTTCCCCTGTTGGGGCGTTGAATTCCCAGTGAGGGCTTTCTCACTAGCGTTCAACTTTAACACTCTTTTTGGAGTGTTCTATTTTTACTGCTGTGAATTTTGTCTCTTGGCTGATGCATATGATCATAACTCTAAGACTGAAGGGAAAAACAAAATGAAAATAAATGGTTGAGTAAAGTTGGGTTGCCTCCCAACAAGCGTTCTTTTAAATTCATTAGCTTGACCTTTAGCTCCTTACGGAGGTGAGTATGGGCTCAGATTTTCACCTCTTACAGTGAATTTTCTTTCTATCCTCTCATGAATGAACTCTAGATGCTCTAGAGATAGGACACGGCTCACTGTATGTGGTAAGACTGGCTTCTTAGTGAAGACAATTCTCATGCCAGGTGAGAGGACTTCAGTTGGGACTTTCTTGTCCTTTTAGCCTTTAGGTACTTTCTTTTTAGTACCTTCGTGCTTAGAGCTTGTTGAGGGCTGCCCAACACCAAACATAGAATTGATATCTGGGGCTCTGCAGAGCTCTGCACAGAAAGAGAGGGTTGACACACTAGGTGTTGCACTGTTATCTCTCTTTTAGAGGGAGAATTGGGGTGAGGCATCTTGAATAAGATGTAGTCCTCCCTTAACTTTAGGGTTAGTTCTTCCTTAGCCACATCAATGATAGTATTGGCTGTGGCTAGGAAAGGTCTTCCAAGGATGACACAGTCATCCTCATCCTTTCCTATGTCCAAGACTATGAAGTTTGCAGGAATGTAGTGGTTTTCAACTTTAACCAGGATATCCTCCACTAAGCCATATGGCTTCTTCATGGTCTTATCTGCCATTTCTAAAGAGACGTGTGCAGCTTGTACCTCAAGAATTCCCAACTTCTCTTACTGAGAGTGGCATGAGGTTAATACTTGATCCTAGGTTACACAGACCCTTTTCAAAGGTCATAGTGCCTATGGTGCAAGGAAACAGAAAGCGTCTAGAATCTGGAAGCTTCTGAGGTAGCTCTTGCTGAACCAAAGCATAGAGTTCTTTGGTGAGCAATGGAGGTTCTTCCTCCAGAGGCTTTGTACCAAATAGCTTAGCATTTAGCCTCATAAGAGCTCCTATGTACCGACCAACTTGCTCTTCCCGAGTATCTTCATCCTCACTTGAGGATGAGTAGTCATCAGAACTTATGCACTGTAAAAGTGCATTCAAAGGAACCTCTATTGTCTTTATGGTTTCCTTTGGTTCTGGGCTAGAGGGTTCTTGAGTGGGATTTAAGCACTCTGAGGGTGTGCTTTGGTTGGCGTTCAACGCCAGCAATGTCTGCTTACTGGGCATTGAACGCTCTTGCTGTCCCCCCAACTAGCATTAAACACCAGTCCCTCTAGCATTTTGGGTGTTGAACGCCCAGTGAAGGCTTCTTAACTGGCGTTCAATGCCTTCCCATTCTCCTCTAATTCGGCCTCAACCTCCATGGTTATGGCCTTGCACTCTTCTCTAGGATTGACCTTAGTATTATTGGAAAGAGTGTCAGGAGGGGTCTCAGGGATCCTCTTGCTCAGTTGACCAACTTGTACCTCCAAGTTTCTAATGGAGGACCTTGTTTCATTAATGAAACTATGGGTGGTCTTAGTGATGCTGGAGACCAGAATGGCTAAGTCAGAAAGGCTCTGCTTAGAGGTCTCTATATTCCCTTGAGAAGATGGGAATGGTGGTCTGTTATTGAACCTATTATGGTTCCTACTACCTTGGTTGAAACCTTGTTGAGGTTTCTATTGATCCTTCCATGAGAGGTTAGGATGATTCCTCCATGAAGGGTTGTAAGTGTTTCCATAGGCTTCTCCCATGTAATTCACCTCCTCCATAGTGGTTTGATCAGGATCATAAGCTTCTTCTTCAAGATAAGTTTCCTAATTACTGCCAGTTGTAGTTTGCATCCCAGTGAGATGTTGAGGGATCATGTTGACTTGTTGGGTCAAGATCTTATTTTGAGCCAGGATGGCATTCAGAGTCTCAACTTCATGAACTCCTTTCTTTTGAGAGGTACCATGGTTTACAGGATTCCTCGCAGAGGTGTACATGAATCGGTTGTTTGCAACCATCTCAATGAGCTCTCTTGCTTCTGTAGGCATTTTTTTCAAGTGGAGAGATCCACCTCCAAAGCTGTCCAATGAAATTTTGGACATCTCAAACAAACCATCATAGAACACGCCTATGATGGACCACTTTGAGAGCATGTCAGGAGGACATCTCCTGATCAGTTGCTTGTATCTTTCCCAAGCTTCATAGAGGGATTCACCTTCTCTTTGTCTGAAGGTCTGAACTTCCACTCTAATCTTGCTCATCTTTTGAGGAGGAAAGAATTTAGCAAGAAAAGCATTAACTAGCTTTTTCCAAGAGTCAAGACTCTCTCTAGTTGGGCTTCCAACCATAATTTAGCTCTGTCACTTAAAGCAAAGGGAAAGAGCATCAGCTTGTAAACTTCAGGATTAACTCCATTAGTCTTTACAGTATCACAGATTTGTAAAAATTCTGCTAAGAACTGATATGGATCTTCCAGTAGAAGTCCATGGAATTTGCATTTCTGCTACAGGAGAGAGACTAACTGAGGCTTAAGCTCAAAATTGTTAGCTCCAATGGTAGGTACAACAATGCTTCTGCCATAAAAGTCATAGGTAGGCATGGTGAAGTCACCAAGGACCTTTCTAGGCTCCTCTTGTGGTTCGGCCATGTCCTTTGTTTCTTGTTCAAAACTTTCTGAAAGGTCTCTTCCGGAGTGTTGTGCTTTAGCTTGTTATAAACGCCTCCTTAGAGTCTTCTCAGGTTCAGGATCAGGAGTCAAGAGGGGTTTTTTATCCTTGTTTCTGGTCATAAACAAGAAGAACAGAAAAAGATGAAAAGGAAGAAAGTTCTTTGTGCTAATTGGCAAGAAGCTCCTCCTTAAAGTCAGAAGTAAAGAAAGAAGAAGAAGATAAAAAATAAAAATAAAAATAAATAAAATAAGTAGAAGAAGATTACCTTGAAAAGAGAAGATAGAATAAAAGAAAAGAGAAAAGAAAAAAGCTTTTTTTCCACTTGGATCAAAGAGCTTCCAGTTAGATGAGAAGAAGAAAGGGAGGAGGATAAAGAAGTTGAGGTAGACCAAGAGAAGGAAGTAGAGTTGAATGAATAGAGATGAGAAGAAAAGAAGTATAAATAGAAAAAATAAATAAGAATTAAAATATTTTATTTTTATTTTATTGATTAATTAATTTTTTTGAAAATTAAGTTATTAATTTAAAAATATTTTAAAATTGGTTAGTGAATTTTCAAAAATACGAAAGAGAGAAGAGAGAAATTTTTGAAAATTAGGAGAGATGAGAGTTAGTTAGGTGGTTTTAAAAAAGAAGAGAGAGAGGAGAAGATATTATTTTCGAAAATTAAGGAAGAGAAGAGTTAGTTAGGAGGTTTTGAAAAATAAGAGAGAGAAAAGGGAGAGATATTTTCGAAAATTTGAGAGAGAAAAGTTAGTTAGGAGGTTTTGAAAAAGATGAGAGAGAAGATAAAATATTAATTAAGAAAAGATAAAAATAAAAATAAAAGATAAGATAAGAAAAGATTTAAAATAAAAGATAAGATAGAAGATAAGATAAGAAAAGATTTAAAATTTGAAATCAGAAAAAGATAAGATAAGATTTTTTAAAAAGTTTTGAAAAAGATATGATTTAAAAATTAGAAGTTAGAAAAGATAAGATAAGAAACAAAAAAAGATAAAATTAGAAAATGGATTTTGAAAAAGATTTAATTGAAAAAATTTGAATTTTGGAAAAGATAAGATAAGATTTTTGAAAAAGATATGATTTTTATTTTTGAAAAATTTTGATTTTTGAAAACATGACAGTTAAGATATGATAAGATAAAATTTTAAAATCAAAATCTGAATTTTATATGTAATTTTCGAAAATGATGGTTAGAGATTAGTTAGAAAAGATATTTTTTATTTTTTTGAATTTATGGTGAAAGAGAAAAACACAAAAAAGACACAAGACTTAAAATTTTTAGATCTAGTGCACCCAAATTTTCAAAAATTTGGAGAAAAACACAAGGGGACACCAAACTTAAAAATTTTAAAATAAAAACACATGCAAGACTCAAGAACACTTTGAAGACTCACAAGAACACAAAGAACAAATTAAAGACTCAAAGAACACAAGAACATAAAAAAAGAACACCAAACTTAAAATTTTTAGAAAACTAAACAATTTTTTCGAAAATAAAAGAAAATAACCAAGAAAATACCAAACTTTAAAGACTTGACACAAGATTTAAGCAAAGAAAAATTATTTTTGAAAAGTTTTTGAAGAAAGACTCAAAAGAGCAACTATTCCTAAGAACATAGACACAAGGACTCAAAGAGATGCAAGACTCAACAAGAACATCAACAACACTGTGACTCAAACAAAAAGCAGAGGATGCCAAAAATAAACTATATGAAAAAGGTTTTTGAAAAAGTTTTAAAATTTTTATAATTGAAAAGCATGAACATGCAGGACTCAATTCCAAGAACAAAAATTAAACAAAGAAAAGAAAAATCTTTTTGAAATTTTCAAAAATTTAGAGAAGAAGAAAATAAAAATCAAAGACTCAATAAGAACATAAACAAAGAGACTCAAATAAAATAAAAGATCAAACAAAGAAAAGAAAAATATTTTTGAAATTTTTTTTTAAATTTTCGAAAAATTGAAGAGGAAGAAAACAAAAATTAAAATAATGTAAAATAAACTTACCTGATCTAAGGAGCAAAACAATCCGGCAGTTTGTCCAAACTCAACAATCCCCGGCAACGGCACCAAAAATTTGGTGCGCGTGTATGCAAAACCCACACTATTTCGTACAATAGCAGCAGTACCAGCAAGTGCACTGTGCCGTCCTAGTAATATCTGAGCAAGTCAGGGTCGATCCCATGAGGATTGTGGCTTGAAGCAAGCTTATGGTTGTCTTGCAGGTCTTAGTCAGGCAGAATCAGAAGGTTGTTGGATAGAGGAAATTATTCATAATTTGTATTTGTAAAACAAGTGTTTCAGGGATAGGAATAGAGTTGAGAGTTGGAGTTGCTTTCTCTTTCGGAAGTAACTTTGGTACTACTGTCTTCTTTGCTTGTGAATGATCTTCTTCTATGGCAGGCTGTAAGTGATCAAAGCTATTGCCCATGGTCATTAATCTCCTCTGCTACAGACTGAACACGGCCGTGGCCTTTGGCTGTGGTTACTCAATCTGACGAAGGGTGAAGCGCATAGCAGTCCATTCTCTTGGCGATCCTACTCAAAACGCCACAGACAAGGTCGAATCTTACGGATTAGAGAACGCTGCTTCTTTGGATTCTAGCCTATACCACGGACACCCTAATGTCCCCGAAGATCGGCTGAACTGGTGTCTCGAGAAGTCCCCAACAAAATTTTGGATTAACCGTATGAGAGATGTATAACCATAGCTGTTGGCTCGTGCTTTTCTTCAAGGTACTCACACGAACCCAAGTAGACGCGGGTGTTTGTCAGGCACGTTCGTCTTAATGTGATGAACAGAGCCAATTTGTCAGATCGTCCTGTTTACCACGATGAAGATCAGGATATACATCTTAGAGATAGATCAAACACGGATCGAAGAAGAAACAGTAATACTTTTATTAATTTATAGGAATCAGCAGGGCTCCTCCCTTCAACCTAGGAGGTTTAGAAACTCATACTGAAGTAAAAACACTGGAAAATAAAAATAATGGCAGACCTCCCTCTTCGAGAGGTGTAAAAGGTTTGAAGAACTCAAAAGTGGTCGAAAAGACTCTGAATTACATAAAGTTAATCCCTTAAATACTAAATAGATGACTAGTAAGGGTAAAACAGTCTATTTAGTGCTAAAATCCACTTCTGGTGCCCACTTGGTGAGTGTTTGGGCTGAGCTTTGATGTGATCCACATTTTATGAGGCTCTTTAGGCGTAGAATGCCAGCTAGGGGATTCTCTCTGGGCCTTTGGACGCTGGGCTCTGCTCTTTGGGCACTGGACACCTGGAAGGGGGCAGGAAGTTGGCGTTGGACACCAGTTTTGTGCCTTTTAATCCGAAGCAAAGTATAAACTATTATCTATTACTGGAAATCTCTGGAATTCAGCTTTCCATAGCTGTTGAGAGCACTCTATTTGGACTTCTGTAGCTCCAAAAAAGCTCTTTCGAATGCAGGCAGGTCAGATCTGGACAGCATCTGCAGTGCTTTCTCTGTCTCTGAATCAGACTTCTGCTCCAACTCCTCAATATCAGCCAGAAATTACCTGAAACTTTCCAAAACCACAAAACTCATAGTAGAATCCAAAAATGTAATTTTAACACTAAAACCTATAAAAACTCAATAAAAACTGAATAAAAACTACTAAAAACTATATGAAAATGATGTCAAAAAGCGTATAAAATATCCGCTCATCAATAAGAAACACATAAAGGAGTGAGAATATGCATGTTTTTTTAACCAGTTTATTATGCAAAATAGTTCATTTATCTAATTTGTGAAACATTATGATAATTGCGTAGGAAGAAAAGAGCAAAAAGAGAGAGAAATTAATGCTATGGATTTTTATACTATTATATCTTTTGCAACAAAATCATCAATAGAAGCTCAATTTCAGCATGTGTATACTCTGAAAAGTTTGGAAAAGTTCAAACACAATTTAGAAGAAAGGTAAATTATATAACAAGATTGACGGAGTGCGCTTTAGTATGGCGTATCAAGTTTTAGAACAGGTTTCAAACTCCACATTAGTAAGTTTTGGTTACATATGATGCGATATCATGTGAAGTAAAATGTTAGTGCTTATTATTTGAGTTAAGAGGTATATTGTATTGTCATTGAATGCGTTAAGCTTTGAGCGAGCATAAAAAGTGGTACCGAGATATATATATATATTGGAATGTTGGAGTAACAATGTAAAGAAGAGGTATATATATATATATCAAGAGTATCCATGAGGAGCCTTCATTGGAGCCAAAAAGTAAGAGATTTGATGATTTGATGTTTGTTCACATAATATTTGTGAATTTGCATCAGAATCTGAGGAGTTATCTACGATTATTGATGAGCGGATAATTTATACCCTTTTTGGCATTATTTTTACATAGTTTTTAGTATATTTAATTACTTTTTATTATATTTTTATTAGTTTTTATTCAAAAATCACATTTCTAGACTTTACTATGAGTTTGTGCATTTTTTGTGATTTCAGGTATTTTCTGGCTGAAATTGAGGGACCTGGGCAAAAATATGATTCAGAGGCTGAAAAAGAACTACAGATGCTGTTAGATTCTGACCTCCTTGCACTCGAAATAGATTTTCTGGAGCTAAAAAAGCCCAATTGGCTCGTTCTCAATTGCGTTGGAAGGTAGACATCCTGAGCTTTCCAGCAATATATAATAGTCCATACTTTTCCCGATATTTGATGGCTCAAACTGGCGTTCAAAGTCAGCCTAAAACATCTTGGCGTAAAACGTCCAAACTGGAACCAGAATTGGAGTTAAACGCCCAAACTGGCACCAAAGCTGGCGTTTAACTCCAGGAACAGCCTAAGCATGAAAAAGCTTCAATGCTCAGCCCAATCACACACCAAGTGGGCCCCGAAAGTAGATTTCTGCACTATCTGCACTTAGTTACTCATTTTCTGTAAACCCTAGGTTACTAGTTTAGTATAAAAACTACTTTTAGAGATTTATTTTATAGTTTTTATCTTTGGAACTTGTTTTGTACATGTTTGGAGAGGCTGGCCTCATGGCCATGCCTAGACTTTTCACTTATGTATTTTCAACGGTGGAGTTTCTACACCCCATAGATTAAGGTATGGAGCTCTGCTGTTCTTCATGAATTAATGCAATTACTACTATTTTCTATTCAATTCACGCCTACTTCTTTTCCAAGATATACTCTCGTACTTAATTCAGTTAAGTCAGAATGAAGGGGTGACCTGTGACAATCACCCAATCATCGTTACTCGCTGAGCCAAGGTCGCGTGCCTGACAACCACAAAGCGATCTACATGATGTTCAATGTAGTCATTGGACGACAGCTGGAGTATACTCTCTTGGGTTTCTAATCTAAGATTAGAACCTTCGTGGTATAGGCTAGAATTATTGGCAGCCATTCCTGGGATCCGAAAAGTCTAAACCTTGTCTGTGGTATTCCGAGTAGGATCCGGGATCCGAAAAGTCTAAACCTTATCTGTGGTATTCCGAGTAGGATCTGGGAAGGGATGAATGTGACGAGCTTCAAACCTGTGAATGTGGGGCACAAGTGACAGTGTGCAAAAGAACAATGGTTCTATTCCGACGCTAGCGGGAATCGATAGATGATTAGCCGTGCGGTGACAGTGCATATGGATTTGTTTTATCCGAGAGGATCATACATTTTGCCATGGAAAGAGGTAACGCATGGTTGGAAGGAGGCAATAGGAAAGCAGAAGCTCAGAACTAACAAAGCATCTCCAGACACTTATCTGAAATTCCCACCAATGAATTACATAAGTATTTCTATCTTATATTATATTTTATTTATATTTTAATTATCAAAACCCCAAAACCATTTGAATCTGCCTGACTGAGATTTACAAGGATGACCATAGCTTGCTTCAAGCCGACAATCTCCGTGGGATCGACCCTTTCTCACGTAAGGTTTATTACTTGGACGACCCAGTGCACTTGCTGGTTAGTTGTGCAGAGTTGTGAAAAAGAGTTGAGATTACGATCGTGCATACCAAGCTGTTGGCGCAGTTGAGATCACAATTTCGTGCACCAAGTTTTTGGCACCGTTGCCAGAAATTTGGTCGAGTTTGGACAACCGACGGTTCATCTTGTTGCTCAAATTAGGTAATTTTATTTTTATTTTTAAGCTTTTTTATTTTCGGAAAAAATTTCAAAAAAAAATATAATATATAATTTATATTTGTTCTTCAGAATTTTTAAGAATGAATTCTAGAGTTTCAGATGATGCTTTTATCATCACAGGAGCTAATTGATTCCCATCAATTTGGCTGTTGTATGTAATGTCCTGCTGAAGCTTGGCTAGCCATGTCTAATCTTTTTAGACTGAAGCTTTAGACTAACATTGCATGATTCCTAGAATTCTTATTAAAAATTTTGAAATCCTTATTTTTCGTTTTCCAAATAATTTTCGAAAAATACAAAAAAATTTCATAAAATCATAAAAACCAAAAATTTTATGTTTCTTGTTTGAGTCTAGCGTCAAATTTTAAGTTTGGTGTCAATTGCATATTTTTAATTATATTAAAAATTTTCAAAAAAAAAAATTCATGCATTGAGTTCTTCATGATCTTCAAGTTGTTCTTGATGATTTTCATTATTTGATCTTTACATTTTCTTGTTTTGTGTCTTTTCTTGTTTTTCATATGCATTTTTGAATTATTAGTGTCTAAAGTTTAAAAAATTTTTAAGTTTGGTTTCTTTCATGTCTTTCTTTTCTTAAAAATTTTCAAAAATATGTTCTTGATGTTCATCATGATCTTCAAAGTGTTCTTGGTGTTCATCTTGACATTCAAAGTGTTTTTGCATGTTTTCCTTGTTTTGATTCATAATTTTTATGTTAAGTGTCACTTAGATGTTTTTCTCTTTCCTCATTAAAATTCAAAAATTAAAAAAATATCTTTCCCTTATTTCACTCATAATTTTTGAAATTTTAGATTGATTTAGTCATAAAGTTTTAAAATTTAGTTTTTTTTATTAGTCAAGTCAAATTTTCGAATTTAAAAATTCTATCTTTTCAAACTTTTTTTCAAAAATCAAATCTTTTTCAATTTCCTTCTTAATATTTTCAAAAATTTTAAAATTTGATTTCCAAAATATTTTTCTTATTTCTATTTCATAATTTTCAAAATTAAAGCTAGCAATTAATATTTTGATTCAAAAATTTTCAAGTTGTTACTTGCCTATTAAGAAAGGATCAATCTTTAAATTCTAAAATCATATCTTTTAGTTTCTTGTTAGTCAAGTAATCAACTTTAATTTTCAAAAATCAAATCTTCTTAATTTCCTTTTCAAATCTTTTTCAAAATAAAATCCAATCATATCTTTTTCAAAATCTTTTCCAACTTCTTATCTTTTCCAAATTGATTTTCAAATTTTTTTCAATTAACTACTTGACTTTTTGTTTGATTTTAAAAAGTTTTCTATTTCAATCATATCTTTTTCAAAATCACCTAACTACCTTTTTCTCTCTCTAATTTTTGAAAACTCCTCACCACTTTTTCAAAATTCTTTTTAATTAACTAATTGTTTTAAATTTTAATTTAATTTTGTTCTTTTTATAATTTTCAAATACTAACCAATAATTAAAATAAAAACAAAAATATTTTTCTTTTATTTTAATTTAAAATTCAAATTATCTCTCTCTCATCTCTTTCTATTTATTTATTTATTTACTAACACTTCTCTTCTTCTTAAAAATTCGAACTCTCTCCCTCTCTGTGTTCGAATTCTTTATCTTCTCTCTTCCTTATTCTATTCTTCTATTCTTCTACTCACATAAAGGATTCTCTATACTGTGACATAGAGAATTCCTATTCTTTTCTGTTCTCTTCTTTTTCATATGAGCAGGAGCAAGGATAAGAATATTCTTGTTGAAGCTAATCCGGAACCTGAAAGGACTCCAAAGAGGAAGCTAAGAGAAGCTAAAGCACAACACTCTGGAGAGGACCTGACAGATTTTTTCGAAAAAGAAGAAGAGATGGCCGAACCCAACAACAATGGTGGAGATGCAAGGAAGATGCTTGGTGACTTTATTGCACCCTCTTCTGACTTCTGTGAAAGGAGCATCTCAATTCCTGCAATTAGAGCAAACAACTTTGAGCTTAAGCCTCAATTAGTTTCTCTGATGCAGCAGAATTGCAAGTTTCATGGACTTCCATTGGAAGATCCTCATCAGTTTTTAGCTGAATTCTTGCAAATCTGTGACACTGTTAAGACCAATGCGGTTAATCCTGAGGTCTACAGATTTATGCTTTTTCCCTTTGCTGTAAGAGACAGAGCTAGGACATGGTTGGACTCACAACCTAAAGATAGCCTAAACTCTTGGGAAATGTTGGTCAATGCTTTCTTGGCCAAATTCTTTTTACCTCAAAAGTTAAGCAAGCTTAGAGTGGAAGTCCGAACCTTCAGACAGAAGGAAGGTGAATCCCTTTATGAAGCTTGAGAACGATACAAGCAATTGATCAGAAGGTGTCCTTCTGACACGTTTTCAGAATGGAGCATCATATGTATATTCTATGATGGTCTGTCTGAATTGTCCAAGATGTCATTGGACCACTCTGCTGGAGGATCTCTTCATCCGAGGAAGATGCCTACAGAAGCCCAGGAACTCATTAAAATGGTTGCAAATAACCAATTCATGTACACTTCTGAAAGAAATTCTGTGAATAATGGGACAACTTAGAAGAAAGGAGTTCTTGAGATTGATACTCTGAATGTAATATTGGCTCAGAATAAAATATTAACTCAGCAAGTCAATATGATTTCTCAGAGTTTGTCTAGAATGCAAGTTGCATCAGGCAGTACTAAGGAGGCTTCTTCTTCTGAAGAAGCCTATGACCTTGAGAATCCTACAATGGAAGAGGTGAATTACATGGGAGAATCCTATGGAAACACCTATAATCCTTCATGGAGGAATCATCCTAATCTCTCATGGAAGGATAAACAGAAGCCTAATCAAGGCTTCAATAATAATAATAATGGTGGAAGAAACCGGTTTGGCAATAGCAAATATTTTCCATCATATTTTCAGCAACAGACAGAGAATTCTAAGCAGAGCGACTCTGACTTAGCAACTGTAGTCTCTGATCTATCTAAGACCACTCTCAGCTTCATGACTGAAGCAAGGTCCTCCATTAGAAATTTGGAGGCACAAGTGGGTCAGCTGAGTAAAAGAGTCACTGAAATCCCTCCTAGCTTTCTCCCAAGCATTACAGAAGAGAATCCAAAAAGAGAGTGCAAGGCCATAACTATAACCAACATGGTCGAACCTGGAGAGGAAGAAAAGGCAGTGATTTCCACTGAGGAAGCCCTCAATGGACGTCCACTAGCCTCCAAGGAGTTCTCTCATGAGGAACCAAAGGAATCTGAGGCTCATATAGAGACCATAGAGATTCCATTGAACTTACTATTGCCATTCATGAGCTCTGATGAGTATTCTTCCTCTGAAGAGGATGAAGATATTGCTGAAGAGCAAGTTGCTCAATATCTGGGAGCAATCATGAAGCTGAATGCCAACTTATTTGGTAATGAGACTTGGGAGGATGAACCTCCATTGCTCATTAATGAACTAAATGATCTGGTTCAACTAAAATTACCTTAGAAGAAACAGGATCCTGGAAAGTTCTTAATACCCTGTACCATAGGCACCATGACCTTTAAGAAAGCTCTGTGTGACATTGGGTCAAGCATAAACCTCATGCCCCTCTCTATATGGAAAAACTAGGGATCTTTGAGGTGCAAGCTGCAAGAATCTCACTAGAGATGGTAGACAATTCAAGGAAATAGGCTTATGGACTTGTAGAGGATGTCTTAGTGAAGGTTGAAGGCTATTACATCCCTGCTGACTTCATAATCTTAGACACTGGGAAGGATGAAAATGAATTTATCATCCTTGGAAGACCCTTCCTAGCCACAGCAAGAGCTGTGATTAATGTGGATAGAGGAGAGTTAGTCCTGCAATTGAATGAGGACTACCTTGTGTTTAAGGCTCAAGGATCTTCTTCTGTAACCATGGAGAGGAAGCATGAAAAGCTTCCCTCAATACAGAGTCAAACAGATCCCCCACACTCAACTTCTAAGTTTGATGTTGGGAGGTCATCACCAAGCTTTGAGTCTCTGTGAAGCTCTCTAAAAGCTTCACTGTCAAGCTATTGACATTAAAGAAGTGCTTGTTGGGAGGCAACCCAATGTTATTTAATTATATTTATTTGTTTTCCATTGCTATTTTATGTTTTCTTTAGGTTGATGATCATGTGAAGTCACAAAAACAACTGAAAAATAAAAAACGAAATGAAAAACAGCATGAAAAATAGCACACCTTGGAGGACAAGCTTACTGGCGTTTAAACGCCAGTAAGGATAGCAAAATGTGCGTTTAACGCCCAGTCTGGCAGTATTCTGAGCGTTAAACGCCAGAATGGGCATCACTCTGGGCGTTTAATATCAGAAAAAGGCTGTCTGGCATAGGCTGGCGTTAAACGCCAAAAATGGGCAGAAGAGTGGCGTTTAACGCCAGAAAAGGTAGCAGAGCTGGCGTTAAACGCCAGAATCAGCATAGAATAGGCGTTTGAATGCCAGAATGGTGCAAGGACTCGAATTCCTTGACATCTCAGGATCTGTGAAACCCATAGGATCCCCACCTACCCACCTCTTCTTCTCTCCTCTTCACACCTTGTCATAACACTCTTTCCCAAACACCATTGACCAATCCCATCAAAAACTCTTCCCTAAATACCCTTCACCTATAAAATCCTACCCTCTTCCCCATATCCTCTTCACCACTCACATCCATCCATCATTAAACCCCACCTACCTCACTGACGAGCGAGATTTTTGCCAGTAAAGAATACCATAAACAGTCGCGTTGTAGATATAATTTCTAAACCAACAAAAATTCCTTTCGTGCAAACTTTTTGGTTGTTACAAGTAACAAACCCCTTAAAATTGATAACCGAGTATTTAACCTCGGGTCGTCTTCTCAAGGAACTGCATGGAAGTATGTTCTTATTATTGGTTATGGAGATTGTAAAATTGGGGTTTCAAGAATGAGGAACGAGTAATTTAATGGCAAGTAAATTAAATGGCAATTGAAAATAGATAAATACTGTAAAGCAAACTCTTGGTAAGGTATGAGAAATTAGAGGTTCTATCCTAGCTATCCTTATCAATGATGATGATGGTTGAATCCTAATTCCACTTTTGTTAACCTTTACTAAGATAAAGGAAGGTCAAGGGATTAATTGGTTTGATCTTCGAATCCTATTTATTTCCTAAGAAAAGATTGGGATTATGGAAGTTCAATTCAATTAACATAGATGACAATTATCAATTATGCTGTTGAATTGGATAACTCTTGAGTTACTGATTTCTTAACCAAGACCAAAAGGAGAAAAATAAATCTACTTGGAATAAAAATGTCTTCAGAGTAAAAGTAACAATAGCATGAATAAGAGTAATCAATATAAAATTGAAATACCTCAAATAACATTAATAAAAGAGTAATCTGTAACATGAAAAGATTCATAAAGTAGCTTGCAAAAGTAAATAAAAGGAATATTGAACCTGATCAAAAGAGATAATCCTGAAAGTGAATAAAAATCCTAAATCTAAATCCTAATCCTAAAGAGAGAGAATCTCTCTCTAAACTAAATCTAATTCATGGAAAGTAAAAATTGGCGAGCTCTCTTATGAATGGATGCATTCCCCCACTTTATAGCCTCTAATCTGTGTGTTCTGGGCTGAAAACTGGGTCAAAAGCAGCCCAGAAATTGCCCCCTGCGATTTTTGTTACGTCCAGGTCGCGGGCAAGTGACGCAGAGGCGTAGTCCATGCAGCCGCGCGGGTTGAGGTTCGCAGATGCGATGCGGACGCATCATTCACGCGTTCGCGTCACCTGACTTCGGCGCAGCTATGGCAAAATATATATCAAATCGAAGCCCCGGACATTAGCTTTCCAACGCAACTAGAACCGCGTCGTTTGGACCTCTGTAGCTAAAGTTATAGCCGTTTGAGTGCGAAGAGGTCAGGCTGGACAGCTTGGCAGTTTCTCCAACTTCTTGTATTCCTTCCACTTTTGCATGCTTCCTTTCCATCCTCTGAGCCATTCCTGCCCTGTAATCTCTGAAAACACTTAACACACATATCAAGGCATCTAATGGTAATAAGAGAGGATTAATAATAAGCAAATATAAGATCAAAGAAGCATGTTTTCAATCATAGCACAAAACCAGGAAGGAAAATGTAAAACATGCAAATAGTATGAATAAGTGGGTAAAGAGTTGATAAAAACCACTCAATTGAGTACAAGATAAACCATAAAATAGTGGTTTATCAACCTCCCCACACTTAAACAATAGTATGTCCTCATGCTAAGCTCAAGAGAAGCTATAAAGATGAAGAGGAATGGTAGGATGTATGAAATGCAATCCTATCTATATGAATGCAACTACATGCAAAATGTTTCTACCTACTTGGTTTAAAAGTAAACAAGTTCTCCAAGACAAATAAAAACCAATTTCCACTAATTCAAATCGTACAATAAAAAGCAAGTAAACTTGTAAGAAGACAGCTCATGAAAGCAGGGAACATAGAATCAAGCATTGAACCCTCACTGGTAGTGTATATCACTCTAATCTCTCAAGTGTAAAGGGTTATTCACTCTACTCTTCTCTAGTCATGCTTTCTAAACCTTGTTCTTCATCTAACTAATCAACAAATATTTAATGTACCAATGCAAACATCATGAGGTCTTTTCAAGGTTGTAATGGGGCTGAGGTAAAGGTAAGGATATATGTATGGCCAAGTGAGCTATAATATAAATCTTTAATTAACCTAAGCTCTCACCTAATATACATATACTTTATATACTTTTAAATTCATGCCTAGCTACCCAAGATTCCCATTTTTACATCACATACTCATGTATCAACTTTTTTTTTTAATTTATCACATGTGCATTGATTTTTATTTTTTTTATTAACTTAACATTGGGGTAATTTTGTCCCCTTATTTAATTTGCTCTTTTTCTTTTCTTTTTCTCTTTCTCTCTCTCTCTCTTTTTTTTTAAAGCTGAAAAATAAACATAACTTATCAATGCACATGGATTTTTAATTTTTCTGGTCTCACATGAGTAAGTACCCAAATTCCCAATATTTTATCAAAGTAAAAACTTAACACATTCCCTTATGAACCCATGTTCCCATAATTTCCCCACACTTAATTGATACACAATCTCTATCTTAAGCTAACCAAAGATTCAATTGGGATATTTAATTATTTTTCTGCTTAAGGCTAGTGATGTGGTTATAGAACAGAATAAATGGGGATAAAAAGGCTCAAGGTGGCTAACAAGGGTGATGTAAAAGGTAGGCTTATTTGGGATAAGTGAGCTAATAACAAGTAATGGCCTCAATCATATGCAAGCATGTAAATACACTAAATAATGGACATATAGAATGGAACAAAGCAAAGATTGTAATTATAGAGAAGAAAACACACAAGAATAAAAATTTATGGTTAAATAATGTAACCATGTAAATAAGCTCAAAATCTCACAGGTTGTGTGTTCTTTGGCTTAAAAATCATGTTCCACATACAACTTCAAACAAGTTTTAACATAAAATTTTTTTTTCAATTTAAATTATTGAAATTTTTCAAAGATAGGGTCTTAAAAGAATTTTATTACTTTAACCAAGTAGTAACTAAATGCATAAAATCAAACAAATATGCAAGTGCAATAACTAATTTAACAAAGAAAATTTAAACATTGGTGTTGAAACAGAAAGGTACTAACTCATGGAGATCGGTATCGACCTTCCCACACTTAAAGATTGCACCGTCCTCGGTGCATGCTGAGATTTGCAGGTGGACGGGTTGTTTTAACTGTTACTTTTCTCTAAGGATTGTGCAGATGGAGTTGTCTGTCTCCTCATGTAAACGTCTTCCGCTTCCCTTCCGGGTGGCCATCCTGAAAGAAAAAGGGAAGAAAGATAACCCAGTAATAGAGATAAGAAAATAAATGAAGTATGGGTGGGTTAATGCCAAATGAAAAGGGTCTCATTTACATGGAAGCTTCAACATGTACGTGAGAAAACAATAGAAGTCATGGCATACCAGTGGTGCAGAATATGCAACAAAGGGGAGGAGTGTGGATAATGAAATATCAATATAAGTTCATGTCAATGCAATTTGAAGTGCAAATATCATAAAAGATTGGCATTGGCAAATAATTAATATCATCCCAGAGTGTAAAACAAGTCACGAAGCACCAAAATAATTCAAGATACAACAGTTGAATAAGAAAATTTTAACACCAATGGTAAAACAATAAATTTAGAAAAGAAAAATAAAAATATGAACAAAATTAAAATGCAATGAATGAAATATGCAAATAAAATAAGTAAAATAAAATAAAAGATAAGAAGAATGAGAAGGGAAAGAAGGGGAGAAGAAGTAAGTAAGAAAGGAAGGAGGAAAAATTAAGATTAAGGGAGAAAAGATAAGATATTTGGCAAATTAGGATAAGCTGTGCGGCGCAAGTGACGCGGTCGCGTGGGGCACGCGGTCGCGCGGCTTGCGCTTAAACTGATTGACGCGGTCGCGTCAGTCACGCGGTCGCGTGACACAGTTTATGCTACTGGCGCGAGGGCAGCCTCGCGCTCGCACAACTCTCTGTTCAAAATCATATTAGTGCCAAATTTTAAGTGACGCGATCACATGGGGCATGCGATCGCGTGAGTGGGCTTTAGAGGAATATGACACGGTCGCGTGGGTCACGTGGCCACGTGGGAAGGATTATGCGTTCAGCACCAATCCATGACCACTCTCGCACAACTTTCGGGTGTGCACCACTTTGACGTCGAAATCTTGGTCACGCGGCCGCGTGGGGCACGCGATCGCGTGGGAGGCCATTATTCCCATGTGACGCAGTCGCATCAGCGATGCAGTCGCGTGGGACGATTTGTGCCATTTGCACGCCTCCAGCCACGCTCTCGCGTGACTTTCTGTTCGTTTTCTTTTCTTCCCATTGCACTGGTGATGCGGACGCGTCAGCGACGCTGCCGCGTCGCGTGCGTGCTTTTTTTTTTTTAATGCAATATGCAGAATGCAATGCTTAATGTGAATGCTATGCATGATTCTAGGTTCAATAAAATAAAAATAAAATTCAAAAACAAACAAAACTAAATAAAATTAAAATTGCAAAAGGAACGATCATACCATGGTGGGTTGTCTCCCACCTAGCACTTTTAGTTAAAGTCCTTAAGTTGGATATTAGATGAGCTTCCTATTATGGTGGCTTATGTTTAAATTCATCTAGAAATCTCCACCAATGTTTGGAATGCCAACAGCCTCCGGGGTCCCAAACTAGGCATGTGAAGCTTCTGAGCAGCTTCAAGCAGATTTTCAGGCTCCCGGGGTGATGAATATCAGAATATTTTCCAGGATCCCAAACTTTGGTTCTAAATCTGCCTTCATTTTGATCTATACTTTTCCATCCGGGCGGTTTGGAAATTAGATTCTCACCAAGATGACCAAACGTTTTCCGAGATCCATTCGATTGAACGTGATACCAATCCGTGCACTTCGAGTTGAAGCGTGGAACCTTATTGAACCTTGTGCACCAGCTCTGAGTGCGAGCCATTTCCCTCTTACTCTTAAAGCCGCAGAGAGCTCTAAGCTGGCCATCTGTTTCAAGCAAACTATATTCAAGTGAAAAAGTAAAGATTAAAGCTAAGGATTATACCCACTTGAAGCTTGTATTAGGCAGTAGTGGCCTTGGGGAAGGTGTTTCTGGTAGTTCTGTAAGTTCTACTCCCTTGTGCTCTTCTGTGAATTCCTCCACTTCCTTGTAAGGTTCTTCAAATGCATCTGAGTCCTGGTCAAAGTCTTCTATGTCTTCCTCATCACTTGAGTCATAGATTGGAGGTTGAGAGAAATCTACCTCCACGTCATCTTCGTATTCACTTGGGAAAGATTCTTCGATCTCAAAGAATTCACTTGCGGATGCAAGTTCATTACTAAGAGAACTTGACTTGTGACTATCATCATCAAGGGAATTTGTGTCCTGGGTTATTCCGTCTAGTTCTTCATAAACGACTTGCCTTGGGGATTGTGCAATATCCTCCTTAGCATCAACTGTAACGTCCTTGACGGAGTTCTCCTCAGCTCTGGATTCCCATGGAGGTTCAGCGTCTCCTAGATCTTCAACCAACTCTTCTTCTTGTACAATGACAGCTTCTTCTACTTGTTCTAGTACGAATTCATGCTCTGTCTTGTCCACTGGAGTTTTTAGTGTCTCCTTCATGCTACGCTCTTCATTAGATTGTCCACATGGGGCTGTGGTTGGTCCTTGAATGTTCGCGCGTCTAGAAGCTAATTGAATTACTGCTTGCTCCAATTGTCGGATGGTTGTTTGAAGTTTATTTACTGTTGCCTTGAGGCGAACCTCTGATTCTCTGGGTGATGGATTTGGACATGAAACATAGGGAAGTGGTGGTGCTTGGGGGTGATTGGATTGGAACTGGGGTAGGAAAGGATCATACGGTGGCGAATTGTGAAGATAAGCTTGTGAGTGTGGTGGTTCAAGGTTATGTTGAGAAGATGGTCTATAGGCATGGGGTGGGGTTTGTTGGTAGTTACAAGGTTGTCCACCATATCTTTCAGCTGGGGATGCATTGTAGAATGGTCGTTGTCCGTGATATCTTGGAGGGTGTTGTTGCCTAAAGGGTTGATTAGATCCTCTTGGCTCCATCCATCCTTGATTGGTCTGACCTTGATGTGATCCCATATTCCTGCTGTAACTTCTATTTCCTTCAACAAAATTAGAACCAAACTCAAAGCGAGGGGGTGAGAATTCATGGTAGCAAATAAAAATAAAAAGGAAAAACAAAAATAAATAAACAAGCAAAAGAAAAATATTTACAATAACCAATAATAAGGCACACGTTAGCAGTTCCACAGCAACGGTGCCATTTTGACGAGCGAGATTTTTGCCAGTAGAGAATATCATAAAAACAGTCGCGTTGTAGATATAGTTTCTAAACCAACAAAAATCCCTTTCGTGCAAACGTTTTGGTTGTCACAAGTAACAAACCCCTTAAAATTAATAATCGAGTATTTAACCTCGGGTCGTCTTCTCAAGGAACTGCAGGAAAGTATGTTCTTATTATTGGTTATGGAGATTGTAAAATTGGAGTTTCAAGAATGAGGAACGAGTAATTTAATGGCAAGTAAATTAAATGACAATTGAAAATAGATAAATACTGTAAAGCAAACTCTTGGTAAGGTATGAGAAATTAGAGGTCCTATCCTAGCTATCCTTATCAATGATGATGATGGTTGAATCCTAATTCCACTTTGTTAACCTTTACTAAGATAAAGGAAGGTCAAGGGATTAATTGGTTTGATCTTCGAATCCTATTTATTTCCTAAGAAAAGATTGGGATTATGGAAGTTCAATTCAATTAACATAGATGACAATTATCAATTATGCTGTTGAATTGGATAACTCCTGAGTTACTGATTTCTTAACCAAGACCAAAAGGAGAAAAATAAATCTACTTGGAATAAAAATGTCTTCAGAGTAAAAGTAACAAAAGCATGAATAAGAGTAATCAATATTAAACTGAAATACCTCAAACAACATTAATAAAAGAGTAATCTGTAACATGAAAAGATTCATAAAGTAGCTTGCAAAAGTAAATAAAAGGAATATTGAACCTGATCAAAAGAGATAATCCTAAAAGTGAATAAAAATCCTAAATCTAAATCCTAATCCTAAAGAGAGAGAGAATCTCTCTCTAAACTAAATCTAATTCATGGGAAGTAAAAATTGGCGAGTTCTCTTATGAATGGATGCATTCCCCCACTTTATAGCCTCTAATCTGTGTGTTCTGGGCTGAAAACTGGGTCAAAAGCAGCCCAGAAATTGCCCCCTACGATTTCTGTTACGTCCAGGTCGCGGACAAGTGACGTGGAGGCGTCGTCCATGCGGCCGCGCGGGTTGAGGTTCGCAAATGCGATGCGGACGCGTCATTCATGCGTTCGCGTTGCCTAACTTCGGGGAAGCTATGGTAAATTATATATCAAATCGAAGCCCCGGATGTTAGCTTTCCAACGCAACTAAAACCGCGTCGTTTGGACCTCTGTAGCTAAAGTTATAGCCGTTTGAGTGCGAAGAGGTCAGGCTGGACAGCTTAGCAGTTTCTCCAACTTCTTGTATTCCTTCCACTTTTGCATGCTTCCTTTCCATCCTCTGAGCCATTCCTGCCCTGTAATCTCTGAAAACACTTAACACACATATCAAGACATCTAATGGTAATAAGAGAGGATTAATAATAAGCAAATATAAGATCAAAGAAGCATGTTTTCAATCATAGCACAAAACCAGGAAGGAAAATGTAAAACATGCAAATAGTATGAATAAGTGGGTAAAGAGTTGATAAAAACCACTCAATTGAGTATAAGATAAACCATAAAATAGTGGTTTATCACTCACCATTCAAATTCAAACCATTTCCCTCCCAAACCCACCCACACATGGCCGAATACCCTCTCTCCCTTACCCTATAAATACCCCTCCTTACCACCTTCATTCTCACACATCATACACAATAAACCTCCATTGGCCGAACCCTCTACTCAACTCCATCTCCTCCATTTCTTCTTCTTCTACCCCTTTCTTTCTTCTTTTGTTCGAGGACGAGCAAATCTTCTAAGTTTGGTGTGGGAAAAGCTAAAGCTTTTTGTTTTTCCATAACCATCAATGGCACCAAAGGCCAGAGAAACCTCTAGAAAGAGGAAAGGGAAGGCAATTGCTTCCACCTCCGAGTCATGGGAGATGGAGAGATTCATCTCAAAGGTCCATCAAGACCACTTCTATGAAGTTGTGGCCAAGAAAAAGGTGATCTCCGAGGTCCCCTTTAAGCTAAAAAAGAGTGAATATCCAGAGATCTGACATGAAGTTCGAACAAGAGGTTGGGAAATCCTCACCAACCCCATTCAACAAGTCGGGATCTTAATGGTTCAAGAGTTCTATGCCAATGTATGGATCACTAATAACCATGACTAAAGTGTGAACCCAAACCTAAAGAATTGGCTCACAATAGTTCGGGGGAATTACTTGGATTTCACTCCGGAAAATATGAGGTTGGCATTTAACTTGCCAATGATGCAAGGAGATCCTCACCCTGTCACTAGAAGGGTCAACTTTGATCAAAGGTTGGACCAAGTCCTTAGGGACATTTGTGTGGAAGGCGCTCAATGGAAGAGAGATACAAGAGGTAAGCCGGTTCAACTAAGAAGGCTTGACCTCAAGCCCGTGGCTAGGGGATGGTTAGAGTTTATCCAACGCTCTATAATTCCTACTAGCAACCGGTCTGAAGTTACTATAGACCGGGCTATCATGATCCATAGCATCATGAATGGAGAGGAAGTAAAAGTTCATGAGATCATATCCCTAGAACTCTACAAGGTGGCAGACAAGTCTTCCATTTTGGCAAGGTTAGCCTTCCCTCATCTCATTTGTCACCTATGCAATTCAGTTAGAGTTGTCATAGAGGAAGACACCCTCATTGAAGAGGACAAGCCCATCACTAAGAAAAGGATGGAGCAAACAAGAGAGCCCACTCATGGACCTCAACAAGAGCATGAGGAAGTTCCTCATCATGAAATCCCTGAGATGCCTCAAGGGATGCATTTCCCTTCACAAAACTATTGGGAGCAAATCAACACCTCCCTAGGAGAATTAAGTTCCAACATGGGACAACTAAGGGTGGAGCACCAAGAACATTCCATCCTCCTCCATGAAATTAGAGAAGACCAAAGAGCCATGAGGGAGGAGCAACAAAGGCAAGGAAGAGACATTGAGGAGCTCAAGCACTCCATAAGATCTTCAAGAGGAAGAACTAGCCGCCATTACTAAGGTGGACCCATTCTTTAATTTCCTTGTTATTATTTTTCTGTTTTTCAAATTATATGTCCTATGTTTTATTTATGTTTGTGTCTTTATTACATGATCATTAGTGTCTAGTGTCTATGCCTTAAAGCTATTAATGTCCTATGAATCCATCACCTTTCTTAAATGAAAAATATTTTTAATTGCAAAAGAATTAGAAATGCATGATTTCGAATTTTATCCTGAAATTAGTTTAATTATTTTGATGTGGTGACAACACCTTTTATTTTCTGAATGAATGCATGAACAGTGCATATTTTTGAATTTGTTGTTTATGAATGTTAAAATTGTTGGCTCTTGAAAGAATAAAGAAAAAAGAGAAATGTTATTGATAATCTGAAAAATCATAAAATTGATTCTTGAAGTAATAAAAAGCAGTGAATATAAAGCTTGCGAAAAAAGAAAAAAAAAGAAAAAAATGGCGAAAAAAAAGCAAGCAGAAAAAGCCAATAGCCCTTTAAACCAAAAGGCAAGGGTAAAAAGGATCCGAGGCTTTGAGCATTAATGGATAGGAGGGCCCACAGGAATAAAATCCTGGCCTAAGCGGCTAAACCAAGCTGTCCCTAACCATGTGCTTGTGGCGTGAAGGTGTCAAGTGAAAAGCTTGAGACTGAGTGGTTAAAGTCGTGGTCCAAAGAAAAAAAAAAGAGTGTGCTTAAGAGCTCTGGACACCTCTAACTGGGGACTCTAGCAAAGCTGAGTCACAATCTGAAAAGGTTCACCTAGTTATGTGTCTGTGGCATTTATGTATCCGGTGGTAATACTGGAAAACGAAATGCTTAGGGTCACGGCCAAGGCTCATAAAGTAGCTGTGTTCAAGAATCAACATACTGAACTAAGAGAATCAATAACACTATCTGAATTCTGAGTTCCTATAGATGCCAATCATTCTGAACTTCAAAGGATAAAGTGAGATGCCAAAACTGTTTAGAAGCAAAAAGGCTACAAGTCCCGCTCATCTAATTGGAACTAAGTTCATTGATAAGTTTGGAATTCATTGTATATTCTCTTCTTTTCATCGTATTTTTTTTTAGTTGCTTGGGGACAAGAAACAATTTAAGTTTGGTGTTGTGATGAGCGGATAATTTATACCCTTTTTGGCATTATTTTTACATAGTTTTTAGTATATTTTAATTACTTTTTATTATATTTTAATTAGTTTTTATTCAAAAATCATATTTCTGGACTTTACTATGAGTTTGTGTATTTTTCTGTGATTTCAAATATTTTTTGGCTGAAATTGAGGGACCTGAGCAAAAATCTAATTCAGAGGCTGAAAAAGGACTGCAGATGCTGTTGGATTCTGACATCCCTGCACTCAAAATGGATTTTCGGGAGCTACAGATACCCAATTTGTGCACTCTTAATTGCTTTGGAAAGTAGACATCTTAGGCTTTCCAACAATATATAATAGTTCATACTTTTTCCGAGATTTGATGGCCCAAACTGGCATTTAAAGTCAGCCTAAAATATCTTGGCGTAAAACGCCCAAACTGGCACCAGAATTGGAGTTAAACGCCCAAACTGGTACCAAAGCTGGCATTTAACTCCAGGAACAGCCTAAGCAAGAAAAAGCTTCAATGCTCAGCCCAAGCACACACCAAGTGGGCTCCAGAAGTGGATTTCTGCACTATCTGCACTTAGTTACTCATTTTCTGTAAACCCTAGGTTACTAGTTTAGTATAAAAACTACTTTTAGAGATTTATTTTACAGTTTGTATCTTTAGAACTTGTTTTGTACACATTTGGAGAGGCTGGCCTCACGGTCATGCCTAGACCTTTCACTTATGTATTTTCAACGGTGGAGTTTCTACACCCCATAGATTAAGGTGTGGAGCTCTGCTGTTCTTCATGAATTAATGCAATTACTACTGTTAAGTCAGTTAATTTAGTTAAGTCAGAATGAAGGGGTGACCCGTGACAATCACCTAATCTTCGTTACTCGCTTAGCCAAAATCGCGTGCCTGACAACCACAAAGCGATCTACATGATGTTCAACGTAGTCATTGGACGACAGCTGGAGTATACTCTCTTGGGTTTCTAATCTAAGATTAGAACCTTCGTGGTATAGGCTAGAATTATTGGCAGCCATTCTTGGGATCCGGAAAGTCTAAACCTTGTCTGTGGTATTCTGAGTAGGATCCGGGATCCAGAAAGTCTAAACCTTGTCTGTGGTATTCCGAGTAGGATCTGAGAAGGGATGACTGTGATGAGCTTCAAACCTACGAATGTGGGGGCACAAGTGACAGTGTGCAAAAGAACAATGGTTCTATTCCGACGTTAGCGGGAACCAATAGATGATTAGCCGTGCGGTGACAGCGCATATGGATTTGTTTTCATCCGAGAGGATCATACAGCTTGCCATGGAAGGAGGTAACACATGGTTGGAAGGAGGCAATTGGAAAGCAGAAGTTCAGAAGTAACAAAGCATCTCTAGACGCTTATCTGAAATTCTCACCAATGAATTACATAAGTATTTCTATCTTATATTATATTTTATTTATATTTTAATTATCAAAAGCCCATAACCATTTGGACGACCCAGTGCACTTGCTGGTTAGTTGTGCGGAGTTGTGAAAAAGAGTTGAGATTACAATCATGCGTACCAAGCTGTTGGCGCAGTTGAGATCACAATTTCGTGCACCAATTATGCACCGTGCTTATGATAATATAATGGCTAACATGCAAGAATATAAAGCCAAAAGTAAAAAAAAAGTGATTCTTATTACATGAAGATGATTTCTTGGATGAGATTAATGACCTTCAAAGCCTGCCATGTGTGAGAACAAGAGTGTAATACCCTACCACACAGAGCTTTACGCTTAAGTCGTAAAACAGAGGCGGTGTAGTATTACGACCTCTAAAATAAAATATAATACATATAATAATTAAAAGAATGTAGTATACTAGGAGTTTTGAAGAATAGGTAAAACAAAATCGCGAAATTAAAAAGTGCAACGCTCAGGAAAATAACGTAACTCGCGTATGAAGAAACTAAGGTTCACTATCATATATATAATATAAATATATAGAGAAAACAAGAGTAGAGGGTCAAGAGTACAAGTTAACAAGCTCCTAACTCAGCCTGCAAAGCTAAGGCTGGCCGGAGAATATTTACATACAAAAAATATATAACCCATACCCTAAAATACAGGTATGAAACCCTAGTTCTCCGTAAACCTCTAAGAGGCAATAGTAACACACACACACACACACACACACACACACACACACACACACACACACACATACATGAGGAGAGTCTAAACATATATAACAAAAGATCAAAAGTAAAATCCCAAATTATCCACTTCGCTGTAGGAACTCCAGACGCCTCGCGAGGTGCCTCTCGACCTGCATCTGAAAAATAACAATAACATATGGGATGAGAACCGGGGGTTCTCAACATGGTAAAGGTGCCACGTAAATAAGATATAAGGTCTTGAGAATGCCAGAGGCAATCCTAGAATGCCGACACTCTGATTATAAAAGCTTAAAAAACTAAAACAGAAACCATAAGTCAGGATGGTCCTCTAAGCATTTCTATCTCAACTAAAACTTAAACCTAAACCTCAATCCTTCTCCTTTCCTCCAATACTCCAACACCAGAGAACCGCACACATAACCAAGCAGACAATAACAAACACAGGTAGAATACAAGTACTGCAGGTAGCAAATATAACAATTAACATGGTAAGTTCACTTAGGCATTCCCAAATAATGCACAATCAAGTAGTTCAAACAATATACATATGATGCATGCCTGTCTTATGGCTGATGAGTCTCATCTGTCGGTTATAAAGCTAAACCCGACATGTCCAGTAACTAACCCTGGACAGAACACCAAACACGGAGCAAGTGGGACAATACTACAACCTTTGCATCTTACCCGCGTACCTGGAGCAGGGGACAACCTCACCAGTGCATCTTACCCAGGCGGTGTTATAGTTCTCAACTTGGAGCAAGTGACGATAGAATTCCACCCTTGCATCTTACCCGGAGCTTCGAAATCTCAATCAGAGCAAGTGGATACACCACTGCAGCTTACCTGGCAATCTCGCCTCTTACTCGGAGCAAGTGAATAACACCACTACGTCTTACCCGTAGGCATATTGCAATCAGATTTAATCTCATCATCATTATAATTCATTCAAATTCAACCACCATCACACCTTAAGGTTATTATCATTATCAACCCATCTTTCACTCAATTGAAATTTATTATTATCATCTTCATAATTATATTAGTTTAGTTAACACTTCTCAAGCTCAAAATCACCACTTTACACTCATAGTTCATTACTCCACAACTTGCTTCACTTATAATTTACTACCTTTTCCTAATTACATCTCGTCACTAAGTATCCAACTAAGGTTTAGGCACTAAAAGAGTAAAAATAGAGGTTTAGAGGTTTGAAAATAAGCTTTGAAACACAAAATCTAAGTTTGCTGAAACAGGGGCCACGCGTCTCGTCTGCGTACACATGTACGTCAAACAGAAGTGCCCATCCACGTATGGAGGGGTCAACGTACACATACATTGCAGATTAGTCAAAATGGCTAAGTCTGTAGAATTTCAGCTTTACATACCGAACTTTAGACGTGCATAACTTCCTCGTTTCAAAATATTTTTTAACCGTTCTTCAAACGACATAAACTTTACGGATCCAATTTTCATATGAAATAAATTTAAAACAATTTGGGAGTCCGGATGCTGAGGTATGGCTTGCTCAAGTTTGGCTAAAAATCATATTTTTACAAAATCTTCCAAACCACTATTTTTATTAAAACACAACTCAAGGCCAACTCCCTATCCCCATAACCAATTCCAAAACATGTCATATTATAGAATCATAGCCCACATCCTACCACAACCAAATTATACCTCAATTTTAAACCAATCCCTTACGTAAATTACTTACTGAAACCAACAAAGTCATCAATAATTTATCACATATACATACTCATGCTCATTACCTTACCAACTATCATTAAGTCTTTATTTAACATTACATTTTCGTATTCAACATCAACCGCCAAAATAATTACACAATCTATATCAATAATTATCATCAGAGGTACTAAGCATTCAACATACTCATGCATTCACACCTATCCTAAGGTCATCTGGCCTAAGTTTTCACAAGATATTGTATATTAAATACGAGAAACCTAAATTATATCTTGGCCGATTTCCTCATATAACCCAAGGCAACACAATTAAGCAAACTCACAAGCCTCCAACACCAAAATTCAGCAACCAAGACCAAATCCAAGCCTCCAATTTCCACAAATAAGCTCCACTTTACATATTTACACACCTAAAACATAATATCACATATGTATACCAAACTTTAATACCAAAGCTACATTTAACTAAGGGATTCACTAGGGTTGAGGATCCTTACCTTGTATGTGCCTCAATTAAGCCAAGACCTACTAATTTCTCAAGTCAATTTGGTCCTGAAATATCAAATTAACCACAAATCTCTACACCCAAGACCATACCATTTTTGGATTTTAGAAGAGAAAATTGAAACTAAGAAAGCGGTTTCCTTACCTTACAACATACTGGGCTTTGTAGAGCTCGTCACTGAAGACGCATGGCCACAAACGGTGCGGCGATCAGAGCGAGAAGTTATGTGGAATCAAAGGTTTGAGTGAGGGTTTGTAAATGGGAAGTGTTCTTCCCCCTTTCTTGCTGAAACCCAGCATGTTTGTATGAATGGGGAGGAGAATGAGCTTCAACTCATTTTATTTAATGAGTTGGTTGGGCTCAAGGGCCCGGTTCAACCGGTTCGGCCCAATCTTGGGCCAAATTCTTTAAAATTAGTGTCAAATTTCTTATTTTAATTCGTTCTATCTTATTAAACTATAAAATTCATATTTCTAATTTATTTTATTAATATTTAATTTATTGACTAATTATCTACTAATTTTACGAGATTTACAAAGAGGACATTTCAAAAATAGATCTGGATCAAATACTAAAAAACAGATTGCAAATTATCAAAGAAAAAGAAAAAAGAAAGCTCTAAGTGAGGTAATGTTGACGTGCTTTGATTATGTAGCACTTTGTGTTTGTGCATATTAATACTTGTACTAATATATTATCTATTTTTGGCAGCTGAACCTTTAGCCAGTGGATCAATGATGCATCCAAATTCAAGCCTTTATCATGAACAAATTATGAATTATCAATTCAGATATTTAATGTAATAAGATAGCATTTTTAGTGTCTTGTTGAATGAAACTTTGTGTTATATGGCCAAAAATGTTGTTGTTATTCCTTTAAAGTTTTCTTTTTTTTTAATGAAATTGAGCTAATAATTCAAATATTTTATTTGATTTTAGTATGCAAGGCTTTGCTTTATGCATTATGTGTTGTGTTAATGAATTTATGGTAATAGGCTTAATCATTTTCGGTGTTATGGTGTTTATTTTATAGTCATTTTTGGTTTACAAATTACTTTCTACAATTGTGTTGTGATATATAGTTTTTGGTGGCAATGTGAACAAATTTCGGTGCTTCTATTATTTCTTCAATAAATTTAATTTAATAAGTATGAGCCTACATTCATTCAAATAAATAAGATTGCAATACAGTACAGACATATTCATTGAAGTTTAATATGAAAAAATAGTTTATCAAAAGTTTTAGAATGATATCATTTGATTGGATAATAAAGCAATGAATATTTACAAAACGACAAAAGATGTGTTTGTTTTAACCTTAAACAAGTCTAAACACAGTATCTAAAAAATACAATGTTCAACCAACACAAGAAATTCTAAAAAGTATTTAAAGTTTATAATATTCAACCTATTTACTTTCTAAATGCCTGATGAAAATTTACAAGAAGGGCTTGATAGTACAACGGACGGTTTGGAGAGGCTTATGGCTTTGGTGCAGATTTTCAAAACTACAAACTTACCGGCAAGTGTACCGGGTCATACCAAGTAATACCTCAGATGAGCGAGAGTCGATCCCATGAGGATTGTTGAACCAAGCAACAATAATTGACTGATTCACTTAGTTAGACAAGCACAAAGGAGTGTTTTGGGTTCAAATGCATTAAACAATATTCAAAGAAATTAAGAGAGAAGTGATAAACCACTATTTTATGGTTTATCTTGTACTCAATTGAGTGATTTTTATTAACTCTTTACCCACTTATTCACACTATTTGCATGGTTTTATATTTCCTTCCTAATTATGTGTTTTGATTGAAAACATGCTTCTTTGATCTTATATTTGCTTATTATTAATCCTCTCTTATTACCATTAGATGCATTGATATGTGTGTTAAGTGTTTTCAGATATTATAAGGCAGGAATGGCTTGGAGGATGGAAAGGAAGCATGCAAAAGTGGAAGGAATACAAGAAGTTGGAGAAATTGCTAAGCTGTCCAGCCTGACCTCTTCACACTCAAACGGCTATAACTTTAGCTACAGAAGTCCAAACGACGCGGTTCCAGTTGCGTTGAAAAGCTAACGTCCGGGGCTTCGATTTGATATATAATATGCTATAGTTCCCCTGAAGCTAGGTGACACGACCGCGTGATTTATGCGGCCGCGTCGCAGTGACGGAAATCAGCGTGTTTGAATTCTTCTCCAGCGATTTCCGGGCTGTTTTCGACCCAGTTCGCGGCCCAGAAAACACA
Organism: Arachis ipaensis; assembly: GCF_059453495.1. Lineage (NCBI taxonomy): Eukaryota > Viridiplantae > Streptophyta > Magnoliopsida > Fabales > Fabaceae > Arachis > Arachis ipaensis. The sequence continues at coordinate 36,057,310 of NC_142444.1, read as the reverse complement.
GATTAGAGGCTATAAAGTGGGGAATTGCATCCATTCATAGGGAGGCTCTCATAATTCACAATTTTAGGAGTAGATGTAGTTTTTAGAGAGAGAGGTTCTCTCCTCTCTCTTAGGATTAGGATTTAGGACTTCTCTTAGTTTTAGGAGTGACTCTCAATCCCAGGTTCTTTATTTTTATTTATTTTCCTAATTTAATTTATGAACTCTTCTATGTTACATTTGATATCTTTATTAGAGTTAATTGAGGTATTTCAGACTTATGATTGCTCTCTTTAATTTATTAATGCTCTGTGTTTATCCAAATTATTTTCATTCAAGTAGACTTTCTTCTTTTTTAGCTTTGGTTAAATAATTGGAGACTCTTGAGTTATCAAACTGATTGTTGATTGAAAATTGGAATTTTTCAAGAATTAATTCGAGTTCCACTAACTCTGACTTTTCCCAAGGAAAGACTAGGACTTGAGGAATCAGAATTAATTCATCCACTTAACTTACCTTCATAGTTAGAGGTTAACAAAGTGGGAGAAAAATCCAATTCTCATTACAATTGATAAGGATAACTAGGATTGGACTTCCAGTTTTCATATCTTGCCAAGAGATTTTATTATCATTTTATTTTACTTGTTACTTAACTAACTTTTTACCTTGATCCAAAACCCCCAATTTACAAACTCATAACCAATAATAAGAACATACCTCCCTGCAATTCCTTGAGAAGACGACCCGAGGTTTAAATACTCGGTTATCAATTTTAAAGGGATTTGTTACTTGTGACAACCAAAACGTTTGTATGAAAGGACTTTTGAAGGTTTAGAAACTATACTTGCAACGAGGATTTATCCGCAAATTTCTAGACCACGCAAAAGTTCTCTCATCAAAATGGCGCCGTTGCCGGAGAATTGCAAACGTGTGCCTTATTATTGGTTATTGTAAATATTTGCTTTTTGATTTGTTTTTATTTTTATTTTTATTCTTTTTTCTTTTTCTTAAGTTAAGAGGTTATTGATTTTTTATTTTAAAATTTTTATTTTATCTTATCTTATTTCGAAAATTCAAAATTCAAAAATTTAAAATTCAAAATTTCAAAATTTAATTTTCAAATTCAAAATTTAAATAACCTTTTAATTTAAATTTATTTTTATTTTTGTTTTTAATTTTTATTAGCTACTATGAATTCTCACCCCTCTCGCTTCATGTTTGATTCCAATGTTGTTGTTAGGAATGGAAATTATAATGAGAATGATGACAAGTCATCTTAGCCTAGTTTCATTAGCCTTTTTCTTTGTTTTTATTAGGTTTTATGTACTTTCTTGCATTCTAAGTAAGTGATTTGGGATGAAAATGCATGACTTCCTTGAATCAAACAACCACCATGTAATTAATGCTAAATCATGAGGTTTAAGCTAAATTTTAATTGAATTTTAATGATTTATAAACCTTGTGAATTTAGTGATACTTTGATTGGTTGTTTTGATTGCTTGTAGGTGAAGAAAGAAAAAAAGAAGAAAAGCGTGGCATAAGAAACGTGCCCAAGGAAGCCACAAGCGTGTCCAAAGGAAGCAAGAAGTGTGCCCAAGGAAAGAGAAGGCGTGGCAAAGGGAAGAAAAAGCATAGCCACAGTGAGGAAGAAGGAAAGCTAAGTTGATAAAATAAACTGAGCTTCACAAGAAATGAAAGGAGAAGGCAAGGTACAAAGCGAAGTTCAAATAGTTAACTGAGCACTAAAGAAAGCAAGGAAATGGTACAAAACTCAGTTAACTAAGTTAACTTTATCGGGGACCTCTCCAAATTAATTCAAGAAGAAATTCCAACGGATGAAGCCAACAAGATTTGAACAAAGGACCAAGGAGAGGCAAGGAACTCACCTTGCAAGGAAATTCAAGAAGAAATAGCCAAAATGCTTCCCCTGGGATTTGAACTTGGGAATTCCTTGAAACATAAGGAAGAAGTGCCACCAAGCTTGCAAGAAAAATCAAGGAAAAATAGCTTAAATGCTTGGGCCAAGGTTCGAACAAGGGAACTCCATGAGAAGCAAGGGAGGAGCGTCCAACTCCTCCAAAGTAAATTAGCCTCCAATTCCTCCACCAGGATTCGAACCTGGGATGTGAAGGCCGAAAGCTAGGCGCTGCACCAAGGAAGCTCAGTTGGTTTTTCCAACTGAGCATTACTCTCCCCAAGCCTTCCATACTTTGGCGCACCAAGGGGGCTGTCATGCGCACCATGACACGGCTGTGACAAGCAATTTGGCGCAACAAGGAAGCAAGCAAGGCGCTGTACAAGGGGGAGCTCAGTTGGATTTTCCAACTGAGCACTACCTTCCCCCCAAGCTTCCACATATTGGCACACGACCAAGGCTGGACGCGCATCAAATGACACAGGCAGCACACTTGAAAGCTAAGTTGGATTTTCCAACTGAGCTTTCCCCTGGAGGTGCAATTTGGGCTAAAAATTGGATTAAAAATCCAATTTAATACATTTCTTCACCAAATCAAAAGCCCACCCAAATTCCAAAATCCAAGAATAGAAAGTGTATAAATAGGAGTTAGTTTGATGTAAAAAGGACTTTTGAACTTTTAGAACTTTTTATTTTTGCTTTTAGACTTTTATTTTGAATTGTCCTAGAGAACTTTTGGCTTTGAGTTTGTAATTTCTGAGAACTTGGAAGGAGAATTGATCTCTCTTCTTCTTGGTTCTTGCTTGAGCACTCTTTTATTTTTCTTGCTTTGGATCTTGGGTGAAGAATTGAAGAACTTCTGTTTCAATCTCACTTTGAGATCTTGTTTAATTTTTCTGCACAATTGAATTTCAGTTTCCATTTATTGCTTCATCTCCTACTCTTTCTGCAATTTACTTTTCAGTTTCTTTTGCAATTGTTTTTGTTGGATCAAGGAAGGATTTGAGATCTAGACTTGTTATCTAGTCTCTTCCACCCTGAGATCTTCAATCTCTTTTACTTTGCTGCAAATTAAGCATTGCTTTCTCTGTTTTTAAATTCTCAAAGCATTTTACTCTTCTGTTTAAGATCTACTTTACTGCAATTCAATTTTCTCTTTTATTGTTTAATGCAATTTACTTGTTCTTGTTTAATTTCTGCAATCCCAACTCCCAATCCCTTTTACAATTCAAGCAATTTATGTTTCTTGCACTTTAAGCTTCAGCCATTTACATTTCTTGCAATCTAAGTTTCTGCAATTTACATTACTTGCACTTTAAGATTCAGCACATTTACTTTCCTGCTCTTTAGTTTACTGCAAATTTCCCCTTCCCCTTTACTTTCCATGCAATTTAGCTTCTGCAAATCACAAATCACTCAACCAAATTTTGATTCGCTTGACTAAATCAACCACTAAACTAAAATTGCTCAATCCTTCAATCCCTGTGGGATCGACCTCACTCATGTGAGTTATTATTACTTGATGCGACCTGGTACACTTGCCGGTGAGTTTTGTGTTGGATCATTTTCCATACATCAAGTTTTTGGCGCCGTTGCCGGGGATTGATTAGATTGACAATGATTAAGTGAAGTGGAGATCTAGATTAAGCACTTTTTCTTTGTTTTTTATTTTCTGTTTCTTTAATTTTTGACTAACCCACTAACTGTTTGAATTTTTGCTTGAACTAACTGAAACTTCTCTTTAGCAACAGAGTGAAGCTTTCTTGGTTTCTCTAGTTTTGTATGATTCTCAGGCTTTAGCTTGTTGAATATACGAGAGAAGCAATTTTCTTTCATTAATATTTCAAGTTTATCAACTGTTTGACACATTGTGTCAACTAATCCTCTAATCACATTCTGGCATGAAATACTCTATCTTCACTTGGACCGTTTGTGATTGTGCAGATCATGGAAGGGAATTCAACGAATTCCAGTAATCATGGAAGTAATGTCCCCACCTTAGATGATAATGCAACGCATGACTTGAAGCACCCACTCATCACCATGAACGATGTTGCTCAATGGTTTGAAGCTTTCCCACAAGGAAGCATCATTGGATGGGAAGAATTAATGAGTGAACTCCTAGCCAAGCTGAAACCACCTCAGAAAATTGGCGAGCTAGAGACAGAAGTGCAACCAGCCACACAAGAGAAAGGAGTGATGGAAATTGAAGGTGTAAGTGTCATTATGGCCCAAAACAGACAGATACACCAACAACTTCAACAACAATTGGAGCTGATAGTCAGAAAAATTGATTGGCTACAAGTTGCTGCAATAAATACTCACAACTTACTTAAAAGGTCACATGATGGGAATCAACCTGAAAGAGGTTTTGGAGCAACTAAGTATGAGCAACAAATTCATGAGCAATCACACTCTCCAAACAGTTCCTCTGGCATGTTCCAACACAGGTCTCAGAATGATGTGTACACCCCACCCTGGAGAACTCATTCCAACTGGAGGGGGGTCGAACACCAAAATCAAAGACCCAGGGATCTCAATTACAACAACCCCAACTTCACAAACCAGCAAAAACATCACCATACCAACAACAACCACTACACACCACCACAACACCCACCCTTCCAACCCCCAATACCCCACAACCAACTAATCTCACAAGATTCTCAGAGGATCACCAACTTGGAGATCTTAATAGAGAGAATGATGAAGCACCAAGAGGTGACAATGAAGGACCAGGAAGCCTCAATAAGAAGAGTTGAGAAGCAAATGCAACAATTGGCTAAGCACATTGCTGAGATAGGTGATAGGATGGTAAATACTTCCCCCAGAGCCACTGAAGTCAACCTAAAAGACAATGAGAAAGTTGCCAAGTGTGAGAAAGGGAAAGAAATCATAGAGGCAGGTGAGAAGAGGGCTACAGGAAAAGAAACAATCATCAAGGAAAAGCCCACAGTAAGAGGAGAAAACCAAAGGCAACAGAAGCCTCAGCTTCCATGAACAGAATGAAGGATGTCAAGCTAGTGACAATAAAGAAGCGCTTGTTGGGAGGCAACCCAACCTGAGGTAACTTTCTTTTCACAGCTATTTCAATAAAAAGGTTAATTAGTTTTATCTATATTGCAAAAAGCTAAGTTTGGTGTTGCACACCAAAACAATCTAAGGGAGAATGAAGGATTCTATGTTTGGTGTTCCACCAAAAATTCCATCATAAAATATGTTCTCGCCTTCTGCATAATGCTAGCTTCAAGCACTTAGATGGACTAGTTAACTATTCTGTTGTTTCCTAGTTTTCAGTTTTATTGCTTTTGAAAAAAAAAAGAGTTTCACACATGGTTAATCTGATGCATGAGGACCATTGGCAAGGTACTAAGTTTGGTGTTCCCACACCAAAGTAAGTTCAAAGGCCCACAAATAAATCATGCATGCTAACCATCTTTCAAGTGCTTGGGGAACAAGCAACTTTCAATATTACTGCAGAGCACCATACAAACTTTTGGAAAGATTAAGCATCATCAATCAAAGAGATGAATGAATGTGAAGACCATCAATGATGATGATGAGAAGGAGGACAGCAAGTAAATTCTAAAAGGTTGTATTGTTCAATGATTATTTTACATTAGATACTGCTATGATTGAAAGTGATATAATACCCCTGCCTGTCTGCATAATATAGTTGTTCTGTAATTCAATAATTAAGATTTCTTGATTATTCACAACACTACACTTTTCAAACTTGCATGCACTCAAGATTTCAAAAAATGCATCACATGAAAGTTCTTTGAAAAGAGAGATTGAGGAATTAAACAATTTTGAGGCAAGCAAAAGATTAGGAGAAGTGGTGGTTCTGGTGGTGTGATTATGCATTGAGGTTGCATGCTTATGAAAACTTGCATGGGAGCTCATAGGCAGGACATAGAGTTCAAAGAAGTATTGTGGAGATTCTCAAACATTTATTGATCCAAGAAGCAGCAAACAAAAGAAAGAAAACAAAAAATGAATGATGAAAGAACATGGCCCAAGGCTCTGAGCATCAATTACTAGGCAGAAAAGAAGAAAGAAACAAAAGAAACTCAAAGAGTTATTATCCTAGTAAATGCTTGTGGTCGAAGTGTGTCAAAGAGAGAGGCTTGAGCAAGTAAATCCTAAGGGGTGCTTCAACACCTAATACCTTAAAACCAACTGGTTTAGGAGTATTGATTGAAAGCTTATCTAAAGAGCCGCTTTGAGACATGACACTTAGAGTCAAAGCCAAAACACAAATCATAAGCTGCTTCAAGGTGATTACCTATAGAGAGATCTCCATGATATCATTTGGATGAAAGTTCTAAGACCTAAGACTTCCAAGATATAGGGACTAGTAAGCACTGGAACCCTTGCATGAGCATATAATTTAGAGTTCACCCCACTGTCACTTAATCACTTCACTCACAGGAAATTACAAGTTATTCTTCAATCCATCCTGATGGAAAGAACTTTTGGGCATAATTACCTTCTTGCTTGGGGACAAGCAAGTTTTAAGGTTGGTGTTGTGATGACAAGTCATCTTAGCCTAGTTTCATTAGCCTTTTTCTTTGTTTTTATTAGGTTTTATGCACTTTCTTGCATTCTAAGTAAGTGATTTGGGATGAAAATGCATGACTTCCTTGAATCAAACAACCACCATGTAATTAATGCTAAATCATGAGGTTTAAGCTAAATTTAATTGAATTTTAATGATTTATAAACCTTGTGAATTTAGTGATACTTTGATTGGTTGTTTTGATTGCTTGTAGGTGAAGAAAGAAGAAAAGAAGAAAAGTGTGGCATAAGAAACATGCCCAAGGAAGCCACAAGCGTGTCCAAAGGAAGCAAGAAGCGTGCCCAAGGAAAGAGAACGCGTGGCAAAGGGAAGAAAAAGCATAGCCACAGTGAGGAAGAAGGAAAGCTAAGTTGATAAAATAAACTGAGCTTCACAAGGAATGAAAGGAGAAGGCAAGGTACAAAGCTAAGTTCAAATAGTTAACTGAGCACTAAAGAAAGCAAGGAAATGGTACAAAGCTCAGTTAACTAAGTTAACTTTATCGGGGACCTCTCCAAATTAATTCAAGAAGAAATTCCAAGGGATGAAGCCAACAAGATTCGAACCAAGGAGCAAGGAGAGGCAAGGAACTCACCTTGCAAGGAAATTCAAGAAGAAATAGCCAAAATGCATCCTCCATGGTTCGAACTTGGAACCACACGCTACTCCTTGCAAGGGAATTCAAGAATAAATAGCCAAAATGCTTCCCCTAGGATTTGAACTTGGGAATTCCTTGAAACATAAGGAAGGAGTGCCACCAAGCTTGCAAGAAAAATCAAGGGAAAATAGCTTAAATGCTTGGGCCAATGTTCGAACAAGGGAACTCCATGAGAAGCAAGGGAGGAGCGTCCAACTCCTCCAAAGTAAATTAGCCTCCAATTCCTCCACCAGGATTCGAACCTGGGACGTGAAGGCCGAAAGCTAGGCGCTGCACCAAGGAAGCTCAGTTGGTTTTTCCAACTGAGCATTACTCTCCCCAAGCCTTCCACACTTTGGCGCACCAAGGGGGCTGTCATGCGCACCATGACACGGCTGTGACAAGCAATTTGGCACAACAAGGAAGCAAGCAAGGCGCTGTACAAGGGGGAGCTCAGTTGGATTTTCCAACTGAGCACTACCTTCCCCCCAAGCTTCCACATATTGGCACACGACCAAGGCTGGACGCGCATCAAATGACACGGGCAGCACACTTGAAAGCTAAGTTGGATTTTCCAACTGAGCTTTCCCCTGGAGGTGCAATTTGGGCTAAAAATTGGATTAAAAATCCAATTTAATACATTTCTTCACCAAATCAAAAGCCCACCCAAATTTCAAAATCCAAGAATAGAAAGTGTATAAATAGGAGTTAGTTTGATGTAAAAAGGACTTTTGAACTTTTGGAACTTTTTATTTTTGCTTTTAGACTTTTATTTTGAATTGTCCTGGAGAACTTTTGGCTTTGAGTTTGTAATTTCTGAGAACTTGGAAGGAGAATTGATCTCTCTTCTTCTTGGTTCTTGCTTGAGCACTCTTTTATTTTTCTTGCTTTGGATCTTGGGTGAAGAATTGAAGAACTTCTGTTTCAATCTCACCTTGAGATCTTGTTTAATTTTTCTGCACAATTGAATTTCAGTTTCCATTTACTGCTTCATCTCCTACTCTTTCTGCAATTTACTTTCCAGTTTCTTTTGCAATTGTTCTTGTTGGAATAAGGAAGGATTTGAGATCTAGACTTGTTATCTAGTCTCTTCCACCCTGAGATCTTCAATCTCTTTTACTTTGCTGGAAATTAAGCATTGCTTTCTCTATTTTTAAATTTTCAAAGCATTTTACTCTTCTGTTTAAGATCTACTTCACTGCAATTCAATTTTCTCTTTTATTGTTTAATGCAATTTACTTGTTCTTTTTTAATTTCTGCAATCTCAACTCCCAATCCCTTTTACAATTCAAGCAATTTACGTTTCTTGCACTTTAAGCTTCAGCCATGTATATTTCTTGCAATCTAAGTTTCTGCAATTTATATTACTTGCACTTTAAGATTCAGCACATTTACTTTCCTGCTCTTTAGTTTACTGCAAATTTCCCCTTCCCCTTTACTTTCCATGCAATTTAGCTTCTGCAAATCACAAATCACTCAACCAAATCTTGATTCGCTTGACTAAATCAACCACTAAACTAAAATTGCTTAATCCTTCAATCCCTGTGGGATCGACCTCACTCATGTGAGTTATTATTACTTGATGTGACCCGGTACACTTGCCGGTGAGTTTTGTGTTGGATCGTTTTCCACACATCAGAGAACAGGCATCAAGGTTGGAAGAATCAAAGATGGGAGGAGCCACAAGGATTTAATCAACCCTCATGGCAACAACCACCTCCAATGGACTATCAACAACCACCATCATATGCCTATGAACCTCCTCCACACAACTTGGGACCACCATACTCACAAGCCCTTTTCCACCACTCACCTCCATATGACCCTAACCCTCATCCACCATACCAACCACCTTATGAACCAAATGAACCCGCTTATCTACCCTAAACCTCGATGGAGAAAGCACTTGCCGATCTAAACTCTACTATACAAGCTCTCTTCACCCAAATCAGACCACCAAATACCTTCAACAATCAACTGATGCCAAGGCATCTTAGGCTAGTTTCACTAGCATTTTTCTGTTAGTTTTAGTAGTTTTATGCATTTTCTTGAGCTTAAAGTAACCAAAAATGGTTAAAAGAATAACAAAGCAATGAACCATCCAAACAATATGATTTTGGTGCAATTTCCATGAGTTTTAGTTATATTACTGGAATGCTATGAATGGAAGATTTCTCATTAAATTTTGCAAGACTTTGATGCATTTGTTTGGATGATTTCAGGGAAGAAGAGGCTAAGCAAGGAAGCAACAAAATCAATAAAGGAAGCTTGAATATCACATGGGAGTTTAAGTTCCAGTTTAAGCCTAAACTGGAGCTTAAACGCCAGAATCATGAAGGCTAAGGAATGCTGGAATTGAAGTTTAACCTCCAGTTTAACCTTAAACTGGAGGTTAAACGCCAGAATGGAAAGTCTCACCAAAGAAGCATTCCACGTTTAACCTCCAGTTTGACCTCAAACTGGAGGTTAAACGCCAGAATGAGAATGTCACTCAGGAAGGAGTTCCACGTTTAACCTCCAGTTTGACCTCAAACTGGAGGTTAAACGCCAGAATGGGAAAAGCACCAGGGAGCCATTTCCACGTTTAAGCTCCAGTTTGACCTCAAACTGGAGCTTAAACGTGTTCGACCAAGAACTCTCCTCCAGGGTTGCTCTCTCCATTTCCACGTTTAAGCTCCAGTTTGACCCCAAACTGGAGCTTAAACGTGTTCGACACCTCCAGGGCTACTCTTCTAAGCTTCCACGTTTAACCTCCAGTTTAACCTTAAACTGGAGGTTAAACGTGTTCGACCTCCAGGATGCCTCCTTCCATTTCCACGTTTAACCTCCAGTTTAACCTTAAACTGGAGGTTAAACGTGTTCGACCTCCAGGGCTGCCCTTCCTATATCCACGTTTAAGCTTCAGTTTAACCTTAAACTGAAGCTTAAACGTGTTCGACTACATGACTCTCCAGGGCTGCCTTCTTCCATTTCCACGTTTAAGCTTCAGTTTAACCTTAAACTGAAGCTTAAACGTGCTTCTACAAAAGGCCTCACTGGAAGTGTCTGGCGTTTAAGTTGCAGTTTAAGCTTAAACTGCAACTTAAACGCCACTCTTGGAAAAGGTTTCTGGACCAAAAATATTGTGGTTTAAGTTAGTATTTGAGCACAAACATTAACTTAAACTCATTCTGGTATGAAACCCAATTGAATATCATGGTTTATGGATTTGGGCCTGAAGGATTGATGAGTTTGAAATCTCAATTTATTGAGTCATGTGTCATTATTTGATTATCACTAAGTTGGCTCAATGAATGTTACAGAATTTGGATCAACAACCTCATCAAGATTATGGATCATAAACCCAAGGCAAAAGGAAAGCAGGGAGAGGCCTCAAAGCCCAAGAAACACAACAGAAGCTCAATATAGAAAGTGTATAAATAGGATAGAATTTAAGTTAGAAAGGACCTTTTCACTTTTACTTTCACTTTTAGCTAGTTTTCATTTTCTTTGTAATTGAATTCAGAGCTATGACTCACTAAACCCCCTTTCATTGGGTTAGGGAGCTCTATTGTAATTCAATGAATCAATAATAGTTTATCTTCTTCTTCAATCTTTTCTCTTGAATTTTGTTAGAAAGCTTCTCGATCTAATTCCATTGAGTAGTTGTCTTGGGAAAGAAACTACCCATACTTGGAATCCTTCGGAACCTTGGGAAAGGAATGGAGGATTCATGCTAGAGAAGCTTTCTCACAGTGAATTGGATTGGGGTTTGGATGGATATTGTGACATGTAATCCTACCAAATTGTGGTTCATGAAACTGTGTGGTATAATCAGTGATCAAGCATCATCTCTTCTTATGAACATTTAAACCAAGGGATTGGGAATTTGTTTGTTTTTAGAGAGAATTGGTGAGCCAAGGGATTGGGATCCAATCATATAAGATTGCCAAGCAAAATTCAATGAACGCATTGGTTGAGGAAGAGATAAACATGTTTTGATTCGGAGATCTCAATATCTCCTATAACCCAATGAATTCCCCATTTCTGATTTCCACTTTCTCTTTACATTCTGCTACTCAATTCATGCAATCACCCCCATTCCCTTTTAATTTCAGCAATTTAGTTTCTGCTCTTTAATTCATGCAATTTAAGATTCCGCCATTTCAATTTCTTGTCATTTACTTTTCCCGCCAATTTTACATTCCGCAACACTCATCTCAATCTTGATTCCGCTCAACTAGAACACACTTCTAATCCGAATTGCTCACTCAACCAATCCTTGTGGGATTCGACCTCACTCTATTGTGAGTTTTTACTTGACGATAACCGGTGCACTTGCCGGAAGGAATTTTGCCGATCGTGCAATTTCCTAAATCGTAGCATAACTAGTTTATGCGCATCAAGTTTATGGCGCCGTTGCCGGGGATTGGTTTTCGATTGACAATTCTCCAATTGGAAGCTAACTAGATTGAGCAATTTCTCTTGCTTTGTTAATTCTGTTCAAGTTACTTGTTGAATTTTAATTTCGGCACTCGGTTACATGCTTTCTTTCTTTATGCCTTTAAATTCAAGCAACTAACTCACTGACTCACTAACTGTTTGAATTAATTCCTCAATTGCTCTAACCATACTCTTCCATTAACCAAGAGTATTTCACTTGTTTGTGCCTGTGCTGTGTTCTTGTATGACAGGTAGGAGAGGAGAGACATCAACTCCTCCATATACTGAACCAGAGAGGACCCTTCATAGACTGAGAAGGGAAGCAAGAGGGAAGAGAGTAGTGGGAGAAGAGGAATCTGAAGGAGAATCTGAGGACAATTTTGAGGAAGCTCTAGATCTCAACATGGATAGAGAAGTTCACAACCATGAGAGAGCTGATGGAAACAATGCCATTCCTGAGAGGAGGGTTCTTAGTTCATACATAAACCCAACCTCTGGGAATTGTGGTAGCAGCATCCAGAAACCACCCATTCAGGCCAACAACTTTGAACTCAAACCACAGCTAATATCACTTGTGGAGAATCATTGTTCATTTGGTGGAAGTGCTAATGAAGACCCAAACCAACATCTCACAAAATTCCTGAGAATTTGTGACACTGTGAAGTCCAATGGAGTCCAGGAAGATGCCTATAAACTACTTTTGTTCCCATTTTCACTTAGGGACAAAGCAGCTAAGTGGCTGGAATCATTCCCAAGGGGGAGTCTAACAACATGGGATGAGGTGGAAAGCAAGTTTCTGGCACGTTTCTACCCCCCACAAAAGGTCAATAGGCTTCGATCCGAGGTTCAAACTTTTAGACAACAAGATGGTGAAACTCTCTACGAGGCATGGGAGAGATTCAAGGATTTGACAAGGAAATGCCCACCAGACATGTTCCATGATTGGGTGCAATTGCATATTTTCTATGATGGACTCTCTTATGAATCAAGGAAGGCTGTAGACCATTCATCAGGAGGTTCATTGAACAGGAAAAAGACTGTGGAAGAGGCCATTGAAGTGATTGAGACAGTGGCTGAGAATGAGTACTACTATGCATCAGAAAGGCACAACACTAAGGGAGTCATGGAGCTGAACCATGTTGATACAATTCTAGCCCAAAACAAGGTGTTTGCCAAGCAACTAGCAGAGCTTACCAGGCAATTAGAAACAAAGCAAGTGGCTGCAATACACACACAAGATCAAGAGGAAGTAAGCATTGAAGGAGGTGATTGGGAAGAGGCCAACTATGTGGGAAACCAACAAAGGCAATCATATGATCCACATTCCAACACTTACAACCCAGGATGGAGAAATCACCCAAACTTTGGGTGGGGGAACCAACAAACCCAACCACAAAACCACAAACCTTACAACCACAACCAACATAACAATTCCACATACCAAAACTCCAACCAAAGATCATACCAAGCCACACAAAACACTTACCCCCAACCATCATATCATGGCCAAAATAATCAACCTACCCAACCTAATCCGAACCAACAATTTCAAGATCAATTAAACCGGATAGAAGGAATGCTTGCAACCATGAGTCAAGACATAACCGAATTGAAAGCTTTTAAGGAAGAAGTAAATTCTAACTTGCAAAACCAAGGAGCTGCCATCCAGAAGCTAGAAAATCAAATTTTGTATTTGACTAAGCAAGCCCCTGGGACAAGCGGTTCTCATGCTGCCAAGGCTATGGCAAGGGAAGAATGTAAGGCCATAACCCTCAGAAGTGGAAAGAATCTAAAGGAGATCTCAAAGGAAACCACAGAGGATGAAGCAAAGGAAAATGTGAAAGACAAAGAACAAGGACAATCTTTTACACCGTCTGCAACAAAAGAAAAAGAAAAAGAGGTCCTGAAGCCTTACACACCTAAAGCACCTTATCCTCAACGTTTGATGAAAAGTGAAAAGGATGGCCAATTCTCCAGGTTCTTGGAGATTTTCAAGAAGCTTCAAATCAACATTCCCTTTGCTGAGGCAATAGAGCAAATGCCACTCTATGCAAAATTCTTAAAAGAATTAATGACCAAGAAGAGAAGCTGGAGAAATGAGGAAACTGTGTTGTTAACTGAAGAATGCAGTGCCATCATTCAGCACAAATTGCCTCAGAAATTGAAGGACCCAGGCAGTTTCCAAATCCCCTGCATCATAGGAGAAGTCATGGTGGAGAAGGCCTTGTGTGACTTAGGGGCCAGCATCAATTTGATGTCGCTAACAATGATGAGAAGAATGAAGATTGAGGAAGCCAAACCAACAAGAATGGCCCTCCAATTGGCAGATCGAACTTTTAAATTCCCTCATGGGATAGTTGAGGATTTGTTGGTGAAAGTGGGAGAATTTATATTTCCTGCTGATTTTGTGGTGTTAGATATGGAGGAAGAAGCCAAAGCTTCAATAATTCTGGGAAGACCCTTCCTAGCTACTGCTGGAGCCATCATAGATGTACAAAAGGGTGAACTCACTCTTAGACTACATGATGAGAAATTGGTGTTTAATGTATTCAAGGCAATGAGCTATCCATCAGAATCACTAAGGGAATGCATGAGGGTTGATGTAGTGGACATTGCAGTACAAGAAACTTTTGAGGAAACAATAAAGGAAGTGGCAGAGGAGGAGTTCACCAAGGATATTGAAGATAGTGATATCAAGGGTGCTGACACAACCATGCTAAGCATGCCAGAGAGAGTGAAAGAAGAAAGGGAAGCACCAAAACCTGAGCTCAAAGCATTGCCCCCTAATCTCAAGTATGCATACTTGGGTAGTGATGAGAGTCACCCTGTTATCATTAGCTCTGCCCTTAGCCAAGAACAGGAAGAAGAATTGATCAAGGTGTTGCAAACTCATCAAGATGCCATTGGATGGACCCTAGCTGATTTGAAGGGGATAAGTTCATCCATATGCATGCATAAAATCTTGTTAGAAGAGGATGCTAGACCCTCCATTCAAGCTCAGAGAAGATTGAATCCCGTCATGAAAGAAGTGGTACAAAAGGAAGTCAGGAAGTTATGGCAGGCAGGGGTAATCTACCCCATTTCTGATAGCCCATGGGTTAGTCCCATCCATGTAGTTCCCAAGAAAGGTGGCATAACTGTGGTGCCAAATGAGAAGAACGAACTCATACCCACAAGAACCGTCACTGGGTGGAGGATGTGCATAGACTACAGGAAGCTCAATGAAGCCACCAGAAAGGATCATTTCCCACTCCCATTCATGGATCAGATGCTTGAAAGGCTTGCCGGACATGCTTACTATTGCTTCTTGGATGGATATTCAGGCTACAACCAAATAGTAGTTGATCCTAGTGATCAAGAGAAAACATCATTTGTTTGTCCATATGGAGTTTTTGCTTATAGACGCATGCCCTTTGGATTGTGCAATGCACCTGCCACTTTCCAAAGATGCATGCTGTCCATCTTTTCGGACATGATTGAAAAATTTATTGAGGTCTTCATGGACGATTTTTCTGTGTTTGGGGATTCTTTTCCCAGCTGCCTACACCACCTTGCCTTGGTGCTTAAGAGGTGCCAAGAGACTAACCTAGTATTAAACTGGGAAAAGTGTCATTTCATGGTCACAGAAGGAATAGTCCCTGGCCACAAAATCTCTAATAGAGGCATGGAGGTGGACAGAGCTAAGGTGGAAATCATTGAAAAACTACCTCCACCAAGTAATGTCAAGGCAGTTAGGAGTTTTTTGGGACACGCTGGTTTTTACAGAAGGTTTATTAGAGACTTTTCTAAAATAGCCAAACCTTTGAGTAACTTGCTTGTCTCTGATACACCCTTTGTATTTGATAAAAATTGCATGCTAGCCTATGAACTTTTGAAGCAAAAACTTTCCTCTGCACCTATCATTGCCCCACCTGATTGGAACTTACCTTTTGAACTGATGTGTGATGCATCAGACCTTGCTATTGGGGCAGTGTTAGGACAAAGGAAAGACAATTTGGTACATGTGATTTATTACGCCAGTAAAGTCTTGAATGCTAACCAAAGGAATTACACAACCACTGAAAAAGAACTCTTGGCAATAGTCTTTGCATTTGACAAATTTAGATCCTATCTCATTGGATCTAAAGTCATTGTCTTCACTGATCATTCAGCTTTAAAATATTTACTTGCTAAACAAGAATCTAAACCAAGACTTATTAGATGGGTTCTTTTGTTGCAGGAATTTGACATTGAAATCAAAGACAAGAAGGGTGTAGAGAACAAGGTGGCAGACCATTTATCAAGGATACCATGTGAAGAAGGAAGCACACAAAGCACACATATAAATGAGTGCTTTCCTGATGAACAACTCATGGTAATTCACAAAGCACCCTGGTTTGCAGACATAGCAAACTTCAAGGCCACCGGGAGTTTACCGTTGGAATTTAACAAACATCAAAGGAAGAAATTGGTAAATGATGCCAAATACTTCATCTGGGACGAACCATACTTGTTCAAAAAATGTTCCGATGGCATACTCAGAAGATGCATATCCGAGGAAGAAGGAAGGGAAGTCTTATGGGACTGCCATGGCTCCACTTATGGAGGGCATTTTGCAGGAGAAAGAACAGCAGCTAAGGTGTTGCAGTGTGGTTTTTATTGGCCCACTATCTTCAAAGATGCAAAAGAATTAGTGAAGCACTGCCATGAATGCCAGAAAGCGGGGAACCTGCCAAGAAGAAATGAAATGCCACAACAATTCATTCTGGAACTTGAATTGTTTGATGTATGGGGGATAGATTTCATGGGACCATTTCCCTCCTCATACTCAAATAATTACATTCTTGTGGCAGTAGACTATGTCTCCAAATGGGTTGAAGCAATAGCAACTCCAACCAATGATAATAAGGTAGTCATGAACTTCCTCAGAAAACACATTTTTTGCCGTTTTGGGGTTCCAAGAGCAATCATCAGTGATGGAGGAAGCCACTTCTGCAACAAACCATTAGAGGCATTGCTTCTAAAATATGGAGTCAAACACAGGGTAGCCACACCATACCATCCACAGACAAGTGGGCAAGCCGAAATATCTAACAGAGAACTCAAAAGGATCCTGGAAAAGACTGTGGGAACTTCAAGGAAGGACTGGTCGATTAAGCTAGATGATGCTCTTTGGGCATATAGGACAGCTTTCAAAACACCAATTGGAATGTCTCCTTACCAACTAGTATATGGAAAAGCTTGCCATCTGCCACTGGAGTTGGAGCACAAGGCATACTGGGCCTTGAAACTTTTGAACTTGGACAACAAAGCGGCTGGAGAAAGAAGGATGTTGCAAATTCAAGAGTTGGAAGAATTCAGAGCGGAAGCTTATGAGAATGCCAAAATTTACAAAGAAAGAGCAAAGAAGAAGCATGACAGCAACATAGCCCCAAGGAAATTTGAAGAAGGACAAAAAGTATTGCTCTACAATTCTAGGCTGAAGCTATTTCCAGGGAAGCTAAAATCAAGGTGGTCTGGACCATTCCTTGTCACCAAGGTCTCCAAATATGGACAAGTAGAAATCATGGAAGAAAAGTCACAACGAACCTTCATTGTGAACGGTCAAAGACTCAAACATTACTTGGGAGATGTGGAGGAGAAGGACAAAGTTAAATATCACCTCAACTGAGGAAGCTGACCGTCAAGCTAATGACGTTAAAGAAGCGCTTGTTGGGAGGCAACCCAACCTGAGGTAATACCTTGTTGCTGTTTCGTTTATTTGTTTCAATAAAAAGGGTGAAGTAGTTTCTGTGCATTGCAAAGAATTAAGTTTGGTGTTTCACACCAAACAATGAATTCATGGATCAATAATTCAAAGGGGAATGTGTGACTCTAAGTTTGGTGTTCCACCATAAAGATCAACTGAACACAACAACCTTTGAATTATATGAAAGGAACAACCATTCTAAGCAGTCACAGAAATGCTTAAAACCCTTAGTAGCAACTTCATTCCAAGAGAACTCAAGGATTCAAAGAACAGAGAAGTAAGTGGGAGACTAAGTTTGGTGTTCACACACCAACCTAAGACTCCGATACTTACCCACACATAGTTGAGCTAACCACTCAAGTGCTTGAAAAGGAAGCAACTTCATCACTCTTTGCAGGAAAGGAATCAAGAATCTTAAAGCATGAAGCAACATTTAGGAGAAGAAGGAGAAATCAAATTGTTTCCTGACAACAAAGAGAAAACAAGGAATTTCACAAGGTGGTATTGTTCCTTGATAATTCTTTAAAAAGGGCAAACAAAAGCATGCGAGTTCTGG
Source organism: Arachis ipaensis (assembly GCF_059453495.1). Taxonomy (NCBI): domain Eukaryota; kingdom Viridiplantae; phylum Streptophyta; class Magnoliopsida; order Fabales; family Fabaceae; genus Arachis; species Arachis ipaensis. Next base: position 36,039,512 of record NC_142444.1, on the reverse strand, counting down.
TTTAAACTGTAAATGTTGAATCTTTCTGGAATGTGAAGTTTTTAGTATATGTGTCTGTTGTTTGCTTTGAATAAAGTGAATGCCTAGATGTTTGGATATAACTTCACCTTCTTAAACAAGTGCTTGCCATGCTTGTTCTGTTTCCAAAAATAAAAGAAAAGTTTGAACAAAAGTAACTTGGCTAAATTAGTGACAAATCAAGTAGAATTAAGTGGTGGTATGCATGCTTGATTGTTTAGTCAGATCACTGGAAATAGAGTGTAGAATTATCATTCTTTGTGTAGAAATTGAAAACTGTCTATGGATCTTGATAAATAAATGTCTTTGGCCATGAAAAAGAAAGAAAAAGAAGAAGAAAAAGCCACTGAAAAAGGGCAACCAAAAAGCAAAAAAATTGAGAAAATAAGCTAGGTACCAATGGTTTGAACTTCTGAGACAAATGCCTGTGGTGTTTATGTATTAAGGATATGCTTGGATGAATAGGTTCTGAGGAGTGTTTCAACACTTGGTAACTTGGGTTAACTAACCCGGGATTATCAACCAAAAGTCCATTATCAAGAGCAACCTAAATACAAAACATTTAGTCACACAAAGAGGTGCTGGGCACCAATGTCTCAAGAAGAAATGTGAACTAAAATGCCTAAAGTGGATATGTGTAGTGCACTGATAAGAAAAAGAAAATGCCAAAGGCTTGTGCAACACATGACACTAAGCAAACAAGGAGCAAAAGAAGCTCTAAGAAAAAGAAAAGAAAAACAAAGAAGAGAAAAGTGCCAAAGACATAAGAATAACAAGAGGCCATAGCAGTGTTTGATGGATGCAATGAAAAAGTGATAATCTTACCTGATAAGTATGAAAAAGTGATGCTGCAACTTTCTGCATAAAACCCTTCTGAGGAACTTCAAATGCTTGCTAATATAGCCAATGTAATTGCTTTCTGTTTCATACTTTCTTCTTAAATAACTCAGGACTTGCTTAGGGACAAGCAAGTATTAAGTTTGGTGTTGTGATGCCAAGGCATCTTAGGCTAGTTTCACTAGCATTTTTCTGTTAGTTTTAGTAGTTTTATGCATTTTCTTGAGCTTAAAGTAACCAAAAATGGTTAAAAGAATAACAAAGCAATGAACCATCCAAACAATATGATTTTGGTGCAATTTCCATGAGTTTTAGTTATATTACTGGAATGCTATGAATGGAAGATTTCTCATTAAATTTTGCAAGACTTTGATGCATTTGTTTGGATGATTTCAGGGAAGAAGAGGCTAAGCAAGGAAGCAACAAAATCAATAAAGGAAGCTTGAATATCACATGGGAGTTTAAGTTCCAATTTAAGCCTAAACTGGAGCTTAAACGCCAGAATCATGAAGGCTAAGGAATGCTGGAATTGAAGTTTAACCTCCAGTTTAACCTTAAACTGGAGGTTAAACGCCAGAATGGAAAGTCTCACCAAAGAAGCATTCCACGTTTAACCTCCAGTTTGACCTCAAACTGGAGGTTAAACGCCAGAATGAGAATGTCACTCAGGAAGGAGTTCCACGTTTAACCTCCAGTTTGACCTCAAACTGGAGGTTAAACGCCAGAATGGGAAAAGCACCAGGGAGCCATTTCCACGTTTAAGCTCCAGTTTGACCTCAAACTGGAGCTTAAACGTGTTCGACCAAGAACTCTCCTCCAGGGTTGCTCTCTCCATTTCCATGTTTAAGCTCCAGTTTGACCCCAAACTGGAGCTTAAACGTGTTCGACACCTCCAGGGCTACTCTTCTAAGCTTCCACGTTTAACCTCCAGTTTAACCTTAAACTGGAGGTTAAACGTGTTCGACCTCCAGGATGCCTCCTTCCATTTCCACGTTTAACCTCCAGTTTAACCTTAAACTGGAGGTTAAACGTGTTCGACCTCCAGGGCTGCCCTTCCTATATCCACGTTTAAGCTTCAGTTTAACCTTAAACTGAAGCTTAAACGTGTTCGACTACATGACTCTCCAGGGCTGCCTTCTTCCATTTCCACGTTTAAGCTTCAGTTTAACCTTAAACTGAAGCTTAAACGTGCTTCTACAAAAGGCCTCACTGGAAGTGTCTGGCGTTTAAGTTGCAGTTTAAGCTTAAACTGCAACTTAAACGCCACTCTTGGAAAAGGTTTCTGGACCAAAAATATTGTGGTTTAAGTTAGTATTTGAGCACAAACATTAACTTAAACTCATTCTGGTATGAAACCCAATTGAATATCATGGTTTATGGATTTGGGCCTGAAGGATTGATGAGTTTGAAATCTCAATTTATTGAGTCATGTGTCATTATTTGATTATCACTAAGTTGGCTCAATGAATGTTACAGAATTTGGATCAACAACCTCATCAAGATTATGGATCATAAACCCAAGGCAAAAGGAAAGCAGGGAGAGGCCTCAAAGCCCAAGAAACACAACAGAAGCTCAATATAGAAAGTGTATAAATAGGATAGAATTTAAGTTAGAAAGGACCTTTTCACTTTTACTTTCACTTTTAGCTAGTTTTCATTTTCTTTGTAATTGAATTCAGAGCTATGACTCACTAAACCCCCTTTCATTGGGTTAGGGAGCTCTATTGTAATTCAATGAATCAATAATAGTTTATCTTCTTCTTCAATCTTTTCTCTTGAATTTTGTTAGAAAGCTTCTCGATCTAATTCCATTGAGTAGTTGTCTTGGGAAAGAAACTACCCATACTTGGAATCCTTCGGAACCTTGGGAAAGGAATGGAGGATTCATGCTAGAGAAGCTTTCTCACAGTGAATTAGATTGGGGTTTGGATGGATATTGTGACATGTAATCCTACCAAATTGTGGTTCATGAAACTGTGTGGTATAATCAGTGATCAAGCATCATCTCTTCTTATGAACATTTAAACCAAGGGATTGGGAATTTGTTTGTTTTTAGAGAGAATTGGTGAGCCAAGGGATTGGGATCCAATCATATAAGATTGCCAAGCAAAATTCAATGAACGCATTGGTTGAGGAAGAGATAAACATGTTTTGATTCGAAGATCTCAATATCTCCTATAACCCAATGAATTCCCCATTTCTGATTTCCACTTTCTCTTTACATTCTGCTACTCAATTCATGCAATCACCCCCATTCCCTTTTAATTTCAGCAATTTAGTTTCTGCTCTTTAATTCATGCAATTTAAGATTCCGCCATTTCAATTTCTTGTCATTTACTTTTCCCGCCAATTTTACATTCCGCAACACTCATCTCAATCTTGATTCCGCTCAACTAGAACACACTTCTAATCCGAATTGCTCACTCAACCAATCCTTGTGGGATTCGACCTCACTCTATTGTGAGTTTTTACTTGACGATAACCGGTGCACTTGCCGGAAGGAATTTTGCCGATCGTGCAATTTCCTAAATCGTAGCATAACTAGTTTATGCGCATCATCAACCCTCAAGCTCTAGTGCACTTCCTTGTCAACCACAGAATAATCTCTCCATCCCATCACCACCATCCATGGAAGAGCACCAACATCCATCAATCCAAGAGAAAGATGATCCCAATTATGCTGTTGATATGGAACAGGAAAGAAGGAATCATCTTCGCGAATCCATACTTCATAAAGAGCTAGAGGAGGCCCTACGGGTAAGGGTAGGAGAGACCCTTGAAGATGAAGAAATAGTTGAAAGGAGTTGTCATAGAAAGAAAAACATCGAGGATGAGTACGATTTTATACTTAAACAACTGGACAAAGCAACAATTATTAAAAAGGAAGAAGTGGTTGCGGACTTAAGAGATGCTGTACCTCCATTGGAAAGTCCAGTCACAGAGCCTCCTTCCACGGTGTTTGATGTTGATGTTGAGAAGAGCATACAACCTCCAAGGCAGATCATGGTTGAAGATTTTGTAGAGGTTGATCAAGAGGTAGAAGATGTCAAAGAAGAGAACAAGGGAGTGGAGCTTGAAATTACCTTGCCAAAGTTGCTGGAAACCCCTCCCCCTAAGTTGCCGTCATCCTTCACAACATTCAAGTGGGTAAAATTCATATCCCATAGCTTTCTAATCCCACTTGAATATAGGCTACTGGAGACGGATGGTCAACTTAGAGCTCTTTGTGGCATTAAGAGTAAGAGGAAGATGGCCAGTGATAAGAATTGTCAAGCAAGGTTCCACATGGTTGTGTGCTCAAAGTTTAAATGCAAAGGTTGGTGTAAAGCTCAACTGAATGGGTCTAGGAAGTTGTTTGGCCGCTTACGTGAGAATTCAGACTGCTTTCCACCCGGAGGGGACAATATTGCTCAACCAAAAGACGGGTGCAAAGGCAAGGTCTGGGACCCCGGAATTCATCCCAGAAATCAACACTCTTGGGGCCTTGTCACTTGCTTTAACTTGCTTGAAGGCTTTCTGCGCTTAGTTTGGGATCCCGGAGGCCATTGAAATCACAAACATTGGTGGAGATTCCTGGATGAGTTCAAGCACAAGCCTCCATAACAAAGGACTCCCCAAATGTCCAACTTAAGGACTTTAACTAAAAGTGCTAGGTGGGAGACAACCCACCATGGTATGATTGTTCCTTTTTCATTTTTTTATTTAGTTTTATTTGTTTTCTAGTTTTATTTTATTTTATTATATTGAACCTGGAGTTTTGCATCACCTTCATATTAACACTACATTCTTCATTTTTCAGATTAAAAAAAAAATGCCACGCGACGCGACCGCATCAGCGACGCGTCCGCGTCGCAAGGAGGGTGGAGAAAAATAAAAACGAACAGAGAGTCACGCTGGAGCGTGGCTAGAGGCATGCCAATGGCACAATTCTACCCACGCGGACGCATGCCCCACGCGTCTGCGTCACCTGGGAATAATGGCCTCCCACGCGACCGCGTCACCCACGCGGCCGCGTGACCTGAAAATCGACGTCAACCGGGTGCATGGCCGAAAATTGAGCTGGAGTTGGGCTGGAATTGTGCTGGAAGCCCAAGGCTCACCACGCGAACGTGTGCCCCACGCGTCCACGTCATATCCTCATGATGGCCACTCACGCGATCGCGTCAACCACGCGACCGCGTCACCCAGATTTTTGGTAAAAAGAGTTTCAAACAGAGACTTGCGCGACCGCGAGGCTGCACTCGCGCCAATCACACAAAACAGGCCACGCGATCGCATGACCCATGCGTTCGCGTCATCTGACCTTATCGCGAACCACGCGACCGTGTCACTCACGCGTCCGCGTCACAAGCGGCGCACAGAATATCCAGATCAACCAATTTTCTTATCTTTTCCTCTCTAATCCTTATTTTTCTTATTTTTTTCTTATTTCTTTCTTCTTCCTTTCTTATTTTCTTTCACCTCCATTTTATTTTACTTCATTTATTTGCATATTTCATTCATTGCATCTCAATTTTGTGCATATTTTTGCTCTCTTTTCTAAATTCATTATTTTTTCCTTTAGTGTTAAAATTTTCTTATTTAACTGTTGCATCTTCTCTTGAATTCTTTTGGGTGCTTAGTGACTTGTTTTATTTTGAATAGATAATATTATTTATATCAATGCCAATCTTTTATACCTGTATTACTTTTACATTGATATAAATTTATATTATCTCTCCTTACCCACACTCTCCCTCATTGTTGCAACATTTTTGCACCACTGGTATGCCATGTGCTTCTATTATTTTCTCACCTGCATGTTGTAGCTACCATGTAATTGAGACCTTCATTATTTGGCATTAACCAACCCATGTTTTAATTGTTTCTTATCTTTATTTCTGGGTTACTGTTCTTCTTTTCCTCTTCTTTCAGGCTGGCCACCAAAGACGGCAAAAAGGAAAAACTTCTAAAAGGGAGACCAACAGGTCCATCTGCACAATCTTTAAAGAAAAGCATCAGTTGGAACAACCCGTCCACCTGCCCATCTCAGCATGCACCGAGGACGGTGCAATCTTTAAGTGTGGGGAGGTCGATACCGATCTCCATGGGTTAGTATTTCCTTCTCAAACACCAATGTTTTATTTTCCTTGTTAGTTGTTGCATTTGCATGTTTGATTGCATATTTGTTTGATTTTTTTGCATATTTTACCACTTGGTTAAAGTAATATTTTCTTTTTCAAGAAACTTTTTAAGAGCATTTCACTAATTTGAATAAAATTTAATGTTGTACTTGTTTGAAGAGATATTATACTGGAACATGGTTTAGAGCTCGAACACACAAAACCTGTGAGATTTTTTGAGCCTATGTGAATTGGTTGTATTTTACCAACCAATATTTTATTTTTGGTGTGTATTTTTCTCTCTAAAATTGTGATCTTTGTCTTGCTTAATTCTATATTTCCATGGTTTGATGTATGCATACACTTACATGATTGAGGCCTTTGTTTCACTGAACTTACATACCCATATGGCCTTACCTTTCATTATCCTTTGCAAACCGATTTGAGCCTATTTTACCTCTTTTATTCTTTATTTTAGCTCATCACTAACTCTAAGCGGAAAATAATAATGTTCTTAATTTGAATCCTTGGTTAGCTTAGACTAGTGAGAATGCTTATGATTTAAGTGTGGGGAAAGTGGGTTTGGAAACATTTGGTTTGAGAATTGAGTATGTTAGAATTTTCTGAAAATGTGAAAGAATGTTGAGAATATGTTCATGCATTCAATAAATTAATCATATACATTGAGAAAAACAAAAGAAAAAAAAGAGGTTATAAAAAAAAGAGAAAAAGAGAGCAAATAAGTAAAAGGGGACAAAATGCCCCAAAGTAAATGTTGAAAGCAATGCATATGTACTGTACTTAAAATTAGAATGCATGAATATGTGAAAAATATGGTTAATGGATAGTTAGATTTTGTATTATGATTACATGGATTGTTTAAGTTAGGTGGAAAGTTTAAGTTAATTAAGGATTCAGATTTTAGTCCACTTGGCCGAATACAATCCTACCTTGACCTTAACCCCATTACAACCCTTAAAAGACCTCTTGATATGTGTATCTATGCATTAAATTTATGTTGATTGTTAGATGAAGAGCAAGCCTTAGAAAGCAAGGTTAGTAGAGAATTGAGAGAATCGAACCTAAAATACTTGAGTGATTAGAGTGTATACACTACCAGTAAGGGTTCAGTGCTCAATTCCTTGTTCTCTGCTTTCATGAGCTATTTTCTTCTTGCAAGTCTATTTGTACTTCATTTTCATGATTTGAATTAGTGAAATCCAGTTCATATCTATTCTTGGAGAATTTATTCACTTTTAAACCAAGTAGGTAGAATCATTTTTGCATGTAGTTGCATTCATATAGGTAGGTTGCATTTTATACATTCTATCATTCCTCTTCACCTTTATAGTTTCTCTTGAGCTTAGCATGAGGACATGCTATTGTTTAAGTGTGGAGAGGTTGATAAACCACTATTTTATGGTTTATCTTGTACTCAATTGAGTGATTTTTATTAACTCTTTACCCACTTATTCATACTATTTGCATGGTTTTATATTTTCTTCCTAATTATGTGTTTTGATTGAAAACATGCTTCTTTGATCTTATATTTGTTTATTATTAATCCTCTCTTATTACCATTAGATGCCTTGATATGTGTGTTAAGTGTTTTCAGATATTATAAGGCAGGAATGGCTTGGAGGATGGAAACGAAGCATGCAAAAGTGGAAGGAATACAAGAAGTTGGAGAAATTGCTAAGCTGTCCAGCCTGACCTCTTCGCACTCAAACGGCTATAACTTTAGCTACAGAGGTCCAAAAGACGCGGTTCTAGTTGCGTTGGAAAGCTAACGTCCGGGGCTTCGATTTGATATATAATATGCTATAGTTCCCCTGACGCCAGACGACGCGACCGCATGATTCATGCGGCCACGTCGCAGTGACGGAAATCAGCGTGTTTGAATTCTTCTCCAGCGATTTCTGGGCTGTTTTCGACCCAGTTCGCGGCCCAGAAAACACAGATTAGAGGCTATAAAGCGGGGGATTGCATCCATTCATAGGGAGGCTCTCATAATTCACAATTTTAGGAGTAGATGTAGTTTTTAGAGAGAGAGGTTCTCTCCTCTCTCTTAGGATTAGGATTTAGGACTTCTTTTAGTTTTAGGAGTGACTCTCAATCCCAGGTTCTTTATTTTTATTTATTTTCCTAATTTAATTTATGAACTCTTCTATGTTACATTTGATATCTTTATTAGAGTTAATTGAGGTATTTCAGACTTATGATTGCTCTCTTTAATTTATTAATGCTCTGTGTTTATCCAAATTATTTTCATTCAAGTAGACTTTCTTCCCTTTTGGCTTTGGTTAAATAATTGGAGACTCTTGAGTTATCAAACTCATTGTTGATTGAAAATTGGAATTTTTCAAGAATTAATTCGAATTCCACTAACTCTGACTTTTCCCAAGGAAAGACTAGGACTTGAGGAATCAGAATTAATTCATCCACTTAACTTACCTTCATAGTTAGAGGTTAACAAAGTGGGAGAAAAATCCAATTCTCATTACAATTGATAAGAGTAACTAGGATAGGACTTCCAGTTTTCATATCTTGCCAAGAGATTTTATTATCATTTTATTTTACTTGTTACTTAACTAACTTTTTACCTTGATCCAAAACCCCCAATTTACAAACTCATAACCAATAATAAGAACATACCTCCCTGCAATTCCTCGAGAAGACGACCCGAGGTTTAAATACTCGGTTATCAATTTTAAAGGGGTTTGTTACTTGTGACAACCAAAACGTTTGTATGAAAGGACTTTTGAAGGTTTAGAAACTATACTTGCAACGAGGATTTATCTGCAAATTTCTAGACCATGCAAAAGTTCTCTCGTCAAGCAGATAGTAAACGGGTTGTGTTTCGAGGGTTACCTGAAACTGTAGGTTGACCTCGGACGAGATCTTCTATACTGGTCAGAGTTGTTATGTCCGACTTGTTGGACTTGTTGGTGATGCTGATCCTTCTTCACCGGAGGGTGGTGGTACCTGCAAGAGACTCCGATGCTTAAGTTAGCAAGGGTATTAAGCAGGTTTTTAGTAGAATCAGAGTATGAGTTATACCTGGGTGCTCCAGTGTATTTATAATAGTGTGGAGTGACCTTTTTGGAGATAAGATAGTTATCTTATCTTATCTTTGAGTAAAGTCATCTTTATCTTTAAGGGGAACTGCCTTTATCTTTCTGGGCTTTGGCTGCCTTTAGATTGGGCTGTGTCCCTTCATTTGGGCCTTCTTTGGGCTTCTCTGGCGATTTGGCCGAGCTCTTTGAGAAGAGGTCGGTAATGGGCCAACTTTCCAAGAGGTCGGTCATGGGCCAACCTTCTAAGAGGTCGGTCATGGGCCAACCTTCTAAGTGGTCGGCCAACCCGGTCCTTTATAGCTCGAACCGATACATGAACAGTGCCCCTGCTTGAGTTTGGACCTTTCCGTGAGATCGTGCTTTCAGAGCTTCGATCTCTTTGGGGAAGTCGTGCTCAAGCATCCTGACTTTGAGTAGTTTCTCCTTGTGCGAGTCTTGGTATTGCCCTTTTTAGTTTGAGAGGACTTTTCAGCCTTCTTTCGACTTGTTTGTCTTCACTGCTCGGGCTTTTTAGTCATAATCCAACAACTTTTTTAGGTAGTGTTCCGATGGGAAACCTTTTTATAGTTTGTTTGGATGACTTTTTAGCGCCGTTTTGATTTATGCTTTTGCCTTTTAAGTAGTGTCTTTTTTCAAGACTTCGTGCCTTTCAGAAAAGCATTCCTGGCCTTCCTCTGGCCGTTGCGAGATGTCTTTGTCCCTTTTGTGGATCTTTTGTAGAGTGTTGGTACTTTTGTTGTCCGACCTCTTTTTGTTTGTCGAGGTGATCCTTGGGACAAATTTGTCCGACAACTTTTTAGTGTAAGTCTGAACAATTTTGATAGCCTTGTTTGTGGAGTTGTGGCTTTTTGGGCAGAGCTGTGTCCCTTCTAGCGCACGCCTTTTTGTTGGTCAAGTTCTCTCGTCAGACCTTCTCGAGTTATTTCTAGTAATCCATTTTTAATTGGACCTTGCCGGATCTCTTTTTTATGGATTACCTTTTATAACTTTGTAGCTTTTAATCGGCTTGGGCCGACTTCTTCATATCGGTCCCTTCTAAGTTATTTCTAGTAATCCATTTTTAGGCAGGACTGGCCAGGCCTCTTGCTATGGATTACTTTTTATAACTTTTTGTCGCTTTGATCAGTCTGGTCTGACTTCTTTACGTCGGTCCATCCCCAGTTATTTCTAGCAACCCATTTTTTCTCAGACCTCGTCAGCCCTCTTTCTATGGATTGCTTTTTATAACTTTTGTCGTTTTGGTCGATTGGTCCGACTTCTTTACGTCGGTCCTTTCTAAGTTATTTATAGTAATCCATTTTTTCTCAGACCTTGTCAGGTCTCTTTCTATGGATTACTTTTTATAACTTCTGTCGCTTTGGTCGATTGGTCCGACTTCTTCATGTCGGTCCATTCTAAGTTATTTCTAGTAATCCATTTTTAGGCAGGACTGGCCAGGCCTCTTGCTATGGATTACTTTTTATAACTTTTTGTCGCTTTGATCAGTCTGGTCTGACTTCTTTACGTCGGTCCATCCCCAGTTATTTCTAGCAACCCATTTTTTCTCAGACCTCGTCAGGCCTCTTTCTATGGATTGCTTTTTATAACTTTTGTCGCTTTGGTCGATTGGTCCGACTTCTTTACGTCGGTCCTTTCTAAGTTATTTATAGTAATCCATTTTTTCTCAGACCTTGTCAGGTCTCTTTCTATGGATTACTTTTTATAACTTCTGTCGCTTTGGTCAATTGGTCCGACTTCTTCATGTCGGTCCATTCTAAGTTATTTCTAGTAATCCATTTTTTAGTCAGGGCTGGTCAGGCCTCAGCTATGGATTACTTTTTATAACTTTTTGTCGCCTTTGTCGTGATCGGACAGTGAATTTGGTTTTCACCTTGCCGACCTGTAGCTTTGTCGTGATCGGACACTTTGTGGTGACTGTTCCGAGGGTTACCTGAAACTGAAGGTCGATCTCGGATGAGATCTTCTGTACTGGTCGGAGATGACGTGTCCGGCTGGCTGATGACGGCCGGAGCTGTTGGGTCCGACTCGTTGGACTTGCTGCTCTGCTGATCCTTGGCCACCGGAGGGTGGGGGGTACCTGCAAGAGACTCCGATGCTTAAGTTAGCATGGGTATTAAACAGGTTTTATGTAGAATCAGAGTATGAGTTATACCTGGGTGCTCCAGTGTATTTATAGTAGCGTGGGCTGACCTTCCTGATAAGATAAGTTAGTTATCTTATCTTATCTTATCTTGAGTGAAGTTAGCTTATCTTCAAGGGAACCGCCTTTATCTCTATAGGCTGGGAAGTCCTTTGGATTCTGGGTCGTGTTCCTCTATTTGGGCCCTTTTATCGGGCTTTGCTGTCGATTTGGCCGAGTTCTTCGTAAAGAAGTCGGTCTGCTTGACCTGAACAGGTCGGTCGCTTCGCTACTGAACATCCCGGTTCGGACAGCTCGACCCCGGGTATGAACAGTGCCCCTGCTTGAGCTCGGTCTTCTTTTTGAGGTTGAGTTCTTGACTTCGGTCCTTCTTTAGTGAAGCCGAACTCAAGCATTTTGTCGATTCCTTTGCGGAAGCTCTTTTGAATGTAGAACGTTTTCCTCTAAAAGCGCGCCTCTTTTGCTTTGTCCTGGGGAACGTGCGAGGGTTTTAATACCCTAATTAATTAGTATTAATTGCTCCGTTTTTTCTTTGGCTCTTTATTTTGATTTTTGAAAGCTCAGAGACGGTTTCTCTTCTTTTGCTCTTTCGTAACTTCTTTACCATTTTCCTCCGTTTTTCTCGTTCTCTGTTTTTCGCCTTCGTTTCTCCTTTTCCTTCGTGGTAGCGTCGCTTGGCAATTCTCGGGACAACTTTACATCTCCTTTTTTCCTTTGAAGCTTTTCTCTTCTCCAGGTGAGTTCCACTCGCATTTTCTTTCTCTTTCGCTGCTTTTGGCTTTTTGTGATTGAGTTGCGATTTTTGCTTTGAGGGAAGTTTGGATCTTTCTGCTTCTACTGTGCCTGGTTATAGTCGTAATGCGTGCTCTGAATCTTTTTCGCCTTTTCTATTGCTTCAATATGGTTAGGGCTTCTGCATGTTATTTCTCATTTGTGCTTTTGATGATAATGCGTTTGATTCTGGAAAAAAGGCTGGTGTCTTTGATGATTTCTGGTTTGGTACACTCGGTGTTTGGTGCTTGCTTTTTGCTTGATTTCGAAAAAAGTTTGCGCCTTTCCGTTTGGCCATTTTTTACCACACTGTAGAAATAGTGCTTTCTTCGGATAAACTGTATGAGGGTGATCTTTTTTGCATTTTTCGCTTTCTTTTGTTTTCTTTCTAAGAGATGCTGGGGTGCGAGCTGTAGATTTTTCCTGGAAACTTTGCCTGACTATTGCCTCCAAAGGATGCCCCAAGATTTTGGTTTGAGTCTTGGGGTTTTCCTTTTCTGTGTGATCTCCTGCATCGTATTGAGTTGTTTTCTCCCTTGTCCGAGATGTTTTTAGTAATCCCCTCTTTTTTTCTTACTTGTAGGATTTAGTTGGCCTCATGTCTTCTCACAATAACATTGTCGAGATGTCTTCCAGAGTTCCCGAGGGGATGTCCGATTGGCTGGACTCCCTTGTTTTGTTGTGTGTTTCTATTGTGGATGCTGAATTTTGCACAGAGCTGAGGAAGCGCCATAGGATTTGTGCTAACAGTTCCTGCGAGGGTGATTATGAGCTTATTGCTCCTGATTCTGATGAGAGAGTTTGTTTTCCGACTTCCGTCGAGGGGGAGCGCCCCTCTTTCTATGCCTATGAATACTTTTTCAGCCAATTGAACGTTACTTTCCCTTTTACCGCCTTTGAAACTGATTTGTTGTGGTCCTGCAACATTGCCCCATCCCAGCTGCATCCAAACTCTTGGGGTTTTATCAAAATATTTCAACTTCTTTATCAGGAGTTGGATATAACACCTTCTGAAACTCTTTTCCTTTATCTTTTTGTCTCGGCTAAACTTGGGGGTTCCTCGAAAAAGAAAGCTTCCTGGGTTTCCTTCAGGTCGGGGGCATAAAGTTTTTGCCATGTATGATGAGTCGTTTAAAGATTTTAAGAACTATTTCTTCCGAGTCCGTGCCATTGAGGGGGTTCGCCCCTTTTTTCTTGATGAAAATGAACATGCTTTTCTTCTAGAGTGGCAAAAGAATGTAAGAGTGCCACGTTACACGTGGGAAATGCTTAGTGAGGTTGAGCGGGCTTTTGTGGTCGTTCTTGAAGATTTGTGGGGGAAGCCACCCCACCTGGACACGAAGAGATTTTTGAGTGATCCATCTTTGGTTCGAGCTGCTTTGGGTACTGCCTGATTTGTTTTTATACTTGCTCCCGGGCTTTGTTTCTCCTGTGTTGTAACTTTTCTTTGTTTTTTGTGTTTTTCAGAGATGTCGAAGAATAACGATTCTATGAGAGCCTATAAGAAGGCGAAGAAGGCGACCGCAGCACTAAACCTCTCGGCCAAAGTGGCCGGAGAGGGGTCTTGTCAGCCTCTGGTTAAACCTCCTATACCGAGTTCTCCCGGGCCGAGGAGAGCAATTCTTACTCCTCGGGTCCGTCAGGTCGATCCTCCACAATCTTCCGTTGTCGCTTCCGGTCCCCCTCCTAGTAAGAAGCAAAGAACAACTGAACCTTTCAACCTTGATGCTCCTGACTTTGATGCCGTTGAGTTTGTAGATCAACAAGTCGGCCCTTATGGTATTCTTCCTATGGACGACGTGTCGATTCTTCATCATTTTGATTATATCACCCGGAGTGGTATCAAGTTGGCACACATGGGGGTGGCCCTACATCGGACTGCTCAAAGTCTTCCTCTCCATGCCACTAAAACTTTCATGGAGGAGGCCAAACAGGAGTTTGATCGGATGAAGGATTTGAAGGGGGAGCTTGAAGTAAGGGTGACCAGGTTGGAGAAAGATTTGGAAAATGAAAAGGCTATTTCTACTTCCTTGGCTAGCTCTCTGAAACTGGCCGAGGACACGGCTATGCGGCATAAGGATAGTTATTTGACGTTTTACCGGGAGGTGTTGCGTCTAAGAGAAGAATTGGAGAATGCCCGGGAGAATTATTCCGAACTCCAAGGTCACCTTGTTGGCAGTGTAACTGTTGCCTATGAGAACTTGAAGGAACAAGTTCGGGTTATTGCTCCCGAGGCTGACTTGACCCTCTTTAGCTTGGAGAACGTTGTCAGGGATGGCAAAGTTGTCCCTGATGACGAGGATGAGGATGAGGTCGATCCACCCCCTATAACCTCTACCAAGGTGTCGACTTCTGCTGCCCCTGCCGAGGTTGGTCCTCCCGCTTCTGATCCCGACTGCCAGATTTTGAATCGGGATGACGGTACTGTAGATGCCGTTCCTCTCCAGACTCGGCCTCTGTCTCCTGATGCTGCTAAAAAATCTTCTGACTCTTAGCTTTTATCTTTATTCTGGACATGTAGTTGGCCCGGCTTGTGGGCTTTTTTAAACTCTTTATGTTTTGCTGACACTTTCCTGTTTGCTTTCCTAGTAACTTTTTGTTTTTTATAAAAACAAATGGTAGCATGCTTTAGCTTTTTTGCGGTAGGTTTTTGGTTGCCTCCGAGGCTTTTTAATCTTGTGGATGATAACTTGCTTTTTGGTTCGTCCTTGCTCTGGTTTATTTCTGACGATTCATAACCAATTTCTTCAAGTTGGTCTCCGAGTTGTTTTCGCAGTCCATTTCCAAGTTGTTTTGTAATCCCTTTTCTGGATCTTTGTCAGCTCTCTTTTAGGAACTACTTTGATAACTTGTTTGTCGTAGGAGTCCGACTTGGTTATATCGGTCTCCTTTAAGTTATTTGTAGTCCTCTTTCTTGGATCTTTGTCAGATCTCTTTCAGGGACTACTTTGAAAACTTTTAGTAGTAGGAGTCTGATTTGTTTGTATCGGTCTCTTTTAAGTTATTTGTAGTCCTCTTTATTGGATCTTTGTCAGATCTCTTTCAGGGACTACTTTGATAACTTTTAGTAGTAGGAGTCCGATTTGTTTATATCGGTCTCCTTTAAGTTATTTGTAGTCCTCTTTCTTGGATCTTTGTCAGATCTCTTTCAGGGACTACTTTGATAACTTTTAGTAGTAGGAGTCCGATTTGTTTATATCGGTCTCCTTTAAGTTATTTGTAGTCCTCTTTCTTGGATCTTTGTCAGATCTCTTTCAGGGACTACTTTGATAACTTTTAGTAGTAGGAGTCCAACTTGTTTATATCGGTCTCCTTTAAGTTATTTGTAGTCCTCTTTCTTGCATCTTTGTCAGATCTCTTTCAGGGACTACTTTGATAACTTTTAGTAGTAGGAGTCCGATTTGTTTATATCGGTCTCCTTTAAGTTATTTGTAGTCATCTTTCTTGGATCTTTGTCAGATTTCTTTCAGGGACTACTTTGATAACTTTTAGTTTGGGCTGATTTTTTCATGTCGAGCCCTTCTAAGTTAAAGTAATCCTCTTTAATAGGGTTGGCCAGACCTCTTTCTAGGGTTTACTTATAACTTGGGTTGACTTGGTCCGACTTCTCTACGTCGGCCAGTCTTAAAGTTATTATTTTAGCAATCCGTAAGACCTCGTCAGGTTCTTTTTTAGATCACTTTTGATAACTTCTTACATTATTCTGTGTTCATCTTTGCTGATTTGTAAAAAGTGGTTGTCATCTCTAGATCGTCCTTTGGGTGAATCGCGTTTTCACCTTTATCGGACGGTTTGTCTTTTCCGTGATCGTGCAGTGAAACTGTTTTTCACTTTCTGCCGATCTGCCGCTTTATAATCGGACGATGAATGCTTCAGATTAATGCGTCTTGAAATCTTTGTAGAATATCTTAAATATATTTTATTAAAAGAGAAAGTAGAAATATATATACATATGGGATTGTCTGAGTCTCAATTTGGTGCCTCATTAAAAAACCTTTTCAGGAAAAAGAGTGCATCCAATGAGGAGATCTTTTATATCCTCTTTTCTAACTGTAGTACCTTCTGAGGTTACAGGCGTGCCATGACCTGGGGAGCTCTCGTCCGTCGAGTTCAGACAGTCTGTAGCAGCCCTTTCCAAGTACTTCTATAACTCGGTAGGGTCCTTTCCAGTTTGCCGCCAGCTTTCCTTCTCCAGGTCGAGTTGTTCCGATATCATTTCGGATCAGGATAAGATCATTCTCTGCAAAACTTCTCGGCACTACCTTTTGATTGTATCTGGAAGCCATGCGGCGCTTTAGGGCTTCTTCCTTGATCCGAGCTCTTTCTTGGATTTCGGGCAACAAGTCGAGCTCTTCTCTTTGGAGTTGGGAGTTTGCTCCTTCATTGTAGTGAACTACTCTTGGCGATCCTTCCTCAATTTCTACTGGAATTATCGCCTCTGTTCCGTATGCTAATCGGAAGGGAGATTCCTTCGTGGTGGAATGTGGAGTTGTTCGATATGCCCATAGGACCTGTGGAAGCTCTTCTGCCCAGGCTCCCTTTGCATTTTGTAATCTCCGTTTTAATCCAGCCAATATGACTTTGTTAGCAACTTCGGCCTGCCCATTGGCTTGTGGATGTTCGACGGAGGTGTATTGGTGCTTTATATTCAGGTCGGCTACTAGTTTTCTGAAGCCTGCATCTGTGAATTGGGTGCCATTGTCTGTGGTTATTGAATACGGAACCCCAAACCTTGTGACAATGTTTCGATATAAGAACTTCCGGCTTCTTTGAGCGGCGGCATTGGCTAGGGGTTCTGCCTCGATCCACTTTGTAAAGTAATCTACTCCCACTATGAGAAATTTAACTTGTCCTGATCCTTGTGGGAAGGGGCCGAGAAGATCGAGTCCCCATTTTGAAAACGGCCAAGGCGAAGTCACGCTGATGAGCTCTTCTAGGGGGGCGATGTGAAAGTTGGCATGTTTTTGACATGGTGGACATGTCTTTACAAATTCTGTGGCTTCTTTCTATAGAGTTGGCCAGTAAAATTCTGCCCGGAGTATTTTTTTGGCGAGAGCTCGTGCTCCGAGATGATTGCCACAAATGCCGCTATATATTTCTTCTAGTACTTCCCTTGTGTTGGAGGTCGGCACGCATTTTAGTAAAGGTATTGAGATTCCTCTTTTGTACAGGATATTGTTTATGATGGTGTAGTACTGTGCCTCTCTTTTTAACTTTTTTGCCTCTTTTTCTTCTGAGGGGAGTGTTCCTTCTTTGAGGTAGTTGATTATGGGGTTCATCCATCCTTGGTCCTGACTTGTTATGGCCAGGACTTTTTTCTCTTCCGAGATTGACGGGTTTTGCAACATTTCCTGGATGAGGCTTCTATTGTTGCCCCCTGGTTTGGTGCTGGCTAGTTTTGAGAGTGCATCAACTCGGAAATTTTGTTCTCGGGGTATGTGGCAGATCTTATATTCCCCGATTTGTCTGAGTAATTCCTTGGTTTTATCCAAATATTTTTTTCATGGTGGGGTCTTTGGCTTGGTAACTCCCTGTTATTTGTGATGTGACCACTTGTGAATCGCTGTGAATGTTGAGTTTTTGAGCTCCGACCTCTTTAGCCAGCTTCAAACCAGCTAATAATGCTTCATATTCCGCTTGGTTATTGGAGGCCGGGAACCCGAACTTGAGGGAGAGCTCAACTTGGGTTCCTTGGTTGCTTTCTATTATCACGCCTGCGCCGCTTCCAGTTTTATTTGAGGAACCGTCCACGTAGAGATTCCATTCTGTGGGAGTTTCCGGGGTATCTATGAATTCTGCGATGAAGTCGGCCAGATACTGTGATTTGATGGCTGTCCGAGCTTCATATCGGAGGTCGAACTCTGATAACTCGACTGCCCACTGTAGAATTCTGCCTGCTAAATCTGTTTTCTGCAGTATTCCTTTTATGGGCTAGTTAGTTCTAACCTTAATGGTGTGAGCTTGAAAGTACGGGCGGAGTCGTCGAGATGTTAGAATGAGAGTATAGGCAAATTTTTCAATCTTCTGGTAGTTCAGCTCGGATCCCTGTAGTGCTTTGCTAATGAAGTAGACGGGTTGTTGCACATTTTCGTCTTCTCTGACTAGTGCTGAGGCTATCGCCCGGCTTCCTACTACGAGATATAATATGAGTGGTTCTCCTTCTCGTGGTTGAGATAGGATAGGTGGCCGTCCTAAGAACTCCTTGAAGTCTCGGAAAGCTTGCTCATATTCTGTCATCCATTCGAACTGTTTTCCCTTTCTTAAAGTAGCATAGAAGGGGAGAGATCTTATCGCAGCTCCTGCTAAGAATCGGGATAGGGCGGCCAATCTCCCGTTGAGTTGTTGTACCTCTTTGACACAGGTTGGGCTCTTCGTGTTGAGTATAGCTTGACATTTGTCTGGATTTGCTTCAATTCCCCTTTGTGTGAGCATAAAACCCAAGAATTTGCCTGCTTCAACCGCGAAGGTGCATTTTGTCGGGTTGAGTCGCATGTCATGCTTCCTTATAGTGTCAAATACTTGGGACAGGTCGGACAATAATGTATTTTTGCTTTGTGTTTTTATCAACATGTCGTCCACATAGACTTCCATGATTTTCCCGATGTGATCTGAGAAGATTTTATTCATTAGCCTTTGATAAGTAGCTCCCGCGTTCTTGAGACCGAAAGGCATCACGATGTAGCAGTAGTTCGCCTTTGGTGTTAAGAACGATGTTTTTTCTTGATCTGGTGGATACATGGGGATTTGGTTGTATCCCGAATAGGTGTCCATAAACGAGAGGTATTTATATCCGGAGGAAGCATCTACCAGAGCGTCAATACTTGGGAGTGGATATGGATCTTTTGGGCAGGCTTTGTTGAGATCGGTGTAATCGGTACACATGCGCCACTTCCCATTTGATTTTTTCACCAAAACGACGTTGGCTAGCCATAGTGGGTACTTGACTTCTCTTATGAATCCTGCCTCCAGTAACGCTTGTACTTGTTCTTTCACAACTTGGGATCGTTCTGGTCCGAGTTTTCTTCGCTTCTGCTGCACCGGCCGAGATCCTGGATAGACCGCCAACTTATGGCACATTAACTTAGGGTCTATGCCTGGCATGTCTGCGGCTTTCCATGCGAAGAGGTCGACATTATCTCATAAGAATTGTATTAGTGATTCTTTTGAGTCTCCTCTCAGGACCGTGCCGATATTAGTCGTTTTATCCGAGGTGCCGCCAAGCTCAATTGTATAAAACTCTTCTCCTCTGCCTTTGAGGTTTAAGCTCTCGTTATAACAGCGACGTGCCATCTTTTGATCTGCTTTTACCGTGGCTATCCCCTATGTAGTTGGAAATTTCATGCATAGATGTGGAGTTGAGACTATTGCGCCGAGTTGATTGAGTGTTGTCCGTCCTATGAGAGCATTGTAGGCCGAACTTACGTCGACCACAATGTAGTCTATTTTGAGGGTCCTAGATTGGTTCCCTTTTCCAAAAGTAGTGTGTAGTGATACGTATCCCAATGGCTGTATTGGAGTGTCTCCTAGTCCAAACAGATTATTCGGGTACGCTCTAAGTTCCCTTTCGTCTAAGCCGAGTTTGTCGAAAGCTGTTTTGAATAAGATGTCGGCAGAACTCCCTTGGTCTACTAGTGTGCGGTGTAGATTGGCATTTGCCAGTATAATTGTGATGACCATGGGATCGTCGTGTCCCGGGACGATGCCGGATGCGTCTTCTTTAGTAAATGTTATTGCCGGGATGTCAGGTGCTTCCTCCTTTCCCTCAACGTGATATACTTCTTTGAGATATCTCTTTCGGGACGATTTGGAGATCCCACCTCCTGCGAATCCGCCGTGTATCATGTGGACGTGTCTTTCTGGTGTCCGAGGTGACCATTCAGTTTGTCCATCATCTTCGTCTCTTCATCTTTTTCTTTGTTCATCATCCCGGGTAGCCAGAAATCGATCTAATTTTCCTTCTCTTACCAATTTTTCTATGATATTTTTCAGGTCGAAGCATTCGTTGGTAGAGTGCCCTCGAATTCGATGGTATTCACAATATTCCTTCCGATTTCCTCCTCCCCTTTTGCCTTTGAGTGGTCGCACTGGGGGGATTTTCTCTGTATGGCAGACTTCTTTGTACACGTCGACCAGGGATACTTTGAGAGGGGTGTAGTTGTGGTACTTTTTGATTTTCTCACCCTGTCGATCTTCTTTCCTTTTGGAGTCCTTGTCTTTGTCTCGGTAGGAGGCTCCAGATTTTGAGGTTTCTCCCAGCCGAGCGTTCTCTTTCATGTTGATGTATTTTTCTGCTCACTCCTGTACTTCGTCTAAAGAGGTAGGGTACTTTTTTGATATGGATTGGCTAAAAGGTCCCTCTCGTAAGCCATTGATAAGCCCCATGATGGCGGCCTCTGTTGGTAAACTTTGTATGTCCATGCATGTTTTGTTGAATCTTTCCATGTAGTTGCGGAGGCTCTCCCGATCTCCTTGCTTGATCCCTAGTAAGCTGGGTGCGTGCTTGGCCTTATCTTTCTGGATGGAGAATCTGGCCAGGAACTTTTTGGCCAGGTCATCGAAGTTTGAGATGGACTTCGGAGGTAAGTTGTCGAACCATCTGATCCCCATTTTTGTGAGAGTTGTTGGGAAAGCTTTGCAACGAACGGCATCTGAGGCATCGGTAAGGTACATCCTGCTTCTGAAATTGCTAAGATGATGGTTGGGATCTGTAGTGCCATCATACAAAACCATATCCAGGAGCTTGAAATCTTTTGGAATTTTGGTCTTCATAATTTCCCTGGTGAATGGGTCCTGTTCCTTGCATGAATTTTTCTCAGGAGTGGTCCGAGGAGCTTTTGTTTTGAGGTCGGCCTCTAATTGCTGTAGTTTTTCTTCTAGTTCTTGACGTCGCCGTACCTCTCTTTGTAGATCTTTTCCGATCTCCCGTTGTTGCTGAGTTTCTTTCTCAAGTTGCTTTACAAGATCTTGGAGTGCTTCCATGGCTCCCGGATTTGGTGAGTTTTTGTCCCCATTGGATTCTGGAGTATCCTTTAGCGTAGTGTCCGCGTTCTTGTGTGGTGTTCTGTTCTCCAGATCTGAGTCGTGGTCGTTGTCATGGCCGTCCGCCATGGTTTTGGGATGACTTTCAGGTTCCCCGACAACGGCGCCAATGTTCCGAGGGTTACCTGAAACTGAAGGTCGATCTCGGATGAGATCTTCTGTACTGGTCGGAGATGACGTGTCCGGCTGGCTGATGACGGCCGGAGCTGTTGGGTCCGACTCGTTGGACTTGCTGCTCTGCTGATCCTTGGCCACCGGAGGGTGGGGGGTATCTGCAAGAGACTCCGATACTTAAGTTAGCATGGGTATTAAACAGGTTTTATGTAGAATCAGAGTATGAGTTATACCTGGGTGCTCCAGTGTATTTATAGTAGCATGGGCTGACCTTCCTGATAAGATAAGTTAGTTATCTTATCTTATCTTATCTTATCTTGAGTGAAGTCAGCTTATCTTCAAAGGAACCGCCTTTATCTCTATAGGCTGGGAAGTCCTTTGGATTCTGGGTCGTGTTCCTCTATTTGGGCCCTTTTATCGGGCTTTGCTGTCGATTTGGCCGAGTTCTTCGTAAAGAAGTCAGTCCGCTTGACCTGAACAGGTCGGTCGCTTCGCTACTGAACATCCCGGTTCGAACAGCTCGACCCCGGGTATGAACAGTGACCTTTTCCCAGTACTTCTGAACAACTTGGTATGGTCCTTTCCAGTTGGCTACTAGCTTCCCTTCTCCTGACCGACCTTAGGTCCATTTGATGCTTTAGTGCTTCCACTCTAACCCGAGCTCTTTCTCAAACTTCTGGAGGTAGGCCGAGCTCTTCCCTTTGAGTTTTGGGAGTCGGTATCTTCGTTGTTCTTGATTTGAGCCGTTTCTCATATTCTTTTCTGCAGGTTAGTCGTTCTTTTCTCTATCTTTTTTTACTTTCGACAACTGTGCATGCTTTTGATGTAAAGCTTTGACTTTGTATTTGGGTTTTTGTTCTGAAGAACTTTGGTTCTTTCTGCAAAAATTTTGCGTCCTTGGTCATTTGTTGTGACTTTTCTTTTGTCGTTCGCCTTTGAGAAGAATGTGTGCTTTGCTTAGGATTTTGTTGCTGTTCCTGTTTCTTTTCATCGTTGCCTGACTCCTTTTGTACGAAAGTTATAGCTTTTGTTTTGACCTTTTGTTTTAGAGGTGTTCGGACTATTTGGTATAGGTTGTCGACTTCTCTTCTCTGTGTTCTTGCCCTGTTGTTGCCTCCAAAGGTTGCCCCTGGACTTTCGTGTGAGTCATGGGGTTTCCCTTTTACTGTACTATCCGACACTTGATGTTTTGCTATTGTTGTCCGAGTTGTTTTCTTATTTGCCCGAGTTGTTTGGTAGTAACCCCATTTTTCTTTTTCTTATTGTAGGACTATTTGACCTATGTCTTCCCACAAAAATATTGCTGAGATGTCTACTAAGATCCCAGACGGCATGTCTGACTGGCTAGATTCTATAGTTTTAATGTGTGTTACTGTGGCTGACCCTAAGTACTGTGGGCGACTTAGGAGGTTCCATAGAATTTGTAGGGATAGGAATGAGGAAAAGAATTATGAGTTGGTGTCGCCGGACCCTGAGGAGAGGGTTTGTTTTCCTTCCTTGACTCCGGGGGAATGACCCTGACTTGATATGGTTAGGACCTTTTCCTCCACCGAGATTGATGAATTTTGCAGTGTTTCTTCGATGAGGCTTCTATTATTGCCCCCTGGTTTGGTGTTGGCTAGTTTTGAAAGTGCACCAGCTCGGGCATTCTGTTCCCGAGGTATATGTCGGACCTCATATCCCCCGAATTGTCCGAGCTATTGGTGCTGGTTAGTTTTGAAAGTGCATCAACTCGGGCATTCTGTTCCCAAGGTATATGTCGGACCTCATATCCCCTGAATTGTCTGAGCTGTTTTCTGGTTTTGTCCAGGGTCCCCTGAATTACCCGAGGTATTTTTTCATGGTGGGATCCTTAGCTTGGTTGCTTCCTTCTATTTGTGAGGTGACTACTTGTGAATCACTAGACATGATAAGCTCCTACCTTCTTAGCCAGCCTTAAACCAGCTAGTAGTGCCTTGTATTCAGCTTGGTTATTTAGCTCGATTTGGGTTTCCTGATCATTTTCTATAATTACACCTGCACTACTCCCAGTTTTGTTTGAAGAGTTGTCCACGTGGAGATTCCATTTTGTGGGAGTTCCTGGGGTGTCAGTGTACTCTGTAACAAAGTCGGCCAGATACTGTAATTTGATGGCTGTCCGAGCTTCATATCAAAGATCAAATTTGGATAACTCGAGTGCCCACTCTAGGATTCTTCCAGCTATGTCTATTTTCTGTAGGATGCCTTTTATGAGCTGGTTGGTGCGAACTCTGATAGTGTGAGCTTGAAAGTATGGGTGGAGTCATCGAGAGGTGACTATGAGGGCGTAGGCGAACTTTTTCTATCTTTTGATAGTTTAGTTCGGCCCCTTGTAGAGCTTTGCTGATGAAGTAGACGGGTTGTTTCCTACTTTCATCTTCTCTGACTAGTGCTGAGGCTATTGCTCGAGTTCCCACTGCGAAGTATAATATGAATTCTTCACTTTCCCGTGGTTTGGTAAGAACGGGTGGTTGCCCCAAGAATTTTTGAAATCTCAGAAGGCTTGTTCACACTCTGTTATCCTTTTCAAACCTCTCTCCCTTCCTTAATATACCTCTTTGAGGTGTCTTTTTGTGAGATGATTTAGAGATCCCTCCTCCTGCGAATCCTCCATTTATCATATGAACATGTTTCTCAGGGGTGTGAGGTGGACGTTCAACTCGTCCGACCTTTTCGGTGTGAGGTGGACGTTCAACTCGTCCGACCTCTTCGGTGTGAGGTGGACGATCAACTCGCCCGACCTCTTCGGTGTGAGGTGGATGTTCAACTCGTCCGACCTCTTCGGTGTGAGGTAGATATTCAACTCGTCCGACCATTTCGGTGTGAGGTGGACATTCAACTCATCTGACCTTTTCGGTGTGAGGTGGATGTTCAACTCGTCCGACCTCTTCGGTGTGAGGTGGACGTTCAACTCACCCGACCTCTTCGGTGTGAGGTGGATGTTCAACTCGTCCGACCTCTTCGTCCCTTCTTCTTTTTCTTGGTTTATCCGCTTTATTGGCTAAGTACCGATCTAATCTCCCTTCTCTTGCCAATTTCTCTATGACATTCTTTAGGTCAAAGCACTCGTTGGTAGGATGTCCGTAGATTCAGCGGTACTCGCAGTATTCTGTCCGATTTCCTCTTCCTTTTTTACTTTTGATTAGGTGAGGTGGTGGGATCTTCTCAGTGTGGCATATTTCTTGGTAAACATCCACAAGAGACACCCGAAGAGGGATGTAATTGTGGTATTTTCTAGGCTTCTCTTCGGGTTGATCTTCTTTTTTATTTATCCTTGTCCCGAGAAGGGTTAGGAGAATCCGGTTTTTGAGCAGTCTCCCAATCGGGAGTTCTCCTCCATATTGATATATTTTTCCGCCTTTTCTTGAACCTCGTTAAGAGATGTTGGGTACTTCTTGGATATTGAGTGGCTGAAAGGTCCTTTTCTTAGGCTATTGATGAGTCCCATGATGGCTGCTTCTATTGGAAGACTTTGTATGTCAAAGCATGCTTTGTTGAATTTTTCCATGTAGCTTTGAGGGCTTTCCCGATCTCCTTGTTTAATTCCCAGCAAGCTTGGAGCGTGTTTGGCTTTATCCTTCTGGATGGAGAACCTGGCGAGGAACTTTTTAGCAAGGTCATCAAAACTTGTGATGGATCTTAGAGGCAAACTGTCGAACCACTTTACTGCTATCTTCGTTAGGGTAGTCGGGAAGGTTTTACATCGAATGGAGTCTGAGGCGTCAATGAGATACATTCTGCTTCTGAAATTGCTGAGGTGATGGCTTGGATCCGATGTGCCATCATACGGGGTCATGTCGGGAGCTTTGAAGTCCTTTGGGACTTTAGCTTTCATGATCTCTTTGGTGAATGGGTCTTGATCTTTGTGGGGGTTGTCTTTATGACTGGATCGAGCGGTCTTGGTTTTGAGATTGGCTTTGAGCTTTAAGAGCTTGTCCTCTAGCTTTTGACGTCGTCTTGTTTCTCCCCGAAGGTCTCTTTCGGCTTTCCGTTGATGTTCAGCTTCTTGTTCCACCTGTTTAAGGCGATTCTGTTGCTCACGGATAGCTTCCAAAATTTTTGTGTTTGGGGGTTGCTTATCTCTCCCGTTTTGAGGTGTGTCTTTGGAGGTGGCGTCCGTGTTTTTGTTTGGCGTTCTGCCCACTAAACCAGAGTTGTGATCCTTGTCACGGTCGTCCACCATGGTGATGGGATGACTTCTAGGCTCCCCGGCAATGGCACCAATGTTCCGAGGGTTACCTAAAACTGTAGGTTGATCTCAGACGAGATCTTCTGTACTGGTCGGAGCTGTTATGTCCGACTTGTTGGACTTGTTGGTGATGCTGATCCTTCATTACCGGAGGGTGGTGGTACCTGCAAGGGACTCCGATGCTTAAGTTGGCAAGGGTATTAAGTAGTTTTTTAGTAGAATCAGAGTATGAGTTATACCTGGGTGCTCCAGTGTATTTATAATAGTGTGGAGTGACCTTTCTGGAGATAAGATAGTTATCTTATCTTATCTTTGAGTAAAGTCATCTTTATCTTTAAGGGGAACCGTCTTTATCTTTCTGGGCTTTGGCTGTCTTTAGATTGGGCTGTGTCCCTTCGTTTGGGCCTTCTTTGGGCTTCTCTGGCGATTTGGCCGAGCTCTTTGAGAAGAGGTTGGTAATAGGCCAACCTTCCAAGAGGTCGGTCATGGGCCAACCTTCTAAGAGGTCGGTCATGGGCCAACCTTCTAAGAGGTCAGCCAACCCAGTCCTTTATAGCTCGAACCGATGCATGAACAAGTTGTGAAGATTATATGGAAAAACAGTTAAGGTTTCAGAGATATTTATTCTTCCAGGTTAACAATTCTTACCAACTACCTTAATCATGCAAGATTCAATTCATGGCAAACTTTAATTGATTAAACCCTAATTTCTTAGTGATTTAATCTCCTTTAACCTAATCAACCGCCAATTCCTTGGTCACTTAATTTAAATTAAAGGTGTAACTCTAATTCTAGTTTATTAGCCACATAAACCCTAAATACCCAAAGATAAGGCGATTATATGTCACGTATCATGTTAAGTTCAAGTAATTAGAGAATTATGAGGAGTTACTTTCAAGCTGTTATTCAAGTGATTTAAATTTTCCAAAATTTAACAAGAATTCAAGTAGAAAAAGAGTTATCTTCCAATATACTCTAATCCTTAAGATGAAGAACGAAAGTAATCCTTGAATTTAAATCAATACATTAATCAAAGTAGAATGACAATAGTGTTAATCCATCAAAATAAACAGAGCTCCTAACCTTACAGAAGGGGTCTAGTTGCTCATGACTTAGAGAAAACTAGGGTTCCCAAAAGTGTGCAAAGTATGGAATGAGGAAAAGAAAAAGGGAGAAGAGAGAGAGAGCCCGAAGGGCTGAATCTTTTCTCCTTTTATTTCATTTTTGTAATTTTTAATTATTAGATTAGTATATATAGGCGAAGATCACCCATGTTAGGATCTTCAGCCTTTCAGAACTTATCACACATTATTTTCTGTAAAATATGAGCGGCTAGACCTCCTAGGTTAAGGATAGGAGCTCTGCTCATTCCCATGGATTAATATTATTACTTTTCTACTTTAATACATGTTTGATTCCATTCTATGATGTATTGTCATTATTCATCTCTATGAATCTGGGGTGGAACGAGAGTATGACCCCTAATTCTACATGAGCTCTTGCGAGTCCTAACCCGGATAGTATTGAGCTACTGCGTGAGAATACATCTCAAGTTTATTGAGCTACGTGACATATAATCTCGTTAGTCATGGGTAATTGAGGTCTCTATGGAGCTAAGGCTAGAATCATAAAGCTTCATTCTCTGATCCGGAAGATCCGACCTTATCTGTGGCGTTTTAAGTAGGATCATCAGATATTGAATTGCGTGAGCTTCACCCTTGTCCAGATTGACTGATCAGTTCTGGCGTTTGGTTTAGATCAGAGGAGATTAATGACCCCTACCCCTGGCTTAATCACTTACAACCTTGCCATTGAATGAATCACTCATTGTTAAAGTAGTCAGTAAGAAGTATTAATCTGGAAGAACAGGCATCTTCGAGGCCTTAACTGATTTCTTACTATTTTTTTGACGTCAATTCTTTATTGCTTTCGTTATTGTTTTGTTTATATGCCTACAACAACAACAATTAACTATCTATTCACCTAACCAAGATCTACAGGATAACCATAGCTTGCTGAATCTAACAATACTCGTGGGATCGATCCTCACTCACCTGAGGTATTACTTGGATGACCCGGTGCACTTGCCGGTTCAGTTGTGCGAGTTTCATTTTTGCACACCAAGTTTTTGGCGTCGTTGCCGAGGAT
Source organism: Arachis ipaensis (assembly GCF_059453495.1). NCBI lineage: Eukaryota > Viridiplantae > Streptophyta > Magnoliopsida > Fabales > Fabaceae > Arachis > Arachis ipaensis. The sequence continues at coordinate 36,012,059 of NC_142444.1, read as the reverse complement.
TGTTCGTGATTGACAAAATAACGGTTGTCTTGCTGCTTAGATCAGGTACTTTTACTGTTTTTCTTTTTGTGTCTCTTATTTTCTTTTGTTTAAAATTTTTCAAAAATATTTCCATCTTGAGTCATCTTTTTCTTTTGTTTGAGTCTGGTGTCACAAATTAAGTTTGATGTCCCTTTAGTTTTCATTTCTTTTCTTGAACCTTTGAAAATTGTTCTTGTTGTCTTTCTTTGTGTTTGAATTTTTCTTTATATTTTTCCTTGTTTGATTTCAAAATTTTTAAATTTAGTGTCTTTTAGTATTTTTCTCTCTCTATTTTCGAAATTTGTGTCATTTAATTTCAAAATTTTTAAGTTTAGTGTCTTTTAGTGTTTTTTATTTTTTATTTTTTGAAATTATTGCTGTCTAAATTCAAAATTTTTAAGTTTGGTATCTGTTCATACCCTGGGTCGAGCTATCCGGCCTGGGATGATAGCGACAAAGCGACCGACCTCTTTAGGTCAGACTATCTGACCTCTTCCCAAAGAGCTCGGCCAAATCGACAAGAAAGCCCAAAAAGGGCCCAACTCAAGGAATACGACCCAGATCCAAAGGCAGCCCAAGCCTATAGAGATAAGGGCAGTTCCCTTGAAGATAAGCTAACCTCACTTAAAGATAAGATAAGATAAGATAAAAATAACTAACTTATCTTATCTAAGAAGGTCACTCCACACCTCTATAAATACACTGGAGCACCCAGGTATAACTCATACTCTGATTCTACTAAAAACCTGCCTAATACCCTTGCTAACTTAAGCATCGGAGTCCCTTGCAGGTACCACCACCCTCCGGTGATGAAGGATCAGCAGCACATCCAGTCCAACAAGTCGGACAAGACAGCTCCGGCCGCCGCCCACCAGCCGGACACGTCATATCCGACCAGCACAGAAGATCTCGTCCGAGATCAACCTATAGTTTCAGGTAACCCTCAGAACATTGGCGCCGTTGCCGGGGACCTCAAAGTCATCCCATCACCATGGAGGATGACCATGACAACGACCACGATTCGGTTCTGAAAGATAGAACGTCGCACAAGAACGCGGACACTACACCAAACGATACTCCTCAACCTAACAAAAACAATGATTCATCAACTGTGGGAGCCATGGAGGCACTTCAAGATCGCTTAAAGCAACTCGAAAAAGAGGCGGAGCATCAACGAGAAGCTGAGAAAAACCTACAAAGGGAAATAAGACGACGCCGGGAGTTGGAGGACAAACTCCTAAAAATTGAAGCCGATCTCAAGGCCAAAGCTAATCAATCCTCTAATTAGGATAGCTCCAGCAAGGACCAAGATCCGTTTACTAAGGAGATCATGAAGACCAAAATCCCAAAGGACTTTAAACTTCCAGATATGACTTTGTACGATGGCACTACAGACCCCGGCCATCATCTCAGCAATTTCAAAAGTAGAATGTACCTCACCGACGCCTCGGATGCAGTTCGTTGCAAAGCCTTTCCAACTACTTTAACGAAAACAACAATCAAGTGGTTTGACAATCTACCTCCTAGATCCATCTCAAGCTTCGACGACTTAGCTAGGAAATTTCTGGCCAGATTCTCCATCCAAAAAGATAAGGCTATTTGAAATCAAGCAAGGAGATCGGGATAGTCTTTACAGCTACATGGAAAGATTCAACAAAACATGCCTGGACATACAAAGCCTACCAACAGAGGCCGCCATCATGGGCCTCATCAATGGCCTGCGAGAGGGACCTTTTAGTCAATCTATATCGAAAAAACACCCCACATCTCTGAACAAAGTGCAAGAACGAGCAGAGAAGTACATCAACATGGAGGAAAACTTTCGACTAGGGGAGACTGATGAGCGGATAATTTATACGCTTTTTGGCATTATTTTTACATAATTTTCAGTAAGATTTGATTAGTTTTTAGTATATTTTTATTAGTTTTTAAATAAAAATCACATTTCTAGACTTTACTATGAGTTTGTGTGCTTTTCTGTGATTTCAGGTAATTTCTGGCTGAAATTGAGGGACTTGAGCAAAAATCAGATTCAGAGGCTGAAGAAGGACTGCAGATGCTCTTGGATTCTAACTTCCCTGCATTCAAAGTGGATTTTCTGGAGCTACAGAAGTTCAAATGGCGCGCTCTTAATTGCGTTGGAAAGTAGACATGTAGGGCTTTTCAGCAATATATAATAGTCCATACTTTGCCCGAGTATAGACGACGCAAACTCGCGTTAAACGCCAGCTCTCTGCCCTATTCTGGAGTTAAACGCCAGAAACAGGTTGCAAAGCAGAGTTAAACGCCAGAAACAGGTTACAAACTGGCGTTTAACTCCAAGGAAGACCTCTACACATGAAAGCTTCAATGCTCAGCCCAAGCACACACCAAGTGGGCCCGGAAGTGAATTTCTGCATCATTTACTTATCTCTGTAAACCCTAGTAACTAGTTTAGTATAAATAGGACTTTTTACTATTGTATTTATATCTTTTGATCATCGAATCTTTTGATCATTTTAGATCTCTAGACCTCCATGGGAGCTGGCCACTCGGCCATGTCTACCCTATTTTCACTTATGTATTTTCAACGGTAGAGTTTCTACACACCATAGATTAAGGTGTGGAGCTCTGCTGTTCCTCATGAATTAATGCAAAGTACTACTGTTTTTCTATTCAATTCAAGCCTATTTCTTCTCTAAGATATTCATTCGCACACAAGAACATGATGAATGTGATGATTATGTGACGCTCATCATCATTCTCACTTATGAACGCGTGTCTGACAAACACTTCCATTCTACATGTAAACAAGCTTGAATATGTATCTCTTAGCCTTCTGATTGTGAGATCAGAGTCTTCGTGGTATAGGCTAGAACTATTGGCGGCCATTCTTGAGATCCAGAAAGTCTAAACCTTGTCTATGGTATTTCGAGTAGGATCCGGGAAGGGATGGCTGTGACGAGCTTCAAACTCGCGATTGCTGGGCGTAGTGACAGACACAAAAGAATTATTGAATCCTATTCCAGTATGATCAAGAACCGACAGATGATTAGCCGTGCGGTGACAGCGCATCTTGGACCATTTTCACTGAGAGGACGGGAAGTAGCCATTGACAACGGTGATGCCCTACATAAAGCTTGCCATAGAAAGGAGTAGGAATGATTGGATGAAGACAGCAGGAAAGCAGAGGTTCAGGAGAAACAAAAGCATCTCTATACGCTTATCTGAAATTCTCACCAAGGAATTACATAAGTATCTCTATCCTATTTTATATTTTAATTATATTTTAATTATCAATTCACCATAACCATTTGAATCCGCCTGACTGAGATTTACAAAGTGACCATAGCTTGCTTTAAGCCGACAATCTCCGTGGGATCGACCCTTACTCACGTAAGGTTTATTACTTAGACGACCCAGTGCACTTGCTGCTTAGTTGTGTGAAGTTGTGACAAAGAACTAAAATTATAAACGTGCGTATTAAGTTTTTGACGCCGTTACCAAGGAATGAACGATCACGTTTTCTGCGCACCAAGTTTTTGGCGCCGTTGCCGGGGATTGTTCGAGTTTGGACAACTGACAGTTCATCTTGTTCTATGTTCTTCAGAATTTTTAAGAATGAATTCTAGAGTTTCTTCATGATTTGTTGAAGCCTGGCTGGCTGTCAAGCCATGTCTAAATTTTTGGATTGAGGCTTCCAGCTATCATGGCAAGAGCCCTTGGACTCTCATCTAATCAGCTGTTATATGCCTGATTTGTATCTACTGAAGCTTGGTTGGCCATTGGCCATGTCTAGTATTTTGGACCAGAGCTTTCACTGAAAGCTTGGCTGGCTAGTGAGCCATGTCTAATTCCTGGACCGAAGCTTTAGACTAACATTTCATGATTCCTGGAATTCTCATTAAAAATTTTGAAATCCTTAATTTTCTTTTTCCAATTAATTTTCAAAAATAAAAAAAATTTTCTAAAATCATAAAATAAAAAATTAATTTGATGTTTCTTGTTTGAGTCTTGTGTCAGTTTTAAAGTTTGGTGTCAATTGCATGTTTATCTCTTTCTTGCATTTTTCAAAAACTCATGCATGATGTTCTTCATGATCTTCAAGTTGTTCTTGATGATTGTCTTTGTTTGATCTTTAGTTTTTCATGTTTTGTATCTTTTCTTGTTTTTCATATGCATTTTCAATTTGTTAGTGTCTAAATATTGTCAATTTCTAAATTTGGTGTCTTGCATGTTTCTCTCTTCTTAAAAGTTTTCAAAAATAAAGTTCTTGGTGTTCATCTTGACATTCAAAGTGTTCTTGGTGTTCATCTTGACATTCAAAGTGTTCTTGCATGCATTGTGTGTTTTGATTCATAATTTTATGTCTTGTGTCTTTTTTGTGTTTTTCTCTTTCTTCATTAAAAATTCAAAAATAAAAAAAAATATCTTTCCCTTTTTCATCTCATAAAATTCGAAAATTTGAGTTGACTTTTTCAAAAATTTTTAAAATCTAGTTGTTTCTTATGAGTCAAATCAAATTTTCAATTTAAAAATCCTATCTTTTTCAAATCTTTTTCAAAAATCAAATCTTTTTCATTTTTTCTTTCATATTTTCGAAAATTTCAAATTGATTTTCAAAAATCTTTTTCTTATTTTGTTTCATAATTTCAAAATCTTTACTAACAATTAATGTGATTGATTCAAAAATTTTAAAGTTTGTTACTTGCCTCTTAAGAAAGGTTCAATCTTTAAATTTTAAATCATATCTTTTTGTTTCTTATTAGTCAAGTAATCAACTTTAATTTTCAAAATCAAATCTTTTTCAAATTTCTTTTTCAAATCTTTTTCAAAATAAATGTCAATCACATCTTTTTCAAAATTAACTTCAAAATCTTTTCTAACCTCTTATCTTTTCAAATTGATTTTCAAATCTTTTTTAAATTAACCCTATCTTTTTTGTTTGATTCTTATCTTTTTCAAAACTACCTAACTAATTCTCTCTCTCTCTAATTTTCGAAAATCACCTTCCTCTTTTTCAAAATTCCTTTTTAATTAACTAATTGTTTTAAATTTTTTTTATTTAATTTCATTTGTCTTTTTAATTTTCGAATTTTAACTTTAATTTTAGATTAAAAATAAAAATATTTTTATTTTATTTTATTTTTGAATTCTTATCTTTTCTTTCTTCCATCCTTCTCTTCTTATACTCATATAAGGAATCTCTATACTATGACATAGAGGATTCCATATTTTCTTTTTTGTTCTCTTCTTTTTAATATAAGCAGGAACAAGGATAAGAACATTTTTGTTGAAACTGATCCAGAACCTGAAAGGACTCTAAAGAATAAGCTAAGGGAAGCTAAAGCACAACTCTCTGGAGAAAATCTGACAGAAATTTTTGAAAAAGAAGGAGACATGGCCGAAAATAATAATAATGATGGAGATGCAAGGAAGATGCTTGGTGACTTTACTGCACCAAATTCCAACTTGCATGGAAGAAGTATCTCAATCCTTGCCATTGGAGCAAACAATTTTGAGCTAAAGCCTCAATTAGTTTCTCTGATGCAACAGAATTACAAGATTTATGGACTTCCATCAGAAGATCCTTTTCAGTTCTTAACTGAATTCTTGCAAATCTGTGATACTGTTAAGACCAATAGGGTTGATCCTGAGGTCTACAGGCTTATACTTTTCCCGTTTGCTGTAAGAGACAGAGCTAGAATATGGTTGGAATCTTAACCTAAAGATAGCCTGAACTCTTGGGATAAGCTGTTCACGGCTTTCTTAGCCATGTTCTTTCCTCCTCAAAAGCTTAGCAAGCTTAGAGTGGATGTTCAAACCTTCAAACAGAAAGAAGGTGAATCCCTCTATGAAGCTTGGGAGAGATACAAGCAACTGACCAAAAAGTGTCCTTCTGACATGCTTTCAGAATGGACTATCCTGGATATATTCTATGATGGTCTGTCTGAATTATCAAAGATGACATTGGACCATTCTGCAGGTGGATCCATTCACCTAAAGAAAATGCCTGCAGAAGCTCAGGAACTCATTGACATAGTTGCAAATAACCAGTTCATGTACACTTCTGAAAGGAATCCTATGAGTAATGGGACGCCTCAGAGGAAGGAAATTCTTGAAATTGATACTCTGAATGCTATATTGGCTCAGAATAAAATATTGACTCAGCAAGTCAATATGATTTCTCAGAGTCTGAATGGATTGCAAGCTGCATCCAACAGTACTCAAGAGGCATCTTCTGAAGAAGAAGCTTATGATCCTGAGAACCCTGCAATAGCAGAGGTGAATTACATGGGGGAACCCTATGGAAATACCTATAATCCCTCATGGAGAAATCATCCAAATTTCTCATGGAAGGATCAACAAAAGCCTCAACAAGGCTTTAATAATGGTGGAAGAAACAGGTTTAGCAATAGCAAGCCTTTTCCATCATCCACTCAGCAACAGACAGAGAATTCTGAGCATAATCCATCTAGCTTAGCAAATATACTCTCTGATCTATCTAAGGCCACTTTAAGTTTCATGAATGAAACAAGGTCCTCCATTAGAAATTTGGAGGCACAAGTGAGCCAGCTGAGTAAAAGAATCACTGAAACTCCTCCTAGTACTCTCCCAAGCAATACAGAAGAGAATCCAAAAAGAGAGTACAAGGCCATAACCTTATTTGGTGTGGCCGAACCCAAAGAGGAGGAGGAGGACGTGAATCCTAGTGAGGAAGACCTCCTGGGATGTTCAGTGACCAATAAGGAGTTTCCCTTTGAGGAACTAAAGGAATCTGAGGCTCATCTAGAGACCATAGAGATTCCATTGAACCTCCTTTTACCATTCATGAGCTCTGATGACTATTCATCTTCTAAAGAAGATGAAGACATTGCTGAAGAGCAAGTTGCTCAATATTTAGGAGCAATTATGAAGCTGAATGCCAAATTATTTGGTAAATAAGACTTTGGAGGATGAACCTCCCTTGCTCACCAATGAACTAAATGCATTGGATAGGCATAAATTGCCTCAAAAGAAACAGGATCCTGGTAAATTCCTAATTCCCTGTAACATAGGCACCATGACCTTTGAGAAGGCTCTGTGTGACCTGGGGTCAAGAATAAACTTAATACCACTCTTTGTAATGGAGAAACTTGGGATCTTTGAGGTGCAAGCTACCAGAATCTCATTAGAGATAGCAGACAACTCAAGAAAACAAGCTTATGGACAACTCAAGAAAACAGACAACTGAGATTTACAAAGTGACCATAGGTTGCTTCAAGCCGACAATCTCCGTGGGATCGACCCTTACTCACGTAAGGTTTATTACTTGGACGACCCAGTGCACTTGCTGGTTAGTTGTGCGAAGTTGTGACAAAGAACTAAAATTATGAATGTGCGTATTAATTTTTTGATGCCGTTACCAAGGAATGAACGATCACGATTTCTGCGCACCAGAGACCTCAAAATCCGGATTCCCCTATTCCTCCCGCGATAAGGATAAAGAGTCCAAAAAGAAGGAAGATCGACATGGGGAAAAAATAAAAAAAAATTATCACAATTACACCCCTCTTTGGGTGTCTCTTGTGGATGTCTACAGAGAAGTCTGCCACACTGAAAAAATACCCCCAACTCGACCACTCAAAGGCAAAAAAGGAGGAGAAAATCGAGCTGAATATTGTGAATACCATTGAATCCGTAGGCATTCCACCAACGAATGTTTTGACTTAAAGAATGTCATAGAAAAACTAGTAAGAGAAGGGAAATTAGATCGGTGTCTGGCCACCCGAGACGATGAGCAAAGAAAAAGAAGAAGGGACGAAGATATCTTAAAGAAGTATATCATGTTGAGGGAAAGGAGGAAGCACCCGACATCCCCGCAATTACTTTCACCAAAGAAGACGCATCCGGTATCATCTCAGGACACGACGATCCCATGGTCATCACCATTATACTGGCAAACGTAGATCTCCACCACACACTAATAGACCAAGGGAGCTCCACCGACATCTTGTTCAAAACTGCCTTCGACAAGCTCGGCCTGGAAGAAAAAAAACTTAGAGCATACCCAAACAACCTGTTCGGACTGGGAGACACCCCAGTTCAACCACTTGGATACATCTCACTACACACAACCTTCGGAAAAGGAAACCAGTCAAGAACACTCAAGACAGACTACATCGTGGTCGACGTGAGTTCAGCCTACAACGCCTTAATAGGTCGGACAACATTGAATCAGCTTGGCACAATAGTCTCGACTCCACATCTGTGCATGAAATTCCCAACTACAGAAGGGATAGCTACAATAAAAGCATACCAAAAGATGGCGCGCCGCTGTTACAACGAAAGTTTAAGCCTTAGAGGCAGAGGAAAAGAATTCCACACAATCAAACTTGGTGGAATTCAGAGGCGAGAAGAACTCCGCCCACAACCCGAAGGTGAAGTAGACAAAGTCCAGATCAGAGACATCCCAGACAAAACAACTAACATTGGAACGATCCTAAAAAGAGACATAAAAGAATCACTCGTACAGTTCTTACGAGATAATGTCGACCTCTTTGCATGGAAGGCTGCAGACATGCCAGGCATAGACCCCAAATTGATGTGCCACAAGTTGGCGGTCTACCCAGGATCTCGGCCGGTACAACAACGACGAAGAAAGCTCAGACCAGAATGATCCCAAGCTGTGGAAGAGCAGGTACAAGCTCTATTAGAGGCAGGATTTATAAGAGAAGTCATGTATCCACTATGGCTAGCTAACGTCGTCTTAGTGGAAAAATCAAATGGGAAGTGGCGAATGTGCACCGACTACACTGATCTCAACAAAGCCTGCCCAAAAGATCTTTATCCACTCCCAAGTATCGACGCTCTTGTAGACGCCTCCTCCGGATATAAATACCTCTCATTTATGGATGCATATTCGGGATACAATCAAATCCCAATGTATCCACCCGATCAAGAAAAAACTTCATTTTTAACCCTAAAAGCAAACTATTGTTACATCGTCATGCCTTTTGGTCTTAAAAAGGTGGGAGCTACTTATCAGAGACTAATGAATAAGATCTTTATGGATCACATCGGAAAAATCATGGAAGTTTATGTGGACGGCATGTTAATAAAGACACAAAGTGAAGAGACGCTATTGTCCGACCTGACCTAAGTGTTTGACACTATAAGAAGGCATGGCATGCGACTCAACCCCGCAAAATGCACCTTTGCAGTAGAAGCTGGCAAATTCTTGGGTTTTATGCTCACACAAAGAGGAATCGAGGCAAATCCGGATAAATGCTGGGCCATACTCGACATGAAGAGGTACAACAACTCAACGGGAGGTTGGCAGCCTTGTCCAGATTTCTAGCCGGATCGGCAATAAGATCTCTCCCCTTCTACGTCACTCTAAGGAAGGGAAAGAAGTTTGAATGGACAACGGAGTGCGAGCAAGCTTTCCAAGATTTCAAAAGATTCCTGGGACAACCACCTATCCTATCTCGGCCACGAGAAGGAGAACCACTCATATTATACCTCGTAGTAGGAAGTCGGGCAGTAGCCTCAGCACTAGTTTGAGAAGACGACAGTGGGCAACAACCCGTATACTTTATCAATAAAGCATTACAAGGATTCGAGCTGAACTACCAAAAAATAGAAAAATTTGCCTATGCTCTCATACTAACATCTCGACAACTTCGTCCACACTTCCAAGCCCACACCATTAGGGTTCGGACCAACCAGCCCATAAAAGGGATATTGCAGAAAATAGACAATGCGCAGTCGAGTTGTCCGAATTCGATCTTCAATACGAAGCTCAGATAGCCATCAAATCACAATACCTTGCCGATTTTATTACAGAATTTACAGACACCCCAGAAACCCCCACAGAATGGAATCTCTACGTGGATGGCTCCTCAAATAAGACCGAAAGTGGCACGAGTGTGATAATTGAAAGTAACCAAGGAACCCAAATCGAACTCTCCCTCAAATTCGGGTTCCCTACCTCAAACAACCAAGCTGAATATAAGGCACTACTAGCTGGTTTGAAGCTGGCTAAAGAGGTCGGAGCTCAAAAACTCATCATCTTCAGCGACTCACAGGTGGTCACTTCACAAATTGCAGGGAGTTATCAAGCCAAGGATCCCACCATGAAAAAGTACTTGGATAGAACCAGGGAACAGCTCAGACAACTTGGGGAGTATGAGGTTCGTCACATACCCCGCGAACAAAATGCCCGAGCTAATGCACTCTCAAAATTAGCCAGCACCAAACCAGGAGGCAACAATAGAAGCCTCATCCAGGAAATACTACAGAACCCGTCAATCTCGGAAGAAGAAAAAATCTTGGCCATAACAGGTCTGGATCAAGGATGGATGACTCCTATAATTAACTACCTCAAAACAGAAACACTTCCCACAGATGAGAAGGAGGCAAAAAGGTTAAAACGAGAGGCACAATACTACACTATCATAAACAATGCTCTATACAAAAGAGGAATTTCAATACCATTGTTAAAAAATGTGTACCGACTTCCAACATAAAGGAAATTCTAGAAGAAGTACACAGTGGCATCTGTGGCAATTGATGCACGAAAACTTGTCTCTCAACAATTTCCCTCGGCAAGTATACCGAATTGTCATCAAGTAAAAACTCACAATAGAGTGAGGTCGAATCCCACAGGGATTGATTGGTCAATCAACTTTAATTAGAGGAATATTCTAGTTGAGCTAAGCAGAATTTGATGTGAGAGTTGCAGGAAATTAAATGGCGGGAAAGTAAATAGCAGAAAATGTAAATACTGGAAATAAAGAGCTGAATATAAATGGCGGAAAGTAAATTGCAGAACGTTAAATGGGGATTTGGGAAGATGAGCATAAAAGTAAATTGCAGAAATTAAAGAGAATGGGCGAGATCAGAAATGGGGAAGTCATTGGGTTTAAGAGATGTTGCATTCTCCGGATCAAGTTCATTTTCATCTCTTCCTCAATCAATGCATTCATTGATCTCCTTGGCAATCTTAAGTGATTGAATTCCAATTCCTTGGTAATTCAATCTCTCAAATCTTGATCAATAGCCAATTCCTTGGTCCAATTGCTCATGAGAAGAGATGAAGTATGGTCACTGATTATACCACATGTATTTCCAAATCAAAGTGTTGGTAGGATTATATGTCACTATATCCATCCAAACCCCAATTTGGTCCAACATGAGAAAGCATTTCTAGCATGATCTCTTCATTCCTCTTCCAAGGTTCTGAAGAGATCCAAGTATGAATAGCTTCTTTTCCAAGACAACTACCCAATTGGATGAAGATTGAAAGCTTTTTAGTAAAATCAAGAGAAAAGAAAGAAGAAGAATAATGAAAACTATTATTGATCCATCAAATTACAACAGAGCTCCCTAACCCAATGAAAGGGGTTTAGTTGTTCATAGCTCTGGGAATGGAAAACAAAGATGGAGAATGCATTCTGAAAGTAAACTAGAAGTTACAGAGAAAGTAAAATTATACAGAGAGTGGTTCTCCCAATCCAAAAGCTCCCCTCTAGTTCAAAACTACTCCTATATATATTACTCTTCTGCTCTTCTAGTTGGCTCTTCAAGTCTTGGATATGGGCCTTTGGATCTTGAGTTGAAGCAGTCTGGAGTCTTCAGTGGGCTAAGCTTTACTTGCAGAGAAAGTGTGAAGTAGGCATGAATTTTAGCTAGGACGTTAGTGGCGTTAACGTTTAAGTGAAAATGTGGGTTTGAGAACGTTAGTGACAATCACCTTTTTTACTAACGTTTCTAGCCCAAGATGGTTCACGTTAACTTCAACGTTAGTGGCACTAACGTGACCACTGACGTTGCCTCTTGATCCTTCGCGAACGTTATTGGGGTTTATCTTTTTCAATAACATTGCTCTTAGCCCCCTTTTCTCACGTTAGAGTCCACGTTAGTATAACTGATGAGCGGATAATTTATACGCTTTTTGGCATTGTTTTTAATATGTTTTTAGTAGAATCTAGTTACTTTTAGGGATATTTTCATTAGTTTTTATGTTAAATTCACATTTCTGGACTTCACTATGAGTTTGTGTGTTTTTCTGTGATTTCAGGTATTTTCTGGCTGAAATTGAGGGACTTGAGCAAAAATCAGATTCAGAGGTTGAAGAAGGACTGCTGATGCTGTTGGATTCTGACCTCCCTGCACTCAAAGTGGATTTTCTGGAGCTACAGAACTCCAAATGGCGCTCTTCCAATTGCGTTGGAAAGTAGACATTCAGGGCTTTCCAGAAATGTATAATAGTTCATACTTTGACCGAGTTTAGACGAGGTAAAAGGGCGTTGAACGCCAGTTCTATGCTGCTGTCTAGAGTTAAACGCCAGAAACATGTCACGAACCAGAGTTGAACGCCAGAAATACGTTACAACCTGGCGTTCAACTCCAAGAATGACCTCTGCACGTGTAACATTCAAGCTCAGCCCAAGCACACACCAAGTGGGCCCCGGAAGTGGATTTATGCATCAATTACTTCTGTAAACCCTAGTAGCTAGTTTATTATAAATAGGACTTTTTACTATTGTATTAGACATCTTTTGATCATTTTTAGATCTCTAGACCTCCATGGGAGGCTGGCCACTCGGCCATGCTTACCCTATATTCACAATTTTGTGCACGAAGTTTTTGGCGCCGTTGCCGGGGATTGTTCGAGTTTGGACAACTGACGGTTCATCTTGTTGCTCAGATTAGGTAATTTTCTTTTGTTTTTATTTTCAAAAATTTTTCAAAAATCTTTCAAAAATTTCTCTTTTGTTTTCAAAAAAAAAAATTTTAAATAAAAATGTTTTCAAAAATATATTTTTCTTCAGAATTTTTAAGAATGAATTCTAGTGTTTCATGAAGCAAGTTGAAGCCTGGCTGGCTGTAAAGCCATGTCTAATTCTTCTGGGTAGGGAATGTCAGGCGTGTCATGTCTGAGTTACATACTAAAGCTTGGCTGGCTATTAAGCCATGCCTGACCCTTTGATTGGAGCTTTAGACTAAAGAGCATAAGATTCCTGGAATTTATATTAAAAATTTTGGAATCCTTATTTTTCTTTTTCAAAATGATTTTCGAAAAAAAATTAAAAGAAAATACAAAAAAATCATAAAATCATAAAAATAAAAAATATTTTATGTTTCTTGTTTGAGTCTTGAGTCAAATTGTAAGTTTGGTGTCAATTGCATATTCATCTTACATTTTTCGAAAAAAATTCATGCATTCATAGTGTTCTTCATGATCTTCAAGTTGTTTTTGGTAAGTCTTCTTGTTTGATCTTGATGTTTTCATGTTTTGTGTCTTTTCTTGTTTTTCATGTGCATTCTTGCATTCATAGTGTCTATACATGAAAAATTTTTAAGTTTGGTGTCTTGCATGTTTTCTTTGGATTAAAAATTTTTCAAAAATATGTTCTTGATGTTCATCATGATCTTCAAAGTGTTCTTGGTGTTCATCTTGACATTCATAGCATTCTTGCATACATTCATTGTTTTGATCTAAAATTTCCATGCATTGAGCATTTTTAGTGTTTTTCTCTCTCATCATTAAAAATTCAAAAATCGAAAAAATATCTTCCCCTTTTTCTCTCTTAAAATTTCGAAAATTAGATTTGACTTTTTCAAAAATTTTTAAAATCTAGTTGTTTTTATGAGTCAAATCAAATTTTCAATTCAAAATTCTTATCTTTTTCAAAATCTTTTTCAAAAATCAAATCTTTTTCATTTTTCTTAGTTATTTTTGAAAATTTTAAAAATGTTTTTCAAAAATCTTTTTCTTATCTTTATCACATAATTTTCGAAAATAACATCATCAATTAATGTTTTGATTCAAAAATTTCAAGTTTGTTACTTGCTTGTTAAGAAAGATTCAAACTTTGAGTTCTAGAATCATATTTTGTGATTTCTTGTGAATCAAGTCATTAATTGTGATTTTAAAAATCAAATCTTTTTCAAAACTAATTTCAATCATATCTTTTCAAAAATATCTTCTTATCTTATCTTTTTCAAAAATTTGATTTCAAAATATCTTTTCTAACTTCCTATCTTCTTATCTTTTCAAAATTGATTTTCAAATTTGTTTCAACTAACTAACTAACTTTTTGTTTGTTTCTTATCTTTTTCAAAACTACCTAACTAACTCTCTCTCTCTCTAATTTTCGAAAATATCTCCCTCTTTTTCAAAATTTCTTTTTAATTGACTAATTATTTTTATTTTTTATTTTAATTTTCGAAAATTACTAACCTTTTTCAAAAACTATTTTCGAAAATCACTAACTCTTTTTCAAAAATCATTTTCGAAAACCCTCTTTCTCTCTCATCTCCTTCTATTTTATCTATTTATTTACTAACATCTCTTCCTCACTCACCAAAAAAAAAATCCGAACCCCTCTCTCTCTGTGTTCAAATTTTTTCTTCTTCTTTTCTTCTACTCACACAGGGACCTCTATACTGTGGTAAAAAGGATCCCTATTATTATTATTTTTCTATTCTCTCTTTTTCATATGAGCAGGAGCAAGGACAAGAATATTCTTGTTGAAACAGATCCAGAACCTGAAAGGACTTTGAAGAGGAAATTAAGAGAGGCTAAATTACAACAATCCAGCAAGCACCTTTCAGAAATTTTCGAACAGAAAGAGGAGATGGCAGCCGAAAATAATAATAATGCAAGGAGGATGCTTGGTGACTTTACTGCACCTAATTCCAATTTACATGGAAGAAGCATCTCCATCCCTACCATTGGAGCAAACAATTTTGAGCTGAAACCTCAGCTAGTTTCTCTGATGCAGCAAAACTGCAAGTTTCATGGACTTCCATCTGAAGATCCCTTTCAGTTCTTAACTGAATTCTTGCAGATCTGTGATACTGTTAAGACTAATGGAGTAGATCCTGAAGTCTACAGGCTCATGCTTTTTCCCTTTGCTGTAAGAGACAGAGCTAGAGTGTGGTTGGACTTTCAACCCAAAGATAGCCTGAACTCTTGGGATAAGCTGGTCACTGCTTTCTTAGCCAAGTTCTTTCCTCCTCAAAAGCTGAGCAATCTTAGAGTGGATGTTCAAACCTTCAGATAGAAAGAAGGTGAATCCCTCTATGAAGCTTGGGAGAGATACAAGCAACTGACCAAAAAGTGTCCTTCTGACATGCTTTCAGAATGGACCATCCTGGATATATTCTATGATGGTCTGTCTGAGTTATCTAAGATGTCATTGGACACTTCTGCAGGTGGATCCATTCACCTAAAGAAAACACCTGCAGAAGCTCAAGAACTCATTGACATGGTTGCTAATAACCAGTTTATGTACACTTCTGAGAGGAATCCTGTGAGTAATGGGACGCCTATGAAGAAGGGAGTTCTTGAAATTGATACTCTGAATGCCATATTGACTCAGAATAAAATACTGACTCAGCAAGTCAATATGATTTCCCAGAGACTGAATGGAATGCAAGCTGCATCCAACAGTACTCAAGAGGCGCCTTCTGATGAAGAGGCCTATGATCCTGAAAACCCTGCAATAGCAGAGGTAAATTACTTAGGTGAACCTTATGGAAACACCTATAACTCATCATGGAGAAATCATCCAAATTTCTCATGGAAGGATCAACAAAAGCCTCAACAAGGCTTTAATAATGGTGGAAGAAACAGGTTTAGCAATAGCAAGCCTTTTCCATCATCCACTCAGCAACAGACAGAGAACTCTGAACAAAATACCTCTAATTTAGCAAATTTAGTCTCTAATCTATCAAAGGCCACTGTGAGCTTCATGAATGAAACAAGGTCCTCCATTAGAAATTTGGAAGCACAAGTGGGCTAGCTGAGTAAAAGGATCACTGAAATCCCTCCTAGTACTCTCCCAAGCAATACAGAAAAAAATCCAAAAGGAGAGTGCAAGGCCATTGAATTAATCACCATGGCCGAACCTGTAAGGGAAAGAGAGGACGCGAATCCCAAGGAGAAAGACCTCCTGGGACGTCCAGTGATCAATAAGGAGTTTCCCTTTGAGGAACCAAAGGAATCTGAGGCTCATCTAGAGACCACAGAGATTTCATTAAACCTCCTTATGCCATTCATGAGCTCTGATGAGTATTCCTCTTCTGAAGAGAATGAGGATGTTACTGAAGAGTAAGTTACCAAGTACCTTGGTGCAATCATGAAGCTGAATGCCAAATTATTTGGTATTGAGACTTGGGAAGATGAACCTCCCTTGTTCACTAATGAACTGAGTGATCTGGATCAACTTACATTGCCTCAGAAGAAACAGGATCCTGGAAAGTTCATAATACCTTGTACCATAGGCAACATGATCTTTGATAAGGCTCTGTGTGACCTTGGTTCAGGGATAAACCTCATGCCCCTCTCTGTAATAGAAAAATTGGGAATCTATGGGGTGCAAGCTGCTAAAATCTCATTAGAGATGGCAGACAATTCAAGAAAACAAGATTATGGACAAGTAGAGGACGTGTTAGTAAAGGTTGAAGGCCTCTACATCCCTGCTGATTTCATAGTCCTGGATACTGGGAGGGATGAGGATGAATCCATCATCCTTGGAAGACCCTTCCTAGCCACAGTAAGAGCTGTGATTGATGTTGACAGAGGTGAACTAATCCTTCAAATGAATGGGGACTCCCTTGTGTTTACAACTCAAGGTTATCCTTCTGTAAACATGGAGAGGAAGCATAAAAAGCTTCTCTCAAAACAGAGTCAACCAGAGCCCCCACAGTCAAACTCTAAGTTTGGTGTTGAACTCCCATATCCAAACTCTAAGTTTGGTGTTGGAAAGTCTCAACAATGCTCTGAACATCTGTGAGGCTCCATGAGAGCCCACTGTCAAGCTATTGACATTAAAGAAGCACTTGTTGGGAGGCAACCCAATTTTTATTTATCTAATTTTTATTTTCATTGTTTTTCATGTTTTATTAGGTTCATGATCATGTGGAGTGGTGCACGAATTGTAAATCACACTTTTTACAACTCGTACCACTAACCAGCAAGTGCACTGGGTCGTCCAAGTAATACCTTATGTGAGTAAGGGTCGATCCCACGGAGATTGTTGGCTTGATGCAATCTATGGTTATCTTGTAACTCTTAGTCAGGAAGACAATAAAATAATTCACTTATCAAATATGATTGCAAGGAATAAAAGGGCAGAACACAAATTATACTTGTATGCAATGATGGAGAATAGGTTGGAGTTTTGGAGATGCTTTGTCTTCTGAAATTCTGCTTTCTTCTGTTTTCTGATTCATGCACGCACGTCCTTCTATGGCAAGCTGTGTGTTGGTGGATCACCGTTGTCAATGGCTACCATCCATCCTTCCAGTGAAAAGGGTCCAGATGCGCTGTCACCGCACGGCTAATCATCTGCAGGTTCTCAATCGTACCGGAATAGGATTTACTATCCTTTTGTGTCTGTCACTACGCCCAGCACTCATGAGTTTGAAGCTCGTCACAGTCATTCAATCACTGAATCCTACTCGGAATACCATAGACAAGGTTTAGACTTTCCGGATTCTCTTGAATACTGCCATCAATCTAGCTTATACCACGAAGATTCTGATTAAGAGATCTAAGAGATATTCATTCATTCTACAATGGAACGTAAGTAGTTGTCAGGCACGCGTTCGTGGAGGAATGATGATGATTGTCACGTTCATCACATTCATATTGAAGTGCGAATGGATACCTTAGATAGGAACACGCATGTTTGAATAGAAAACAGAAATACTTGCATTAATTCATCGAGACGCAGCAGAGCTCTGATGACAAGTCATCTTAGCCTAGTTTCACTAGTCTTTTTCTTTAGTTTTCAATTGAATTATGCACTTTCTTGAGCCATAAGCAAGCCAATTGGGTAGATTTTCATGCTTCCTTTGATTTAATCAACCATGTATGAATTCATGCTATTTCATGAGATTTTATGCTATAATTGTCACATATTATGAAAGAATGAATATCTCATGATTTTGAGCATAGCTTTGATGTGTTTGGTTGATTAATGATAGGTGAAGAAAGCTTGGAGAAAGGTTGAAGCAAGAAGGAATGGCTAGGAGGAAGAGAGGACAAAAAGTTTGAGCAAAAGTTTGCCTTAAACTTTAGCTCAAACTTTTGGATTAATTGAAAATGAACCAGGAAGCAAAAAGTTGGAGCAAAAGTTAGCCTCAAACTTTTTGGCTAACTTTTGGGCAAAAAGCTGGAGCAAAAGTTAGCCTCAAACTTTTTGGCTAACTTTTGGCATCACAAAACACACCCTGGAGAGCAAAAGTTTGCGCCAACGTTAGCCTCTAACTTTTTGGCTAACGTTGGCACATGAAAAACACTCCCTGGATGAGCAAAAGTTTGCGCCAACGTTAGCCCCTAACTTTTTGGCTAACGTTGGCGCCATGAGTATGCAAGGGGAGGCCAACGTTGGAGCAAAAGTTAGACCCCTAACTTTTGCCCCAACGTTGGTATCAGCAAAGAAGGGTGGCTGATGTGAAAAGTTGGAGTAAAAGTTAGCCTCCAACTTTTACTCCAACTTTTACTCAAGCTTTCATGATTCCAACCCGATTCAATTCGGTTCTTCTCCAAACTCCAAGAGCAATCAACCAAGGCCTCTATTAACCCAATTCCATCAAGAGCAAAGGCCCAATTGAAGGCTTGAAGACCATTTGAAGAGAGTGTATAAATAGCATAGGATTTAAGTTTTTAAGGGAGCTTTTCCTTTGAGTTTTCAGAGAGAGTTTTCGGAGAGTTTTGGTGTTGAGTGAATTTTAAATTTCTAAGTCTTGGGGAAGGAGAATTGAATTCCCTTCCTCTTAGTTTTCTTGCTTTCAATTTCAATTACAATTGTCTTGGATCTTGGGTGGAGAATTGAAGAACTTCTGTTTCAATCTCACCTTGGGATCTTGTTTAATTTTCTGCTTAATTGAATTTCAGTTTCGGTTAACTGCTTTTCATCTACTTTCTTGCAATCTACATTTCCTTTGCAATTGTTCTTGTTGGATCTAGGAAGGCATTGAGATCTAGACTTGGTTTTCTAGTCTCTT
The DNA here is from genome assembly GCF_059453495.1 of Arachis ipaensis. Classification (NCBI taxonomy): domain Eukaryota; kingdom Viridiplantae; phylum Streptophyta; class Magnoliopsida; order Fabales; family Fabaceae; genus Arachis; species Arachis ipaensis. The sequence continues at coordinate 35,993,051 of NC_142444.1, read as the reverse complement.
GGGTCCTGAGATCCGGATTTCCCATTTCCCATTCCCTGTTTACTGTTTTCATGCTCATTTACATTTCTGTTTTAAGATCCGGTTCGATTCAAGACATCCTTTACTTCTCTGCTTGTTGCAATTTTACTTTTCCTTGTTTAATTTCTGCAAATCCAATTCCCAATTCCCTTTACAATTCAAGCCATTTACATTTCTTGCACTTTAAGATTCTGCAATTTATATTTCTTGCGTTCTAAGTTTCTGCCATTTAATTTCTTGTTCTTTAAGATTCAGCACTTTAAATTTCAGTTCTCTTTAATTTCATGCCAATTACCCATTCCCTTTACTTTCTATGCAATTTAAATTCTGCAAATCACAAATCTCTCAACCAAATCTTGATTCACTTGACTAAATCAACCACTAAACTAAAATTGCTCAATCCTTCAATCCCTGTGGGATCGACCTCACTCCCGTGAGTTATTATTACTTGATGCGACCCGGTGCACTTGCCGGTTAGATTTGGGTGTTTTGGAGAAATTTGTTTCTCCACAGAAATATCCCATCAAGCTCCTCACCCCCAACAATGGAGTTTAGAGACTCATGCCATCAAAAGGTACAAAGTTCAGATCTAAAATGTCATGAGGTTCGAAATAAACCTCTAAAAGTTGTTTTAAATACTAAACTAGTAACCTAGGTTTACAGAAAATGAACAAACTATGATAGATGGTGCAGAAATCCACTTCTGGGGCCCACTTGGTGTGTCCTGGGGCTGAGACCTAAGCTAATCACGTGCATAGGGCTGTTTTGGGCGTTCAACGCCAGCTTTGGATCCTTTTCTGGCGTTGAACTCCACTTTGTAACTTGTTTCTGGCACTGGACGCTAGACTGCAGCATGGAACTGGCGTTGAACGCCAGTTTACGTCATCTATCCTTGAGTAAAGTATGGACTATTATATATTGCTAGAAAGCCCTGGATGTCTACTTTCCAACGCAATTAGAAGCGCGCCATTTGGAGTCTTGTAGCTCCAGAAAATCCATTTTGAGTGCAGGGAGGTCAGAATCCAACAGCATCAGCAGTCCTTTTTCAGCCTGAATCAGATTTTTGCTCAGCTCCCTCAATTTCAGCCAGAAAATACCTGAAATCACAGAAAAACACACAAACTCATAGTAAAGTCCAGAAATATGAATTTTGCCTAGAAACTAATGAAAATAAACTAAAAACTAACTAAAACACACTAGAAACTATATGAAATTAACCCCAAAAAGCGTATAAAATATCCGCTCATCACAACACCAAACTTAAACTGTTGCTTGTCCTCAAGTAACTAGATAAATAAAATAGAATACAAATAATTTAAGAAGCAATAATATCTCAGAGTTTTTGAGTGAAGCTCAGATTCTAATTAGATGAGCGGGACTAATAGCTTTTTGCTTCTGAACAGTTTTGGCATCTCACTTTATCCATTGAAGCTCAGAGTGATTGGCATCTATAGGAACTCAGAATTCAGATAGTGATATTGATTCTCCTAGTTTAGTATGTTGATTCTTGAACACAGCTACTTTATGAGTCTTGGCCGTGGCCCTAAGCACTTTGTTTTCCAGTATTACCGCCGGATACATAAATGCCACAGACACATAATTGGGTGAACCTTTTCAGATTGTGACTCAGCTTTGCTAAAGTCCCCAATTAGAGGTGTCAGGGTTCTTAAGCACACTCTTCTTTTTGCTTTGGACCTTGACTTTAACCGCTCAGTCTCAAGTTTTCACTTGACACCTTCACGCCACAAGCACATGGTTAGGGACAGCTTGGTTTAGCCGCTTAGGCCGGGATTTTATTCCTTTAGGCCCTCCTATCCACTGATGCTCAAAGCCTTGGGATCCTTTTTATTTACCCTTGCCTTTTGATTTTAAGGGTTATTGGCTTTTTGCTCTTGCCTCTTGGTTTTAAGAGCTTTTGGCTTTTTCTGCTTGCTTTTTCTTTTTTTTTCTTTTTTTTTTCGCTTCCTTTTTCTTTCTATTTTTTTTTCTGCAAGCTTTGTTCTTTTCTGCTTTTTCTTGCTTCAAGAATCATTCTTATGATTTTTCAGATTATCAATAACATGTCTCATGTTCATCATTCTTTCAAGAGCCAACATATTTAACAGTCTTAAACATCAAATTCAAAAGACATATGCACTGTTCAAGCATTCATTCAGAAGACAGAGAGCATTGCCACCACATATAAATAATTAGAATTTATCTTATTAAAAACTCAAAAAAAATATTCCCTCTTATTCTAAAGAAATTCTTCTATTTTATTCATGTTTAATGATGATGATAAAATTAAATTATAGCTTAATTTGGGATAAAATCAAAAAAATATAGATACTAATTACCACTATATGACTCCTAAGGTAAAACTAAAATAAAAACAGTTATCACAGAGTTAAGGCTAAGATTGGAATTTAACAACCTTTGTTCTGGAAAGTGGATGTTCCTCTGATCTGTGGGGTGCTTGGTCCTTCAAGAGATAATTTCTGGCGCTTCAATTCCCTTAAATCACGCCCTTGCTCCTCCTGTTCTTTAAGCAAATAGCAAAGAATGCTACTTTGTTCCTTCTGTTCTTTCTGTATTTGTTCCATAGCTTCTTGCATCTTGGTAATAGATGTTTCAAGATACTCCCAATATTCAGATTGAGGAATTTCTGGGAGAATTTCCTGTGTTCTCTTCTTGATGGGGTCATCCTGTGATTGTTGTTTTTCCATTGATGCTTTGGTGATTAGCCGCTCAACTGAGATATACTCAGTTATCCCCATCCTTACTCCAGCGTCCTTGCAGAGCATAGAAATCAAGCTTGGATAAGCCAACCTGGTATCTTTGGAATTTTTGTTTGCAATTTTGTAGAATTCAGTTGAAATCAGTTGATGAACTTCCACTTCTTTTCCCATCATGATGCAATGGATCATCACAGCTCTTCTAATAGTGACTTCAGAACGGTTGCTAGTGGGCAGCAGAGAATGCCCAATGAAGTCCAGCCATCCTCTGGCGACTGGTTTGAGATCTTCTCTTTTGAGTTGATTTGGGACACCCTTCGTGCTGGTGGTCCACCTGGCTCCAAGGATACATATATCCTCTAGAATCTTATCCAGGCCCTTGTCTGTTCTCATCATTCTCCTATTGAAGGAGTCTGGATCATCTTTCAGCTGAGGTAGCTTTAAGATCTCCCTGATCTTGTCAGGGTGGGTATGAACAATCTTTCCTCTGACCAAGGTCCGATAGTCATAGATAGTAGATCCAGATAGTCTTTGCCTGTCTGTATGCCACATATTAGCATAGAACTCCTGGACCATATTCCTTCCCACTTTCGTTTCAGGATTGGCTAGGATCTCCTAGTTCCTGATTCGGATTTGCTCCTGGATCTCCGAATATTCGTCTTCTTTCAGATCGAATCTAACTTCTGGGATCACTGATCTTAGACCCATTATTTTGTAATAATGGTCTGAATGTTCTTTAGTTAAGAACTTTCCTTGATTCCAAAGTGGTTTTGGAACAATCTCTTTCTTGCCTCTTGGAGTGGGTTGTTTTCTTTAGGAGCCATGATCTTAGTGATCACGGATAGGCACACCAAACTTAGAGGTTTGCTTGTCCTCAAGCAAAAAGAAAAGAAAGGAGAGGGAGAGAAGGAGAGCTAGGTGCAATTGTGGATGGGAGGGGAGGGAGGCCGAACCCATATTTAAAGGGAGGGGGTGGGTTATTTCGAAAATACAAAGAAAGATAAGATAGAAGATATGATTTAAGATTAAAAAGATATGAAAGATATTTGAAAAATATAGATTTGGATTTTTGAAAAAGATAGTATGGAAATTTGAAAAAGATATTGATTAGTTGAAAAGATTTTTGAATGAAAAGAGATAGATTTGTTTTGAAAATTTTGAAAAAGAGTTGAATTGGATAAAAAAAAGGATTTGTGCTTATGAATTAAGATATATTTGATATTTTTAAAATAGGGTTTTTAGAAATTAGGGATTTTAGAAATCAGGGTTCTTAACATGTTTATGCAAGAAATCATGAATTGAAACATGAAAATTAAATTTAGAATGAAAAATATGAAGTAAAAACGAATTCACCTCCTCCCCACCATCCTGGCATTTGAACGCCCAAATGCTGCCTCTCCTGGGCGTTCAACGCCCAGCTGTTGCTTCTTTCTGGCATTGAACGCCAGGAACTCCTTTGTCACTGGGCATTTTTCTGAACGCCCAGGACGCTGTAAATCTGGCGTTAAACGCCCAGAAGGAGCTTCTTTCTGGCGTTTAACGCCCAGATGGCTATCCTTACTGGCGTTCAACGCCCAGTGGATGCTTCTTTTGGGCGTTGAACGCCCAAAACAGATTTTTACTGGCATTTTCTTGCCAGTGAGCTCTTTTTTTCTGTTTTGTGTGCAGAATCCTTCTGTAACCCTGTGAACTTATATAATTGACTCTTTACCTTAGCATCAGTGAACTTTATATAAACAAATAAAATCAAGAATAGGGCAAAATGCTTAGAGGAAGTGATGCCCCATGGCTGGGTTGCCTCCCAACAAGCGCTTCTTTATTGTCTTTAGCTGGACCTTGCTGAGCTTTTAATCTAGCTTCAGCCTTGAGCACTCTTGCTCAACATTGCCTTCAAGATAGTGCTTGATTCTCTGTCCATTAACAATGAACTTCTTGTCAGAATCAATATCTTGAAGCTCCACATAACCATATGGTGATACACTTGTAATCACATATGGTCCCCTCCACCGGGACTTCAGTTTCCCGGGGAATAGCCTGAGCCTAGAGTTAAACAACAAAACCTTTTGTCCTGGTTCAAAGATTCTAGATGACAACTTTCTGTCATGCCACTTTTTTTATTTTTCTTTATAAAGCTTGGCATTTTCGAAAGCAGTGAATCTGAATTCCTCTTGCTCATTTAGCTGAAGCAATCTTTTTTTTCCAGCTAATTTGGCATCAAAGTTTAGGAATCTGGTTGCCCAGTAGGCTTTATGTTCCAGTTCCACGGGCAGGTGGCATGCCTTACCATACACAAGTTGGTATGGAGAGGTCCCTATAGGAGTCTTGAATGCTGTTCTGTAAGCCCACAGAGCATCATCCAAGCTTCGTGCCCAATCCTTTCTACGGGTACTTACAGTCCGTTCCAGGATTCTTTTTAGTTCTCTGTTAGAGACTTCAGCTTGCCCATTTGTCTGTGGATGATATGGAGTTGTCACCTTGTGGCGAATCCCATACCGGACCATGGCAGAGTCAAGCTGTTTGTTGCAGAAGTGAGTGCCCCCATCACTGATTAGTACCCTGGGAACACCAAACTTGCTGAATATATGTTTCTGGAGGAACTTCAGCACTGTTTTAGTATCATTGGTGGGTGTGGCAATGGCCTCAACCCATTTTGATACATAGTCAACTGCCACCAGAATATAAGTGTTTGAGTATGATGGTGGGAAAGGTCCCATGAAATCAATACCCCATACATCAAACAACTCAATCTCCAAGATTCCTTGTTGAGGCATGGCGTAACTATGAAGCAAATTACCAGCTCTCTGGCAACTGTCACAGTTACGTACAAACTCTCGGGAATCTCTGTAGAGTGTAGGCCAGTAGAAGCCACATTGGAGGACCTTGGTGGCTGTTCGCTTGATGAGTATTTTGGTGAAAAATAAATTTCTCCCAAAACACACGAATCTAACCGGCAAGTGCACCGGGTCGCATCAAGTAATAAAACTCACGGGAGTGAGGTCGATCCCACAGGGATTGATGGATCAAGCAATTTTAGTGGGTGATTAGTTTAGTCAAGCTAACATTCAGTGAATTGTGTGAAATGTAGCCAACAGAAAGTAAATTGCAATGAATCTTAAAGATGCAGAAAGTAAAATTGCAAGTAAGTTAAAGAACAAGAAAGTAAAATAGCTGAAACTTAAATTGCAAGAAAAGTAAATTGCATGAAAAGTAAAGGGGTGGGGTGTTGGAAATTAAAAAGAGCAATAGATCACGCAACTGGAAATTTAAATTGTAGGAAGAATAAAGGAAATTGGATGCTGGGAATCAAAACAGAATTGAAATTTTGAAGTGCAGTGAATTAAAAGCAGCAAGAAAAACAAAGAGAAATCTCAGAGGGAGAATGAAACAGAACACTTTCAATTCTCCACCCAAGATTCAAAATAAAGAAAATTAAAGAGAGAGCTCTCAAATTCTAGTGCTCCCTAGTGGAGCCAGCCTCCTCACAACTATGAAAATGATGCCTTATATAGGCTTTACAAAATGGAAATGAAAATGAAATTAAAAACAAATTACAATTAAATGAAATTCCTATTTTATCTATTTCTTGTGCCTTTGAGTGATGATCATTTGGGCCCTTGCTCTTGATGGAATTGGGTTGATAAAGGCCTTGGTTGATTGCTCTTGGAGTTTGAAGAGGAACCGAATTGAACCGGGTTGAGTTTGCAAAAGTTGGACCAAAAGTTGGAGCTAAAGTTAGGGGTCTAACTTTGGCTCCAACTTTTCATAGCAGCCCACAAAACTTGCTGGTATGAACGTTGGTGCCAACGTTAGGGGTCTAACTTTGACCCTAACGTTGGCCTCCCTTATGCACATTTATGGCGCCAACTTTGTCCTCTTGTCATGTTGCCAATTTTATGCCCAATATAGACTATCATATATAGTTGGAAAGCTCTGAATGTCAGCTTTCTAACCCACTTGGAATCACTTCAATTGGACATCTACAACTCAAGTTATGATCATTTGAAGAGGGCATGGTCGCTGGCTTTGGTGTGCAGCGTTTGAGGTAACGTTTGCCTCAAACGTTGGCGAAAACGCCAGTTCTGGAGGCTCAAACGTATTGTCCACCCCATACTATTATATATTGTTGGAAAGCCCTGGATGTCTAATTTCCAATGCCGTTGGGAGCACATCAATTGGAGCTCTACAGCTCGAGTTATACTCCATCGAAGGTGCAGAGGTCAAGTGGCCTCACTGCATGTTGCCACCATGTTCATTTATGCACATTGCGGGGTAGTTTTCTCCCTCAATTTTAGTGTCCATCATGCAGTGCCATATATGCTTGGAAAGCTCTTGATTCCTAATTTCCAATGCTTCTTGAATCACCTCATTTGGAGCTCTGTAGCTCAAGTTATTCTTGTTGGAAGTATACCCCTTCAAGCTGTTGTGGTGTGTGGCGCCAACGTTAGCCTCAAAGTTAGGGGGCTAACGTTGGCGCAAACTTTTGCTTCTCTTCCTTGAATTTTCATGTGCCAATGTTAGCCTCCAAGTTAGGGGTCTAACGTTGGCGCAAACGTTGGTGCCCAGGGGAGAAATTCATGTGCCAACGTTAGCCTCAAAGTTAGGGGGCTAACGTTGGCACAAACTTATGGTGCCCAGGGGAGAAATTCATGTGCCAACGTTAGCCTCCAAGTTAGGGGTCTAACTTTGAGGCTAACTTTTCACCCAAAAGATTTTGCTTCCTGGTTCAACTTATTCCATTGTCCTCTCTTTACTCCTAGCCATTCCTTCTTGCTTCACCCTTTCTCCAAGCCTACTTCACCTATCATTAATCAACCAAACACATCAAAGCTATGCTCAAAATCATGAGATATTCATTCTTTCATAATATGTGACAATTTTAGCATAAAACCTCATGAAATAGCATGAATTCATACATGGTTGATTAAATCAAAGGAGGCATGAAAATCTACCCACTTGGCTTGCTTATGGCTCAAGAAAGTGCATAAAACCTATTGAAAACAAAGGAAAAAGGCATAGAAAAACATGACATGATGACATGTCATCACAACACCAAACTTAAACCTTGCTTGTCCCCAAGCAAGAAAAGAATCATGCAATAAAGATTGACAATCCAAGGTAAGAAGAATATCAACTCAATGTTCATGGTAAGCTAGTTTTCTAAGCATGCTACAATCACAAAAGAAATGTAAATGATTGATGCTTCCATCTAGCTCAATTTATGAAATCTTTCTTTTATATTTCTTCCTTGAAACAAGCTTTTGATTTTTTTTATTTAGCTTCTCCTTTTGGGTGCTTTGCCCCATGAGTTGATAACAAAGCTACGACTTCTAAATGCTTTGTTTTCAAGTATTACCACTTGATACATAAGCACCACAAGCATTTGATTAGAGGACTTCATTAAGCTCATTTTTCTTTTCTTTTCTTAACTCTCTAATCATTGATGCTCAGAGCCTTGAGCTTTGAGGGAGTGCTTTTGCACTTTGAGCCTAGCCTTGACTTCTAAGTGTTTTGTTTTCAAGCATTTGGCTTGATACATAAACACCACAAGCACTTAACAAATAAATTGCCATTGGTACTCAGAGCCTTCAGCTTTCTCACTCTTTCCCTTTTTCTTTTCTTGCTTTATTTTTGCATTTGCTTCTTCAAGGTTTTCATGATTTTCAAAAGATTTCACAAAATGTCCTAGATGAAAACTTCAATTAAATAAAATCTAATGCAATTAAGCAACAATCAAACATACTAGCTTACCAATACTTTTATGCACATGCTAAAATCTTCTTTAATGCCTTGTTTGTTTATGATCATGATACTTTGTTGCTTTTGAATTCACAAAACTCAAGTTGGTAATCATAATGACACAGCACCATGTTGCAATTTAGAAATCAAACTATGCCTTTTCATACACACATGCATACAGAGAAGGTACAAACAATCATGCAGTTTATGGTGCTTGAAACAAATGAGAGGAAAAGGAACTTTACAACCTTGTAGTTCATCTTCTCTATTGTTGTCATTTTCCTCCCATTCTCTTCCTTCCCATACCAAACTCAGAATGCTTGCTCATCCTCAAGCAACTATTAGAACCGTGGCTATAGGGCTAAGATGGATCATGAATGTCTTACACAAGGAATGTTAGTAGTACATGTGTTTCAAGCAAGCAAAATTAAAGATAATAATCAAGGCACAAGAGACAGAGACATTGTGATTGCATACTTAAGAAGGTGAGCATAATACTTTGCATAGAAGATAAGTGGTACACCAAACTTAGTGTGACACTTTCACTTGGAATTAATGCAAGTATCTTGTAAGAATTGGAACTAAATTTTGTTGCATAGCAACACCAAACTTAGAATGCAACCATATGTCAATTTATTTGAACTAAAACTAAACAAAAGAAACTGTTATATGTTAAATACAATCACCAAATGAAGAGTCTGTTATGAATAAGGATGTCTTGGTGATGTCTTAACAAAAACAGTTAATGAAGGAAAGCATTAAAAACAAGTAAATAAATGAAACAAAGAGAAAACAAAAATTATCCAACTAAGAAGAAAAATAACACTGTAAAAGGCAATATGATTATACAGACAAGTGATGTTGCTGGATTGATTTGCATAGAAAAATAGGTGGCACACCAAACTTAGAATCTTGGTGTGTCACTTTCATGTAAAATTGATGCAATCATCCATGAAGATGGAAAACAGTTTGTTGCAGGGCAACACCAAACTTATAATGTGATCATATGCCAATTTATTGAAATTTAAACAAAGCAAGGAGAAGAAATGTACCTACTGTCTACCTGTTCTTTACTTTCTTCCTCTTCTTCCAATTTGTTAAGAGAAATGACTTCAAAGGAGGAGAAGTTTCAGCTACTGTCCCTTGCCTTGGCTTTTCCTCAGCAAGCTTCCTTTTGCAAATGGCTTGATTGATCTTGCTTACTGGATTAGGGACAGGATTGGTGCTTTTGTTAGTTGCCTTCACTTCTTTGAATCCAAATCTTGGTTGCTGTGTGATTATTGGAGTTTTGCATTCATCCAGAGCCTTTTGTATTTGTGGTTCTATGAACTCCTCCTTTATGTACTTCTCTGCCTCACTTGAGTTTGGAATGACTTCTTCACTTTCTTGCTCCTCCACTTCCTCTTTTACACCCAACATTTGTTTTAATAGCTCTATCATGGGGGAGGTTTGTGAAAGTTGTGAGTCTTCATGTTCTCTTGTCATCTCAAGTGCAGTTTCAGGTTCAACCACCTCATTCTTCATTGAAAGTTCACTTGATGCAGTGGCCTCCTTATCTTGCTCTTCCACTTTATCCTTCACATCCATCAATTGGTCTTCATTTTCCTTGCTTAGTAGTTCTCAGCGTTTATCTGTGTCCTCCAATTGCTTATCTGTCTCCTGAGAAAGGATTTCTAGTTCCCTCCGGGATTGTTGATATTCCTCCGCCATTCTGTTGAACCTAGACTCAAATTCTGAAACCCATGAGTGGTTCATGGAAGTTTGTGTGGGTGGTGAGTTTTGAAAGGGGCTTTCGGTTGAAGTATGGTCAAGTGATGATATCTCTGGATGAATATCATATGGAGCACTAGAATTCCCTTCCCAGCCACCATTAGAATCATGACTTGCATTATTTTGTGGTGGAGAGAAATATCCCATATGATTTTCTTTCTCATCTTGTGGTTCTGAAGCATAGCTCCATGAATTGGAGTGCCCAGAATTTGAAGTTTCTTGGTGATATCCCCAGCCATCATTAGAGATTGGTGATGGTGGGTGATATCCCATAGAATTTGTTTGATCATAAGATGAGTTGAACTCCATTTGAGTTTTGTAAAACACACAACCAAGGAAAATTGAAATTACTCATATCAGAGATGAGAATTTCTTAGTGAGGCAAAAACTCAAACACCTTGGTTTCACTTTGAAACAGAAAACAAAAATAAAGAAAATGCTTGATCTAGACTTCTCACCCACATAATCATTGTTGATCTAATCAATCCCCGGCAACGGCGCCAAAAACTTGATGAGATATTTTGGTGAAAAATAAATTTCTCCCAAAACACACGAATCTAACCGGCAAGTGCACCGGGTCGCATCAAGTAATAAAACTCACGGGAGTGAGGTCGATCCCACAGGGATTGATGGATCAAGCAATTTTAGTGGGTGATTAGTTTAGTCAAGCTGACATTCAGTGAATTGTGTGAAATGTAGCCAACAGAAAGTAAATTGCAATGAATCTTAAAGATGCAGAAAGTAAAATTGCAAGTAAGTTAAAGAACAAGAAAGTAAAATAGCTGAAACTTAAATTGCAAGAAAAGTAAATTGCATGAAAAGTAAAGGGGCTGGGGTGTTGGAAATTAAAAAGAGCAATAGATCACGCAACTGGAAATTTAAATTGCAGGAAGAATAAAGGAAATTGGATGCTGGGAATCAAAACAGAATTGAAATTTTGAAGTGCAGTGAATTAAAAGCAGCAAGAAAAACAAAGAGAAATCTCAGAGGGAGAATGAAACAGAACACTTTCAATTCTCCACCCAAGATTCAAAATAAAGAAAATTAAAGAGAGAGCTCTCAAATTCTAGTGCTCCCTAGTGGAGCCAGCCTCCTCACAACTATGAAAATGATGCCTTATATAGGCTTTACAAAATGGAAATGAAAATGAAATTAAAAACAAATTACAATTAAATGAAATTCCTATTTTATCTATTTCTTGTGCCTTTGAGTGATGATCATTTGGGCCCTTGCTCTTGATGGAATTGGGTTGATAAAGGCCTTGGTTGATTGCTCTTGGAGTTTGAAGAGGAACCGAATTGAACCGGGTTGAGTTTGCAAAAGTTGGACCAAAAGTTGGAGCTAAAGTTAGGGGTCTAACTTTGGCTCCAACTTTTCATAGCAGCCCACAAAACTTGCTGGTATGAACGTTGGTGCCAACGTTAGGGGTCTAACTTTGACCCTAACGTTGGCCTCCCTTATGCACATTTATGGCGCCAACTTTGTCCTCTTGTCATGTTGCCAATTTTATGCCCAATATAGACTATCATATATAGTTGGAAAGCTCTGAATGTCAGCTTTCTAACCCACTTGGAATCACTTCAATTGGACATCTACAACTCAAGTTATGATCATTTGAAGAGGGCATGGTCGCTGGCTTTGGTGTGCAGCGTTTGAGGTAACGTTTGCCTCAAACGTTGGCGAAAACGCCAGTTCTGGAGGCTCAAACGTATTGTCCACCCCATACTATTATATATTGTTGGAAAGCCCTGGATGTCTAATTTCCAATGCCGTTGGGAGCACATCAATTGGAGCTCTACAGCTCGAGTTATACTCCATCGAAGGTGCAGAGGTCAAGTGGCCTCACTGCATGTTGCCACCATGTTCATTTATGCACATTGCGGGGCAGTTTTCTCCCTTAATTTTAGTGTCCATCATGCAGTGCCATATATGCTTGGAAAGCTCTTGATTCCTACTTTCCAATGCTTCTTGAATCACCTCATTTGGAGCTCTGTAGCTCAAGTTATTCTTGTTGGAAGTATACCCCTTCAAGCTGTTGTGGTGTGTGGCGCCAACGTTAGCCTCAAAGTTAGGGGGCTAACGTTGGCGCAAACTTTTGCTCCTCTTCCTTGAATTTTCATGTGCCAACGTTAGCCTCCAAGTTAGAGGCCTAACGTTGGCGCAAACGTTGGTGCCCAGGGGAGAAATTCATGTGCCAACGTTAGCCTCAAAGTTAGGGGGCTAACGTTGGCGCAAACTTTTGGTGCCCAGGGGAGAAATTCATGTGCCAACGTTAGCCTCCAAGTTAGGGGTCTAACTTTGAGGCTAACTTTTCACCCAAAAGATTTTGCTTCCTGGTTCAACTTATTCCATTGTCCTCTCTTTACTCCTAGCCATTCCTTCTTGCTTCACCCTTTCTCCAAGCCTTCTTCACCTATCATTAATCAACCAAACACATCAAAGCTATGCTCAAAATCATGAGATATTCATTCTTTCATAATATGTGACAATTTTAGCATAAAACCTCATGAAATAGCATGAATTCATACATGGTTGATTAAATCAAAGGAGGCATGAAAATCTACCCACTTGGCTTGCTTATGGCTCAAGAAAGTGCATAAAACCTATTGAAAACAAAGGAAAAAGGCATAGAAAAACATGACATGATGACATGTCATCATCGCTCACCTCCGAAATGTCCTCCATATTGTGACCCATGGCAATGCCATAAGATCCTTTGTGCTTCTTCTTTAGGCACACACCTATGGATTATGCCATCTGCACATCTCTTAAAGAGATAGGGTTCATCCCATAAGTAGTACTTTGCATCAGTAATTAATTTTTTCTTTTGTTGCCTGCTGTACTCCTTGGGAATGAACCTTGCAGCTTTGTAGTTTGCAATGTCTGCAAACCATGGTGTTTCCTAAATGGCAAACAAATGCTCATCCGGAAAGGTCTCAGAGATTTCAAGAGAGGGGAATGACGTCCCTTCTATTGGCTCTATCCGGGACAGATGATCAGCCACTAGGTTCTCTGTCCCTTTTCTGTCTCTTATTTCTATATCAAACTCTTACAGAAGCAACACCCATCTTATGAGCCTGGGTTTTAAATCCTGTTTTGTGAGTAGATATTTAAGAACAGCATGGTCAGTATACACAATCACCTTTGATCCTACCAAGTATGATCTAAACTTGTCAATGGCATAAACCACTGCAAGCAATTCTTTTTCTGTGGTTGTGTAATTTTTCTGGGCATCATTTAAAATGCGGCTGGCATAATAAATAACATGCAGAAGCTTGTCATGCCTCTGCCCCAGTACTGCACCAATGGCGTGATCGCTGGCATCACACATTAGCTCAAATGGTAATGTCCAGTCTGGTGCAGAAATAACTGGTGCTGTGACCAGCTTAGCTTTCAGCGTTTCAAACGCCTGCAGACACTCTGTGTCAAACACAAATGGTGTGTCAACAGCCAGCAAATTACTCAGAGGTTTTGCGATTTTTGAAAAATCCTTTATAAACCTCCTATAGAATCCTGCATGCCCTAGAAAGCTTCTGATTGCCTTAACATTGGCAGGTGGTGGTAATTTTTCAATTACCTCTATTTTTGCTTGATCCACCTCTATTCCCTTGTTTGAAATTTTATACCCAAGGACAATCCCTTCAGTCACCATGAAGTGACATTTTTCCCAGTTTAAAACCAGGTTGGTCTCTTGGCATCTTTTCAGAACTAGTTTCAGGTGATCAAGACAGGAGCTGAATGAGTCTCCATATATTGAGAAGTCATCCATGAAGACTTCCAGAAATTTTTCTACCATATCAGAGAAAATAGAGAGCATGCATCTCTGGAAGGTTGCAGGCGCATTACATAGCCCAAATGGCATCCTTCTATAAGCAAACACTCCAGATGGACATGTGAATGCTGTTTTCTCTTGATCCTGGGGATCTACTGCAATCTGGTTATAGCCGGAATAGCCATCCAAAAAGCAGTAATAATCATGACCTGCCAGTCTTTCCAGCATCTGGTCTATGAATGGTAAAGGAAAATGATCCTTTCTGGTAGCTGTATTGAGCCTTCTGTAGTGAATACACATGCGCCACCCTGTAACTGTTCTTGTAGGAACCAGTTCATTCTTTTCATTATGAACCACTGTCATGCCTCCTTTTTTGGGGACAACTTGAACAGGGCTCACCCAGGGGCTATCAGAAATAGGATAAATAATCCCAGCCTCCAGTAATTTGGTGACCTCTTTCTGCACCACTTCCTTCATGGCTGGATTTAGCCGCCTCTGTGGTTGAACCACTGGTTTAGCATTATCCTCCAATAAGATTTTGTGCATGCATCTAGCTGGGCTTATGCCCTTAAGGTCACCTATGGACCACCCAAGAGCTGTCTTGTGTGTCCTTAGCACTTGAATAAGTGCTTCCTCTTTCTGTGGATTTAAAGCAGAGCTTATGAGTCACCTTCTCCCAGAAATGCATATTTCAGGGATGGTGGTAATGGTTTGAGCTCGGGTTTAGGAGGTTTTTCCTCTTTCAGAGGAAATTTCAGAGGCTCTTTCATTTCCTCTGAATCCTCCAAATCAGGCTGAGCATCTTTGAAGATGTCTTCCAACTCTAATTCGAGACTCACAGCCATGTTGATCTCTTCCACCAAAGAGTCAATAAGATCAACTTTCATGCAGTCTTTTGATGTGTCTGGACGCTGCATGGCTTTGACAGCATTCAACTTAAACTCATCATCATTGACTCTCAGGGTTATTTCCCCCTGTTGGACATCAATGAGAGTTCGTCCAGTTGCTAGGAAGGGTCTTCCTAGAATGAGAGTGGCACTCTTGTGCTCCTCCATTTCCAGCACTACAAAGTCAGTGGGAAAGGCAAATGGCCCAACTCTGACAATCATGTCTTTAATCACGCCTGATGGGTATTTAATGGAGCCATCAGCAAGTTGGAGACATATCCGGGTTGGTTTAACTTCTTCAGTTAAACCAAGCTTTCTGATAGTGGATGCAGGTATTAGGTTGATGCTTGCCCCAAGATCACATAAAGCTGTCTTGGTGCAATTACCTTCTAATGTGCATGGTATCAGAAAACTCCCAGGGTCTTTAAGCTTTTCAGGAAAGCTTTTCAGAATGACTGCACTGCATTCTTCAGTGAGGAGAACTCTTTCAGTTTCTCTCCGATCCTTCTTATGACTCAAGATCTCTTTCATGAACTTGGCATAAAAAGGTATTTGCTCAAGTGCCTCTGCAAATGGAATCTTTATTTCAAGAGTCCTGAGATAATCTGCAAAGCGAGCAAATTGCTTATCCTACTCCTCTTGGCGGAGTTTTTGAGGATAAGGTATCTTGGCTTTATATTTCTCAACCTTAGTTGCTGTAAGTTTATTTCCTACAGAAGTGATTGAAGAAGCCTTTTTAGATGGGTTGTTATCAGTACTTGTGTGTGTCTGATCCCTCACTGGCAATTGAGTGCCAGAGTTAGAAGCTAGAGTGACGTTAGACGCCAGCTCCTCATCTGTTCCTGGCGTTTGAACGCCAGAACTGTGCTTCTTTTGGGCGTTCAACGCCAGATCCTTGCTTGTTTCTGGCGTTAAACGCCAGTCCTGAGCATGGTCTGGGTGTTCAGCGTCAGCCTTCCACCCAACTTCTGGCGTTTTAGCGCCAGAATTATTTTTCCCTGGGCTCTTACTGTCCTCAGATGGATTTTGGGTGGTTTGCTCATTTCTTGGTTTCCTACTGCCTTGAAGTGGGCTATTTAGTGCTTTCCCACTTCTTAATTGAACTGCTTGGCATTCTTCTGTTATTTGCTTTGACAGCTGCTGCTTTGTCTGCTTTAATTGTACTTCCATGTTTATATTAGCCATCCTTGTCTCTTGTAGTTTATCCTTGAATTCAGCTAACTGCTTTGTTAGAAAATCCAATTGCTGATTGAATTCAGCAGCTTGCTCTGCAGGACTGAGTTCAGCAGTTACTGTTTTAGCCTCTTCTTTCATGGAAGGGTCACTGCTTAGGTACAGATGCTGATTTCTAGCAACTGTATCAATGAGCTCTTGAGCTTCTTCAATTGTCTTTCTCATGTGGATAGATCCACCAGCTGAGCAATCTAAAGAGATCTGAGCTCTTTCTGTAAGCCCATAATAGAAGATGTCTAACTGAACCCACTCTGAAAACATTTCAGAGGGGCATTTTCATAGCATCTCTCTGTATCTCTCCCAGGCATCATAAAAAGATTCATTATCTCCTTGTTTAAAGTCTTGGATGTCCAGCCTTAGCTGTGTCATCCGTTTTGGAGGAAAGTATTGATTCAGGAATTTTTCTGTCAGCTGTTTCCATGTCCTTATGCTAGCCTTAGATTGGTTATTTAACCACCTCTTGGCTTAGTCTTTTACAGCAAATGGAAACAGTAATAATCTGTAGACATCCTGATCTACTTCCTTATCATGTACTGTGTCAGCAATTTGTAAAAACTGTGCCAGAAACTCTGTAGGTTCTTCTTGTGGAAGACCGAAATACTGGCAGCTTTGCTGCACCATGATAATGAGCTGAGGATTCAACTCAAAGCTACTGACTCCAATGGAGGGTATGCAGATACTACTCCCATATGAAGCAGTAGAGGGGTTAGCATATGACCCCTGAGTCCTCCTGGATTGTTCATTTCCACTTAGATCCATGATGGAGAAAGGGAGATGATGTAAAATAAAAATTTTATTTTTATTTATTTATTTATTTATTTGATTATTTCGAAAATAAAGTAATTTAAAATAAAATAAATAAAAATAGGTGAAGATTTTTGAAAAAATGAGGAGAGAGAAAGTGGTCAGGAAGTTTTGAAAAAGAAATGAATTGAAAAAGATTTTAAATTTTGAAAAAAAATCTGAATTTTAAAAATAATTTTCGAAAATTTGTTTTAAAAATAGAGAGAAAAGATATTTTTGAATTTAAATAGGAAAGAGAGAAACAATAAGATAGCCCAAGATTTAAAATTTTTAGATCAAATGCTCCTTGTTTTCGAAAATTTTGGAGGGAAAACACCAAGGAACACCAAACTTAAAAATTTTAAGATCAAGACACAAGGAAAACTCAAGAACACTTTGAAGACTCACAAGAACACAAGAACATGAAGAAAGAAAACCAAACTTTAAATTTTTAGAAAACCAAAATAAAATTTTTGAAAAAAAAAGGAAAACCAACAAGAAAACACCAAACTCAAAGTTTGGCACGAGATTTAATAGAAAAATTATTTTTAAAAAATTTTTGAAAAGAAAATAAAAGACTCTGTCCCAAAAGACAAAAATTTCCTAATCTAAGCAAAAAGATGCACCGTCAGTTGTTCAAACACAAACAATCCCCGGCAACGGCGCCAAAAACTTGGTGCACAAATTGTAAATCACACTTTTTACAACTCGTACCACTAACCAGCAAGTGCACTGGGTCGTCCAAGTAATACCTTACGTGAGTAAGGGTCGATCCCACGGAGATTGTTGGCTTGAAGCAATCTATGGTTATCTTGTAACTCTTAGTTAGGAAGACAATAAAATAATTCACTTATCAAATATGATTGCAAGGAATAAAAGGGCAGAACACAAATTATACTTATATGCAAAGATAGAGAATAGGTTGGAGTTTTGGAGATGCTTTGTCATCTGAAATTCTGCTTTCCTCTGTTTTCTGATTCACGCACGCACGTCCTTCTATGGCAAGCTATGTGTTGGTGGATCACCATTGTCAATGGCTACCATCCATCCTTCCAGTGAAAAGGGTCCAGATGCGCTGTCACCGCACGGCTAATCATCTGCAGGTTCTCAATCGTACCGGAATAGGATTTACTATCCTTTTGTGTCTGTCACTACGCCCAGCACTCATGAGTTTGAAGCTCGTCACAGTCATTCAATCACTGAATCCTACTGGGAATACCACAGACAAGGTTTAGACTTTCCGGATTCTCTTGAATACTGCCATCAATCTAGCTTATACCACGAAGATTCTGATTAAGAGATCTAAGAGATATTCATTCATTCTACGGTGGAACGTAAGTGGTTGTCAGGCACGCGTTCGTGGAGGAATGATGATGATTGTCACGTTCATCACATTCATATTGAAGTGCGAATGGATACCTTAGATAGGAACATGCATGTTTGAATGGAAAACAGAAATACTTGCATTAATTCATCAAGACGCAGCAGAGCTCCTCACCCCCAACAATGGAGTTTAGAGACTCATGCCATCAAAAGGTACAAAGTTCAGATCTAAAATGTCATGAGGTTCGAAATAAACCTCTAAAAGTTGTTTTAAATACTAAACTAGTAACCTAGGTTTACAGAAAATGAACAAACTATGATAGATGGTGCAGAAATCCACTTCTGGGGCCCACTTGGTGTGTGCTGGGGCTGAGACTTAAGCTAATCACGTGCATAGGGCTGTTTTGGGCGTTCAACGCCAGCTTTGGATCCTTTTCTGGCGTTGAACTCCACTTTGTAACTTGTTTCTGGCGCTGGACGCCAGACTGCAGCATGGAACTGGCATTGAACGCCAGTTTACGTCATCTATCCTTGAGCAAAGTTTAGACTATTATATATTTCTAGAAATCCCTGGATGTCTACTTTCCAACGCAATTGGAAGCACGCCATTTGGGGTCTTGTAGCTCCAGAAAATCCATTTTGAGTGCAGGGAGGTCAGAATCCAACAGCATCAGCAGTCCTTTTTCAGCCTGAATCAGATTTTTGCTCAGCTCCCTCAATTTCAGCCAGAAAATACCTGAAATCACAGAAAAACACACAAACTCATAGTAAAGTCCAGAAATATGAATTTTGCCTAGAAACTAATGAAAATAAACTAAAAACTAACTAAAACACACTAGAAACTATATGAAATTAACCCCAAAAAGCGTATAAAATATCCGCTCATCATGGAGTCACAAAATAAATATAAAAATTGAAAACGGAATAAAAAATTGCAGAAGAAAAATCACACCCTGGAGGAGGATCTCACTGGCGTTTAAACGCCAGTAACAAGCATGGTTCTGGCGTTCAACGCCAGAATAGAGCATGGTTCTGGCGCTTAACGCCCAAAATGGGCAGCATCTGGGCGTTTGAACGCCAGAATTGCACCCTGGAGAAGAGCTGGCGCTAAACGCCCAGAACAAGCATGGTTCTGGCGTTCAACGCCAGAAATGGGCAACAAATGGGCGTTCAACGCCCAGAACAAGCACCAATCTGGCGCTGAACGCCCAGAGTTGTCTGCAAGGGCATTTTGCATGCCTAATTTGGTGCAAGGTTGTGAATCCTTGAACACCTCAGGATCTGTGGACCCCACAGGATCACCTCAGGATCTGTGGACCCCACAGGATCCCCACCTACCTCCACTCACTTTTTCTCACCCCTCTTTCACAGAATCCCATAAACACTCTTCCCCAAAACTCTTCACCAATCACCTCAATCTCTCTTCCCTATCACCACTCCACCACTCACATCCATCCACTCTTCCCCATAAACCTACCTCATAAACTCCACCTACCTTCAAAATTCAAAATCAATTTCCCACCCAAACCCACCCTATATGGCCGAACCTTACCCCCCTCCTTTCCCTATATATAGCCCTCCATTCTTCCCCATTTTCACACAACACAACCCTCTCTTCTCTTCTTGGCCAAATACACATCCCTCATCTCCTCCATATTTTCTTCTTCTTCTTCATCTATTCTTTCTTCTCTTGCTCGAGGGCGAGCAATATTCTAAGTTTGGTGTGGTAAAAGCATAAGCTTTTTGTTTTTCCATTACCATTGATGGCACCCAAGACCGGAGAATCCTCTAGAAAAGGGAAAGGGAAGACAAAAGCTTCCACCTCCGAGTCATGGGAGATGGAAAGATTCATCTCCAAAGCTCATCAAGACCACTTCTATGATGTTGTGGCCAAGAAGAAGGTGATCCCTGAGGTCCCTTTCAAACACAAGAGAAATGAGTATCCGGAGATCTAACATGAAATCCAAAGAAGAGGTTGGGAAGTTCTAACAAACCCCATCCAACAAGTCGGCATCCTAATGGTTCATGAGTTCTATGCCAATGCATGGATCACTAGGAACCATGATCAAAGTAAGAACCCAAACCCAAAGAATTATATTACAATGATTCGGGGGAAATACTTAGATTTTAGTCCAGAAAATGTGAGGTTGGCGTTTAACTTGCCTATGATGCAAGGAGATGCACGCCCCTACACTAGAAGGGTCAACTTTAATCAAAGGTTGGACCAAGTCCTCATGGACATATGTGTGGAAGGAGCTCAATGGAAGATTGACTCCAAAGGCAAGCCGGTTCAATTAAGAAGACTGGACCTCAAGCTTGTGGCTAGAGGATGGTTGGAGTTCATCCAACGCTCCATCATCCCCACTAGCAACCGATCTGAAGTTACTGTGGATCGGGCCATCATAATTCATAGCATCATGATTGGAGAGGAAGTAGAAGTTCATGAAGTCATCTCCCTTGAACTCTACAAAATAGCCGAAAAGCCCTCTCCTAGGGCAAAGCTAGCTTTTCCTCATCTTATTTGCCATCTATGTTACTCAGCTGGAGCTTTCATAGAAGGAGACATTCCCATTGAGGAAGAGAAGCCTATCACTAAGAAAAGGATGGAGCAAGCAAGAGAGCCCATTCATGGATCTCAAGAGACGCATGAAGCTCATCACCATGAGATCCCGGAGATGCCTCAAATGCATTTTCCTCCACAAAACTATTGGGAGCAAATCAACGCCTCCCTAGGAGAATTAAGTTCCAACATGGGACAATTAAGGGTGGAACATCAAGAGCACTCCATCATCCTTCATGAAATAAGAGAAGATCAAAAAGCAATGAGGGAGGAGCAACAAAGACAAGGAAGAGACATAGAAGAGCTCAAGGACATCATTGGTTCCTCAAAAAGGAAACGCCACCATCACTAAGGAGGACTCATTCCTTGTTCTTACATTCTCTGTTTTTCGTTTTCTCTATGTTAAGTGCTTATCCATGTTTGTGTCTTCATTATATGATCATTAGTATTTAGTAACTTTGTCTTAAAGATATGAATGTCCTATGAATCCATCACCTCTCTTAAATGAAAACTGTTTTAATTCAAAAGAACAAGAAGTACATGAGTTTCGAATTTATCCTTGAACTTAGTTTAATTATATTGATGTGGTGACAATGCTTCTTGTTTTCTGAATGAATGCTTGAATAGTGCATATGTCTTTTGAATTTGTTGTTTAAGAATGTTAAATATGTTGGCTTTTGAAAGAATGATGATAAGGAGACATGTTATTTGATAATCTGAAAAATCATAAAAATGATTCTTGAAGCAAGAAAAAGCAGCAAAGAACAAAGCTTGCAGAAAAAAAATATAGGCGAAAAAAAAATGAGAGAAAAAGCAAGTAGAAAAAGCCAAAAGCTCTTAAAACCAATAGGCAAGAGCAAAAAGCCAATAACCCTTAAAACCAAAAGGCAAGGGTAATAAAAAGGATCCCAAGGCTTTGAGCATCAGTGGATAGGAGGGCCTAAAGGAATAAAATCCTGGCCTAAGCGGCTAAACCAAGTTGTCCCTAACCATGTGCTTGTGGCGTGAAGGTGTCAAGTGAAAACTTGAGACTGAGCGGTTAAAGTCAAGGTCCAAAGCAAAAAAAGAGTGTGCTTAAGAACCCTGGACACCTCTAATTGGGGACTTTAGCAAAGCTATGTCACAATCTGAAAAGATTCACCCAATTATGTGTCTGTGGCATTTATGTATCCGGTGGTAATACTGGAAAACAAAGTGCTTAGGGCCACGGCCAAGACTCATAAAATAGCTGTGTTCAAGAATCATCATACTGAACTAGGAGAATCAATAACACTATCTGAACTCTGAGTTCCTATAGATGCCAATCTTTCTGAACCTCAATGGATAAAGTGAGATGCCAAAACTATTCAAGAGGCAAAAAGCTACAAGTCCCGCTCATCTAATTGGAGCTATGCTTCATTGATAGTTTGGAATTTATAGTATATTCTCTTCTTTTTATCCTATTTGATTTTCAGTTGCTTGGGGACAAGCAACAATTTAAGTTTGGTGTTGTGATGAGTGGATAATTTATACGCTTTTTGGCATTGTTTTTAGTATATTTTTAGTAGAATCTAGTTACTTTTAGGGATGTTTTCATTAGTTTTTATGTTAAATTCACATTTCTGGACTTCACTATGAGTTTGTGTGTTTTTCTGTGATTTCAGGTATTTTCTGGCTGAAATTGAAGGACTTGAGCAAAAATCAGATTCAAAGGTTGAAGAAGGACTGCTGAGGCTGTTGGATTCTGACCTCCCTGCACTCAAAGTGGATTTTCTGGAGCTACAAAACTCAAAATGGCGTGCTTCTAATTGCATTGGAAAGTAGACATCCAGGGCTTTCCAGAAATTTATAATAGTTCATACTTTGACCGAGTTTAGACGACATAAAAGGGCGTTGAACGCCAGTTCTACGCTGCTATCTGGAGTTAAACGCCAGAAACATGTCACGAACTAGAGTTGAACGCCAGAAAAACGTTACAACCTGGCGTTCAACTCCAAGAATGACCTCTGCACGTGTAACATTCAAGCTCAGCCCAAGCACACACCAAGTGGGCCCCGGAAGTGGATTTATGCATCAATTACTTACTTCTGTAAACCCTAGTAGCTAGTTTATTATAAATAGGACCTTTTACTATTATATTAGACATCTTTTGATCATTTTTAGATCTCTAGACCTCCATGGGAGGCTGGCCACTCGGCCATGCTTACCCTATATTCACTTATGTATTTTCAACGGTAGAGTTTCTACACTCCATAGATTAAGGTGTGGAGCTCTGCTGTTCCTCAAAGATTAATGCAAAGTACTGCTGTTTTTCTATTCAATTCAACTTATTCCGCTTCTAAGATATTCATTCGCACTTCAACCTGAATGTGATGAACGTGACAATCATCATCATTCCCTATGAATGCGTGCCTGACAACCACTTCCGTTCTACCTTAGATTGAATGAGTATCTCTTGGATCTCTTAATCAGAATCTTCGTGGTATAAGCTAGATTGATGGCGGCATTCATAAGAGTCCAGAAAGTCTAAACCTTGTCTGTGGTATTCCGAGTAGGACTCTGGGATTGAATGACTGTGACGAACTTCAAACTCGCGAGTGCTGGGCGTAGTGACAGACGCAAAAGGAGGGTGAATCCTATTCCAGTAAGATCGAGAACCTCAGATGATTAGGCATGCTGTGACAGAGCATTTGGACCATTTTCACAAGAGGATAGGATGCAGCCATTGGCAAGGGTGATGCCTCCAAACGATTAGCCATGCAGTGACAGCGCATCGGACCATTTTCCAGAGAGGATTAAAAGTAGCCATTGACAAAGGTGATGTCCTTACATAAAGCCAGCCATGGAAAGGAGTAAGATTGATTGGATGAAGACAGCAGGAAAGCAGAGGTTCAGAGGAACGAAAGCATCTCTATGCGCTTATCTGAAATTCTCACCAATGATTTACATAAGTATTTCTATCCTTATTTTATTATTTATTTTCGAAAACTCCATAACTATTTTATATCCGCCTGACTGAGATCTACAAGGTGACCACAGCTTGCTTCATACCAATAATCTCCGTGGGATCGACCCTTAATCACGTAAGGTTTATTACTTGGACGACCCAGTGCACTTGCTGGTTAGTTGTATCAAAGTTGTGAATGAAAAACAATTTATTAAGACGTGCGTACAGAGTTTTTGACGCCGTTGCCTGAGATCACAATTTCGTGCACCAATAACTAACATGGCTCTTAACGTGGGCATGCCTTAGCCTCAAGAGTGTTAGTGACACTTACCTTTGTCACTAACGTTCCAAACACCCCTTCTTCCCATGTTAGAGTTCACGTTACTTAGGTTAACGTGACTTCTAACGTGGTAGTGATAGCCATCTCCAACGTTAGTGACAAAGGTGAGTGTTTATACCCTGGGTCGAGCTGTCCAAACCAGGATGTTCAGTAGCAAAGCGACCGACCTCTTTAGGTCAAGCGGACCGACTTCTTCACGAAGAACTCAGCCATATCGACAAGAAAGCCCAAAGAAGGATCCAACTCAAGGAATACGACCCAGATCCAAGAGGCAGCCCACGCCTATAGAGATAAGGGCGGTTCCATGGAAGATAAGCTGACCTCACCCAAAGATAAGATAAGATAAGATAACTAACTTATCTTATCTAAAAAGGTCACTCCTCATCACTATAAATACACTGGAGCACCCAGGTATAACTCATACTTTGATTCTATAATAAACCTGTTTAATACCCATGCTAACTTAAGCATCGGAGTCTCTTGCAGGTAACCCCCACCCTCCGGTGATGAAGGATCAGCAGTGCAGCCAGTCCAACAAGTCGGACACAACAGCTCCAGCCGTCACCAACCAACCGGACACGTCATCTCCAACCAGTACAGAAGATCTCATCCGAGATTGACCTACAGTTTTAGGTAACCCTCGGAACATTGGCGCCGTTGCCGGGGAACCTGGAAGTCATCCCAACACCATGGCGGACGGTCATGACAACGACCACGATTCAGATCTGGAAAACAAAACACCGCACAAGAACGCAGACACTACGCTAAAGGATACTCCGGAATCCAACGGGGACAAAAACTCATCAAATCCGGGGGTAATAGAAGCACTTCAAGACCGCTTAAAGCAACTTGAAAAAGAAACCCAACAACAACGAAAGGTCGGGAAGGATCTACAAAGAGAGGTACGGCGGCGTCGAGAATTGGAAGATAAACTACTGCAATTAGAAGCCAATCTCAAATCAAAAGCTCCTCGGACCACTCCTGAGGAAAATTCACGCAAAGAACAAGATGCATTCACTAGGGAAATCATGAAAACCAAAATTCCAAAAGACTTCAGACTCCCGGATATGATTTTGTATGATGGCACCACTGATCCCAACTATCATCTCAGCAATTTCAGAAGCAGAATGTACCTCACTGACGCCTCAGATGCCGTTCGCTGTAAAGCTTTTCCAACAACTCTCACGAAGACAGCAATCAGGTGGTTCGACAACCTACCTCCAAAGTCCATCTCAAACTTTGACGACCTAGCCAAAAAATTCCTAGCCATATTCTCCATCCAGAAAGATAAGGCCAAGCACGCCCCCAGTTTACTGTGGATCAAGCAAGGAGATCGGGAGAGCCTCCGCAACTACATGGAAAGATTCAACAAAACATGCATGGACATACAAAGCTTGCCAACAGAGGCCGCCATCATGGGACTCATCAATGGCCTACGAGAAGGACCTTTTAGCCAATCTATATCAAAGAAGTACCCTACCTCCTTAGACGAAGTGCAGGAGCGAGCAGAAAAATACATCAATATGGAAGAAAACGCTCGGTTGGGAGAAATCTCAAAATCCGGGGTCCCCTGCCGAGATAAAAACAAGGAATCCAAAAGGAAAAAAGATCGACAAGGGGAGAAAATCAAAAAATACTACAATTACACCCCTCTCAGGGCATCCCTAGTCAACGTATACAAAGAAGTCTGCCATACGGAGAAAATACCCCCAGCTCGGCCACTCAAAGGCAAAAGAGGAGGAGGAAACCAGAATGAATATTGCAAATATCATCGAGTGCGAGGACACTCCACCAACGAGTGCTTCGATCTAAAGAACATCATAGAAAAAATGGTGAGGGAAGGAAAACTAGATCAGTTTCTACCCACCCGAGATGATGACCAAAGAAAGAGACGAAGGGACAAAGATATCGGACGAACCGCACGATCACCTCGTACACCGGAAAGACACGTCCACATGATACACGGCGGATTCGCAGGGGGAGGAATTTCCAAATTATCTCTCAAAAGATATCTCAAAGAAGTATATCATGTCGAGGGAAAGGAGGAAGCACCCGACATCCCTGCAATCACATTCACTAAAGAGAACGCATCCGGTATCATCTCGGGACACGACGACCCCATGGTCATCACCATCATACTGGCAAACGCCAATCTCCACCACACATTAATAGACCAAGGGAGCTCCGCCGACATCTTATTCAAAACTACCTTCGACAAGCTCGGCCTAGAAGACAAGGAGCTTAGGGCATACCCGAACAGTCTGTTCGGACTGGGAGATACCCCGGTACAACCACTGGGATACGTATCACTACATACAACCTTCGGAAAAGAAAACCAATCCAGGACACTCAAAATAGACTACATTGTGGTCGACGTGAGTTTAGCCTACAATGCTCTAATAGGTCGGACAATGGTGCACGAAATTGTGATCCCTGGGGTTGTAAAATTTGTTGTTCGTTCTCTTCCTGGCAATGGCATCAAAAACGGATGCACAGAACCATAGTCCAAACAAAACTTCACAACTTCGCACAACTAACCAGCAAGTGCACTGGGTCGTCCAAGTAATAAAACCTTACGTGAGTAAGGGTCGATCCCACGGAGATTGTCGGTATGAAGCAAGCTATGGTCACCTTGTAAATCTCAGTCAGGCGGATATCAAAAGGTTATGGAGTTTTTGAAAATATATAATAATTAAACATAAAATAAAGATAGAAATACTTATGTAAATCATTGGTGAGAATTTCAGATAAGCGTATAGAGATGCTTTCGTTCCTCTGAACCTCTGTTTTCCTGCTATCTTCATCCAATCAGTCTTACTCCTTTCCATGGCTGGCTTTATGTAAGGACATCACCGTTGTCAATGGCTACTTTTCATCCTCTCTGTGAAAATGGTTCGATGCACTATCACTGCATGGCTAATCATCTGGAGGCATCACCGTGATCAATGGCTGCATCCCATCCTCTTGTGAAAATGGTCCAAATGCTCTGTCACAGCACGGCTAATCATCTGAGGTTCTCGATCATACTGGAATAGGATTCACCCTCCTTTTGCGTCTGTCACTACGCCCAACACTCACGAGTTTGAAGTTCGTCACAGTCATTCAATCCCAGAGTCCTACTCGGAATACCACAGACAAGGTTTAGAATTTCCAGACTCTCATGAATGCCACCATCAATCTAGCTTATACCACGAAGATTCTAACTAAGAGATCCAAGAGATATTCATTCAGTCTAAGGTGGAACGGAAGTGGTTGTCAGGCATGCGTTCGTAAGGGAATAATGATGATTGTCACGTTCATCACATTCATATTGAAGTGCGAATGAATATCTTAGAAGCGGAATAAGTTGAATTGAATAAAGAAATAGTAGTACTTGCATTAATTCATGAGGAACAGCAGAGCTCCACACCTTAATCTATGGAGTGCAGAAACTCTACCGTTGAAAAATACATAAGTGAACATAGGGTAAGCATGGCCGAGTGGCCAGCCTCCCATGGAGGTCTAGAGATCTAAAAATGATCAAAAGATAATTCCAAAGATGTCTAATACAATAGTAAAAAGTCCTATTTATACTAAACTAGTTATTAGGGTTTACAAAAGTAAGTAATTGATGCATAAATCCACTTCCGGGACCCACTTGGTGTGTGCTTGGGCTGAGCTTGAATGTTACACGTGTAGAGGCTTCTTTTGGAGTTGAACACCAAGTTGTAACGTGTTTTTGGCGTTCAACTCTAGTTCGTGACGTGTTTCTGGCGTTTAACTCCAGACAGCAGCATAGAACTGGCGTTCAACGCCCTTTTGCGTCATCTAAACTCGATCAAAGTATAGACTATTATATATTTCTGGAAAGCCCTGGATGTCTACTTTCCAACGCAATTGGAAGCGCGCCATTTTGAGTTCTGTAGCTCCAGAAAATCCACTTTGAGTGCAGGGAGGTCAGAATCCAACAGCATCAGCAGTCCTTCTTCAACCTCTAAATCTGATTTTTGCTCAAGTCCCTCAATTTCAGCCAGAAAATACCTGAAATCACAGAAAAATACACAAACTCATAGTAAAGTCCAGAAATGTGAATTTAACATAAAAACTAATGAAAACATCCCTAAAAGTAACTAGATTCTACTAAAAACATACTAAAAACAATGCCAAAAAGCGTATAAATTATGCGCTCATCACAACACCAAACTTAAATTGTTGCTTGTCCCCAAGCAACTGAAAATCAAATAGGATAAAAAGAAGAGAATATACTATAAATTCCAAACTATCAATGAAACATAACTCCAATAAGATGAGCGGGACTTGTAGCTTTTTGCCTCTTGAATAGTTTTGGCATCTCACTTTATCCATTGAGGTTCAGAATGATTAGCATCTATAGGAACTCAGAGTTCAGATAGTGTTATTGATTCTCCTAGTTCAGTATGTTGATTCTTGAACACAGCTACTTTATGAGTCTTGGCCGTGGCCCTAAGCACTTTGTTTTCCAGTATTACCACCGGATGCATAAATGCCACAGACACATAATTGGGTGAACCTTTTCAGATTGTGACTCAGCTTTGTTAAAGTCCCCAATTAGAGGTGTCCGGGGTTCTTAAGCACACTCTTATTTTGCTTTGGACCTTGACTTTAACTGCCCAGTCTCAAGTTTTCACTTGACACCTTCACGTCATAAGCACATGGTTATGGACAGCTTGGTTTAGCCACTTAGGCCGGGATTTTATTCCTTTAGGCCCTCCTATCCACTGATGCTGAAAGCCTTGGGATCCTTTTTATTTACCCTTGCCTTTTAGTTTTAAGGGTTATTGGCTTTTTTCTCTTGCCTTTTGGTTTTAAGAGCTTTTGGCTTTTTCTGCTTGCTTTTTCTTTTTCTATATTTTTTTTCTTTTTTTTTTCTGCAAGCTTTGTATTCACTGCTTTTTCTTGCTTCAAGAATTATTTTTATGATTTTTCAGATTATCAAATAACATGTCTCCTTGTCATCATTCTTTCAAGAGCCAACATATTTAACATTCTTAAACAAAAACTTCAAAAGACATATGTACTGTTCAGGCATCATTCAGAAAACAAGAAGCATTGTCACCACATCAATATAATTAAACTAAGTTCAAGGATAAATTCGAAACTCATGTACTTCTTGTTCTTTTGAATTAAAGCATTTTTCATTTAAGAGAGGTGATGGATTCATAGGACATTCATAACCTTAAGACAAAGTTACTAAATACTAATGATCATGTAATAAGACACAAACTTAGAGAAGCACTTAACATTGAAAATGAAAAACGGAGAATGTAAGAACAAGGAATGAGTCCACCTTAGTGATGGTGGCATTTCCTTCTTGTGGAACCAATGATGTCCTTGAGCTCTTCTATGTCTCTTCCTTGTCTTTGTTGCTCCTCCCTCATGGCTTTTTGATCTTCTCTAATTTCATGAAGGATGATGGAGTGCTCTTGATGTTCCACCCTTAGTTGTCCCATGTTGGAACTTAATTCTCCTAGGGAGGTGTTGATTTGCTCCCAATAGTTTTGTGGAGGAAGATGCATTTGAGGCATCTCCGGGATCTCATGGTGATGAGCTTCTCTTCCTCAACGGGAATGTCTCCTTCTATGAGAGCTTCAGCTGAGTAACATAGATGGCAAATAAGATGAGGGAAAGCTAGCCTTGCCATGGGGGAGGACTTTTCGGCTATTTTGTAGAGTTCAAGGGAGATGACTTCATGAACTTCTACTTCCTCTCCAATCATGATGCTATGAATCATCATGGCCCGATCCACAGTAACTTTAGATCGGTTGCTAGTGGGGATGATGGAGCGTTGGATGAACTCTAACCATCCTCTAGCCACAGGCTTGAGGTCCAGTCTTCTTAGTTGAACCGGCTTGCCCTTGGAGTCAATCTTCCATTGAGCTCCTTCCACACATATGTCCATGAGGATTTGGTCCAACCTTTGATTAAAGTTGACCCTTCTAGTGTAGGGGCGTGCATCTCCTTGCATCATGGGCAAGTTAAATGCCAACCTCACATTTTCCGGACTAAAATCTAAGTATTTCCCCCGAACCATGGTGAGATAATTCTTTCGGTTCGGGTTCTTACTTTGATCATGGTTCCTAGTGATCCATGCATTGGCATAGAACTCTTGAACCATTAGGATGCCGACTTGTTGGATGGGGTTTATTAGAACTTCCCATCCTCTTCTTTGGATTTCATGTCGGATCTCCGGATACTCATTTCTCTTGAGCTTGAAAGGGACCTCGGGGATCACCTTCTTCTTGGCCACAACATCATAGAAGTAGTCTTGATGAGCTTTGGAGATGAATCTTTCCATCTCCCATGACTCGGAGGTGGAAGCTTTTGTCTTCCCTTTCCCTTTTCTAGAGGATTCTCCGGTCTTAGGTGCCATCAATGGTAATGGAAAACAAAAAGCTTATGCTTTTACCACACCAAACTTAGAATATTGCTCGCCCTTGAGCAAGAGAAGAAAGAATAGATGAAGAAGAAGAAGAAATGGAGGAGAGAGAGAGAGAGATGTGTTTCGGCCAAGAAGGGGAAGAGAGGGTTGTATTGTGTGAAAATGTAGAAGAATTAAGGGCTTTATATAGGGAATGGATGGGGGGTAAAGTTCGGCCATAAGGGTGGGTTTTGGGTGAGAAATTGATTTTGAATTTTGAAGGTAGGTGGGGTTTATGAGGTAGGTTTATGGGGAAGAGTGGATGGATGTGAGTGGTGAAGTGGTGATAGGGGAGAGAGATTGAGGTGATTGGTGAAGAGTTTTGGGGAAGAGTGTTTATTGGGAAGAGAGGATGAACATTGAGAAGAGGGAAGAGAGTGAGTGGTGGTAGGTGAGGATCCTGCTGAGATGATCCTGTGGGGTCCACAGATCCTGAGGTGTTAAGGAATTGCATCCCTGCACCAATTAGGCATGTAAAATGCCTTTGCATGCAATTCTGGTGTTTAAACGCCGAGTTGATGCTTGTTCTGGGCGTTCAGCACCCAGATGCAACATATTTATGGCGTTGAACGCCAGCCAGGTGCTTGTTTCTGGCGTTCAGTGCCAGCTCTTCCTCAGTGTACATTTCTGGCGTCTGAACACCAGGATGCTGCTTGTTTCTGGCGTTCAACGCCAGAAACATGCTCTGTTCTGGCGTTGAACGCCAGACAGATGCTCCTTACCGGCGTTTAAACGCCAGTAAGATCCTCCTCCAGGGTGTGATTTTTCTTCTGCTATTTTTGATTCCGTTTTCAATTTTTATATTTTTTTGTGACTCCACATGATCATTGTTCATACCCTGGGTCGAGTTACCCGACCCGGGATGATTGGCGACAAAGCGACCGACCTCTTCAGGTCAGGCTATTCGACCTCTTCTCAAAGAGGTCGGCCAAATCGACAGGAAAGCCCAATAAAGGGCCCAAATAGAGGAACACGACCCAAATCCACAGGCCGTCCAAGCCTATAGAGATAAGGGCGGTTCCCTTGAAGATAAGCTGACATCAACTCAAAGATAAAGATAAGATAAGATAACTAACTTATCTTATCTAGAAAGGTCACTCTACAACCACTATAAATACACTGGAGCACCCAAGTATAACTCATACTCTGATTCTACAAAAAACCTGCTTAA
This sequence comes from Arachis ipaensis, assembly GCF_059453495.1. Lineage (NCBI taxonomy): Eukaryota > Viridiplantae > Streptophyta > Magnoliopsida > Fabales > Fabaceae > Arachis > Arachis ipaensis. The sequence continues at coordinate 35,961,382 of NC_142444.1, read as the reverse complement.
TACCCATGCTAACTTAAGCATCGGAGTCTCTTGCAGGTAACCCCCACCTTTCGGTGACGAAGGATTAGCAGTACAGCCAATCCAACAAATCAGACGCACCCGCTCTGGACGTCATCCACCGACCAGACACGTCGGCTCCGACCAGTACAGAAGATCTCGTCTGAGATCGACCTCCAGTTTCAGGTAACCCTCGGAACATTGGCGCCGTTGCCGGGGACCTGGAAGTCATCCCAACACCATGGCGGACGGCCATGACAACGACCACAATTCAGATCTGGAAAATAGAACACCGCACAAGAACGCAGACACCACGCTAAGGGATACTCCGGAATCCAACGGAGAAAAAGACTCATCAAATCCAGGGATAATAGACGCACTTCAAGACCGTTTAAAGCAACTCGAGAAAGAAACTCAACAACAACGAGAGGTCGGAAAGGATCTACAAAGAGAGATACGGTGATGTCGAGAATTGGAAGACAAGTTACAGCAATTAGAAGCCGATCTCAAATTAAAAGCCCCTCGGGTCACTCCTGAGGAGAGCTCACGCAAAGAACAGGATCCATTCACCAGGGAAATTATGAAAACCAAAATTCCAAAAGACTTCAAACTCCCGGATATGATTTTGTACGACGGCACCACCGATCCCAACCATCATCTCAGCAATTTCAGAAGCAGAATGTACCTTACCGATGCCTCAGATGCCGTTCGCTGCAAAGCCTTTCCAACAACCCTCACGAAGACGGCGATCAGATAGTTCGACAGCTTACCTCCCAAGTCCATCTCAAACTTCGACGATCTGGCCAGAAAGTTCCTCGCCAGATTCTCCATCCAGAAAGATAAAGCTAAACACGCCCCCAGTCTACTAGGGATCAAGCAAGGAGATCGGGAGAGCCTCCGCAGCTACATGGAAAGATTCAACAAAACATGCATGGACATACAAAGCTTACCCACAGAGGCCGCCAATATGGGACTTATCAACGGCCTACGAGAGGGACCTTTCAGCCAGTCTATATCAAAAAAGTACCCGACCTCCTTAGACGAAGTGCAGGAACGGGCAGAAAAATACATCAACATGGAAGAAAATGCTCGGTTAGGAGAGACCTCAAAATCGGGGGCCTCCTACCGTGACAAAGACAAAGAATCTAAACGAAAAGAAGACCGACAAAGGGAGAAAATTAAAAAAATACCATAATTATACTCCCCTCAGAGCATCCCTAGTCGAAATATACAAAGAAGTCTGCCAGATAGAAAAATTTTCCCCAGCAAGGCCCCTCAAAGGAAAAAGGGGAGGAGGAAATCGGAAGGAATATTGTGAATATCATAGGGTCAAAGGACACGCCACCAACGAATGCTTCGACTTAAAAAATATCATAGAAAAATTGGTAAGGGAAGGAAAATTAGATCGATTCCTGGCCACCCGAGATGATGATCAAAGAAAAAGATGAAGGAATGAAGTTACCGAGCGAATAGAACGATCACCTCGGACACCAGAAAGACATATCCACATGATACATGGCGGATTCGCAGCAGGAAGGATCTCCAAATCTTTCCGCAAAAGGTATCTCAAAGAAGTATATCATGTCGAAGGAGAGGAGGAAGCACTCAACATCCCAGCGATAACATTCACTAAGGAGGACGCGTCCGGCATCATCACAGGACACGACGATCCCATGGTCATCACCATCATATTGGCAAACGCCAACCTACACTGCACATTAATAGACCAAGGGAGTTCTGCCGACATCTTATTCAAGACAGCCTTTGACAAACTCGGCTTAGAAGAAAAAGAGCTTAAGGCATATCCAAACAGTCTGTTTGGGTTAGGAGATACCCCGGTTCGACCACTAGGATATATATCACTACATACAACCTTCGGAAAAGGAGACCAATCCAGGACCCTCAAAATAGACTACATCGTAGTCGATGTAATTTCAGCTTACAATGCTCTCATAGGTCGGACAACACTCAACCAACTCGGCACAATAGTCTCGACCCCACACCTATGTATGAAGTTCCCAACTCCAATAGGGATAGCCACGATAAAAGCTGACCAAAAGATGGCACGTCGTTGTTATAACGAAAGCCTAAACCTCAGAGGTAAAGGAAAAGAGTTCCACGCAATCGAGTTGGGCGGAGTCCAACGACGAGAAGATCTTCGCCCCCAACCAGAGGGCGAGATAGAAAAAATTCAGATCGGGGACACCTCGGAAAAAACAACTAATATCGGCACAATCCTCAAAGGAGATTTAAAAGAATTGCTAATACAATTCTTACGAGATAATGTCAACCTCTTTGCATGGAAAGCCGCGGACATGCCATGCATAGACCCTAAGCTAATGTGCCACAAGTTGGCGGTCTACCTAGGATCTCGACCGGTACAGCAGAGACGAAGAAAGCTTGGGCCAGAGCGATCCCAGGCTGTGGAAGAGCAAGTACAAGCACTACTCGAAGCCGGATTTATAAGAGAAGTTAAATACCCGCTATGGCTAGCCAACGTCGTCTTGGTGAAAAAATCAAATGGGAAGTGGCGAATGTGCACCGATTACACCGATCTCAACAAAGCTTGTCCAAAAGATCCATACCCACTCCCAAGTATTGACGCCCTGGTAGATGCTTCCTCTGGATATAAATATCTCTCGTTTATGGACGCATACTTGGGATACAACCAAATCCCCATGTACCAACCAGATCAGGAAAAGACCTCGTTCTTAACACCAAAGGCAAACTACTGCTACATCGTGATGACTTTCGGTCTCAAGAATGCAGGAGCTACTTATCAAAGGCTAATGAATAAAGTCTTCTCAGATCACATCGGAAAAATTATGGAAATTTATGTGGACGACATGTTGATAAAAACACAAACCGAAGATACATTATTATCCGACTTGGCTCAAGTATTTGACACCATAAGGAAACACAACATGCGACTCAATCCCGCAAAATGTACCTTCGCAGTAGAAGCAGGCAAATTCTTAGGTTTCATGCTCACACAAAGGGGAATTGAAGCAAATCCAGACAAATGTCAAGCCATACTCAACATGAAGACCCCAACCTGTGTCAAAGAAGTACAACAACTCAACGGGAGATTGGCCGCCCTATCCCGATTCTTAGCAGGAGCTGCGATAAGATCTCTCCCCTTCTATGCCACTCTAAGAAAGGGAAAAAAGTTCGAATGGATGACAGAATGTGAGCAAGCCTTCAAAGACTTCAAGGAATTCTTAGGACGACCACCTATCCTATCTCGACCACGAGAAGGAGAACCACTCATATTATATGTCGCAGTAGGGAATCGGGCAATAGCCTCAGCACTAGTCAGAGAAGACGAAAATGGGCAACAACCCGTCTATTTCATTAGCAAGGCACTACAGGGATCCGAGCTGAACTACCAGAAAATAGAAAAATTTGCCTATACTCTTATCCTAACGTCTCGACGACTCCGCCCGTACTTCCAGGCTTACACCATTAAGGTTCGAACTAATCAGCCCATAAAAGGAATATTGCAGAAAACAGATCTAGTAGGCAGAATTTTACAATGGGCAGTCGAGTTGTCAGAGTTTGATCTCCAATATGAAGCTCAGACGGCCATTAATCACAGTATCTGGCCGATTTTATCGCAAAATTCACAGATGCCCTAGAAACCCCCACAAAATGGAATCTTTACGTGGACGGTTCTTCAAATAAAACTGGAAGTGGTGCGGGCGTGATAATAAAAAACAACCAAGGAACCCAAGTTGAGCTCTCCCTCAAGTTCGGGTTCCCCGCCTCAAACAACCAGGCGAAATATGAAGTATTATTAGCTGGTTTGAAGCTGGCTAAAGAAGTCGGAGCTCAAAAACTCAACATTTACAGCAATTCACAAGTGGTTACATCACAAATAACAGGGAGCTACCAAGCCAAAGATCCCACCATGAAAAAGTATTTAGATAAAACCAAAGAACAGCTCGGACAAATAGGGGAATATAAGATCTGCCACATACCCCGCAAACAAAATGCCCGAGCTGACGCACTCTCAAAACTAGCCAGCACCAAACCAGGGGGCAACAATAGAAGCCTCATCCAGGAAATGCTGCATAACCCGTCAATCTCGGAAGAGGAAAAAGTCTTGACCATAACAAATCAGGACCAAGGATGGATGACCCCTATAGCCAACTAACTCAGAATAGGAACGCTCCCCACAGAAGAAAAGGAGGCAAAGAGGTTAAAAAGGGAGGCACAGTACTACACCATCATAAACAACATCCTGTACAAAAGAGGAATCTCAACACCTCTACTAAAATGTGTACCAACCTCCAACACAAAGGAAGTGCTAGAAGAAATACACGGCGGTATTTGTGGCAATCATCTCGGAGCACGAGCTCTCGCCAAAAAAGTACTCCGGGTGGGATTTTATTGGCCAACTCTACAGAAAGAAGCCACAGAATTTGTAAAGACATGCCCACAATGTCAGAAACATGCCAACTTTCACATCGCCCCGCCAGAAGAGCTCATCAGCGTGACCTCGCCTTGGCCGTTTGCAAAATGGGGACTCAATCTTCTCGGTCCATTCCCACAGGGATCAGGACAAGTTAAATTCCTCATAGTAGGGGTAGATTACTTTACAAAGTGGATCGAGGCAGAGCCCCTGGCCAATGCCACCGCTCAAAGAAGCCGGAAATTCTTATATAGAAACATTGTCACAAGGTTCGGGGTTCCATATTCAATAACCACAGACAATGGCACCCAATTCACAGATGCAGACTTCAGAAAACTAGTAGCCGACTTGAATATAAAGCACCAGTACACCTCCGTCGAACATCCACAAGCCAATGGGTAGGCCGAAGCTGCTAACAAAGTCATATTGGCCGGATTAAAACGAAGATTACAAGATGCAAAAGGAGCCTGGGCAGAAGAGCTTCCACAGGTCCTGTGGGCATACCGAACAACGCCACATTCCACCACGAAGGAATCCCCCTTCCGATTAGCATACAGAATAGAGGCGATGATTCTAGTAGAGATTTAAGAAGGGTCACTTAGACTAGTTCACTACAATGAGGGAGCAAACCCCCAACTTCAGAGAGAAGAGCTCAACTTGTTACCCGAAATCCAAGAAAGAGCCCGGATCAGGGAAGAAGCTCTAAAATGCCGAATGGCTTCCAGATATAATCAAAAGGTAGTGCCAAGAAGTTTTGCAGAGAATGATCTCATCCTCATTCGAAATGATATTGGAACAATTCGACCAGGAGAGGGAAAGCTGGCAGCAAACTGGAAAGGACCCTACCGAGTTATAGAAGTACTTGGAAAGGGCTACTACAGACTGTCCAAACTCAATGGACGAGAGCTTCCCAGGTCATGGCACGCCTGCAACCTCAGAAGGTACTACAGTTAGAAAGGATAAAGGATCTCATAATTGGACGCACTCTTTTTCCTGAAAAGGTTTTTTATTTTTAATGAGGCACCAAGTTGAGACTCAGACAATCCCATATGTATATATTTGCATTCTTTCTTTGAATAAAATACATTTTAGATATTCTACAAAGATTTCAAGACGCATTAATCTGAAGTATTCATCGTCCGATTATAAAGCAACAGATCGGCAGAAAGTGAAAAATCATTTCACTGCATGATCACGACAAAGACAACCGTCCGATAAAGGTGAAAACGCGATTCACCCAAAGGACGATCTAGAGATGAAAATCACTTTCTACAAATCGGCAAAGATGAACACAGAATAATGTAAGAAGTTATCGAAAGTGATCTAAAAAAGAGCCTGACGAGGTCTTACGGATTGCTAAAATAATAACTTAAAGACTGGCCGACGTTGAGAAGTCGGACCAAGTCAACCCAAGTTATAAGTAAACCCTGGAAAGAGGTCTGGCCAACCCTATTAAAGAGGATTACTTTAACTTAGAAGGGCTCGACATGAAAAAGTCAGCCCAAAATGAAAAGTTATCAAAATAGTCCCTGAAAGAGATCTGACAAAGATCCAAGAAAGAGGACTACAAAAATAACTTAAAGGAGACCGGTATAACCAAGTCGGACTCCTACTACTTAAAAGTTATCAAAATAGTCCCTGAAAGAGATCTGACAAAGATCCAAGAAAGAGGACTACAAAAATAACTTAAAGGAGACCGATATAACCAAGTCGGACTCCAACTACTTAAAAAGTTATCAAAATAGTCCCTGAAAGAGATCTGACAAAGATCCAAGAAAGAGGACTACAAAAATAACTTAAAGGAGACCGGTATAACCAAGTCGGACTCCTACTACTTAAAAGTTATCAAAATAGTCCCTGAAAGAGATCTGACAAAGATCCAAGAAAGAGGACTACAAAAATAACTTAAAGGAGACCGGTATAACCAAGTCGGACTCCTACTACTTAAAAAGTTATCAAAATAGTCCCTGAAAGAGATCTGACAAAGATCCAAGAAAGAGGACTACAAAAATAACTTAAAGGAGACCGTTATAACCAAGTCGGACTCCTACTACTTAAATGTTATCAAAGTAGTCGCTGAAAGAGATCTGACAAAGATCCAAGAAAGAGGACTACAAATAACTTAAAAAGGACCGACCTAATGAAGTCGGACTCCTACAACTGGAAAGTCATAAAAGTAATCCGTGAAGAAGACCTAGCAAAGGTCCAAGACACAGGATTACGAGAATAGCTTAGAAGGGGACCAACGAAAGCATACAAAGCAAAGAAACCAAAGAAACAAGTTGGACCCCTACAACCATGACCTCAAAGGATTCAAGCTACATATAACATGACAAAAACAACCCAAGAAGGTCGAGCCGCAAGATTTCGACATCAGTAGAAAACAGAAAAGATGCCTAGTCAAAAGACTACTTTTTACAGAGTTATAAGGCCTCGAAAGGCCACCAAAGACTACTATCAAAAAGATAGTGGGCTATTGTTTGTTTTTCAAAATAAAAAGTTGCTAGATAAGCAACTAAGAAGTATCAGCAAATAAATAAAAGAGTTCTAAAAAGCCCACAAGCCGGGCCAACTACACAAAATTTTAAGAAAAGATCAACAAGCATCAGGAGCTTTCTTGGCAGCATCAGGACAAGGAGAAGGAGGGCGAGTCTGGATCGGCACAGCATCCACAGTTCCATCCTCTCGATTCAGGATCTGGCAATCCGGGTCGGGCACAGCGGGGGGAACCGAAGAGGTCGGCACTTTGGTAGAAGACATAGGAGGAACGACATCATCATCATCACCCTCATCATCAGGGACAATCTTGCCATCCCTGACAATATTATCCAGGCTAAAAAGGGTGAGGTCGGCCTCGAGAGCAATGACCCAAACTTGATCCTTCAAGTTCTCGTAAGCAGCAGTCACGCTGCCAACGAGATGACCCTGAAGCTCAGAATAATCTTCCCGGGCATGGTCGAGCTCCTCCCTCAGGCGCAGCACCTCTCGATAAGAGGTAACATAACTATCCTTGTGCATCAGGACTGCGTCCTCAGCCAATCTCAAAGAAGCCGCCAATGACTGGGAACTTGCCTCCTCATTCTTCAAGTCCTTCTCCAGCTTGGCTACCTTCGTCTCAAGCTCCTCCTTCAGCTCCTTCATTCGATCAAACTCCTGTTTTGCCTCCTCCATAAACGCTTTAGTAGCGTGGAGAGGGAGATTCTGAGCAGTATGATATATGGCAGCCGACATGTACGCCATCTTCACATGATTTCGGGCCATGAATTCCAAGTGATGGAGGATGGACACATCGTCCATGGAGAGAGTGCCATAAGGACCGATTTGTTGATCCACGAACTCAATAGCATTAAAATCTGGAGCATCGAGGTCAAAGGGCTCAGCAGTCTTTTGTTTTTTATTGGGAGGAGCAACAGAAGGAGCAGCAGAGGTGACGTGAGGATCTGCCAAACGAACTCGGGGTGTAGGGATCACCTTCTTCACCCCGGCGGAACTCTGCACCGATGGCTTCTCGCGCACTTGGGAGGATCCCTCCCCAGCCGCCTGGGCAGCAGCATTTCTGGCAGCAGTCGCCCTCTGCGCCCTCTTATAAGCTTTCATGGATTCATTATTCTTCATGGCTTCTGCAAACAAAACAGAAAACTCAGCTACAAGTCGGATAAGTTGGAAAAGACAGCTACAAGCAACATAAACAAAATAATAAAAGAAACACAAGATACCCAGTTCAGTTTGAAGAAGAGCAGGATTGGTTAGAAATTTCTTTGTGTCAAGATGGGGAGGTTGACCCCAGCGTTCTTCCAAGATAGTCACAAAGGCTCGCTCAGCCTCATCCAACATTTCCCACGAATACCTGGAGACCCTTACATCTTTTTTCCATTCCAAGGGAAAAGCAGGTTCGTCATTCTCATCTAGAAAAAAGGGTCGAGCTCCTTCAATAGCTCGGACCTTGAAAAAGTAGTCTTTAAAATCATGGAACGACTCGTCAAACATGGAAAAAACCTTCTTCCCTGGGTAGAACGAAAGGAGACCCAGGCCGACTTCTTTTTTACCACACTGGGCTTAGTCAAGACAAACAGATAGAAAAAGAGAGATTGGGAAGCAGGAATACCAAAACCATCGCACAGCAATTGAAAAATTTTAATAAAACCCCAGGAATTGGGGTGAAGTTGAGAAGGGGCAACATTACAAGACCATAACAGGTCGGTTTCAAATTTGGTAAAAGGAATGGTGATACCCAGCTGACCAAAGAAAAAATCATAAGCATAAAAGAAAGGGCGACCATCAACAACTTGAGTCGAAAAGCAGACTCTCTCGTCAGAAGAGGGAGGGACAAGTTCATAGTTCTTCTCATCACCAGAATTACTACAGACACTGTGAAACTGCCTAAGCTGAGTACAAAATTCAGAATCAATCAGCGAGACACACATAAGAACCATGGAGTCCACCCAATCAGCCATACCCGCGGGAACCTGGGAAGGCATTTCGACAACGTTATTTCGGGAAGACATGAGGTCAACTAAATCCTACAAAAAGAAAAGAAGAACGGATTACTCAAAAACATCTCGGACAGAGGGAAAAACATCTCGACGGGCGGATAAACAAAAAGGGAAAACCCCAAGACTCAAGACAAAGGTCTTGGGGCATCCCTTGGAGGCAGTAAACAGGCAAGGTTTTCAAGTTATTTCTACGGCCTACATTCCAGCACTCATCAAAATAAAATCCAGAAAGAAAACAAAAGAAAGCAAAAATGCAAAAGGTCCACTCTCATACAATTTATCAGAAGAAAGCACTATTTCTATAGTTTATCAGAAATGGCCAAGCGGAAAGGCGTAAACTTTTTTGAAATCAAGCAAAAAATCATCAGCAAAGAACAAACACCAACACCGAGCATACCAAACAGAAATCATCAAAGACACAACCTTTTTTCCAGAATCAAACAAATTATCATCAAAAGCACAAACAAGAAATAACATGCAGAAGCCCTAAGCACATTAAAGCAATAGGAAAGGCGAAAAGATTCATACAAAAGGATGAAAAAACTTCAGAGCACGCATTACGACAGTAACCAGGCACAGTAAAAGCAGAAAGATCCAAACTTCCCTCAAAGTAAAATCGCAACTTAATTACAAAAAGCCAAAGCAGCGAAAGAGAAAGAAAGTACGAATGGAACTCACCTGGAGAAGAGAAAAGCTTCAAAGGAAAGAAGGAGATGTAAAAATGAAAGTTGTCCCGAGAATCGACAAGCGATGCCGCAACGCAGGAAAAGAAGAAACGTAGGTGAAAAATAGAGAACGAGAAAAACGGAGGAAAATGGTAAAGAAGTTACGAAAGAGCAAAGAAGAGAAACCGTTTCTGAGTTTTCAAAAATCAAAATAAAGAGCCAAAGGAAAAACGGGGCAATTAATACTAATTAATTAGGGTATTAAACCCTCGCACGTTCCCCAGGACAAAGCGCTAATACAAAAGCGCGCGCTTTTAGAGAAAAAACGTTCTACATTCAAAAGATTCTACAAAAGGAAGAAATCGATGAAATGCTTGAGTTCGGCTTCGTCAGAGAAGGACCGAAGTCAAAGATTCGACCTCAACAAAAAGACCGAGCTCAAGTAGGGGCACTGTTCATACCCTGGGTCGAGTTACCCGACCCGGGATGATTGGCGACAAAGCGACCGACCTCTTCAGGTCAGGCTATTCGACCTCTTCTCAAAGAGGTCGGCCAAATCGACAGGAAAGCCCAATAAAGGGCCCAAATAGAGGAACACGACCCAAATCCACAGGCCGTCCAAGCCTATAGAGATAAGGGCGGTTCCCTTGAAGATAAGCTGACCTCAACTCAAAGATAAAGATAAGATAAGATAACTAACTTATCTTATCTAGAAAGGTCACTCTACAACCACTATAAATACACTGGAGCACCCAGGTATAACTCATACTCTGATTCTACAAAAAACCTGCTTAATACCCATGCTAACTTAAGCATCGGAGTCTCTTGCAGGTACCCCCCACCTTTCGGTGACGAAGGATTAGCAGTACAGCCAATCCAACAAATCAGACGCACCCGCTCTGGACGTCATCCACCGACCGGACACGTCGGCTCCGACCAGTACAGAAGATCTCGTCCGAGATCGACCTCCAGTTTCAGGTAACCCTCGGAACATTGGCGCCGTTGCCGGGGACCTGGAAGTCATCCCAACACCATGGCGGACGGCCATGACAACGACCACAATTCAGATCTGGAAAATAGAACACCGCACAAGAACGCGGACACCACGCTAAAGGATACTCCGGAATCCAACGGAGAAAAAGACTCATCAAATCCAGGGATAATAGACGCACTTCAAGACCGTTTAAAGTAACTCGAGAAAGAAACTCAACAACAACAAGAGGTCGGAAAGGATCTACAAAGAGAGATACAGTGACGTCGAGAATTGGAAGACAAGTTACAGCAATTAGAAGCCGATCTCAAATTAAAAGCCCCTCGGGTCACTCCTGAGGAGAGCTCACGCAAAGAACAGGATCCATTCACCAGGGAAATTATGAAAACCAAAATTCCAAAAGACTTCAAACTCCCGGATATGATTTTGTACGACGGCACCACCGATCCCAACCATCATCTCAGCAATTTCAGAAGCAGAATGTACCTTACCGATGCCTCAGATGCCGTTCGCTGCAAAGCCTTTCCAACAACCCTCACGAAGACGGCGATCAGATGGTTCGACAGCTTACCTCCCAAGTCCATCTCAAACTTCGACGATTTGGCCGGAAAGTTCCTCGCCAGATTCTCCATCCAGAAAGATAAAGCTAAACACGCCCCCCGTCTACTAGGGATCAAGCAAGGAGATCGGGAGAGCCTCCGCAGCTACATGGAAAGATTCAACAAAACATGCATGGACATACAAAGCTTACCCACAGAGGCCGCCAATATGGGACTTATCAATGGCCTACGAGAGGGACCTTTCAGCCAGTCTATATCAAAAAAGTACCCGACCTCCTTAGACGAAGTGCAGGAACGGGCAGAAAAATACATCAACATGGAAAAAAACGCTCGGTTAGGAGAGACCTCAAAATCGGGGGCCTCCTATCGTGACAAAGACAAAGAATCTAAACGAAAAGAAGACCGACAAGGGGAGAAAATTAAAAAAATACCATAATTATACTCCCCTCAGAGCATCCCTAGTCGAAATATACAAAGAAGTCTGCCAGACAGAAAAAATTTCCCCAGCAAGGCCCCTCAAAGGAAAAAGGGGAGGAGGAAATCGGAAGGAATATTGTGAATATCATAGGGTCAAAGGACACGCCACCAACGAATGCTTCGACTTAAAAAATATCCAAAAAAAATTGGTAAGGGAAGGAAAATTAGATCGATTCCTGGCCACCCGAGATGATGATCAAAGAAAAAGATGAAGGAATGAAGATACCGAGCGAACAGAACGATCACCTCGGACACCAGAAAGACATGTCCACATGATACATGGCGGATTCGCAGCAGGAGGGATCTCCAAATCTTCCCGCAAAAGGTATCTCAAAGAAGTATATCATGTCGAAGGAGAGGAGGAAGCACTCAACATCCCAGCGATAACATTCACTAAAGAGGACGCGTCCGGCATCATCACAGGACACGACGATCCCATGGTCATCACCATCATATTGGCAAACGCCAACCTACACCGCACATTAATAGACCAAGGGAGTTCTGCCGACATCTTATTCAAGACAGCCTTTGACAAACTCGGCTTAGAACAAAAAGAGCTTAAGGCATATCCAAACAGTCTGTTTGGGTTAGGAGATACCCCGGTTCGACCACTAGGATATATATCACTACATACAACCTTCGGAAAAGGAGACCAATCCAGGACCCTCAAAATAGACTACATCGTAGTCGATGTAAGTTCAGCTTACAATGCTCTCATAGGTCGGACAACACTCAACCAACTCGGCACAATAGTCTCGACCCCACACCTATGTATGAAGTTCCCAACTCCAAAAGGGATAGCCACGATAAAAGCTGACCAAAAGATGGCACGTCGTTGTTATAACGAAAGCCTAAACCTCAGAGGTAAAGGAAAAGAGTTCCACGCAATCGAGTTGGGCGGAGTCCAACGACGAGAAGATCTTCGCCCCCAACCAGAGGGCGAGATAGAAAAAATTCAGATCGGGGACACCTCGGAAAAAACAACTAATATCGGCACAATCCTCAAAGGAGATTTAAAAGAATTGCTAATACAATTCTTACGAGATAATGTCAACCTCTTTGCATGGAAAGCCGCGGACATGCCATGCATAGACCCTAAGCTAATGTGCCACAAGTTGGCGGTCTACCCAGGATCTCGACCGGTACAGCAGAGACGAAGAAAGCTTGGGCCAGAGCGATCCCAGGCTGTGGAAGAGCAAGTACAAGCACTACTCGAAGCCGGATTTATAAGAGAATTTAAATACCCGCTATGGCTAGCCAACATCGTCTTGGTGAAAAAATCAAATGGGAAGTGGCGAATGTGCACCGATTACACCGATCTCAACAAAGCTTGTCCAAAAGATCCATACCCACTCCCAAGTATTGACGCCCTGGTAGATGCTTCCTCTGGATATAAATATCTCTCGTTTATGGACGCATACTTGGGATACAACCAAATCCCCATGTACCAACCAGATCAGGAAAAGACCTCGTTCTTAACACCAAAGGCAAACTACTGCTACATCGTGATGACTTTCGGTCTCAAGAACGCAGGAGCTACTTATCAAAGGCTAATGAATAAAGTCTTCTCATATCACATCGGAAAAATTATGGAAATTTATGTGGACGACATGTTGATAAAAACACAAACCGAAGATACATTATTATCTGACTTGGCTCAAGTATTTGACACCATAAGGAAACACAACATGCGACTCAATCCCGCAAAATGTACCTTCGCAGTAGAAGCAGGCAAATTCTTAGGTTTCATGCTCACACAAAGGGGAATTGAAGCAAATCCAGACAAATGTCAAGCCATACTCAACATGAAGACCCCAACCTGTGTCAAAGAAGTACAACAACTCAACGGGAGATTGGAAGAAATCGATGAAATGCTTGAGTTTGGCTTCGTCAGAGAAGGACCGAAGTCAAAGATTCGACCTCAACAAAAAGACCGAGCTCAAGTAGGGGCACTGTTCATACCCCGGGTCGAGTTACCCGACCCGGGATGATTGGCGACAAAGCGACCGACCTCTTCAGGTCAGGCTATTCGACCTCTTCTCAAAGAGGTCGGCCAAATCGACAGGAAAGCCCAATAAAGGGCCCAAATAGAGGAACACGACCCAAATCCACAGGCCGTCCAAGCCTATAGAGATAAGGGCGGTTCCCTTGAAGATAAGCTGACCTCAACTCAAAGATAAAGATAAGATAAGATAACTAACTTATCTTATCTAGAAAGGTCACTCTACAACCACTATAAATACACTGGAGCACCCAGGTATAACTCATACTCTGATTCTACAAAAAACCTGCTTAATACCCATGCTAACTTAAGCATCGGAGTCTCTTGCAGGTACCCCCCACCTTCCGGTGACGAAGGATCAGCAGTACAGCCAATCCAACAAATCGGATGCACCTGCTCCGGACGTCATCCACCGACCGGACACGTCGGCTCCGACCAGTACAGAAGATCTCGTCCGAGATCGACCTCCAGTTTCAGGTAACCCTCGGAACAATCATGAACCTAATAAAACATGAAATAACAATAAAAATAAATTAAAATTAGATAAATAAAAATTGGGTTGCCTCCCAACAAGCGCTTCTTTAATGTCAATAGCTTGACAGTGGGCTCTCATGGAGCCTCACAGATGTTCAGAGCATTGTTGAGACTCCCCAACACCAAACTTAGAGTTTGGATATGGGAGTTCAACACCAAACTTAGAGTTTGGTTGTGGCCTCCCAACACCAAACTTAGAGTTTGACTGTGGGGGCTCTGGTTGACTCTGTTTTGAGAGAAGCTTACTGTGCCTCTTTTCCATGTTTACAGAAGGATGTCCTTGAGTTTTAAACTCAAGGGAGTCCTCATTCAATTGAAGGACTAGTTCACCTCTGTCAACATCAATCACAGCTCTTGCTGTGGCTAGGAAGGGTCTTCCAAGGATGATGGATTCATCCTCATCCTTCCCAGTATCTAGGATTATGAAATCAGCAGGGATGTAAAGGCCTTCAACCTTTACTAATATGTCCTCTACTTGTCCATAAGCCTATTTTCTGGAATTGTCTGCCATCTCTAATGAGATTTTAGCAGCTTGTACCTCAAAGATTCCCAGTTTCTCCATTACAGAGAGTGGCATGGGGTTTATTCTTGACCCCAGGTCACACAGAGCCTTCTCAAAGGTCATGGTACCTATGGTACAAGGTATCAGAAACTTTCCAGGATCCTGTTTCTTCTGAGGCAATCTCAGTTGATCCAATGCATTTAGTTCATTGGTGAACAGGGGAGGTTCATCTCCCCAAGTCTCATTACCAAATAAATTGGCATTCAGCTTCATGATTGCACCAAGGAACTTGGCAACTTGTTTGTCAATGACATCCTCATTCTCTTCAGAAGAAGAATACTCATCAGAACTCATGAATGGCATAAGGAGGTTCAATGGAATCTCTATGGTCTCTAGATGAGCCTCAGAGTCCTTTGGTTCCTCATAGGGAAACTCCTTGTTGATCACTGGACGTCCCAGGAGGTCTTCCTCCTTGGGATTCACGTCCTCCCCTTCCTCCTTGGATTCGGCCATGATGGTTATATCAATGGCCTTGCACTCTCCTTTTGGATTTTCTTCTGTATTGCTTGGGAGAGTACTAGGAGGAATTTCAGTGATCCTTTTACTCAACTGGACCACTTGTGCTTCCAAATTTCTAATGGAGGACCTTGTTTCATTCATGAAACTTACAGTGGCCTTAGATAGATCAGAGACTAAGTTTGCTAAATTAGAGGTACTTTGTTCAGAGTTCTCTGTCTGTTGCTGAGTAGATGATGGAAAAGGCTTGCTATTGCTAAACCTGTTTCTTCCACCATTATTAAAGCCTTATTGAGGCTTTTGTTGATCCTTCCATGAGATATTTGGGTGATTTCTCCATGAGGGATTATAGGTGTTTCCATATGGTTCACCCATGTAATTCACCTCTGCTATTGTAGGGTTTTCAGGATCATAAGCTTCTTCTTCAGCAGATGCCTCTTGAGTACTGTTGGATGCAGCTTGCATTCCATTCAGACTTTGAGAAATCATATTGACTTGCTGAGTCAATATTTTACTCTGAGCCAATATGGCATTCAGAGTATCAATTTCAAGAACTCCCTTCTTTTGAGGCATGCCATTACTCACAGGATTCCTCTCAGAAGTGTACATGAACTGGTTATTAGCAACCATGTCAATGAGTTCTTGAGCTTCTGCAGGCATTTTCTTTAGGTGAATGGATCCTCCTGCAGAAGTATCCAATGACATCTTAGCTAATTCAGACAGACCATCATAGAATATATCCAGGATGGTCCATTCTGAAAGCATGTTAGAAGGACACTTTTTGGTCAGTTCCTTGTATCTCTCCCAAGCTTCATAGAGGGATTCACCTTCTTTCTGTCTGAAGGTTTGAACATCCACTCTAAGCTTACTCAGCTTTTGAGGAGGAAAGAACTTGGCTAAGAAAGCCTTGACCAGCTTATCCCAAGAGTTCAGGCTATCCTTAGGTTGAGAGTCCAACCATATTCTAGCTCTGTCTCTCACAGCAAAAGGGAAAAGCATGAGCCTGTAGACTTCAGGATCTACTCCATTAGTCTTAACAGTGTCACAGATCTGCAAGAATTCAGATAAGAACTAAAAAGGATCTTCAGATGGAAGTCCATGAAACTTGCAGTTTTGCTGCATCAGAGAAACTAATTGAGGTTTCAGCTCAAAATTGTTTGCTCCAATGGCAGGAATTGAGATGCTTCTTCCATGTAAATTGGAAATAGGTGCAGTGAAGTCACCAAGCATTCTCCTTGCATTATTATTATTTTCGGCTGCCATCTCCTCTTCTTGTTTGAAAATTTCTGAAAGGTGCTTGCTGGATTGTTGTAATTTAGCTTCTCTTAGTTTCCTCTTCAGGGTCCTTTCAGGTTTTGGATCTGCTTCAACAAGAATATTCTTGTCCTTGCTCCTGCTCATATGAAAAAGAGGGAACAGAAAAATAATAATAATAGGGACCCTTTTTACCCAGGTATAGAGGTTCCCCTGTGTGAGTAGAAGAAGAAAAGAATGTAATGTAAAGAAGGGAAGAAGAGAAAATTCGAACACAGATGGAAGAGGGGGTTCGAATTTGGGTGTGATGAAGTGTTAGTAGATGAATAAATAAATAAAAGGAGATGAGAGAGAGAAAATTTTCAAAAATTATTTTTGAAAAATGGTTAGTGATTTTCGAAAATTAAAAGAAGAAATAAATTAAAATTGATTTTTGAAACAATTAGTTGATTAAAAAGAATTTTTGAAAAAGAGGGAGATATTTTCAAAAATTACAGAGAGAGAGAGTTAGTTAGGTAGTTTTGAAAAAGATAAGAAACAAACAAAAGTTATTTAGTTAGTTGAAACAAATTTGAAAATCAATTTTTGAAAAGATAAGAAGATAAGAAGTTAGAAAAGATATTTTAAAATCAAAAAATTTTTTTTTTTGAAAAAAGATATGTTTTAAAAAGATATGATTTTGAAAAAGATAGGATAAAAAGATATTTTTGAAAAGATATGATTAAAATTAGTTTTGAAAAAGATTTGATTTTGAAAATCACAATTAATGACTTGATTCACAAGAAATCACAAGATATGATTCTAGAACTTAAAGTTTGAATCTTTCTTAACAAGTAAGTAACAAACTTGAAATTTTTGAATCAAAACATTAATTGTTGATGATATTTTCGAAAATTATGAGATAAAATTAAGAAAAAGATTTTTGAAAAATATTTTTAAAATTTTCGAAAATAAATAAGAAAAATGAAAAAGATTTGATTTTTGAAAAAGATAAGATTTTTAAATTGAAAATTTGATTTGACTCATAAGAAACAATTGAATTTTTAAAAATTTTTGAAAAAGTCAATCCAAATTTTCGAAATTTATGAGAGAAAAAGAGAGAGATATTTTTTTATTTTTGAATTTTTAATGATGAGAGAGAAAAACATAAAAAATGACTCACAACATGAAAATTATGAATCAAAACACATGATGCATGCAAGAATACTATGAATGTCAAGATGAACACCAAGAACACTTTGAAGATCATGATGAACATCAAGAACATATTTTTGAAAAATTTTCAATGCAAAGAAAACATGCAAGACACCAAACTTAGAAATCTTTCATGTTCAGATACTATGAATGCAGAGATGCACATGAAAAACAAGAAAAGACACAAAACAAGAAAACATCAAGATCAAACAAGAAGACTTACCAAGAACAACTTGAAGATCATGAAGAACGCTATGAATGCATGAGTTTTCGAAAAAAAATGAATAAATTTTTAGAAAAAATGCAATTGACACCAAACTTGAAATTGACTCACGACTCAAACAAGAAACACAAAATATTTATTTATTTTTTTTTATTTTAGGATTTTTTTGGATTTTTTTCGAAAATTATTTGAAAAAGAAAAATAAGGATTCCAAAATTTTTAATATGAATTCCAAGAATCTTGCACTCTTAGTCTAAAGCTCCAATCTGAGGGTTAGACATGGCTTAATAGCCAGTCAAGCTTTAGCATGTAAATCAGGTGGATCAGCAGCAGGTGGGTTAGCAACAACTGGCTTGCTCTTGATAATGTTGGGGTGGAAGCCCCAGTCCAAATAAATTTAGACATGGCTTTACATCTAGCCAGGCTTCACATGCTTCATGAAACTCTAGAATTCATTCTTAAAAATTTTGAAGAACATAATAAAAATTTTTTGAAAAGAATTTTTTTTTAAATTTTTTTTCTTTTTTTTTTGGGAAAAACGAAAAAGAAGAAAATATTTTTGAAAAATTTTTGAAAATAAAATAAGAAGAAAATTACCCAATCTGAGCAACACGATGAACCGTCAGTTGTCCAAACTCGAACAATCCCCGGCAACGGCGCCAAAAACTTGGTGCACGAAATTGTGATCCCTGGGGTTGTAAAATTTGTTGTTCGTTCTCTCCCTGGCAATGGCATCAAAAACGGATGCACAGAACCATTGTCCAAACATAACTTCACAACTTCGCACAACTAACCAGCAAGTGCACTGGGTCGTCCAAGTAATAAAACCTTACGTGAGTAAGGGTCGATCCCACGGAGATTGTCGGTAAGAAGCAAGCTATGGTCACCTTGTAAATCTCAGTCAGGCGGATATCAAAAGGTTATAGAGTTTTCGAAAATATATAATAATTAAACATAAAATAAAGATAGAAATACTTATGTAAATCATTGGTGAGAATTTCATATAAGCGTATAGAGATGCTTTCGTTCCTCTGAACCTCTGCTTTCCTGCTGTCTTCATCCAATCAGTCTTACTCCTTTCCATGGCCGGCTTTATGTAAGGACATCACCGTTGTCAATGGCTACTTTTCATCCTTTCTGTGAAAATGGTCCGATGCGTTGTCACTGCATGGCTAATCATCTGGAGGCATCACCGTGGTCAATGGTTGCGTCCCATCCTCTTGTGAAAATGGTCCAAATGCTCTGTCACAGCACGGCTAATCATCTGAGATTCTCGATCATACTGGAATAGGATTCACCCTCCTTTTGCGTCTGTCACTACGCCCAACACTCGCGAGTTTGAAGTTCGTCACAGTCATTCAATCCCAGAGTCCTACTCGGAATACCACAGACAAGGTTTAGACTTTCCGGACTCTCATGAATGCCGCCATCAATCTAGCTTATACCACGAAGATTCTGACTAAGAGATCCAAGAGATATTCATTCAATCTAAGGTGGAACGGAAGTGGTTGTCAGGCACGCATTCATAAGGGAATGATGATGATTGTCACGTTCATCACATTCATATTGAAGTGCGAATGAATATCTTAGAAGCGGAATAAGTTGAATTGAATAAAGAAACATTAGTATTTGTATTAATTCATGAGGAACAGCAGAGCTCCACACCTTAATATATGGAGTGCAGAAACTCTACCGTTGAAAAATACATAAGTGAATATAGGGTAAGCATGGCCGAGTGGCCAGCCTCCCATGGAGGTCTAGAGATCTAAAAATGATCAAAAGATAATTCCAAAGATGTCTAATACAATAGTAAAAAGTCCTATTTATACTAAACTAGTTACTAGGGTTTACAGAAGTAAGTAATTGATGCATAAATCCACTTCCGGGGCCCACTTGGTGTGTGCTTGGGCTGAGCTTGAATGTTACACGTGTAGAGGCTTCTTTTGGAGTTGAACGCCAAGTTGTAACATGTTTTTGGCGTTCAACTCTGGTTCGTGACGTGTTTCTGGCATTTAACTCCAGACAGCAGCGTAGAACTGGCGTTCAACGCCCTTTTGCGTCGTCTAAACTTGGCCAAAGTATAGACTATTATATATTGTTGGAAATCCCTGGATGTCTACTTTCCAACGCAATTAGAAGTGCACGATTTTGAGTTCTGTAGCTTCAGAAAATCCACCTTGAGTGCAGGGAGGTCAGAATCCAACAGCATCAGCAGTCCTTCTTCAACCTCTGAATCTGATTTTTGCTCAAGTCCCTCAATTTCAGCCAGAAAATACCTGAAATCACAGTAAAACACACAAACTCATAGTAAAGTCCAGAAATGTAAATTTAACATAAAAACTAATGAAAACATCCCTAAAAGTAACTAGATTCTACTAAAAACATACTAAAAACAATGCCAAAAAGCGTATAAATTATCCACTCATCAGACAACACTAAATCAACTTGGCGCAATAGTCTCAACTCCACATCTATGCATGAAATTCCCAACTACAAAGGGGATAGCCACAATAAAAGCAGATCAAAAGATGGCACGCCGCTGTTATAACGAAAGTCTAAACCTCAGAGGCAGAGGAGAAGAGTTTCGTACAATTGAGCTTGGCGGAGTTCAGAGACGAGAAGAACTCTGTCCGCAGCCAGAAGGTGAGATAGAGAAGGTTCAGATCGGAGACACCTCAGACAAAACGACTAATATCGGCACGATCCTGAGAGGAAACTCAAAAGAATTACTGGTACAATTCTTACGAGATAATGTCGATCTCTTCGCATGGAAAGCCGCAGACATGCCAGGCATAGACCCCAAGCTAATGTGCCACAAGTTGGCGGTCTATCCAGGATCTCGGCTGGTACAGTAAAGACGAAGAAAACTTGGGCCAAAGTGATCCCAAGCTGTGGAAGAACAGGTACAAGCATTACTGGAGGCAGGATTCATAAGAGAAGTCAAGTACCCACTATGGCTAGCCAACGTCGTCTTGGTGAGAAAATCAAATGGGAAGTGGCGAATGTGCACCGATTACACCGATCTCAACAAAGCCTGCCCAAAAGATCCTTACCAACTCCCAAGTATCGACGCTCTGGTAGATGCTTCCTCCGGATATAGATACCTCTCGTTTATGGACGCATACTCGGGATACAACCAAATCCCCATGTATCCACCAGATCAAGAAAAGACCTCGTTTTTAATGCCGAAAGCGAACTACTGCTACATTATGATGCCTTTCGGTCTCAAGAATGCAGGAGCTACTTATCAAAGGCTAATGAATAAAGTCTTCTCATATCACATCGGAAAAATCATGGAAGTCTATGTGGACGACATGTTGATAAAGACACAAAGTGAAGAGACATTATTGTCTGACCTGGCTCAAGTGTTTGACACTATAAGGAAACATGACATGCGACTCAATCCCGCAAAATGCACCTTTGCAGTAGAAGCGGGCAAATTTTTAGGTTTCATGCTCACACAAAGAGGAATTGAAGCAAATCCGGATAAATGTCAAGCCATACTCAACATGAAAAGCCCAACCTGTGTCAAAGAAGTACAGCAACTCAACGGGAGATTGGCCGCCCTATCCAGGTTCTTAGCAGGATCAGCGATAAGATCTCTCCCCTTCTATGCTACTTTAAGGAAGGGAAAGCAGTTCAAATGGACAACAGAATGTGAACAAGCCTTCCAAGACTTCAAGGAATTCTTAGGACGGCCACCTATCCTATCCCGGCCACAAAAAGGAGAACCGCTCATATTATATCTCGCAGTAGGAAGCCAGGCAATAGCCTCAGCACTAGTCAGAGAAGGTGAAAATGGGCAACAACCCGTCTACTTCATTAGTAAAGCGCTACAGGGATCCGAGTTGAACTACTAGAAGATAGAAAAGTTTGCCTATACTCTCGTTTTAACATCTCGACTTCGCCCGTACTTCCAGGCTCACACCATTAAGGTTCGAACTAACCAGCCAATAAAAGGAATATTGCAGAAAACAGATTTAGCAGGTAAATTTTATAATGGGCAGTCGAGTTATCCGAGTTCGACCTCCAATATGAAGCTCGGACGGCCATCAAATCACAGTATCTGGCCGACTTCATCGCAGAATTCACAGATGCCCTGGAAATTCCCACAGAATGGAATCTCTATGTGGACGGTTCTTCAAATAAGACTGGAAGCGGCGCAGGTGTGATAATAGAAAGCAACCAAGGAACCCAAGTTGAGCTCTCCCTCAAGTTCGAGTTCCCGGCCTCAAACAACCAGGTGGAATATGAAGCGTTATTAGCTGGTTTGAAGCTGGCTAAAGAGGTTGGAGCTCAAAAACTCAACATTTACAGCGATTCACAAGTAGTCACCTCACAGATAACAGGGAGCTACCAAGCCAAAGATCCCACCATGAAAAGTATTTGGATAAAACCAAGGAACAGCTCGGACAACTCGGGAAATATAAGATCTGCCACATACCCCGCGAACAAAATGCCCGAGCTGACGCACTCTCGAAACTAGCCAGCACCAAACCAGGGGGCAACAATAAAAGCCTCATCTAGGAAATGCTACAGAACCCGTCAATCTCGGAAGAGGAAAAAATCCTAGCCATAACAAGTCAGGACCAAGGATGGATGACCCCAATAATTAACTACCTCAAAGCAGAAATACTCCCCACAGAAGAAAAAGAGGCAAAGAGGTTAAAAAGGGAGGCACAGTACTACACTATCATAAACAACATCCTATACAAAAGAGGGATCTCAATACCATTACTAAAATACATGCCGACCTCCAACACAAGGGAAGTGCTAGAAGAAGTACACGGCGGCATTTGCGGAAATTATCTCGGAGCACGAGCTCTCGCCAAAAAAGTACTCTGGGCGGGATTTTATTGGACAACTCTACAGAAAGAAGCTACAGAATTTGTAAAGACATGTCCACCATGTCAGAAACATGCCAACTTTCACATCGCCCCGCCAGAAGAGCTTATCAGCGTAACTTCGCCTTGGCTGTTTGCAAAATGGGGACTTGATCTTCTCGGACCCTTCCCCCAGGGATCAGGACAAGTTAAATTCCTCAGAGTAGGGGTAGACTATTTCACAAAGTGGATCGAGGCAGAGCCCCTAGCCAACGCCACTGCTCAAAGAAGCCGAAAATTCCTATATAGAAACATTGTCACAAGGTTCGGGGTTCCACACTCCATCACCACAGACAATGGCACTCAATTCATGGATGCAGGCTTCAGAAAATTAGTAGCCGACTTGAACATAAAGTACCAGTACACCTCCGTGGAACATCCGCAAGCCAATGGACAGGCCGAAGCCGCCAACAAAGTCATATTGGCCGGGTTAAAACGGAGATTACAAGACGCAAAGGGAGCCTGGGCAGAAGAGCTTCCACAAGTTCTATGGGCGTATCGAACGACGCCACAATCCACCACAAAGGAATCCCCCTTCCGGTTAGCATACGGAATAGAAGCAATGATCCCAGTAGAGATTGAGGAAGGATCGCCTAGAGTGGTTCATTACAATGAGGAAGTAAACTCCCAACTTCAGAGGGAAGAGCTCGACCTACTACCTGAAATCCAAGAAAGATCTCGGATCAGGGAAGAAGCACTAAAATGTCGAATGGCTTCCAGATATAATCAAAGGGTAGTGCTGAGAAGTTTCGTAGAGAATGATCTCATCCTAATCCGAAATGATATTGGAACAACTTGACCAGGAGAAGGAAAGTTGGCAGCAAACTGGAAAGAACCCTACCGAGTTGTAGAAGTACTTGGGAAGGGCTACTACAGACTGTCCGAACTCGATGGATGAGAGCTTCTCAGATCATGGCACGCTTGCAACCTAAGAAGGTACTACAGCTAGAAAAAGTAAAAGATCTCACTATTGGATGCACTCTTTTTCCTGAAAAGGTTTTTTAATGAGGCACCAAGTTGAGACTCAGACACTATCCGACTTAAAGAGATGAAAAATTCCCACATGTATATATTTGCACTTTCTTTTGAATAAAATATATTTTAGATATTCTACAAGTTTCCAAGACGCATTAATCTGAAGCATTCATCGTCCGATTATAAAGCAACAGATCGGCATAAAGTGAAAAACAATTTCACTGCACGATCACGATAAAGACAATCGTTCGATAAAGGTGAAAACGTGATTCACCTAAAAGACGATCTAAAGATAGCAACCACCTTCTACAAATCGGCAAAGATGAACACATAATAATGTAAGAAGTTATCGAAAGTGATCCGGAAAAAGAACCTGACGAGGTCTTATGGATTGCTAAATAATAACTTAAAGACTGGCCGACGTTAAGAAGTCGGACCAAGTCAACCCAAGTTATAAGTAAACCTTGGAAAGAGGTCTGGCCAACCCTATTAAAGAGGATTACTTTAACTTAGAAGGGCCCGACATGGCAAAGTTAGCCCAAAATGAAAAAGTTATAAAAGTAGTCCCTGAAAGAGACTTGACAAAGGTCTAAAAAAGAGGACTACAAAAATAACTTAGAAAGAGGACGACACAAAGAAGTCGACCTCCTACAAACAAGTTATAAAAGTAATCCCTGAAAGAGATCTGACAAAGATCCAAGAAAGAGGATTACAAAAATAACTTAGAAGAGATCGACATAACGAAGTCGGTCTCCTACAACAAACAAGTTATAAAAGTAATCCCTGAAAGAGATCTGACAAAGATCCAAGAAAGAGGATTACAAAAATAACTTAGAAGAGATCGACATAGCGAAGTCGGTCTCCTACAACAAACAAGTTATAAAAAGTAATCCCTGAAAGAGATCCGACAAAGATCCAAGAAAGAGGATTACAAAATAACTGAGAAAAGATCGACATGACGACGTCAGTCAACTACGAAACTACTTGTAAAAGGACAAAGAAGTCGGTCATACGACCTCCAAGTACAAAGCAGTTCAAAGAGGCTGAGCAACAAGGCTTCAACATTCTCGAAACACATAAAGAAGCTAAGACAGGCGCAAGCAAGCATGACATAAAATAACAAAGCTTCAAGATCAGACCCAAAAGCTTAGAAGCTACTCGTTGTGTTTTTCAAAATAATGGGTTGCTAAACAAGCAACCAGAAAGAGTGTCAGCAAAATAAACCAACCACGAAATACAGAGTTTTAAAGCCCACAAGCCGGGCCAACTACACAAATATCCAAAATAAATCAGCTAAAGATTAGAAGAATTTTTAGCAGCATCAGTCTGAGGAGAAGGAGGGCGAGCCTAGAGAGGAACAGCATCCACAGTACCATCGTTCCGGTTTAAGATCTGGCAGTCAGGATCAGAAGAAGGAGGGCCGACCTCAGCAGGAGGAACAGCAGGAGCTGACACCTTGGCAGAAGACACAGGGAGGGGATCGACATCATCATCATCCTCGTCATCAGGGACAATCTTACCATCCCTAACAATATTATCCAGGCTGAAGAGAGTAAGGTCGGCCTCGGGAGCAATAATCTGAACTTGCTCTTTCAGGTTCTCATAGGCAGTAGTTACGCTGCCAACAAGATGACCCTGGAGCTCGGAGTAATCAGCTCGGGCATTCTCCAACTCCGCCTTCAGACGCATTCCTTCCCGATAGGATGTAACATAGCTGTTTTTATGCCTCAGTGTCGTGTCCTCGGCCAGCCTCACAGAAGCCGCCAGAGAAAGTGAACTCGCCTTCTCGTTCTCCAGATCCTTCTCCAACTTGGCTACCTTTACTTCAAGCTCCTCCTTCAGGCCCTTCATCCGATCAAACTCCTGTTTAGCCTCCTCCATAAAGGCTTTGGTGGCGTGGAGAGGAAGATTTTGAGTAGTCCGGTATAGGGCAGCCCCCATATACGCCATTCTAACACTACTTCGAGTTATAAAGTCCAGATGGCAAAGGAGCGACACATCGTCCATAGGAGGGGCACCGTAGGGACCGATTTGTTGATCCACAAATTCAATTACATTAAAGTCAGGAGCATCAAGGTTGAAAGGCTCAGCTATTTTTTGTTTCTTGTTGGGAGGAGCACCAGAACTAGAGGCAGAAGTCAGTGGTGGGTCAGCCAGACGAACCCGAGGAGTATGGATCACCTTCCTCGGTCCAGGAGAACTCGGCACAAGTGGCTTTACTTGCACTTGGGAAGATCCCTCCCCGGCTGCCTTGGCCGAGATGTTCTGAGCAGCAGTCGCCTTCTTTGCCCTTTTGAAGGCCTTCATGGAATCATTGTTTTTTGACATCTCTGTAAATACAAAATCAGCCACAATAAAGGGTTACAATCACAAGATGAGGAAGCCAAACTAGGAAACAAGTATAGAAACAAGTCAGGCAAATACCCAAAACAGCCCGGACCAGGGATGGGTCATTCAAAAATCTTTTTGTATCAAGATGGGGTGGTGCTCCCCATAAATCCTGAAGAACAACAACAAAGGCACGCTCAACATCGTCAAACATCTCCCAGGAATAGCGAGACACTCTCACATCCTTCTGCCACTCTAGAGGGAAAGAAGTCTCATCATTTTCATCAAGAAAAAAGGGGCGGGCCCCCTCGACAGCACAAACTTTAAAGAAGTAATTCTTGAAATCCTTAAAGGACTCATCATAAATAGCAAACACTTTATGGCCCTGGGCAGACCTGAAAGAAACCTAGGAAGCTTTCTTTTTCGAAGAGCCACCAGGCTTGGCGGAAACAAACAGATAAAGGAAGAGAGCCTGAGAAGGTGTTACACCTAACTCTTGGCAAAGTAGCTAAAAAATTTTGATAAAACCCCAGGAATTCGGGTGAAGCTGGGATGGGACAATATTACA
Source organism: Arachis ipaensis (assembly GCF_059453495.1). Classification (NCBI taxonomy): domain Eukaryota; kingdom Viridiplantae; phylum Streptophyta; class Magnoliopsida; order Fabales; family Fabaceae; genus Arachis; species Arachis ipaensis. The sequence continues at coordinate 35,934,806 of NC_142444.1, read as the reverse complement.
CGATCACAATAGGTCGGTCTCAAAAGCAGTAAAAGGAAAAATAATGTCCAGTTGACTGAAGAAATATTCGTAGGCATAGAAGAAGGGACGCTTCCCCTCGATGAAGGTCGGAAAACAAACCCTCTCATCAGAATCAGGAGCAACAAGCTCATAATCCCTCTCCCAGGCACTGTTACCACAAATCCTATGACGCTTCCTCGGCTCTATGCAAAATTCAGCATCCACAACAGAAACACACATCAAGACAAGGGAGTCCAGCCAATCGGACATCCCCTCGGGAACTCTGGAAGACATCTCTACAATGTTATTGCGAGAAGACATGAGGCCAACTAATCCTACAATAAAAAAAAGAGATAGGATTACTAAAAATATCTCGGACGAGGGATAAAATAACTCGATCAAAATGATACAGGCAAACAAACAGACAAGAAAAACCCCAAGACTCAAACCAAAGTCTCGGGGCATCCTTTGGAGGCAGTAACAAAGCAAGGTTTTCAGGAAAAATCTATAGCTCGCACCCCAGCACCTCTCAAGCAAGAAAAGAAGACTACAAACAGATGGCATTTTTCATCAAAGCAAAACACAAAAAGTCATCAAAATACTTTTGCCTCATGGTCTACCAGCAAAAAAGCATGCATCCCCAAACACCAAGGCACGCAAAGTAGAAACCATCAAAGGTGCAACCGTTTTTAGAATCAGACAAAAAGCAATCTTCAAACAAAGTGAGGAAAAGATGCAGATTTTCTGGGTATTGGTATCAGACAGAAACAACAGAACATGCAAAAGTGCTAAAAAGCATCAAGCAACAGGAAAGGCAAAAAGGATCATGCAGAAGATAAAGAAACTCCTAGAACACACATTTCAACAACAATTAGGCGCGACAAAAACAGAAAGATCCAAATTTTCTCTAAAGTAAAATCAAAACTTCATCACAAAGCCAAAGCAACGAAAGAAAAAGAAAATACGGATGGAACTCACCTGGAGAAGGAAGAAGCTTCAAAGGAAAAAAGGAGACGTAAAAATGAAAGCTGCCCAGAAAATCGCCAAGCGACGCCGCAACGCAAGAAAAGCAGAAATGTGGGCGAAAGACAGAGAGCGAGAGAACAAAGGAAGAAATTGCGAAGAAGTTACAAAAAGAACGAAGAAGAGAAACCGTTTTTGGGCTTTCGAAAATCAAAATAAAGAGCCAACGAAAAATGGGGCAATTAATACTAATTAATGAAAGTATTAAACCCTCACACGTTCCCAAAGCGCTGATATTCAAGCGCGCGCTTTTAGAGGAAAATGTTCTACACTCAAAAGCTGCTACAAAGGAATCGACGAAATGCTTGAGTTCAGCTTCATTAGAGAAGGACCGAAGTCAAGGACTCGCCCCCAAAACGAAGAAGACCGAGCTCAAGTAGGGGCACTGTTCATACCCTAGGTCGAGCTGTCCAAACCGGGATGTTCAGTAGCAAAGTGACCGACCTCTTTAGGTCAAGCGGACCGACTTCTTCACAAAGAACTCGACCAAATCGACAGGAAAGCCCAAAGAAGGATCCAACTCAAGGAATACGACCCAGATCCAAGAGGCAGCCCACGCCTATAGAGATAAGGGCGGTTCCATGGAAGATAAGCTGACCTCACCCAAAGATAAGATAAGATAAGATAACTAACTTATCTTATCTAAAAAGGTCACTCCTCATCACTATAAATATACTGGAGCACTGATGAGCGGATAATTTATACGCTTTTTGGCATTATTTTTAGTACGTTTTTAGTAGAATCTAGTTACTTTTAGGGATGTTTGCATTAGTTTTTATGTTAAATTCACATTTCTGGACTTTACTATGAGTTTGTGTATTTTTCTGTGATTTCAGGTATTTTCTGGCTGAAATTGAGGGACTTGAGCAAAAATCAGATTCAGAGGTTCAAGAAGGACTGCTGATGTTGTTGGATTCTGACCTCCCTGCACTCAAAATGAATTTTCTGGAGCTACAGAACTCAAAATGGCGCGCTTTCAATTGCGTTGGAAAGTAGACATCTAGGGATTTCCAGCAATATATAATATCCATACTTTGTCCAAGTTTAGATGACGCAAACTGGCGTTCAACGCCAGCTCTCTGTCCAATTCTGGAGTCCAGTGCCAGAAACAAGTTGCAAAGTGGAGTTTAACGCCCAAACTGGCACAAAAGCTGGCGTTCAACTCCAAGAATGACCTCTCCACGTGTAGACTTCAAGCTCAGCCCAAGCACACACCAAGTAGGCCCCGGAAGTGGATTTATGCATCAATTACTTACTTCTGTAAACCCTAGTGACTAGTTTAGTATAAATAGGACTTTTTACTATTGTATTAGATATCTTTGGATTATATTTTGATCTATTGATCACGTTTGGGGGCTGGCCATTCGGCCATGCCTGGACCTTTCACTTATGTATTTTCAACGGTAGAGTTTCTACACTCCATAGATTAAGGTGTGGAGCTCTGCTGTTCCTCAAAGATTAATGCAAAGTACTACTGTTTTTCTATTCAATTCAACTTATTTCGCTTCTAAGATATTCATTCGCATTTCAACATGAATGTGATGAACGTGACAATCATCATCATTCCCCATGAACACGTGCCTGACAACCACATCTGTTCTACCTTAGATTGAATGAGTATCTCTTGGATCTCTTAATCAGAATCTTCGTGGTATAAGCTAGATTGATGGCGGCATTCATGAGAGTTCGGAAAGTCTAAACCTTGTCTGTGGTATTCCGAGTAGGACTCTGGGATTGAATGACTATGACGAGCTTCAAACTTGCGAGTGCTGGGCGTAGTGACAGACGCAAAAGGAGGGTGAATCCTATTCCAGTATGATCGAGAATCTCAGATGATTAGCCGTGCTGTGACAGAGCATTTGGACCATTTTCACAAGAGGATGGGATGTAGCCATTGACAACGGTGATGCCCTTACATAAAGCCAGCCATGGAAAGGAGTAAGACTGATTGGATGAAGACAGCAGGAAAGCAGATGTTCAGAGGAACGAAAGCATCTCTATGCGCTTATCTGAAATTCTCACCAATGATTTACATAAGTATTTCTATCCTTCTTTTATTATTTAATTTTGAAAACTCCATAATTATTTTATATCCGCCTGACTGAGATTTACAAGGTGACCATAGCTTGCTTCATACCTACAATCTCTGTGGGATCGACCCTTATTCACGTAAGGTTTATTACTTGGACGACCCAGTGCACTTGCTGGTTAGTTGTATCGAAGTTGTGACAAATTATGAATTGAGATTAGAGCACCAAGTTTTTGGAGCCATTACCAAAGATCACAATTTCGTGCACCAAGTTTTTGGCGCCGTTGCCGGGGATCGTTCGAGTTTGGACAACTGACGGTTCATCTTGTTGCTCAGATTAGGTAATTTTCTTTTTGTTTTCTTTTCAAAAATTTTTCAAAAATATTTCAAAAATTTCTCCTTTATTTTCGAAAAAAATTTTAAAATAAAATTGTTTTCAAAAATATATTTTTCTTTAGAATTTTTAAGAATGAATTCTAGAGTTTCATGAAGCATGTTGAAGCATGCTGGCTATAAAACCATGTCTAAATTCTTTTGGACAGAGGTTTTGGCTTAAAATTGAATGAATTACTCCCATATTTATGCTAAAGCTTGACTGGCTATTAAGCCATGTCTAACCTTCAGATTGGAGCTTTAGACTAAGAATTGAAGATTCCTGGAATTCATATTAAAAATTTTGAAATCCTTATTTTTCTTTTTCAAATAATTTTCTAAAAATACAAAAAAAAAATCATAAAATCATAAAAATCAAAAATATTTTTTGTGTTTCTTGTTTGAGTCTTGAGTCAGTTTTTAAGTTTGGTGTCAATTGCATACTCATCTTGCATTTTTCGAAAATTGCATTCATGCATTGCATTCATCATGATCTTCAAGTTGTTCTTGATAAACCTTCTTGATTGATCTTCATATTTTAGTGTTTTGTGTGTATGGTGTTTTTCATATGCATTCTTGAATTCATAGAGTCTAAACATGAAAGATTTCTAAGTTTGGTGTCTTGCATGTTTTCTTTGCATTAAAAAGTTTCAAAAATAAGTTCTTGATGTTCATCTTGAGATTCAAAGTGTTCTTGGTGTTCATCTTGACATTCATAGCATTTTTGCATACATTCATTATTTTGATCCAAAATTTTCATGCATTGCATCATTTTCATGTTTTTTCTCTCTCATCATTAAAAATTCAAAAATAAAAAAAATATCTTCCCCTTTTTCTCTCTTAAAATTTCGAAAATTAGATTTGACTTTTTCAAAAAATTTTAAAATCTAGTTGTTTTTATGAGTCAAATCAAATTTTCAATTTAAAAATCTTATCTTTTTCAAAATCTTTTTCAAAAAAAAAAAATAAAATCTTTTTCACTTTTCTTATTTATTTTCGAAAATTTTAAAAATATTTTTCAAAAATCTTTTTCTTATCTTTATCACATAATTTTCGAAAATAACATCATCAATTAATGTTTTGATTCAAAAATTTCAAGTTTGTTACTTACTTGTTAAGAAAGATTCAAACTTTGAGTTCTAGAATCATATTTTGTGATTTCTTGTGAATCAAGTCATTATTTGTGATTTTAAAAATCAAATCTTTTTCAAAACTAATTTCAATCATATCTTTTCAAAAATATCTTCTTATCTTATATTTTTCAAAAATTTGATTTCAAAATATCTTTTCTAACTTCCTATCTTCTTATCTTTTCAAAATTGATTTTCAAATTTGTTTCAACTAACTAACTAATTTTTTGTTTGTTTCTTATCTTTTTCAAAACTACCTAACTAACTCTCTCTCTCTCTAATTTTCGAAAATATCTTCCCACTTTTTCAAAATTTCTTTTTTTATTGACTAATTATTTTAATTTTCAAAAAATTACTAACCTTTTTCAAAAACTATTTTCGAAAATCACTAACTCTTTTTCAAAAATAATTTTCGAAAATCCTTCTCCCTCATCCCCTTCTAATTATTTATTCATCTACTAACACTTCTCTTCATCTCACATCACTGCTCCTATCCTTACCCTTGTGTTTGGATTCTTCATTCTTCTTCACCCCTATTCCTTTTCTTCTTCTACTAACAATAAGGAACCTCTTTACTGTGACATAGAGGATTTCTCTTCTTTTCTTGTTCTCTTCTCTTTCTTTTGAGCAGGAACAAGGAAAAAGGCATTCTTGTTGAAGCTGATCTAGAACCTGAAAGGACTCTGAAGAGAAAACTAAGAGAAGCTAAATTACAACAATCCAAAGACAACCTTATTGAAAATTTCGAACAGGAAGAGGAGATGGCAGCCGAAAATAATAATAATGCAAGGAGAATGCTTGGTGACTTTACTGCACCTAATTCTAATTTACATGGAAGAAGCATCTCCATCCCTACCATTGGAGCAAACAATTTTGAGCTGAAACCTCAGCTAGTTTCTCTGATGCAGCAGAATTGCAAGTTTCATGGACTTCCATCTGAAGATCCCTTTCAGTTCTTAACTGAATTCTTGCAGATCTGTGATACTGTTAAGACTAATAGAGTAGATCCTGAAGTCTACAGGCTCATGCTTTTCCCTTTTGCTGTAAGAGACAGAGCTAGAGTGTGGTTAGACTCTCAACCCAAAGACAGCCTGAACTCTTGGGATAAGCTGGTCATGGCTTTCTTAGCCTAGTTCTTTCCTCCTCAAAAGCTGAGCAAGCTTAGAGTGGATGTTCAAACCTTCAGACAGAAAGAAGGTGAATCCCTCTATGAAGCTTGGAAAAGATACAAGCAGCTGACCAAAAAGTGTCCTTCTGACATGCTTTCAGAGTGGACCATCCTGGATATATTCTATGATGGTTTATCTGAGCTATCAAAGATATCATTGGATACTTCTGCAGGTGGATCCATTCACCTAAAGAAAATACCTGCAGAAGCTCAAGAACTCATTGACATGGTTGCTAATAACCAGTTCATGTACACTTCTGAGAGGAATCCTGTGAGTAATGGGATGCCTATGAAAAAGAGAGTTCTTGAAATTGATACTCTGAATGCCATATTGGTTCAGAACAAAATATTGACTCAGCAAGTCAATATGATTTCTCAGAGTCTGAATGGAATGCAAGCTGCATCCAACAGTACTCAAGAGGCATCTTCTGAAGAAGAAGCTTATGATCCTGAGAACCCTGCAATAGCAGAGGTGAATTACTTAGGTGAACCTTATGGAAACACCTATAATCCATCATGGAGAAATCATCCAAATTTCTCATGGAAGGATCAACAAAAGCCTCAACAAGGCTTTAATAATGGTGGAAGATACATGTTTAGCAATAGCAAGCCTTTTCCATCATCCACTCAGCAACAGATAGAGAACTCTGAACAAAATACCTCTAAATTAGCAAACTTAGTCTCTGATCTATCCAAGGCCACTGTAAGTTTCATGAATGAAACAAGGTCTTCCATTAGAAATTTAGAAGCACAAGTGGGCCAGCTGAGTAAAAGGATCACTGAAATCCCTCCTAGTGCTCTCCCAAGTAATACAGAAGAAAATCCAAAAGGAGAGTGCAAGGCCATTGAATTAATCACCATGGCCGAACCTGTAATGGAAGGAGAGGACGTGAATCCCAAGGAGGAAGACCTCCTGGGACGTCCAGTGATCAATAAGGAGCTTCCCTTTGAGGAACCAAAGGGATCTGAGACTCATCTAGAGACCATAGAGATTCCATTGAACCTCCTTATGCCATTCATGAGCTCTGATGATTATTCCTCTTCTGAAGAGAATGAGGATATTACTGAAGAGCAAGCTGCCAAGTTCCTTGGTGCAATCATGAAGCTGAATGCCAAATTATTTGGTATTGAGACTTGGGAAGATGAACCTCCCTTGTTCACCAATGAACTAAGTGATCTGGATCAACTGACATTACCTCAGAAGAAACAGGATCCTGGAAAGTTCTTAATACCTTGTACCATAGGCACCATGATCTTTAAGGCTCTGTGTGACCTTGGTTCAGGGATAAACCTCATGCCCCTCTTTGTAATAGAGAAACTGGGAATCTTTGGGGTGCAAGCTGCTAAAATCTCATTAGAGATGACAGACAATTCAAGAAAACAAGCTTATGGACAAGTAGAGGACGTGTCAGTAAAGGTTGAAGGCCTTTACATTCCTGCGGATTTCATAGTCCTAGATACTGGGAAGGATGAGGATGAATCCATCATCCTAGGAAGACCTTTCCTAGCCACAGCAAGAGCTGTGATTGATGTGGACAGAGGAGAATTGATCCTTCAAATAAATGAAGACAACTTTGTGTTTACAACTCAAGGATCTCTCTCTGCATCCATGGAGAGGAAGCATAAAAAGCTTCTCTCAAAGCAGAGTCAAACAAAGCCCCCACAGTCAAACTCTAAGTTTGGTGTTGGGAGGCCACAACCAAACTCTAAGTTTAGTGTCAAACCCCCATATCCAAACTCTAAGTTTGGTGTTGGGAGGTCTCAACAAAGCTCTGTACATCTGTGAGGCTCCATGAGAGCCCACTGTCAAGCTATTGACATTAAAAAAGCGCTTGTTGGGAGGCAACCCAATGTTTATTTATCTAATTTTCATTGTTTTCATGTTTTATTAGGTTGATGATCATGTGGAGTCACAAAATAAAAAAATAAAAATTGAAAACGGAATCAAAAATAGCAGAAGAAAAGTCACACCCTGGAGGAAGACCTTACTGGCGTTTAAACGCCAGTAAGAAGCATGTTTTGGGCGTTAAACGCCAGAACAGAGCATGGTTCTGGCGCTGAACGCCAGAAATGGGCAGCATCTGGGCGTTTGAACGCCAGAATTGCACCCTGGAGAAGAGCTAGCGCTGAACGCCCAGAACAAGCATGGTTCTGGCGTTCAACGCCAGAAATGGGCCACAAATGGGCGTTCAACGCCCAGAACAAGCACCAATCTGGCGCTGAACGCCCAGAGTTGTCTGTAAGGGCATTTTGCATGCCCAATTTGGTGCAAGGTTGTAAATCCTTGAACACCTCAGGATCTGTGGACCCCACAGGATCACCTCAGGATTTGTGGACCCCACAGGATCCCCACCTACCTCCACTCACTTCTTCTCACCCCTCTTTCACACAATCCCATAAACACTCTTTCCCAAAACTCTTTACCAATCACCTCAATCTCTCTTCCCTATCACCACTTCACCACTCACATCCATCCACTCTTCCCCATAAACCTACCTCATAAACTCGACCTACCTTCAAAATTCAAAATCAATTTCCCACCCAACCCCACCCTAAATGGCCGAAACCTACCCCCCTCCCTTCCCTATATATAGCTGATGAGATATTTTGGAGGAAAAATAAATCTCTTCCAAAACACCACAAATCTAACCGGCAAGTGCACCGGGTCGCATCAAGTAATAAAAACTCACGGGAGTGAGGTCAATCCCACAGGGATTGAAGGATTGAGCAATTTTAGTTTAGTGGTTAATTTAGTCAAGCAAATCACGATTTGGTTGATGGTTTTGTGACTTGCAGAATTAAATTGCATTGAAGTAAAGAGAACAAGAAATAAATTGCTGAAACTTAAAGAACAAGAAATTAAATGACAGAAACTTAAAGTGCAAGAAATGTAAATTGCGGAATCTTAAAGTGCAAGGAATGTAAATTGCTTGAAATGTAAAGGGGATTGGGATGTGGATTTGCAGAAATTAAACAAGGAAAAATTAAATTGCATCAAACAGAAGAGTAAAAGGGAATTGGGATTGAACCGGAAATGAAGCAGAAAAGTAAATGAACATAAGAAGCAGTAAACAGGGAATTGAAATGGAAATTCAGATCTCAGGACCCAGAGACTAGAAAACCAAGTCTAGATCTCAATGCCTTCCTAGATCCAACAAGAACAATTGCAAGGAAATTGTAAATTGCAAAGAAAAGAGATGAAGAAGAATGAACCGGAAACGGAAATTCAATTAAGCAGTAAATAAACAGAGAGATCCAAGATTGAGATTGAAACAGAATTTCTTCAATTCTCCAATCCAAGATCCAAGACAAAAGTAAAATGAAATTGAAAGCAATGGAAACAAAGAAATTAAAGTTCAAAAGCTCTCCGAAAACTATTATGAAAATTCCAAAAGGAAAGCTCCCCGAATAACTTGAATTCTATCCTATTTATACACTTTCAAAAATGATCTTCAAGCCTTGAGTTGGGCCTTTGTTCTTGGTGGAATTGGGTTGAAAGAGGCCTTGGTTGATTGCTCTTGAAGTTTGAAGAAGAACCAAAGTGAACCAATTGAACCGGGTTTGAGGTTAGCAAAAGTTGGACCAAAAGTTTGAGCCAAAGTTAGGGGTCTAACTTTGGCTCCAACTTTTCATATCAGCTTAGCACATTCTGCTGGTATGAACGTTGGTGCCAACGTTAGGGGTCTAACTTTGACCCTAACGTTGGCAATGCCTTGTATGTTAGTGGCGCCAACGTTAGCCTCCAAGTTAGGGGGCTAACGTTGGCGCAAACGTTGGCTCCTTCTCCATTGTAATTCATGTGCCAACGTTAGCCTCCAAGTTAGGGGGCTAACGTTGGCGCAAACGTTGGCCCTTCTCCCTTATGTGTTCATGTGCCAACGTTAGCCTCCAAGTTAGGGGGCTAACGTTGGCGCAAACGTTGGATGGCCAGGGAGGAATTCATGTGCCAACGTTAGCCTCCAAGTTAGGGGGCTAACGTTGGCGCAAACGTGGGATGGCCAGGGAGGAAATTTCAAGTTCCAACGTTAGCCTCCAAGTTAGGGGGCTAACGTTGGGGCTAACTTCTTGCTTCCTGGTTCAATTTCACTTATTCCATTGTCCTCTCTTCACTCCTAGCCATTCCTCTTTGCTTCAACCTTTCTCCAAGCTTTCTTCACCTATCATTAATCAACCAAACTTATCAAAGCTATGCTCAAAATCATGAGATATTCATTCTTTCATAATATGCAACAAATATAGCATAAAACCTCATGAAATGGCATAAATTCATATATGGTTGGTTCAATAAAGGGAAACATGAAAATCTACTCAATTAGCTTGCTTGTAGCTCAAGAAAGTGCATAATTCTAATGAAAACAAAAGAAAAAGACTAGCTAAAATAGGCTAGGATGACTTGTCATCACAACACCAAACTTAAAGCTTGCTTGTCCTCAAGCAAGAAATAGATTTCTGCTCCAAGGTTCTTTCAATTGAGATGGATTGAGGAACATTTGTAAAGTGCAGTGAGTGAAGTGATCAAGTATCAGTGGGGTGAACTCTAAATCATATGCTCATGCAAGGGCTTCAGTGCTCACTAGTCCTTACATATTGGGAGTCATAGGTCTTAGGATTTTCATCCAAATGGTATCATGGAGGTCTCTTTATATGTAATCACCTTGAAGCAGCTTATAGTTTCTGTGCTTTGGCCTCGACTCTAAGTATCATGTCTCAAAGCGGCTCTTTAGATAAGCTTTCAATCAATACTCCTAAACCAGTTGGTTTTAAGGTATTAGGTGTTAAAGCACCCCTAAGGATTTACTTGCTCAAGCCTCTTTCCTTGACACACTTCAACCATAAGCATTTACTAGGATAACAACTCTTTGAGTTTTTGTTTCTTTCTTTCTTTTTCTGCCTAGTAATTGATGCTCAGAGCCTTGGGCCATATTCTTTTTGTTTTTGTATTTTCTTTTCTTTCTTTTGTTTTGTTTGCTGCTTCTTGGATCAATAAATTTTTGAGAATCTCCACAATACTTCTTTGAACTTCATGTCCCGCCTATGAGCTCCCATGCAAGTTTTCACAAGCATGCAACCTCAATACATTATCATACAACTAGAACCACCACTTCTCCTAATCTTTTGCTTGCCTCAAAATTGTTTAATTCCTCAATCCTTCTTTTCAAAGAACTTTCATATGATGCATTTCTTGGAAATTGAGTGCAAACAAGTTTTGAAGATGAGAATGTTGTGAATGATCAAGCCTCTTGCTTATTGAATTATAAAGAAAGACTATGCTATGCAGGCAGGGGTAATTAAAAACTATGCTATGCAGATAGGCAGGGTAGATCAGAATACAATCCAACTTTCAATTACAGCAACATTTGATGCAAAACAATGACTTAACAATACAACCTGTTGAAGTTTACTTGCTTTCCTTCTTCTCATCATCATCATTGCTGTCCTATATGTTCATCTTTCTCCTTTTTGATGATGTTCAAACTTCCAAAAGCTTGTATGTCATTCTGCAATGATATTGAAAGTTGCTTGTTCCCCAAGCACTTGAAAAATGGTTAGCTTGCATGATTTATTTTGCGGGCTTTTTGAACTTACTTTGGTGTGGGAACACCAAACTTAGTACCTTGCCGATGCATTAGATTAACCATGTGTGAAACTCTTTTTCTTCTTTTTCAAAAGCAATAAAAATGAAATTAGGAAACAGCAGAATAGTTAACTAGTTTATCCAACATGCTTGAAGCCAGCATTATGCAGAAGGTGAGAATGTGTTTTATGATGAGATTTTGGTGGAACACAAAACTTAGAATCCTTCATTCTCCCTTAGATTGTTTTGGTGTGCAACACCAAACTTAGTTTCTTGCATTATAGATAACTAATTAACCTTTTTATTAAAATGGTTATGAAAGGGAAACTACCTCAGGTTGGGTTGCTCCCAACAAGCGCTCTTTTATTGTCACTAGCTTGACATCCTTCACTCTGTGCTCATGGAAGTTGAGGCTTCTGTTGCCTCAGGTTTCCTCCTCTTGCTATGGGCTTCCTTCCTTCTATTTCTCTTTCCATAGCCTTCTTATTTTCCTCCATGACTCCCTTCTCTTTCAACACAGAATCCTTTTCATGGCTCTTTGGGTTCAGAGTCCCCTTTTTCTCACCCAATTCAGCAAGGTTTTGCACTAATTGTTCCACCTGCCTTTCAAGTCTTCTAAGTGAAGCCTCCTGGTTCTTGCTTATCATCTCTTGATGCTTCTTTATTTCTTCCCGCTCTATTGCCATCATTTCTTGAATTTTGATGGACCTCTCCATCAGCATTTCTAGAATATAAATCCTTTGAAAGGTTGGAAGTGGTTGTGGCAATTGTGATGGTTGATGAAGGTCATTTTGAGCGAATGGTGAGGTAGGACGGGGTTGGAAGTGTGTGTGATTGTTGTTGTGGGGGTGTGTTTTAAGTTGATTTTTGAAGTTGGGATTGTTGCAGTTGAAGTCCCTTGGTCTTTGGTTTTGGTTCTCAACCCCCTTCCCATTAGAATGAGTTCTCCAAGGTGGATTGTACACATCATTCTGAGGTCTGTTCTGGAGCATGCTGGAGTGATTGCTTGGAGCTTGTAGTTGCTCATAGCTTTGTTGCTCATGGTTAATGGCCCCAAAGCTTTGTTCAGCTTGATTACACCCATATGAGCTTTGAGTCAGGTTGTATGTATGTACTACAGCATGTCTCAACTCAGTGATTTTTTTAGCCATCATATCTAATTGTTGTAGAGTCTGCTGATGCATCTGCTTGTTTTGACTTATTACTGCACGAGCACCTTCAATTTCTTTCTCTAATGGATGCACTTCTGCCTCTTGCTTAACAACTCTTTGTGATGGGTTAAATTTGACTAGGAGTCCATTCATCAGTTCTTCCCATCCGATAATGCTTCCTTGTGGAAAAGCTTCAAACCATTGGGCAACATCATTCATGGCTATGGATAGTTGCTTCGAACCATGGATTACATTATCGTCCATGGTGGGGGTATTACTCTCATGATTGCTCGAATTTGTTGAGTTCCCTTCCATGATCTGCACAGTCACAACCAATTCAAGTGAAGATAGAGCATATTCAGGCCAGGATATGATTGAAGGATCAGTTGACACAAAGTATCAAACAGTTGGCAAACTTGAGAGAGTAATGAACGAAAACCACTCCTCTCGTTTGTTTTTCAAACTATGAAAATCATATTCAGCAGGATGAGCCAAGGAAATTTCACTCTATTACTAGAATGAGGTTTCTATTAGCTCAGGCAAAACTTCAAACAGTTAGTGGGTTAGTCAAAAATTGAAAAAGAATGCTTGATCTAGATCACCACTTCACTTAATCATTGTCAATCTAATCAATCCCCGGCAACGGCGCCAAAAACTTGATGAGATATTTTGGAGGAAAAATAAATCTCTTCCAAAACACCACAAATCTAACCGGCAAGTGCACCGGGTCGCATCAAGTAATAAAAACTCACGGGAGTGAGGTCAATCCCACAGGGATTGAAGGATTGAGCAATTTTAGTTTAGTGGTTAATTTAGTCAAGTGAATCACGATTTGGTTGATGGTTTTGTGACTTGCAGAATTAAATTGCATTGAAGTAAAGAGAACAAGAAATAAATTGCTGAAACTTAAAGAACAAGAAATTAAATGACAGAAACTTAAAGTGCAAGAAATGTAAATTGCGGAATCTTAAAGTGCAAGGAATGTAAATTGCTTGAAATGTAAAGGGGATTGGGATGTGGATTTGCAGAAATTAAACAAGGAAAAATTAAATTGCATCAAACAGAAGAGTAAAAGGGAATTGGGATTGAACCGGAAATGAAGCAGAAAAGTAAATGAACATAAGAAGCAGTAAACAGGGAATTGAAATGGAAATTCAGATCTCAGGACCCAGAGACTAGAAAACCAAGTCTAGATCTCAATGCCTTCCTAGATCCAACAAGAACAATTGCAAGGAAATTGTAAATTGCAAAGAAAAGAGATGAAGAACAATGAACCGGAAATGGAATTCAATTAACAGTAAAGAAACAGAGAGATCCAAGATTGAGATTGAAACAGAATTTCTTCAATTCTCCAATCCAAGATCCAAGACAAGTGTAAATGGAAAATGAAAGCAATGAAAGCAAAGAAATTAAAGTTCAAAAGCTCTCCGAAAACTATTATGAAAATTCCAAAAGGACAGCTCCCCGAATAACTTGAATTCTATCCTATTTATACACTTTCAAAAATGATCTTCAAGCCTTGAGTTGGGCCTTTGTTCTTGGTGGAATTGGGTTGAAAGAGGCCTTGGTTGATTGCTCTTGAAGTTTGAAGAAGAACCAAAGTGAACCAATTGAACCGGGTTTGAGGTTAGCAAAAGTTGGACCAAAAGTTTGAGCCAAAGTTAGAGGCTCCAACTTTTCATATCAGCTTAGCACATTCTGCTGGTATGGACGTTGGTGCCAACGTTAGGGGTCTAACTTTGACCCTAACGTTGGCAATGCCTTGTATGTTAGTGGCGCCAACGTTAGCCTCCAAGTTAGGGGGCTAACGTTGGCGCAAACGTTGGCTCCTTCTCCATTGTAATTCATGTGCCAACGTTAGCCTCCAAGTTAGGGGGCTAACGTTGGCGCAAACGTTGGCCCTTCTCCCTTATGTGTTCATGTGCCAACGTTAGCCTCCAAGTTAGGGGGCTAACGTTGGCGCAAACGTTGGATGGCCAGGGAGGAATTCATGTGCCAATGTTAGCCTCCAAGTTAGGGGGCTAGCGTTGGCGCAAACGTGGGATGGCCAGGGAGGAAATTTCAAGTTCCAACGTTAGCCTCCAAGTTAGGGGGCTAACGTTGGGGCTAACTTCTTGCTTCCTGGTTCAATTTCACTTATTCCATTGTCCTCTCTTCACTCCTAGCCATTCCTCTTTGCTTCAACCTTTCTCCAAGCTTTCTTCACCTATCATTAATCAACCAAACTCATCAAAGCTATGCTCAAAATCATGAGATATTCATTCTTTCATAATATGCAACAAATATAGCATAAAACCTCATGAAATGGCATAAATTCATATATGGTTGGTTCAATCAAGGGAAACATGAAAATCTACTCAATTAGCTTGCTTGTAGCTCAAGAAAGTGCATAATTCTAATGAAAACAAAAGAAAAAGACTAGCTAAAATAGGCTAGGATGACTTGTCATCAATAGCCCTCCATTCTTCCTCATTTTCACACAACACAACCCTCTTTTCTCTTCTTGGCCGAAACACACCTCCCCCATCCTCTCCATATTTTCTTCTTCTTCTTCATCTATTCTTTCTTCTCTTGCTCGAGGACGAGCAAAATTCTAAGTTTGGTGTGGTAAAAGCATAAGCTTTTTGTTTTTCCATTACCATTGATGGCACCTAAGACCAGAGAATCCTCTAGAAAAGGGAAAGGGAAGACAAAAGCTTCCACCTCCGAGTCATGGAGATGGAAAGATTCATCTCCAAAGCTCATCAAGACCACTTCTATGATGTTGTGGCCAAGAAGAAAGTGATCCCCGAGGTCCCTTTCAAGCTCAAAAGAAATGAGTATCCGGAGATCCGACATGAAATCCAAAGAAGAGGTTGGGAAGTCCTAACAAACCCCATCCAACAAGTCAGCATCCTAATGGTTCAAGAGTTCTATGCCAATGCATGGATCACTAGGAACCATGATCAAAGTAAGAACCCGAATCCAAAGAATTATGTTACAATGGTTCGGGGAAAATACTTAGATTTTAGCCTGGAGAATGTGAGGTTGGCGTTTAACTTGCCTATGATGCAAGGAGATGAACGCCCCTACACTAGAAGGGTCAACTTTAATCAAAGGTTGGACCAAGTCCTCATGGACATATGTGTGGAAGGAGCTCAATGGAAGATTGACCCCAAAGGCAAGCCGGTTCAACTAAGAAGACTGGACCTCAAACCTGCGGCTAGAGGATGGTTGGAGTTCATCCAACGCTCCATCATCCCCACTAGCAACCGATCTGAAGTTACTGTGGATCGGGCCATCATGATCCATAGCATCATGATTGGAGAGGAAGTAGAAGTTCATGAAGTCATCTCCCTTGAACTCTACAAAATAGCCGAAAAGCCCTCCCCTGGGGCAAGGCTAGCTTTTCCTCATCTTATTTGCCATCTATGTTACTCAGCTGGAGCTTTCATAGAAGGAAACATTCACATTGAGGAAGAGAAGCCCATCACTAAGAAAAAGATGGAGCAAGCAAGAGAGCCCATTCATGGAGCTCAAGAGGCGTAGGAAGCTCATCACCATGAGATCCCGGAGATGCCTCAAATGCATTTTCCTCCACAAAACTATTGGGAGCAAATGAACACCTCCCTAGGAGAATTAAGTTCCAACATGGGACAACTAAGGGTGGAACATCAAGAGCACTCCATCATCCTTCATGAAATCAGAGAAGATCAAAAAGCAATGAGGGAGGAGCAACAAAGACAAGGAAGAGATATAGAAGAGCTCAAGGACATCATTGGTTCCTCAAGAAGAAAACGCCACCATCACTAAGGTGGACTCATTCCTTGTTCTTACATTCTCTGTTTTCGTTTTCTCTATGTTAAAGTACTTATCTATGTTTGTGTCTTCCTTACATGATCATTAGTAGTTAGTAACTATGCCTTAAAGTTATGAATGTCCTATGAATCCATCACCTCTCTTAAATGAAAAATATTTTAATTCAAAAGAACAAGAAGTACATGAGTTTCGAATTTATCCTTGAACTTAGTTTAATTATATTGATGTGGTGACAATGCTTCTTGTTTTCTGAATGAATGCTTGAACAGTGCATATGTCTTTTGAAGTTGTTGTTTAAGAATGTTAAATATGTTGGCTCTTGAAAGAATGATGACAAGGAGACATGTTATTTGATAATCTAAAAAATCATAAAAATGATTCTTGAAGCAAGAAAAAGCAGCAAAGAACAAAGCTTGCAGAAAAAAAAATAGGCGAAAAAAAAAGAGAGAGCAAAAGCAAGCAGAAAAAGCCAAAAGCTCTTAAAACCAAGAGGCAAGAGCAAAAAGCCAATAACCCTTAAAACCAAAAGGCAAGGGCAAATAAAAAGGATCCCAAGGCTTTGAGCATCAGTGGATAGGAGGGCCTAAAGGGATAAAATCCTGGCCTAAGCGGCTAAACCAAGCTGTCCCTAACCATGTGCCTGTGGCGTGTAGGTGTCAAGTGAAAACTTGAGACTGAGCGGTTAAAGTCAAGGTCCAAAGCAAAAAAAAGAGTGTGCTTAAGAACCCTGAACATCTCTAATTGGGGACTTTAGCAAAGCTGAGTCACAATCTGAAAAGGTTCACCCAATTATGTGTCTGTGGCATTTATGTATCCGGTGGTAATACTGGAAAACAAAGTGCTTAGGGCCACGGCCAAAACTCATAAAATAGCTGTGTTCAAGAATCATCATACTGAACTAGGAGAATCAATAACACTATCTGAACTCTGAGTTCCAATAGATGCCAATCATTCTGAACCTCAATGGATAAAGTGAGATGCCAAAATATTCAAGGGGCAAAAAGCTACAAGTCCCGCTCATCTGATTAGAGCTATGTTTCATTGATCGTTTGGAATTTATAGTATATTCTCTTCTTTTATCCTATTTGATTTTCAGTTGCTTGGGGACAAGCAACAATTTAAGTTTGGTGTTGTGATGAGCGGATAATTTATACGCTTTTAGCATTATTTTTAGTATGTTTTTAGTAGAATCTAGTTACTTTAGGGATGTTTTCATTAGTTTTTATGTTAAATTCACATTTCTGGACTTTACTATGAGTTTGTGTGTTTTTCTGTGATTTCAGGTATTTTCTGGCTGAAATTGAGGGACTTGAGCAAAAATCAGATTCAGAGGTTGAAGAAGGACTGCTGATGTTGTTGGATTCTGACCTCCCTGCACTCAAAATGAAGTTTCTGGAGCTACAGAACTCAAAATGGCGCGCTTCCAATTGCGTTGGAAAGTAGACATCTAGGGCTTTCCAGAAATATATAATAGTCCATACTTTGCCCAATTTTGGACGACGCAAACTGGCGTTCAACACCAGCTCTCTGCCCAATTCTAGCGTCCAGCGCCAGAAACAAGTTGCAAAGTGGAGTTCAACGCCCAAACTGGCACAAAAGCTGGCGTTCAACTCCAAGAATGACCTCTCCACGTGTAGACTTCAAGCTCAGTCCAAGAACACACCAAGTGGGCCTCGGAAGTGGATTTATGCATCAATTACTTACTTCTGTAAACCCTAGTAACTAGTTTAGTATAAATAGGACTTTTTACTATTGTATTAGATATCTTTGGATTATATTTTGATCTATTGATCACGTTTGGGGGCTGGCCACTCGGCCATGCCTGGACCTTTCACTTATGTATTTTCAACGGTAGAGTTTCTACACTCCATAGATTAAGGTGTGGAGCTCTGCTGTTCCTCAAAGATTAATGCAAAGTACTACTGTTTTTCTATTCAATTCAACTTATTTTGCTTCTAAGATATTCATTCGCATTTCAACATGAATGTGATGAACGTGACAATCATCATCATTCCCCATGAACGCGTTCCTGACAACCACTTCCGTTCTACCTTAGATTGAATGAGTATCTCTTGGATCTCTTAATCAGAATCTTCGTGGCATAAGCTAGATTGATGGCGGCATTCATGAGAGTTCGGAAAGTCTAAACCTTGTCTGTGGTATTCCGAGTAGGACTCTGGGATTGAATGACCGTGATGAGCTTCAAACTTGCGAGTGCTGGGCGTAGTGACAGACGCAAAAGGAGGGTGAATCCTATTCCAGTATGATCGAGAACCTCAGATGATTAGCCGTGCTGTGACAGAGCATTTGGACCATTTTCACAAGAGGATGGGATGTAGCCATTGATAACGGTGATGCCCTTACATAAAGCCAGCCATGGAAAGGAGTAAGACTGATTGGATGAAGATAGCAGGAAAGCAGAGGTTCAGAGGAACGAAAGCATCTCTATGTGCTTATCTGAAATTCTCACCAATGATTTACATAAGTATTTCTATCCTTCTTTTATTATTTAATTTCAAAAACTCCATAATTATTTTATATCCGCCTGACTGAGATTTACAAGGTGACCATAGCTTGCTTCATACCAACAATCTCCGTGGGATCGACCCTTACTCACATAAGGTTTATTACTTGGACGACCCAGTGCACTTGCTGGTTAGTTGTATCGAAGTTGTGACAAATTATGAATTGAGATTAGAGCACCAAGTTTTTGGAGCCATTACCAGAGATCACAATTTCGTGCACCAAGCACCCAGGTATAACTCATACTCTGATTCTACAATAAACCTGTTTAATACCCATGCTAACTTAAGCATCGGAGTCTCTTGCAGGTACCCCCCACCCTCCGGTGACAAAGGATCAGCAGTGCAGCCAGTCCAACAAGTCGGACACAACAGCTCCGGCCGCCACCAACCAGCCAGACACGTCATCTCCGACCAGTACAGAAGATCTCATCCGAGATCGACCTACAGTTTCAGGTAACCCTCGGAACAGTGAGTGTCACTAACGTTGGCTCATCATTCCTTTCCTCCACGTTAGCTTCCACGTTAATGCAATTAACATGGCAACTAACGTGGCTAATAGTGGCTTAGTCCAACGTTAGTGACAAAGGTGAGTGTCACTAACGTTGGCACTTCTTTGTTCCTTCCACGTTAGAGCTCACATTAATGTACTTAACGTGACTCTTAATGTGGCTAGGTGTGCCCCTTTTTTCAACGTTAGTAGCATTCACTTTTACCACTAACGTTGGAGCTTTACTTCTCTTCCACGTTAGCTTCCACGTTAACGTAGTTAACGTGGCAACTAACGTGGGCTATGATGGCTCACGAAGGCGTTATTGGCGATCACTTTTCTCATTAACGTTGCAAGATAGCTCCCATTCCACGTTAGTGGTCACATTAGTTAGACTAACGTGACTACTAACGTGGCTCTTCCTTGCTTCCTTTGTCCTGAAATCAAGCGAATAAAGTGCATCAAAGCTAGGTTCTAACCCATGAGATCATGCATCATTCATTTTATCATTCAGTTCATGCATAATTCTCATAAAATCATATAAAATTCACAATGTTTGCTTAAATCAAGATGTAAGTGATTATTTACCCAAAACTTGCTTATTTCCTAAGAAAGTACATGAAACTACCCTAAAACAATAAAGAAAAGGTCAGTGAAACTGGCCAAAATGCCTTGGCATCACAACACCAAACTTAAAGCTTGCTTGTCCCTAAGCAAGTACTGGAACAAGAGAATGATGAATGAAATGACAAGAAAAATGAATCATTATTGTGGAAGTCATGTCCTTGGTTTTATGGGGTTTCATGCATAGCAACTTAGGTTCATTCCTTTATTGGCTTTCAGACCTTTACCATGCCCTGGAATACTCACTTGATTGCACCCTATGAGACTTTTATTTATTGATCCTTTTTTTTTTCTTTTCAGGGTTTGATTGTGTTCTTTAGACTAGGTGCTTTGTAAGGGGCGACTCTTTAAGATAAGCTTTCAGCCAGCACTCCCGAACTAGTTGGTCCAAGGTGCTGGGTGTTAACACTCCTAAGGACTTACTCCCTCAAGTCTCTTTCCCCCATACATTCACACCACAGGCACATGGTTTGTTATTTTTATTCTTGAGACCTTGGTGTCCAGCACCTCTTTGGGTTACTAAGTGCTCTGTAGCAAGGGTTACTCTTGATAGTGGATTTTCAGCTGATAATCCCGGGTTAGTTAACCCAAGTTACCAAGTGATAAGGCACCCCTGAGAGCTTATTCATCCAAGTATATCCCTTGCACAGGAGCACCACAGACACATGCCTTAAGATTCAACCCTTGGTGCCTAGCCTTATTTCTTACTCTTTTTTCTTTATTTCTCAACTTTTATTTTTCTTTCCCCTTTTCTTATTAGGATCTTGTTATGTAGCTAGTCTCATAGGGTGTGTTTCAAGAATATGATTTAGGACAGATAGTTGCCTTCCTACCTTGTTGGTGAACCAACTTAGCTCAGTAATTACTACACCACAAGTTTAAGAACTTACTCCACAATTTGAACCTCACTCTAGTCTTTCATAGCATACATTCTCTTTTTATTT
This sequence comes from Arachis ipaensis, assembly GCF_059453495.1. Taxonomy (NCBI): domain Eukaryota; kingdom Viridiplantae; phylum Streptophyta; class Magnoliopsida; order Fabales; family Fabaceae; genus Arachis; species Arachis ipaensis. The sequence goes on along the minus strand of NC_142444.1, from coordinate 35,913,980 downwards.
GATTCAAAAGGACAAGCATACAAGTAAGCAAGGTGAAAAATGAAAACAGGTAACTTGGACCAGCACACATGTGACAAACGCAAGGAAAACAGACATTAAATTCTAATGATTTAAACTAAAGAGTAACTATTAGTCAAGGACACATTCGGACTTCCAATTTTTTTGCATTCCAAATATATGGAGTCAAGTAATAATACAACCTTCGGGTGGTGGCTTCTAGCTATCCCTTTGTCATCATCCATAGTTTTTGCATCCTTCTTCACCTCCTTGGATGATGATGCACCATTTCTCCAGAAGATTCCTGCAAAGTTGTTGAAAGTTGCTTGTTCCCAAAGCACTTGAGAAATAGTTAGCATGCATGTATGCTTGTGAATTTCTAAACTTAGTTTGGTGTGTGAACACCAAACTTAGTTCCTTGCCTAGTACAACAGATTGAATACATGCAGAGAACCTCATGTGTTGTTATTAACAAAACAACTATGAACTAGAAACTAAACTACTGTTAAGTCGTTCCCCTGATTAGTTGGAGCTAGCACTTTGCCATTGAAGGAGTGTAGTGTGATTCTAACTGAAATCTTTTGTGAAACACCAAACTTAGAATTACACATTCACTCTTGTATTGTTTTGGTGTGTGACACCAAACTTACCTCCTCACAATACAGGGGAAACTACTTGTGATTTTTATTGAAATGACAATGAAAAGGAAACTACCTTAGGTTGGGTTGCCTCCCAACGAAGCACTCTTTTAGCGTCGATAGCTCAACGATTCCTCCATTAATTGAGATGATACTTTATTCTGGGGTTTTCCCCCATGTTGCCCATGTAGTGTTTGAGCCTTTGTCCGTTTACAATGAAAGTCCTCTTCGAACTTTCCTCTATGATTTCTATGGTCCATATGGTGAGACTTTTGTGACAAGAAAGGGTCCGAACCACCTTGATTTGAGTTTCCCAGGAAAAGTCTCAATTTGGAGTTGTAGAGGAGCACTTGCTGTCCTTTTTCGAAGCTCCTGGGTGTCAGATTGAGGTCATGTCTTCTCTTTTTTCACCAGCAGCAATGCTATCAAAATTTAGTAGCTTGAGAGCCTAGAGGGCTTTATGTTCCAGCTCCAGTGGTAAATGATAGGCTTTTCCATATACCAGTTGATATGGGAACATCCCAAGAGGTGTTTTGAATGCCGTTCTGTATGCCCAAAGAGCATCATCTAGCTTCTTCGCCCAGTCTTTTCTTGATGCTCCTACAGTCTTCTCCAGAATCCTTTTTAGCTCTCTGTTAGATATCTCAGTTTGCCCACTTGTTTGGGGGTGGTAAGGTGTGGTAACCTTGTGTTTCACCCCATATCGTAGGAGGAGAGCTTCTAGTGGTCTGTTACAGAAATGGCTCCCTCCATCACTGATGAGTGCTCATGGAACTCCAAACCGGCTAAAGATATTTTTTCTGAGGAAGTTCATGACCACCTTGTTATCATTTGTTGGGGTTGCAATAGCCTCTACCCACTTGAAAACGTAATCCACTGCTACCAAGATATACTTGTTTGAATATGAGGTTGGAAATGGTCCCATGAAATCGATTCCCCATACGTCAAACAGTTCCAGCTCTAGAATGAAATTCTGTGGCATCTCTTTTTTTTTGGGTAGGTTTCCAGCTCTTTGGCATTCATTGCTGTTCTTTGCTACTTTCTTGGCATCCTTGAAAAGGGTGGGCCAAAAGAATCCACTCTGTAACACCTTGGCTGCAGTTCTTTCCCCTCCAAAGTGGCCTCCATAGCATGAGCCATGGCAGTTCCATAGGACCTCTCTTCCCTCTTCTTCTGAAACACATCTTCTCAGGATTCCATCTGAACACTTCTTGAAGAGATATGGCTCATCCCAGACAAAATATTTTAAAAAAAATCTTAAAGAAAATTAAGATCCAACAATGTTCATAAACATAAAAGAGAGCAAAACAAGAAATTAACAAGTAAAACTAGAAGAGCAAAGACAATAGAACACTAAAATATAATGAGAATTAAAATCAAAATAAGAATTGAAAGAGAAATTTGAGAGTGATTAACCTAACTTTACCCTAATTTCTATCCTAAATCTAGAGAGAGGAGAGAGCCTCTCTCTCTAGAATTCTATCCTAAAACATGATGAAAACTAAACTATGACTACTTCTTTCATTCTCCCTTCAATCCTTGGGTTCAATAGCATCAGAAATGGATTAGATTGGGCCCAAAATGAGCTGCAAAATCACTGGGGGCGATTTCATTAAAGTGGGCCACAGACAGCATCGGCGCGCGCGCGCAAAGTGCGCTTGCGCGCCCCTGAACGCGAAGCAACATATGGCAAAATTTATATCATTTCGAAGCCCCGGATGTTAGCTTTCCAACGCAACTGAAACCGCCTCATTTGGACCTTTGTAGCTCAAGTTATAGTCGTTTGAGTGCGAAGAAGTCGGGCTTGACAGCTTTATGGTTCCTTCATTTCTTCATGAGTTCTCCCACTTTGCATGCTTTTTCTTCATTCCTTCCATCCAATACTTGCCTTATAAACCTGAAATCACTCAGCAAACACATCAAGGCATTGAATAGAATTAAAGTGAATTAAAATCACCAATTTTAGGGCCTAAAAAGCATGTTTTCACTTTTAAGCACAAATCAAGGGAGAATTGCAAAACCATGCTATTTCATTGAATAAATGTGGGAAAAGGTGATAAAATCCCCTAAAATAAGCATAAGATAAACCACAAAATTGGGGTTTATCAAATCTCCCCACACTTAAACTAAGCATGTCCTCATGCTAAGAATAAAGAAGGACAAGAAAGGGGTATGAACATTTATTCAATGCAAATAAACTATATGCAGCTATCTATATAAATGCAACGAAATGCAAGATGATTCTACCTACTTGGTCAAAAGCAAATCAATCTCCAAGAATATATATCAAGTAGGGCTAAGTAGTATGAATATTCTTGAATCCCACCAATTCAAATATCAAAATGAAGTTCAAATAGACTTGCAAGAAGAAAAGCTCATAAAAGCCGGGAACAAGGAATTGAGCATCGAACCCTCGCCGGATGTGTATCCGCTCTAGTCGCTCTAGTGTATAGGGTCGATTCACTCAATTCTCTTCTACTCATGCTTTCTAAGATTTGTTTTTCATCTAACAATCAACAATTATTCAATGCATGCATACATTCATCATGAGGACTTATTCATAGGTTGTAATGGGGCTAGGGTCAAGGTAGGGATGCATATGGTCAAGTGAGCTTGAAATTTGAATCTTTGATTAGCCTAAACTCTCACCTAACCTATATAACAACCTATAAAATTCTAATATAGTACCTAGCTACCCATGATTCTCACTTTTTCACATACTCATGCATTCTTTTTAATTCACATTTCATATGCATTGATTTTTATTGAACTTTACTTTGGGGCATTTTTGTCCCCTTTGTATTTCTTTTTTTTCTTTTTCTATTTTTTATATATATATATATATGTTTTTTTTTTTGCACATTTTTTTTTTGAAAAATATATACAAACATATCAATGCATATGGTTTTATATATAGTGCATAAATATGTACCCAATTTCTAATATTTTCAAAAAAAATAAAAATTACACTTTTACCTCAACCAATGTCCCAAGTTTCCCATACCCAAATGATACACACCCTCACTAGCCTAAGCTAATCAAAGATCCAAATTAAGGGACATTTATTGTTTTTCACTTAGGGGTAGTGATGTGCTAAAATTAAGAACAAAAGGGATTAAATAGGCTCAAAATTGGCTAACAATGGTTGATGAAAAGTAGGCTATTTGGATAAGTGAGCTAAATGAAATGATGGCCTCAATCATATAAATGCATGTATACATGGAATAATGGACATAAAAAATCAAACAAATCAAAGATTACAATCATAGAAAAAGAATAATGCACACAAGAATGGAAAATAAGTGGTTATAAGATGTAACCACACCATAGTGCTCAAAACTCACATGCTTGTGTTCTTAGCTCAAAAACCATGTTCCAAAATAAATTCTTCAAGCAAGTTCAATAATTTTTTTTTCAAATTGGTAGGGTGCCCTAAAAACAGTTTCTTGGAAAAGAAATCATCACCCTAACCAAGTAGTCCTATCATAAAAAAAATGGTGAAATATGTACAAATTCTAACTAACATACAACCTATCATGCAATGCAACAAAAATCCTAAAAGACCTAAAAATGAAATGCAAAAGTGTTGGGATTAGAAACTTGTCACCCAAAAATGCCGAGCGGTCAGACGACCTCCCCACACTTAAAAGTTTGCACCGTCCTCGGTGCACTCAAAGATGAGCAAGGGGTACGGCGACTTTTCGAGTTGCTACCTTCAGCTGGTAGGTCAACCGGTCCTGCGTGTTCTTCTCCCGCTTCCGTTTTTACTTATGGTGCATCAATCATGAAAAACAAAATAAACACCGTAAGATGAGAGAATACAAAATCAAGGAAGCGTGACTTGTTGGAATAAGGTAAATCACTAGAATTGAGTGGGTGAATTGGTGTGACAATAATGAAAAATAAGTGTGTGGGTCCTAACTTGCATGCGGTTTACAACTCACACCCTAGTATTTAAAAATCATGTCACAATTATACAAAGAAAAACATGCACTTCACTCATTCTAGTGTGCTTGAGATACTTTAAAAGGCTTGTAGGTTAAAACAACCCAACAAGTAGTAAAGAGGCACGGAAGCATTCAAGCAATTAATCACGCAATTGTGAAATTGGATAATGCATGGACATTGATTGATGTGTAGGTAGAGTTAGTGAACAAAATGGTATATAAAACTCACACAACAATCAATGACACATATTGAAGTTGTTGCAACACCTAAATGACATAGAGGTGAAACACATGGATGCTATGAAACTTAGGAAAAAGAAGATAGAAGTGAAAATTAATCACATAGCAAGCATGGTCCACAAAGCTCTACAAAGCTCAAAAATATGTCACTAGGTAAGCTTTCGATCCAATTTCACAATTCTACAATCTCAATGCATAAAATAGGTGATGGTCACTCAGAACAAGCATCCTAAAAACAATGCATTGATAATGTACAATTGCCTAACAATAGATGATGAATGCATGATGGCCAAAACATGCAATTCAAAGAGGTAAGATGCATGAAGGCAATGTAACAAGTACTTGGTATTCAAAAGTGTTAAGCATGAAAAATTCCAAACCAAGTAATAAATTGCAACCTCAACAAAGGAATCCAACAATGACAGTAACAACAATGATGTTAAACTAACATCCCATTAGTAATAAGCAGCAGTAAATGGTAAACAAGATTAGTAATCCAACACTTATAATAGAAAACAAAAGTTAAATGAAGATAAAACTAACTAAAAGAAATGGTGTTACATGATATTTGGTAGTGTTGGATGATGTTTGAAGGGTGGAAAGAAAAGAAGAGAAGAGAAAAGAAGGAAGGAAATGGAAAGAGGGGAAGAAAAGAAGGTGAGTGAAACAGGGCAATCCACGCGTATGCGTCATGTGCGCGTACGCGTGCATGGCAAGGCAGAGAGTCGATGCAGATGCGCAAGGTACGCGTGCGCGCGCCTTTGGGCACAAAGTTGGCACACTTCAGGCACAACTCTCGGGTGAATGTATGGAGGGGTGGAAAAACTCAATCCATGCGTACGCGCACATGGCGCGTGCGCGTGGATGGCCGAAAATACTTGGGCACGCGTACGCGTAGAGTGCGCGTGTGCGTGGGTGGTGCTCTATTTTTCAAAATTTTTCCAAGTTCTTGCACCAATCCAAGCATTCCAAACCTCCGAACAACTACCAAAACACCACAAAACCTTATTTAACCTACTAAACTCCTAATTAAACTCAACTAATCAAACAAGACATGAAATTAAACTAATTACCAATATGTACAAAAGGAAAAAATGAAAAGAATTTATCATGGTGGGTTGTCTCTCACCTAGCACTTTTATTTATTGTCCTTAAGTTGGACTTATGGGGAGCTCCTCTTAAGGTCGCTTGTGCTTGTAACCATCTTGGAACATCCACCAATGCTTGAATCTCCAATAAGCTCCATTCTTCAATGTTAATATCTTCAAACTTTGATGGAGTTCTTCACAAACCATGAGCTCCCAAATTTAATTCTCCTTGTGTGATCCGGGATCTCACACTTTATTTTGACACCCATCTTCAAATTGATCATCATGATTCCAATTGGGTGGCATGACCTTAGAATTCTCAAAGAAGCATCCAAACATTCTCCTAGACCCACACAATTTGGCTCCACACCAAACCTTGCAATCAAACTTTGAGCAAGCAACCATAATGAACCTAGAATGATGTTTCCAACCACTACACAACTCTCTTTTACTCTTAACTCCATAATGAGCTCTAAGTTGACCATCATTTTCAATCAAACCATATTCAAGTGAGAAAGTGAAGCTTAGGGATAAGAATTTTACCCACTTGAATGTTGTATTGGATGGTGACATAGGAGGGGTTGGTCCTAATGATCTTGCAAGTTCCACTCCCTTGTGCTCTTCCTTGACTATCTCCACCTCCTTACAACTTTTCTCAACTTCAACCTCTTCCTTTTGGTGGCTTACTTCCACTTCAATTTCTTCTTCATTGCTCACCATAGGCATGAGAGGTTGTGCATCTTCTTCTTTGATCTCCATGGCAAACCCAATTGGAGAGGATTCAATTGTGCATAAGAATTCTTCAATGATTGAATCCATCTCTTGGTCAACCTCTTCGAAGGCTTCAACCACTTCTTCCGGCTCAATTTTCTTAACTTCCTCCTCTTGTTGCACTCCTTGCTTCAACTTCTCTTCTTCACCTTGAAGCTCTAAACTCACTCCCTCACTAGGCTCCTTAATTGCTTCTCCACATTCGTCAATGGGAGTGCCTTGGTTGCTTAGGCTTAGTCGGGAGGAGGCCATATTGCTAACGGCTTCCACTAGGATAACCATCTTGGCTCCTAGCTCTTTAAACTTCTTTTCATCCTCCTCTTGTCGCCTTAAGATATGAGATTCAAGATCTCTCAATTCCAACATGGAGGCTTCATCAGAGGGCGGTGGTGGAAGAGAGGGTTCATTGTTTGAGGGGAAGGCATTATAGTTAGAAGGTGGTTTATTTTGGTTAGAGTATGGAGTTAGTGTATATGGAGGTGGTTCTTGATAGTAGTTGTGTTGGGATTGTGGTAGTTCTATGTATGGTTCATATGGCTCATAAGGTGGTTGGTAGGGTGGATAAGGGTTGGGGTCATATGGGGGTGTTTGGTGGTAGGGGGCTTGTGAGTAAGGTGGTTCAAAATCATGTTGAGGGGATGGTTCATAGGCATATGGTGGTGGTTGTTGACAATCACAATAAGGGTCACCAAATCCATTAGATTGATATGCATTAGGATGAGAATTATACCCATAAGAAACCGGAGGGGGTTGTTGCCAATAAGGTTGATCAATCCCTTGAGGCTCCTCCCATCTTTGATTGCTCCATCCTTGATGCACATCCTCATTGTAGTTCCCATTTCCTACAACATAATTTGAGCCAAACTCATAGCCAAAGTGGTGAGAATTCATAATAGCAAGAGAAAATAAAAATAAAACTAGTAAGAACTAATAAAAATTAACTCCTAAAACAAGCAAAAACTAGCAAAGAAGCATATTAACATATATACAATAGCCAATAACATAACACCATTGCAACTCCCCGGCAACGGCGCCATTTTGATGAACGAGTTTTTGCTGGTTTAGAATTTCCTCAAATGAATGAATTCTCATTGTAAAGTATAGTTCCAAACCAATCAATAATCATTTCATACAAAAATTTGGTTGTCACAAATAACAAACCCCAAATAAGAATTAACCGAAGTATTTAGACTCCGGGTCGTCTCACAAGGAATTGCAATGAAGTGTATGATTATTGGCTATGAAGGGGTCAATGGGGGTTTGGTTGATATTGGCAAGAAATTTAAATGAAAAGAAAAAGTAAATTAAGCAAGTAACTAAAGAAAGCGATTAATAAAGAGAGACATTCATGGCAATGAATTGAGGTCATAGGCTTTCTATCCTAGTCATGCATGATTAATTCATCTTATTTAGTCAACTCCAACAAATAGGGAGAAAGTCAAACAAGATAATCAATCATGTCACAAATATAAACAATAATTTATCTCATTATGTCATCTCATGAGAGAAAGTCTAACAAGACTAGCTAATCTCAATCCAAAAGTCCTAACTAACTTACTAATGAAATTAGCAAAAGATTAGCGTCAATGGAAACAATATTCCATAAGTCCTAATCAACTCACTAATTAAATTAGCAAAAGATTAGCGTCAATGGAAATAATATTAGCTAACAACTCTAGATCACCAACATAAGTTGGGTTTTCATGACTCAAGATTGCCTAATTACTCTTTCCAAGCCAAGAATGCTCAAAATCAACTCTAACATCCTTCCAAGCATTTTATCAAACACTTGGAAGGCATAAAAGGAAAGCATAGTAAAAGTGCAAGGAAAGTAAATCTACACTACTCAATTGCAAGGAAAGTAAGATCTCAACTCAAATCAACAATAAAAAGAACATCAAACATAAAATTGCATTAAAGAAAATTAAGATCCAACAATGTTCATAAACATAAAAGAGAGCAAAACAAGAAATTAACAAGTAAAACTAGAAGAGCAAAGACAATAGAACACTAAAATATAATGAGAATTAAAATCAAAACAAGAATTGAAAGAGAAATTTGAGAGTGATTAACCTAACTTTACCCTAATTTCTATCCTAAATCTAGAGAGAGGAGAGAGCCTCTCTCTCTAGAATTCTATCCTAAAACATGATGAAAACTAAACTATGACTACTTCTTTCATTCTCCCTTCAATCTTTGGGTTCAATAGCATCAGAAATGGGTTGGATTGGGCCCAAAATGAGCTGCAAAATTGCTGGGGGCGATTTCATTAAAGTGGGCCACGGTCAGCATCGGCGTGCGCGCACAAAATGCGCGTACGCGCCCCTGAACGCGAAGCAAAATATGGCATAATTTATATCATTTTGAAGCCCCGGATGTTAGCTTTCCAACGCAACTAGAACTGCCTCATTTGGACCTCTGTAGCTTAAGTTATAGTCGTTTGAGTGCGAAGAGGTCGGGCTTGACAGCTTTACGGTTCCTTCATTTCTTCATGAGTTCTCCCACTTTGCATGCTTTTTCTTCATTCCTTCCATCTAATACTCGCCTTATAAACCTGAAATCACTCAACAAACACATCGAGGCATCGAATGGAATTAAAGTGAATTAAAATCACCAATTTTAGGGCCTAAAAAGCATGTTTTCACTTTTAAGCACAAATCAAGGGAGAATTGCAAAACCATGCTATTTCATTGAATAAATGTGGGAAAAGGTGATAAAATCCCCTAAAATAAGCATAAGATAAACCACAAAATCGGGGTTTATCAAGAGGACAGCCTCTTTTTCAAGTTTTCGAATGCTAGCATGCATTTTTCATCAAAGAAAATGGTGTATCAGATACAAGGAGATTGCTTAAAGGCTTGGCTATCTTTGAAAAATCTTTAATAAACCTTCTGTAAAAGCCGGCATGCCCTAAAAAGCTCCTAATTGCCTTGACATCACTTGGTGGGGGTAATTTTTCAATGAGTTCCACCTTAGCTCTGTCTACCTCAATGCCTTGGTTAGAAACCTTATGGCCAAGAACTATTCCCCCTATCACCATAAAGTGACATTTCTCCCAATTCAAGACCAAGTTGGTTTCTTGACATCTTTTTAATACCAGGGCCAGGTGATTTAGGCAATTAGGGAAGGAACCTCCGAATACCGAAAAGTCATTCATAAAGGCTTTAATGAATTTTTCTATCATATCTGAGAAAATGGAGAGCATGCAGTGTTGGAAAGTTGCAGGTGCATTACATAGCCCAAATGGCATGCGCCTGTAGGCAATATGGGCAAGTGAATGAGGTTTTCTCTTGGTCTCTCGGATCAACCACTATTTGGTTATATCCTGAATAACCATCGAAAAAACAGTAATATGCGTGTCCTGCAAGTCTTTCCAGCATCTGATCCATAAAAGGAAGGGGGAAATGATCTTTTCTTGTAGCTTCATTGAGTTTTCTATAGTCTATGCACATCCGCCATCCTGTGACGGTCCTTGTAGGGATTAGTTCGTTCTTCTCATTGGGGACTACAGTGATTCCTCCCTTTTTTGGGACAACTTGCACGGGGCTGACCCATGGACTGTCGGAGATCGGGTAGATTACCCCTCTCTGCCATAACTTCATAACTTCTTTCTGTACCACTTCCTTCATGACTGGATTCAGTCTCCTTTGGGGTTGAATGGATGGTTTGGCATCATCTTCCAACAGTATCTTATGCATGCATATGGCTGAACTGATTCCTTTCAGGTCAGCGAGGGTCCATCCAATGGCATCCTTATGCTTTCGCAATACTTGGAATAATTCATCCTTTTGATCTCGGCTGAGAGATGAGTTTATGATCACTAGATAACTTTCACTTTCTCCTAAGTATGCATATTTGAGAATAGGTGGCAGTGCTTTGAGTTCAAGTTTGGGTGCTTCTATCTTTTCATTCTCTTCCTTTGGTGCACCTTGTATATGAATCTCTGCTGTTGCAGCCTCTTCGCTAGATGTTGATTCCTCCTCTGTTAACCCTTCAAGTTCTTCTTCTTCAAAAATCTCCTGTACTGAATCTTCCAGTGAATCCAACCTCATACATTCTCCCAATGGTTCTAGTGGGTAACTCATGGCCTTGAACACATTGAATGTCATCTTTTCATTGTGTAATCTCAGAGTGAGTTCACCTTTTTGAACGTCAATGACAGCTCCAGCAGTGGCCAAGAACAGTCTTCCCAGGATGATGGAGGCCTTGGCTTCCTCCTACATGTCCAGCACTACAAAGTCTGCTGGGAAGATGAAATCTCCTACCTTTACCAGCAAATCTTTTACTATGCCATGAAGAAACTTGAACAATCGGTCTGCCAGTTGTAGGGCTATTTTTGTTGGCTTAGCCTCCTCAATCCTCATTTTTCTCATCATAGCTACTGACATCAGATTTATGCTGGCTCCTAAGTCACACAGAGCCATCTCCACTGTGATTTCTCCTATAATACAAGGGATCTGGAAACTCCCAGGATCCTTCAATTTCTGGGGTAGTTTATGCTGAATGATGGCACTACATTCTTCGGTTAGTATCACAGTCTCATTGCTCTTCCAGCTTCTCTTCTTGTCATTAATTCCTTTAAAAACTTGGCATAGAGCGGCATTTGCTCTATTGCTTCAGCAAAGGGTATGTTGATTTGTAGTTTCTTGAGGATTTCTAAAAATCTTAAGAACTGGTTGTCGTCCCCCTTCTTCTTTAATTGCTGAGGGTATGGAGCCTTTGGGACGTCTGGCTTCAGCATTTCTCCTTTTTGCTGTGAACTGGGAATGGGAATTTGGACTTCATCTCGCTCATTTTTCCTTTCATTTGAGTTCTTCTCTTGTGAATTCTTGGGAATTTCCTTTAGTTCCTTCCCACTTCTGAGGGTGATGGCCTGACATTCCTCTCTTGGGTTTGGATCGGTGTTGCTGCACAGGTTATGGCTGGGAATTTGCTTGAATAGGTAGCCAATTTGTGTCTCAAGTTTCTTGATGGCAGCATCTTGATTCTGCATATTGGACCGCACTTCCTCTCGAAACACTTTACTGTCCTGGACTTCCTTACATATGACTTCAAGTAGAGTCTCAATCCTTGAGAGTCTGTCTTCGGATGATGGTGGGTTGGGGTTGGATGGATAAGAATGACCATTTTGGTTTTGATATGGATGTTGAGGTGTGTTGTTAGGTGGGTGCTGATATGATCTCTGTGTGGAATGTTGGTAAGCTGCATTGTTATTGGAGTTATGACGTCTCTGATCTTGGCCTTGATCTTGTTGGTTTCCCCACCAAAAGTTTGGGTGGTTCCTCCAACCAGGATTGTAAGTCTTGGAGTATGAATCATGTGCCTGCCTGGGTGAGTTTCCAATATAGTTTGTTTGTTCCTGATCACCCTCTGCCTCTGCATTTACTCCTTCTTGAGTTGCTGATGAGGTGGTGATTGCTGCTACTTGGTTCTTCTCCATCTTCTTGGTAAGGTCAGCCAGCTGCTTGGTAATCAGCTTGTTCTGGGCCAGCAGTGTATCCACGTTGTTTAGCTCCATTACTCCTCAAGTGTTGCCTCTTTCAGAGGCATAGAAATAGTCATTCTCGGCTACAGTCTCAATGACATCTTTGGCTTCTTCAATGGTTTTCTTCTTGTTCAGAGATCCCCCGGATGAGTGGTCTACTTCCTTCTTTGATTCATAAGAAAGGCCTTCATAAAAAATTTGTAGCTGTACCCATTCATTGAACATATCTGGTGGGCACCTTCTTGTCAGATCCTTAAACCTCTCCCATGCTTCGTAGAGAGTCTCACCATCTTGTTGCCTGAAAGTTTGAACCTCAGCTCTCAACCTGTTAATTCTTTGAGGAGGATAGAATCTCACCAAGAATTTGTTCACCACATCTTCCCAGGTTACTAAGCTCTCCTTCGGGAAGGATTTCATCCATTTAGATGCCTTGTCCTTGAGTGAGAAGGGGAATAGGAGCAGTCTATAGGTGTCAGGATGAACACCATTAGACTTCACAGTATCACAGATCCTCAGGAAGGTGGTTAGATGTTGATTGGGGTCTTCTTGGACACCTCCTCCGAACGAACAGTTGTTCTGAACAAGGGTGATGAGCTGTGACTTAAGTTCAAAGTTATTGGCATGTATGGTTGGCTTTTGGATGCTACTTCCATAGTTTCCTAGGTTTGGGTTGATGTAAAATCCCAGAACTCTTCTTTCTTGCCCAGCATGATGCACTGGGCCTTCTCTGCCATGGTTGTGAGCTTCTTCTTCATGATGATTCTCCATATTTTCATCCATGTCTGGTTCAAAATACTCCTCTTCTTCCTCCGTACCAACTACTCTCTTTCCTCTTGCTTCCCTCCTTAATCTAAGGAAGGTCCTCTCAAGTTCAGAATCAAAGGAAGTTGAAGCCCCGCTTCTTCTACCTGTCATACAACCAACAAGGCAAAAGCAAGAAGGGGGTAGATGCAGAGAGTATTCTTGTTAGAAATGCTGTTAGTGTGAGTGATGCAATATATCAAACAGTTAGTGGGTTAGTGAACTAAATTGTAAACAACTAAGAAAAGGGTAGGGGAAAAGGAAGAAAACAGCTAAACTGAAAGTGAATTACTAAAATGAAATTAAATCAAACAAAATAAAAAATGCTCAATCTAGTTATCCACCAATTTAATCATTGTTGATACAAAATCAATCCCCGGCAACGGCGCCATAAACTTGATGCACGGAAATTTGTCTCTCAACAATTTCCCTCGGCAAGTATACCGAATTGTCGTCAAGTAAAAACTCACAATAGAATGAGGTCGAATCCCACAGGGATTGATTCGTCAATCAACTTTAATTAGAGGAATGTTCTAGTTGAGCTAAGCAGAATTTGATGTGAGAGTTGCAGGAAATTAAATGGCGGGAAAGTAAATAGCAGAAAATGTAAATACTGGAAATAAAGAGCTGAATGTAAATGGCGGAAAGTAAATTGCAGAATGTTAAATGGAGATTTGGGAAGATGAGCATAAAAGTAAATTGCAGAAATTAAAGAGAATAGGCGAGATCAGAAATGGGGAAGTCATTGGGTTTAGGAGATGTTGCATTCCCTGGATCAAGTTCATTTTCATCTCTTCCTCAATCAATGCATTCATTGATCTCCTTGGCAATCTTAAGTGATTGAATTCCAATTCCTTGGTAATTCAATCTCTCAAATCTTGATCAATAGCCAATTCCTTGGTCCAATTGCTCATGAGAAGAGATGAAGTATGGTTACTGATTATACCACATGTATTTCCAAATCAAAGTATTGGTAGGATTATATGTCACTATATCCATCCAAACCCCAATTTGGTCCAACATGAGAAAGCATTTCTAGCATGATCTCTTCATTCCTCTTCCAAGGTTCTGAAGAGATCCAAGTATGAATAGCTTCTTTTCCAAGACAACTACCCAATTGGAAGAAGATTGAAAGCTTTCTAGTAAAATCAAGAGAAAAGAAAGAAGAAGAATAATGAAAACTATTATTGATCCATCAAATTACAACAGAGCTCCCTAACCCAATGAAAGGGGTTTAGTTGTTCATAGCTCTGGGAATGGAAAACAAAGATGGAGAATGCATTCTGAAAGTAAAACTAGAAGTTGCAGAGAAAGTAAAATTATACAGAGAGTGGTTCTCCCAATCCAAAAGCTCCCCTCTAGTTTAAAACTACTCCTATATATACTACTCTTCTGCTCTTCTAGTTGGCTCTTCAAGTCTTGGATATGGGCCTTTGGATCTTGAGTTGAAGCAGTTTGGAGTCTTCAATGGGCTCAGCTTTACTTGCAGAGAAAGTGTGAAGTAGGCATGGATTTTAGCTAGGACGTTAGTGGTGTTAACATTTAAGTGAAAATGTGGGTTTGAGAATGTTAGTGACAATCACCTTTTTCACTAACGTTTCTAGCCCAAGATGGTTCACGTTAACTTCAACGTTAGTGGCACTAACGTGACCACTAACGTTGTCTCTTGATCCTTCGTGAACGTTATTGGGGTTTACCTTTTTCAATAACGTTGCTCTTAGCCCCTTTTCTCACGTTAGAGTCCACGTTAGTATAACTAACGTGGCTCTTAACGTGGGCATGCCTTAGCCTCGAGAGCGTTAGTGACACTTACCTTTGTCACTAACCCTCCAAACACCCCTTCTTTCCACGTTAGAGTTCACGTTACTTAGGTTAACGTGACTTCTAACGTGGTAGTGATAGCCATCTCCAACGTTAGTGACAAAGGTGAGTGTTACTAACTGTTCATACCCTGGGTCGAGCTATCCGACCTGGGATGATTGGCGATAAAGCGACCGACCTCTTCAGGTCAGGCTACCCGACCTCTTCTTAAAGAGGTCAGCCAAATCGACAGGAGAGCCCAATAAAGGGCCCAAATAGAGGAACACAATCCAAATCCAAAGGCAACCCAAGCCCATAGAGATAAAGGCGGTTCCCTTAAAGATAAGCTGACTTCACTCAAAATAAGATAAGATAAGATAAGATAACTAGCTTATCTTATCAGAAAGGTCAGCCCACACTACTATAAATACACTAGAGCACCCAGGTATAACTCATACTCTGATTCTACTAAAAACCTGCTTAATACCCGTGCTAACTTAAGCATCGGAGACTCTTGCAGGTACCACCTACCCTCCGGTGACCAAGGATCAGTAGTACAGCCAGTCAATAGGTTGGACACGACAGCTCCGGCCGCCACTCACCAGCCGGACACGTCGGCACCGACCAGTACAGAAGATCTCGACCGAGATCGACCTCCAGTTTCAGGTAACCCTCGGAACATTGGCGCCGTTGCCGGGGACCTGGAAGTCATCCCTTCACCATGGCGGACGAACAGGATAACGACCACAACTCAGATTTAGAGGATAGAATGCCGCACAAAAACACCGGTGCCACACTAAAGGACGCTCCAGAATCTAACGGAGACAAAAACTCATCACATCCGGGAGTAATAGAAGCACTTCAAGATCGCCTAAAGCAACTTGAAAAAGAAAGCCAGTACCAGCAAGAAGTCGGCAAGGATCTACAAAGAGAGGTAAGGCGATGTCGAGAATTAGAAGATAAACTTCTACAACTTGAAGCTGATCTCAAAGTAAAAACTACCCGAACCACCCCTGAAGACAACTCTCGCAAAGATCAAGATCCATTCACTAGGGAAATCATGAAGACTAAAATCCCTAAAGGCTTCAAACTTCCGGATATGACTTTGTATGATGGCACTACAGATCCCAACCATCACCTCAGCAACTTCAGAAGCAGAATGTACCTCACTGACGCCTCAGACGTCGTTCGCTGCAAAGATTTTCCAACGACTCTCACGAAGACAGCAATTAGATGGTTCGACAACCTACTTCCAAAGTCCATCTCCAACTTTGATGACCTGGCCAAAAATTTCTGGCCAGATTCTCCATCCAAAAAGACAAGGCTAAGCACACCCCCAGTCTACTAGGTATCAAGCAAGGAGATTGGGAAAGTCTTCGCAACTACATGGAAAGATTCAACAAAATGTGCTTAGACATACAAAGCTTACCAACAGAGGCTGCCGTCATGGGCCTCATCAATGGCCTACGAGAAGGACCTTTCAGCCAATCTATATCAAAGAAATATCCCACGTCCTTAGATGAGGTACAAGAGCGGGCAGAGAAGTACATCAACATGGAAGAAAATTCCCGACTTGGAGAAGCCTCGAAATCCGGTTTCACCTACCGAGATAAAGATAAAGAATCCAAGAAGAAGGAAGATCGAACGGGCGAAAAAATCAAAAAGTATCATAATTACACCCCTCTTCGGGTGTCCCTTGTAGATATTTACAAAGAAGTCTGTAACACAGAAAAGATACCCCGGCTCGACCACTCAAAGGCAAAAGAGGAGGAGGAAATCGGAACGAATACTGTGAATATCATCGGGTCCGAGGACATTCCACCAACGAGTGCTTTGACTTAAAAAACATCATAGAGAAGTTAGTAAGGGAAGGAAAACTAAATCGGTATCTAGCCACCCGAGATGATGAACAAAGAAAAAGACGAAGAGATGAAGATGTCGGACGAGCTGAGCGATCACCTCGTACGCCAGAAAGACATGTCCATATGATACACGGAGGATTTGCAGGAGGTGGAATCTCCAAATCATCCCGCAAAAGATACCTCAAACAAGTATATCATGCCGAAGGGAAGGAGGAAGCACTCGACATCCCTGCAATCACGTTCACCAAAGAAGACACATCCGGTATCATCTTAGGACACGACGATCCCATGGTCATCACCATCATACTGGCAAACGCCAATCTCCACTGCACATTAATAGACCAAGGGAGTTCTGCTGACATCTTATTCAAAACTGCCTTCGACAAACTCGACTTAGAAGAAAAGGAGCTTAGAGCATACCCGAACAGCCTGTTCGGACTGGGAGATACCCCAGTACAACCACTGGGATATGTGTCGCTACATACAACCTTCGGAAAAGGGAACCAATCCAAAACACTCAAGATAGACTACATTGTGGTCGACGTGAGTTTAGCCTACAATGCCCTAATAGGTCGGACAACACTAAATCAACTCGATGCAATAGTCTCGACTCCACATCTATGTATAAAATTCCCAACTACAGAAGGGATAGCCACGATAAAAGCATATCAAAAGACGGCACGTCGCTGTTATAACGAAAGTCTAAACCTCAGAGGTAGAGGAGAAGAGTTCCATACAATTGAGCTTGGTGGAGTTCAGAGACGTGAAGAACTCCGTCCACAACCCGAAGGAGAAATAGAGAAAGTTCAGATCGGGGATACCTCGGACAAAACAACTAATATTGGCACGATCCTGAAGGGAGATGCAAAAGAATTACTAGTACAGTTCTTACGAGATAATGTCAATCTCTTCGCATGGAAAGCCGCAGACATGCCAGGCATAGACCCCAAGTTAATGAGTCACAAGTTGGTGGTCTATCCAGGATCTCGGAAGGTACAGCAGAGATGAAGAAAACTTGGACCAGAACGATCCCAAGCTGTGGAAGAACAAGTACAAGCACTACTGGAGGCAGGATTCATAAGAGAAGTCAAGTACCCACTATGGCTAGCTAACGTCGTCTTGGTGAAAAAATCAAATGGGAAGTGGCGAATGTGCACCGACTACACCGACCTCAACAAAGCCTGCCCAAAAGATCCTTACCCACTCCCAAGTATCGATGCCCTGGTAGATGCTTCCTCCGGATATAAATACCTCTCATTTATGGATGCATATTCCGGATACAACTAAATTCCCATGTATCCACCAGATCAAGAAAAGACCTCGTTTTTGACGCCAAAAGCAAATTACTGTTACATTGTGATGCCTTTCGGTCTCAAAAATGCAGGAGCTACTTATCAAAGGCTAATGAATAAAGTCTTTTCAGATCATATCGAAAAAATCATGGAAGTCTACGTGGACAACATGTTAATAAAGACACAAAGAGAAGAAACATTATTGTCCGACCTGGCCCAAGTGTTCGACACTATAAGGAAGCATGACATGCGACTCAATCCCACAAAGTGCACCTTTGCAGTAGAAGCGGTCAAATTCTTAGGTTTCATGCTCACACAAAGAGGAATTGAAGCAAATCCAGACAAATACCAGGCTATACTCAACATGAAGAGCCCAACTTGTGTCAGAGAGGTACAACAACTCAACGGGAGATTGGCAGCCTTATCCAGATTCTTAGCAGGATCAGCGATAAGATCTCTCCCCTTCTATGCCACTTTAAGGAAAGGAAAGAAGTTTGAATGGACAACAGAATGCGAGCAAGCCTTCCAGGATTTCAAAAACTTCCTGGGACGACCACCTATTCTAGCTCAACCACGAGAGGAAGAACCACTCGTATTATACCTTGCAGTAAGAAGTCAGGCAGTAGCCTCAGCACTGGTTCGAGAAGACGACAAAGGGCAATAGCCTGTATATTTCATCAGTAAAGCGCTGCAGGGATCCGAGCTGAACTACCAAAAAATAGAAAAGTTTGCCTACACTCTCATACTAACATCTCGACGACTTCGCCCGTACTTCCAGGCCCACACCATTAAGGTTTGGACCGACTAGCCCATAAAGGGGATACTGTAGAAAACAGATCTAGCAGGCAGAATTTTACAATGGACAGTCGAGTTATCCGAATTCGACCTCCAATATGAAGCTCGGACAGCCATCAAATCACAATACTTGGCTGACTTCATTGCAGAATTCACAGATACCCGAGAAACCCCCACAAAATGGAATCTCTACGTGGACGGGTCTTCAAATAGGACTGGAAGCGGCGCATGTGTGATAATAGAAAGCAACCAAGGAACCCAAGTTGAGCTTTCCCTCAAATTTGGGTTCCCGGCCTCAAACAACCAGGCAGAATATGAAGCGTTACTAGCTGGTTTGAAGCTGGCTAAGGAGGTTGGAGCTCAAAAACTCAACATCTTTAGCGACTCACAAGTAGTCACCTCACAGATAACAGGGAGTTACCAAGCCAAAGATCCCACCATGAACAAAACGCCCGAGCTGATGCACTCTCAAAGCTAGACAGCACCAAACCAAGGGGCAACAATAGAAGCCTCATCCAGGAAATGCTACAGAACCCGTCAATCTCGGAAGCAGAAAAAGTCCTAGCTATAACAAGTCAGGATCAAGGATGGATGACTCCCATAATTAATTACCTCAAAAAAGAAACACTCCCCGCAAATGAGAAGGAAGCAAGGAGGTTAAAACGGGAGGCTCAATACTACACCATCATAAACAACACCCTATACAAAAGAGGGATTTCAATACCATTGTTAAAATGTGTGCCGACCTCTAACACAAGGGAAGTTTTAGAGGAAGTACACAGCGGTACTTGTGGCAATCATCTCTGAGCACAAGCTCTCGCCAAAAAGGTACTTCGGGCGGGATTTTACTGGCCAACTCTACAAAAGGAAGCTACGGAATTTGTAAAGACATGTCCCCCATGCCAGAAACATGCCAACTTTCACATCGCCCCGCCAGAAGAGCTCATCAGCGTAACTTTGCCTTGGCCATTTGCAAAATGGGGACTCGATCTTCTCGGACCCTTTTCCCAGGGATCAGGACAAGTCAAATTCCTCATAGTCGGAGTAGACTATTTCACAAAGTGGATTGAGGCAGAGCCCCTAGCCAACGCCACTACTCAAAGAAGCCGGAAATTCCTATATAGGAACATTGTCATGAGGTTCGGGGTTCCATACTCCATCACCACAGACAATGGCACTCAATTCACAGATGCAGGCTTCAGGAGATTAGTAGCCGACTTGAACATAAAGCACCAGTTCACCTCCATCGAACATCCTCAAGCCAATGGGCAAGCCGAAGCTGCCAACAAAGTCATATTGGCTGGGTTGAAACGGAGACTACAAGATGCGAAGGGAGCTTGGGCTAAAGAACTTCCACAGGTCCTATGGGCATATCGAACTACGCCACATTCCACCACAAACGAATCACCATTCCGATTAGCATACGGCGTGGAGGCAATAATCCCAGTAGAAGTCGAGGAAGGGTTGCCTAGAGTAGTCCACCACAATGAAGAAGTCAACTCTCAACTTCAAAGAGAAGAACTCGACCTAATTTCAGAAATCCAAGAAAGAGCTCGGATCAGGGAAGAAGTGCTAAAGCGCCGAATGGCTTCAAGATATAATCAAAAGGTAGTGCCAAGAGTTTTTGCGGAGAATGATCTCATCCTAATCCGAAATGATATTGGAACAACTCGACCCGGAGAAGGAAAGCTGGCAGCAAACTGGAAAGGACCCTACCGAGTCATAGAAGTACTTGGAAAGGGCTACTACAGACTGTCCGAACTCGATGGACGAGAGCTTCCCAGATCATGGCACGCCTGCAACCTAAGAAGGTACTATAGCTAGAAAAGGTAAAAGATCTCACCATAGGATGCACTCTTTTTCCTGAAAAGGTTTTTTAATGAGGCACCAAGTTGAGATCTAGATATTATCCGACTTAAAAGGATGAAAAACTCCAAACATGTATATATTTTCACTTTCTTTTGAATAAAAAATATTTTAGATATTCTACAAACTCTCAAGACGCATTAATCTGAAGCATTCATCATCCGATTATAAAGTAACAGATCGGCAGAAAGTGAAAAACAGATTCACTGCACGATCACGATAAAAGACCAATAAAGATGAAAATGCGATTCATCTAAAGGTCGACCAAAGAAAGACAGAAACCACCTTCTACAAATCGGCAAAGATGAACACAGAATAATGCAAGAAGTTATCGAAAGTGATCCGAAAAAAGAACTTGACGAGGTCTTATGGATTGCTAAATAATAACTTAAAGACTGGCCGACATAGAGAAGTCAGACCAAGTCAACCCAAGTTATCAGCAAATCCCTGGAAAGAGGTCTGACCAACCCTATAAAAGAGGAATTACTATAACTTAGAAGAGATCGACCTAACGAAGTCGGTCTCCTACAAAAACAAGTTATATAAGTAATCCCTGAAAGAGACCTGACAAAGATCCAAGAAAGAGGATTACAAAAATAACTTAGAAGAGGATGACATGAAGAAGTCGACCTCCTACAAACAAGTTATAAAAGTAATCCCTGAAAGAGACCTAACAAAGGTCCAAGAAAGAGGATTACAAAAATAACTTAGAAGAGGACGACATGAAGAAGTCGACCTCCTACAAACAAGTTATAAAAGTAATCCCTGAAAGAGACCTGACAAAGGTCCAAGAAAGAGGATTACAAAAATAACTTAGAAGAGGACGACATGAAGAAGCCGACCTCCTACAAACAAGTTATAAAAGTAATCCCTGAAAGAGACCTGACAAAGGTCCAAGAAAGAGGATTACAAAAATAACTTGAAAAAGGACGACGCAAAGAAGACGGTCTCCTACAACCAACAAGTTATAGAGTAGTCCCTGAAAGAGACCTGACAAAGGTCCAAGAAAGAGGACTACAAAAATAACTGGAAAAAGGACCAACGAAAAGAAATCGGTTATGGATTGCTAGTAAGAGCCAGAAAACTGAAATACAAGTGGGATACACACATCCACAACATCAAAGGATCCAAGCTACGAGAAATAAGCACAAAAGCAATTAAAAGAGGCCGAGCAGCAAGGTTTCAGCATCCTCAAAACTCAGAAAAGTGCTATGACAAGTGCAAACAAGCATGATATAAAATACAATATTATAAACAAGCTTCAGGGTCGAGCCCAAAAGCTTGAAAGCTACTTGTTGTTTTTTCAAAAAATCAAAAGTTGCTGAACAAGCAACCGGAAGGAGTATCAACAGTCAGCAAAATATTCAAATTACAGAAATAAAGAGTTTAAAAAGCCCACAAGTCGGGCTATCTACACAAACATCCAAGAAAGATTAGTTAAGATTGGGAGCCTTCTTGGTGGCATCAGCCTGGGGTGAAGGAGGGCAAGTTTGGAGAGGCACTGCATCCACCGTACCATCGTCCCTATTCAGAATTTGACAATCAGGATCTAATTCTGGACGAGCAATCCCAGCAGGAGGAACTATAGAGGTCGACACTTTAACAGCAGGCGCAGAGGGAGGTTCGACATCATCGTCATCTTGGTCGTCGGGAACAATTTTTCCATCCCTCATAATATTGTCCAAGCTAAAAAGAGTCAGGTCGGCCTCGGGAGCAATAATTCAGACCTGGTCCTTCAGATTCTCGTAAGCAGCATTCACACTACCAACGAGATGCCCCTGGAGCTCGGAGTAATCAACTCGGGTAGACTCCAGCTCCTCCCTCAGACGCACCACCTCCCGATAAGATGTAACATAACTGTCCTTATGCCTCAATGCCGTGTCATCAGCCAACTGCACAGAAGCCGCCAGAGCAAGAGAACTCGCCTTCTCATTCTCCAGATCCTTCTCCAGTTTGGCCACCTTTCAAGCCCTTCATCCGATCGAATTCCTGTTTTGCCTCCTCCATGAAGGCTTTGGTGGCATGGAGAGGAAGATTTTGAGCTTTTCAGTACAAGGCAGCTCCCATATGTGCCATTTTTACACTACTCCGAGTTATAAAGTCCAAATGACGAAGGAGTGATACGTCATCTATAGGAAGGACACCGTAAGGACCGATCTGCTGATCTACAAACTCGACTGCGTCAAAGTCAGGGGCATCAAGGTTGAAAGGCTCAATTGTTTTTTGTTTTTTGTTTTTTGTTTCTTTGATCTCAGAGAATTCACTTGCTGATGCAAGTTCACTACTGGGAGAACTTGACTTGAGATTATCATTATCAAGGAAACTTGCTTCTAGGATTATTCCGTCTAGTTCTTCATAAAAGACTTACTTTGGGAGTTGTGCACCATCCTCCTTAGCATCAATTGTAACGTTTTTGATAGAATTCTCCATAACTCTGGATTCCCATGGAAGTTCAGCATCTCCTAAATCTTCAACCAACTCTTCTTCGTTTACAATGACAGCTTCCTCTACTTGTTCCAGTACGAAGTCATGCCCTATTCTGTCCACTGGAGTTTCTAGTATCTCCTTCATACTACGCTCTTCGTTAGATTGTCCACATGGGACTGTGGGAGGTCCTTGAATGTTCGAACGTCTAGAAGATAATAAACTTACTGCCTGCTCTAGTTGATGAAGGGTTGTTTGAAGTTGATCTACTGTTTCCTTGAGGCAAACCTCTGATTCTTGGGGTGATAGATTTGGACGTGGTATATGGGGAAGTGGTGGTATTTGGGAGTAATTGGATTAGAATTTTGGTAGATGAGGATCATATGGTAGTGAATGGTGAAAAGGAGCTTGTGAGTGTGGTAGTGCGAAGTTATGTTGAGAGGATGGCCTATAAGCACAGGGTGGGGCTTGTTGGTAACTACAAGGTTGTCCACCATGTCTATTGTCTTGGTATGCATTGTAGAATGGTCTTTGTCCATGATATCTTGGACGGTGTTGTTGCCTAAAGGGTTGATCAGATCCTCTTGGCTCCATCCATCTTTGATTGCTCTGACCTTGATACATGTTTCTATTATAACTCTTACTCCTTTCAACAATATCAGAACCAAACTCAAAGCGAGAGGGGTGAGAATTCATAGTAGCTAATGGAAGTAAAAGGAGAAAATAAAGACAAATAAACAAGTAAAAGAAAAATATTTACAATAACCAATAATAAGGCACACGATTGCAGTTCCCCGGCAATGGTGCCATTTTGACGTAAAGATTTTTGCCAGTAAAGAATTTTATAAAAACAGTCGCGTTGTTGATATAGTCTCTAAACCAACAGAAATCCCTTCGTACAAACGTTTTGGTTGTCACAAGTAACAAACCCCTTAAAAATTGATAACCAAAGTATTCAAACCTCGGGTCGTCTTCTCAAGGAACTGCAGGGAGGTATGTTCTTATTATTGCTTATGAAGATTGTAAATCGGGGTTTTGAAGATGAGGAACAAGTGATTTGAATTGCAATTAAAATAAGTAAAAGACTGTAAAATAAATAAATAACTGTAAAATAAACTTTTGGCAAGGTATGAGAAATTAGAAGTCCTATCCTAGTTATCCTTATCAATGATGATGAAGATTGAATCTTAATTCCACTTAGTTAGTCTTTACTTAAAGCAAAGAAAGGTCAAGTGACTAATTAGTTTGATCTTCAAATCCTAGTTAATCCCTAAGGAAAGATTGGGATTATTGAAGTTCAATTCAATTAGAAAAGATAACAATTATCAATCATGTTGAGTTTGATAACTCCTGAGTTACTGATTTCTCAACCAAGACCAAAAAGGGAAAAGTAAATCTACTGGAATGAAAATGTCTTCAGATTGGAAGCAACAGTAACATAAATAAAAGAAAGCAATAATAAACTGAAATACCTCAAATAACATTAATCCAAAGAATAATCTATAACATAGAAGAATTCATAAATTAAATTGAGAAAATAAATAAAAAAGAATGTTGAACCTGATAAAAAGATAATCCTGAATGCGAAAGAAATCCTAATCCTAATTCTAAATCCTAAAAGAGAGAAGAGAGAACCTCTCCCTCAAAAACTACATCTAATTCATGAAAAGTAGCTAATTGGAGACTCTCCTTTTTGAATGGATGCATTCCCTCACTTCATAACCTCTGATCTGTGCCTTCTGGACTTGGATTTGGGCCAAAAAGGGCTTCAGAAATCGCTGGGAGCGTTTTCTGTAATTTCTGGTGCGTGGCCTCTGTCACGCGTCCGTGTGGGTCACGAGGTCACGTCATTTGGAGTTTTCCTTGTCACGCGGTCACTTCAGTCATGCGTCCGCGTCATATGCATTTCGCTCAAGGCATGCGATCGCGTCAATCACGCGGTCGCGTCACTGCCATTTTGCGCTGGCATGCGGCCGTGTCGTCCATGCGATCGCGTCACTGCCAGTTTCTTAAAAAACTCCGTTTCATGCTTTTCTTCCAATTTTGTATGTTTCCTTTCCATCCTTTAAGTCATTTCTGCCTTAGAAGATCTAGAACTACTCAACACACGAATCACGGCATCGAATGGAAATAAAGGGTAATTAAAATAATTACTTTTAAAGCATAGGAAACATGTTTTTCACATACATCACATAATAAGGAAGGGAAAGTAAAACCATGCAATTTATATGAATAAGTGAGTGAAGAATTGAATAAATCACGTAAATTAGGCACAAAATATATCATAAAATTTGGGTTTATCAACCTCCCCACACTTAAACAATAGCATGTCCTCATGCTAAATCCAAGATAAAGAGTGGTATGCAAAATTGTTACTCAGGTTGTGAATTGTTGTTCGAAATTGACTCCCTGGCAATGGCACCAAAAACGGATGCACAGAACCAAGGTCTAAACATATCTTCACAACTTCGCATAACTAACCAGCAAGTGCACTGGGTCGTCCAAGTAATACCTTACGTGAGTAAGGGTCGAATCCCACGGAGATTGTTGGTATGAAGCAAGCTATGGTCACCTTGTAAATCTCAGTCAGGCGGATATAAAATAGTAATGGGGTTTTCGAAATTTAATAATAAAAGAAGGATAGAAATACTTATGTAAATCATTGGTGAGAATTTCAGATAAGCGTATGGAGATGCATTCATTCCTCTGAACCTCCGCTTTCCTGCTGTCTTCATCCAATCAGTCTTACTCCTTTCTATGGCTGGCTTTATGCAAGGGCATCACCGTTGTCAGTGGCTACATCCCCTCCTCTTGTGAAAATGGTCCAAGATGCCCTGTCACGGCACAGCTAATCATCTGAGGTTCCCGATCATGCTGGAATAGGATTCACCCTGCTTTTGCGTCTGTCACTACGCCCAGAACTCGCGAGTTTAAAGCTCGTCACAGTCATTCAATCATTGAATCCTACTCGGAATACCACAGACAAGGTTTAGACTTTCCGGATTCTCTTGAATGCCGCCATCATTCTAGCTTACACCACGAAGATTCTAATTAAGAGATCTAAGAGATACTCATTCAATCTAAGGTAGAACGGAAGTGGTTGTCAGGCACGCGTTCATAGGGAATGATGATGATTGTCACGTTCATCATATTCAGGTTGAAGTGCGAATGAATATCTTAAAAGCGAAATAAGATGAATTGAATAGAAAACAGTAGTACTTTGCATTAATCTTTGAGGAACAGCAGAGCTCCACACCTTAATCTATGGAGTGTAGAAACTCTACCGTTGAAAATACATAAGTGATAGGTCCAGGCATGGCCGAATGGCCAGCTCCCAAACGTGATCACAGGATCAAAAATACAATCCAGGATGTCTAATACAATAGTAAAAGGTCCTATTTATAATAAACTAGCTACTAGGGTTTACAAAAGTAAGTGATTGATGCATAAATCCACTTCCAGGGCCCACTTAGTGTGTGCTTCGGCTGAGCTTGAATGTTACACATACAGAGGCTCTTTTTGGAGTTGAACGCCAGGTTGTAACGTATTTCTGGCGTTCAACTCTGGTTTGTGACTTGTTTCTGGCGTTTAACTCGAGACAGCAGCGTAGAACTGGCGTTCAACGCCCTTTTACGTCGTCTAAAGTCGGCCAAAGTATGGACTATTATCCATTGCTGGAAAGCCCTGGATGTCTACTTTCCAACGCAATTGGAAGCGCGCCATTTCGAGGTTTGTAGCTCCAGAAAATCCTCTTTGAGTGCAGGGAGGTCAGAATCCAACAGCATCAGCAGTCCTTCTTCAATCTCTGAATCTGATTTTTGCTCAAGTCCCTCAATTTCAGCCAGAAAATACCTGAAATCACAGAAAAACACACAAACTCATAGTAAAGTCTATAAATGTGAATTTAACATAAAAACTAATGAAAACATCCCTAAAAGTAACTAGATCCTACTAAAAATATACTAAAAACAATGCCAAAAAGTGTACAAATTATCCGCTCATCACAACACCAAACTTAAATTGTTGCTTGTCCCCAAGCAACTGAAAATCAAATAGGATAAAAAGAAGAGAATATACTATAAATTCCAAACTATCAATGAAACATAGCTTCAATCATATGAGCGGGACTTATAGCTTTTTGCCTCTTGAATAGTTTTGGCATCTCACTTTATCCATTGAAGTTCAGAATGATTGGCTTCTATAGGAACTCAGAGTTCAGATAGTGTTATTGATTCTCCTAGTTCAGTATGATGATTCTTGAACACAGCTATTTTATGAGTCTTGGCCGTGGCCCTAAGCACTTTGCTTTCCAGTATTACCACCGGATACATAAATGCCACAAACACATAATTGGGTGAACCTTTTCAGATTGTGACTCAGCTTTGCTAAAGTCCCCAATTAGAGGTGTCCAGGGTTCTTATGCACACTCTTTTTTTTGCTTTGGACCTTGACTTTAACCGCTCAGTCTCAAGTTTTCACTTGACACCTTCACGCCACAAGCACATGGTTAGGGACAGCTTGGTTTAGCCGCTTAGGCCAGGATTTTATTCCTTTAGGCCCTCCTATCCACTGATGCTCAAAGCCTTGGGTTCCTTTTTATTTGCCTTTGCCTTTTGGTTTTAAGGGTTATTGGCTTTTTGCTCTTGCCTCTTGGTTTTAAGAGCTTTTGGCTTTTTCTGCTTGCTTTTTCTTTCTATTTTTTTTTTCGCCTATTTTTTTTTCTGCAAGCTTTGTTCTTTGCTGCTTTTTCTTGCTTCAAGAATCATTTTTATGATTTTTCAGATTATCAAATAACATGTTTCCTAGTCATCATTCTTTCAAGAGCCAACATATTTAACATTCTTAAACAACAACTTCAAAAGACATATGCACTGTTCAAGCATACATTCAG
Source organism: Arachis ipaensis (assembly GCF_059453495.1). Lineage (NCBI taxonomy): Eukaryota > Viridiplantae > Streptophyta > Magnoliopsida > Fabales > Fabaceae > Arachis > Arachis ipaensis. Next base: position 35,886,083 of record NC_142444.1, on the reverse strand, counting down.
AAAACAAGAAGCATTGTCACCACATCAATATAATTAAACTAAGTTCAAGGATAAATGCGAAACTCATGTACTTCTTGTTCTTTTGAATTAAAACATTTTTCATTTAAGAGAGGTGATGGATTCATAGGACATTCATAACTTTAAGACAAAGTTACTAACTACTAATGATCATGTAATGAAGACACAAACATAGATAGGCACTTAACATAGAAAACGAAAAACAGAAGAATCAAGAACAAGGAATGAATCCACCTTAGTGATGGTGGCATTTCCTTCTTGAGGAACCAATGATGTCCTTGAGCTCTTCTATGTCTCTTCCTTGTCTTTGTTGCTCCTCCCTCATTGCTTTTTGATCTTCTCTTATTTCATGAAGGATGATGGAGTGCTCTTGATGTTCCACCCTTAATTGTCCCATGTTGGAACTTAATTCTCCTAGGGAGGTATTGATTTGCTCCCAATAGTTTTGTGGAGGAAAATACATTTGAGGCATCTCCGGGATCTCATGGTGATGAGATTCATACGCCTCTTGAGCTCCATGAATGGGCTCTCTTGCTTGCTCCATCTTTTTCTTAGTGATGGGCTTGTCCTCTTTAGTGAGGATATCTCCTTTTATGTCAATCCCAGCCGAATTGCATAGGTGGCAAATGAGGTGAGGAAAGGCTAACCTTGCCATAGTGGAGGACTTGTCAGCCACCTTGTAGAGTTCTTGAGGTATAATCTCATGAACTTCCACCTCTTCTCCAATCATGATGCTATGGATCATGATGGCCCGGTCTATAGTAACTTCAGACCGGTTGCTAGTGGGAATGATTGAGCATTGAATGAACTCCAACCATCCTCTAGCTGCAGGCTTAAGGTCCAGTCTTCTTAGTTGAACCGGTTTGCCTTTTGAGTCAATCTTCCATTGAGCTCCTTCTACACATATGTCCATGAGGACTTGGTCCAACCTTTGATCAAAGTTGACTCTCCTTGTGTAGGGGCATGCGTTCTCTTCCATGTTTGGCAAGTTGAACGCCAACCTCACATTTTCCGGACTAAAATCTAAGTATTTTCCCCGAACCATGGTGAGATAATTCTTTGGGTTCGGGTTCTTACTTTGATCATGGTTCCTAGTGATCCATGCATTAGCATAGAACTCTTGAACCATTAGGATGCCGACTTGTTGGATGGGGTTTGTTAGAACTTCCCAACCTCTTCTTTGAATTTCATGTCGGATCTTCGGATACTCATTTCTTTTGAGTTTGAAAGGGACCTCGGGGATCACCTTCTTCTTGGCCACAACATCATAGAAGTGGTCTTGATGGGCTTTGGAGATGAACCTTTCCATCTCCCATGACTCGGAGGTGGAAGCTTTTGTCTTCCCTTTCCCTTTTCTAGAGGATTCTCCAGTCTTAGGTGCCATCAATGGTAATGGAAAAACAAAAAGCTTATGCTTTTACCACACCAAACTTAGAATTTTGCTCGCCCTCGAGCAAGAGAAGAAAGAATAGATGAAGAAGAAGAAGAAATGGAGGAGAGGGAGAAGAGGTTGTGTTTCGGTCAAGAAGAGAAGAGAGGGTTGTGTTGTGTGAAAATGAGGAAGAATGGAGGGTTATATATAGGGATGGGAGGGGGGTGAAGGTTCGGCCATTTAGGGTGGGTTTGGGTGGGAAATTGATTTTGAATTTTGAAGGTAGGTGGAGTTTATGAGGTAGGTTTATGGGGAAGAGTGGATGGATGTGAGTGGTGAAGAGGTGATGGGGAAGAGAGATTGAGGTGATTGGTGAAGGGTTTTAGGGAAGAGTGTTTATGGGATTGTGTGAAAGAGGGGTGAGAAGAAGTGAGTGGAGGTAGGTGGGGATCCTGTGGGGTCCACAGATCCTGAGGTGATCCTGTGGGGTCCACAGATCCTGAGGTGTTCAAGAATTTACAACCTTGCACCAAATTAGCCATGTAAAATGCCCTTGCACACAACTCTGGGCGTTCAGTGCCAGGTTGGTGCTTGTTCTGGGCGTTGAACGCCCATTTGTAGCATATTTCTGGCGTTGAACGCCAGAACCATGCTTGTTCTGGGCGTTCAGCGCCAGCTCTCCTCCAGGGTGCATTTCTGGCATTCAAACACCCAGATGCTGCCCATTTCTGGCGTTCAGCGCCAGAACCATGCTCTGTTCTGGTGTTGAACGCCCAAAACATGCTTCTTACTGGCGTTTAAACGCCAGTAAGGTCTTCCCCCAGGGTGTGATTTTTTTTTCTGCTGTTTTTGATTCCGTTTTCAATTTTTATATTTATTTTGTGACTCCACATGATCATGAACCTATAAAGACATATAACTAAGAAAAATATAGTTAGATAAACATTGGGTTGCCTCCCAACAAGCGCTTCTTTAATGTCAATAGCTTGACAGTGGGCTCTCATGGAGCCTCACAGATGTGCAGAGCTTTGTTGAGACCTCCCAACACCAAACTTAGGGTTTGGATATGGGGGTTTGACACCAAACTTAGAGTTTGACTGTGGGGGCTTTGGTTGACTCTGCTATGAGAGAAGCTTTTTCTGCTTCCTCTCCATGGATGGAGAGAGAGATCCTTGAGTTGTGAACACAAGGTTGTCCTCATTTAATTGAAGGATCAATTCTCCTCTGTCCACATCAATCACAGCTCTTGCTGTGGCTAGGAAAGGTCTTCCTAGGATGATGGATTCATCCTCTTCCTTTCCAGTATCCAGGACTATGAAATCAGCAGGGATGTAAAGGCATTTAACCTTTACTAACATGTCCTCTACTTGTCCATAAGCCTGTTTTCTTGAATTATCTGCCATCTCTAATGAGATTTTAGTGGCTTGCACCCCATAGATTCCCATTTTCTCTATTACAGAGAGAGGCATGAGGTTTATCCCTGAACCAAGGTCACACAGAGCCTTAAAGATCATGGTGCCTATGGTACAAGGTATTATAAACTTTCCAGGATCCTGTTTCTTCTGAGGCAATGTCAGTTGATCCAGATCACTTAGTTCATTGGTGAACAAGGGAGGTTCATCTTCCCAAGTTTCAATCCAAATAATTTGGCATTCAGCTTCATGATTGCACCAAGGAACTTGGCAGCTTGCTCTTCAGTAACATCCTCATTCTCTTCAGAAGAGGAATACTCATCAGAGCTCATGAATGGCATAAGGAGGTTCAATGGAATCTCTATGGTCTCTAGATGAGTCTCTGATTCCTTAGGTTCCTCAGAGGGAAGCTCCTTATTGATCACTGGACGTCCCAGGAGGACTTCCTCCTTGGGATTCATGTCCTTCTCCTCTCTTGTGGGTTCGGCCATGGTAATTAATTCAATGGCCTTGCACCCTCCTTTTGGATTCTCTTCTGTATTGCTTGGGAGAGTACTAGGAGGGATTTCAGTGATCCTTTTACTCAGCTGGCCCACTTGTGCTTCCAAATTTCTAATGGAAGACCTTGTTTCATTCATGAAACTCACAGTGGCCTTAGATAGATCAAAGACTAAATTTGCTAAGCTAGATGGATTCTGCTCAGAATTCTCTATCTGTTGCTGAGTGGATGATGGAAAAGGCTTGCTATTGCTAAACCTGTATCTTCCACCATTATTAAAGCCTTGTTGAGGCTTTTGTTGATCCTTCCATGAGAGATTTGGATGATTTCTCCATGATGGATTATAGGTGTTTCCATAAGGTTCACCTAAGTAATTCACCTCTGCTATTGCAGGGTTCTCAGGATCATAAGCTTCTTCTTCAGAAGATGCCTCTTGAGTACTGTTGGATGCAGCTTGCATTCCATTCAGACTCTGAGAAATCATATTGACTTGCTGAGTCAATATTTTGTTCTAAGCCAATATGGCATTCAGAGTATCAACTTCAAGAACTCCCTTCTTCTGAGGCATCCCATTACTCACAGGATTCCTCTCAGAAGTGTACATGAACTGGTTATTAGCAACCATGTCAATGAGTTCTTGAGCTTCTGCAGGCGTTTTCTTTAGGTGAATGGATCCACCTGTAGAAGTATCCAATGACATCTTTGATAGCTCAGATAAACCATCATAGAATATATCCAGGATGGTCCATTCTGAAAGCATGTCAGAAGGACACTTTTTGGTCAGCTGCTTGTATCTTTCCCAAGATTCATAGAGGGATTCACCTTCTTTTGTCTAAAGGTTTGAACATCAGCTCTAAGCTTGCTCAACTTTTAAGGGGGAAAGAACTTGGCTAAGAAAGCCGTGACCAGCTTATCCCAAGAGTTCAGGCTGTCTTTGGGTTGAGAGTCCAACCATATTCTAGCTCTGTCTCTTACAGCAAAAGGGAAAAGCATGAGCCTGTAGACTTCAGGATTTACTCCATTAGTCTTAACAGTATCACAGATCTGCAAGAATTCAGTTAAGAACTAAAAAGGATCTTCAGATGGAAGTCCATGAAACTTGCAGTTCTGTTGTATCAGAGAAACTAGCTGAGGTTTCAGCTCAAAATTGTTTGCTCCAATGGTAGGAATGGAGATGCTTCTTCCATGTAAATTGGAATTAGGTCCAGTAAAGTCACCAAGCGTCCTCCTTGCATTATTGTTGTTAGGTTCGGCTGCCATCTCCTTTACTTGTTTGAAATTTTCAATAAGGTTGTCTCTGGATTATTGTAATTTAGCTTCTCTTAGTTTTCTCTTCAGAGTCCTTTCAGGTTCTGGATCAGCTTCAACAAGAATGCCTTTTTCTCTATCCCTGCTCATAAGAAAGAGAAGAGAAAAAGAAAAGAAGAGGAATCCTCTATGTCACAGTAAAGAGGTTCCTTATTGTTAGTAGAAAAAGAAGAAGAAAAAATTCGAACACAGATAGAGGAGGGGGTTCAAATTTGGTGAGTGATGTGAGGAAGAGGTGTTAGTAGATGAATAAATAAATAGAATAAGATGAGAGAGGGAGAGAATTTTCGAAAATTATTTTTGAAAAAGAGTTAGTGATTTTCGAAAATAGTTTTTGAAAAAGGTTAGAAATTTTCAAAAATAAAAATCAAAAATTAAAATAATTAGTTAATTAAAAAGAATTTTTGAAAACGAGAGAAGATATTTTCGAAAATTAGAGAGAAAGAGAGAGAGAGTTAGTTAGGTAGTTTTGAAAAAGGTAAGAAACAAACAAAAAGTTAGTTAGTTAGTTGAAACAAATTTGAAAATCAATTTTGAAAAGATAAGAAGGTAGGAAGTTAGAAAAGATATTTTGAAATCATATTTTGAAAAAGATAGGATAAGAAGATATTTTTGAAAAGATATGATTGAAATTAGTTTTTGAAAAAGATTTGATTTTTAAAATCACAATTAATGACTTGATTCACAAGAAATCACAAGATATGATTCTAGAACTCAAAGTTTGAACCTTTCTTAACAAGTAAGTAACAAACTTGAAATTTTTGAATCAAAACATTAATTGTTATTGTTATTTTCGAAAATTTGTGATAAAGATAAGAAAAAAATTTTTGAAAAACATTTTTATAATTTTTGAAGATAACTAAAAAAAATGAAAAAGATTTGATTTTTGAAAAAGATTTTGAAAAAGATAAGATTTTTAAATTAAAAATTTGATTTGACTCATAAAAACAACTAGATTTTAAAAATTTTTGAAAAAGTCAAATCTAATTTTCGAAATTTTAAGAGAGAAAAAGGGAAAGATATTTTTTTTTATTTTTGAATTTTTATGATGAGAGAGAAAAACAAGAAAAATGATGCAATGCATGAAAGTTATGGATCAAAACAATGAATGCATGCAAGAATGCTATGAATGTCAAGATGAACACCAAGAACACTATGAAGATCATGATGAACATCAAGAACACATTTTTGAAAAATTTTTTAATGCAAAGAAAACATGCAAGACACCAAACTTAGGATTCTTTAATGCTTAGACACTAAGAATTCAAGAATGCATATGAAAAACAAGAAAAGACACAAAACATGCAAATGTAAAGATCAAACAAGAAGACTTACCAAGAACAACTTGAAGATCATGAAGAACACTATGAATGCATGAATTTTTCGAAAAAATGCAAGATGCACATGCAATTGACACCAAACTTATAACATGACTCAAGACTCAAACAAGAACACAAAATATTTTTTATTTTTATGATTTTATAATTTTTTTTTGTATTTTCTTTTAATTTTTTTCGAAAATCATTTTGAAAAACAAAAATAAGGATTCAAAATTTTTAATATGAATTCCAGGAATCTTATGCTCTAAAGCTCCAATCAAAGGGTCAGGCATGGCTTAATAGCCAGCCAAGCTTTAGTAAAAATATGAGTGTAATTCATTTAATTTTAAGCCAAAGCCTCAGTCTAAAGGAGTTTAGACATGGCTTTACAGCCAGCCAGGCTTTAGCATGCTTCATGAAACACTAGAATTCATTCTTAAAAATTCTGAAGGAAAATATATTTTTGAAAACTTTTTTATTTTTAAAAATTTTTTTTTTCGAAAACAAAGGAGAAAATTTTGAAAGATTTTTGAAAAATTTTTGAAAATAAAACAAAAAGAAAATTACCTAATCTGAGCAACAAATGAACCATCAGTTGTCCAAACTCAAACAATCCCCGGCAACGGCGCCAAAAACTTGGTATGCGAAATTGTTACTCAGGGTGTGAATTGTTGTTCGAAATTGACTCCCTGGCAATGGCACCAAAAACGGATGCACAGAACCAAGGTCTAAACATATCTTCACAACTTCGCATAAATAAACAGCAAGTGCATTGGGTCGTCCAAGTAATACCTTACGTGAGTAAGGGTCGAATCCCACAGAGATTGTTGGTATGAAGCAAGCTATGGTCACCTTGTAAATCTCAGTCAGGCGGATATAAAATAGTAATGGGGTTTTCGAAATTTAATAATAAAAGAAGGATAGAAATACTTATGAAAATCATTGGTGAGAATTTCAGATAAGCGTATGGAGATGCATTCATTCCTCTGAACCTCCGCTTTCCTGCTGTCTTCATCCAATCACTCTTACTCCTTTCTATGGCTGGCGTTATGCAAGGGCATCACCGTTGTCAGTGGCTACATCCCCTCCTCTTGTGAAAATGGTCCAAGATGCCCTGTCACGGCACGACTAATCATCTGAGGTTCCCGATCATGCTGGAATAGGATTCACCTTCCTTTTGCGTCTGTCACTACGCCCAGCACTCGCGAGTTTGAAGCTCGTCACAGTCATCCAATCATTGAATCCTACTCGGAATACCACAGACAAGGTTTAGACTTTCCGGATTCCCTTGAATGCCGCCATCATTCTAGCTTACACCACGAAGATTCTGATTAAGAGATCTAAGAGATACTCATTCAATCTAAGGTAGAACGGAAGTGGTTGTCAGGCACGCGTTCATAGGTAATGATGATTATTGTCACGTTCATCATATTCAGGTTGAAGTGCGAATGAATATCTTAGAAGCGAAATAAGATGAATTGAATAGAAAATAGTAGTACTTTGCATTAATCTTTGAGGAACAGCAGAGCTCCACACCTTAATCTATGGAGTGTAGAAACTCTACCGTTGAAAATACATAAGTGATAGGTCCAGGCATGGCCGAATGGCCAGCCCTCAAACGTGATCACAGGATCAAAAATACAATCCAGGATGTCTAATACAATAGTAAAAGGTCCTATTTATAATAAACTAGCTACTAGGGTTTACAGAAGTAAGTAATTGATGCATAAATCCACTTCCGGGGCCTACTTGGTGTGTGCTTGGGCTGAGCTTGAATGTTACACGTGCAGAGGCTCTTTCTGGAGTTGAACGCCAGGTTGTAACGTATTTCTGGCGTTCAACTCTGGTTTGTGACTTGTTTCTGGCGTTTAACTCCAGACAGCAGCGTAGAACTGGCGTTCAACGCCCTTTTACGTCGTCTAAACTCGGCCAAAGTATGGACTATTATACATTGCGGGAAAGCCCTGGATGTCTACTTTCCAATGCAATTGGAAGCGCGCCATTTCGAGTTCTGTAGCTCCAGAAAATCCTCTTTGAGTGCAGGGAGGTTAGAATCCAACAGCATCAGCAGTCCTTCTTCAACCTCTGAATCTGATTTTTGCTCAAGTCCCTCAATTTCAGCCAGAAAATACCTGAAATCACAGAAAAACACACAAACTCATAGTAAAGTCCAGAAATATGAATTTAACATAAAAACTAATGAAAACATCCCTAAAAGTAACTAGATCCTACTAAAAATATACTAAAAACAATGCCAAAAAGCGTACAAATTATCCGCTCATCAAAGAGTAAGGTAAGCTTGAAGTGGTGGAATCTCATGCAATACAATCTATTCAGAATGCAACTACCTAAATGAATCATGCAATTCTAATTTTTATTCACTTGTATACAAAACTTACATGTAGTCAAATTAATTCACATTCTCAAGGAATCATATATGCATAGCCAAACCTTAGATAATGATAAAGCACTTTTTACAATTGAGATGGGAAAGAAGAATATTTTACAAACTTTCAAGACAATTAGCAATTTTAGCAGAGATATATGTTGATGAGCTATTGAACCCTCACTGAATTTTGTGTTTACTCTCTAGTCACTCAGTGTTTATTGGGTTAATCACTATATTCTTCTTTTTATCCTTACTTTCTATAACTTTGTTCTTCATCTAACCAATCAACAATTATAGAATATAGGCATACAAAAATCATGAGGTCTTTAATTAATGTTGTAATGGGGCCAAAGTAAAGGTAAGGGTATATGTATAAGGCTAAGTGAGCTAATTAAGTGAATCCTTGATTAGTCTAAGATCTCACCTAACATACATATTTTGTAAAGCAAAGCTTCTTTACCTATTTTCCCATATTTTTCCACTTTTTATGTTACATGCTCATATTTAATTTTTATTTATTTTTATCCCATGTGCATCGCTTTTTGCATTTGGGGAATTCTTTTGCATCCCCTTTATTCAAATACTGAAAAATAATTTTTTTTTAAATGCACATGGTAATTAAATTATTTTGATTTCACATGAGCATGTTTCCCAAAATTTTTATTCTTTTTAACTTTCTACCCTTTTGTTTCTATCATCCATGTTCCTATAAGGTTCCCACACTTACACAATACACAATTTCTATCTTAAGCTAACCAATGATTCAACTTGGGATTTTTATTTTGTTTTTCTGCTTAAGGCTAGTAATGTGGTTATAAAACAAGAGGGGTTTTAAAGGCTCAAGGGGGCTAACAAGGGTGATGTAAAAGGTAGGCTAATTTGGGAATAGTGAGCTAGAATCAAACAATGGCCTCAATCACTTTCTTGGTATGTATCTATATTCTACAATCGGACATATAGATTAAAACAAAGTAAAGAACATCAGAATAAATAAGAAGGGCGGAACACACAGGAATAAAATATGATGGTTTAAATGTAACCATGCAATTAAGCTCAAAACTCACAGGCTGTGTGTTCTCTAACTCAAAAATCATATATCAGTTGTATATGTCAAGCAAGTAAAAATTAAGAGTTCCCATTATTCTCAATGTAAAACTTAAGGTGGCTTTAAAGTTCTAGTGTTTCTCCTTGATGAAATGTTGTTAACTAACTAACATGTAATGCTATATATACAAGGTGTAGTTTGTTTTTATTCTGTTAAAGTCTCTAGTTTACTTCCTTTTTACATTTTTAATTTAAACTAAGTTATCTTATGCTAAAAAGGGTAAACTATACTAATTAAGCCACATTTTCTATAACTAATAAGTTAGAATTGCAACTAAACTAAATGGCTAAAATATGAACTAAAGTGCAACATGCAGAAATATAGTAAACTCCATGGTTTCTCATCAGTGAACTCCATGGAGGTCAGTGGACGTCCATTGAGGTCTTCCTCAGTGGAGATTATTGCCTCTTCCTCCTCTCCAGGTTCGGCCATGTGAGACGTGTTTATGGCCTTGCACTCTCTCTTTGGATTCTCTTCTATATTGCTTGGGAGAGTACTAGGAGGGAGTTCAGTAATTTTCTTACTCAGCTGACCCACTTGTGCCTCCAAATTTCTAATGGAGGACCTTGTTTTAGTCATGAAACTTTGAGTGGTTTTGATTAGATCAGAGACAATGGTTGCTAAGTCAGAGTGGCTTTGCTTAGAATTCTCTGTCTGTTGCTGAGAAGATGATGGAAAAGGCTTGCTATTGCTAAACCTGTTTCTTCCACCATTATTGTTGTTGAAACCTTGTTGAGGTCTCTGTTGATCCTTCCATGAGAGATTTGGATGATTTTTCCATGAAGGATTATAGGTGTTTCCATAGGGTTCTCCCATGTAATTCACCTCTTCCATTGCTGGGATCTCAAGATCATAAGCTTCTTCTTCAGAGGAAGCTTCCTTAGTACTGCCTGTTGCTGCTTGCATTTCAGACAGACTCTGAGAAATCATATTGACTTGTTGGGTCAATATTTTATTCTGAGCCAATATGGCATTCAGATATCAATCTCAAGAACTTCCTTCTTCTGAGTTGTCCCATTATTCACAGGATTCCTTTCAGAAGTGTACATGAATTGGTTATTTGCAACCATTTCAATGAGTTCCTGAGCTTCTGCAGGCGTCTTCTTCAGATGAAGAGATCCTCCAGCAGAGCTATCCAATGACATCTTGGATAGTTCAGACAGACCATCATAGAAAATACCTATGATGCTCCATTCAGAAAGCATGTCAGAAGGACACCTTCTGATCAATTGCTTGTATCTTTCCCATGCTTCATAGAGGGATTCTCCTTCCTTCTGTCTGAAGGTTTGGACTTCCACTCTAAGCTTGCTCAATTTTTGAGGTGGAAAGAACTTTGCCAAGAAGGCATTGAATAGCTTTTCCCAAGAGTTCAGGCTTTCTTTGGGTTGTGAATCCAACCATGTCCTAGCTCTGTCTCTTACAGCAAAAGGGAAGAGCATAAGTCTGTAGACTTCAGGGTCAACCCCATTGGTCTTGACAGTGTCACAGATTTGCAAGAATTCAGCTAAGAACTAATGAGGATCTTCCAATGGAAGTCCATGAAACTTGCAATTCTGTTGCATCAGAGAAACTAATTGAGGCTTAAGCTCAAAGTTGTTTGCTCCAATGGCAGGGATTGAGATTCTTCTCCCATAGAAGTCGGGAGTAGGTGCAATAAAGTCACCAAGCACCTTCCTTGCATTGTTGGCATTGTTGTTTTCGGCTGCCATGGTTTCTTCTTCCTTGAAAAGCTCTGTTAGGTCCTCTAGAGAGAATTGTGCTTTAGCTTCTCTTAGCTTTCTCTTCAAGGTCCTTTCAGGTTCAGGATCAGCTTGAACAAGTATGCCTTTATCTTTGTTCCTGCTCATATGAAAGAGAAGAGAACAAGAAAGTAGGGAATCCTCTATGTCACAGTATAAAGATTCCTTGAGGTGTCAGAGGAAAAGAAGAATAGAAGGAGGAGGTAAATAGAAGAGAATTCGAACTTATTAAGAGGGATAGAGTTCAAATTGCACCTTGAGGAGGCGTGTTAGTCCCTTAAATAGAAAGATGTGAGAAGAGGGGAAGAATTTTCGAAAATAAATTAAAAATATTTTGAAATAATAAAAAAAAATTTGAAAATTTGATTGAGATTTTCGAAAATTAAGATTAGGAAAGAAATTAAGTGATTTTTGAAAAAGATTTTGAAATTAGAAATCAAAAAGATATGATTGAGAGTTAATTTTGAAAAAGATGTGATTGAAAAGATATGATTGAGAAGATATGATTGAAAATCAATTTTAAAAAAAGAAAGTTTTAAAATTAAAGTTGATTACTTGACTAACAAGAAATTAAAAGATATGATTCTTAAAATTTAAAATTTGATCCTTTCTTAATAGGCAAGTAACAACTTGAAAATTTTGAAGTAAATCATTAATTATAGCAAGGATTTTCGAAAATAATAAAAAATGGAAAGAAATTGATTTTGAAAGGATATGATTGAAAAGATATGATTTGAAAAAGATTTGATTTTGAAAAATTATGAAAATTTGAAAAAGATTTGAATTAAAAACAAAATCTTCCCTCTAGTGTCATCCTGGCGTTAAACGCCCAGAATGGCATCCATTCTGGCGTTTAATGCCCAAAATGCTACCTTTTTGGGCGTTAAACGCCAGCCAGGGTACACGTCAGTTTTCCTTCTTCACTGGGCGTTTTGAACGCCCAGCTTTTTCTGTTTGATTCCTCTGCTGAATGTTCTGAATCTTCAATTCTCTGTATTTTTAGCTTGAAAAGACACAATTTTGAAAATATTTTTGAATTTTTAATGATGAGAAACAATAAAAAATGCAACTAAGATCAAATAAACAATGCATGCAAGACACCAAACTTAAGAATTGACACTAAGATACATAAAATATTTTTCATTTTTATGATTTTAAAATTTTTTTGTGATTTTTTGAAAATTATATAGAAAAGAGAATAAAGAGATTCAAAAATTTTTAATAAGAATTCCAGGAATCATGCAATGTTAGTCTAAAGCTTCAGTCCAAAAAGGATTAGACATGGCTACTCAAGCTTCAGCAGGACATTACATTCAACAGCTAAATTGATGAGAATCAATCAGCGAACATCACCTTGAAACTCTAGAATTCATTCTTAAAAATTCTAAAAAATAAAAAGAAAAGTACCTAATCTAAGCAACAAGATGAACCGTCAGTTGTCCAAACTCGAACAATCCCCGGCAACGGCGCCAAAAACTTGGTGCACGAAATTGTGATCATCAACAATGGCGCCAAAGGACTTGGAGCTCTCAAACTGAATCACACTTTGTCACAATTCCGCACAACTAACCAGCAAGTGCACTGGGTCGTCCAAGTAATACCTTACGTGAGTAAGGGTCGATGCCACGGAGACTGTCGGCTTGAAGCAAGCTATGGTCACCTTGTAAATCTCAGTCAGGTGAATTCAGATGGTGATGGAGAATTGATAATTAAAAGATGAATAAAACATAAAATAAAGATAGAGATACTTACGTAATTCTTTGGTTGGAATTTTAGATAAGGGTATGAAGATGCTTTGTTCCTCCTAAACCTCTGCTTTCCTATTGCCTTCTTCCAATCATTCATACTCCTTTCAATGGTAAGCTTTATGTTGGGCATGACCGTTGTCAATGGCTACTTCCCGTCCTCTCAGTGAAAATGTTCTACGCACGCTGTCACCGCACGGCTAATCATCTGTCGGTTCTCGATCATGTTGGAATAGGAACCATTGATCCTTTTGCGTCTGTTACACGCCCAACAATCGCAAGTTTGAAGCTCGTCACAGTCATCCCTTCCCAGATCCCACTCAGAATACCACAGACAAGGTTTAGACGTTCCGGATCTCAGGAATGGCCGCCAATAATTCTAGCCTATACCACGAAGGTTCCAATCTTAGATTAGAAATCCAAGAGATACACATTCAAGCTTGTTTGCATGTAGAACAGAAGTGGTTGTCAGTCACGCGTTCATAGGTGAGAATGGTGATGAGTGTCACATAATCATCACATTCATCATGTTCTTGGGTGCGAATGAATATCTTGGAGAAGAAATAGACTTGAGTTGAATAGAAAAACAATAGTACTTTGCATTAATTCATGAAGAACAGCAGAGCTCCACACCTTAATCTATGGTGTGTAGAAACTCCACCGTTGAAAATACAAAAGTGATAATGGTGTAAGCATGGCCGAATGGCCAGCCTCAAAGGTCTAGGGACTAAACGTCCAAAGATTCAAAATACAATAGCAAAAGGTCTTATTTATAGAGAACTAGTAGCCTAGGGTTTACAGAAATCTTCTTCCGGGCCCACTTGGTGTGTTCTTGGGCTGAGCATTGAAGCTTTCATGTGTAGAGACTTTTCTTGGAGTTAAACGCCAGCTTTTTTGCCAGTTTGGGCGTTTAACTCCAGCTTTTGTGCCAGTTCCGGCGTTAAATGCCAGAATTCTTGAGCTGACTTGGAACGCCTGTTTGGGCCATCAAATCTCGGGCAAAGTATGGAATATTATATATTGATGGAAAGCCCAGGATGTCTACTTTCTAATGCAATTGAGAGTGCGCCAATTGGGCTTTTGTAGCTCCAGAAAATCCACTTCGAGTGCAAGGAGGTGAGAATCCAACAGCATCTGCAGTCCTTTCTCAGCCTCTGAATCATATTTTTGCTCAGGTCCCTCAATTTCAGCCAGAAAATACCTGAAATCACAGAAAAACGCACAAACTCATAGTAAAGTCCAGAAGAGTTATTTTTATTTAAAAACTAATAAAAATATAATAAAAACTAATTAAAATATACTAAAAACATACTAAAAACAATGCCAAAAAGTGTATAAATTATCCGCTCATCACTACCCGACCTCTTCTCAAAGAGGTCGGCCAAATCGACAGGAGAGCCCAATAAAGGGCCCAAATAGAGGAACACGACCCAAATCCAAAGGCAACCCAAGCCCATAGAGATAAAGGCGGTTCCCTTAAAGATAAGCTGACTTCACTCAAAATAAGATAAGATAAGATAAGATAACTAGCTTATCTTATCAGAAAGGTCAGCCCACACTACTATAAATACACTGGAGCACCCAGGTATAACTCATACTCTGATTCTACTAAAAACCTGCTTAATACCCGTGCTAACTTAAGCATCGGAGTCTCTTGCAGGTACCCCCACCCTCCGGTGACCAAGGATCAGCAGTACAGCCAGTCAACAGGTTGGACACGACAGCTCCGGCCGCCACTCACCAGCCGGACACGTCGGCACCGACCAGTAAAGAAGATCTCGACCGAGATCGACCTCCAGTTTTAGGTAACCCTCGGAACACTAACGTTGGCTCATCATTTCTTTCCTCCACGTTAGCTTCCACGTTAATGCAATTAACTTGGCAACTAACGTGGCTAATAGTGGCTTAGTCCAACGTTAGTGACAAAGGTGAGTGTCACTAACGTTGACACTTCTTTGTTCCTTCCACGTTAGAGCTCACGTTAATGTACTTAACGTGACTCTTAACGTGGCTAGGTGTGCCCCTTTTTCCAACGTTAGTGGCATTCACTTTTACCACTAACGTTGGAGCTTTACTTCTCTTCCACGTTAGCTTTACGTTAACATGGCAACTAACGTGGGCTATGATGGCTTACGAAGGCGTTATTGGCGATCACTTTTCTCATTAACGTTGCAAGCTAGCTCCCATTCCACGTTAGTGGTCACGTTAGTTAGACTAACGTGACCACTAACGTGGAATGGGAGCTAGCTTGCAACGTTAATGAGAAAAGTGACTACTAACGTGGAATGGGAGCTAGCTTGCAACGTTAATGAGAAAAGTGACTAACGTTAGTTAGACTAACGTGACTACTAACGTGGCTCTTCCTTGCTTCCTTTGTCCTGAAATCAAGCAAATAAAGTGCATCAAAGCTAGGTTCTAACCCATGAGATCATGCATCATTCATTTTATCATTCAATTCATGCATAATTCTCATAAAATCATATAAAATTCATAATGTTTGCTTGAATTAAGATGTAAGTGATTATTTACCCAAAACTTGCTTATTTCCTAAGAAAGTGCATGAAACTTCCCTAAAATAATAAAGAAAAGGTCAGTGAAACTGGCCAAAATGTCCTGGCATCAGCAATCATCTCGGAGCACAAGCACTCACCAAAAAAGTACTCTGGGCAGGATTTTATTGGCCGACTCTACAAAAAGAAGCCACAGAATTCATAAGGACATGCCCACCATGTCAGAAATATGCCAACTTTCACATCGCCCCACTAGAGGAACTCATCAGCGTGACCTCACCTTGGCCATCAGCAAAATGGGGACTTGACCTTCTCGGAACCTTTTCTCAGGGATCGGGACAAGTTAAATTCCTCATAGTAGGGGTAGACTATTTCACAAAGTGGATCGAGGCAGAACCTCTAGCTAACACCACTGCTTAAAGAAGTCGAAAATTCCTATATAGGAACATTATCACAAGGTTCGAGGTTCCATACTCCATCACCACAGACAATGGCACCCAATTCACAGATGTAGGCTTCAGAAAACTAGTAGCCGACTTGAACATAAAACACCAGTTCACATCCGTAGAACATCCCCAAGCCAATGGACAAGCCGAAGCTGCCAACAAAGTCATATTAGCTGGGTTAAAGTGGAGATTACAGGATGCAAAGGGAGCCTGGGCTGAGAAACTCCCACAAGTCCTATGGGCATATCGAACAACGCCACATTCCACCACAAAGGAATCACCCTTCCGATTAGCGTACGGAATGGAGGCAATGATCCCAGTGGAGATTGAAGAAGGGTCGCCTAGAGTGATCCACTATAATGAAGATGCCAACTCCCAGCTTCAAAGGGAAGAACTCGACCTACTCCCAGAAGTCCAAGAAAGAGCTCGGATCAGGGAAGAGGCATTAAAACATCGAATGGCCTCGAGATACAATCAAAGGGTAGTGCCGCAAGGATTTGCTGAGAACGACCTCGTCCTAATCCGAAATGATATCGGCACAACTCGACCTGGAGAAGGAAAGCTGGCAGCAAACTGGAAAGGACCCTACTGAGTCATAGAAGTACTTGGAAAGGGCTACTACAGATTATCCGAACTCGATGGGCGAGAGCTTCCTAGGTTATGGCACGCCTGTAACCTAAGAAGGTACTATAGTTAGGGACGAAAAAGGATCTTAGGATAAGGCGCACTCTTTTTCCTGAAAAGGTTTTTTAATGAGGCGCCAAGCCAAGACCTATAAATTGCCCGACTTAGAGGGATAAAGCTCCCACATGTATATATTTGCATTTACTTTTGAATAAAATCTATTTAGATCTTCTACAAATTCTCAAGTCGCATTAATCTGAAACATTCATCGTCCGATTATAAAGCTACAGATCAGCAGAAAGTGAAAACCAAATTCACTGCACGATCACGATAAAGGCCAACAGAGATGAAAACCAAATTCATCAAAAGGTCGACCAAACGAGGATTAAACACAATCTCTACAAAATCGGCAAAGATAAAAATAGAATAATGCAAGAAGTTATCGAAAGTGATTCATAGAAAGGACCTGACGAGGTCTTAATAAAATGGATTGCTAAAAAATAACTTAAAGACGGGCTGACGTAAAGAAGTCGGACCAGTCGTAATAACCAAAGTTATAAGTAAATCCCTGGAAAGAGGTCTGGCAATCCTATAAAAGAGGATTACTATAACTTAGAAGGGCTCGACATAACGAAGTCAGCCCAAAACATAAAAGTTATAGAAGTAATCCCTGAAAGAGACCTAAACAAGGTCCAAGAAAGAGGATTACAAAAATAACTTAGAAGGACCTGACATAACGAAGTCGGCCCAAAACATAAAGTTATAAAAGTAATCCCTGAAAGAGACCTAAACAAGGTCCAAGAAAAAGGATTACAAAAATAACTTAGAAGGGCCTGACATGAAAAAGTCGGCCCAAAACATAAAGTTATAAAAGTAATCCCTGAAAGAGACCTGAACAAGGTCCAAGAAAGAGGATTACAAAAATAACTTAGAAGGGCCCGACATGAAGAAGTCGGCCCAAAACATAAAGTTATAAAAGTAATCCCTGAAAGAGACCTGAACAAGGTCCAAGAAAGAGGATTACAAAAATAACTTAGAAGGGCCCGACATGAAGAAGTCGGCCCAAAACATAAAGTTATAAAAGTAATCCCTGAAAGAGACCTGAACAAGGTCCAAAAAAGAGGATTACAAAAATAACTTAGAAGGGCCCAACATAAAGAAGTCAGCCCAAAACATAAAGTTATAAAAGTAATCCCTGAAAGAGACCTGAACAAGGTCCAAGAAAGAGGATTACAAAAATAACTTAGAAGGTACCAACACAAGGAAGTCGGTTCCAAAATCAACAAGTTATAAAAAATAACCCCTAAAAGAGACTCGACGAGGGTCCGAGAAAGAGGGTTACTAGAAATAACTTAGACTAACATAAAGAAGTTGGCCTCCCCCAAACAAGTTGCAAGAGTAATTCCTAAAATAAGACCCAACAAGGTCCAAAAGAAAGGATTACTAGAAGTAACTGAATAACGAAGCCAGCTTCCCAAAAACCTTAAAGGTAATTACTAACGGAGACCTCACAAAGGTCCCAACAAATAGGGCTGTTAGAAATAACTTCAAAGCCGACATAAGGAAGCCGACATACAAGTTAGATCCAAGCAACTACAACCTCAGAGGAATCAAGCCACAAGTATGAAGCACAAAGGCAATCCAAAGAGGTCGAGCAACAAGGCTCTAACACTACCAAAAAACCTAAAAAAGATACCAAGATAGATAAAAATCGACATGATATTATAATAAGAACAAGCTCAATAGGCTACCCAAATCAGCCCCAAGAACTTGGAAGCTATTTTGTTTTTCAAAATGAAGTTGCTAAACAAGTAACTAAAAGAGTGTCAACAGTCAGCAACATTACAAAAAGAAAGTTTAAAGGCCCATGGGCCGGGCTATCTACACAAAACATTCACATAATCAGGGAAGATCCGAAGGCTTCTCGGCAGCACGAGGTGAAGGAGGGCGAGTCTGAATGGGCACAGCATCCACAGTCCCATCATCCCGATTTAAGATTTGACAGTCAGGATCTAACACAGGATGACCGGCCTCAACTGAAGGAGCTGAAGAAGTTGGCACCACGGGGGCTTTGGCAGCAAGAACAGAGGGAGGTTCAACATCATCGTCGTCAGGGTCGTCAGGGACAATCTTGCCATCCTTTACAACATTGTCCAGGCTGAAGAGAGTGAGGTCGACCTCGGGAGCAAGAACTCGAATTTGCTCCTTCAGGTTCTCATAAGCAGCATTTACGCTGCCTACAAGGTGACCCTGGAGCTCGGCATAATCAACCCGGGCAGACTCCAACTCCTCCCTGAGACGCATAACTTCCCTGTAGGCCGTCACATAGCTATCCTTGTGCCTCAATTCGGTATCTTCAACTAACCTCACAGAAGCCGCCAAGGAAATAGAACTATCCTTTTCGGTCTCCAACTCCTTCTCCAGCTTGGTTACTTTCACTTGGAGCTCCTCCTTCAAACCCTTCATATGGTCGAACTCTTGCTTAGCCTCCTCCATAAAAGCTTTGGTAGCATGAAGAGGGAGGTCTTGGGCAGTTCGGTACAGGGCAGCTCCCATATGTGCCATTTTGACACTACTCCGATTAATAAAATCCAAGTGGTGAAAGAGAGAGACATCATCGGCAGGAATGATACCGTAATGACCAATCTGCTGATCGACGAATTCAACCGCGTCAAAGTAAGGGGCATCAAGGTTGAAAGGCTCAGTTATTTTTTGTTTTTTATTTGGAGGAGCACCAGAAGTAGCAACAGAAACTTGAAGAGGATCAGCCAAACAAACCCGGGGAGTAGGGATTACCTTCCTCACCCCCAACGAGCTTGGTACGGCCGGCTTCGACTGAACCTGAGATGACCCCTCACCGGCCGCCTTAGCCGAGACTTTTTGATCTGTAGTAGCCTTTCTTGCCCTCTTAAAGGCCTTCATAGATTCATTATTCTTAATCATCTCTGCAAACAAAACACAACAGTGGGAAACCAAGTTATGAATCAGAAAAGAGCTTATAAGAGATACAATCAACAAAACAATCAAAACCAAAAATTGACCACTACCCAGCTCAGCTCGGAGGAGAGAGGGGTTGGCTAAAAATTTCTTGGTGTCGAGATGGGGAGGCTGCCCCCAGTTTTCTTCCAGCACAGACACAAAAGCTTGCTCAGCCTCATCTAACATCTCCCATGTATATTTAGACACCATTACATTCTTTTGCCATTCCAAAGGAAAGGCGGGCTCATCATTTTCATCCAGAAAAAAGGGCCGAGCTCCTTCAACAGCTCGGACCCTAAAAAAGTAATTCTTGAAGTCAAGGAAAGATTCATCAAACATGAAGAAAACCTTTTTTCCCTGGGAAGCTCGGAAAGAAACCCAAGCGACTTCCTTCTTAACCACCCCAGGCTTTGTCAAAACAAAGAGATAAAAGAAAAGGGACTGTGAAGCAGGGATACCAAACTCATGACACAACAACTGAAAGATTTTGATAAAATCCCAGGAGTTGGGGTGAAGCTAGGATGAAGATACATTACAAGACCACAATAGGTTGGTCTCAAAGGGGGTAAAAGGAAGAGTAATATTCATTTGACTAAAAAAGAAGTCGTACGTATAGAAAAACGGGCGCTCTCCAACAATTTGGGTAGAAAAACAAACTCTTTCCTCAGAATCAGGAGGTACAAGCTCATAGTTCTTTTCCTCACTACCACTACTACAAATCCTATGAAATCGCCTAAGCTATTGACAAAACTCGGAATCAACCAAAGAAACACACAAAAGAACCATCGAATCCACCCAATCAGCCATGCCCTCAGGGACTTGGGAAGATGTCTCAACAATGTTCTTACGAGAAGACATGAGGTCAACTAGTCCTACAGCAAGAAAGAAGAAAATAGATTACTAACTCAAACATCTCGGACAAAGTCAAAATCAACTCATAGCATAACATGACTCAAGCATACAAAAGGAAAACCCCAAGATAAGGTCCAGGGGCATCCTTTGGAGGCAGTGACAGAGTAAGGACTCAAAAAAAATCTACAAGGCTAACATCTTGACAAAACCCTCGACGAAGAAAAAACCCCCCCTTCCAGACAAACAACAACACGAAGAGAAAGACAAAGCAAATATAAGAAAGAACGTTATCTGCTACAAGAGGCGCAGTCTTTTTCAAAAGATTATCAAACATTTCATCGACCCAAATTTCCAAAATACGAAGGCGACGGTCAGAAACAGTAAGCAAACATGCAAACAAACAAAACCTCAATCATCAGAAGAAATGCCAGAAATATGCATCACAACAACAAATTGAGCATAACGACGCAAAAAGGTTCGCACTTTCCAGCATGCATTTCAAACGAAAAATCAAAGCTTTATAAAAAAATCGAAGGCAAAACAACGAAAAAAGTAAAGAAGTAGAAAGTAGAAACCAAACCTGGAGAAAGGAGGAAAGCTCTGAAGAAAGCTGAAAGCTGGAGCAAGGAAGTTGTGGAAATCGTCTCTCAAGCGAAGCACCAACAAAGTACCAAGACAAAGCGTCGCAGAGAAAAACGAGGCAAAACAGAAAAATAGAGAGAAAAGAGGGGAAGTTACAGAAAAGAGAAAACTGTTTCTTGAATGCAAAATTAAAAATAAAAGAGCCAAGAGAAACGGAGCATTAAAAATGCATTAATGAGGGCATTAAAACCTCGCACATTCCCAAGGCTAGGACGCTAATACAAAAGCGCGCGCTTTCAGAGGAAACGAAAGAAGAAACGTTCTGCATTCAAAAAAGAATTCTACAAAGATAAAATTGACAAAATGCTCGAGTTTGGCTTCACCAGAGAAGGATCGAAGTCCTAAAACTAAGACTCGACCTCCGAAAGAAAGACCGAGCTCGAGCAGGGGCACTGTTCATACCCTGGGTCGAGCTATCCGACTTGGGATGATTAGCGACAAAGCGACCGACCTCTTCAGGTCACACTATCTAACCTCTTCCCAAAGAGCTCGGCCAAATCGATAGGAAAGCCTAAAAAGGGCCCAACTCAAGGAATACGACCCAGATCCAAAGGCAACCCAAGCCTATAGAGATAAGGGCGGTTCCCTTGAAGATAAGCTGACCTCACTCAAAGATAAGATAAGATAAGATAAAAATAAATAACTTATCTTATCTAAGAAGGTCACTCCACACCTCTATAAATACACTGGAGCACCCAGGTATAACTCATACTCTGATTCTACTAAAAACCTGCTTAATACCCTTACTAACTTAAGCATCGGAGTCCCTTGCAGGTACCACCACCCTCCGGTGACGAAGGATCAGCAGCGTATCCAGTCCAACAAGTCGAACACGACAGCTCTGGCCGCCACCCACCAGCCGGACACGTCATATCCGACCAGCACAGAAGATATCATCCGAGATCGACCTACAGTTTCAGGTAACCCTCGGAACAGTGTCCCATTGGTATCTTTTCATTTAATTTAATTTTCTTGTTTATATTTTTGTCTTTAATCTTTATCTTATCTTGTTTTTGGATTTTAAAGTTTTGTTATCTTATCTTTCTTTTTAAATTCAAATTTTAAAATTTTAGTATTTGGTTAGTTTTTCTTTCTTTAAAATTTTAATCTCAAAATCTTTCTTTGACTTTCTCTTTTTAATTTCAAAAGTTTTTAAAATCAATTCTTCTATCTTAAATTTTTAAAATCTTATCTTATCTTGTTTGACTTTTTCTTTCCAAATTTAAATTTTAAAAATCTTTGATTGACTCTTCCTTTTTAAATTTCAAAAATTTTGAAAATCAAATCTTTTATTTTATTTTCGAATCTTGTTAATTAGTTATTTGTTTTATCTTATTTTAATTTTAAAATTTTGGTGTCTGTTCCGAGGGTTATCTAAAACTGTAGGTCAATCTCGGATGAGATCTTCTGTGCCGGTCAGTGATGACGTGTCCGGCTGACGTGGGACGGCCGGAGCTGTCGTACCCGACTTGTTGGACTAGCTGTGTTTCTGATCCTTCGTCACCGGAGGGTGGTGGTACCTGCAAGGGACTCCGATGCTTAAGTTAGCAAGGGTATTAAGCAGGTTTTTAGTAGAATTAGAGTATGAGTTATACATGGGTGCTCCAGCGTATTTATAGAGGTGTGATAGTGACCTTTTTAGATAAGATAAGTTAGTTATCTTATCTTATCTTATCTTTGGGTGAGGTCAGCTTATCTTCAAGGGAACCACCCTTCTCTCTGTAGGCTTGGGCTGCCTTTGGATTTGGGTCGTGTTCCTCGATTTTGGGCCCTCTTTGGGCTTTCCTGTTGATTTGCCCGAGCTCTTTGGGAAGAGGTCGGATGGTTTGACCTAAAGAGGTCAGTTGCTTTGTCGCTAGTCATCCCGGGTCGGACATCTCGACCCAGGGTATGAACAGTGCCCCTGCTCGAGTTTGGTCTTTCTTTTGAGGTTGAGTCTTGATTTTAGGACTTTGATCCCTTTCTGGTGAAAGCCGAACTCGAGCATCTGTCAATTTTCTCTTTGTAGAGTCTTCTTTTGAATGTGGAACGCTTTTTCTTTATTCTTAAAAGCGCGCGCTTTGCATTAGCGCTCTGGTCTTGGGAATGCGCGAGGGTTTAATACCCTTATTAATTGTTTTTAATGCCCCGTTTCTCTTGCCTCTTCATTTTGAATTTTGCACTCAGAAAAAACGGTTTCCTCTTCTCTATAACTTCCCCCTTTTTTCTCTCTTCCTTTCCGTTTCGCCTGAAGTTTGTATTTTTGTTTTTCTCTATGATGCTTTCTGCTCGAGAGGTGACTCTAATCTTTGTCGCTTCAGCTTTCAGCTTTCTCCCTTTTTCCAGGTTGGTTCTTTCTTACTTTCTTCGTCGCTTGCATTATGTTATTTCCAGCTTTGACTTTAGAAAGTTTGAACCTTTTGTACGCCATGCATCTGCTTGTTTATTGTTGTGGGGGTATTTCTTGCTTTTGAAATGGTCCTTCTGTACTCTAGGGTTCGTGCCATTTATTTTTCTTCGAACTGCATGAACCTGCTTGCTTTCTCGAAAGATTGCTCCTTTGATGTCTTTCGCCATGTTGATAGTTTTCTTTGCTGATGAATTTTGTAAAAGATAACGAACCTTTTTTATTTTCCTGAAAAAGGTTGTGTCTTTGATGACTTCTTCTTGATATATTTTGTTATTTGGTTGCTTCGTTTGTTGACCAAGCTGAGACTGCGGGTCTGGAGGGTAGTTATTTTGATGGTTTTATCTGTGGTTCGTGGCTTTCTATTCAGAGTGTCATTTTAGTTGAAATGGGTCATTATCTTTTTGTATCGAGGTGTAGGCTTCTAGGTTTTCCTGAGTCCTTGTTTTGTAACTGCCTCCAAAGGATGCCCCTAGATCTTTGGTTTGGGTCCTGGGGTTTTCTTTTGTTGCTTGTACTGCGTTGAATTATGTTGGCCGAGTTGTTTTGATTTCGTCCGAGATGTTTTTTAGTAATTCAATCTTCTTTTCTTGTTTGTAGGACTAGTTGGCCATGTCTTCTCGCAAAAATATTTTAGAGACATCTTCTAAGGTTCCTGAGAAGATGTCTGATTGGTTGGACTCCCTTGTTTTAATGTGTGTTTCTGTGGTGAATGCTGAGTTTTGTGTGGAGCTTAGGAAACATCACCGCCTCTGTAAGAGTAGAGATCAAGAAAGGAATTATGAATTGGTAGCACCTGATTCCGATGAGAGGGTTTGCTTTCCTGCTCTGACCCGGGGTGAGCGCCCTTTCTTTTATGCTTACGACTATTTTTTCAGCCAGTTGGACATCACTTTTCCCTTCACTGCTTTTGAGACCGATTTGTTGTGGTCGTGTAATGTAGCTCCGTCCCAGCTCCATCCGAACTCCTAGGGCTTTATCAAGATTTTTCAGCTTCTTTGCCAAGAGTTGGACGTCACTCCTTCTCAAACTCTTTTCCTTTATTTGTTTGTTTTAACTAAGCCCGGGATTTCTACAAAAAAGAAAGCCTCATGGGTTTCTTTTAGATCTGCACAAGGGCATAAGGTTTTTGCCATGTATGACGAGTCCTTTAGGGATTTCAAGAATTATTTTTTCAAGGTCCGAGCAGTTGAGGGAGCTCGCCCCTTTTTTCTGGAAGCGAACGATGAGCCAGCCTTCCCCTTGTGTTGGCAGCAGAATGTAGTTGTATCCCGTTATACGTGGGAGATGCTCGACGAAATTGAGCAGGCTTTTGTAACTATTTTGGAGGACATTTGGGGGGAACCTCCTCATCTGGACACTAAAAAATCATTGGGGGACCCATCCCTTGTCCGAACTGCATTGGGTATTTACTTGATATATTTTGTTTCTTGTTTTTTCTTTGCTTTCTTCTTCTTTTTCTGGTTTGTAAAACTGTTGATTTTCATTTTTCAGAGATGGCCAAGAATAATGACTCGATGAAGGCTTTCAAGAAGGTGAGAAAGGCTACTGCAGCTCAGAACATCTCGACCAGGGCGGATGAGGAAGGGTCCTCTCAGGTTCCGCTGAAGCCATCTGTGCCGAGCTCACCTGGACCGAGGAGAATGATCCCTACTCCTCGAGTCTGTGTAGTTGATCCTCCACAGTATTCTGCTGCTGTTTCTCTCCCTCCCCCCCGGCCATTCCTCCTTCCAAAAGACCTCGGACTGTTGAGCCCTTCAATCTGGATGCGCCTGATTTTAATGCTGTTGGGTTTGTCGACCAGCAGATCGGTCCTTATGGTGCCCTCCCTATGGATGATGTTTCTCTCCTTCGTCATTTAGATTTTATAACTCGGAGTGGTATCAAGATGGCGCATATGGGAGCTGCCCTGTACCGGACTGCCCAAGATCTTCTCCTTCATGCTACTAAAGCCTTTATGGAGGAGGCTAAGCAAGAGTTCGACCGGATGAAGGGTTTAAAGGAGGAGCTCGAATTGAAAGTGACCAAGCTAGGGAAGGAATTGGAGGGCAAGAAGGCTAGTTCTGTTGCTTTGGCGGCTTCTATGAAGTTGGCTGAAGACACGGCATTGAGGCACAAGGAAAGCTATGTCACGACCTACAGGGAAGTGATGCATCTCAGGGAGGAGTTGGAGTCTGCCCGGGCCGATTATGCCGAGCTCTAGGGTCACCTTGTAGGCAGCGTAAATGCTGCTTATGAGAACTTGAAAGAGCAGGTTCGGGTTCTTGCTCCCGAACTTGACCTTACTCTCTTCAGCCTAGACAACGTTGTAAAGGATGGCAAGATTGTCCCCGATGACCCTGATGATAATGGTGTTGAACCCCCTTCTGTGCCTGCCGCCAAAGCTTCTGTTGTGCCGACTTCTTCAGCTCCTTCATCTGAGGTTGGTCATCCCGAATCAGATCCTGATTGTCAAATCTTGAATCGGGATGATAGGACAGTGGATGAAGTGCCTCTTCAGACTCGTCCTCCTTCACCCCGTGTTAATGCTGAGAAGCCTTCGGATCTTAAATAAATTTCTTAACTGTTTGTGTAGATAGCCCAGCTTGTGGGCTTTTGAACTCTTTATTTTGTAGATAGTGGTTGCTGACTTTTGATACTTTCTTAGTTGCTCGTTCAACAACTTAATCTTGAAAAACAAAGTAGTTTCCAAGCTCTTGGGGCTAATTTTGGTAGCCTCTTGAGTTTGTTATTATTATAACTTGTGCTTTTCGTAACATATCTGTCTGCATCTTGTCTTGGTACCTTTTCCGATTTTTGGGAGTGTTGAAGCTTTGTTGTCCGACCTCTTTAGATTGCCTTTGTATTTCATACTTGTGGCTTGATTCCTTTTAGTCTTGGCCTGAAGTTATTTCTAGTAATTCGTTTTGTTTGTAACTTGTTCAGGTCTCTGTTACCTTGTATAACGTTAAGGTTTTTGGGAGGCCGACTTTGTCATGTCAGTTTCGTCCGAGTTGTTGTTAGTAATCCTCTTTCTTGGACCTTGTTCAGGTCTCTTTCAGGGATTACTTCTATAACTTTATGTTTTGGGCCGACTTCATCGTGTCGGGCTCTTCTAAGTTATTTTTGTAATCCTCTTTCTTGGACCTTGTTCAGGTCTCTTTCAGGGATTACTTTTATAACTTTTATATTTTGGGCCGACTTCATCACGTCGGGCCCTTCTAAGTTATTTTAGTAATCCTCTTTCTTGGACCTTGTTCAGGTCTTTTTTAGGGATTACTTTTATAACTTTTATGTTTTGGGCCGACTTTATCATGTCGGGCCCTTCTAAGTTATTTTAGTAATCCTCTTTTTTGGACCTTGTTCAGGTCTCTTTCAGGGATTACTTTTATAACTTTTATGTTTTGGGCCGATTTCATCACGTCGAGCCCTTCTAAGTTATTTTAGTAATCCTCTTTTTTGGACCTTGTTCAGGTCTCTTTCAGGGATTACTTTTATAACTTTTATGTTTTGGGCCGACTTCATCATGTAAGGCCCTTCTAAGTTATTTTAGTAATCCTCTTTTTTGGACCTTGTTCAGGTCTCTTTCAGGGATTACTTTTATAACTTTTATGTTTTGGGCCGACTTCATCATGTCAGACCCTTCTAAGTTATAGTAATCCTCTTTTATAGCGCTGGCCAGACCTCTTTCCAGGGATTTACTTTTATAACTTTGGTTTTTTGACTGATCCGACTTTTTTACGTAGGCCAGTCTTTAAGTTATTTTTTAGCAATCCATTTATTTAAGACCTCGTCAGGTCCTTTCTATGGATCACTTTCGATAACTTCTTGCATTATTCTGTTTTCATCTCTGCCGATTTTGTAGGGATTGGGCTTAGTCCTCGTTTGGTTGACCATTGATGAATTTGGTTTTCATCTTCGCTGGTCTTTATCGTGATTGTGCAGTGAATTTGATTTTCACTTTTTGCCGATCTGTAGCTTTATAATCGGGCGATGAATTTTTAGCGTTTCAGATTAATGCGTCTTGAGACTTTGTAGGAAATCTAAAAAACATTATCAAGAGAAAATGCAGATATATACATGTTGGGGTTTTATCCCTCTAAGTCGGGCAACTTGTAGATCCTTGGTTTGGCACCTCATTAAAAAACCTTTTCAGGAAAAAGAATGTGCCTTGTCCTAAGATCCTTTATCACCCCTAACTATAGTACCTTCTTAGGTTGCAGGCGTGCCATGACCTAGGAAGCTCTCGCCCATCGAGTTCGGACAGTCTGTAGTAGCCCTTTCCAAGTACTTCTATGACTCAGTAGGGTCCTTTCCAGTTTGCTGCCAGCTTTCCTTCTCCAGGTTGAGTTGTTCCGATATCATTTCGGATTAGGGTGAGGTCATTCTCAGCAAAACCTTGCAACACTACCTTTTGATTGTATATCGAAGCCATTCGATGTTTTAATGCCTCTTCCCTTATCCGAGCTCTTTTTTGGACTTCTGGAAGTAGGTCGAGTTCTTCCCTTTGAAGTTGAGAGTTGGCTTCTTCATTATAGTGGATTACTCTAGGCGACCCTTCTTCAATCTCCACTGGGATCATTGCCTCTGTTCTGTACGCTAATCGGAAGGGTGATTCCTTTGTGGAGGAATGTGGCGTTGTTCGATATGCCCATAGGACTTGTGGGAGCTCTTCTGCCCAGGCTCCTTTTGCGTCCTAAAATCTCCGTTTTAGACCAACCAATATGACTTTGTTAGCAGCTTCGGCTTGTCTGTTGGCTTGGGGATGTTCTACGGAAGTGAACTGGTGTTTTATGTTCAAGTCGGCCACTAACTTTTTGAAGCCTGTATCTGTGAATTGGGTGCCATTGTTTGTGGTGATGGAGTATGGAACTCCAAACCTTGTGGTGTTAGCTAGGGATTCTGCCTCGATCCATTTTGTGAAATAGTCTTGATACCAGGGCATTTTGGCCAGTTTCACTGACCTTTTCTTTATTGTTTTTAGGGTAGTTTCATGCATTTCCTTAGGAAATAAGCTAGTTTTGGGTAGATATTCACTTACATCTTGATTCAAGCATACATTGTGCACTTTACATGATTTTATGAGGATTTTGCATGAATTTAAGGACAAATTTGATGTTACATTTCCCATGACTTGGACTAGAACTTTGATGCACTTTATTGCTTGATTTCAGGACAAAGGAAGCAAAGAAGAACCACATTAGTGGCTACGTTAGTTACACTAACGTTAACACTAACGTGGAATGGGAGTAACTTGCAAAGTTAATGAGAAAAGTGATTGCCAATAACACTCTCGAAGCCATCATTGCCCACGTTAAGAGTCACATTAACTAAGTTAACGTGAACTCTAACGTGGAAGAAAGGAAATGGAGCCAACATTAGTGACACTTAACATTATCACTAACGTTGGACCAAGCTATAAGTGGCCACGTTAGAGTCCATGTTAACTTAGTTAACGTGACCTCTAACGTTAAGAAGAAAGGGGGGAAGCCAACGTTAGTGACATTCAACATTATCACTAACGTTGGCCAAGTCACACTAGGCCACGTTAACTCCCACGTTAACCTAGTTAACGTGGAAGCTAACGTAAGGAAGGGAGGTGACGCCAACGTTAGTGACACCCAACATTGTCACTAACATTGGAAGGAGCCCACACATGTCACCATGAGCCACGTTAACTCCCACGTTAACTTAGTTAACGTGGAAGCTAACGTGGATAAAGGAATGTTGAACCAATGTTAGTGACACTCAACTTTGTCACTAACGTTGGAGATGGCTAGCATAGCCCACATTAGAAGCCACGTTAACCTAGTTAACGTGGACTCTAACGTGGGAGCTAAGGGGCACATTGGAACGTTAGTGACAATGTCAAGTGTCACTAACGTTCTCGAAGGTTGGCAAGCCTATGTTAAAAGAGCCACGTTAACTAAGTTAACGTGGACTCTAACGATGGGAAGGGGGAGGCTTCTCAACGTTATTGGGAAAGTTGAGTCCCAATAACGTGCGCGAAGGACAAAGAGGCAACGTTAGTGGCAACGTTTGTGCCACTAACGTTGAGGTTAACGTGGCTCTTACTTGGGTAAGGAACGTTAGTGAAAAAGTTGAGTGTCACTAACGTTCTCGAACCCATATTTTCACTGAACGTTAACACCACTAACGTCCTGAGCTAAATTCTCTGTCCACTTCTCAATTTCTCTCTGCAAGTAAAGCCAATCCCAATGAAGAAGATAACTGCTTCAAACTCAAGATCCAAAGGCCCAGACCCAAGACTTGAAGAACCAACTAGAAGAGTTGAAGAGTAGTATATATAGGAGTAACTTTGAATTATTTTGGGAGTTGGAAAAGAGGGGAGCCTCTGGGCATAGAATTACTCTCTGTATTTACTTTCTCTGCACTTCTAGTTTCATTATGTATTCTCCATCTTTGTTTTCATTTTCTAAAGCTATGAACAACTAAACCCCTTTCATTGGGTTAGGGAGCTCTGTTGTAATTTGATGGATCAATACTAGTTTTCATTATTCTTCTTCTATCTTTTCTCTTGATTTTACTTGAAAGCTTTCGATCTTCATCCAATTGGGTAGTTATCTTGGAAAAGAAGCTATTCATACTTGGATCTCTTCTGAACCTTGAAAGAGGAATGAAGAGATCAAGCTAGAAATGCTTTCTCATGCTGGACCAAATTGGGTTTGGATGGATATGTGACTATAATCCTCTCAACACTTGATTTGGGAAATGCATGTGGTATAATCAGTGACCATACTTCATCTCTTCTCATGAGCAATTGACCAAGGAATTAGCTATTGATCGAGATTTGAGAGATTGAACTACAAGAAATTGTAATTCAATCACTTAAGATTGCCAAGGAGATCAACGAGTGCATTGATTGAGGAAGAGATGAAAATGAAATTGATCCGGAGAATGCAACATCTCCTGAGCCCAATGAACTCCCCATTTCTGATCTTACCCATTCTCTTTATTTTCTGTCACTTACTTTTATGAGCGATTCCCTCATTCCCATTTACAATTCTGCAATTTACTTCAGTTATTTACTTTCAGTTCTTTAATTTTAGCATTTACTTTTTCTATCATTTACCTTCCCGTCATTTTATTTTCTGCAATTCTAAACTCAAATCCTGGATTCGCTCAACTAGAACATCCCTCTAATTAAAGTTGCTTGATCAATCAATCCTTGTGGGATTCGACCTCACTCTATTGTGAGTTTTTACTTGACGAAAAATTTGGTACACTTGCCGAAGGAAATTTGTTGCGAGACAAGTTTTCCGTGCATCAAGTCTACCCTTACTATGAGGAATTTAACTTGTCCCGATCCCTGAGAGAAGGGTCTGAGAAGGTCGAGTCCCCATTTTGCGAATGGCCAAGGTGAGGTCACGCTGATGAGTTCCTCTAGCGAGGCGATGTGAAAGTTGGAATGTTTCTGACATGGTGGACATGTCTTTACGAACTCTGTGGCCTCCTTTTGTAGAGTTGGCCAATAAAATCCGGCTCGAAGTACTTTTTTGGTAAGTGCTTGCACTCCGAGATGATTGCCACAGATGCCACTGTGTACTTCTTCTAAAACTTCCTTTGTGTTGGAAGTCGGTACACATTTTAACAATGGTATTGAAATTCCTCTTTTATACAGAGTATTGTTTATGATAGTGTAGTATTGTGCCTCCCTTTTTAACCTCTTTGCCTCCTTCTTATCTGTGGGGAGTGTTTCTGTTTTGAGGTAGTTAATTATGGGGGTCATCCATCCTTGATCCGGACTTGTTATGGCTAAGACTTTTTCTTCTTCCGAGATTGACGGGTTCTAGAGCATTTCTTGGATGAGGCTTCTATTGTTGCCCCCTGGTTTGGTACTGGCTAGTTTTGAGAGTGCGTCAGCTCGGACATTCTGTTCTCGGGGTATATGGCAGACCTCATATTCCCCGAGTTGTCCGAATTATTTCCTGGCTTTGTCCAGGTACTTTTTCATGGTGGGATCTTTGTCTTGGTAGCTCCCTGTTATTTGTGAAGTGACTACTTGTGAGTCACTGAAGATGATAAGCTTTTGAGCTCCAACCTCCCTAGCCAGTTTCAAACCAGCTAGTAGCGCCTCATATGCAGCTTGGTTGTTTGAGGCAGGGAACCTGAATTTGAGGAAAAGTTCTATTTGGGTTCCCTGGTCACTTTCTATTATCACACTCGCGCCGCTTCCAGTTTTATTTGAGGAACCATATACATAGAGATTCCATTCTGTAGGGATTTCTGGGGTGTCTGTAAATTCTGCGATGAAGTCGGCCAGGTATTGTGATTTGATGGCTGTCCGAGCTTCATATTGAAGGTTGAATTCAGACAACTTGACTGCCCATTTCAAGATTCTGCCTGCTAAGTCTGTTTTCTGCAAAATTCCCTTTAAGGGTTAGTTGGTTTGAACCCTAATGGTGTGAGTTTGGAAATACGGATGCAGTTGTCGAGATGTTAGTATGAGAGCGTAGGCAAATTTTTCTATCCTTTGGTAGTTCAGCTCGGATCCTTGTAATGCTTTGTTGATAAAATATACAGGTTGTTGCCCACTGTCGTTTTCTCGGACTAATGCTGAGGCTACTGTCCGACTTCCTACTGCGAGGTATAATATAAGTGGTTCTCCTTCCCATGGCCGAGATAGGATAGGTGGCTGTCCCAGGAATCTTCTTAAATCTTGGAATGCCTGCTCGCACTCCGTTGTCCATTCAAACTTCTTACCCTTCCTTAGAGTAGCATAGAAGGGGAGAGATCTTATTGCTGATCCCACTAGAAATCTGGACAAGGCTGCCAATCTTCCATTGAGCTGTTGTACCTCTTTTACGCAAGTCAGGCTCTTCATATCAAGTATGGCCTGGCATTTATCCGAATTTGCCTCAATTCCTCTTTGTGTGAGCATAAAACTCAAGAATTTGCCAGCTTCTACTGCGAAGGTGCACTTTGTAGGATTAAGTCGCATGCCATGCCTCCTTATAGTGTCGAATACTTGGGTGAGGTCGGACAGTAACGTCTCTTCACTTTGTGTCTTTATTAACATGTCGTCCACATAGACTTCCATGATTTTTCCAATGTGATCCGTAAAGACCTTATTCATCAATCTCTGGTAAGTGGCTCCTGCGTTTTTAAGTCCAAAAGGCATGACGATATAGCAGTAGTTTCCTTTTGGGGTTAAGAATGAAGTTTTTTCTTGGTCGGGCGGGTACATTGGGATTTGATTGTATCCCGAATATGCATCCATAAACGAGAGTTATTTGTATCCGGAGGAGGCATCCACCAGAGCGTCGATACTTGGGAGTGGATAAGGATCTTTTGGGCAGGCTTTGTTGAGATCAGTGTAGTCGGTGCACATTCGCCACTTCCCATTTGATTTTTTCACCAAGATGATGTTAGCTAGCTATAGTGGGTACTTGACTTCTCTTATGAATCCTGCCTCCAGTAGAGCTTGTACCTGCTCTTCCACAGCTTGGGATCGTTCTGGCCCGAGCTTTCTACGTCTCTGTTGTACTGGCCGAGATCCTGGGTAGACTGCTAGCTTGTGGCACATTAATTTGGGGTCTATGCCTGGCATGTCTGCAGCCTTCCATGCAAAGAGGTCGATGTTATCTCGTAAGAACTGTACAAGTGATTCTTTTGTTTCTCCTTTTAGGATTGTGCCGATATTGGTTGTTTTGTCCGGGGTGTCTCCGATCTGGACTTTTTCTACTCCACCTTCGGATTGTGGGTGGAGTTCTTCCCGCCTCTGAACTCCACCGAGTTCGATGGTGTGGAATTCTTCTCCTCTGCCTCTGAGGTTTAGACTTTCGTTGTAACAGCGGCGCGCCGTCTTCTGGTCTGCTTTTATTGTAGCTATCCCTTCTGTAGTTGGGAACTTCATGCATAGATGTGGGGTCGAGACTACTGCGCCGAGCTGATTTAACGTTGTCCGACCTATTAAGGCGTTGTAGGCTGAACTCATGTCGACCACGATGTAGTCTATCTTGAGTGTTCTTGACTGGTTTCCTTTTCCGAAGGTCGTGTGTAGTGAGATGTATCCAAGAAGCTGAACTGGAGTGTCGCCCAGTCCGAACAGGCTGTTTGGATATGCTCTGAGTTCTTTTTCTTCCAGGCCGAGTTTTTCGAAGGCCGTTTTAAACAAGATGTCGGCGGAGCTTCCTTGGTCTACCAGCGTGCGGTGGAGATTTGCGTTTGCCAGTATAATAGTGATGACCATGGGATCGTCGTATCCTGAGATGATATACTTCTTTAAGATATCTTTTGCGAGATGATTTGGAGGTTCTTCCTCCTGCAAATCCTCCATGTATCATGTGGACGTGTCTTTCTGGTGTACGAGGTGATCGCTCTGTTCATCCGACATCTTCGTCCCTTCTTCTTTTTCTTTGCTCATCATCTCGGGTGGCCAGGTATCGATATAATTTTCCTTCTCTTACTAGTTTTTCTATGACATTTTTTAGGTCAAAGCCTTTGTTGGTGGAATGTCCGTGGATTCGATGGTATTCGCAATATTCAATCTGATTTCCTCCTCCTTTTTTGCCTTTGAGTAGTCGAGCTGGGGGTATTTTTCAGTACGGAAAACTTCTCTGTAGATATCCACAAGGGACACCCGAAGAGGGGTGCAATTGTGGTATTTTTTTATTTTTTTCCCATGCCGATCTTCTTTCTTTTTTGGACTCTTTATCCTTATCTTGAGAGGAGTAGGTGAATCCGGAATTTGAAGTCTCTCCTAGTCGAGAGTTCTCCTCCATGTTGATGTACTTCTCTGCTCGTTCTTGCACTTCGTTCAGAGATGTGGGATGTTTCTTTGATATAGATTTGCTAAAAGGTCCCTCTCGCAAGCCATTGATGAGACCCATAATGGTGGCCTCTGTTTGTAGGCTTTGTATGTCCAGACATGCTTTGTTGAATCTTTCCATGTAGCTGCAAAGACTTTCCCGTTCTCCTTGTTTGATTCCTAATAGACTCGGGACGTGCCTCATTTTGTCTTTTTGGATGGAGAATCTGGCCAGAAACTTCTTGGCTAAGTCATCGAAGTTTGAGATGGACCTTGGGGGTAGATTGTCGAACCATCTAATTGCCGTCTTTGTTAAGGTAGTTGGGAAGGCTTTGCAGCGAACTGCATCTAAGGCGTCGGTAAGGTACATTCTACTTCTGAAATTACTGAGATGATGGCTGGGATCTACTGTGCCATCATACAAAGTCATGTCGGGAAGTTTGAAGTCTTTTGGGATTTTGGTCCTCATGATCTCTTTGGTGAATGGGTCTTGGTGCTTACGGGAGTCGTCTTCGTGTCCGGATCGAGTATTTTTGGCCTTGAGATTTGCTTCGAGTTTTAGGAGCTTGTCCTCTAACTCACGGCGTCGCCTAACTTCCCTTCATAGGTCTCTCTCAGCTTCTCGTTGATGCTCCACCTCTTTTTCTAGTTGCTTTAAGCGATCTTGAAGTGCCTCCACTGCTCCCATATTTGGTGAATCATTGTTTTTGTTAGGTTGAGGGGTATCTTTTGGTGTAGTATCTGCATTTTTATGCGGCGTCCTGTCTTCTAGATCAGAGTCGTGGTCGTTGTCATGGTCGACCGCCATAGCGATGGGATGACTTCCAGATTCCCCAACAACGGTGCCAATGTTCCGAGGGTTACCTGAAACTGTAGGTCGATCTCGGATGAGATCTTCTGTGCCGGTCGGTGTTGACGTGTTCGGCTGACGTGGGACGGCCAGAGCTGTCGTACTCGACTTGTTGGATTGGCTGTGCCTCTGATCCTTCATCACCGGAGGGTGGTGGTACCTGCAAGGGACTCCGATGCTTAAGTTAGCAAGGGTATTAAGCAGGTTTTTAGTAGAATCAGATTATGAGTTATACCTGGGTGCTCCAACGTATGTATAGAGGTGTGATAGTGACCTTTTTAGATAAGATAAGTTAGTTATCTTATCTTATCTTATCTTATCTTTGGGTGAGGTCAGCTTATCTTCAAGGGAACCGCCCTTCTCTCTGTAAGCTTGGGCTGCCTTTAGATTTGGGTCGTGTTCCTCGATTTTGGGCCCTCTTTGGGCTTTCCTGTCGATTTGCCCGAGCTTTGTGGGAAGAGGTTGGATGGTTTGACCTAAAGAGGACGGTCGCTTTGTCGCTAGTCATCCCGAGTCGGACATCTCGACCCAGGGTATGAACAGTGTCTCTTCAATTCTTCTTTTTCTCTCATCTTTTTCGAAAATTTCTAACTCTTTTCTCTTTCTTCTTTATTGAAAATCTCTTACCTCTTTCTCTCTCTTCTTTTTTGAAAATTCTCAATTCTTTTTCTCTCTCTATTTTTGAAAACCTCTTTTTAAATAAAAGACACTTTCCTTTTTTTTCTCTTTACCTAAGCTTCTAACATGGAGCCCTCTATACTCTAACATAGAGACTCCTTTCTTTTTCTCTTCTTGGTTTTGTTATTCTTATTTATGAGTAGGAATAGGGATAAAGAACCTCTCTTTGATCCAGATCCTGAACCTAAAAGAACTTTAAGAAGGCATCTGCAACAAGCTCAGGCTAGCAGAGCCGTAAGAAACCTCACAGGAGCTCTTGAACGAGAAGCTGAAAATACAACAATGGCAGCTAATCCAGATAATGGGGGAGATGTAAGAAAGGTCCTTAGATCTTACACTGCACCCAATTCTGATTTCTATGGGCGCAGCATCTCCATTCCTGCCATTGGTGTAAACAACTTTAAGCTGAAGCATCAACTGGTAACTCTAGTACAACAGAATTGCCAGTTTCATGGACTTCCACAGGAAGATCCCAAGAAATTCATATTTAATTTCTTGCAGATATGTGACACTATCAAGACTAATGGAGTAAATCCAAAAGTCTACACGATCATGCTCTTCCCCTTTGCTATAAGAGACAGAGCAAGGCTATGGCTGGATTCTCACCCTAAGGAAAGCCTAGATACCTAGGAGAAAGTGGTCAATGGATTCTTGACCAAATTCTTTCCACACCAAAAGCTGAGCAAGCTTAGGGTGAAAGTTTAGACCTTCAAACAGAAAGAAGGAGAATCCCTCTATGAAGCTTGAGAAAGATACAAACAACTGATCAGGAGATGTCCTCCTGACATGATTTCATATTAGACCATGTTAGACATCTTCTATGATGGCCTATTTGAGGCATCCAAGATGTCATTAGACCACTCTGCAGGTGGATCCCTCCACTTTAAGAACACGCCTGAACAGGCACAGGAACTCATAAACATGGTTGCCAACAACCAGTATATTTACACTTCTGTAGGAACCCTGTGAACACTGGGGTAGCTCAGGAAAGAGGTGTCTTGGAAGTGGATACCTTAGATGCCATCTTGGCTCAGAACAAGCTCCTGTCTCAGTAGATCAACATGATCTCTTAGCACTTGAGTGTAACGCAGAGCTTAGATGCTTACTATCCAGAAATAGCATATAGACGCTAGTGACAACACCTGGACCACAATGGAGAAGGTGAGCTACATGGAAAACTCCTCCAGAAACTCCAACTACAATCCCTATTCAAATACTTTCAATCAGGGATGGAAGAACCACCCTAATTTTGGGTAGAGAGATCGACAGAAGCCTCAACAAGGCTTCAGCAATAGCCATGGTGGAACGAACCAAAACAGGTTCAATAACAGGCCATTCCAACCCTCTCAGCAGTAGATAGAGACTCCCACACAGAGCCTCTCTGGCCTGGCTACTATAGTCTCTAACCTCTCCAAGATTACTCACAGTTTCGTGGCAGAAACTAGGTCATCCATCAGGAACTTGGAGATACAGGTGGGACAGCTGAGCAAGAAGATCCTAAAAATCCCCTCCAACACTCTTCCCAATAATACGGAAGTAAATCCAAGGGAAGAGTGCAAGGCCCTCACTGTGGAAGCTGAGGCCGAACCCAAGAGGAGCTTGCTACTGAGGAACTGAAGGAGATCCGGGCTCATGAAGATCCTAAGAATGTCACCTTGCACGTCCCTTTGGAGAGAGAAGAGCTTGAAGACTATCCCTCTTTAGACGTGCAAGAGGAGCCTAAGGAGGAGCAAATCGCTTGGTTCTTCGCAATCCTCAGGAAGCTGAAAGCCAATTACTCTCATGCAAAGGGATTGGAAAAGGATCCCCCTTCCATGGCGTGTTTGAAAGCCTCAAAGGGAGATGAGACTATGGTGCTGATCAAGTAATGCAGTGCTTTAGTCCAAACGAGGCTCCCTCAAAAGCTGCTTAATCCCGGAAGCTTCCTGATTCCCTGTACTATAGGGACCATCACCTTTGAGAAGGCACTATGTAACCTTGGCTCAAGCATCAATCTTATGCCTCTCTCTGTGATGAAGAGGCTGGAAATTCAAGAGGTGCAACCTGCTAAGATATCACTGGAGATGGCAGACAAGTCCTTGAAAAGGGCATATGGCATGGTGGAAGATGTCATTATGAAGGTTGAAGACCTTTACCTCCCTGCGAATTTTGTGATCCTAGACACTGGGGAGGATAGAGATGACTCCATCATCCTTGGAAGGACTTTCCTAGCCACTCCTAAGGCCTTAATTGATGTGAAAAGAGAAGAGCTAGTCCTAAGACTGCATGAGGACTGCATCTTGTTCAAGATCCCCAACCCTCAGTCTCCCTCTGACAAAGGAGGTACCACTGTGCAACACATAGTATTTCAGTCTTCTCTCCCAGTACAAAGTTATACAGCGCCCCCAGACACCGACTCTAAGTTTAGTGTTGGACATCCATCATCAACTACTGAAGAAGGAAGTACTAAGAAGAAGGTACCTAAAGGCTGGAGGGATAAGAAGATTCTCACTAAAGGCCTCTCACTTGTCATGAGAGTTGGCTTCACTAAGAATCCAATCATTCTGACGGAGAAAAATTGTCGGTAAAGATTTTCACAAAAATATCGTGTTGCAAGTATAGTTCTAAACCGAAGATTAAACCTCAATCAATGTTTAATTAGGTTGTTACAAGTACAATCCCTAAAAAAAATAAACCGAAGTAATCAAACCTCGGGTCGTCTCTCAAGGAATTGCAGGGAAGTGTATTTATTATTGGTTATGGTGTACTTCTTTATGGGGTTTCGAAATAAGGAACAAGAAATGTAAATAGCAAGAAAGTAAGGAAAACTCAAATGGTAAAAAGGTCTTGGCAAGGGTTATTGGTTAAGGATCTCTATCCTTGTCACTAACCACAAGATGATAGTTGTACGAATCAATGTAACAACCCAATTTTTGGTACGTCATGATCATACTGGAAACTGAGTTCTACCAACTTGTCTTCTTAATTACTATCTACTATTTATTATATGAGCCTGATTCATTGTTAAAAGCGTAGTTATTTTTTGAGGTACTTTTTTTTGAAAATGTTTGAATTAATAAACAGAATTGTTTATAATTAATTCACAACTGATAACATATAAAATAGTCATAAACAACCACACATAAATACATCACAAGCAGTTAACAACATTCAGTGATCCAGCCTTTCTAGAGTATAGACTTTTAGTTAGAATACCCCTAGAAATAACTAGATAATAACTTTATACATATATATACATACAACATCCCAGGCCCTAATGATGGGATTTTTGTGAAAACGAATTTCCAACACCCAAACTAACCGGCAAGTGTACCGGGTCGCATCAAGTAATAATAACTCACAAAAGTGAGGTCGATCCCACAGGGATTGAAGGATTGAACAATTTTAGTTTAGTGGTTGATTTAGTCAAGCGAATCAAGATTTGGTTGAGTGATTTGTGCTTTGCAGAAACTAAATTGCTTGAAATATAAAGGGAGAGGGGTAAAGTGCAGTAAATTAAAGAGCAGTAAAGTAAAAGTGCTGAATCTTAAAGAACAAGTAAGGTAAATTGCAGAAACTTAGATTGCAAGAAATGTAAATGGCTGAAGCTTAAAGTGCAAGAAATGTAAATTGCTTGAATCATAAAAGGAATTTGGAATTGGGATTTCAGAATCTGAACAAGAACAATTAAATTGCATTAAACATAAAAGAGAAAATCTAAGTGCAGTGAAGTGGATCTTAACAGAAAAGTAAAATGACTTGAAAAATTTAAAAGCAGGAAAGCAATGCTTAATTTGTAGCAATGTAAAAGAGGTTGAAGATCTCAGGAGTGGAAGAGACTAGATAACAAGTCTAGATCTCAAATCCTTCCTTGATCTAACAAGAACAATTGCAAAGGAAATAAAGAAAAGAGAATTGCAGAAATTGTAGAAGAAGAAGCAGTAAATGGAAATTGAAATTTAATTATGCAGAAAATTAAAACAAGAGATCTCAAGGTGAGATTAAAATAGAATTTCTTCAATTCTTCACCCAAGATCCAAAGCAAGAAAAGTAAAGAGTGCTCAAGCAAGAACCAAGAAGAAGAGAGATCAATTCCCCTCCCCGATTCTCTGAGAACTGAATTCAAAAACAAAAGCTCAAAATGAAAATGAAAATTCAAAGAAAAGTTCAAAAATAAAATTCAGCTCCCTAATTACATCAAACTAACTCCTATTTATACACTTTCTATTCTTGGATATTGGAATTTGGATGGGCTTTTGATTTGGTGAAGATTTGAATTAAATTGGACTTTTGGTTGAATTTTCAGCCCATGGGTAATATGCTTCCAGGGGAGTGCTCAGCTCACAAAGTGAGCTGAGCTTTGACACTTAGTGTGGGGAAGCATTGGTAGCGTGCTGCTGTCTTGGGGTGCATCAGGGGAGAGCTCAGCTCACTTTGTGAGCTGAGCATTGGTGCCTTGGTGCCAAATTTGTTGCGCGCTATGTGCCCCTGGACCGTGTCAAGTTGTGTTGTGTGATGCCCATGGATAGCGCTCAGCTCTCCAAGTGAGCTGAGCTTTGGTGCTCACAAGGAGAGGTCCTTGGTTCGAAACTTGAGGGAAGCATGCGCTGAAGCTTTTCTTGGTGAAGGAAGTGGCGCCTTGAAATATTTCGCATGCCAAGTCTTGGACAACATCAGGGTAGCGCCCAAGTGGTGCTAAGAGCGCACCTTCCTTGCTGAAGCTTCCGTGTTCGAAACTTGCTGGGAGCATTTTGGCCAATTTTGGCTTATTTTCCTTGCAAGGAGTAGCGTTCCCCATCCCCTTTGGTCATGGGTGCTCACTTTGTGAGCTTTGCACCACGCTTCTTAGACCATGCTTTTCTTCTTTTCTTCACCTACAAATAACCAAAACAACCAATCAAAGTATCACCAAATTCACAAGGCTTATAAATCATTAAAAATCAATTAAATTTAGCTTAAACCTCATGATTTAGCATCAATTTCATGGTGGTTGTTTGATTCAAAGAAGTTGTGCATTTTCATTCCAAATTGATTTCTTAGGATGCAAGAAAGTGTATAAAACTAAATAAAAATAAAGAAAAAGGCTAGTAAAACTAGGCTAAAATGACTTGTCATCACAACACCAAACTTAAAACTTGCTTGTCCCCAAGCAAGCAGTAAAACATAAGGAAAATTACTAGAAGTAGAGAAGTGTATAAGCCTTTTATTAGAAGACATTGAATACGGGATTTTTATGCATGATATCTTAGGAATTTTTATTCTGGGGCTGAGACATCAACATTCCTTTGGATCCTTACTTGAATTACACAAAAAATGAGACTTGTTATTGCTTGGGATTTTTTTTTCTTTCTTGGCTGAGGCTTAATGCTATGTGGTAAGGCAGCTTTTTAGAGTAAGCTTTCAGCCAACATTCCCGCCCCAGTTGGTTCAAGATGCTAGGTGTTGAAACACCCCTATGGGCTTACTTGCTCAAGCCTCTCCTTAGCACACACACATCACAGGCATTTAGCTTGTTTTGTTCATCTCTGTTTGTTCTTTGGAAATTGATGCCCAGCACCTCTTTGGGTTACTAAATGCTTTGTCTCAAAGTAGCTCTTGATGGTGGACTTTCGGTTGGCAATCCCGGGTTAGTTAACCCAAGTTGCTGGGTGATGAAGCACCCCTTAGAACCTAGTTATCCAAGCTTATCTTTGTACAAGAACATCACAGGCATTTATCCAAATTTGCAGCCATTGGTGCCCAGCCTTGTGTATTTTTTTTTTTTTTTGCTTCTTTCTTTTGCGTTTTCTTTCTTTTATTTTGGACCTTTTTCATTTGTCAAGTCTCATGAAATGTAACTCAAGTTCATATCACAAAGTCATGCCAGCATTCAGCCTTATTTATAAATCACCTAATGAACCAGCACATACCACCACATAATCTTATTTTATCTCATATCATACCAGACTTTTACTCTTTCTCTATTTCACAGTTATTTTTCTTTTATTCAAGCATGAGGAACAAAGCATATAATTCAAGTAAGATGAAAGTGAATCAAGCACTTAGACTAGTAAGCCATAACAGCATGAAAACAAACAAACTCGCAGACAGTAAATGAATCTAGAAAGATACTAATCAACAGGGGACATTTGCACTTTCAATTAACATATTTGAACTAGAATCAGTCAGAGAACAATACAACCTCTTGGAGTCTATTTGTTTTATCTGTGTCATCATCATTGTTGGGTTCCATGTCCTTCCTCTGTCCATGATGATGTATCTTTTTCTTCAAGAGATTGAATGACTTCCTACAAAAGATATTGAAAGTTGCTTGTTCCCCAAGCACTTGAGAGGCAGTTAGCATGCATGTATGCTTGTGATTCTGTGAACCTAAGTTGGTGTGGAAACACCAAACTTAGTTCCTTGCCTACCTCTATATGTAGCAGAATAAATACATGCATGAAACATCAAGTACTTTTATTAAGGAAATAAACTATGAACTAGAAAACAAACTATGAACGAGAAAACAACTTAAAACTAGAAACATGACAATTGTTAAGCAGTTTCTCTGATGGTTTGGAGTCGATACTGATCATGCTGAGGGTGCAATGTGTTCTTAATGAAATTTTTTTTGGTGGAACACCAAACTTAGCATCCAACATTCACCCCTTAATTATTTTGGTGTGCAACACCAAACTTAGCTCTTTGCAATACAGAGAAATCTATTCAACTCTTTTATTAAATTAGCTATGAAAAGAAAATTACCTCAGGTTGGGTTGCCTCCCAACAAGCGCTTCTTTATTGTCACTAGCTTGACATCTTGTTCTTTGATCATGGAGGCTGATAAGCATAGTGCCTTAGCTTTTCTCCTCTTACTGTAAACTTCCTTCCGGTCTCCTCTTTGATGATTTCTAGGTGTTCAAGTGAAAGGATCCGGTTCACAGTATAGTACTCAGATAATTGTGGACACACCTTCATTGGTTGGGTGTTCATTATCACTTTATCCCCTGGTGAGAAGCCTTCAGTGGGGATTTTCTTATTTTTCCACCCTTTTGGCCTCTTCTTCTTCTCTCCTTTCTTAGGAGATGATTCATGCCTTGGTGGTTCTTTATCTGGAGTGTTGAGGTTCTCATCTGGGGGTTTTGGATCTAGTTCCTCCTTGATTTCTTTGGTCTGTTGCACCATCTCTACTTCTTTCAAGCATGGATTTAGAAATCTTGGAGTTAACTCATTGAATGCCTCCTTCAAGCTTTGATCCCTGGCCTTATCCTTCATACAATCTTCTTCTTGAGTGGGCTCATGCAGGATTTTAAAAACATGGAATGCTAGGTGCTCATCATGTACTCTCAACAATAATTCCCCTTTTTCAACATCTATCAATGCTCTACCCGTAGCCAGGAAAGGCCTCCCCAGGATGATGGGAGTGTTAGGGTCGTCCTCCATATCCAGGATGACAAAATCAACTGGGAGAAGGAATTTTTCCACTTTTACCAGCACATTCTCTACAACTCCAAGTG
Organism: Arachis ipaensis; assembly: GCF_059453495.1. Lineage (NCBI taxonomy): Eukaryota > Viridiplantae > Streptophyta > Magnoliopsida > Fabales > Fabaceae > Arachis > Arachis ipaensis. The sequence continues at coordinate 35,842,985 of NC_142444.1, read as the reverse complement.
CTTGTTGAATGGACTTGTCAGCCATTTGAAGAGTTATTCGAGTGGGTTTCAGTTCAAAAATTTGAAGCTTCCTCATAAGAGATAGAGGCATCAAGTTTATGCTTGCACCAAGGTCACAGAATGATTTCTCAATAGTTATGTCTCCTATGGTACAAGGTATATAAAACCTTCCAGGATCATCCTTCTTCTCTGGTAGACCTCTTTGGAGAATAGCACTACACTCCATTGTCATTTCAACAATCTGTCCTTCCTTCAAGGGTCTTTTCTTTGTTAGCACTTCTTTCATAAATTTGGCATATAATGGCATCTGTTCAAGTGCTTCTAAGAAAGGAATATTGATGCTGAGTGTCTTGAATATGTTCAGGAACTTTGAGTATTGCTTATCCTCGTTTTCTTTTTTGAATCTTTGAGGATATGAAAGTTTGGGGACATCTGGCTTCACCCCTTCCTTCTTCTCCTGTAGCTGTGTTTCAAGGATGTCCTCATCTTTCCTTGATCTTTTTGTATTCTTGGTCTTTCTCTCCTCTTCACTTCTCTCTTCTGTCTCTTCTTGTGGAACTTCTCTGTTGTGTTCTTCTTGATTGATGGCTTCCTTCTCCCTAGTGTTTTCACTTCCCACTATGATTGCTTTGCACTCCTCCCACTTTGTAGCTTTTCCTTTGTCTCTTTCAGTGACATTGGGGGAGGTAATTGCTCTCTTCTCATCCCTTTCTGAAATTTGCTTAGCCATTTGCTCCATATGCCTCTCAAGGTTTCTAATTGATGCTTCTTGATTTTTGCTTGCCATCTCTTGATCTTTTCTTACTGCTTCTTGATTTTTCATGAGTTTCTCCATCATCATCTCCAGACTAGAGATTCTTTGAGAGTCTGGATTTGGTTGTGGTTGTGTAATGTGAGATGGTTGTGGCTGGAAGTTGTTTGAACTATTTGTGGAGTTATTTTGTGGGTGGAATGTGGATGTGGAAGGTGGATGATGGTTGTTTTGGGGTTTTTTGTATGGATTATTATTAGTGTTTTGCTAGTCGTGGTTTGAGTAAGTTGTGTTTCTTGAGTTGTTTTGGTTTGAGTTTTTCTGCCACGATTGCTGGCTGTGGGTGTGGTTATCTCCCCATCTGAGATTTGGATGGTTCTTCCAGGATGGATTGTAGGTGTCACCATAAACCTCATTTTGGCCTGAGCCTTGGTTGTGCACATATTGAGGTTGTTCCTGCTGCTGATTTTCTTGGTTTTCTTCATTTTGCCCCCATGTGGTTGATGGTTGACTTGTATTCACTGCTGCAACTTGCAAACTATCAATCTTTTTAGCCATCTGCTCAAATTGTTGTTGAATCTGCTGCTGCATTATCTTGTTTTGAGCTAGGATGGTGTCCACCCCTTCCATTTCTAGCACTTCTTTCCTTTGTGATGGCTGGCGTTGTCTCTGATGAGCAAAGAAATATTGGTTGTTTGCCACCATATCAATGAGGTTTTGGGCCTCTTCAGCTGTCTTCATGAGTTGCATTGAGCCTCCTGCTGAATAGTCAAGTGCCTCTTGAGCTTTCATTGTCAGTCCTTCATAGAAATTTTAGAGTTTATCCCATTCATTAAACATCTCAGGAGGGCACTTCCTGATTAGAGCCTTGTATCGTTCCCATGCCTCATATAATGGTTCAACATCCATTTGTGTGAATGTTTGTACTTCAGTCTTCAATCTAATAACTCTTTGAGGTGGGTAAAACTTGGCAAAGAACTTGGTTACTAGATCATCCCAATTGTTGATGCAGTCTCTTAGGAAGGATTCCAACCATTGAGTGGCTTTGTCTCTGAGGGAAAATGGAAATAGCAGCAATTTGTAACTGTCAGGATGCACACCATTGGTCTTCACTGTGTTACATATCCTCAGGAAGGTGGATAGGTACTGGTTTGGATCTTCCAAGGGGCCTCCTCCATAGGAACAGTTGTTCTGCACCAATGTGATGAGTTGGGGCTTCAATTCAAAGTTATTTGCATCGACATTTGGGGTCAGGATGCTACTCCCACAATGCCTTGGATTAGCAAATGTATATGAAGCCAATACTCTCCTTTGGGGCTGACCATTGTCGTTGGCCACTCCCACTTGTGGATTTGTTGGATTTTCCTCCATTTCTTGGTTCTCTTCTCAACCTCCAAAGTGTTTCAGGATCAAAAGGTATGGATTCATCACTTCTTCCTCCTGACATAAACACAGAACCAGGAACCAAAATTAAACACTCTATTGCTAGAGTGAAGTTAGTGTTAGCTTAAGCAAAAATTTAAACAGTTAGTGTGTTAGTTAAAAATTAAAGAAACAGAAAAGAAAAAGTGCTTGATCTAGATCTCCACTTCACTTAATCATTGTCAATCTAATCAATCCCCGGCAACGGCGCCAAAAACTTGATGGGATTTTTGTGAAAACGAATTTCCAACACCCAAACTAACCGGCAAGTGTACCGGGTCGCATCAAGTAATAATAACTCACAAGAGTGAGGTCGATCCCACAGGGATTGAAGGATTGAACAATTTTAGTTTAGTGGTTGATTTAGTCAAGCGAATCAAGATTTGGTTGAGTGATTTGTGCTTTGCAGAAACTAAATTGCTTGAAATATAAAGGGAGAGGGGGTAAAGTGCAGTAAATTAAAGAGCAGTAAAGTAAAAGTGCTGAATCTTAAAGAACAAGTAAGGTAAATTGCAAAAACTTAGATTGCAAGAAATGTAAATGGCTGAAGCTTAAAGTGCAAGAAATATAAATTGCTTGAATCATAAAAGGAATTTGGAATTGGGATTGCAGAATCTGAACAAGAACAATTAAATTGCATTAAACATAAAAGAGAAAATCTAAGTGCAGTGAAGTGGATCTTAACAGAAAAGTAAAATGACTTGAAAAATTTAAAAGCAGGAAAGCAATGCTTAATTTGCAGCAATGTAAAAGAGGTTGAAGATCTCAGGAGTGGAAGAGACTAGATAACAAGTCTAGATCTCAAATCCTTCCTTGATCTAACAAGAACAATTGCAAAGGAAATAAAGAAAAGAGAATTGCAGAAATTGTAGAAGAAGAAGCAGTAAATGGAAATTGAAATTCAATTATGCAGAAAATTAAAACAAGAGATCTCAAGGTGAGATTGAAACAGAATTTTTTCAATTCTTCACCCAAGATCCAAAGCAAGAAAAGTAAAGAGTGCTCAAGCAAGAACCAAGAAGAAGAGAGATCAATTCCCCTCCCTGATTCTCTGAGATCTGAATTCAAAAACAAAAGCTCAAAATGAAAATGAAAATTCAAAGAAAAGTTCAAAAATAAAAATCAGCTCCCTAATTACATCAAACTAACTCCTATTTATACGCTTTCTATTCTTGGATATTGGAATTTGGATGGGCTTTTGATTTGGTGAAGATTTGAATTAAATTGGACTTTTGGTTGAATTTTCAACCCATGGGTAATATGCTTCCAGGGGAGTGCTCAGCTCACAAAGTGAGCTGAGCTTTGACACTTAGTGTGGGGAAGCATTGGTAGCGTGCTGCTGTCTTGGGGTGCATCAGGGGAGAGCTCAGCTCACTTTGTGAGCTGAGCATTGGTGCCTTGGTGCCAAATTTGTTGCGCGCTATGTGCCCCTGGACCGTGTCAAGTTGTGTTGTGTGATGCCCATGGATAGCGCTCAGCTCTCCAAGTGAGCTGAGCTTTGGTGCTCACAAGGAGAGGTCCTTGGTTCGAAACTTGAGGGAAGCATGCGCTGAAGCTTTTCTTGGTGAAGGAAGTGGCGCCTTGAAATATTTCGTGTGCCAAGTCTTGGACAACATCGGGGTAGCGCCCAAGTGGTGCTAAGAGTGCACCTTCCTTGCTGAAGCTTCCGTGTTCGAAACTTGCTGGGAGCATTTTGGCCAATTTTGGCTTATTTTCCTTGCAAGGAGTAGCGTTCCCCCATCCCCTTTGGTCATGGGTTCAAGTCTTGGAGCATGCATTTGCAAATCATTGAATTATTTCCTTAGTGCTCTCGATATTGAATTATTTCCTTAGTGCTCTCGATAATGCTCACTTTGTGAGTGAGCTGAGCTTTGTGCCTTGGTCCCTTAGGAGTGAGTGTAGTGCTCATTTAGTGAGCTTGGTGCTCTTGGAGTGAGCTTCATGGTTTGTTGCACCACACTTTCTTCTTTCTTGGCCACACTTCCTCTTCCTTGAACCACGCTTCTTAGGCCACGCTTTTCTTCTTTTCTTCACCTACAAATAACCAAAACAACCAATCAAAGTATCACCAAATTCACAAGGCTTATAAATCATTAAAAATCAATTAAATTTAGCTTAAACCTCATGATTTAGCATCAATTTCATGGTGGTTGTTTAATTCAAAGAAGTTGTGCATTTTCATTCCAAATTGATTTCTTAGGATGCAAGAAAGTGTATAAAACTAAATAAAAATAAAGAAAAAGGCTAGTAAAACTAGGCTAAGATGACTTGTCATCACCTAACCTGTTCAAGAAGTCCCTAAGCTGGCTCCCAGGCTAGCCTAGACTCTATACTCACCTAGTCCCTCAAAACTACTAAGGCGAGGAAAAGTATGTTCTAAGTCTTTATAACTCAAGTAAGGTGGAACGTCATCAAAAAGTGGAACATCATCTACTACTCCTCTGCACGATCAGACATTGCCATATGATGTCTCTCTGGTACCTCATCAAGTAGCCACATAACAGGAGTCTCATACATAGGATTTAGTTAAAGTTCGCATATAAACGGGGTGCAGACATTAGCTGGTCTCACAGTATATACATATAAACAGGTAACGAAGTTCACTCTAGGCTCAGAAGACTACCTAGAGTGGAATCCTCTTTACGGAATGATCATCAACGAACTGCGAAAAGGTACTCTTGATTCCATCTGAAGGGAGAAGAGAGAGAGAAGGGGTAAGAACTAGGGAGTTCTTAGTAGGGTCGGGGTTATTAGTTACGTTCATTAATTCCGTATTATTTGGCAAACGAATAGCAGAATACAGAAAAGCAGTAAACAGAAGATACAGATAAATAGAGAAAATAGAAAAAATAGAAAGCAGAACACAAAAAAAAAAGAATACAAGAAAATAAAATACAAACACAGAGAATAGAATACAAACAAAGGAAGCATACATTCGTACAACAATTATAACAGAGGAAATGCACAACCAAGTATGATGCATGTCTGTCCTATGCAGGCCATGAGCTCACGTGTCGGTTTACACCTTGCAGCCCGAAATTACCTAAGAACCAGTCTTAGATATGGTTTCCCTTAGTGCATACGTGTCGGTGGTAAGAATACCACTCCTTCGTGACTACCGTTAGTCGGCGCAAAGCTCGACCCCATAATATACGCACAAGGGGAAACAGTGATCCTCAGTTCGTGGGCGTCCCTGAGATCAACACACAAAGAAAACAGATATCCTTAGTTTGTGGGTTTTCCCGAGATTAATACACAACAACACAGCGATCCTCATTTCGTGGGTTATCCCCGATATCAATACACAATAAACAACGATCCTCATTTCGTGGGTTATCCCCGAGATCAATACACAACAAACAATGATCCTCATTTCGTGGGTTTCCTCGAGATCAGCAACAACAACAATCAATTTCAAGCATAACCAAACCATATCATAATCACACAAATCAAATACAACTAATCAAGATTAATTTTACCAAACCCTACCTTGATTTGCTGCCTCAAATCCGGTTATGCTTTTAGGTGTTCTTTTTGCACTTTTTCCTCCTAAAACACATTGGTATGCGAAGTTCTGATCATCAACAATGGCGCCAAAGGACTTGGAGCTCTTAAACTTGAATCACACTTTGTCACAATTCCGCACAACTAACCAGCAAGTGCACTGGGTCGTCCAAATAATACCTTACGTGAGTAAGGGTCGATCCCACGGAGACTGTCGGCTTGAAGCAATCTATGGTCATCTTGTAAATCTCAGTCAGGCAAATTCAAATGGTTATGGAGGATTGATAATTAAAAGATAAATAAAACATAAAATAAAGATAGAGATACTTATGTAATTCTTCGGTTGGAATTTCAGATAAGCGTATGAAGATGCTTTGTTCCTCCCGAACCTCTGCTTTCCTATTGCCTTCTTCCAATCATTCATACTCCTTTCCATGGCAAGCTTTATGTTGGGCATCACCGTTGTCAATGGCTACTTCCCGTCTTCTCAGTGAAAACGTTCCAAATGCGCTGTCACCGCACGGCTAATCATCTGTCGGTTCTCGATCATGTTGGAATAGGATCCATTGATCCTTTTGCGTCTGTCACACGCCCAACAATCGCGAGTTTGAAGCTCATCACAGTCATCCCTTCCCAGATCCTACTCAGAATACCACAGACAAGGTTTAGACGTTCCGGATCACAGGAATGGCCGCCAATAATTCTAGCCTATACCACGAAGGTTCCAATCTTAGATTAGAAACCCAATAGATATGCATTCAAGCCATTGCTAGTAGAACAGAGGTGGTTGTCAGACACATGTTCATAGGTGAGAATGATGATGAGTGTCACGGATCATCACATTCATCAAGTTGAAGAACGAATGAATATCTTAGAGAAGAAGTAGGCGTGAATTGAATAGAAAAACAGTAGTACTTTGCATTAATTCATGAAGAACAGCAGAGCTCCACACTTAATCTATGGCGTGTAGAAACTCCACCGTTGAAAATACATAAGAACAAGGTCTAGGCATGGCCGTGAGGCCAGCCCCCAAACGTTAAAAGATCTATCAAAGTCTGAGTAAAAGATCAAAATACAATAGCAAAATTTCCTATTTATAGAAAACTAGTAGCCTAGGATTACAGAAATAGGTAATTAATGCAGAAATCTTCTTCCGGGACCACTTGGTATGTGCTTGGGCTGAGCATTGAAGCTTTCATGTGTAGAGACTTTTTTTGGAGTTAAACGCCAGCTTTTGTGCCAGTTTTGGCGTTTAACTCCAGCTTTTGTGCCAGTTTTGGAGTTAAACGCCAGAATTCTTGAGCTGACTTGGAACGCCGGTTTGGGCCATCAAATCTCGGGCAAAGTATAAACTATTATGTATTTTTGGAAAGCCCAGGATGTCTACTTTCCAACGCAATTTAAAGCGCACCAATTGGGCTTCTGTAGCTCCAGAAAATCCACTTTGAGTGCAGGGAGGTCAGAATCCAACAGCATCTGCAGTCCTTTTTCAGCCTCTGAATCAGATTTTTGCTCAGATCCCTCAATTTCAGCCAGAAAATACCTAAAATCATAGAAAAATACATAAACTCATAGTAAAGTCCAGAAGAATGATTTTTAAATAAAAACTAATAAAAATATAATAAAAACTAACTAAAATATACTAAAAACATACTAAAAACAATGCCAAAAAGCGTATAAATTATCCGCTCATCACAACACCAAACTTAAATTGTTGCTTGTCCCCAAGCAACTGAAAATCAAATAGGATAAAATTAAGAGAATATACAATGAATTCCAAAAACATCTATGAAGATCAGTATTAATTAGATGATGGGGCTTTTAGCTTTTTGCTTCGGAACAGTTTTGGCATCTCACTTTATTCCTTGATGTTCAGAATGATTGGCATCTATAGGAACTCAGAATCCAGATAGTGTTATTGATTCTCCTAGTTAAGTATGTTGATTCTTGAACACAGCTACTTTATGAGTCTTGGCCGTGGCCCTAAGCACTTTGTTTTCCAGTATTACCACCGGATACATAAATGCCACAGACACATAACTGGGTGAACCTTTTTAGATTGTGACTCAGCTTTGCTAGAGTCCCCAATTAGAGGTGTCCAAGGTTCTTAAGCACACTCTTCTTTTTGCTTTGGACCTCGACTTTAACCGCTCAGTCTCAAGTTTTCACTTGACACCTTCACGCCACAAGCACATGGTTAGGGATAGCTTGGTTGAGCCGCTTAGGCCAGGATTTTATTCCTGTGGGCCCTCCAATCCACTGATGCTCAAAGCCTTGGATCCCTTTTTATCACCCTTGCCTTTTGGTTTAAAGGGGTATTGGCTTTTTCTGCTTGCTTTTCTTTTTTTTCTTTCTTTTTCTTTTCTCTTTTTTTTTTTTTGCATATATCCTTTTTTTTTCTGCAAGCTTTTCACTGCTTTTTCTTGCTTCAAGAATCAATTTTATGACTTTTCAGATCATCAGATAACATTTCTCCTTTTTCCATCATTCTTTCAAGAGCCAACAATTTTAACATTCTTTAAACAACAAATTCAAAAATATGCACTGTTCAAGCATTCATTTAGAAGAACAATAGTATTACCACCACATCAAAATAATTAAACTGTTTTAAAATTTGAAATTCATGCACTTCTTTTTCTTTTTCAATTAAAAATATTTTTCATTTAAGAAAGGTGATGGATTCATTTTCATAGCTTCAAGGCATAGACACTTAGACACTAATGATCATGTAATAAAGACACAATCATAAATAACATAAGCATAAAAATTCGAAAAACAGGAAAATAAAGAACAAGGAAGTTAAAGAACGGGTCCACCTTAGTGATGGCGGCTTGTTCTTCCTCTTGAAGATCTTATGGAGTGCTTGAGCTCCTCAATGTCTCTTCCTTTCCTTTGTTGCTCCTCTCTCATAGTTCTTTGGTCTTCTCTAATTTCACGGAGGAGGATGGAATGCTCTTGGTGCTCCACCCTTAGTTGTCCCATGTTGGAATTTAATTCTCCTAGGGAGGTGTTGATTTGCTCCCAATAGTTTTGTGGAGGAAAATGCATCCCTTGAGGCATCTCAGGGATTTTATGATGAGGAATTTCCTCATGCTCTTGTCCATGAGTGGGATCTCTTGTTTGCTCCATCCTTTTCTTAGTGATGGGCTTGCCCTCATTAATGAGGATGTCTTCCTCTATGTCAATTCCAGCTGAATTGCAGAGGTGACAAATGAGATGAGGGAAGGCTAACCTTGCCACAGCAGAGGACTTGTCTGCTACCTTGTAGAGTTCTTGGGATATATCCTCATGAACTTCTACTTCCTCTCTAATCATGATGCTATGAATCATGATAGCCCGGTCTATAGTAACTTCAGATCGGTTGCTAGTAGGAATGTTTGAGCGTTGGATGAACTCCAACCATCCCCTAGCCACGGGCTTGAGGTCATGCCTTCTTAGTTGAACCAGCTTTCCTCTTGAATCACTCTTCCATTGAGCGCTCTCTTCACAGATGTCCATGAGGACTTGGTCCAACCTTTGATCAAAGTTGACCCTTCTAGTGTATGGGTGTGCATCTCCTTGCATCATAGGCAAATTTAATGCCAACCTTACATTTTTCGGACTAAAGTCTAAGTATTTCCCTCGGACCATTGTAAGCCAATTCTTAGGATCCGAGTTCACACTTTGATCATTGTTCTTGGTGATCCATGCATTGGCATAGAACTCTTGAACCATTAAGATTCTGACTTGTTGAATGGGGTTGGTGAGAACTTCCCAACCTCTTCTTCGAATCTCATGTCGGATCTCCGGATATTCGCCCTTTTTGAGCTTAAAAGGGACCTCGGGGATCACCTTCTTCTTGGCCTCAACTTCATAGAAGTGGTCTTGATGCACCCTTGAGAAGAATCTCTCCATCTCCCATGACTCGGAAGTGGAAGCTTTTGCCTTCCCTTTCCTCTTTCTAGAGGTTTCTCCGGCCTTTGGTGTCATTAATGGTTATGAAAAAACAAAAAAGCTTTTAGCTTTTACCACACCAAACTTAGAAGGTTGCTCGTCCTCGAGCAAAAGAAGAAAGAATAGAGTAGAAGAAGAAGAAATAAAGGAGATGGAGTGGGCTTAGTGTTTCGGCCAAGGGGGAGAAGTAGTGTGTATGCTTTGTAAAAATGAATGAGTGAAGATGGGTTTATATAGGAGTGGAGGGGGGGATAGGGTTCGGCCATTATGGGTGGGTTTGGGTGAGAAAGTGGTTTGAATTTGAATGGTGAGGTAGGTGGGGGTTTATGAAGGATGGATGTGAGTGGTGAAGAGAATTGTGGGAGTTGATAGGTGAGGGGTTTTCGGGGAAGAGGTATTGAGGTGATTGGTGAATGGGTAAAGAAGAGAGAGAGAGGTGGGGTAAGTGGGGATCCTGTGGGATCCACAGATTCTGAGGTGTCAAGAATTTCTCATCCCTGCACCATGTGGCGTGCAAAACGCCCCTTGCTGCCAATCCTGGCGTTAAATGCCAGGCTGCTGCCCATTTCTGGCGTTTAACACCAGCTTCTTGCTCATTCCTGGTGTTAAACGCCAGTCTGGTGCCCATTTCTGGCGTTAAACGCCCAGAATGGTGCCAGACTGGGCGTTTAACGCCTATTCTGCTACCCTTACTGGCGTTTAAACGCCAGTAGGTTTCTCCTACAGGGTGTTCTATTTTTCATTCTGTTTTTCCTTCTGTTTTTGCTTTTTCAATTGTTTTTGTGACTTCTGATGATCATCAACCTACAGAAAACATAAAATAACAAAAGAAAATAGAAATTTAACATAGATAAGTAAAAATTGGGTTGCCTCCCAACAAGCACTTCTTTAATGTCAATAGCTTGACAGTGGCTCTCATGGAGCCTCACAGATGTTCAGAGTAATGTTGGAACCTCCCAACACCAAACTTAGAGTTTGAATGTGGGGGTTCAATGCCAAACTTAAAGTTTGGTTGTGGGCTCCCAACACCAAACTTAGAGTTTGACTGTGGGGGCTTTGTTTGACTTTGTATTGAGAGAAGCTCTTCATGCTTCCTCTCCATGGTGACAGAGGGATATCCTTGAGCTTTAAACACAAGGGAGTCTCCATTCACTTGAATGATCAATTCTCTTCTGTCAACATCAATCACAGCTTTTGCTGTGGCTAGGAAGGGTCTGCCAAGGATGATGGATTCATCCATACACTTCCCAGTCTCTAGGATTATGAAGTCAGCAGGGATGTAGTGGCCTTCAACCTTTACCAAGACATCCTCTACAAGTCCATAAGCCTGTTTCTTTGAATTGTCTGCCATCTCCAGTGAGATTCTTACAGCTTGTACCTCAATGATCCCTAGCTTCTCCATTACAGAGAGAGGCATGAGGTTTATACTTGACCCTAGGTCACACAGAGCCTTCTCAAAGGTCATGGTGCCTATGCTACAAGGGATTGAGAATTTTCCAGGGTCTTGTCTCTTCAGAGGTGATTTCTGCCTAGTCAAGTCATCCAGTTCTTTAGTGAGCAATGGAGGTTCATCCTCCCAAGTCTCATTACCAAACAACTTGGCATTTAGCTTCATGATTGCTCCAAGGTACTTAGCAACTTGCTCTTCAGTAACATCTTCATCCTCTTCAGAGGAAGAATACTCATCAGAGCTCATGAATGGCAAAAGTAAATTCAATAGAATCTCTATAGTCTCAGTGTGAGCCTCAGATTCCCATGGTTCCTCATCAGGGAACTCCATGGAGGCCAGTGGACATCCATTGAGGTCTTCCTCAGTGGAGATCACTGCCTCTTCCTCCTCTCCAGGTTCGGCCATGTGAGACGTGTTTATGGCCTTGCACTCCCTTTTTGGATTTTCTTCTGTATTACTTGGGAGAGTACTAGGAGGGAGTTCAGTAATTTTCTTACTCAGCTGACCCACTTGTGCCTCCAAATTTCTAATGGAGGACCTTGTTTCAGTCATGAAATTTTGAGTGGTTTTAATTAGATCAGAGACAATGGTTGCTAAGTCGGAGTGGCTTTGCTTAGAGTTCTCTGTCTGTTGCTGAGAAGATGATGGAAAAGGCTTGCTATTGCTAAACCTGTTTCTTCCACCATTATTGTCGTTGAAACCTTGTTGAGGTCTCTGTTGATTCTTCCATGAGAGATTTGGATGATTTCTCCATGAAGGATTATAGGTGTTTCCATAGGGTTCTCCCATATAATTCACCTCTTCCATTGCTGGGTTCTCAGGATCATAAGCTTCTTCTTTAGAGGAAGCTTCCTTAGTACTGCCTGTTGCTGCTTGCATTCCAGACAGACTCTGAGAAATTATATTGACTTGTTGGGTCAATATTTTATTCTGAGCCAATATGGCATTTAGAGTATCAATCTCAAGAACTTCCTTCTTCTGAGTTGTCCTATTATTCACAGGATTCCTTTCAGAAGTGTACATGAATTGGTTATTTGCAACCATTTTAATGAGTTCCTAAGCTTCTGCAGGCGTCTTCTTTAGATGAAGAGATCCTCCAGCAGAGCTATCCAATGACATCTTGGATAGTTCAGACAGACCATCATAGAAAATACCTATGATGCTCCATTCAGAAAGAATGTCAGAAGGACATCTTCTGATCAATTGCTTGTATCTTTCCCAAGCTTCATAGAGGGATTCTCCTTCCTTTTATCTGAAGGTTTGGACTTCCACTCTAAGCTTGCTCAATTTTTGAGGTGGAAAGAACTTTGCCAAGAAGGCATTGACTAGCTTTTCCCAAGAGTTCAGGCTTTCTTTAGGTTGTGAATCCAACCATGTCCTAGCTCTGTCTCTTACAGGAAAAGGAAAAAGCATAAGTCTGTAGACTTCAGGGTCAACCCCATTGGTCTTGACAGTGTCACAGATTTGCAAGAATTCACCTAAGAACTGATGAGAATCTTCCAATGGAAGTCCATGAAACTTGCAATTCTGTTGCATTAGAGAAACTAATTGAGGCTTAAGCTCAAAGTTGTTTGCTCCAATGGCAGCGATTGAGATGCTTCTCCCATAGAAGTCGGGAGTAGGTGCAGTAAAGTCACCAAGCACCTTCCTTGCATTGTTGGCATTGTTGTTTTCGGCTGCCATGGTTTCTTCTTCCTTGAAAAGCTCTGTTAGGCCCTCTAAAGAGAGATGTTCTTTAGCTTCTCTTAGCTTTCTCTTCAAGGTCTTTTCAGGTTCAGGATCAGCTTGAACAAGTGTGCATTTATCTTTGTTCCTGCTCATATGAAAGAGAAGAGAACAAGAAAGTAGGGAATCCTCTATGTCACAGTATAGAGATTCCTTGAGGTGTCAGAGGAAAAGAAGAATAGAAGGAGGAGGTAGATAGAAGAGAATTCGAACATATAAAGAAGGGGGGAGTTCGAATTGTGCCTTGAGAAAGAGTGTTAGTCCTTTAAATAGAAGGATGTGAGAAGAGGAGAAGAATTTTCGAAAATAAAGTAAAAGATTTTGAAATAATTAAAAGAAATTTCGAAAAATTGATTGATGATTTTCAAAAACTAAAATTGGGAAAGAAATTAAGTGATTTTTGAAAAAGATTTTGAAATTAGAAATCAAAAAGATATGATTGAGAGTAAATTTTGAAAAAGATGTGATTGAGAAGATATGATTGAAGATCAATTTAAAAAGAGAAAGTTTTAAAATCAAAGTTGATTACTTGACTAACAAGAAATTAAAAGATATGATTCTTAAAATTTAAAATTTGATCCTTTCTTAATAGGCAAGTAACAACTTGAAAATTTTGAAGTAAATCTTTAATTATAACAAGGATTTTTGAAAATAATAAAACATGGAAAGAAATTGATTTTGAAGAGATATGATTGAAAAGATATGATTTGAAAAAGATTTGATTTTGAAAAATTATAAAGATTTAAAAAAAAATTGGATTAAAAACAAAATCTTTCCTCTAGTGTCCTTTTGGCGTTAAACACCCAGAATGGCATCGATTCTGGCGTTTAACGCCCAAAATCCTACCTTTTTGGGTGTTAAACGCCCAGCCAGGTACCCTGGCTGGCGTTTAAACGCCAGTTTTCCTTCGTCACTGGGCGTTTTGAACGCCCAGCTTTTTCTGTTTAATTTCTCTACTGAATGTTCTGAATCTTCAATTCTCTGTATTATTGACTTGAAAAGACACAATTTTGAAAATATTTTTGAATTTTTAATGATGAGAAATAACAAAAAAATGCAACTAAGATCAAATGAACAATGCATGCAAGACACCAAACTTAGAAATTTTGTATTAGAGGCTTTAACAAATTGAGAATGCATAAGAAAAACAACAAAGCACACAAAGCAGGAGACAATTCCGCACAACTAACCAGCAAGTGCACTGGGTCGTCCAAGTAATACCTTACGTGAGTAAGGGTCGATCCCACGGAGACTGTCGGCTTGAAGCAATCTATGGTCATCTTATAAATCTCAGTCAAGCGGATTCAAATGGTTATGGAGGATTGATAATTAAAAGATAAATAAAACATAAAATAAAGATAGAGATACTTATGTAATTCTTCGGTTGGAATTTCAGATAAGCGTATGAAGATGCTTTGTTCCTCCTGAACATCTGCTTTCCTATTGCCTTCTTCCAATCATTCATACTCCTTTCCATGGCAAGCTTTATGTTGGGAATCACCGTTGTCAATGGCTACATCCCGTCCTCTCAGTGAAAAAGTTCCAAAAGCGCTGTCACCGTACGGCTAATCATCTGTCGGTTCTCGATCATGTTGGAATAGGATCCATTGATCCTTTTGCGTCTGTCACACGCCCAACAATCGCGAGTTTGAAGCTCGTCACAGTCATCCCTTCCCAAATCCTACTCAGAATACCACAGACAAGGTTTAGACGTTCCGGATCTCAGGAATGGCCGCCAATAATTCTAGCCTATACCACGAAGGTTCCAATCTTAGATTAGAAACCCAAGAGATATGCATTCAAGCCATTATTAGTAGAATAGAGGTGGTTGTCAGGCACATGTTCATAGGTGAGAATGATGATGAGTGTCACGGATCATCACATTCATCAAGTTGAAGAACGAATGAATATCTTAGAGAAGAAGTAGGCGTGAATTGAATAGAAAAACGGTAGTACTTTGCATTAATTCATGAAGAACAGCAGAGCTCCACACCTTAATCCATGGTGTGTAGAAACTCCACCGATGAAAATACATAAGAACAAGGTCTAGGCATGGCCGTGAGGCCAGCCCCCAAACGTGAAAAGATCTATCAAAGTCTGAGTAAAAGATCAAAATACAATAGCAAAAGGTCCTATTTATAGAAAACTAGTAGCCTAGGGTTACAGAAATAGGTAATTAATGCAGAAATCTTCTTCCGGGCCCACTTGGTGTGTGCTTGGGCTGAGCATTGAAGCTTTCATGTGTAGAGACTTTTTTTGGAGTTAAACGCCAGCTTTTGTGCCAGTTTGGGCGTTTAACTCCAGCTTTTGTGCCAGTTTTGGAGTTAAACGCCAGAATTCTTGAGCTGACTTGGAACGCCGGTTTGAGCCATCAAATCTCGAGCAAAGTATAGACTATTATATATTTCTGGAAAGCCCAGGATGTCTACTTTCCAACGCAATTGAGAGCGCGCCAATTGGACCTCTGTAGCTCCAGAAAATCTACTTTGAGTGCAGGGAGGTCAAAATCCAACAGCATCTGCAGTCCTTTTTCAGCCTCTGAATCAGATTTTTGCTCAGGTCCCTCAATTTCAGCCAGAAAATACCTGAAATCACAAAAAAACACACAAAATCATATTAAAGTCCAGAAGAATGATTTTTAAATAAAAACTAATAAAAATATAATAAAAACTAACTAACATATACTAAAAATATACTAAAAATAATGCCAAAAAGCGTATAAATTATCCGCTCATCACACATCAAGAACAACTTTGAATACATAAAACCTCAACTGACCAAACCTTAATAAACATGTTAGGAAGGGATTCCTCACTTTAAATGTGCTGGGAATTGAAGATTCTTTGCTCACAAGTCAAGCTAAGTAAGAGATCTAAGGAAGAACATCAAGAAAACACATGTTTTAAGCATGCTTCCTTGAAAACCAAATTCAAAGGGGAAAGTGATAGCCATCTAACCTTATTTCCAGCCTTGATAAGTTACATGGTTATATAGAGAAAGAAGAGAGGATCATTTTGACGTAATAAGAGTTTTGATTTGAGTTTTAGTTCAGAAGAAATCAAGCTTTGAAGATTTAAGTATCATGAAAGTTTCTCTCTTTTCTCTCTTGTAATTTTCGGTCAAAATGAAGAAATGAGATTGCCTTGGAGTGTCTTGGGGGTGTAAGGTGAGTTGTGATTGGTTGGCTTGGAGGTGGATGACAAGGCAGAAATTAGCCGATTAAGAATTTAATATAGAAATAATGTTGCGAGTACAGTTCCTAACCGACGAAAAATCCGCTTATCAATTTGGAAAGAGTTGTCACAATTTTTGAATAAAAATACTGGGAGTAGAAATCTCAGGTCGTCTCCCAACAAGTTGACAAAAGAGTGCTATTTTATTAGTCAGGAGTTTTCCAAGAAATTTTAAGGGTTGGAGAACAGAAAAATAAATGATTGTAAATTAAAACAGTGAAAATTAACAAGAGAATTTATATAATAAAAATAAAAGCCTTGACTGGGGGAACATTAATTGGAAGTTCTATCCTTGTTGGATTCTCCCAAGTGTAATGGCAAGAGGTTGTTGTTTTCACTTAGTTAACCCTTACTAAATAAAGGAAAGTCAAGTGATTGAGCTAACTCTTATTCACAAGTCCTAATCCTCTCCTATGGAAGGATTAGCGTTAGTGACTAGAGAGTTAGCCAACAACTTCCAATTGAAATTGGACTTGAGCATTCCAACTCAAGGGTCTCCTTTTAATCAGCCCCCAAGTCAAGTTGGAAGTTTACTCCATTGACATGAATGTGATTTTCATAAACGATAAAAAGGAATAAGAAGAAGACATGATAAATTAAATAAAATAACAACAGAAAATTAATTAAAGGTAAAAGTAGTTCTTTGCATTAGTAAATCCCAAAATCATAAACATACGTATCTGAACAGGGTTAAGAAGTAATCAAAAGAGTAAAGGAATAAGTAAGCAAACTAGAATAATGGCAACTTCAACGGAGGTAGTGACTCTTCTCAATATCCAAAGCAAAAGCATAAAAAGCATAAAAACTAGAACTATGAATGTGAAGGAAACCTAGAGGAAGAGTGATTTCTCTCTAAGATTCCAATCTAAAACTAAAAACTATGCGAATGAGAATGTCTGTTGAGTCTCTGCTTGTCCCTTGGCTCTAGTCTGTGTTTCTGGGCCGAAAACTGGGTCTAAACTCAGCCCAAAATTGCCCCCAGCATTTTCTGTGATTTCTGCAGGTAGCGCATCTCACGCGTACGCGTCAGGCACGCGCACGCGTCAGGCACGCGCACGCGTCACCGTGCGAACTCCAATTCACGCGCACGCGTGAGCCATGCGTGCGCGTCGCTCCTCGCTGGTTATCTCCTTTATTTCTTGTGCTCCTTCCATTTATGCAAGCTTCCTCTCCATCCTCTAAGCAATTTCTGCCCTATAAAGCCTGAAAACACTTAACGCACAAATCATGGCATCGAATGGTATAAAGGGAAATTAAAATACACAATTTAAAGGCTTAGGAAGCAAGATTTCAATTGTAGAAAAAAACTAGGAAGGAATTGTAAAATCATGCAATTTGTATGTATAAGTGTGCAAGGACTTGATAAAACCACTCAATTGAGCACAAGATAAACCATAAAATAGTGGTTTATCAATCTCCCCACACTTAAACATTAGCGTGTCCTCATGCTAAGCTCAAGGAGACAGAAAGAATGAATGGGGGAAGTAAGACTCATGAGATGCAACTTATGAATGTAAATGCAACTATATTCAAATAAGCTCTTCAAGACAAAAATAAGTCAGACTCCACCAATTCAAATCATACAGTAAAAGGCAAGTAAACATGTAAGAAGATAGCTCATGAAAGCAGGGAACATAGAATCAAGCATTGAACCCTCACTAGCAGTGTATATGCACTCTAATCGCTCAAGTGTCGAGGGTTAATCACTCTACTCTTCTCTAGTCATGCTTTCTAAAATTTTGTTCTTCATCTAACCAATCAACAAATATTTAGTATACCAATGCAAACATCATGAGGTCTTTTCAAGGTTGTAATGGGGTTAAAGTACAGGTGAGGATATATGCATGGCCAAGTGAGCTATAATATGAATCTTTGACTAACCTCAGCTCTCACCTAACACACACACACACACACTCTATATGTAACTCTAAAATCATGCCTAGCTACCCAAAAGTCCCACTTTTGCATCACATACTCATGTATCAACTTCTCTTTAATTTCACCACATATGCATTGATCTTTTATTAAACTTAGCATTGGGGTAATTTTGTCCCCTTATTTGTTTATGTACTTATATTGTAATATTTTATTTTATATATATTTTCGAACATGAAAGAAAACATAACATATCAATGCACATAGGTTTTTAATTTTTTTCTGGTTTCACATGAGTAGGTACCCAAATTCCCAATATTCAGATAAAGTAGAGACATAACACATTCTCATTAACCCAGGTTCCCACAGTTTCCTACACTTAATTGATACACTATCTATATCTTAAGCTAACCAAATATTCAATTAGGGTAATTAATTATTTTCTGCTTAAGACTAGTGATGTGGTAAAATATAGAACAAATGGGGAGTAAAAGGCTCAAGGTGGCTAACAAAGGTAATTGGAATGGTAGGCTATTTGGGATAAGTGAGCTAATAATAAATGATGGCCTCAATCATATGTATGCATGTAAATATACTAAACAATGGACATATAGAATGGAACAAACTATAGATTACAATCATAGAGAAAAAAACACAGAAGAATAGAATTCATGGTTAAATAATGTAACCATATAATTAAGCTCAAAATCTCACAGGTTGTGTGTTCTTAGCTATAAACTATGTTCCAAATTACAATCTTCAAACAAGTTTAACACAATTTTTCAATTTAAATTAGTGAAATATTATAAAATAGGGTCTTGAAAAGAAACTCATTACTTTAACCAAGAAAAACATACATGCAAACAATTATTATCATGCAACCTATCCTATCTAACAAAAGAAAAAGTCAAATTTTGGTGTTAAGAGAGAGAAGTTACCTCCGGAAGTCAAGGACTGACCTCCCCACACTTAAGACTTGGCACGGTCCTCTGTGCCATCAGTAAGAAGCAATGTAGGGTTGGAAGCATTGCCTCCACTGTCTGGTTCACCATGGCTCCCTGTGCTACTGGATGAAGGGGAGTCCGGGGTGTCCTTTGGTTCTGGAGGTGGGTGCGTACCAACTATGAGTTCCTTCAGGTAGTTGTATTGGTGCTTGTTACGGCGCTCCATTTGCTCTATCTGACGGTCTTGTCGGTCGAACCTCTCAAGGATCTGAAGGAACATCTAATGGGTGGATGATGCTTGTGGTGTGGATGATGGTGGAGTAGAGAAAGGAGGGGTATCCAAAGATGGGCCTGCAGGCCGACTCACAGAGGGAACTGGTGGCCTGATGTACTTCCCATTCGGGACGTACTGGTCGGCCTGAGGGATCATGACCGTCGTGTCTCCTGGCTGATAGGACACACCAGATGCAGAGACTAAATCTGAAACCAAGACGGGAAAAGGCAGGTTACCCACAATCTATACATGTCCCATTGCTTGTCGGATGTGTCAGGACAGGTTGAGGGATTGCTCTGTCAGGATGCACCAGATGAGACAGCCATGTCTGCTATGAAGGTCGACTTGTGAGTGCTCGGAAAGACATAGTAGGACATAATATGTGCCCACACGTGAGCCTCCAGGGTGAGTGATTGGGCTTAGATGCTCTTGGGTTTTGAACGATGATGCCTGTAGATCCAGGTGCTGCCAGGTTAGGCTATAACTCCAAGGACGCTATTCCAGTCGAAGTGATACATCTAGCACTTACGAGATGCCTCTTGATATGCATCCCATCCATCTGGACTAGGTGGAAGGTCCAGTGCTCTCTGTATGGCACTCTTGGAGACAGGGACCTGATGCTGACGAACGTAGACAGTTTGCAGAGTAGGCGAGTAGATGTTGGAGTAGAATTCAACTACCCATGATAAGTTGGCCTCCCGTGGCTGTCTCCTCAAAAATCTTCACTGTCTCCTCTCTATGCAGGGCTCCACAAAATCAACAAAGTGTGTTGGGACAATGAGTAGATACTCATTGTTGTAGTTCCTCTCGGCTAGAATGCAAAACATCTGTTTGCAATAACGGTTAGCAAACCATATAGAGTCTCTTGCGGGAAAGGCTTTCTCTATCTCATCAACTTTAATAATCCTCTTTACCCACTTTGTTGGTGGCTTGACACTGGTAGATGGTAGTGCTTTAGCCGGTGTTCTCTTGGTTCCTCTCCTTGCTGGTGTCTTGTCCGTGGCCTTCTCTTTTCCTTTCTTGGTACCCATGCCTAAGGAAGAAAGAAAGAAGAAGAAGGTGAAATATATATAACCAGAATCGGAGGGCTAAAATTCCAAGTGATAATGAATGCCAAAGAAAAGATCATAGCTTAAACACATGGTAGCTATAACATGTAAGTAAGACATCAATTAAGAGCAACAAGGCAATTCATAATTAAATAGATGCAAGAGGTAAAAGCATGCAAGGAATAGGCATGAGAAGCATAACTCAAGCATCAACTAATAAATGTGCCAATTTAGAGAGTACTTGTATGATGACAATTGTGAATGATAATACCAAATACATGTGGAATCCAAGTGTGGTGAAAAGGGGCATTCAAGTAAAAGAGTAAAGGAAAATAGGATTCAAAGTACCATAAGAGCTTTTTCACAAACACTTGGTATGCAAGTTGAAATAGGAATGAAAATAATATAATCCAAATGTATATGAGAGCCAAATTAAAATATCAATTGTCAAATCACTCCTCATAATATCCACAAGCTCAAGAATGATAAGGTAATACCCAAATAAAACTCCAATACCAACATAAGAATGCATGAAAAAGAAAGAAAAAGAAACCATGGAGAATTAAACTAAAAGAAAAATAGAGAGGAAAGAAACATAAATTAATGTAATAATGAAAGAGTAGATGGGAGGAAGAAAAGAAACCTGGTGATGAAGATGAAGAAGGGAGGAAAAAAGTAATAGATATGAAGAAAGAATAAGGAAGAAAGGAGGAAGAAGGAAGAAGAAATAATTAGGATTGAAAAGAATTAGGATTGGGGAAGGGATAATATGAAATCAGGTGCTGAGGTGGTTTAATTGTGCGTCGCATGCGACGCATACGCGTGCATCACGCGTAAGCGTGCATCACGCGTACGCGTGGGTTGTGCAAATTGAGTAGTGACGCATAGGCGTTGGGCACGCGTACGCATGCCTTTGATTGTACGAATCGTGCGAAGGCATCAATGCGTACGCACAACTCTCTGTTCGCTCTGGGCTTGGGGTAAAAATGGCATGCGACGCGTGCGTATCAGGCACGCGCACGCGTGGATGGCCCTTTTGGGAAAATGACGCGCACGCGTCAGGGACGCGTACGCGTGATGGGGTTTATGCTTCTAGCACAGTTCCAGCCCCACACCAACACAACTTTCTGGCCAAACACCATTTACGCCAATTTTTAGGGTCACGGGTACGCGTCAGGGACGCTTACGCGTGGTGTGCTGAAATCGCAAGCGACGCGTACGCGTAAGGGACGCGTACGCGTGAGGGACGCGTACGCGTGGACTTGAGTTGTAAAGGAGAACTAGCTCCCCAGGTCTGAACTCTCTTCTCTTGATATGCTTGTCATGCACAACCTTTACTTTCTCTTTGTATAATCTGGAGTTGTCATATGCTTCGAGTCGAAGGTTCTCCAGTTCTGCCAGTTGCAGCTTCCTTTCAGACCAGCCTTCTCAAATCCCATGTTGCATTCCCTTACCGCCCAAAAATCCTTGTGTTCCACCTCCACTGGGAGGTGGAAAGCTTTGCCATAGACTAGGCGGAAGGGACTCATCCCGATTGGTGAATTGTACGCTGTCCGATAAGCCCAAAGCGCATCTACAAGCCTGGTGCTCCAGTCCTTCCTATGAGGCTTGACTATCTTCTCCAGTATGCATTTTATCTCTCTGTTAGACACCTCAGCTTGCCCATTGGTCTGGGGATGGTAAGCTGTTGC
The DNA here is from genome assembly GCF_059453495.1 of Arachis ipaensis. Taxonomy (NCBI): domain Eukaryota; kingdom Viridiplantae; phylum Streptophyta; class Magnoliopsida; order Fabales; family Fabaceae; genus Arachis; species Arachis ipaensis. The sequence continues at coordinate 35,821,134 of NC_142444.1, read as the reverse complement.
TACCTTGTGAACGATCCCATGCTTCTTCAGTAGACCTGCTAATCTCCTGTTACAAAAGTGAGTGCCTTGATCACTCACGATTGCTCGTGGTGATCCAAAGTGACGGATAATTTGATTTCTAACAAAGGAGACAACAACGTTAGCATCGTCAGTACGGGTAGGAATTGATTCCACCCATTTAGAAACATCATCTACATCTAACAATATATGTAAGAAACCACTAGAGTTTAGAAATGGACCCATGAAGTCAATGCCCCAAACATAAAAAATTTCACAGAATAGCATAAGCTGTTGGGGCATCTCATCCCTCTTGGATATATTACCAAACATTTGGCATGGGGAACAAGATTTACAGAAGGCAGTAGCATCTTTATAAAGAGTGGGCCACCAGAATCCACAGTCTAAAATTTTTCTAGCTGTTCTTTGAGGGCTAAAATGTCCACCACTCTCAGAGGAGTGGCAGGCCTCTAAAATTGACTGGAATTCTGATTGAGGCACACACTTTCTAATTACCTGGTCAGCACATACCTCCATAAATATGGGTCATCCCATATATAATATTTGGAATCGCTTTTCAGCTTGTCCTTTTGATGCTTAGTAAAATTGGCAGGGAAGGTGTGACTGACTAGATAATTAGCCACAGGTGCATACCAAGGAACTACTTCAGATATTGCATGCAAGCTATCAAATGGAAAAGTATCATTGATAGGAGTGGTGTCATACTTAATGTGCTCTAGGCGACTCAGGTGATCCGCCACTAAATTCTAGAAACCACTCATATCCTTAATTTCTAAATCAAATTCTTGCAGCAACAATATCCAACGTATTAACCTTGGTTTGGACTCTTTTTTAGCTAATAAATATTTTAGAGTTGCATGGTCTGAGTATACTACCACTTTAGTACCAAGTAAATAGGCTCGGAATTTATCCAGAGCAAAAACAATAGCCAGAAGCTCTTTTTCAGTGGTAGTATAATTAGACTGAGCAGTGTCTAAGGTCTTAGAAGCATAAGCTATTACAAAAGGGACCTTACCTTTGCGCTGAGCCAGCGCCGCTCCCACTGCATGGTTGGAGGCATCACACATAATCTCAAAAGGCTGGCTCCAGTCTGGTCCTCTCACAATCAGAGCTTGAGTTAAGGCGATATTTAGCTTATCGAACGCTTCTGTGCAGTCCTCACTCAGCTCGAACTCAACATCCTTCTGCAGCAGTCTGGATAAAGGCAATGCTACCTTATTGAAGTCCTTGATAAATCTCTGGTAGAACCCTGCATGACCAAGGAACGAACGGACTTCCCTCACAGAGGAGGGGTAAGGTAAACTAGAAATCACATCTACCTTTGCTAGATCTACAGAAATACCAGTATTAGAAACAACATGTCCTAGAATAATACCTTGTTTTACCATAAATTGACACTTTTCAAAATTTAATACAAGGTTTGAACTAACACACCTGTCTAATACTCTAGCTAAACTATCCAAGCAAAGGCTAAATGAATCACCATACACACTAAAGTCATCCATGAAAATTTCTATACAGTTCTCAATAAGATCTGAGTAAATACTCATCATGCATCTTTGGAAAGTAGCCAGTGCATTACATAAGCCAAAAGGCATTCTCTTGTATGCATACGTTCTAAAGGGACATGTAAAAGTAGTCTTCTCCTGATCCTCAGGAGCTATATGGATTTGAAAATATCCTGTGTAACCATCTAAAAAGCAGTAGTGTGATTTACCTGACAAATGATCAAGCATCTGATCGATAAATGGCAGGGGGTAGTGATCCTTGCGAGTAGCCTAATTGAGGTGCCTGTAATTAATGCACACCCTCCAGGAATTCTGCACTCTAGTTGTCAGGAGCTCTCCATGCTCATTCTTCACTGTTGTGACTCCAGACTTCTTGGGCACCACTTGTACTGGGCTGATCCATTCACTATCTGAGATGGGGTAGATGATATCAGCTTCAAGCAGTCTGGTCACTTCCTTCTTGACAACTTCTAAGATGGTGGGATTCAGCCGCCTCTAAGGTTGACAGACAGGCCTTGCTCCCTCTTCTAAAATATTCTCTGCTCACAAACTTGAGGGTTGATGCCTATTATATCCACCAAGCTCCACCCAATTTCTTTCTTGTGTCTTCTCAGCACACTAAGCAATTGCTCCTCTTGTTGGGAAGTGAGTTCCCTTGCAATGATAACTGGGAGCTTCTGATGATCCTCAAGGTAAGCATACTTGAGGTGGGATGGAAGGGGATTTAACTCCATTTTCTACTCATTGCTAGACACTTGATCATCTGGAGCTAGTGAAGGTGGCAATGTGTCTTCATCTTGTTCAGGGGGCTTCCCCACACTTGCACCATGCTCCATGTGCCTCTCATCTACTTCCTCTTGGTGAACTACAGCTACAGTCTCATCAATGATGTCACATTGGAAGATAAAATGATCTTCCGGAGGGTGCTTCATAGCTTCATCCAAGTTGAAACTCACTGCTCTGCCATCTATCTCAAAGGAGTAAGTTCCTGAGAATGCATCCAACTTGAACTTTGAAGTTTTCAGAAATGGTCTTCCAAGGAGGATGGATGATAGTCTTCCTGAGTCATTAGGGGGCATCTCCAAAATATAGAAGTCAATAGGAAATGTGAGCCCCTTAATGCTCACCAGCACGTCCTCAGCAATTCCAACCACAGAGATAATGCTTTTATCTGCCAAAACAAAACGTGCTGCCGGCCTTTTTAAGGGATGGAGCCTCAAAGCATCATATACAGATAATGGCATTATACTAACAAACACGCCTAAATCACATATGCAGTCAAAAAATTTCACACCCTCTATAGTAATAGTAACCATGCATGGACCTGGATCACTACATTTTTTTGGTATATCACCCATTAAAGCAGAGATAGAGCTACCTAGAGGAATATTTTCTAAATCCTGTATTTTATCTTTATTCATGCATAAATCTTTTAGAAACTTCGCATATTTAGGTACCTGGCGAATGGCATCAAAAAGGGGAATTGTTACTGATAAACCACCATTTTTAGGGTTTATCCTGTGCTTAATCTAGTGGGTTTTATCCATTATTCTCACACTTATTCATACAATTCGCATGGTTTTATGTTTTCCTTCCTGATTTTGTGCTATGATTGAAAACATGCTTCTTTGGCCTTATATTTGCTAATATTAATCCTCTCTAATTACCATTCGATGCCTTGATATGTGTGTTAAGTATTTTCAAAGATTATAGGGTAGGAATGGCTTAGAGGATGGAAAGGAAGCACACAAAAGTTGAAGGAATACAAGAAGTTGAAGAAATTGCTAAGTTGTCCAGCCTGACCTCTTTACACTCAAATGGTCATAACTTGAGCTACAGAGATCCAAATGAGATGATTCCAACTGTGTTAGAAAGCTAACATCTGGGGCTTCAACATGATATATAATTCGCTATAGTGGCAATACAGAAAAATGACACGCACACGTCGTTCTTCAGAAAAACTAGCGTGGCAGAATTCGCCCCCAGCGATTTCTGGGCTGTTTTCGACCCAGTTTTCGGCCCAAAAAACACAGATTAGATGCTATAAAGTGGAAAAATCCATTCATTCATAAAACAATTGAACAACATTCATAATTCACATAATTTAGGTTTTAGATGTAGTTTTCTAGAGAGAGAGGCTCTCTCCTCTCTCTTAGGTTTTAGGATTAGGATTTCTCTTAGTTTTAGGATTGCTTCTTCATTCCAGGTTCAATGTTCTTTTAAATTAGTTTCTCTTATCTACTTTTATTTACTCTATTACTTTAGTTACTCTATTTCACTTGGTAATTATTTATGTTGCCAAATTGGCTTATGGATTCCTATGTTTAATTTGATTCAATACATTTCGAGGTATTTCATATTTAAGATTTCTTTCTTTTATTTATGTTACTGCTGCTTCCAATTTAAGGCATTTTTATTCGAGTAGATTTTCTCCCCTTTTTGGCTTTGGTTAAGTAATTGGTGACACTTGAGTTATCAAACTCAGCAGTTGATTGAAAATTGGAATTCTTACTGGTTGATTTGGATCCCTCTAAAGCTAGTCTTTCCATAGGAGTTGACTAGGACTTGAGGAATTAAATTGATTAGTCCACTTGACTTTCCTTTATTTAGTAAGGGTTAACTAAGTGGGAGCAGTAAATAATTATCATCACACCTGATAAGGATAACTAGGATGGGATTTCCAGTTCTCATACCTTGCCAAGAGTTTTTCTAATTAATAATTTATTTTCTTCCAATTAATCATTCTTCCATTCAAGGCTCTTTATTTTAATTACATAAAACCTCTTGTTAATTTTTATTACTTTAATTTATAATTATTTTTGTGTCCATTGCCCAAACTCCAAATTTCTCAGAAAACTAATAACCAAAAATAAATACACCTCCTTGCAATTCCTTGAGAGACGACCCGATGTTTAAATACTTTGGTTATAAATTTTATTGGGTTTTGTTACTTGTGACAACCAAAGTTTTTGTACGAAAGAATTCTTTGTTGGTTTAGAAACTATACTTACAACGTGATTATTTTTATAAAATTTTTTACCGGCAGAAATCTGTTTGTCAGTTACCTCAACCTTTTTGAAGATCTCCACCATCTTGGGGTCTAGCTCCATCTGCTTTCTGGACTTCTTAGCAAGGTGTGGAAATGGAATGGGAATGGCTTCTCTTGTAACTTCAGCTTCCTTTGGTGCTTCATTCCCTGGTTGAGCCGCTTCTTCTTCAACCATGTCTTGTACTTCCTCCTCTTCTTCAACATCCTCCACCTCAACAATGTCTTCAGCTTGGATATCTTCCTTTGAGCTTGGCTCCTCCTGACTCCTCTCTTTCAGTGTAGTTCCAGACCTCAAAATAATGGCATTGATTCCACCTTTGGGGTTGGGTAAAGGTTGAGAAGGAAGTGCACTGGAGCTTGAAGGTTGATTGCTGGGAGTGAAAGGCAGTTCTATCCGGGAGATGAGAGCTTGTAAAGTGGAGGTAAGACCATTGATGCTAGAGGTAAATGTATTCTGAAGGTCTTTCTGTCCTTGTACAAGAGAGTGAAGCACCTCATCATTAGTAGAAGAAGGGGGATAAATAATCTGAGGGGCCTGCTGTTGGTTATTCTGAGGTGCCTGGGACTGACTTAGGTGTGGTGCTCTGTAAGGCTGGTTTTAGTTCTACTGTCTGTTGTTGTTTCACCTTTGATTCCCACTATTGTCTCTGCCTCCTCGGTTATAGTTGTCCCTCCAGCCTTGGTTGGAATTGTCTCTCCAACCTTGGTTGGAGTTATCTTGCCAACCTTGATTGTAGTTCCCACCTTGGTTGTAAGTGCCGCCTTGTTGATATTATCATTGATTCGGGTGGTCATAAAAATTGTGAGTAGCTGCCAAGGTGTTGTCTTCTTGTTGTTGGAGTTGCAGACACTCATCAGTGTAATGAGTGTAGCAGGCGCATATTCCGCATACTCTCTGAGGGACTAACTGTTGACATTGTTGTTGTGGGGGAGGCTGAGGTTATTGTTGATTCAGCTGTAGTTGGTTCAGTATGTTGGTCATCTCTCCCAGAGTCTGTGTGAGAGCAATAGTCTCACTACTAGAGGAAACCTCCGCAATAGCCTTGGGATGGTTGTTCCTGTACCTGACATTCCGGGTAGACTCAGCTAGATCGATGATCAGTTGCCACGCTTTTGTCGCCGTCTTGTACTTTTTCAGAGAGACATTACTTGCAGCATCTAGTGTAGTCTTGTCTTAAGGCTTCATGCCTTGTGTGAAATAACTGATCAACACCAACTGGTCAATCTTGTGGTGGGGACATGAGTCTAGGAGATTCTTGAAACATTTCCAGTACTAATAAAGAGTCTCTGATTAACCTTGAATAATGCAGGAAATTTCTTTCCTCAGTCTGTCTGTAACTTCAGCTGGAAAGTACTTTTTCAGGAATTCCCTTCTGAGCAGATCCCAGTTAGTAACGACTGCTTCAGATTGAGTATAGAACCACTCCCTTGCCTTTCCCTCAAGAGAAAATGGGAAGGCATATAGCCAAATAGTAGTCTCATCTGCACCATGACGCCTAGTAGTGGAGTAGGCTGTCTGAAAATCTCTGAGGTGCTTTATGGGCTCTTGAGCAGATAAGCCATGAAACTTGGGCAGTAAGTTGATTAGCACAGTCTTCAGTTCAAAATCTGCAACCAGATTTGGGTGACGCACTTGATACAGTTGCAGTGTAAAGTTGGTGCACGAAATTGTGATGTCCAGGCTCGAACAATCCCTGGTAATGGCTCCAAAGCTTGGTGCTTTGATCTTAATTCATAATTGTCACAACTTCGATACAACTAACCAGCAAGTGCACTGGGTCGTCCAAGTAATACCTTACGTGAGTAAGGGTCGAATCCCACGGAGATTGTTGGTATGAAGCAAGCTATGGTCACCTTGTAAATCTCAGTCAGGCAGATATAAATTGATAATGGTGTTTTCGAATAGTATATAATAAAATAGGGATAGAGATACTTATGTAAATCATTGGTAGGAATTTCAGATAAGCGAATGGAGATGCTTTTCGTTCCTCTGAACCTCTGCTTTCCTGCTATCTTCATCCAATCAGTCTTACTCCTTTCCATGGCTGGCTTTATGCAAGGGCATCACCGTTGTCAGTGGCTACATCCCCTCCTCTCAGTGAATAATATGCTCACGCACCCTGTCATGGCACGGCTATTCATCTGTCGGTTCTCGATCATGCTGGAATAGGATTCACCCTCCTTTTGCGTCTGTCACTAACGCCCAGCACTCGTGAGTTTGAAGCTCGTCACAGTCATTCAATCATTGAATCCTACTCAGAATACCACAGACAAGGTTTAGACCTTCCGGATTCTCTTGAATGCCGCCATCATTCTAGCTTACGCCACGAAGATTCTGGTTAGGAGATCTAAGAGATACTCATTCTAGCTTAATTCATGTAGAACAGAAGTGTTTGTCAGGCACGCGTTCATAGGGGAGAATGGTGATGAGCGTCACACATAATCATCACCTTCATCACGTTCTTGGGTGCGAATGGATATCTTAGAAGCGAAATAAGAAGAATTGAAAAGAAAATAGTAGTACTTTGCATTAATCTTTGAGGAACAGCAGAGCTCCACACCTTAATCTATGGAGTGTAGAAACTCTACCGTTGAAAATACATAAGTGAAGGTCCAGGCATGGCCGAGATGGCCAGCCCCCTATTGTGATCTAAGATAGCATACAACTGATCAAAGATGCCTAATACAATAGTAAGAGGTCCTATTTATAATAAACTGGCTACTAGGGTTTACATGAGTAAGTATTTGATGTATAAATCCACTTCCGGGGCCCACTTGGTGTGTGTTTGGGCTGAGCTTAAGTGTTGCACGTGCAGAGGCCATTTGTGGAGTTGAACGCCAGTTTTTGTGCCAGTTTGGGCGTTCAACTCTGGTTTTGGATCCTTTTCTGGCGCTGGACGCCAGATTTGGGCAGAAAGCTGGCGTTGAACGTCAGTTTATGTCGTCAATTCTTGGCCAAAGTATGGACTATTATATATTTCTGGAAAGCCCTGGATGTCTACTTTCCAACGCAATTGGAAGCGCGCCATTTCGAGTTCTGTAGCTCCAGAAAATCCACTTTGAGTGCAGGGAGGTCAGAATCCAACAGCATCAGCAGTCCTTTTTCAACCTCTGAATCTGATTTCTGCTCAAGTCCCTCAATTTCAGCCAGAAAATACCTGAAATCACAGAAAAACACACAAACTCATAGTAAAGTCCAGAAATGTGAATTTAACATAAAATCTATTAAAAACATCCCTAAAAGTAACTAGATTCTACTAAAAATATACTAAAAACAATGCCAAAAAGCGTATAAATTATCCGCTCATCAAAAGTCTAGAGCTCCTGCTTCCTAGAGAGTAATCCTTTTGGGCTCCGCTATATCACTTGCACGTAAATTAACAGAATCAATAGAAAATGAGCTTGTTTCTTCCTCAAATGGCGCTTCAGATTCGCCCTCAGATGAGATTGGTGAATTGGTAGTAACCACTTCACCTCGCTCGGAGGCTAACCGACGTCGAGCTTGCCTAATACGTGAAATAGTTCTTTCAATTTTAGGGTCAAACGTGGCTAAGCTCGGATCAAGCAATGAACGCGTCATTCAATGAAAGAAGCATACAGCTCATGGTAATAAAATAAAATAAAAATATGCAAATATGTAAAATAAAAAATATTTACACCAACTAATAATTTAGCACGCTATTACAACTCCCCGGCAACGGCGCCAAAAATTGACGAGGCGAAAATTAGCCGATTAAGAATTTAATATAGAAATAACGTTGCGAGTACAGTTCCTAATCGACAAAAAATCTGCTTATCAATTTGGAAAGAGTTGTCACAATTTTTGAATAAAAATACTAGGAGTAGAAATCCCAGGTCGTCTCCCAACGAGTTGACAAAAGAGTGCTATTTTATTAGTCAGGAGTTTTCCGAGAAATTTTAAGAGTTGGAGAACAGAAAAATAAATGATTGTAAATTAAAGCAGTGAAAATTAACAAGAGAATTTATATAATCAAAATAAAAGCCTTGACCGGGGGAAGATTAATTGGAAGTTCTATCCTTGTTGGATTCTCCCAAGTGTAATGGCAAGAGGTTGTTGTTTTCACTTAGTTAACCCTTACTAAATAAAGGAAAGTCAAGTGATTGAGCTAACTCTTATTCACAAGTCCTAATCCTCTCCTATGGAAGGATTAGCGTTAGTGACTAGAGAGTTAGCCAACAACTTTCAATTGAAATTGACACTTGAGTATTCAAACTCAAGGGTCTCCTTTTAATCAGCCCCCAGGTCAAGTTGGGAGTTTACTCCATTGACATGAATGTGATTTTTATAAACGATAAAAAGGAATAAGAAGAAGACATGATAAATTAAATAAAATAATAACAGAAAATTAATTAAAGGTAAAAGTAGTTCTTTGCATTAGTAAATCCCAAAATCATAAACATACGTATCTGAACAAGGTTAAGAAGTAACCAAAAGAGTAAAGGAATAAGAAAGCAAACTAGAATAATGGCAACTTTAACGGAAGTAGTGACTCTTCTCAATATCCAAAGCAAAAGCATAAAAAGCATAAAAACTAAAACTATGAATGTGAAGGAAACCTAGAGGAAGAGTGATTTCTCTCTAAGATTCCAATCTAAAACTAAAAACTATGCGAATGAGAATGTCTGTTGAGTCTCTGCTTGTCCCCTGGCTCTAGTCTATGTTTCTGGGCCGAAAATTGGGTCCAAACTTAGCCCAAAATCGCCCCCAGCATTTTCTGCAATTTCTGCAGGTAGCGCATGTCACGCGTACGCATTGCTAGTCATCTTCGCATGTCACGCGTACGCATCAGGCTCGCGCACGCGTGAGCCATGCGTGCGCGTCGCTCCTCGCTGGTTATCTCCTTTATTTCTTGTGCTCCTTCCATTTATGCAAGCTTCCTCTCTATCCTCTAAACCATTCCTACCCTATAAAGCCTGAAAACACTTAACGCACAGATCACGGCATCGAATGGTATAAAGGGGAATTAAAATACACAATTTAAAGGCTTGGGAAGCAAGATTTCAATTATAGAACAAAACTAGGAAGGAATTGTAAAATCATGCAATTTGTATGTATAAGTGTGCAAGGACTTGATAAAACCACTCAATTGAGCACAAGATAAACCATAAAATAGTGGTTTATTAGTGGATTAAAATAATATTAAAATTTCTCAAGTGTATAACTACTAAAACTAGATGTATCAGAACACTTGTAAAAATATTTCTAAAAATTCTTTTCTGAGTTACTAGCATAAATGACACTAGTAACATATTTAATATAAGAATAGAACATGTATGATGAGGCATTAGCATTGCTAAAGTCATCAAAGAGTGCTGGTGCTAAGCTGCACCAGTAAACTGTGAATCCGGTTAAACTGATTTCCTATTTTTAACTAAAACAAACCAGATAATATTATAAAATCATTCAAGCAGCTTCTAATACTAATATAATGATAATATTATACTATTATCTCTCTTCTCTCATGAATCGAGTTTGGTCCGTCAAACAGAGACTATTTACGAAAACTCGAATCAAAACTCCTAACCGATACGGTTCAAAACTAGGTTCTTTGTGATTGCGTTGTTGAGCTTTTCTCAAAAGAGGTTCTAGCTTTAAGATGACATAATGATAATGAGGATTGAGATGCTTAATGATAGAGCAGAGGTGTTCCCTTTACTAATCTTCCGGAGAAATCCGTGTCTTCAGAAAAGATTTCGTGTACTCGAAAAACGGGGTTGTTACATTCTACCCTCCTAAAAAAAATTTTTTGCCCTCAAAAATTTCAACCACGTTCAAGAATCCATCTTCAAGCGATCTATTTCCTTCAAGCCATCCTGACGAAGAGATCGGTGACGAACGGATCTTTGACAGTTTAGAATTTCACAAATGAAATCTTCGTTGCTAGTATAGTTTCTAAACCAACAAAGAATCCTTTAATACAAAAATTTGGTTGTCACTAAAACAAACCCAATAAAATTAAACCGAAGTATTTAAACTTCGGGTCGTCTCTCAAGAAATTGCAGGGAGGTGTGTTACTATTGGTTATGAAAAAGTATCTTTTTGGGTTTTTGAAATAAGGAACAAGGAAATAAAATGGCAAAAAAAGTAAATTAATAACTAGAAAAGCTCTTGGCAAGGTATGAGAACTAGAAGTCCTATCCTAGCTATCCTTATCAATTGTGATGAGAATTGTCCATTGCTCCCACTTAGTTAACCTCTAACTATGGAAGAAATTCAAGTGGATGAATCAATTTGATTCCTCATGTCCTAGTCAACTCCTAAGGAAAGACTAGCTTTAGAGGGATCCAAATCAACTAGCAAATTTCAATTATTAGTCAACAAAGGAGTTTGATAACTCAAGAGTCTCCAATTACTCAACCAAAGCCAAAAGGAGAGAAATTTACTCTAAAATACAACCAAGCATTTTATCAAACACTTGGAAGGCGCACCATAAAAGCATAGAAAAGCAATAAGAGATAATAAAATCCAAACAACCAATTGCAAGCATTAATAATAACAAACGAAGAAAGGAACAATAATTATGAAATATCTCAAATTGCATTAAATAGGAAATCAAATCAAACATGAGAATTCATAAACTAAAATAGAAACGTAGTGTAATTAACAAGGGAAATAAATAAACTGGAATGCTAAAACAAATAAGAGTAGAAGAGAAACTAAATTAAACTAAGATAAAAATCTGAAATTGAAAATAGCTAAACCTAAGAATCCTAAAACCTAGAGAGAGGAGAGAGCCTCTCTCTCTAGAAAAATACATCTAAAACCTCAAATTCTTTGAATCAAAGTTGGGTGAATGAATCCATGAATGATTATTCCCCCACTCTGTAGCCTCTAATCTGTGTTTTTCGGGCTTGAAACTGGGCCAAAAGGAGCCCAGAAATTGCCCCCAGTACTTTCTGCAATTTCTGCACGTGGCGCATGTCACGCGTACGCGTCGATGGTCTTCTTCGCGTGTCACGCGTACGCATCAGTTACGCGCACAAGTCACTGGGCAATCTCACTTATCACGTGTACACGTCAGGTACGCGCACGCGTCGCTGTGAAAATCTCCAAATCACGCGCACACGTGAGCCATGCGTGCGCGTCGATCCTCGCTAGTTATCTCTTTTATTTCTTGTGCTCCTTCCATCTTTTCAAGCTTCCTCTCCATCCTCTAAGCCATTCCTGCCCTATATAGCCTGAAAACACTTAGCACACAGATCACGGTATCGAATGGTATAAAGGAGAATTAAAATACACAATTAAAAGGCTTTGGAAGCAAGTTTTCAACTATATCACAGAATTAGGAAGGAAAATGTAAGACACGCAATTTATATCATAAGTGTGAGAATAATGGATAAAAATCTACTAAATTAAGCACAAGATAAACCCTAAAAATGGATTTTATCAATCTCCCCACACTTACACATTAGCATATCCTCATGCTAAGCTCAAGGAGATAGAAAGAATGAATGGGGGAAAAGTAAGACTCATGTAATGCAACCTATGTATATGAATGCAACTATATGCTAAGATGTTTCTATCTACTTGGTCAAAAGTAAACAAGTTCTCCAAGACAAAAATAAATCAGATTCCACTAATTCAAATCACACAATAAAAGACAGGCAAAGTTGTAAGAAGATAGCTCATGAAAGCAGGGAACATAGAATCAAGCATTGAACCCTCACTGGTAGTGTATATGCACTCTAATCGCTCAAGCGTCTAGGGTTAATCCACTCTACTCTTCTCTAATCATGCTTTCTAAAACTTTGTTCTTCATCTAACCAATCAACAAATATTTAGTATACCAATGCAAACATCATGAGGTCTTTTTAAGGTTGTAATGGGGCTAAGGTAAGGATGATGATATATGTATGGCTAAGTGAGCTATAATATAAATCTTTGTCTAACCTAAGTTCTCACCTAACACACACACAATCTACATAATTCTAAAATCATACTTAGCTGCCCAAAATCTCACTTTTGTATATTTTACCTACTCATGTATCAGAGTTTTCTTCTATTTTATCACATATGCAATGATCCTTTTATTGAACTTAACTTTGGGGTGATTTTATTCCCTATTTGTTTATTTATTTATATTGCACTATTTTTATTATTATTTTTTTTGAACATGAAAGCAAATATAACATTTCAATGCATATGGTTTTTCTGGTTTCACATGAGTAAGCACCCAAATTCCCGATATCTTGTCAATGAAACACAACACAATTTCATCAACCCAACTTCCCATAATTCCCCACACTTAATTAATACATAATCTCTATCTTAAGCTAACCAAAGATTCAATTGGGGTAATTAATTATTTTTCCGCTTAAAGCTAGTGATGTGGTAAAATATAGAACAAATGGGATTAAAAGGCTCAAAGTGGCAAACAAAGGTAATTGAAATAGTAGGCTATTTGGGATAAGTGAGTTAATAACAAATGATGGCCTCAATCATATGTATGCATGCAAATACACTAAACAATGGACATATAGAATGGAACAAACTATAGATTGCAATCATAGAGAAGAAAACACACAAGAATAAAATATTATGGTTAAATAATGTAACCATATAATTAAGCTAAAAATCTCACAGGTTGTGTGTTCTCAGCTATAATTCATTTTCCAAATTACAATCTTCAGACAAGTTTAACACAAATTTTCAATTTAAATTAGTGAAATACTATAAAAAGGGTCTTGAAAAAGAACTTATCACTCCAACCAAGCAGTGGTAAAATATGCACAAAATTAACCAAACATACAATCAAGCATGCAAATGCAACAATGAACTAACAGAAAAAAATTAAACATTGGTGTTGAGAAGGAAATAACTAACCCACGGAAGTCGGTATCGACCACCCCACACTTAAAGATTGCACCGTCCTCGGTGCATGCTAAGATGTGCAAGTGGACGGGTGGCTCCAACTGATGCTTTTCTCCAAAGATTGTGCAAATGGACTTGTCTATCGTCCCATTGAGAAGTTTTTCCTTTCCCTTCTCGGTGGCCATCCTGAAAGAAGAGGAAAAAGAAGAAAAGTAACCGAGAAATAAAGATAAGAAAACAAATAAAGTATGGGTGGGTTAATACCAAATAATAATGAGGTTCTCACTACATGGTAGCTACAACATGGAAGTGAGAAAATAGTAGAAGCACATGGCATATCAATAGTGCAAAAATTGCAACGATGGGGAAGAGATAGTGGATCATGAAAGACAATATAAATTCAGGTCAATGTAAAAAGAATACAAGTATCATAAAAGATTATCATTGACTTAAATAATATCACCCAATCAGAATAAAACACGTCATGAAGCACCAGAATAATGCAAGAGATATTCAACAGTCGAGCAAGAAAATTTAACACCGAAGAAAAAGTATCAAATTTATAAAAGAAAATAAAAACATGCACAAAATTAAAATGTAATGAGTGAAGGTATGCAAATGCTATAAAGAAAATAGAATGAACGAGAAGAAGGATGAGAAGTCAAAGGAATGAAGAAGAAGAAGGTAAGAAAAGAGGAGTAAAGAAGGAGAAAGGAGAGAAGAAACAAGTAGGAATTGAAAAACAGGGCGCGATGCATGCGCGCGCATCACGCGTACGCATACAAACTGAAATGGCCATGCAACGCGTACGCGTGGGTTCCCGAAGAAGAAAAGTGACGCGCGAGCGTCGGTCACGCGTACGCGTGATAACTCGCGCGATTCCAGCACAGTGGCAGCCCAACTCTCTGTTCAATCACCTTACTACGCCGGTTTTTCATTCCACGCGTACGCGTCACTGACGCTTACACGTGGATTGGCAAAAACTCATGGGACGCGTACGCGTGGGTTGGCTTATGTGCCAGGTACCCCTCCCGCATTGTTCCAGCACAACTCTCTGTCTATTTTCTCAATATTACGGACTGACACATGACGCGTGTGCGTCATCGACGCTTACGCGTCGAGTACAAATTTTTTTTATGCAGAATGCATGTGATTATGCAGAAATTATGAATGAACACTGATAAAAATAAAATAAAATAAAACTAAGAATAAAAAGGAACGATCATACCATGGTGGGTTGTCTCCCACCTAGCACTTTTAGTTAACGTCCTTAAGTTGGACATTTTGGTGAGCTCCTTGTCATGGTGGCTTGTGCTTGAACTCATCTTGAAACTGCCACCAACGCTTGGACTTCCAATAAGCTCTGTCTATTCCAAGTAAATTTCCCAAGATTTGATGGAGTTCTTCACATGCTTTGAGCTCCCAAAGTTGATCCTCTTGTATTCTCGGATCCCAAATCTCGTTTCTACACCCATCTTGAAGTGGATCACCATTGTTCCAACCGGGTGACAGACAGTCTGAATTCTCTGTGCAATGCCAAACTCTTCGCTTAGATCCAACCAAATGTTCACTAGCTCCACCCTTGCATCTAGCTCTTGAAGTATCAACCTTGATGAGCCTTGATTTACAACTCCAACTACTAAACATCCTTCTCTTACGCTTAATTCCACAAAGTCTCCTAAGTTGACCATCCATTTCAAGAATACCATATTCAAGTGGAACGGTAAGGTGAATAGAGACAAGCCTTATCCACTCAAATGAAGGAGTAGATGGCAACCTAGGTGGAGAAGTCTCCAACGTTCTTGACAAAGCGTACTCAACTCCCGTCCAACCCTTGCGAAGGACTTCCGTTTCCACATCATTCTCAGACTCAATTAGAGAAGGGTTTTCATATTCAAGGAGTTCATTTGCGGATGTAGATTCATCACTAGGAGGACTTGATTCATGATCCTCATCACCAAGGTAACTTGCTTCTTGATCTATCCTATCCAAGTCTTCATAAGGAATATTCTATGGAGGTTGTGCACTGGTCTTCTTGACATCAATTTCAATCTTCTTAGAGGAATACTCTGCAACTCTAAATTCCCATGGAGGTTCAGCATCTCCTAAGTCTTCAACCACTTCTTCCTCTTTAACTATTATGGCTTTCTCCACTTGTTCCAATACAAAGCCACGTTCCTCATTGTCCATCGGAGTTTCTAGTGTCTCCTTCATGCTAGGCTCTTTTATTGATTCTCCACATATAGCCATGGGAGTACTTTGAGTATCCAAATATTGGAAATCTAATCGATTTACTACCTTGGTCAAAGCAGCCGTGAATTCTAGTACTTCCCTTTTCATCTCTCTTTGCCCTTGAAGAAGAACACCAAGAGTGTCATGCATTGAGGATTAAGGTGGATATGAGGGCTCATTACTTGGGAGAAAAGGTTCATGATAAGAGGGTGGTTCATCATAATAAGGATGTGGTGGTTCATCACTCTCTATCTGTTCCACTTGTTGCACAACACACTTCAGTTCCTTATTCTCAAGTTGGGATTCTTTAGCCATAAGGGCTTCGTGTGCTCTTCGGCATACCACTCGCTCCAATTGATGAATGGTTGCTTGAAATCGATCCATTGTTTCCATGAGACGATCCTTTGATTCTTGTTCCGCTCGGATTGCATGATTAGGATCATATGGCTCTTGGGTTGATGGATTTGGACATGGTGTATATGGAGGTGGTGTTTGGTAGTAGGGTGCTTGTGAGTATGGTGGTTCAAAGCTATGTTGAGGAGGAGGTTCATAGGCATATGGTGGTGGTTGTTGACATGTACAATAAGGACTACCACATCCACTAGATTGATATGGTGGGGCTTGTTGGTAACTACAAGGAGGTCCATGGTGCATGAATTGTGAATCACACTTTTCACAACTCGTACCACTAACCAGCAAGTGCACTGGGTCGTCCAAGTAATACCTTACGTGAGTAAGGGTCGATCCTACGGAGATTGTCGGCTTGAAGCAAGCTATGGTTATTTTGTAATTCTTAGTCAGGAAATCAATGATAAGAGTGATTATATTTATGAAGAGTAAAAAGCATAAATTAAATAGTACTTGTTATGAGTAATGGAGAACAGATTGAGGCTTTGGAGATGCTCTGTCTTCTGAATCTCTGCTTTCCTACTCTCTTCTTCTTCACGCACGCAGGTCTCCTTCCATGGCAAGCTGTATGTTGGTGGATTACCATTGTCAATGGCTACCATCCGTCCTCTCAGTGAAAATGGTCCAAATGTGCTGTCACCGCATGGCTAATCATCTGTCGGTTCTCACTCATGTTGGAATAGGATCCATTGATCCTTTTGCGTCTCTCACTACGCCCAGCACTTGTGAGTTTGAAGCTCGTCACAGTCATCCCCTCCCAGATCCTACTCGGAATACCACAAATAAGGTTTAGACTTTCCGGATCTCAGGAATGGCCGCCAATAATCCTAGCCTATACCACGAAGACTCTGATCATGAACCAAAAGGCTAAGAGATACACACTCAATCTAAGGTAGAACGGAAGTGGTTGTCAAGCACGCATTCATAGGTTGAGAATGATCATGAGTGTCACGGATCATCATATTCATCACGGTTAAGTACAAGCGAGTATCTTAGAATAGAAACAAGCGTGATTGAGTAGAAAACAGAAGTAATTGCATTAATTCATCAAGACACAGTAGAGCTCCTCACCCCCAACCATGGAGTTTAGAGACTCATGCCGTAGAGATACAATGTAAAACGTGAAAAAGTCATAAGGTACAAAATAAATCTCTAAAAGTTGTTTAAATACTAAACTAGTAACCTAGGTTTACAGAAAATGAGTAAACTATGATAGATAGTACAGAAATCCACTTTCGAGGCCCACTTGGTGTGTGTTGGGGCTGAGACTTGAGCTTTACATGTGGCTAGGCTATTTCTGGAGTTAAACACCAGGTTGTAACCTGTTTTGGGCATTTAACTTCAACTTGTAACCTGTTTCTAGCGTTTAACGCCAGAATAGGACAGAGAACTGGCGTTGAACGCCAGTTTGCGTTGTCTAAACTCGGGAAAAGTATGGACTATTATATATTATTAGAAAGCCCTGAATGTCTACTTTCCAACTCAATTTAGAGCGCACCATTTGGACTCTTGTAGCTCCAGAAAATCCACTTTGAGTGCAGGGAGGTCAGAATCAAACAGCATCTACTGTCCTTTTTCAGCCTCTGAATCAGATTTTTGCTCAGGTCCCTCAATTTTAGTCAGAAAATACCTGAAATCACAGAAAAATACACAAAGTCATAGTAAAGTCCAGAAATGTGATTTTTATTTAAAAACTAATAAAAATATACTAAAAACTAATCAAATCATACTAAAAACTATGTAAAAACAATGCCAAAAAGCGTATAAATTATCCGCTCATCACAACACCAAACTTAAATTGTTGCTTGTCCCCAAGCAACTGAAAATCAAATAGGATAAAAATAAGAGAATATATTACAAATTCCAAAATATCAATGAAGCTTAGCTCCAATCAAATGAGCGGGACTAGTAGCTTTTTGCCTCTGAACAGTTTTGGCATCTCACTTAATCCATTGAAGTTCAGAACGATTGGCATCTATAGGAACTCAAAATTCAGATAGTGTTATTGATTCTCCTAGTTCAGTATGTTTATTCTTGAACACAGCTACTTTATGAGTCTTGGCCGTGGCCCTAAGCACTTTGTTTTCCGGTATTACCACCGGATGCATAAATGCCACAGACACATAACTGGGTGAACCTTTTCAGATTGTGACTCAGCTTTGCTAAAGTCCCCAATTAGAGGTGTCCAGAGTTCTTAAGCACACTCTTTTTTCTTTGGACCTCGACTTTAACCGCTCAGTCTCAAACTTTTCACTTGACACATTCACGCCACAAGCACATGGTTAGGGACAGCTTGGTTTAGCCGCTTAGGCTAGGATTTTATTCCTTCGGGCCCTCCTATCCATTAATGCTCAAAGTCTTGGATCCTTTTTACCCTTGCCTTTTGGTTTAAAGGGTTATTGGCTTTTTGCTCTTGCCTTTTGGTTTAAAGAGCTATTGGCTTTTTCTGCTTGCTTTTTCTTTTTCCTTCCTTTTTTTTCTTCTTTTTTTTGGCCATTTTTCTTTCCTTTTTTTTTTGCAAGCTTTTGTATTCACTGCTTTTTCTTGCTTCAAGAATTAATTTTATGATTTTTCATATTATCAATAACATTTCTCTTTTTCATCATTCTTTCAAGAGCCAACATATTTAACATTCATAAACAACAAATTCAAAAGACTTATGCACTGTTCAAGCATTCATTCAGAAAACAAAAAGTATTGTCACCACATCAAAATAATTAAACTAATTTCAAGGATGAATTCGAAACCATGTACTTCCTATCCTTTTGTAATTAAAATATTTTTCATTTAAGAAAGGTGATTGATTCATAGGATGTTCATAACTTTAAGGCATAGACTCTAATCTTTATTTATTATTTAATGGAATTAATATAAATTAGGCATAAAAGCATACACTTAGCAATAAAAGAAAAGAAACTAAAGACATAAAGACAAATGACTCTAATTTTAATACTCATATACTCTTAAAATAGATAAAAGGTTATCACAGAGTTAGGACTCAACAACCTTTGCTTTGGGAGGTAGATGCCTCTTTAGTCTGTGGGGTGCTTGGCCCTTCAAGAGATAGCTTCTGGCGCTTCAGTTCTTTCAGTTCACGCCCTTGCTCTTCTTATTCCCTAAGCAGTGTGCAGAGCATGCTGTTTTGATTTTGCTGTTCTTCCTTCAGTTGATCCATAGCTTCTTGCAACTTGGTGATAGATGCTTCTAGGCGCCCCCAGTATTCAAATTGAGGAATTTTCGGGAGGAACTCCTGTGCTCTCCTCTTGATGGGGTCGTCCTGCACTTGTCCTTCCATTGACTTTTTGGTGATTGGTTGCTCAACTGAAATATACTCATTTACTCCCATTTTTACTCTAATATCTTTACATAACAGGGAGATCAAGCTTGCATAAGCTAATTTGGCATCTTTGGAGTTCTTGTTTGCAATTTCGTAAAGCTCACAAGAAATTAGCTGATGAACTTCCACTTCTTTTTCCAGCATAATGCAATGAATCATCACTGCTCTTTTGATAGTGACTTCAGAGCGGTTGCTAGTGGGCAGTATAGAACGCCCAATGAAGTCCAGCCAGCCTCTGGCAACTGGTTTGAGATCTCCTCTTTTGAGTTGGTTTGGGACACCCTTTGTGTTGGTTGTCCATTTGGCTCCAGGGAGGCATATGTTCTCTAGGATTTTATCCAAGCTCTGATTTGGTCTCATCATTCTCCTATTAAAGGAGTTTGGGTCATCTTGCAGTTGAGGCAGCTTGAAGAGCTCCCTTATTTTGTCAGGGGTGGGTGTGAACAATCTTCCCTCTGACCAGAGTTCGATAGTCATAGAATACGGTTCCAGCTATTCTCTGCCTGTCTGCCTGCCACAGATTAGAGTAGAATTCTTGAACCATGTTTCTTCCCACCTTTGTTTCAGGATTAGCTAGGACTTCCCAGCTCCTGTTTCGAATTTGCTCTTGGATCTCCAGATATTTGTCTTCTTTCAGATCGAATTTAACTTCTAGGATCACTGACCTTAGACCCATTATTTTGTAGTAATGGTCTGAATGTTCTTTGGTTAAGAACTTCCCTTGATTCCAAAGTGGTTTTGGAATATTCTCTTTCTTGCCTCTTGAGGTGGTTTGTTTTTCCTTAGGAGCCATGATCTTGGTGGGTGTTGGCTTAGTGATCACAGATAAACACACCAAACTTAGAGGTTTGCTTGTCCTCAAGCAAAATAAAGGAAAGGAGAGGGATAGAGGGAGAGCCAAGTTTGAATTGTGGAAAAAAGGGGGAGGCCGAACGAGGATTTAAAGGGAAGGGGGTGAGTTTTCGAAAATTTTTTGAAAAAGATATGATAGAAAATGTGATTTGGAAGAGATAAGTATGATAGGAAAAGATGTAATTTAAAATTGAAAAGATATGAAAGATATTTGAGAAAGATAGATTTGTTCTAAAAATATTGTGAAGATTTGAAAAAGATATTGATGAGTTTGAAAAAATTTGAAAAAGATAGATTTGTTTTGAAAAAGATTTGAGAAGAGGTTGAAGAAGAATTGAGAAAGATTTAATTTTAGGATTAAGATATTTTAAAAAAAAAATTTTTTGGAAAAAATTTTGAAAAATGAAAGTATGGGAACATGTTTATGCAAGAAAAATGGATGGAAATATGAAATTTTGAAAAAAAATCAAGTTGGGAACAAAAACTACCTCCCCTCCACAATCCTGGCGTTAAACGCCCAACTGCTGCTTGTTTTGGGCATTTAACGCCCATCTGTAGCTTCTTTTGGGCGTTTAACGCCCAGCTGTTACTTCTGGCTGGCGTTAAACGCCAGAAATCTTTCGTCACTGGAAGTTTTTCTGAACGCCCAGGATGCTGCAGGTATGGCATTAAACGCCCAAAATAGTGCCCATTCTGGCGTTTAACGCCCAGAAAGGTGTCTTTACTAGCGTTAAACGCCCACAAAATGCTTCTTTTGGGC
The DNA here is from genome assembly GCF_059453495.1 of Arachis ipaensis. Lineage (NCBI taxonomy): Eukaryota > Viridiplantae > Streptophyta > Magnoliopsida > Fabales > Fabaceae > Arachis > Arachis ipaensis. The sequence continues at coordinate 35,800,137 of NC_142444.1, read as the reverse complement.
GTTTAACGCCCAAATATACCTCTTACTGGCATTTTCTTGCCAGTGAGCTCCTTCTCCCTGTTTTGTATTCTGAATCCTTCTGTAACCCTGTGAACTTATGCAATTGATTCTTTACCTTGAAGATTATTTATGTTAAACTTGTATAATAAAAAATAAATAAATAAATAAATAAAAAGCTTTGCTAATGGCTGGGTTGCCTCCCAACAAGTGCTTCTTTATTGTCGTTAGCTGGACCTTGCTGAGCTTTTAATCTAGCCTCAGCCTTGAGCACTCTTGCTCAACATTGCATTCAAGATAATGCTTGATTCTCTGTCCATTAACAATAAACTTCTTATTAGAATCAATGTCTTGAAGCTCCACATAGCCATATGGTGACACGCTTGTAATCACATATGGTCCCCTCCACCGGGATTTCAGTTTCCCGGGGAATAGCCTGAGCCTAGAGTTAAACAGCAGAACCTTCTGTCCTGGTTCAAATACTCTAGATGACAGCTTTCTGTCATGCCACCTTTTTGCTTTCTCTTTGTAAAGCTTGGCATTTTCGAAAGCAGTGAGTCTGAATTCCTCTAGCTCATTCAGCTGGAGCAATCTTTTTTCTCCAGCTGATTTGGCATCAAAGTTTAGGAATCTGGTTGCCCAGTAGGCCTTATGCTCCAGTTTCACGGGCAGATGGCAGGCCTTACCATACACAAGCTGGTATGGAGAGGTCCCTATAGGAGTCTTGAATGCTGTTCTGTAAGCCCACAGAGCATCATCCAAGCTTCTTGCCCAATCCTGTCTACGAGTACTTACAGTCCGTTCCAAGATTCTTTTTAGTTCTCTATTAGAGATTTCAGCTTGCCCGTTTGTCTGTGGATGATATGGAGTTGCCACCTTGTGACTAATTCCATACCGGACCATAGCAGAGTAAAGCTGTTTGTTGCAGAAGTAAGTGCTCCCATCACTAATTAGTGCTCTAGGGACACCAAACCTGCTGAAGATATGTTTCTGGAGGAACTTCAGCACTGTCTTAGTATCATTAGTGGGTATGGCAATGGCCTCTACCCATTTGGATACATAGTCGACTGCCACCAAAATATAGGTGTTTGAGTATGATGGTGGGAAAGGCCCCATGAAGTCAATACCCCATACATCAAACAACTCAATCTCCAAGATTTCTTGTTAAGGCATGGCGTAACCATGAGGCAGATTACCAGATCTCTGGCAACTGTCACAGTTACGTACAAACTCTCGGGAATCTCTATAAAGGGTAGGCCAGTAGAAGCCACATTGGAGGACCTTGGTGGCTATTTGCTCACCTCCGAAATGGCCTCCATATTGTGACCCATGGCAATGCCATAAGATCTTCTGTGCTTCTTCTCTAGGCACACACCTACGGATTATTCCGTCTGCACATCTCTTAAAAAGATAGGGTTTATCCCACAAGTAGTACTTTGCATCAGTAATTAATTTTTTCTTTTGTTGCCTGCTGTACTCCTTGGGTATGAACCTTGCAGCTTTATAGTTTGCAATGTCTACAAACCATAGTGTTTCTTGAATAACGAACAAATGCTCATCCGGAAAGGTTTCAGAGATCTCAATAGAGGGAAAGGACGCCCCTTCTACTAGTTCTATCCGGGACAGACGATCAGCCACTTGGTTTTCTGTCCCTTTTCTATCTCTCATTTCTATATCAAACTCTTGCAGAAGCAACACCCATCTTATGAGCAGGGGTTTTAAATCCTGCTTTGTAAGTAGATATTTAAGAGCAGCATGGTCAGTGTACACAATCACTTTTGATCCTACTAAGTATGATCTAAGCTTTCAATGGCATAAACCACTACAAGTAATTATTTTTCTGTGGTTGTGTAATTTTTCTGGCCATCATTTAAAACACGGCTAGCATAATAAATGACATGCAGAAGCTTGTCATGCCTCTACCCCAATCCTACACCAATGGCATGGTCACTGGCATCACACATTAGTTCGAATGGTAATGTCCAGTCTGGTGCAGAAATAACTGGTGCTGTGACCAGCTTAGCTTTTAGAGTTTCGAACGCTTGTAGACACTTTGTGTCAAATACAAATGGCATGTCAGCAGCTAGCAGGTTACTCAGAGGTTTTGCAATTTTTGAAAAATCCTTCATAAACCTCCTATAGAATCCTGCATGCCCCAGAAAGCTTCTGATTGCCTTAACATTGGCAGGTGGTGGTAATTTTTCAATTACCTCTACCTTAGCTTGATCCACCTCTATTTCCCTATTCGAAATCTTGTGCCCAAGGACAATCCCTTCAGTCACCATAAAGTGACATTTTTCCCAGTTTAAAACCAGGTTAGTCTCTTGGCATCTTTTCCGAACCAGTGTCAGGTGATCATGACAGGAGCTGAATGAGTCTCCATATACTGAGAAGTCATCCATGAATACTTCTAGAAATTTTTCCACCATATCAGAGAAAATAGAGAGCATGCATCTCTGAAAGGTTGCAGGTGCATTACACAGCCCAAATGACATCCTTCTGTAGGCAAATACTCCAGATGGACATGTGAATGCTGTTTTTTCTTAATCCTGGGGATCTACTGCAATTTGGTTGTAGCCTGAATAGCCATCCAAAAAGCAGTAATAATCATGACCTGCTAGTCTTTCTAACATCTAGTCTATGAATGGTAAAGGAAAATGATCCTTTCTGGTGGCTATATTGAGCCTTCTGTAGTCAATACACATGCGCCACCCTGTAATTGTTCTTATAGGAACCAGTTCATTTTTTCCATTATGAACCACTTTCATGCCTCCCTTTTTGGGGACAACTTGGACAGGGCTCACTCAGGGGCTATCAGAAATAGGATAAATAATCCCAACCTCCAGTAACTTGGTGACCTCTTTCTGCACCACTTCCTTCATGGCTGGATTTAGCCGCCTCTGTGGTTGAACAACTGGCTTAGCATCGTCCTCCAATAGGATCTTGTGCATGCATCTTGCTGGGCTGATGCCCTTAAGATCACTTATGGACCACCCAAGAGCTGTCTTGTGTGTCCTTAGCACTTGAAGTAGCGCTTCCTCTTCTAGGGGATTTAAAGCAGAGCTTATGATCACCGAAAAAGTGTCACCTTCTCCCAGAAATGCATATTTCAGGGATGGTGGTAATGGTTTGAGCTCGGGTTTAGGAGGTTTTTCCTCTTTCTGAGGAAGTTTCAGAGGCTCTTTCAATTCCTCTGCTTCCTCCAGATCAGGCTGAACATCTTTAAAGATGTCTTCCAGCTCTGATTCGAGACTCTCTGCCATGTTGATCTCCTCTACCAAAGAGTCAATAAGATCAACTTTCATGCAGTCTTTTGGTGTGTCTGGATGCTACATGGCTTTGACAGCATTCAACTTAAACTCATCCTCATTGACTCTCAGGGTTACTTCTCCCTTTTGGACATCAATGAGAGTTCATCTAGTTGCTAGGAAAGGTCTTCCTAGAATGAGAGTAGCACTCTTGTGCTCCTCCATTTTCAGCACTACAAAGTCAGTGGGGAAGGCGAATGGCCCATCCCTGACAATCATGTCTTCAATCACGCCTGATGGGTATTTAATGGAGCCATCAGCAAGTTGGAGACATATCCAGGTTGGTTTGACTTCTTCAGTTAAACCAAGCTTTCTGATAGTGGATGCAGGTATTAGGTTGATGCTTGCCCCAAGATTACATAAAGCTGTCTTGGTGTAATTACCCTCTAGTATGCATGGTATCATAAAGCTCCCGGGATCTTTAAGCTTTTCTGGGAAGCTTTTCAGAATGACTGCACTGCATTCTTCAGGGAGGAGAACTCTTTCAGTTTCTCTCCAATCCTTCTTATGACTCAAGATCTCTTTCATGAACTTGGCATAAGAGGGTATTTGCTCAAGTGCCTCTGCAAACAGAATCTTTATTTCAAGAGTCCTGAAATAGTCTGCAAAGTGGGCAAATTGCTTATCCTGATCCTCTTTGCGGAGTTTTTGAGGATAAGACATCTTGGCTTTATATTCCTCAACCTTGGTTGCTGCAGGTTTATTTCCTACAGAGGTGGTTGGAGAAGCCTTTTTAGAGGGGTTGTTATCAACACTTGTGTGTGTCTGATCCCTCACTGGCACTTGAATGCCAGGGTTAGATGCTTGATTGGCGTTGGACGCCAACTTCTTTCCTGTTTCTGGCGTTTGAACGCCAGAACTGAGCTTCCATTGGGCGTTTGACACCAGCTCCTTGCCTATTTCTGGCATTTGAACGCCAGAACTACGCGTGGGGTGGGCATTTAACGCCAACTTTGCATCCTTTTCTAGCGTTTGAATACCAGAGTTGTTCCTCTCTGGGCTCTTACTGTCCTCAGAGGGATTTTGGATAGTATTTTGCTCATCCTCTGTCAGTTGTTCTTTTCTTGGCTTTCTGCTGCTCTGAAGTGATGTATTTAATGTTTTTCCACTTCTTAATTGAACTTCCTGGCACTCTTCTGTTATCTGCTTTGATAACTGCTGTTTTGTCTGATTCAATTGTGCTTCCATATTTTTATTAGCATTTTTAGTGTCTTGTAGCATCTCCTTGAATTCTGCTAGCTGTTTTGTTAGAAAACACAATTGTTGATTGAGTTCAGCAACTTGTTCTGGAGGACCAAGTTCAGTAGACACTGCTTTGGCTTCTTCTTTTATGGAGGACCCACTACTTATGTACAGATGCTGATTTCTAGCAACTATATCAATAAGCCCTTGAGCCTCTTCAATAGTTTTTCTCATGTGTATAGATCCTCCAGCTGAGTGGTCTAGAGATATCTGAGCTCTTTCTGTAAGCCCATAGTAGAAGATGTCTAATTGCACCCACTCTAAAAATATTTTAGAGGGGCATTTCCTTAGCATCATTGTAAAGGGATTCGTCATCCTCTTGTTTAAAGCCTTGGATGTCCAGCCTTAGCTGTGTCATCCTTCTTGGAGGGAAATATTGATTCAGGAATTTGTCTGATAACTGTTTCCATGTTCTTATGCTTGCTGTGGGTTGGTTATTTAACCACCTTTTAGCTTGATCCTTTACAGCAAATGGAAATAGTAACAGCCTGTATATATCCTGATCTACTTCCTTATCACGTACTGTGTCAACAATTTGCAAGAATTGTGCCAGAAACTCAGTAGGTTCTTCCTGTGGAAGACCAGAATACTGGCAGTTTTGCTGCACCATACAATGAGCTGAGGATTTAGCTCAAAATTGTCTGCTTTGATGGGAGGTATACAGATACTACTCCCATATGTAGCAGTAATGGGGTTAGCATATGACCACAGAGTCCTTCTGGAATGTTCATTTCCACTTAGATCCATGACGGGGAAAGGGAGATGATGTGAATTGCAAGTAAAATATAATTTTTTTTATTTTTGTTTTATTTAATTAAAAATAACCGAAAAAATTGAAATAAAATAAAGTAAAATAATTAGAAGATAAAATATAGATTTCAAAAATTAAAAGAAAAAGAAAATAAAAAGAAATTTGAATGTTGAATTGACTAATTAATTGAAAAGATTTGAAAGTTTTTGAATATGATTTTCAAAAAAGATTTGAATTTTGAATTTTTAAAACAAAGATAAGATAAAATAGAAAGTTTTTAAAATAAAAATCTGAATTTTTAAAGGAAAATTTCGACAATTAATTGAAATAAAGAGAAAAGATATTTTTGAATTTAATGAAGGAAGAGAAAAACACTAAAATGACACAAGACTTAAAATTTTTTTAGATCTAATGCTCCTTGTTTTTCGAAAATTTTGGAGGGAAAACACCAAGGAACACCAAACTTAAAAATTTTAAGATCAAAATACAAAGAAGACTCAAGAACACCTTGAAGACTCACAAGAATATAAAAACAACACCAAACTTAAAACTTTTAGAAAACTAAAAGTAAATTTTCAAAAATTAAAGAAAAATAACAAGAGGACACCAAACTTAAAAGTTTGACACAAGATTTAATCAAAGAAAAATTATTTTTGAAAAAGTTTTAAAAGGAAGATACCCAATTACCAAGAACATAAGCACAACGCTCTAGCCAACTGAGCTATAAATTTAACGTGTTTTAAAAAAAGGTATTTAATGTATATAAAATTTTTTTTGAATACTGATAATTTGAAAACGTACAAGAAAAACAAGAAAATACACAGAACAGGAAAAGCTAAAGATCAAACAAGAAAAACAGCAAGAACAACTTGAAGATCAAGAAAGAACAATGAATAAAAATTCAAAAATTTAAAAGAAAATAAAAACATGCAATTGACACCAAACTTAAAATATGAATCTAAACTCAAACAGAAAAACTCAATTATTAGTTTATAAAAATTTTCAAAAAAAAAAATTTGAAAAAGTGAAAATAAGGATTTTTGTTTAAAATAAATTTCAACCAAAAACAATAATAGAAGACTCTAAACCGGAAAAAAAAATTTCCTAATCTAAGCAACAAAATAAACCGTCAGTTGTCCAAACTCGAACAATCCCTGGCAACGGCGCCAAAAACTTGGTGCACGAATTGTGAATTACACTTTTCACAACTCGTACCACTAACCAGCAAGTGCACTGGGTCGTCCAAGTAATACCTTACGTGAGTAAGGGTCGATCCCACGGAGATTGTTCGCTTGAAGCAAGCTATGGTTATTTTTTAATTCTTAGTCAGGAAATCAATGATAAGAGTGATTATATTTATGAAGAGTAAAAAGCATAAATTAAATAGTACTTGTTATGCAGTAGTGGAGAACAGATTGAGGTTTTGGAGATGCTCTGTCTTCTGAATCTCTGCTTTTCTACTGTCTTCTTCTTCATGCACGCAGGTCTCCTTCCATGGCAAGCTGTATGTTGGTGGATCATCGTTGTCAATGGCTACCATCCGTCCTCTCAGTGAAAATGGTCCAAATGCGCTGTCACCACACGGCTAATCATCTGTCGGTTCTCACTCATGTTGGAATAGGATCCATTGATCCTTTTGCGTCTGTCACTACGCCCAGCACTTGTGAGTTTGAAGCTCGTCACAATCATCCCATCCCAGATCCTACTTGGAATACCACAGACAAGGTTTAGACTTTCCGGATCTCAGGAATGGCTGCCAACAATCCTAGCCTATACCACGAAGACTCTGATCATGAACCAAGAGGCTAAGAGATACACACTCAATCTAAGGTAGAACGGAAGTGGTTGTCAAGCACGCGTTCATAGGTTGAGAATGATCATGAGTGTCACGGATCATCATATTCATCACGGTTAAGTACAAGCGAGTATCTTAGAATAGAAACAAGCGTGATTGAGTAGAAAACAGAAGTAATTGCATTAATTCATCGAGACACAGCAGAGCTCCTCACCCCCAACCATGGAGTTTAGAGACTCATGCCGTAGAGATACAATGTAAAACGTGAAAAAGTCATGAGGTACAAAATAAATCTCTAAAAGTTGTTTAAATACTAAACTAGTAACCTAGGTTTACAGAAAATGAGTAAACTATGATAGATAGTACAGAAATCCACTTTCGAGGCCCACTTGGTGTGTGTTGGGGCTGAGACTTGAGCTTTACATGTGGCTAGGCTGTTTCTGGAGTTAAACGCCAGGTTGTAACCTGTTTTGGGCATTTAACTTCAACTTGTAACCTGTTTCTGGCGTTTAACGCCAGAATAGGGCAGAGAACTGGCGTTGAACGCCAGTTTGCGTTGTCTAAACTCGGGAAAAGTATGGACTATTATATATTATTAGAAAGCCCTGAATGTCTACTTTCCAACTCAATTGAGAGCGCACCATTTGGACTCTTGTAGCTCCAAAAAATCCACTTTGAGTGCAGGGAGGTCAGAATCCAACAGCATCTACAGTCCTTTTTCAGCCTTTGAATCAAATTTTTGTTCAGGTCCCTCAATTTCAGTCAGAAAATACCTGAAATCATAGAAAAACACACAAACTCATAGTAAAGTCCAGAAATGTGATTTTTATTTAAAAACTAATAAAAATATACTAAAAACTAATCAAATCATACTAAAAACTATGTAAAAACAATGCCAAAAAGCGTATAAATTATCCGCTCATCAGTCCACCATATCCATTGTCTTGGTACACACCTTGGAATGGCTCTTGCTCATAGTAATTTGGTGGAGGTAGATTGTCACGAAAAGGTCCACCATAACCATTGTCTTGGGGTGCATCGTAGAATGGTTGTTGCCCATAGCACCTTGGAGGAGGTTGTTGCCGAAAGGGTTGATCAAATCCTTGTGGCTCCTCCCAACTCTGATTGTTCCAACCTTGATGCACGTTTTCATTATAGCTTCTATTCCCTATAACATAATTGTGACCAAACTCGTAGCCAAAGGGGTTAGAATTCATAGTAGCAAGTAAAAACAAAAACTAATAAGAATTAATGAAAATAAACTCCTAAAACTAGAAACACTAACAAAGAAGTGAAAAAGTAAAATTATTCACAGTATTCACAATAACCAATAATAAGGCACACGTTTGTGATTCCCGGCAACGGCGCCATTTTGACGAACGGATTTTTGACGGTTTAGAATTTCACAAATGAAATCTTCGTTGCTAGTATAGTTTCTAAACCAACAAAGAATCCTTTCATACAAAAATTTGGTTGTAACTAAAACAAACCCAATAAAATTAAACTGAAGTATTTAAACCTCGGGTCGTCTCTCAAGGAATTGTAGGGAGGTGTGTTACTATTGGTTATGGAAAAGTATCTTTTTGGGTTTTTGAAATAAGGAACAAGGAAATTGATGAGTGGATAATGTATACGCTTTTTGGCATTGTTTTTAGTATGTTTTTAGTAGGGATTTTTCATTAGTTTTTATGTTAAATTCATATTTTTGGACTTTACTATGAGTTTGTGTATTTTTCTGTGATTTCAGGTATTTTCTGGCTGAAATTGAGGGACTTGAGCAAAAATCAGATTCAGAGGTTGAAAAAGGACTGCTGATGCTGTTGGATTCTAATCTCCCTGCATTCAAAGTGGATTTTCTGGAGCTACAGAACTCAAAATGGCACGCTTCCAATTGCGTTGGAAAGTAGACATCTAGGGCTTTCAAGAAATATATAATAGTCCATATTTTGGCCGAGTTTAGACGACGTAAAAGGGCATTGAACGCCAGTTCTACGCTGCTGTCTGGAGTTAAACGCCAGAAACACGTCACAAGCCAGAGTTGAACGCCAGAAATACGTTACAAACTGGTGTTCTTCCAAGAATGACCTCTGCACGTGTAACATTCAAGCTCAGCCCAAGCACACACCAAGTGGGCCCCGGAAGTGGATTTATGCATCAATTACTTACTTCTGTAAACCCTAGTAACTAGTTTATTATAAATAGGACTTTTTACTATTGTATTAGACATCTTCGGAGCATCTTTGATCAGTTTTATGCTATCTTAGACTTTCATGGGGGCTGGCCATCCGGCCATGCCTGAACCATTATCACTTATGTATTTTCATACGATAGAGTTTCTGCACTCCATAGATTAAGGTGTGGAGCTCTGCTGTTCCTCAAAGATTAATGCAAAGTACTACTATTTTTCTATTCAATTCAACTTATTCCGCTTCTAAGATATTCATTCGCACTTCAACCTAAATGTGATGAACGTGACAATCATCATCATTCCCCCACGAACGCGTGCCTGACAACCACTTCTGTTCCACCTTAGATTGAATGAGTATCTCTTGGATCTCTTAATCAGAATCTTTGTGGTATAAGCTAGATTGATGGCGGCATTCATGAGAGTCCGGAAAGTCTAAACCTTGTCTGTGGTATTCCGAGTAGGACTCTGGGATTGAATGACTGTGACGAACTTCAAACTCGCGAGTGCTGGGCGTAGTGACAGACGCAAAAGGAGGGTGAATCCTATTCCAGTATGATCGAGAACCTCATATGATTAGCCGTGCTGTGACAGAGCATTTGGACCATTTTCACAAGAGGATGGGATGCAGCCATTGACAAGGGTGATGCCTCCAGACGATTAGCCATGCAGTGACAGCGCATCGGACCATTTTCCAGAGAGGATAAAAAGTAGCCATTGACAACGGTGATGTCCTTACATAAAGCCAGCCATGGAAAGGAGTAAGACTGATTAGATGAAGACAGCAGGAAAGCAGAGGTTCAGAAGAACGAAAGCATCTCTATACACTTATCTGAAATTCTCACCAATGATATACATAAGTGTTTCTATCCTTATTTTCTATCTATTTATTATTTATGTTCGAAAACTCCATAACTATTTGATATCCGCCTGACTGAGATCTCCAAGGTGACCATAGCTTGCTTCATACCAACAATCTCCGTGGGATCGACCCTTACTCACGTAAGGTTTATTACTTGGACGACCCAGTGCACTTGCTGGTTAGTTGTATCGAAGTTGTGAATGAAAAATAATTTATTAAGACGTGCGTACAGAGTTTTTGGCGCCGTTGCCTGAGATCACAATTTCGTGCACCAGAAATAAAATGTCAAGAAAGTAAATTAATAACTAGAAATGCTCTTGGCAAGGTATGAGAACTAAAAGTCCTATCCTAACTATCCTTATCAATTGTGATGAGAATTGTCTATTGCTCCCACTTAGTTAACCTCTAAATATGGAGGAAAGTCAAGTAGATGAATCAATTTGATTTCTCAAGTCCTAGTCAACTCCTAAGGAAAGACTAACTTTAGAGGGATCCAAATCAACTAGCAAATTTTAATTATCAGTCAACAAAGGAGTTTGATAACTCAAGAGTCTCCAATTACTCAACCAAAGCCAAAAGGAGAGAAATCTACTCTAAAATCCAACCAAGCATTTTATTAAACACTTGGAAGGCACAACATAAAAGCATAGAAAAGCAATAAGAGATAATGAAATCCAAACAACCAATTGCAAGCATTAATAATAACAAACGAAGAAAGGAACAATAATTATGAAATACCTCAAATTGCATTAAATAGAAATCAAATCTAACATGAGAATTCATAAACTAAAATAGCAACGTAGAGTAATTAACAAGGAAAATAAATAAACTGGAATGCTAAAACAAATAAGAGTATAAGAGAAACTAAATTAAACTAAGATAGAAATCTGAAATTGAAAATAGCTAAACCTAAGAATCCTAAAACCTAGAGAGAGGATAGAGCCTCTCTCTCTAGAAAACTACATCTAAAACCTCAAATTCTTTGAATCAAAGTTGTGTGAATGAAAAAATGAATGATTATTCCCCCACTCTGCAGCCTCTAATCTGTGTTTTTCGGGCTTGGAACTGGGCCAAAAGGAGCCCAGAAATCGCCCCCAGCACTTTCTGCAATTTCTGCACATGGCGCATGTCACGCGTACGCGTCAGTCATGCGTACGCGTCAATGGTCTTCTTCGCGTGTCACGCGTACGCGTTAGTTACGCGCATGCGTCGCTGTGCAATCTCGCATATCACGCGTACGCGTCAGGTATGCGCACGCGTCGTTGTGAAAATCTCCAAATCAAGCGCACGCATGAGCCATGCGTGCGCGTCGATCCTCGCTGGTTATCTCCTTTATTTCTTGTGCTCCTTCCATTTTTGCAAGCTTCCTCTCCATCCTCTAAGCCATTCCTACCCTATATAGCCTGAAAACACTTAGCAGACAGATCACGGCATCGAATGGTATAAAAGGAAATTAAAATACATAATTAAAAGGCTTAGGAAGCAAGTTTTCAACTATATCACAGAATTAGGAAGGAAAATGTAAAACACGCAATTTATATGCATAAGTGTGAGAATAATGGATAAAAATCTACTAAATTAAGCACAAGATAAACCCTAAAAATGGGGTTTATCAATTGGTCTGTTCCTTACAGCACCCAAATCTCACATAGTTATAGCCATGGTCATCATAACAGCTATGAAGATAGTTGTGGCTCACATCGATTCATCGTTCAGAGCTCAATTAAACCATGCCTATTCACAGTCATTAAGGTTGTATCTGCACCAAACAATCAACATTAAGGTGATCAGTCTTAATATCTCAAGTTAAGCACGAACATTCCCAAAATGATTGCTCATAGACATTCATGCCTAATGTATCTTGAAGATACCCTAACAGCATGAGACACACAAGTAGAGTATGCAACGAAGCATAGTTAGTCCACTCCCCAAGCTCTATTGGGAACGAACTGCTCTGATACCAAATTGTAACGACCCAATTTCTGGTATGTCATGATCATAATAGAAACTAAGCGCTACCAACTTGTCTTCCTAATTACTATCTACTATTTATTATATGAGCCTGATTCGTTGTTAAAAGCGTAGTTATTTTTCGAGGTACTTTTTTTTTTGAAAACGTTTGGATTAATAAACAGAATCATTTATAATTAATTCACAACTAATAATAGATAAAATAGTCATAAACAACCACACATAAATACATCACAAGCAGTTAACAACATTCAGTGATCCAGCCTTTCTAGAGTATAGACTTTTAGTTAGAATACCCCTAGATATAACTAGATAATAACTTTATACATATATATACATACAACATCCCAGGCCCTGACCTGTTCAAAAAGTCCCTAAGCTGGCTCCCAGGCTAGCCTAGACTCTATACTCACCTAGTCCCTCTAAACTACTAAGGCGAGGGAAAGTATGTTCTAAGTCTTCAAAACTCAAGTCAGGTGGAACGTCATCAAAAAGTGGAACATCATCTACTACTCCTCTGCACAATCAGACATTGCCATATGACGTCTCTCTGGTACCTCATCAAGTAGCCACATAACAGGAGTCTCGTACACAGGATTTAGTTAAAATTCGCATACAAATGGGGTGCAAACATTAGCTGGTCTCACAGTATATACATATAAATAGGTAACGGAGTTCACTCTAGGCTCAGAAGACTACCTAGAGTGGAATCCTCTTTACAGAACGATCATCAATGAACTACGGAAGGGTACTCTTGCTTCCATCTGAAGGGAGAAGAGAGAGAGAAGGGGTAAGAATTGGGGAGTTCTTAGTAGGGTTGGGGTTATTAGTTACGTTTATTAATTCCGTGTTATTTGGCAAATGAATATCAGAATACAGAGAAGCAGTAAACAGAAGATACAGATAAATAGAGAAAATAGAAAAAACAGAAAGCAAAACACAAAAAAAAGAATGCAAGAAAATAAAATACAGACACAGAGAATAGAATATAAACAAAGGAAGCATACATTCATACAACAATTATAACAGAGGAAATGCACAACTAAGTATGATGCATGTCTGTCCTATGCAGGCCATAAGCTCACGTGTCGGTTTACACCCTGCAGCCCGAAATTACCTAAGAACCAGTCTTAGATATGGTTTTCCTTAGTGCATACGTGTTGGTGGTAAGAATACCACTCCTTCGTGACTACCGGCAGTCGGCGCAAAGCTCGACCCCATAATATACGCACAAGGGGAAACAGTGATCCTCAGTTCGTGGGCGTCCCTGAGATCAACACACAAACAAAACAGATATCCTCAGTTCGTGGTTTTCCCCGAGATCAATACACAACACAGAATGATCCTCATTTCGTGGGTTATCCCCGAGATCAATACACAATAAACAACGATCCTCATTTCGTGGGTTATCCCTGAGATCAATACACGACAAACAACGATCCTCATTTCGTGGGTTTTTCTCGAGATCAGCACACAACAACAATCAATTTCAAGCATAACCAAACCATACCATAATCACACAAATCAAATACAACTAATCAAGATTAATTTTACCAAACCCTGCCTTGATTTGCTGCCTCAAATCCGGTTATGCTTTTAGGTGTTCTTTTTGTACTTTTTTCTCCTAAAACACATCAAGAATAACTTTGAATCCATAAAACCTCAACTGACCAAACCTTAATCAACATGTTAGGAAGGGATTCCTCACCTTAAATGTGCTGGGAATTGAAGATTCTTGGCTCACAAGTCAAGCTAAGCAAGAGATCTAAGGAAGAACATCAAGAAAACACATGTTTTAAGCATGCTTCCTTGAAAACCGAATTCAAAGGGGAAAGTGACAGCCATCTAACCTTATTTTCATCCTTGATAAGTTACATGGTTATATAGAGGAAGAAGAGAGGATCATTTTCGTGTAATCAGAGTTTTGATTTGAGTTTTAGTTCAGAAGAAATCAAGCTTTAAAGATTTAAGTATCATGAAAGTTTCTCTCTTTTCTCTCTTGTAATTTTCGGCCAAAATGAAGAAATGAGACAGCCTTGGAGTGTCTTGGGGGTGTAAGGTGAATTGTGATTGGTTGGCTTGGAGGTGGATGACGAGGCGGAAATTAGCCGATTAAGAATTTAATATAGAAATAATGTTGCGAGTACAGTTCCTAACCGACGAAAAATCCGCTTATCAATTTGGAAAAAGTTATCACAATTTTTGAATAAAAATACTGGGAGTAGAAATCCCAGGTCGTCTCCCAACGAGTTGACAAAAGAGTGCTATTTTATTAGTCAAGAGTTTTTCGAGAAATTTTAAGAGTTGGAGAACAGAAAAATAAATGATTGTAAATTAAAGCAGTGAAAATTAACAAGAGAATTTATATAATCAAAATAAAAGCCTTGACCGGGGGAAGATTAATTAGAAATTCTATCCTTGTTGGATTCTCCAAAGTGTAATGGCAAGAGGTTGTTGTTTTCACTTAGTTAACCCTTACTAAATAAAGGAAAGTCAAGTGATTGAGCTAACTCTTATTCACAAGTCCTAATCCTCTCCTATGGAAGGATTAGCGTTAGTGACTAGAGAGTTAGGGCTTGGGTTTAAAGTAGGCTCGGTTTGATCGGTTTGATCTGTTTGTTCGGTTTTAGACTAAAATTTTTAAAATTAGTGTTAATATTCGTATTTTTAATATTTTTACCTCGTTAGATTAATAAAATTTAATTCTCTAATTTATTTAATTAATAATTAATTTATTAACTAATTATTCATTAATTATGCAGAATTTACAGACATTAGTATTCTCCTTACAGACATTAGTATTCTCCTTCCATAACATTGCTAGCCCCTTAGCCAAACCAACTAGCTCCACACACAAAAAAAAAATTACCAAAACCTTCTTCCTTTAACACTCATTCCACAATCAAAGTATTCTTCTTAGTTTCATAGAAAAATAATACTTTGAAAGAATGGAGTCTATTAACTCCTTTAATTTTGGAAACTGTCAGAAATTTTTTTAAATCCGGACAATTTTCACATGAGCATCTTCATATTTTTCCAGGTGCCAATTATTCGGTGGCATCCTCTCCTTTTTCAATAACAACCAAATCCTCTTGATATTGCGTTTTAGTATTAGAACTATGACTTGAGAAAACTAAATTCCTTTCAAATCCCTTGATATGCTTGTACATAGATGCCTTCCTAACCAACTGCTTCATATTCTATTTTCTTATACTCTTGTTTTCTTCTTTCTTCTTTGTAGCAGCAAAACAAAATGATGCACAAGCATTAGTAGGTTGCTCGGAGACTACTACAACCCCCTTGCTCTTCCTTATTTCCTCCGATTCTCCTTGAGTAACAGTAACAGTCTTAACAATGCTATTTTCTTTTGCTAGTAGCTTCTTCTGCCCACTTTGAACCTTCTCTTCATCACCTTTATAGACATTGTGAGTTTCTTTTTTAAACTAATAGGCTAGCAACCTCCATATTAAACATACTAGAATAGGTTTCTTCGATCTTTGACCCCCTCCTCTCCATATCTTAAGTAGTTTAGAATCTGGTTTTCTTTTTGTAGCATTAATCTTCTCCCAAATTGATCTGTCTTAAGCCAAGCTCCCTATAACTCGTCACCCATATCCCATTCTGTAACAACCCTGATTTTCGAGTACATGAGATCTTTTCTGAAAGTATGGATTTCTCCGGAAGATCAGTAAAGGGAACACCTCTGCTATATCATCAAGTATCTCAATCCTCATTATCATTATGTCATCCTTAAGCTAGAACCTCCTTTGAGGCAAGCTCGATAATGCAATCGCGAAGAACCTAGTTTTTGAACGTTGGCAGTTTTGATTCTGATTTTTGTAAATAGTCTCTGTTTGACGAACTGGACTCGATTCATGAGAGGAGAGAGATAATAGTATAATATTATCATTATATTAGTATTAGAAAATGCTTGAATGATATTATAAGGTTATCTGGTCTGTTTTTGTTAAAAACAGAAAATCAGTTAAACCGGATTTACGGTTTACTGGTGCAACTTAGCACCAGCACTCTCTGATGAATTTAGCAATGCTAAGGCCTCATTATACATGTTCTATTCTCATAATAAATATTTTACTAGTGTCATTTATGCTAGTAGCTCAGAAAATAATTTTTAGAGATGTTTTTACGAGTGTTCCGATACACCTAGTTTTAGTAGTTGTACACCAGAGATATTTTAATATTATTTTAATCCACCTCCAAGCCAACCAATCACAACTCACCTTACACCCCCAAGACCTCCAAGGCTGTCTCATTTCATCATTTTGGCCGAAAATAACAAGAGAGAAAAGAGAGAAACTTTTATGAACACTTAATCTTCAAAGCTTGATTTCTTCTGAACTAAAACTCAAATCAAAACTCCGATTTCACCAAAATGATCCTCTCTTCTTCCTCTACATAACCATGTAACTTATCAAGGATGGAAATAAGGTGAGATGGCTGTCTCCCTCCCATTTCAATTTGGTTTTCAAGAAAAACCATGCAAAACATGTGTTTTCTTGATGTTCTTCCTTAGGAATCATGCTTAACTTGACTTGAGGGCCAAGAAACGTGAATTTCCAGTAAGTATAAGGTGAGATATCTCTTTCTAACATACTGAGTGAGATTTGGTCAGTTGAGAGTTTTTGGATTTAAAGTTGTTCTTGATGTGATTTAGGAGGAAAAAGTGCTTAAGGACCACCTGAAAGTTTAACCGAATTAGGAGCAGCAAAACCAGGTAGGGATTGACGAATTTAATCTTGATTGATTGTTTTTGAGTTTTGTGATTATGATATGGTTTGGCTGTGCTTGAAATTGATTGTTTGTATGAGTAATTCTTGTTGAAATTTTGGTGAAAATTTGATGAAATTTGATGAAATTCAAGCTATGAATGTGTGTTCTTGTGGCTGCTGGAAAACAAAACCCTAGAGCTTAAATTGAGGTTCACTTTGTGTTAAAATCATGTAGAAAAGATGGGGTTTTAGTGGCTGGAAATTTATTTTGAATTATGGTAAAAATCGGTTGCTGAAAAGACTGAAAAATGGGTAAAAACAAAGAAAGAATTTGAAGAATTTACGAAGAACACGAAGAACACTTTGAGTGTGGTGAAGAACAATGAAGAACACCTTTTAGATCTTAGAAAGGGCAAGGAAGTAAATATTTTGGTGTTTGAGGGGTTATTTTGTAATTTCTGAAAGTTAGGGTGGTTAAAGTAGAATTATTAAAAGTTACTGGGATAAAAAGTTAATTTTAAAGGTTAAAAGGTAAAGGCAAGGTAATTTTCGAAAATTTAATAATAAAATATTAAATAATAATAAAATATTAAATAATAATATTTAATTAAAAATGATATTTTAATAAAAATAATAAAATAATGCAAAAAAGGCAGTTTTCTGTAAAAGCTTTAGAAAGACAACTTTAAATGTAGAATTTCATAATTACCTTCATAAAACACTTAGGGAGTGGTAAGAACATATTAGTGAGGCAAAGATAAAAGAAAGATAAAAAGATAAAGAAAAGATAAAAATCAAAGAAAAAGTCTGTAAAGTTTTAATGACAGAAAAACAAACAGAGACTAGTGAACGAACTAGGGCAACTTAGTTAGTACTTAAGTCGCGACTAGGGTTAGGTATTATATGAAAAGTTAAACTGTTTCAGTATAGACTTAATGAACCTATACTTGGGACAGGCTAACTATTCATACCAAAATTTACATAAGCTTTACATACATACGTTAAGCAGAAAAATCATAACAGAATAAAGAAACACAGAGAACAGAGTAAATTCAAGAGATAAAGAGAAAAGGAGTACTATGGATACAGAAGAAAGAGTAATTAGAGAAAAGTAAAGAGTTACAGAGAATAGAGTAACCAGAGTAAAGTAAAGAGATAAAAAGAAAAAGAGTAATATAGACACAGATGGAAAGAGTAATCAGAGAAGAGAAAAGAGATACAGATAACAGAGTAATTAAAACAGAGTAAAGAGATACAGAGAAAAGAGAAACCAGAACAGAGTAAAGAGATATAAAGAGAAGAGTAATATAATAAAGAGATATTTATATATATTAGTTGCTTGATGCAACCCAGAGCTATATTTATATATATATTAGTTGCTTGATGCAACCCAGAGCTATATTCAATATATATTAGTTGCTTAATGCAACCCAGAGCCTCTGTAGGGAAACTAAGTTACCTACAGCCATTTTCCGCTTCCCCAGAGCAGAGCAGAGTATATATATATTTTCCTGCAGTAAGCAAAGGCTGTCTCAAATGAGCGGCTATTATTATACGCGCATTTATTTAGGAACGAAAAATCGTATCCGGGAAATCGGGATTACTCGTGACCGGATAAATGTCGGGATTGCGGGCAGCCAACCGATACATGAGCTCATGGCCTGCGCTAGGGCTAGACATGCATCATTCTTGTCTGCGCATCATTCTCTGTTGCATTCCTTTCTGTGTGTGATCTACTTTTTTATGTTTGTCTGCTCGTATGCTATTTCTGTGCTTTATTTTCTTGTATTCTTTTCTTTGTGTTCTGCTTTCTGTTCTCTCTACTTTCTCTTTCTATCTTTATCTTCTGTTTACTACTTCGCTATATTATGTTATTCGTCTACTAATCGACCCCAAATAAATGAACGTAACTAATAACCCCGACCCTACTAAGAACTCCCCAGTTCTTACCCCTTCTCTCTCCCTTTCCCCTTCATATGGAAGTAAGAGTTCCTTTCCGTAGTTCGCTGACGATTGTATGCAAAAACGGATTCCACTCTAGGCAGTCTTCTGAGTCTAGGGTGAATATATTTCTCTGATTATATGTATATACTGTGAGACCAGCCAACATCTGCACCCCGTTCGTATGTGCACTTTAACCTAAATCCGGTGTACGAGATTCCTATTGTGTGGCTACTTCATGAGGTACCAGAGAGACGTCCTGTGGAAAAGTCTTATCGTGCAGAGGAGTAGCAGATGATGTTCTATCTTTTGATGACGTTCCACTTTACTTGAGTTTTGAAGACCTAGAACGTACTTTCCCTCGCTTTAGTAGTTTAGAGGGACTAGGTGAGTATAGAGTCTAGGCTAGCCTAGGTGCCAGCTTAGGGACCTCTTGAACAGGTCAGGACCTGGGATGTTGTATGTATATATATGTATATAGATATTATTTAGCTATATCTAGGGGTGTTCTAACTAACAGTCTATATGCTAATAAAGGCTGAATCACCGAATGTTGTCAACTACTTGTGATGTATTTTTGTGTGGTTATTTATAACTGTTTTATCTGTTATTACTTGTGAATTGATTATAAATGATTCTGTCTATTAATCCAAACGTTTTCAAAAAAAAATACACCACGCAAATTAACTACGCGTTTAACAATGAATCAGGCTCATATGATAAATAATAGATAATAATTAGGAAGACAAATTGGTAGCGCTCAGTTTTCGGTATGATCTAGACATATTGAAAATTGGGTCGTTACAATTTGGTATCAGAGCAGTTCGTTCCCAGTAGAGCCTGGAGAGTGGACGGACTATGCTTCATTGCATACTCTGTTGTGTGTCTCATGTGTATAGGATATCCCAGTGATATATGTTGCATGATTGTTTCTGTGTTTTCATTTTGGGAATGTTCACACTTGACTTGAAGTGTTAAGACTGATCACCTTAACAATGATTTTTGGTGTGAACAGGACTACAAAGGGTTCTCGGAGACGAGGCATACGGGAAGGAATTCCTAATGTTAACTACGAGAGGGAACAGGAAACGTTTATGGCTACCATGAACAACGTGGCTGAAGTAGTGCGTGAAGCTGCTATAGCAGCGGCTAGGGCTGTTGAACGTCTCGGAGTGAGAAATGGGAACGAGAATGAATACGGAGAAGATAATGGGAATGATGAGAACAACTTATGGCATCCTGAAAGACCTATGACCCTTGCGACATTTCTGAAGGTTAATCCGCTTAAGTTCAAGAGTACACTCGTTGCGACTGACACTGATAATTGGTTTCGAGGTATTGAACGATCACTGAAAGCGCAACATGTTCCGGAAGGACAACACGTGGAGTTTGCAACTTATATGCTCGAGGGAGAAGCTGAGTACTGGTGGCAGGGGATACAGCGACTGCTACAATAGAATGAAAATGACATTCCTTAGGATATCTTTAGGGACAAATTTTATAAAAAGTATTTTCTGGGAGCAGCACGAGATGCTAAGGAGATGGAGCTTATGCAGTTGAAACAAGGGGATATGACTATTGCTGAGTATGCCCGTAAGTTCGATAACTTGTGCCGTTTCTCCAAGATTTGTCAAGGGAACCCAGAAGACTTTGAGGAATGGAAGTATTTAAAGTTTGAAGGAGGACTCCGAGAAGAACTGATGAATTCTGTTGTTTCGCTAGAGATATGAAATTTTGCTGAACTGGTGAATAAAAGTAAACTAGTGGAAGAATGTTCAAAGAAGGTGGCGATAGCTCGAGCAAGACGTAGGGAGGATTCACAAAGAGACTTTGTTCAAAATTTAGCCCCTCAAGGTCGCAACTTTAAAGCCATTGGTCAATTCCAGTGTTGGAATGGAAACCACCGAGATGTCAGCCTTTTAACTCGCAATAATGGTAGTGACAATAATCGTGACATTGAACAAGGACATGAGAGTCAACCTCACCAAACTCAAAGTGGTGTAGTATGCCCAACTTGTGAAAAGCATCATGGTAGTAGGCTTTGCCGGTTCAGAACAGGTTTATGTTACTACTGTAATAAGGAAGGACATCGGGCAAGAGACTGTCGAAAAAGAATGGTAGATGAGTCTGCTGGCAATACTATAAAGTTTGGATTTATCGCTCGAGGTAAAGTAAGGCAAGGCAATGGTAAACGAGCCCGTCAGGCTTACATAAACCCTACATGTAAGCAATGCGGAAAAGAGCATAGTAACAGGTCTTGCCAGTTTGGATCACCTAACTGTTATGCTTGTGGAGAACTTGGACACGTTGCTAAGGATTGTCCGAAGGGATTTACTCGAAATCCAGTCAGAACCCAACAATAAGGACGAGTGTTTGTTATCACTATTGACGATGTTGTGCAATCGGATGCCCTCATTCAAGGTCAGGTTATGTCAAGAATCGATTTCTAACTGTACTGTATGATTCGGGTGCATCGCATTCTATATTTCTCTAACTATTGCTCATGAGTTAGGATTATATTTCTTTAAATTGAATTTTTACTTGATTGTCCATACACCTGCATCCCAAAATGCTTTGACCAGTTTAGTGTGCCTGCAAGTACCATTCGCTATTAGGAATAGGACTTTTATACACTATCTAATCTGTTTGCCTCTATATGGTTTAGAAGTTATTTTAGGATTAGATTGGTTATCTAAGTATCATGTTTTCCTTGATTATTTTAAAAGAACTGCTGTTATTCCATCTGATAGTCTATGTACTAAACCATTTCTGTCCCACACCTTATATCTGAATATTGTAAGAGTTACCTTAGGCGGGAGTGATTGTGAGGGGTACGTTCTGTTAGCGGCTAGCTTGAATGATAGTGAATTAATCTCAGAACGAATCCAAATGGTGAAGGAATTTCCTGATGTTTTCTTGGATGACATACCTGAGTTTTCTCCTCAGCGAGAGATAGAATTCAGCATTGATCTAGTACCTGGAACCGGACCGATTTCCAAAGTACCACACTGGATGTCACCATTGCTTGCAGAGCTGAAGAAGCTGTGAGACAGGATCGTAGTGGCCTATAGAGATACAAGAACATAATTTGTGAGCCTAACTATGGAGAATTGCGACAAAAGATTCTTGCTGAAGCTCACCAAAGTAGATTTTCTATGCATCCTGGAGTGACAAAGATGTATCGAGATTTGAAACAAATGTTCTGGTGGCCGGGCTTAAAGAAAGAAGTAGCTGATTATGTCTCAAAATGTTTAACCTGCCAGAAGATGAAGGTGGAACATCAGAAGCTGTCAGGAACCCTGCAACCCTTAGAAATACCACAATGGAAATGGGAGCAGATTACTATTGATTTTGTCACGGGATTGCCAAGAACCTCAACAGGACGTGATGCCATTTGGATGATTGTGGACAGGTTTACAAAAATCGGCGTGCTTCTTTCCGATTAGAGCTGACTATACTTTAGAAAGGCTGGAACAAATATATATTCAAGGAATCGTACGACTACATGGGATACCTTCATAAATTGTCTCAGATCAAGTTTCGAGGTTTATTACTAGATTTTGGGGAGCTTTTCAGAAAGCGTTGGAAACAGAATTGCACACGAGTATAGCATACCATCCTCAGATAGACGGACAATCAGAGCAGACAATCCAGACGTTAGAAGATATGTTATGATCATGTATGATAGACAACCAAAGCAGCGGGATAAGTATTTGCTTTTGGTCAAATTCGTCTACAACAACAGTTTCCAATAAAGTATCGGGATGGCACCATATGAATCTCTCTATGGAAGAAGATGTCGACACCATTGTGTTGGAATGACGATGGAGAAGCTAGTGTCTTAGGTCCAGACTTAGTGTAAGAAACTACTGAGGAGATAAAGGAGATTTGTCGGAAGATCCAGACAGCACAAAGCCGTCAAAAGAGCTATGCCGATAATAGACGTAGACCCTTAGAGTTTAGTGATGGAAACCGTGTCTTTCTAGAAGTAACCTCGATTACTAGAATAGGTAGAGCCCTTAAGACTAAGAAGCTTAACCCATAATACATAGAACCTTTCCAAATACTTAAAAGAGTCGGTCTAGTAGTTTATCAAATAGTCCTTCCTCCATATTTATCAAACCTTCATGATGTTTTTCATGTCTCACAACTTAAGAAATATATTCTCGACAAGAGTCACGTTTTACAACCAGAGACAGTACAGTTATGAAATGATTTGACATATCAAGCATCACCGGTTCAGATCGTAGAAAGAAGTGATAAGTAGCTAAAAGGCAAGACTGTTCGCTTAGTCAAAGTAGCATGGGAACCAAGAGGAGAGGAAGAGCACACTTGGGAACTGGAAGATAAGATGAAAGCTGATTACCCGCATTTATTCCTAGGTAACTGAAATTTTGAGGGCAAAATTTTCTTTTAGGAGGGTAGAATGTAACAACCCTGATTTTCGAGTACATGAGATCTTTTCTGAAAGTACGGATTTCTCCGGAAGATCAGTAAAGGGAACACCTCTGCTATATCATCAAGTATCTCAATCCTCATTATCATTATGTCATCCTTAAGCTAGAACCTCCTTTGAGGCAAGCTCGATAATGCAATCGCGAAGAACCTAGTTTTTGAACCGTATCGGTTGGCAGTTTTGATTCTGATTTTTGTAAATAGTCTCTGTTTGACGAACCGGACTCGATTCATGAGAGGAGAGAGATAATAGTATAATATTATCATTATATTAGTATTAGAAAATGCTTGAATGACATTATAAGGTTACCTGGTCTGTTTTTGTTAAAAACAGAAAATCGGTGTAACCGGGTTTACGGTTTACTGGTGCAGCTTAGCACCAGCACTCTCTGATGAATTTAGCAATGCTAAGGCCTCATTATACATGTTCTATTCTCATAATAAATATTTTACTAGTGTCATTTATGCTAGTAGCTCAGAAAATAATTTTTAGAGATGTTTTTACGAGTGTTCTGATACACCTAGTTTTAGTAGTTGTACACCAGAGATATTTTAATATTATTTTAATCCACCTCCAAGCCAACCAATCACAACTCACCTTACACCCCCAAGACCTCCAAGGCTGTCTCATTTCATCATTTTGGCCGAAAATAACAAGAGAGAAAAGAGAGAAACTTTTATGAACACTTAATCTTTAAAGCTTGATTTCTTCTGAACTAAAACTCAAATCAAAACTCCGATTTCACCAAAATGATCCTCTCTTATTCCTATACATAACCATGTAACTTTTCAAGGATGGAAATAAGGTGAGATGGTTGTCTCCCTCCCATTTCAATTTGGTTTTCAAGGAAAACCATGCAAAACATGTGTTTTCTTGATGTTCTTCCTTAGGAATCATGCTTAACTTGACTTGAGGGACAAGAAACATGAATTTCCAGCAAGTCTAAGGTGAGATATCTCTTACTAACATACTGAGTGAGATTTGGTCAGTTGAGAGTTTTTGGATTTAAAGTTGTTCTTGATGTGATTTAGGAGGAAAAAGTGCTTAAGGACCACCTAAAAGTTTAACCAAATTAGGAGCAACAAAACCAGGTAGGGATTGATGAATTTAATCTTGATTGATTGTGTTTGATTTGTGTGATTATGATATGGTTTGGCTGTGCTTGAAATTGATTGTTTGTATGAGTAATTCTTGTTGAAATTTTGGTGAAAATTTGATGAAATTTGATGAAATTCAAGCTATGAATGTGTGTTCTTGTGGCTGCTGGAAAACGAAACCCTAGAGCTTAAATTGAGGTTCAATTTGTGTTAAAATCATGTAGAAAAGATGGGGTTTTAGTGGCTGGAAATTTATTTTGAATTATGGTAAAAATCGGTTGCTGAAAAGACTGAAAAACGGGTAAAAACAAAGAAAGAATCTGAAGAATTTACGAAGAACACGAAGAACACTTTGAGTGTGGTGAAGAACAATGAAGAACACCTTTTAGATCTTAGAAAGGGCAAGGAAGTAAATATTTTGGTGTTTGAGGGATTATTTTGTAATTTCTGAAAGTTAGGGTGGTTAAAGTAGAATTATTAAAAGTTACCGGGGTAAAAAGTTAATTTTAAAGGTTAAAAGGTAAAGGCAAGGTAATTTTCGAAAATTTAATAATAAAATATTAAATAATAATAAAATATTAAATAATAATATTTAATTAAAAATAATATTTTAATAAAAATAATAAAATAATGCGAAAAAGACAGTTTTCTGTAAAAGCTTTAGAAAGACAACTTTAAGTGTAGAATTTCATAATTACCTTCATAAAACACTTAGGGAGTGGTAAGAACATATTAGTGAGGCAAAGATAAAAGAAAGATAAAAAGATAAAGAAAAGATAAAAATTAAAGAAAAAGTCTGTAAAGTTTTAATGACAGAAAAATAGACAGAGACTAGTGAACGAACTAGGGCAACTTAGTTAGTACTTAAGTCTCGACTAGGGTTAGGTATTATATGAAAAGTTAAACTGTTTCAGTATAGACTTAATGAACCTATACTTGGGACAGGCTAACTATTCATACCGAAATTTACATAAGCTTTACATACATACGTTAAGCAGAAAAATCATAACAGAATAAAGAAACACAGAGAACAGAGTAAATTCAAGAGATAAAGAGAAAAGGAGTACTATGGATACAGAAGAAAGAGTAATTAGAGAAAAGTAAAGAGTTACAGAGAATAGAGTAACCAGAGTAAAGTAAAGAGATAAAAAGAAAAAGAGTAATATAGACACAGATGGAAAGAGTAATAGAGAAGAGAAAAGAGATACAGAGAACAGAGTGATTAAAACAGAGTAAAGAGATACAGAGAAAAGAGAAACCAGAACAGAGTAAAGAGATATAAAGAGAAGAGTAATATAATAAAGAGATATTTATATATATATTAGTTGCTTGATGCAACCCAGAGCTATATATATATATATATATATATGTTGCTTGATGCAATCCAGAGCTATATTCAATATATATTAGTTGCTTAATGCAACCCAGAGCTTCTGTAGGGAAACTAAGTTACCTACAGCCATTTTTCGCTTCCCTAGAGCAGAGCAGAGTATATATATATTTTCCTGCAGTAAGCAGAGGCTGTCTCAAATGAGCGGCTATTATTATATGCGCATTTATTTAGGAACGGAAAATCGTATCTGGGAAATCGGGATTACTCGTGACCGGATAAATGTCGGGATTGCGGGCAGCCAACCAACACATGAGCTCATGGCCTGCGCTAGGGCTAGACATGCATCATTCTTGTCTGCGCATCATTCTCTGTTGCATTCCTTTCTGTGTGTGATCTACTTCTTTATGTTTGTCTGCTCGTATGCTATTTCTGTGCTTTATTTTCTTGTATTCTTTTGTTTGTGTTCTGCTTTCTGTTCTCTCTACTTTCTCTTTCTATCTTTATCTTCTGTTTACTGCTTCGCTATATTATGTTATTCGTCTACTAATCGACCCCAAATAAATGAACGTAACTAATAACCCCGACCCTACTAAGAACTCCCCAGTTCTTACCCCTTCTCTCTCCCTTTCCCCTTCAGATGGAAGTAAGAGTTCCTTTCCGTAGTTCGCTGACGATTGTACGCAAAAAGGGATTCCACTCTAGGCAGTCTTCTGAGTCTAGGGTGAATATCATTCTCTGATTATATGTATATACTGTGAGACCAGCCAACGTCTGCACCCCGTTCGTATGCGCACTTTAACCTAAATCCGGTGTACGAGATTCCTATTGTGTGGCTACTTCATGAGGTACCAGAGAGACGTCCTGTGGAAAAGTCTGATCGTGCAGAGGAGTAGCAGATGATGTTCTATCTTTTGATGACGTTCCACTTAACTTGAGTTTTGAAGACGTAGAACGTACTTTCCCTCGCTTTAGTAGTTTAGAGGGACTAGGTGAGTATAGAGTCTAGGCTAGCCTAGGTGCCAGCTTAGGGACCTCTTGAACAGGTCAGGACCTGGGATGTTGTATGTATATATATGTATATAGATATTATTTAGCTATATCTAGGGGTGTTCTAACTAACAGTCTATATGCTAAAAAAGGCTGAATCACCGAATGTTGTCAACTACTTGTGATGTATTTTTGTGTGGTTGTTTATAATTGTCTTATCTGTTATTACTTGTGAATTGATTATAAATGATTCTGTCTATTAATCCAAACGTTTTCAAAAAAAAATACACCACGCAAATTAACTATGCGTTTAACAACGAATCAGGCTCACATGATAAATAATAGATAATAATTAGAAAGACAAATTGGTAGCGCTCAGTTTCCGGTATGATCTAGACATATTGAAAATTGGGTCGTTACACATTCCGCTGTGTCTTTTAAATAGCTATTACAAGATCTGATTTCATAACCGACACGTCCACAATAGTGGCAAAAATTGTCAATTCTTTCATATTTGAGTTATAGGTCTAGGATATTTTATTATCGCTGCCTACTATCTTTAACAATTTTTTTTAGTGGTTTTGTTAAATTAAAAAAATATATAAGTAAATAATTATTTTAAAAGAAAAATGATTTTGATGGTCTTATTAATCTAATATATATGCTATTTATATTTTTAAAAAAAAATAGATGTTGGAGTATGCTATTTCCAAACTAATGTGAAAATAATAAAAAATTCATAAATACTAAAAATACTAAATAAATAAGATGTTCTTTACATTTTTAATTAAGAGATCTCCTGTTGAATTTTTATAATAGTCAAACTTGATAAATTATGTAGGACACGCATCAAAGCTCTGTTAGATGGAGTTTTGGTGAAAATTACGTAGTTTCGTTTTGCGCTTTCTCTATCAGTGAAATTTTCCTTTCATCTGTTACAGATACAAACTGCTGCTATTTGTTAACCAACCTCTTTCGTGTTCTTCCCCTTTACATTATTAATTAAACTTTCGTGTATGGTGACCGAACTATGTACATAAAATTTTCTTCACTCTGTCTTGATCATACAAGTCAAGCAAAAGAGTAATCAAACACCAACGTCATCATATTCATATTAATTAGTTCAAGCCCTTCATGCACCAGAATCTGTTGCTGCACGATTATTGTTGTCATGGCATTAGCACTGATGTTGAAGGTAAATAATGTGTTCATTTTTGTTGCTTTGCTTTTCATTGCAATGTTTTGCTGCTACTCAGATGGGGAGCTGCAGGAGCAAAGCATAGCAAAGGTCTTGTCGTGCTTCGAAAATAACCGTGTAAGTAACAAATGTTTTATTGTATTGCATTTCTTGGAAAGAAGCATGTGGGTGCTAAATGTTAAGATTGTTATGCTACTTTCTTCTTCGATGGAAAATTGGAAACCTCCCTGGTTTATTAATTGGCTTTCAAATTGATAGGAAAATATATAATTATGTACTTTATGATAGCCATAGGTATCTTGTAATCTTAAAAAGAAAATCTTAGTCTTATACCTAATCTCCCTTCTCCAACTATCGGGAAAAAAAATCTTAAGGGAAAATCTATCTAAAATACTTTCTAAGCTAATTCATATTTGATATCACCTGTCAAATAGTAAACTTTTTTTTACGGGTGTAATTCATACTATTCTTAAGGTATTTATAATAATTTTTCAAGGTGGCATCAAACGTTGCATTATAACATTAGGTGGACAGTAAGCATAGGAACATTATGGGTAATTCTGGTAATTAGTAAAACACTTATTTAATTATCATCAAATCACATTTATAGTTAAATATTCATAACAATGGATGGTAGTTAAAATATATAGTAGTGTTTATATAGATTAAAGTATGAATAAAACAAAAACACTATACGTTTGGTCATTTTATTAATCAGCAGTCTCTCTTCCTTTCTAAAATGTTCCTTTTCCGTTTCTTTTGATCATTGATTTGAAATTTTCACAGATTTATTCTCAGTGTAATGAAGCATATAGATTAAACCCATCTGGGAATATTAACATACCACTGCAGGCCACTGATTCTTTCTGCAGTGGACCATGCCTTTCCGAAACACGGTTAGTACTTAATTGCATCAATGACATGCTATCTAATTTTGTATTCTACAACAAAGCCACCGCAAAACAGATGAGAAATGCCCTGGATGCTGGCTGCAGCTTTTCTAGAGAAAGAGGTCAACACTAGTTATTTTCAGCAGCTTGAACTTATTTTCTTCTTTTTTTCATCATTTTATCTCATTATTTCTGCTTCAATAAAATGTAGTATATGTATGTGTAGGGAACTTCAATTTGGGAGACTACATTAGGCAAGAGACAAATAATGCTTGCAAGTTTCCAACATTGATCAGATTCTATCTCTTCATCCTGTGGCCAGTAGTGGTTCATGTTATGTGAGATGTTGCACTAGCATCCAGAAATATATCAAAATAAATGCTATTTGTATAAAAATACATGTGTAGTTTAATTTATTTCAATATGTATTTGTATTCCAGTATGTATTTTATACTGGTGGCTGATTTTGGTGTGCTCATAACAGAGTCGGAAATATATAGGTGCACTTTGGACTTTATAATTTACAACCAAATAGTGATAGGTTTCTTGTAATATGCATGGCTTTGCCATAAATAATGGTGTACCTCTAAGATAAAGTATTTAGTTTTAGCACATTAATTTCTAAATGGCATGAATACATAAACATATTATATATGAACATAATGGAAGAAAACAAATAGTCAAAAAATTAAAAGGTAAACACGTTTCATATGTTGTGCTCCTTTCTTCTCACACAAATATTCAGGCCTTCAGATTCTCTTGAAACTACAAGGGCATCCTTCTACTGAAAAAGAACTGATTGTGGATCAAATTGCATGATATGATATCAAATCGTGTGCGCTCTAGTCTTGAACATGAACAAACAACTCTTCAGCTATTCCGTCTTTTGTGGTGGCGATGTTCAGACCACCGGTGCCTCTCTTATTGTTGGCAATCATTTGATGGGGTTGTCTCAATTGAACTTAATTGCAATTTTGGCATATTCTCTGGTGCAAATTGAGAATACTTGGTGTCGATTGATCTAAGTAGCCAAACACACCTAGTCAGTATCCAGCTCAGTCAAGAGGGCAATGTTTGAAGGAATGACTTTCTATTTTGTCAGACCTCCTACAATCAACTCAAACAAAACAGATTGGATATTTGATCAGGAATCACTCCTGTAACAGGATAGCACTCTAATTGTTCTTTTAGAATACTCAAACAAGATTTGTGCCATCCTTTAATGCCCATGCATTACTTGTTTCAGTAAACATAGTGCACCATATTCCTTCTGTAGGTGGCAACTCAGTGGCAAAGTCATTTCTCAACAAAACCCGGATTCCTGCAATGCAAACTACCCGGTTGCACTCTGCCCCAGAACTTTCTTGACACCACCACCCCTCATCAACATTCTCACTTTCTCAACCTCATCCCACCTCCCTTCCTCTGCATAAATATTGGACAACAACACATAATTCCCAGAGTTCCATGGTTCAAGCCTAACGAGCTCTTTTGCCGCAATTTCGGCAACTTCCCTATCACCATGAGTGCGGCAGGCACTGAGCAAAGCGCCCCATAAAGCAGCACTTGGTTTCATTGGCATGCTGCTAATCAACTCATGAGCTTCCCTCACATTCCCACAACGTCCAAGAAGATCAATAACACAACCATAATGCTCTGGCTTTGGTGAAAGCTGAAACTTTTGGCTCATAGAAGCAAACAGCTCGCGTCCTCTATCGACCAAACCAGAATGAGCACAACAAGCTAACACCCCAACAAAAGTGGAATCTGTAGGGGCCACTCCTTCTCCTCCCATTTCATCAAACAGGCCAACCCCTGCTTCACCCTCTCCATTATAAGCCAAACCGGATATCATAACGTTCCAAGAAACTACGTTCTTCTTAGTCATCCCATTGAAAATGCTCCACGCAGCACATAGATTACCACACTTGCAATAAAAATCCGCAAGCGAATTTCCCACAGCAACCACATTTTTAAGGAATCCCTTGTCATTTGCATAAGAATGTATCCATTCCCCAACATCCATTGCTCCCATTCGAGCACTAACCGGCAGCACAGCCACCAATGTAGCATCATCCGGCTCAAGTCCCTCGTCCAACATCTTCCGAAATAGCTCAAGAGCTTCCTCATCTTTCTTCCCCTGTGCCATCGAAGCGATCATGAGGTTCCACGAAACAATGCTGCGTTCCTTCATCTGCCAAAAAAGCTTCAACCCCTTATCCAAGTCACCAGCCTCGCAGAACCCGCGAACCATCAGGTTCCAAACGACAACATCCCTGTGGCGCATTTCGTCGAACAACTTCTCAGTGTCCTCCATTTTACGACAATTCGCATACAGTTCTACCATCCCAACACGAACAGATCCATGACGTGCAAACCCAAGCGCCTCAACCTATAACAGCATGAAAACACGTGAGTTTAGTTAGTTAGAGTAATTGATCAAATTAATTGCAACATTTTAAGCCATGTGCTTTACTACGTCAATTTCTTATTATTAGCAATTTGTTTAAAGACCTGCGCATGAATGCACCGACCGAGGAAATAGTCACGGAGGTTGGATGCGGCCTTGAGGAGCGGCGCGTAAGTGTACTCGTCGGGGACCATGGCGCGTGACCTCATGAGGGAGAAGAGGTGGAACGAGTGTTGAAACGGTGCGCGTAGGGAATACCCCTTTATCATGGCATTGAAGAGGAGAATGCTGGGGCAACGCGCCTGGATGAAGACGCGCTGCGCGTAGGGCATGTTGTTGAGGGAGGCGCAGACGAGGACGAAGTGGGAGAGGATCTGGTTGGAATGGTGGAGGTTGTGGCGGAGGAATTGCGCGTGGATTTCGGTGAGGTGGGTGCGCGTGGTGTGGCCGTGCAGGAGACGCAGGATTTTGCGCTCTATTTCAATGTATCCCCTGCTCATCTTGCATAAAGTGTTTACTCTTGACGGTTACTCCTATAAACTAGGTTTGCTATGGTTTCTGCACTCGCTAGTCTTCTTCAATAAGCTTCATTAAGGGATGTTGATAGTGCTATCAGTTGAGAATGCAGAGGATGTTGGCATTTGGAGCTTGCGAAGATGAAGAGAATTCATGTTCGTTTCGGCAGTTGAGGGTGTTTGGTCTAGTGGTACGATTCTCGCTTCGGGTGCGAGAGGTCCCGAGTTCGATTCTCGGAACACCCCCCTCCCTCATTTTGTGTGGTATGTATGTAATGTATGACCAAATTATACAAATAGATTGGTGTTTTTAAAGCTTTTACTTCGGCGATTTTTTTTAAATATAAAATAAAAAAAATTATAATTTTTGAAACAAGATTTTTGAACTTTATTTTCTGAAAAAAAAAAAATTATTTTTTTGATAATTAGGACAAGTTTGTGGCACATTATATAAATTATGAATACAATTTTATTTTTTTGGTAATTAGGACAAGTTTGTCGCAACACTATATAAATTATGAAGTTTGTCGCACCTTCAGCGAACTCTATGTTACGTTTTCAAAATAAGAGCATGTTTATTAGGATGCGTTTGTTTTTAGAGACAGGACAGCCGAGACAATAGGACGAAGACACTAAAAATTATTCTTTGTGTATTGTATTTGAATACGATGTATAAGACATTAATGTAATGTCCAGTATTATGTTTGGATACACATGGACAAGACTAAAATATTATATGAAATGACTAAAATAGCAATGTGATTTCAAATTTTCTACATCAAGTATAAACTAATTTAATAGAGAATGAAAGTACATACGGAACTTTAAAAAATGTTTGAAGAGGCCAAAAATTTTAATAAAAAAATATATAGTAGTATTTATATTAAAATAAAATTTATAAATATAACTATTTTATTTTTAAATTTATTATTAATATGTAGGAATACATATGGTTAAGATTAACAAAAAAATAAATCTAAGTTTGATTAATAAAAAATTTTGTTTAGGTTAATAAGGCTCATCCTTAAACGCTCTTTGCCATGGTTCTGAAAACCGAACCGGACCAGTCGGATCAATCGGATTAACCGAAAATCGATCACCTAGTCGGTCCGGATAAGTTCAGAAACCGCCTGACAAAAAAATGGTGAAAAAATCGGTCGAACCGACAGTTAACCGGTGAACCGACAAAATCGTTCGGTTTTTTAGCGGATTTTTGGTTTGAAAAAAAACTGGACGGCGTCGTTTTGTCCCTATAAAAAAAAGAAAGAAAAAGGCTAAATGAACTAAGCTTAACCTTAATCCCTAAATCATCCATCGTACTCAGCAGTCAACAGCAACAACAACTCATCTCTGTTCTCTTCTCTGCCCAAATCCCTTCTCCCTTCTAGCTCACTCTCATCAGTCTCACTCACCAAAATGGCACAAAATCCCTAACCCACTACAGCGCTACTTCCCTCTCTCTCTCTCTCTCTCTCAGCCAACAGTAGTCACCGCCTCCGCCGTCGCCGAACTCTTCTCGTCAGCCAGAGGGTGCCTCGCCGCTGGCAGTGACAGATAGAGGGTGCTTCGAGCTCTTGGCCGTCCATCCTCGTCTTCTCTACATCGTTTTCATCTTCGTCATGTGGACTTGCAGATCGAAGCGCGGTTGGCTAGATTCCTCCATTGTTGGTGAGTTTACTCGATCCCATCTGTCTCGCCGTTCCTCCCTTGCCGGTAGTCTTGCCGCCTGTTTCGTTCCTCCGTCACGTCAGTTTGGTTCCTCTGTCGTCGATAGCTCTGCTTTAGTTTTTTCCTTTTGTTAATTTCTATGATTTTGAGGTTCTATTTTTTAAAGATTCAACTCTGTTTGCTTCAATTTATGGTCGTGTATTTTGTTAATTTTACTGAGTTACTGAAATCTGATATCTGATTCTTGAGTTGCTGTTTCTTTTTCTGTTTGTTGTGTTCTGAATCTGAATTGGGGTGAGTTGATATTTTTTTTCTGTTTGTTGTGTTCTGAGTTCTGAGTTCTGACTTCTGAATTAGAGTTGGTGGTGGTATGATTAATTTTGTCATGGTGTTTTACATTGATCTGCATATGATCTGCATATGAGGACATACATGTGTTACAGCTTCTTTATACAAATTTGTTAGATCCAGCAGAAAGGTTACAAAAGACATGTCCAGAAACAGAATAAAATCTTCACCTTCATGCCCTCATCTTTATTTCCTTCCATTTCAGCATTGTTAATTCTACAATAATTTCTTTCTTTAATTAATTTCTCCTTTTACCCAAAATTTAGGAAATTAAAGGTTGGTTTAGATTTTTCTTATTTTAATTTTGAAAAGAATAAGAAGAGATCAGATTTTAGTTTACTTACCAGATATTGTTATCGTAACAAAAAAGGTCATGCTACATGTTTCATTGTATGTTTTATTTTTAATAATTTTATTTAATATTTAATTAAACCAGTTGAACCATGATCGAATTTTTGAACCAGTGAACCAGTCACTCTATCGGTTTATTGATCGGTCTGGTTCTCGCAACCTTTATCCTTGTTAAGTATGGAGTGCTGCACACTTTGTTAATTCGTTAAATCTGAATTCTTTATTTATTATATTTTATTTGAATAGTCTAGATTTAAAAAGGTAACTTGTTAATCAGGTTAACTATTTTTTTTATAAATTTTAGATTTTTTATAAGTTTCAGATATTGGGCTGAAGTCCAAAACAAAAAAAAATAGTATATAAATATTAAAAGCAACATATCTGTACAATAAAAAAAGTACTGGGTTTTAGAATTAAAATAAATAATACATAAAAAAAATAAGTTGAAAATCCATGTACTAAATTTAGAAAAAAAGATATATTAGAATCTTAAAAAAATAATATTAAATATATATTATGTATATAATATTAAAATTTAAATAAATTTTATTTTGTGTAAAATAAAATTATAATATTAAATATAAATACAATAATAAAAAATTTTGTGTTATATAAATTTAATTAATACATATATATATATACAATTTTATTTTGTGTGAAACAAAATTATAACATTAAATATAAAGTAAATGATAAAAGATTTTGTATTATATAAATTTAATTTAAAAAACATATATACAACGTAAGAAGCAAACAAACATATAATAATTTTATTTTATGCGAAACAAAAATTTATATAAAAAATATTTATATAATTTTTTATTAACAATTTTTTTTATTGAAATATGTTACTTTACTATATTTAAAAGAATATTTAAAATTTATTATTTATTATTAAAAATATTATTAAAAATATATTATTAGTTTTTCTTAAAATAATATTTTCCTTTTTTTGTTCAAATATTATGACAAAAAAATTTTACGCGACTATTCAATAAAAATATTATATAAGTTAATAAAAGAAAGAAGTATTCATTTTTTTGCCAAAAATAGGAAGACTTAAATCCACGATCTTTTAAGTGAGTATGAAAAGAGTATGCCATTTGAATTATAGCTCGTTGGCAAAGAAAGAAATACTCTTAATTATATATTAAATAGAATAATTATTTATTAAGCTCATTCTTATACAAATAAAAATTTCTCTTAGTTTTATATCTGTAATATTTTATACCAATTAGTTTAAAGTTTAATTATTTTTTGAATAAATTAATAAAAAAGTAATACAAATAATTGTTTAAATATAATTGTATTTTAATTTTCCATTCTATTACGTACACATTGAGGATAATTTGAAATAAAAGATAATGGACTTGTTGAGAATTATGGTGCCTTCATGGAGACCGGGTTCTTCTACAGAATCGAATTTGTGTTTGGAGTTAGCCAACTAGCAGCGGCGACAGACAGCTTCTTCCTCTTCTATGGCAGCGATTTTTTGGGTTTTGAAGGTTATTCGTAGCAGAAGTGGAAGGGAGTGGGTTCAAGAGCGTCAAAATCTGTGGCTATCCAGAACAATAGTGGAAGCATCGCCAGCAAACAAAACAGTGAAGATGCTTGAAGACATCGCATAGACAATAACAGAGTAACGGAAGAATTCAATCAAGTTTTTCTAGGTACTTTTGTGGTGTAATGGTCGTCCTGTGTTAAAAGAGTGAATTAGTTTTTTTAGTGTCAATTTGTTTATTCAGCCCATGAAAAAAAAAGAAAAAAATAATAACAATAATAAATAAATTTAATTTACCTGATAACTTTTGATAGTAGGTTAACTTTTAAAGAGTGCTGTACTCTCTACTTTATTTGGAGTGCACTAGCTTTCGCCGTTAATAAGTCAAATTAATTTTAAATAAAAAATTAATTTTAAAAAAGAATCCTTATTTACATTAAAAAAAATAATTTTTGCACATAAAAATCTATTTTTATTTAGAAAATTAATTTTTTTTTTATCTAAAAACTGATTTTTCTTTTCAAAAAACTGATTTTTCTTTAGATTATATAAAATCAACTACAACTTATAAATTATTTTTATTATTTTAAAAGATCAATTTTACTTTTAATAATATTTATCTTTCAAAAGTTTCAAGACTAACTATTTTTATTATTATTTTTATTACAAATCAAATAATATAATATAAGGTTAAAATGGTATTGAAGTAAAAACGATAAAAAGAAAAGAATTATCCACCCCAATAAAAAGTTCTACAAAAAGGAAAGAGTGGCTGAAAAAGAAAGAGATGGAGAAAGAGCAGGAAGAAGAAAGTACCTCTCTGAGAACAACGTAATAGGAAAAATAAGAAGAGGTAATAGTAGAATAATAAAAAAAATCTATGGACAAAAAGGAAAACAAAATTTATAAAAAAAGTCCGTGTCCACTCTTCCAAATTTCGTGTTCATCATTGTCCTTCGTAAAAGAGTGGACACAAAAGTATAAAAAACTGTCTCGGAGACAATGTGTTCAGTGTCCATGTCTCTGTGTCCTGCCTCCAAAAACAAACGCTGCCTTAGAGAGCGGATCAGAGAACTACAATTTTATTGTCCACTTTCGTTCTCATTGTTGATATTTTTTCTCTACAATGTCAAGGAATCCATTGTTATACATTCATTACGATGGTGAAATAGTGTATGATGAAGAAGGTTTTATCATTTTTAGATCGGAACAACCGATAATTACCTATATGACACCGGAAGTCAGCAGTCTAACAGCGTTGAAGAATCTGATATTACATTCCGTCGGACAACAAGAGGCAAAAAGGGTGAAGAAAATTTACTATAGATATTCGACCGAAGTAGATGCTAGTTTGTTTTATAAAAGGTATATTATAGCTGTCGTGTCTATGTTGCTAGTATATTTATTAGACCACGGTTGTGAGAAATATTTCTATTGTTTTGAATTAGGTGTCATTTACGTGACGACGAGGACATATGGCTTATAAGGTCGTGGCACAACCAATGGATAAATGTTTATCTGTTGGAATTATTCGTGTTTCTCGTTGAGTTGGGTGGCCGAGGATCATCTGCAGATACTGTCAATGATAGTCCATTGTGTGGAGCTGTTAGACAAACTATCAGAAGGACGATGGTGGATTTAAATATGCCACCTGAAGGTAGTCAAGAAAGGTCCAATATTGAAATTCATAATGTTGACTTAATGGATGACGGTGTTGAAAGTCATGAGGGTTCTGCTATCAGGGATCCGATGATTCATTAGTATGAAGTTAACCCTGATGACGGAAACGATGCTGATGAAGAACCACCCGAAATTCCTGATGATAGTGACGAGGAAGAAGAGATGAACTACTATGGTGACACACAAATCGCTCTGACACAGCCTGTCATTTCTCGACCATATGACTGGCGGAATCATTTCACGAGGTTGAATCTCGATGCAATGACTTCCAATTGGTCGTTTACCCAAGGAGGCCCTGAAGAAGATCCAAGCAACGAGTTTGAGGTTGGACAACAATTTAAGAACAAGGAAAAAGTCATGTTGGTAGATAAGCAGTACAGCATCAAGAGGGTTGCGGATTATAAAATAGTAGAGAGTGACCAGTTGAGGTATAATGCACAATGTATCCAGTTCGGGCCCAGTTGTAATTGGAGCATACTCATATCATATTTCCGAAAGCAAGAGAAGTGGGAGGTTAGAAGATACACTGGTCCTCATACTTGCGTGCAAACATCGATGGGGCAAAACCATCGTAGGTTGGATTCGAAGGTGATTGCTCAACACATTTTCACGATGGTCAAAGCCAATCCAACAATCAGCATTAGGGTTCTGCAAGGAAGTGTGGAGAATCCACTTTGGTTACAAGGCATCCTACAAAAAAGCTTGCAAAACAGAGAGTCATTGCTAGAATATATGGCAATTGGGAGGAGCCATACAACGAGCTTCCTCGTTGGTTATTCACTATGCAGATGTACTTGCCTGGTAAGATTCATTTCATTATGGTTATTCGCTATTAAACAATTCAGCCATGTACAATAAGCTAACTGAAAATGTGTCTTTAGGTACTTGGGTGCAACTAGTGACACAGCCTTGGCCTGGTTCTGTCGACACAGTCATGTTTTATCGGATTTTTTGGACGTTTCCACCGTGTGTTGAGGCTTTCAAGCACAGCAAGCCACTTATTTTCATTGATGGCACCCACTTATATGGTAAATACGGTGGACCTTGTTGATGGTCATAGCTCAAGACGACAACGCAAGACTTGTCGTCACGTCCTTACAGCTTGCTCTCATGCAAGACATGATTGGAGGCGATTTGTACATCCTGTGTACCGCATGGAGTCGGTCTTCAACATTTATAGATCAGAGTTTCGATCGATAGGGTATGAGGATGATTGGTCATCGTATGACGGGCCCCGTATTTAGCCCAACCCTAGGATAATGAGAGTGAAGAGAGGTCGCCCCGTCAGCTCCAGGATTCGTAACAACATGGATGACATTGAGTATAACGGGGAGAAGTGGTGCGTATTGTGCTGCCAAAGCGGTCACACGCGGAGGACATGTACCGCTCTTGACGGTGGAGGGGCATCGTCTAGTCGACGTTAGTTATAGGTGTTGTTTTCGTCTAAATATATGATTGTAATCTTTCTTTAAAGTATTATATTTTGTTAGAAAAGTTGTTTACGACAGACTTGTTTGAATTTGAAAGTTAACACAATGATATTAAATATTATAAAAGTCAAATACCGTCATCATTTACTAGCTGTATATAATTTTTTACAAGAAACTTACTTTTCATACATTACGAAAGCATACAATAATCATAAAGACACATAACCTACTAGCCCCGACCTCGCCTAC
This sequence comes from Arachis ipaensis, assembly GCF_059453495.1. Taxonomy (NCBI): domain Eukaryota; kingdom Viridiplantae; phylum Streptophyta; class Magnoliopsida; order Fabales; family Fabaceae; genus Arachis; species Arachis ipaensis. The sequence goes on along the minus strand of NC_142444.1, from coordinate 35,761,242 downwards.
CACCACGTGGGCCAGCATGTCATCCATGAGGTCTCGGATCGAGACACTTACCTGTGCCACACGCAGGTGGTCTGACATCGCACAGACCTCGACCGAGCGGAGGATCCGGACCAGGAACTGGAGTGCTCATCTGGTCCTTTAGCGTCGCATAATCTGCAGTGGACAATGACCCACTAGATTGATCATCCATGTGGCGTGGCAAGCATGTAGATTGAGGAGGAGTAGTGTGCATCTGCGAAAATGGATAGGTCTGCTGTGGCATCGTCGTCACATCCGCCAACCCGCCATCACCTCCCTGCATCAAACCCGTCATCCAGTCAGGCACCATCATTGTCACATCAATCATGTTCTGCGTATCCAATATGGGCTGGTAGTCGTTCTGGGGTCCGAGATCCGATGGGTTGAATGGCAGCTGAAACTGAGTCCCGATGTTGAAATAAAGACTAGCCTCCTGTCTCTACCCCTGCTGACTGGTCCTGGCCTCCGAGTGATGTGACTCAGAGGGTCTCAGGGACAAGTAGTCTCCGGATACGGGTCCTGAAAGAGACCCAACCATTTGGCCAGCATCCTCGGCCCGGTGAGCTGGTGGGCTGACGGAGTCTCTGTCGCAGTGAACCTCGTCAGCACCCTGCCTCCCTTGGCCTGCACCGCGTCTATCTCTCCCTCTGCTGACATAACTCCTCAATAGTTCATCCCTGATGGTGCTGCTCCCACCCACCTATGCATCCACTCACAGATCACCGTCGATCCTGAGTCCAGCTGATAGGCCACGTCCTGCAGGATGATAGTCATCTTCCCGCATGGTAGATGAAACGTGTGAGTCTCAGGCCTCCACCTCTCTATCAACACTGAGGCAAGTGGCCAGTCGTGCTCGAACTCAATCATATAGGCCACATACTCAAACCCGGCTCGTCTGAGATATGGCCTAATCTATTCCGGCGGTCTAACGGAGAAAAATTATCGGTAAAGATTTTCACAAAAATTATCACGTTGCAAGTATAGTTCTAAACCAACAAATTATCCTCGGTCAATGTTTAGATTGTTTGTCAGTTAAGCAAACCCAATAAAATTAACCGAAGTATTTAAATCTCGGGTTGTCTCTCAAGGAATTGCAAGGAAGTATATTTATTATTGGTTATGGGAAAGTATTTTTGGGGTTTTTAAATGTTGAACAAGGAACGTAAATGACAAGGAAATAAACTAACAACGAAGGAAAGTCCTAGCAAGGATTGAGAATTGGAATTCATATCCTCATTATCATCATCAATTGTGATGGTAATTGCCTTTTGCTTTCACTTAGTCAACCTCTAATAATGAAGGAAAGTCAAGTGAGCAAAATCAACTTAAGTTCACAAGTCCTAATCAAAGACTAGATTTAGTGAAGCCTAAGCCAACCAACAAGTCTCAATCACCAATCAACAAAAAAATTTTGATAACTCAAGAGTCTCTAATTGATCAATCCAAGTTAAGAACATAGAATTCTAATTTAAAATCCAACCAAGCATTTTATCAAACACTTGGTAGGCACAAAATAAAAGCATAGAAAACTAATAAGAGAATGTAGAACAAGAGGCGCAAGCGAAAGCAATCTAAAGAAATCTAAGACCAACAATTGCAAGGAATTAATAACACAAATTAAAGAAAGCATTAATAACATAAAAACATGAATTGCATTAATAAAGATCAAGAGTAGTAAGAGTGCATAACATGAAGGCAACAAAGTGAAAGAAATCAACAAGAGAAGATAACTAAGGTACTAGATCAAATAAAAGTAGAAGAAAACTAAATTAAAGCAAGGTAGAAAGATGAATTTAAGAAGAATAAAACTAAAATCCCTAAAACCTAGAGAGAGGAGAGAGCCTCTCTCTTTAGAAAACTACATTTAAAACCTAAAATTATGTGAATGAATGTTGTGTGTATGATTCCTCCCTTCCAGCCTCACTCTGAAGTCTCTAATCAGTATTTTCGGGCCTGAAACTGGGTCCAAAGCAGCCCAGAAATTGTCCCCAGCATTTTCTGTTTAATGCAGCACGTGACGCTCTGTAACGCGTACGCGTCAACCACGTGTACGCGTCGCTGAACAAATTCTTGGTCACGCGTACGTGTCATCCACGCGTACGCGTCGCTTGCCAACTGCACTAGTCACGCGCACGCGTCGCTTGTGCGTGCGCATCGCTACCAACTTCTGAAATTCCCATTTTCTTGTGTTCCTTCCACTTTTGCATGCTTCCTTTCCATCTTCTAAGCCGTTACTGCCCTATAAACCCTGAAAACACTTAACAAACATATCACGGCATTGAATGGTAATAAGAGAGGATTACAAATTAGCAAATTTAAGGCCAAAGAAGCATGTTTTCAGTCATAGCATAAAATTAGGAAAGAAAATGTAAAACATGCGAATTATATGAATAAGTATGAGAATAAGTGACAAAAACCACTCAATTCAATACAAAATAAACCATAAAATAGTCGTTTATCAACCTCCCCACACTTAAACATTAGCATGTCCTCATGCTAAGCTCAAGAGAAGCTATAAAGGAGGTGAAGAGGAATGGTAGAATTTATGAAATGCAACCTATCTATATGAATACACCTAAATGCAAAATACATTTACCTACTTGGTTAAAAGTAAATCAAATTCTCCAAAAACAAATATGAACTGGATTCTACTAATTCAAATCATAAAATGAAGTACACATAGACTTGCAAGAAGAAAGCTCGTGAAAGCCGGGAACAAAGAATCGAGCATCGAACCCTCACTAGAAGTGTATACACTATAATCGCTCAGGTGTTTAAGGTTCAATTCTCTCAATTCTCTACTAATCTTTCTTTCTAAGGCTTGCTCTTCTTCTACCAATCAACAAAAATTTAATGTACAAATACACATATCAAGAGGTCTTTTAAGGGTTGTAATGGGGTTAGGGTCAAGGTAGGATTATATTTGGTCAAGTGGACTAAAAATATGAATCCTTGATTAACCTAAACTTTTCACCTAACTTAAGACAATCCATGTAATCAGAATATAAAATCTAACTGCCCATTAACTATGTTTTCCACATATTCATGCATCCGAATTTTGAGTACAGTACATATGCATTGCTATCACCACTTACTTTGGGACATTTTGTCCCCTTTTTATTGCTTACTGTTTTTTTTTCTTTTCTTTTTCTCTTTTTTTCTTTTCATTTTTTTCTTTTCTTTTCTTTTTCTCAATGCATATGATTAAGGCATTGAATGCAGGAATATGTGCTCAACTATTTTTTTCACCTTTTCACAAGAATATGCAACACCCAATTCCCAAACCAAATATTTCCAAATCCAATTTTCCCACACTTAATTCATGAACACTTTCACTAGTCTAAGCTAACTAAGAATTCAAATTAAGAACATTATTATTTTCCGCTTAGAGTTAATGATGTGCTAAGGTAAAGAACAAATAGGGTAAAATAGGCTCAACATTGGTTTGCAAAAGATAATGAAAGGAATAAGGCCATATAGGTATGTGAGCTATAGTGAAACAAGGCCTCAATCATATAGGTGCATGCATACATCAAACAATGGAAATATAGAATCAAGCAAGACAAAGATCACAATTTTAGAGAGAACAACATACACCAAAATAAAACATTGGTTGATAAGATACAACCAATCAAATGGGTTCAAAATCTCACTGGTTTTGTGAGTTCGAGCTCTAAACCATGTTCCAAAATAAATTTCTTCAAGCAAGTTTAACAAAAGTTTTAATTCAAATTAGTGAAATGCTATAGAATAGTTTCTTGGAAAAGAATTCATCACTTCAACCAAGTAAGACATAAATGCAAGCAACTAATTATACATGCAATCTATCATGCAATGCAATAATTAACTACAAAGAAGAGTAAGAATCGGTGTTGAAAAGAAAGTAACTAACCCACGAAAGTCGGTATCAATCTCCCCATACTTAAAGATTGCACCGTCCTCGGTGCATGCAAAGATATGCAAGTAGAAGGGTGGCTACAACTGATGCGCTTCCTCCAAAGATTGTGTGGCGGGACTTGTTTGTCACCCCATTTAGAAGTTTTCCATTTTCCTTCTTGGTGGCCATCATGAAAGAAGAGAAAAAGGAAGAAGAATAGCCCACAAACAAAGATATGCAAACAAATAAAATATGGGTGGGCTAATGCCAAATAATAATGAGGTTCTCAATTACATGGTAGCTACAACATATGAGTGAGAAAATAATAAAAGCGAAGGGCATTTCAAGTAAATAGCAGAAGAGTCAAGAAGCACCCAAAACAATGCAGGAAATATGCAACAGTTGAGTAAGAAAATTTTAACACCAATGTGGAACAACAAATATAGAAAATAAAAGGAGAAGAAATAACAAAGTTAAAATTCCATGAATGTGAGTATGCAAATGTAATAAATAAAAGAAAAGAAAGAGAATAAGGATGAGAAGGAAGGAGAAGAAAGTGAGAAAGGAGGAGGAAAGAATAAGAAATGAGAGAAAAAAGATGAAAAATGGAAAACAGGAATCGACACATAAGCGTCGCCCACGCACACGCGTGGGTAGCAAATTGAGGAGGTGACGTGTATGCGTCAGTAACACATACGCGTGAAGAGTAGAAAAGAGAAGGTGACGCGTATGCGTCAGTGACGCGCACGCGTCGGTGGCAATTGTGCTCCTCGCACAACGCTCGCATAGTAGCAGCCCAACTCTCTGTTCGTAGTACTGGACAATTAAAATTGAGTCCACGCATACGTGTCGTCCACGCCTACGTGTGGAGGATAAAAAAACGCAAATGACGCGTACACGTCAGTGATGCGCACGCGTGGGTTGAGTTGTGCGCCTAGCACCCCCACCAGCGTGGTCCTGGCATAACTCTCTGTCCAGGCCATGCGCTCACATCATCCCAGCACGGTTCGGGCACGAACCAAGTTTGGGTGTCGACACATACGCGTGACAGTGATGCATGGCGGAAGTCAGCCAATTAAGAATTCAATATAGAAATACGTTGCGAGTATAGTTCTTTACCAGTAAAAATCCACTCATCAATTTAGAAAGGTTGTCACAAAATTAGAATAAAAATACTGGAGTATGAGTCGGTGGCTATCATGCAATCTATCATGCAATGCAATAATTATACATGCAATCTATCATGCAATGCAATAATTAACTACAAAGAAGAGTAAGAATCGGTGTTGAAAAGAAAGTAACTAACCCACGAAAGTCGGTATCAATCTCCCCATACTTAAAGATTGCACCGTCCTCGGTGCATGCAAAGATATGCAAGTAGAAGGGTGGCTACAACTGATGCGCTTCCTCCAAAGATTGTGTGGCGGGACTTGTTTGTCACCCCATTTAGAAGTTTTCCATTTTCCTTCTTGGTGGCCATCATGAAAGAAGAGAAAAAGGAAGAAGAATAGCCCACAAACAAAGATATGCAAACAAATAAAATATGGGTGGGCTAATGCCAAATAATAATGAGGTTCTCAATTACATGGTAGCTACAACATATGAGTGAGAAAATAATAAAAGCGAAGGGCATTTCAAGTAAATAGCAGAAGAGTCAAGAAGCACCCAAAACAATGCAGGAAATATGCAACAGTTGAGTAAGAAAATTTTAACACCAATGTGGAACAACAAATATAGAAAATAAAAGGAGAAGAAATAACAAAGTTAAAATTCCATGAATGTGAGTATGCAAATGTAATAAATAAAAGAAAAGAAAGAGAATAAGGATGAGAAGGAAGGAGAAGAAAGTGAGAAAGGAGGAGGAAAGAATAAGAAATGAGAGAAAAAAGATGAAAAATGGAAAACAGGAATCGACACATAAGCGTCGCCCACGCACACGCGTGGGTAGCAAATTGAGGAGGTGACGTGTATGCGTCAGTAACACATACGCGTGAAGAGTAGAAAAGAGAAGGTGACGCGTATGCGTCAGTGACGCGCACGCGTCGGTGGCAATTGTGCTCCTCGCACAACGCTCGCATAGTAGCAGCCCAACTCTCTGTTCGTAGTACTGGACAATTAAAATTGAGTCCACGCATACGTGTCGTCCACGCCTACGTGTGGAGGATAAAAAAACGCAAATGACGCGTACACGTCAGTGATGCGCACGCGTGGGTTGAGTTGTGCGCCTAGCACCCCCACCAGCGTGGTCCTGGCATAACTCTCTGTCCAGGCCATGCGCTCACATCATCCCAGCACGGTTCGGGCACGAACCAAGTTTGGGTGTCGACACATACGCGTGACAGTGATGCATGGCGGAAGTCAGCCAATTAAGAATTCAATATAGAAATACGTTGCGAGTATAGTTCTTTACCAGTAAAAATCCACTCATCAATTTAGAAAGGTTGTCACAAAATTAGAATAAAAATACTGGAGTATGAGTCCCAGGTCGTCTCCCAACGAGTTGACAAAAAGGGTGCTATCTTATTAATCAGGAGTTTTCCGAGAATTTTGAGAGTTGAATGATAGAAAATAAATAATTGTAAATTAAAAGAGAATTATATTTTCTAATTGAAAAGCCTTGACTGGGGGAATGATTAATTAGAAATTCCATCCTTGTTGGAATTCTCTCAAGTGTAGTATAAAAAGGTTATTTTCACTTAGTTAACCCTTACTAAATAAAGGAATGTCAAATGATTGAGCTAACTCTTATTCGCAAATCCTAGTCCTCTCCCTTGGGAAGGTCTAGCATTAGTAAATAGAGAATTAGCCAACAACTTCCAATTTAACTATTCACTTGAGCATTCCAACTCAAGTGTCTCCTTTTAATCAACCCCCATGCCAAGTTGGGAGTCTACTCCATTAACATGGATACCATCTTCGTTGTTGGGAGTAAGGAATAGAAAAGAGACATGATAGACAATAACTACAAATTAATTAAAAATAAAAGTAATCATTTGCATTAATAAATTCTAAAAACAATCCAATTGTAACTCTAAACAAGAATTAAGAATATGGAATAATATGGAATAATAAGGGAATAAGAAAACAAACTATAATAGTAACTTCAACGGAGGTGATGACTCTTCAATATCCAAAGCGAAAGCATAAAACTATAAAACTATGAATGTCAAGAAAACCTAGAGGAAGAGTAGTTTTTCTCTCTAGATTCAGATCTAAAACTAAAACTAAGCTAACGAGAATCTGTGTTGAGTCTCTGCACGTTCCCTGGCTCTAGTCTGTGTTTCTGGGCTGGAAACTAGGTCAAAACTCGGCTCGAAATTACCCCCAGCGTTTTCTGTTATTTCTGCAGATTGCGCATGTCACGTGTACGTGCCAGTCACGCGTACGCATCGATGGTCGTCTTGGCGTGTCACGCGTACGCGTCATCCACGCGCACGCGTCTTTGTGCAAACTCTAATCCACCCGTACGCGTCAGGCATGCGCACGCATCGCTACAAATTTCTCTATATCGCGCGCTCGCGTGAGCCATGCGTGCACGTCGATGCTCGCTGGTTACCTCCTTGGTTTCTTGTGTTTCTTCCATTTTTGCAAGCTTCCTCTCCATTCTCTAAGCCATTCCTGCCCTATAAAGCCTGAAACACTTAACACACAGATCACGGCATCGAATGGTATAAAGGAGAATTAAAATATACAAATTAAAGATCTCTTAGGAAGCAAGTATTCAACCATAGAATAACACTAGGAAGGAATTGTAAAATCATGCAAATCATATGAATAAGTGGGTAATGACTTGATAAAAACCACTCAATTGAATACAATATAAACCATAAAATAGTGGTTTATCAGAAAGCCTCTTTTCTTTTTTTAAATTAACAGGCTACTGATGAGCGGATAATTTATACGCTTTTTGACATTGTTTTTAGTATGCTTTTAGTAGAATCTGGTTACTTTTAGGGATGTTTTTAATAGATTTTGTGTTAAATTCACATTTCTGGACTTTACTATGAGTTTGTGTGTTTTTCTATGATTTCAGGTATTTTCTGGCTGAAATTGAGGGACTTGAGCAGAAATCAGATTCAGAGGTTGAAAAAGGACTGCTGATGCTGTTGGATTCTGACCTCCCTGCACTCAAAGTGGATTTTCTGGAGCTACAGAACTCGAAATGGCGCGCTTCCAATTGCGTTGGAAAGTAGACATCCAGGGCTTTCCAGCAATATATAATAGTCCATACTTTGGCCAAGAATTGATGACGTAAACTGGCGTTCAACGCCAGCTTTCTACCCAAATCTGGCGTCCAGCGCCAGAAAAGGATCCAAAACCAGAGTTGAACGCCCAAACTGGCACAAAAACTGGCGTTCAACTCCACAAATGGCCTCTGCACGTGCAACACTTAAGCTCAGCCCAAACACACACCAAGTGGGCCCCGGAAGTGGATTTATACATCAAATACTTACTCATGTAAACCCTAGTAGCTAGTTTATTATAAATAGGACCTCTTACTATTGTATTAGGCATCCTGGATTGTATTTTGATCCTGTGATCTCGTTTAGGGGGCTGGCCATCTCGGCCATGCCTGGACCTTCACTTATGTATTTTCAACGGTAGAGTTTCTACACTCCATAGATTAAGGTGTGGAGCTCTGCTGTTCCTCAAAGATTAATGCAAAGTACTACTGTTTTCTATTCAATTCTTCTTATTTCTCTTCTAAGATATCCATTCGCACCCAAGAACGTAATGAAGGTGATGATTATGTGTGACGCTCATCATCCTTCTCCCTTATGAACGCGTGCCTGACAAACACTTCTGTTCTACATGAATTAAGCTAGAATGAGTATCTCTTAGATCTCCTAACCAGAATCTTCGTGGCGTAAGCTAGAATGATGGCGGCATTCAAGAGAATCCGGAAGGTCTAAACCTTGTCTGTGGTATTCTGAGTAGGATTCAATGATTGAATGACTGTGACGAGCTTCAAACTCGCGATTGTTGGGCGTTAGTGATAGACGCAAAAGGAGGGTGAATCCTATTCCAGCATGATCGAGAACCGACAGATGAATAGCCGTGCCGTGACAGGGTGCGTGAGCATATTATTCACTGAGAGGAGGGGATGTAGCCACTGACAACGGTGATGCCCTTGCATAAAGCCAGCCATGGAAAGGAGTAAGACTGATTGGATGAAGATAGCAGGAAAGCAGAGGTTCAGAGGACGAAAAGCATCTCCATTCGCTTATCTGAAATTCCTACCAATGATTTACATAAGTATCTCTATCCCTATTCTATTAATTAATATTCGAAAACACCATTATCAATTTATATCTGCCTGACTGAGATTTACAAGGTGACCATAGCTTGCTTCATACCAACAATCTCCGTGGGATTCGACCCTTACTCACGTAAGGTATTACTTGGACGACCCAGTGCACTTGCTGGTTAGTTGTATCGAAGTTGTGACAATCATGAATTAAGATCAGAGCACCAAGCTTTGGAGCCATTACCAGGATTTGTTCGAGCCTGGAGATCACAATTTCGTGCACCAAGTTTTTGGCGCCGTTGCCGGGGACTTAATTGTTCCTGTTTGGCACCAAGAATCATCTGAGATCCCAATCCCAGCAACAACACCAAGTTTTTGGCGCCGTTGCCAGGGATTGTTCGTGTTTGGACAACTGACGGTTCATCTTGTTGCTCAGATTAGGTAATTTTCTTTTTATTTTATTTTCAAAAATTTTTCAAAAATATTTCTAAAATTTTCTCATCTGTTTTCGAAAAAAATAATAACAATATTTTCAAAAAAAAAAATATGTTTTCAAAAATAAATTATTCTATGGTTTCAGAATTTTTAAGAATGAATTCTAGCGTTTCATGAAGCATGTTGAAGCCTGGCTGGCTGTAAAGCCATGTCTCAATCCTTATACCGAAGAGAAGAGCTTCTTTATCTTTCTTAGCCAATTGGCTGTTGAATGTAAGGAATGTCAGGCATGTCATGTCTGAGTTACATACTAAAGCTTGGCTGGCTATTAAGCCATGCCTGACCCTTTGATTGGAGCTTTAGAGCATAAGATTCCTGGAATTCATATTAAAAATTTTGGAATCCTTATTTTTCTTTTTCAAAATAATTTTTCGAAACATATAAAATAAAAATAAAAAAAAATTTAGAAAATCACAAAAATAAAAAATATTTCATGTTTCTTGTTTGAGTCCTGAGTCATATCATAAGTTTGGTGTCACTTGCATATGCATCTTGCATTTTTTCGAAAATATCATGCATTCATAGTGTTCTTCATGATCTTCAAGTTGTTCTTAGTAAGTCTTCTTGTTTGATCTTGATGATTTTTTGTTTTGTGTCTTTTCTTGTTTTTCATATACATTCTTGAATCCTTAGTGCGTAAGCATTAAAGAATTCTAAGTTTGGTGTCTTGCATGTTTTCTTTGCATTAAAAATTTTTTTCAAAATTGTGTCTATGATGTTCATCTTGACATTCAAAGTGTTCTTGGTGTTCATCTTGACATTCATGGCATTCTTGCATACATTCATGTTTTGATCTAAAAATTTCATGCATTGCATAATTTTCATGTTTTCATAAAAATTCAAAAAATCAAAAAAATATCTTCCCCTTTTTCTCTCATCAAATTCGAAAATTGAGTTGACTTTTTCAAAAATTTTTAAAAATCAAAGTTGTTTCTTATGAGTCAAATCAAATTTTCAATTTGAAAATCTTATCTTTTTCAAAATCTTTTTCAAAAATCAAATCTTTTTCAAATTTCTTAGTTATTTTCGAAAATTCCAAAAATATTTTTCAAAAATCTTTTTCTTATTTTTATATAAAATTTTCGAAAATAACTAATCAATTAATGTTTTGATTCAAAAATTTCAAGTTTGTTACTTACTTGTTAAGAAAGATTCAAACTTTAAGTTCTAGAATCATATCTTGTGATTTCTTGTGAATCAAGTCATTAATTGTGATTTTAAAAATCAAATCTTTTTCAAAAACTAATTTCTATCATATCTTTTCAAAAATATCTTCTCATCTTATCTTTTTCAAAAAATTGATTTCAAAATATCTTTTCTAACTTCCTAACTTCTTATCTTTTCAAAATTTGTTTCAACTAACTAACTAACTTTTTGTTTGTTTCTTAACTTTTTCAAAACTACCTAACTAACTCTCTCTCTCTCAAATTTTCGAAAATATCTCCCCTCTTTTTCAAAAATTTCTTTTTTATTAACTAATTATTTTTATTTTTAAATTTTAAAAATTTTTTCGAAAATTTCTAACATTTTTCAAAAACCATTTTTCAAAAATCACTAACTCTTTTTCAAAATAATTTTCGAAAATTATACCTCCCCCATCCTATTCTATTTATTCATTCATATCCTAACATCTCATCTCACATCTCTTCCATTCTCACAGTTGTGTTTCTTCCTTTATATTACATTCTTTGTCTCCCCCTTTTCTTCCACTCACAAAGGGATCCCTATACTGTGGTATAAAGGATCTCTATTATTATTATTATTTTTCTGTGCCTTCTTCTTTGTCATATGAGCAGGAGCAAGGATAAGAACATTCTTGTGGAAGCAGATCCAGAACCTGAAAGGACTCTGAAGAGAAAATTAAGAGAAGCTAAAATACAACAATCCAGAGATAACCTTTCAGAAATTTTCGAACAGGCAGAGGAGATGGCAGCCGAAAATAATGATAATGTAAGGAAGATGCTTGGTGACTTTACTGCACCTAATTCCAATTTACATGGAAGAAGCATCTCCATTCCTGCCATTGGAGCAAACAACTTTGAGCTGAAACCTCAATTAGTTTCTCTAATGCAGCAGAACTGCAAGTTTCATGGACTTCCATATGAAGATCCTTTTCAGTTCTTAACTGAATTCTTGCAGATATGTGATACTGTTAAGACTAATGGAGTAGATCCTGAAGTCTACAGGCTCATGCTTTTCCCTTTTGCTGTAAGAGACAGAGCTAGATTATGGTTGGATTCTCAACCCAAAGACAGCCTGAACTCTTGGGATAAGCTGGTCACGGCTTTCTTAGCCAAGTACTTTCCTCCTCAAAAGCTGAGCAAGCTTAGAGCTTATGTTCAAACCTTCAGACAGAAAGAAGGTGAATCTCTCTATGAAGCTTGGGAAAGATACAAACAGTTTACCAAAAAGTGTCCTTCTGACATGCTTTCAGAATGGACCATCCTGGATATATTCTATGATGGTTTATCTGAGCTATCAAAGATGTCACTGGACACTTCTGCAGGTGGATCCATTCACCTAAAGAAAACGCCTGCAGAAGCTCAAGAACTCATTGACATGGTTGCTAATAACCAGTTCATGTACACTTCTGAAAGGAATCCTGTGAATAATGGGACGCCTATGAAGAAGGGAGTTCTTGAGGTTGATACTCTGAATGCCATATTGGCTCAGAATAAAATATTGACTCAGCAAGTCAATATGATCTCTCAGAGTCTGCATGGAATGCAAGCTGCATCCAACAGTACTCAAGAGGCTTCTCCTGAAGAAGAAGCTTATGATCTTGAGAACCCTGCAATAGCAGAGGTAAATTACTTAGGTGAACCTTATGGAAACACCTATAACTCAACATGGAGAAATCATCCAAATTTCTCATGGAAGGATCAAAAGCCCCAACAAGGCTTTAATAATGGTGGAAGAAACAGGTTTAGCAATAGCAAGCCTTTTCCATCATCAACTCAGCAACAGACAGAGAACTCTGAACAAAATGCTTCTAAATTAGCAAATCTAGTCTCTGATCTATCTAAGGCCACTGTAAGTTTCATGAATGAAACAAGGTCTTCCATTAGAAATCTGGAAGCACAAGTGGGCCAGCTGAGTAAAAGGATCACTGAAATCCCTCCTAGTACTCTCCCAAGCAATACAGAAGAGAACCCAAAAGGAGAGTGCAAGGCCATTGACATAAGCGCCATGGCCGAACCTGTGAGGAGAGGAGAGGACGTGAATCCCAAGGAGGAAGACCTCCTGGGACGTCCAGTGATCAATAAGGAGCTTCCCTCTGAGGAACCAAAGGACTCTGGGGCTCAGCTAGAGACCATAGAGATTCCATTGAACCTCCTTATGCCTTTCATGAGCTCTGATGAGTATTCCTCTTCTGAAGAGAATGAGGATGTTACTGAAGAGCAAACTGCCAAGTTTCTTGGTGCAATCATGAAGCTGAATGCCAAATTATTTGGCATTGATGCTTGGGAAGTTGAACCTCCCTTGTTCATCAATGAACTAAGTGATCTGGATCAACTGACATTGCCTCAGAAGAGACAGGATCCTGGAAAGTTCATAATCCCTTGTACCATAGGCACCATGATCTTTAAGGCTCTGTGTGACCTTGGTTCAGGGATAAACCTCATGCCCCTCTCTGTAATAGAGAAACTGGGAATCTATGGGGTGCAAGCTGCTAAAATCTCACTGAAGATGGCAGACAGCTCAAGAAAACAGGCTTATGGACAAGTAGAAGATGTATTAGTAAAGGTTGAGGGCCTTTACATCCCTACTGATTTCATAGTCCTGGATACTGGAAAGGAAGAGGATGAATCCATCATCCTAGGAAGACCTTTCCTGGCCACTGCAAGAGCTGTGATTGATGTTGACAGAGGTGAAATAGTCCTTCAATGGAATGAGGACTCCCTTATGTTTAAAACTCAAGGATCTCCCTCTGCAACCATGAAGAGGAAGCATGAAAAGCTTCTCTCAAAGCAGAATCAACCAGAGCCCCCACAGTCAAACTCTAAGTTTGGTGTTGGGAGGCCACAACCAAACTCTAAGTTTGGTGTTGAACTCCCATATCCAAACTCTAAGTTTGGTGTTGGAGAGTCTCAACAAAGCTCTGCACATCTGTGAGGCTCCATGAGAGCCCACTGTCAAGCTATTGACATTAAAGAAGCGCTTGTTGGGAGGCAACCCAATGTTTATCTAATTCTTATTTTTATTGTTTTTCATGTTTTCTTAGGTTCATGATCATGTGGAGTCACAAAATAAATAGAAAAATTGAAAACGGAATCAAAAACAGCAGAAGAAAAATCACACCCTGGAGGAGCATCTGTCTGGCGTTCAAACGCCAGAACAGAGCATAATTCTGGCGCTGAACGCCCAGAATGGGAGCATCCTGGCGCTGAACGCCCAGAACAAGCATGGTTCTGGCGTTCAACGCCAGAAATGGCAGCAAATGGGCGTTGAACGCCCAAAATGGGCACCAACCTGGCGCTGAACGCCCAGAGTTGTGTGCAAGGGCATTTTACATGCCTAAATTGGTGCAGGGATGTAAATGCCTTGACACCTCAGGATCTGTGGACCCCACAGGATCCCCACCTACCTCATCATCTCTCTTTCCATTCATGATCATCCCTTCTTTTTTTCCATTTACCACTCACATCCATACACCCACTACCTTCAAAAATTCAATATCTCTCTCCCACCCAATCCCACCCATATGGCCGAATACACACTCCCATCCATCTCCTCCATATCCTCTTCTTCTTCTATTCTTTCTTCTTTTGCTCGAGGGCGAGCAACATTCTAAGTTTGGTGTGGTAAAAAGCATAGCTTTTTTGTTTTTTCCATAACCATTGATGGCACCTAAGGCCAGAGAAGCCTCTAGAAAGAGGAAAGGGAAGACAAAAGCTTCCATCAAAGGTCTAAAGCTCAGTGGTAGAACATTTGACTGCAAATCAAGAGATCCCTGAGATACCTCAGGGGATACATTTTCTTCCACACAATTATTGGAAGCAACTAAGGGTGGAACATCAAGAGCACTCCATCATCCTTCATGAAATCAGAGAAGATCTAAAAGCAATGAAGGAGGAGCAGCAAAGACAAGGAAGAGACATAGAAGAGCTCAAGGACATCACTAAGGTGGACTCATTCCTTGTTCTTACTTTCTCTGTTTTTTTCGTTTTCTATGTTATGTGCTTATCTGTGTTTGTGTCTTCATTACATGATCATTAGTAGTTAGTAACTATGTCTTAAAGTTATAAATGTCCTATGAATCCATCACCTCTCTTAAATGAAAAATGTTTTAATTCAAAAGAACAAGAAGTACATGAGTTTCGAATTTATCCTTGAACTTAGTTTAATTATATCGATGTGGTGACAATGCTTCTTGTTTTCTGAATGTATGCTTGAACAGTGCATATGTCTTTTGAAGTTGTTGTTTAAGAATGTTAAATATGTTGGCTCTTGAAAGAATGATGACTAGGAGACATGTTATTTGATAATCTGAAAAATCATAAAAATGATTCTTGAAGCAAGAAAAAGCAGCAAAAAAAAAAAACAAAGCTTGCAGAAAAAAAAAATATAGGCGAAAAAAAAAATAATAGAAAGAAAAAGAAAAAGCAAGCAGAAAAAGCCAATAACCCTTAAAACCAAAAGGCAAGGGCAAATAAAAAGGATCCCAAGGCTTTGAGCATCAGTGGATAGGAGGGCCTAAAGGAATAAAATCCTGGTCTAAGCGGCTAAACCAAGCTGTCCCTAACCATGTGCTTGTGGCGTGTAGGTGTCAAGTGAAAACTTGAGACTGAGCGGTTAAAGTCAAGGTCCAAAGCAAAAAAAAAAAGAGTGTGCTTAAGAACCCTGGACACCTCTAATTGGGGACTTTAGCAAAGCTGAGTCACAATCTGAAAAGGTTCACCCAATTATGTGTCTGTGGCATTTATGTATCCGATAGTAATACTGGAAAACAAAGTGCTTAGGGCCACGGCCAAGACTCATAAAGAAGCTATGTTCAAGAATCATCATACTGAACTAAGAGAGTCAATAACACTATTCGAAATCTGAAGTTCCTATAGATGCCAATCATTCTGAACCTCAATGGATAAAGTGAGATGCCAAAACTATTCAAGAGGCAAAAAGCTATAAGTCCCGCTCATATGATTGAAGCTCTGTTTCATTGATAGTTTGGAATTTATAGTATATTCTATTCTTTTTATCCTATTTTGATTTTCAGTTGCTTGGGGACAAGCAACAATTTAAGTTTGGTGTTGTGATGAGCGGATAATTTATACGCTTTTTGACATTGTTTTTAGTATGTTTTTAGTAGAATCTGGTTACTTTTAGGGATGTTTTTAATAGATTTTGTGTTAAATTCACATTTCTGGACTTTACTATGAGTTTGTGTATTTTTCTGTGATTTCAGGTATTTTCTGGCTGAAATTGAGGGACTTGAGCAGAAATCAGATTCAGAGGTTGAAAAAGGACTGCTGATGCTGTTGGATTCTGACCTCCCTGCACTCAAAGTGGATTTTCTGGAGCTACAGAACTCGAAATGGCGCGCTTCCAATTGCGTTGGAAAGTAGACATCCAGGGCTTTCCAGCAATATATAATAGTCCATACTTTGGCCAAGAATTGATGACGTAAACTGGCGTTCAACGCCAGCTTTCTACCCAAATCTGGCGTCCAGCGCCAGAAAAGGATCCAAAACCAGAGTTGAACGCCCAAACTGGCACAAAAACTGGCGTTCAACTCCACAAATGGCCTCTGCACGTGCAACACTTAAGCTCAGCCCAAACACACACCAAGTGGGCCCCGGAAGTGGATTTATACATCAAATACTTACTCATGTAAACCCTAGTAGCTAGTTTATTATAAATAGGACCTCTTACTATTGTATTAGGCATCCTGGATTGTATTTTGATCCTGTGATCTCGTTTAAGGGGCTGGCCATCTCGGCCATGCTTGGACCTTCACTTATGTATTTTCAACGGTAGAGTTTCTACACTCCATAGATTAAGGTGTGGAGCTCTGCTGTTCCTCAAAGATTAATGCAAAGTACTACTGTTTTCTATTCAATTCTTCTTATTTCTCTTCTAAGATATCCATTCGCACCCAAGAACGTAATGAAGGTGATGATTATGTGTGACGCTCATCATCCTTCTCCCTTATGAACGCGTGCCTGACAAACACTTCTGTTCTACATGAATTAAGCTAGAATGAGTATCTCTTAGATCTCCTAACCAGAATCTTCGTGGCGTAAGCTAGAATGATGGCGGCATTCAAGAGAATCCGGAAGGTCTAAACCTTGTCTGTGGTATTCTGAGTAGGATTCAATGATTGAATGACTGTGACGAGCTTCAAACTCGCGATTGTTGGGCGTTAGTGACAGACGCAAAAGGAGGGTGAATCCTATTCCAGCATGATCGAGAACCAACAGATGAATAGCCGTGCCGTGACAGGGTGCGTGAGCATATTATTCACTGAGAGGAGGGAATGTAGCCACTGACAACGGTGATGCCCTTGCATAAAGCCAGCCATGGAAAGGAGTAAGACTGATTGGATGAAGATAGCAGGAAAGCAGAGGTTCAGAGGACGAAAAGCATCTCCATTCGCTTATCTGAAATTCCTACCAATGATTTACATAAGTATCTCTATCCCTATTCTATTAATTAATATTCGAAAACACCATTATCAATTTATATCTGCCTGACTGAGATTTACAAGGTGACCATAGCTTGCTTCATACCAACAATCTCCGTGGGATTCGACCCTTACTCACGTAAGGTATTACTTGGACGACCCAGTGCACTTGCTGGTTAGTTATATCGAAGTTGTGACAATCATAAATTAAGATCAGAGCACCAAGCTTTGGAGCCATTACCAGGATTTGTTCGAGCCTGGAGATCACAATTTCGTGCACCAGCTACCAAAGTAATGTCAAACGTTAATAAACAAGTGAAACCATAACATAGACTAAATAAACCAAACTAAAATTGAAAATTCACTTATTACCTATTTAAATAAAAGAGAAAATAAGAAGAATTTACCATGGTGGGGTGTCTCCCACCTAGAACTTTTGGTTAAATTCCTTAAGTTGGACATTTGGTGAGCTCCTTGTCATGGTGGCTTGTGCTTGAACTCATCTTGAAACTTCCACCAACGTTTGGACTTCCAATAAGCTCCAACATTTCCAAATGAATTCACCAAGCCTTGATGAAGTTCTTCACAATTTTTGAGCTCCCAAAGTTGATCCTCTTGTATGCCGAAATCCCAAATCTTGTTTCTACACCCGTCTTTAAGTTGATCATCATTGTTCCAACCGGGTGGCAAGAAATCCAAATTCTCTATGAAGTACTAAACTCTTCTCTTAGACCCAACCAATTGATCACCGGTCCAGCCCTTGTATCTAGCTCTTGAAATCTCAACCTTGATAAGCCTTGATTTTTAACTCCAACCATTAAACATCCTTCTCTTACGCTTCACTCCACAAAGCCTCCTAAGTTGGCCATCTGTTTCAAGAATACCATACTCAAGTGGGACAGTAAAACGAATAGAGATAAGTTTTACCCACTCAAATGAAGGAGTAGAGGACAACCTAGGTAGAAAAGTCTCCAACGATCTTGACAAAGCATATTCAACTCCCGTCCAACCTTGCCGAAGGACTTCCACCTTTTAAAAAGATTCTTCACTTTCAAGCTCTTCCTCACCGAATTCATCCAACTCTTTTTTGTCACTAAAATCATAAATATGAGGTTAAGAGAAATCTACCTCAATGTTGCTTTCAATGTCAATTGGAGAAGGCTCTTCTAACTCAAGGATTTCACTTGTGGATGCAAATTTATTACTAGGAGGACTTGATTCATTATCATCATCACCAAGGGAACTTACCTCTTGATCTATTCTGTCTAATTCTTCATAGGGAATATGCCTTGGAGGTTGTGCACTACCCTCCTCAACATCAATTTCAAGCTTCTTGGAGGAATACTCTACAACTCTAGATTCCCATGGAGGTTCAGCATCTCCTAAGTCTTCAACCACTTCGTCCTCTTCAACAATTACGGCTTCCTCCAATTGTTCCAATACAAAGTCACATTCCTCACTTTCCACCAGAGTTCCTAATCTCTCCTTCATGCTACGCTCTTCATTAGATTTTCCGCATAGGACCATGGGAGTTTCTTGAGTGTCCAAACATTGGGAAGCGAATCGACTTACTAACTCGGTCAAGGCAGTCGCAAATTCCAGTGTCGCCCTTTTCATCTCGCTTTGCCCTTGAAGTAGTGAAGTGAGAGAATCATCTATTAGGGCATGGGATGGATAGAAGAGTTCATTATATGGGAGAAATGGTTCATGATAGGAAGGTGGTTCATCTTGATAAGGATGTGACGGTTCAACACTCTCTATCTTTTCCACTTGTTGCACAACACACTCCAATTCCTTATTCTCTAGTTGAGATTCCAAGATCTCCTTCATGCTCCGCTCTTCGGTTGACTTTCCACATTCATCCGTGGAAATTCTTTGTTTGTTGCATGAGTCCCCTGGGTCGAACTTTTGATGGATGGTTGCTTGAAGTCGATCCATTGCTTCCTTGGGACGATCCATTGGCTCTTGTTCCACTTGGCTATCATAAGTAGGATCATAGTGCTTTTGGATTGATGGATATGGATATTCTCCTATGGAGGGTTGTGGTGGAAAAGAAAATTCATCTTGTGGTTGAAAGTTCGCATACATTAAAGGTGGTGTATATTGAGGTGGTGATTCTTGGGAGTAATTAGGTTGAAATTGGGGTGGCTCTATGTATGGTTCATTTGGCTCATAAGGTGGTTGGTATGGGGATATGGATTAGAGTCATATGAAGGTGTTTGGTAAAACGGGGCTTGTGAGTATGGTTGAAGGCTATGTTATGGGGGATAAGGGTCATAGGTGTATGGTGGAGGTTGTTGATTTTCATGAAGAGGTCCACCATAACCATTGTCTTGGTATGCATCATGGAATGGTTGTTCCTCATCGTATGTTGGTGGAAGTTGTTGCCAAGAGGGTTGTCCATAAGCTTGAGGCTCCTCCCACCTTTGATTGTCTCATCCTTGATGCATGTTCTCATTATAGCTTCCATTCCCTACAAAATAATTTGAAACAAACTCAAGGCAAATAATGAAAATAAACTAATAAAACTAGAAACAATTAACAAAGAAACAAAAGGCAAACATATTCACAATAACCAATAATAAGGCACACATTTGCAATTTTCCGGCAACGGCGCCAAAAACTTAATGGAGGAAAATTGTCGGTAAAGATTTTCACAAAAATTATCGCGTTGCAAGTATAGTTCTAAACCAAAAAATTATCCTCGGTCAATGTTTAGATTGTTTGTCACTTAAGCAAACCCAATAAAATTAACCGAAGTATTTAAACCTCGGGTCGTTTCTCAAGGAATTACAGGGAAGTATGTTTATTATTAGTTATGGAAAAGTATTTTTGGGATTTTTAAATGTTGAACAAGCAATGTAAATGACAAGAAAATAAACTAACAACCAAGGAAAGTCCTAGCAAAGATTGAGAATTGGAATTCCTATCCTCGTTATCATCATCAATTGTGATGGTAATTGACTTTTACTTTCACTGAGTCAACCTCTAACAATGAAGGAAAGTCAAGTGAGAAAAATCAACTTAAGTTCACAAGTCCTAATCAAAGACTAGATTTAGTGAAGCCTAAGCCAACCAGCAAGTCTCAATCATCAATCAACAAAAGAATTTTGATAACTCAAGAGTCTCTAATTGATCAATCCAAGTTAAGAACATAGAATTCTAATTTAAAATCCAACCAAGCATTTTATCAAACACTTGGTAGACACAAAATAAAAGCATAGAAAAGTAATAAGAGAATGTAAAATCTAAGACCAACAATTTTAAGAAATTAATAACACAAATTAAAGAAAGCATTAATAACATAAAAACATGAATTGCATTAATAAAGATCAAGAGTATCAAGAGTGCATAACATGAAGGCAACAAAGTGAAAGAAATCAACAAGAGAAGATAACTAAGGTACTAGATCAAATAAAAGTAGAAGAAAACTAAATTAAAGCAAGGTAGAAAGCTGAATTTCAGAAGAATAAAACTAAAAACCCTAAAACCTAGAGAAAGGAGAGAGCCTCTCTCTTTAGAAAACTACATCTAAAATCTAAAATTATGTGAATGAATGTTGTGTGTATTGATGCTAGCTTCTCAAGCATTTTTCACTTGTTTCATTAGGTTTTATGCACTTTCTTGCATTAGAAGTAAGTAATTTGGAGTAGTTTTGCATGGGTTTGTTGAATCAATCAACCATCCTTTATTTGACACTAAATCATGAGGTTTAAGCTAGAATTAGTTGGTTTTTGAATGATTTATGAACCTTGTGAATTTGGTGATGCTTTGATTGGTTGTTTTGATTACTTGTAGGTAAAGAAATAATGAAAAAAAGAATTTTAGACACGTTTTGAAGATTAAGCACGCTTTGGAACCTTAAGCCATGTATGTGCATTTTTACACATACATGAACTAATAACTAAAGCATGCATGCATTTAATTATTAAAAGCCTTATGCATGCATGAATTAATGACTAAAGCATGCATTTAATGGATGAAATGCATGAGCTTCACGTTGCCAATTAATGCATGCATGAAGCATTAAATCATTAATGCCAAAAGAGTGAAATGGATTATTAAAGCATGCATTTCACTATGCATTTCATCATGCTTCAACGTTAATACAATTGGCATTGTTAATTGAAAATGAATGCATTGGCATTATTTAATAAAGCCATGGAAGCATGCATGCATTATTATTATTATTGCCAAGGTATTAATGAAAGCATCAAGCGGAGTTCACTAAGCAATGAACGCTACGTTTAAACATGGAAACGTTCAAGCAAGGAAGTAGCGTTCATGCTTGTGAACGTAGCGCTCAATAAAGCAAGAGTTCATTAGGCAAGGAATGGCGTTCAGTGAACTCACTTAACTGAGCGCCCAAGGAACCAATTTTCACAAAGAAAAATCAATAGCGCTCAGTTAACTTTCCTACCTTTATCGGGTTCCTCATGAAAAGAAATCTAAGTTTATTGTACTAAATTGGCGGAGCCAAGGATCGGACCTTGCACCTTATGCACAAGAAAAGTGCTACTCTTCGCAAAGAAAATTGCCAAAATGCAACCATCAGGGCTCGAACCAAGCACCCAGGGAACCAAAGGAAGCGCTACATCACCCAAGGAAGCAAAGGCAAGGGCGCTCAGTTATCTTACTTCACTGAGAGCCACTTTGCCAAGGAAATTAGGCACCAATTTAGCTCACCCAAGGTTCGAACTTGGAGCTCTCTCTACAAGGCAGGGGCGCTCAGTTAACTTAGTTAACTTAGCGCTATGAGGGCTGCCCAAGGAAGGTTGTCACGCATCAAAGATTGAGGGGCCTGGGCCAAGGACACAAGCATGTGTAGCGCTCAGTTACCTTAAGTAACTGAACGCTACCTTGGAGCAAGGCACGAACCAAAATAGCAAGGAAAGGCAATGGGTAGCGCTTAGTTAGTTTAGTTAACTGAACGCTTCCCTGGGAGTTGCACCATGGTCTAATTTTAATTCAATTGCCACATTGGATCCAATTCTTCACCAAATGAGAAGCCCACTCCAAATTCTGAAGATCAAAAATAGAAAGTGTATAAATAGGACTTAGTTTGAGTTAGAGAGTACTTTTTTGTTTTACCTTTACTTTCACTTTTGAATTTTCAATTATTTTGAGTTTTTAGCTTGAATTGGGGAATTGGGATTGAGAGCTGAGTTCCCTCCTCCTTGTTCTTACTTTTGCTTTCTGTTTTTGAATTGTGGATAGAGATTGAAGGAATTCTGTTTCAATCCTTGATCTACAATTCATCTTTGTTCTCTTCTGCATAATTCTAATGATTGGGAATTGGATTTAGCTTTCTGTTTTCATTTTCACTTCTTCTACTAATTTTGCTATCTACTCTTGGGATTTGAATTGAGATTGAAGAGCTTCATTGATTCTAAGTTTGAGAATCATCTTTTAGCTCTCTTCTCAAGTGTTCCAAGAAGTGGATCTGAGTTTCCTTTACTGTTTTCATCTTCTTTTCTTCTACAAATTGTTCTCTGTTGGATCAAGGAAGGAATTGAGATCTAGACTTGTTTTCTAGTCTCATTGAGCCTCTGAGCTCTTGAATTTCTTTCCTAGCTCTTGCAATTGAGTTGAATTTAATTTCTGTTTTGTGCCTCACTGCAATTTTTCAATTCTGTTTAGATCTACTGCACGTACTTCATCTTCTTTACATTTTATTGTTAAATTCTGAATCCCAGCATCTCATACCCCTTTACTATTCAAGTAATTTACATTTCTTACACTCTAAGCTTCAGCTATTTACATTTCTTGCCATTTAAGTTTCAGTCATTTACATTACTTGCACTTTAAGATTCAGCTATTTTACTTCTTTTGCTCTTTAATTTACTATCAATTCTCCCTCTCCCTTTTAGTTTCATGCAATTTAACTTCTGTTGGTTACAATTCACTCAAATCATCAACTGTAAACTAACCACCTAACTAAAATTACTCAATCCTTCAATCCCTGTGGGATCGACCTCACTCATGTGAGTAATTACTACTTGATGTGACCCAGTACACTTGCCGGTGAGTTTAGGTGTTGGAATTCTATTTTCAACCCATCATGTATGATTCCCCCCTTCCAGCTTCACTCTGCAGCCTCTAATCAGTATTTTCGGGTCTGAAACTGGGTCCAAATCAGTCCAGAAATCGCCCCCAGCATTTTTTGTTTAATGCAGCACGTGACGCTCTGTCACGCGTACGCGTCAGCCACGCGTACGCATTGCCGAACAAATTTCTGGTCACGCGTACGCGTCATCCACGCGTACGCATTGCTTGCCAGCTGCACTGGTCACGCGCACGCGTCGTTCATGCGTGCGCGTCGCTACCAGCTTCTGAAATTTCCATTTTCTTGTGTTCCTTCTACTTTTGCATGCTTCCTTTCCATCCTCTAAGCCATTCTTGCCCTATAAACCCTGAAAACACTTAACAAACATATCACGACATCGAATAGTAATAAGAGAGGATTAAAAATTAGCAAATTTAAGGCCAAAGAAGCATGTTTTCAATCATAGCACAAAATTAGGAAGGAAAATATAAAATATGCGAATTATATGAATAAGTGTGAGAATAAGTGACAAAATCCACTCAATTCAGTACAAAATAAACTATAAAATAGTGGTTTATCACGGCCATGCCATCAAATTCCGCCTGGTGTGCAAGATCCGAGGCGCCTACCAAATGGAAACACAAAATAAAAAAAAAGGGACGGTGAACACATAAAATAACAAGTTCACTGTTTATTAATTACAATAAAATAAATAATAGTGAAAAATTGTACCACTCGATCAAGCCTGCCAGCAATGTGCTCAGCCTGATCCAATCTGTATATCGTATCCTTGTAGTCCAATAACTGCTACTTTATCCAATGTGCTCAGTTTCTTTTACGTTAACTAAATTATTAAAAAATATATTTAAATCTATAATTGTCTACCTTAGTTCTTAATCAGTTTATAAATTTACTAATTTAAATTTAACCTAACTACATGACGCTGTCGACTAACACCCTAAACAACCCTAATTAATAACTAACTGAACCCTAAATTTTACTAATCATGTTTCTTTCTAATCTAACTTAACCTAATTAATTATTCACTAATTACCTTACAATTCACAACTTAAACTAATTATTCTGACTAAACTAACTAACAATTGACTTTGTTATACTAATTAACACGTTATAAACAATGAACAGCAACTGTATTTGAAAACAATAACATAAAAAATCTAACTAACATGTAAACAGTTAACAGTAAGTCTAACTAACATGTAAACAGTAAATCTGTAACTCTAACTAACATGCAACCTCTAACTAGTAACTTTATCTAACATATAAACAGTAATTCTAACTAAGCTAAAAAAGTAATTCTAACTAACATATTATTTACTAACATGAAATTGAGAATGTCGTCGATACGAACTTCACGGACATTGAATAGATAGAAAAGGAGGAACAAAGTAAATTTGGAGGAGAGATTGAAAAAAAAGGACAAATAAAAATGGCCCCACCAGTTTTATATAATGTGCCAAATTTATCATAGAGTTCGCTGGGGTGCGACGAACTCTATATAAATTATATAATTCACTAGGAGTGCGGCGAACTTACCTTAATTACAAAAAAAATCGTATTTCAAAAAATAAAAATTAAAAATCTTGTTTTAGAAATTAATTAATTTTTTATTTATATTAGAAAAAATCCTTTACTTCGGCTAACATTATTTTTTTAATCATCTTTTTCACTTATTTTTTAAAAAAATAATACATAAATATCGGTTATATACTGGTTAAAGTTGGCTAAAAATAAAATTAGTAAAGTAAAAATTATCATGGTGATGACAAAATTTGTGGAACAAAGAGGCAAAAATATAGTTGGGATATCCAAAAAATGAGCTGAAAATTTTAGTGAATTCTACTAAAAAAGATTATGAATACATATGTATTTAAAATATTTAATATATATTTTATATTAATAATTATTTTTAGTGTACTTAATATTATTTGAATTCCATATTTTTTTACACATTAAATTTATACATTAAAAAAGATAAAAATAAGCATCTTTAACATATGACAATCAACCATTTATTTAATAGTAAAAATATTCAAATCTAAACTGATCAAATAAAAATTATTTATCCAATTCAAAACAAAAAAATAAATTGAATTGATTTTTTATTAAAAAAACACTTATTTTTTAAAAAAATAATACATAAATATCGGTTATATACTGGTTAAAGTTGGCTAAAAATAAAATTAGTAAAGTAAAAATTATCATGGTGATGACAAAATTTGTAGAACAAAGAGACAAAAATATAGTTGGGATATCCAAAAAATGAGCTGAAAATTTTAGTGAATTCTACTAAAAAAGATTATGAATACATATGTATTTAAAATATTTAATATATATTTTATATTAATAATTATTTTTAGTGTATACTTAATATTATTTGAATTCCATATTTTTTTACACATTAAATTTATACATTAAAAAAGATAAAAATAA
The DNA here is from genome assembly GCF_059453495.1 of Arachis ipaensis. Classification (NCBI taxonomy): domain Eukaryota; kingdom Viridiplantae; phylum Streptophyta; class Magnoliopsida; order Fabales; family Fabaceae; genus Arachis; species Arachis ipaensis. The sequence goes on along the minus strand of NC_142444.1, from coordinate 35,735,480 downwards.
GCATCTTTAACATATGACAATCAACCATTTATTTAATAGTAAAAATATTCAAATCTAAACTGATCAAATAAAAATTATTTATCCAATTCAAAACAAAAAAATAAATTGAATTGATTTTTTATTAAAAAAATTAGCGACTCAACAGGCACTCTGTTCAACCACTTTTTTATTACTTTTGAAAAATTAATTTTATTTTTTTTTGTTAATATAGTTTTCATCTTTTAAATTTGTTAGATAAGTATTTTTTTATCATTTTAATATTAGCGTGACTTTATTTATAGCATATTTTATCGAAATTAAAATTACTATAAAAGACCTTTAAAATGCTAAATTATAAAAGCGCATATATATATATATTATCGAAAAAAATATAGTTCAAAAATTAATGGTAATGATATTATCCTAATTCAAAGAGAGTATCTATAAACCAAGAGGTAAATACTAAATCAGTACCTGAAAGCTTCTAACGCTAACAAAATGGCACCTAATTTTTGTTATTGACAAAATGATTTTCGAAAAATTTTAAAATTCAAGAAAAATAACCAACTGTCAATTGAGTTATCTGGAGTTAAGGTTTAGAGGTGATATGTCAGTTAACAATTATCATAATTACAAAATTTACCTACTTTTAATTTTTATAATTTTAAAAACACCCAAATTTTAATTTTTTAAAAACTCTAATCCCCTTTTTTTCTAAAACTCTCATTTCTTCCTCTAAATCATCATCATTTTCTAAAAATCCTGATCTCCTTTTTCATCTTCTTTTTCCTTTCAATGATGCCATTTTAGGAATTAGGTGGTGGTCAACGAGGCTCTTAGATTATAGTTGTGGTTGTGGTGGTGATGGTGGTAGTGGTAGTGGTAGTGGTAGCAACAGAGGGTGTAACGACTCAACTCCTAGTATGTCACGATCATACTAGAAACTAGACTCTACTGACTTATCTTATTACATATTAACTAATATTTATTATATAAGCCTGATTCGTTGTTAACGTGTCGCCATTTTATGAGTAAACTTTTGTGAAAACGTTGAACGATTTATCATCGCGAGTGTATAGAAGTAAATAACATCATTAACATAAATATGAACAGAAATACTCACATATCTTCATACATCAATATAGCATTCAAAGACCTTGTCAGTAAACACATCATAAGATTAATATATACATATATGAACATATGATATCCCCAGGCTCTGACCCACACAAAAAGCTACCTAACTGATATCCAGGTTAGCCTAGCACTTCTAGACCTTCCAACTTTCTCTGTATACCAACAAAAAGAGAGACTAAAACTGAAAATTATTAAGTAGAGATGCCACAAAAAGAATACTAACTAACGTTCCCCAAACTGAACTGAAATATCTTTATTCGGTAGGCCTCCGTACGATCCGCCCACAGATGCATCACTTTCAAATGGTGGTAACTCCTCCTCTAGATTTTCTTCCTCTTACCCCTCTAAAATAGACACTGCACCAGATGAACTACTATTCCCGTCACCCAGTACAAGTCCATTGGCGTATGCAAGAGCTAAGGCTTCGCCTAGTGGGCCGAACTGTGCCTGTAGTTGCTCGGTTGGTGATGATGGTGCCAGAGGTATGACAACATCCGGAAGTGGATTTGGAAGGTATTCTTCTCCTGCGTCAAGCTCAAGTGCCGCCTGATGTAGAGGCTAAGCATGAATCGACATACCAGAAAACTGATAACCGTGGCCGTCAGGAAGTAACCAATCAATAGAAAAATCGTATGGCTGATCCGGGTCAAAATCAGGGCTATTTATTGAGTGTGTGAAGGGTCTGTCGCATAGTACGTACAAACAAATACGAGGCTCCGCACCCAAAACATAGTAGCTTCCAAATGTCAGGTCCTCGTAAATAAACAAAGGGTCAAGCTCATAAAACATTACTTTCATTTCCTTTTGAAGGGAGTGAGAAGGGGTAAGAATTTGGGAGTTCTTAAAGGTCAGAGTTGTTATTTAAATTCATTATTTTCGTATTATTACCAGTCGATAGTGCTTGATCATAAGATATAAGAGTAACAGATAACAAGAAATACAGAATAATAGTAAATAAATAGGGAATGCAGAAGTGGAAACAACAAGTAAACACACACAAATACATAAAGTATAATAGGAAAATATGTGGCAAACAAGTATGATGCATGTCTGATCCTAGTGCAGGTCATGAGCTCGAGTGTTGGTTTCTACCCGCCCTCGACATAACCCAATAGCCGGTTCGGGTAAGGCTTTTCCAGAGCAAAATCAAATTAAGCATGTTGGCAATCTCTGTAAGCAACTCTCTTACAGGAATAGCTCTGTGGCTGAGTATTCACGTCATACATCTGTAAGTGACCACGCCTTACAGGAACAGTTGTTATTTGAGTTGCATATTTGTTTGGTTTGCCTAACTGTATATTTCTATGTAACTGCTAATTGTAATACTTGCTATAATTGTTCTCTATTTGTGTTTGATTATTGTTTGTGTTTGCTATCACTGAGAGACATAAGACTTGAGATTAATGATGATTTATGACTATAAGAATGAATGAAATCGATGGTAGTTTAGAATATGCTAAACTTAACGAATTAACCTCGTATTGATTATTAATTTTGACTGATATTACCAAACTAAATACTGAATTACTGAATTAAATAATCATGATATTGAGAGTAATGACGATTGATCAACTGTGAGATTGGATATAAAAATACTAAGATGTATTGAGAAGAACTGAGATTAGAAATAACTGGTATAGTTGAGAATTTAACATATTGACCCTGTTTGGACTAGAAAGAATCCTAGGCTTGAACTTTATGAATTTGGAGACTAGGATTGTCTAGTGGGTTCATGTAAGTTTATATAGTCTCTACTTTGAACTATTATCCTACTGGGAACCTTCGGCTTCTCACCGTTGTGGAAATTGTTGATTTTTCAGATAATAAGATGTAACATATCTCGCTGAGAGTGTGAGACTCGTTGGTGAAGCAAAAGAGACTTTATATTTGAATATTAATCTGTACTTAGCATATTTTTTCACTGTTGAACATGTATTTATATACTTTCCTCCTAGAGGTTTTGTTTTGAAGAAACAGAATTGTATTTTTGTACTTCTGATTTTGTAATATATTCTAGTCGGCCTTGTCTTCGATGGTCGAGAATAGTGATTATTGTCTATCTTATTCTGAAATCTATGTATATATACATATTCTACTTTGATATACGACGTTTGCTCGTGTTAACGTTTTTCGTATGTAAGTATCGGTCATTCGATATTTTAATTTCTTCACGGTCTCCTAGTTATGATGTTATTCTTTTATATCTATATGTATATGTTATTTTTAGGCGTCGTAATGTCTCATCACCTCTTATTTACGACTATAGCGTAAGGCTTTATGTGGTAGGGTGTTACAAAATATATCCTTGACGGCTTAATTTTTAAAAAGTTTAGGATCAATTCAGCAATAATACATGACACCTATATTTGATTTGCTTGTGTTAAAAGTTGTTCTTGTGAAATTGTTACTAAATTCATCCTAAATTTTTTTAAAAATTAGCCGCCAAGAGTATATTTGATGCAAATCGAAAATTTCTAAGACAAAATTGAAACAAAATAAAACTTAGGCATATTTTTAAAACTTATAACAAATTTCAAGAATAAAAAATTGAGGAGTGTTAGGAGGCTAGCAAAATTTGTGATGTGTAGTCATCAATTAACCATCATCAGTGTTTTTAATGGTAGGAGATGACATCTAATGGTGTACGATTACTCTTTTTTTTTTATGGTTAAATACTGGCTAAATTTTAATAAAAGTGCTGGCCCTAAACTTTTTCTAAAAAATATACTTTACCCCATTAATATTGTTTTGCCATTATAAACCTTTATTTAAATATTTTTTAATTCATTTTTTTTCATATATAAATTGAATATACTTTACATGTATTAATCAGTTATGTGATTATGTCCAAATAAATTGAATTGATTTTTCTTTAAAAAAATAATTCAAATTGCATTGTGAATACTAGGGGTGTACATGACCCGACCCAAAGATTTGGTTTGGCTCTGAATATCTTAAGAGCTAATTTGGTGTGATTTTACGGGTTTAGGATCGGGTAAGGGTCTCAAAAATAGACACAATCATTATTTCGGGTTGGATCCGAGTTAAGGCGAATCCGGCTTTACCTGACTCATGTGTACTCTAAGAAAACTAAAAATGATATATATGTCTTAAATTCATTTCAAATGTTATATTAATTATAAGTTTATTGTTTTATTTTTAATCACACTTGTTGAGTTAGAAAATAGATCAAAAAAGTATTAAATTAGAATTTATGGACAAATTCAATTTCAAATATGGATATCAACTTTTTGATAACAAATTTTTTTTTTATAAATAAGTGCATCATAAATAAATTTCTTTATAAATAAGTTTTGTTATAAATTATTGTTAAAGTTTTAAAGACTCGATTTTCACCTAGTTTAGACCCGGTATAATTGTGACAAAAAAATATTTAAATTTCATCGGGTCTAAAATCGAGTTAGAATCTAAAAAATAGATTCAGTATATATTTAGAGACAAATCTAAGTCAAGACAAACTCAGTTTCATCCGACCTATAAGCACCCCTACCGAATACACCTATTCATAGGGATGAAGTGTGCTTGGAGTGAAATTTATTTTTTCATTTGGAATCACTAATAGGTAAAGGACTGAACCAACCAATACACAGGATGGAGCAAAATTATAACAAGAAAGTGAAAAAATGAAAAGTGAGGGCAAAGAAATGGAAGTACAATTACACCCTCCCTATTCACCAATAAAAGCAGAATCCAAGTTGAAAAAGAAACAAACAAACGATAACAAACGACGTAAGTGGAGGAATAACATGAACAGAAAAGATAGATCTTTCTCTTTAGGATGACCAAAGAAGCATGTCTTTCTTTTACGGGAACAAAGAATATTTTTTTTTATTTAATTAGCCAAAAATCCAAGCTAAGTTATTAGTGTCCGTATAGCATCAAGCACATGAAAAGGACTTGGCCACTTGGGTCCTCCCCATATTCATTAACTCAGTTTTCACTCGCTACATTTTTTGAAAGTTTTCCTCCAAGAATGCCATCTAATTTTGATGTACGGTCAAATGTAAAATAATTTTATATTTAAATTCAATTATATAACGTCATATCAATAAAAATAATTATTTTTTATATTAATTACGCAAATAATCATCTAAAAAACGAATATAATTATATGATGGTGTAAAATATTTTACACTATCAGTGTATCAAAATTAAACTCTTGTTTTAAATAATTAACGGAACATAATGCAAAAAACAAAAAAGAAAACTATAGAGATATATTTAATGTGTACTTTTATATATAACGTAATTGTAGTTATTTTTAGAACACGTTAAATATTATATAACTATAAGATCATTAAGTATTTCTCATGAGCAATGATCGGGAGACAAATAATTACATGTTGCTAAAATATATTTAAAACAATAAAACATACTCTAAAAGTACCTTTAGTTATTTATTCATGAGATTTTACATAACTTTTAAATATTCTTAATGATCGTGAATATCTCATAAATAAGTATTAAATATACTCCAAATATATGAAATATTTCTCACAATTGGATGATAGAGAAGAATTTTCAATTGAAGGGAGAGTACAGGATATAAATAACTCTTAAGAAAATGGACCATGCTTTTGAGATTTAATGGGTTCCATTGCAACTTTTCAACTTATGCTGCTACCAGCTAACTTATAAGCAAGTCAATATCATGTAATCTCAATCTAACTTTATGTCCACATCACATCGCTCATAGATTTTGCGAGCTCATAGATTTTGAGAAAATCATTTTCCTATAATGCTCGATCATGGTATAATTATAACGCTTGCATCTAACACCATTGGGGTCCCAAAAGAAATAAAGGTGGAAGTGGAACTCAGGTATAGCCGTATAGTAATCTCATCTACCGCCAAGATCCCGACACAACCATCTTCAATCTCATGCAATTAACCCATATACAACCAACAATTTTGGGGGACATGCCAAAATGCTAAAAAACACCACAAGAAAGAAGCATCTTTCAGATTGTGTGTTATATTTGTGTGGTGTAATACGGTGTGGGTTCGTTCGTTCTTGCAAGTGCAAACGTAGCTGTAGCGCGCACTTCAACAATTTCCATGGGATGGGGCCTAATCAGTAATCACAACTAATAGGGATCCCCCACACCACGTGTATTCTGTAATCCCCCCCCCCCCCCTCTCTCTTTATTAGATTGATTCTTAGATACCCTTTTCGATGATATTATTGTAACATTATAATATGATAACAACAATATTAATCCAATACAAAATTAGCATAGGCATCACTAGGATAACGACTTTGACAAGGCCTAATTGAGTTTAACTTAATTTAATCTCGCATATTATGAACTTGGAGATTTTACTATTTTCCCCCCAAAAGATCAGGACAGAAAGGTGAGTGTGTGAATAATATATAAACTTGAGTCACTGCATAGAAACTGTGTATATAGTAAATACAATACACAGTATATTATACATAATTTAATCAGCGTCACCCTCATCTACAAGTAAAGATGGCGAATCAAGAAACCTCCATGCTTCAGTTTCTTCTTTTTCACCAACTCCCTGGATAGGTTCCTACCCTATGATACAGACAGCATAGCCCAACAAATCTGAGCTATTCCATTCCAAAATGATCTTCATAATAATAATAATAATAATAATAATAATAATAATAATAAAGATAGTAATAATAATAGTAGTAATAATAATCTGTACAATTTATGGGGAAAAAACCCAAGGCAACAAACATGGAGGTTTGTTTAGGTTTCTAAATTTTACCGGGAGGAAACAGGGTTTAAGGCTCTAGCGAAGCCATTCATGGCTCCATACCCCTTAGAACTAAAACCCAAGCAGCCAAGAAGGCCCTGGCGGTAGGGCAAAAAGGTCTTTTTCCTCAACTCTTCAGCCTGGGCTCTGTTGGCTTTATAGTGCAACTCGTGCGGCGAAGGCGGCACCCGCCTCTTCCCAACGACGCCGTTCGTGGGCTTCCCAGTCACTCTCTTGGCCCAAGACCTCTGCGTCTCGCTACTACTACTATTATTACCGTTGTTGGAGAGGTTCGGTTTCTTTTCCTTTGTAGGAGAGAATGTTATGGTAGACCAGAACTTGTTGTTACTCCTTCCCTCACTCTTGCTCCTCAGAAAGTCCTTCAGGAAAACCCACCGCTTCGAGCTCCTTCCCGCAGACGACGATCTTGAAGACGATCCTGAACCTAAACCTGACCCTGAAACCGAAGGTGTCGCCTCCAAACCAGAACCCGAACCGGAACCCTCCATGTTGTTGCTCTCTGTTTCTAACGAACCGTTACTATCTTGGTTAATATTTTCATTGTTCTTCTGGTTTCTCCTTGGGCTCTTCTCGGGCTCTGATGGGCCGTTATCCTCCTCGATCTCGGCCCACTCCATGTGCGCGTTGCTTCTAAGAGGTGACATGGATCTGGTCCTTCTCCGAAGGGACTTATCGCGAAGCCTCAGATCCCTTCCTCGAACAACAACAAGTTTAGCTTCTGCAACTTCATCGCTATTTTCTTCGTTTTCTTCTTCTTCGTCCAGATCCAGCAAGGGAGCGAGGACCTGAGGGCGTTCCAGGTGGCAGGAGAGTTTCATAGGCCGGATCTGGCCGTTCAGGAAGAGCTCGTCTGCCGAGCTCATCGAACCGGGCCCGGTCGGACCGGAGGACCCGAAATGAGCGGAGAACTCGAACTCGTAGCCCATTGGAACCGAAGACGAGGAGGAGGAGTGGTTTGCTTGGTAGGAGGAGGAAGCGGCGGTTATCGCGAAGTGTAACGGGCTGGCGGGTGCGCTGTAGAAGAAGCCGGAGACTGGTGGTCCTCGGCCCGGGCTTGAGGGTGCGCTGACGTATGGGGTTGAGCAGTTGCTGTCGTAGGCGTCGTCGAAGACGGAAGTGAAGGATTCTTCAGCGTTATTGTTGCTGCTGCTTGTTGGGTTGGTGGGGGTTGGTTTGGGGAGTTCCATTGTTAATGGTGACAGCGTTGGAGTGTGAAAGAAGGAGGGAGAGGGAGAGAGAAGAAGGAGAAGAAAGAAGAAAGGGAGGGAAGGGGAGAGTGGTGGATGACCTTTGTAAGGTCTGTGAAAACTGACCTGACGGCAATGCACACAAAATAATGTGTAATAATAATGTTAAATTAGTATTATTATGATGGGGGTGCCATGTGGGTTATGGTTTTGCCCTTGTTTGTGTCCTTTTATTATCGTGAGTTGCCATTGTTTTCATTATTGTCTCCCTGACTCCCCATGGTCCCTACTCCCTAATCCCATGCTTCACTTCCATTTATGGAGAAACCAGAAAATTTAAGAAGCGATTAAAATTGTGAAAGGCCGGTATCGTGCATCCTTGTGGAAAACCGAACTAGAGGTTGGATTGATGGGTGAAAGAATAAATGATGAGAGCTCACCTTAAAAAGGTTACTTTTCATATGACAAAAATAAGAGTTAAGCTGTAACATATTAACTTCAGTAAACATTGCGGGCTCAACATATTAGCTACTAAAATGCATGTAAAAACACTTAATTACTAATAGTAATAGGTGCTTCGCTAAAATTATCATAAGGAGGCCACTCAGATAAACACGCTTAAAACGTCTTTTTTTAAAGATGTTTTCATATTGTGTTTTAATTGGTTTCTGTATAATTTATTCGGTGTTCCTCATCACATATTATTAAATTCCTCAAAAGATTTTCTTTCCAAAAATACTAAAAAATATTTAATTTGGACTAAAACAAAAAAAGTAATAGATTAACTATTAGATTTTTTTAAAAGATTATTTACATAAAAAATATATCACATTCATAAATATATATATATATAAAACAAGCTCAAGCGTTTAAAAATTTTTATAAATAAAAAAAATAATTAATTTATATTCGTACAATATATAAAATAATTACTATATTATTATTATATTATAGATTAAGATTCACTAATTTAATTTTTTTTATTTTTAATATAAGTATTAGAAATAAATAAAATTTTTATAATTAAATGTAGTGTAACAAAATATATATAATATTAATTAGTTCTTAAAAATTTTAAAAAAATAGTTTCTCATTTTATTAAAATAACTATTTATTAAAGTAGACAAATTAATTATTTTTTTCTCATATACGGTTTTTTTAAGACATAAAAGCAATTAATTAGGACATTGGTTAAGATAATTAAAGTCACTATTTCATTAAATTTTTAATTTAAAGAAAAATCCTAGTTAATTTTGGTATAGAAATTTCAAATTTAAAAACATTGATAAAAATTATGTTGAATTTCGATTTATTTGATTTTCATTTAAATTAATCACTACATAAGTTAAAGTTCTGTTTTTAAGTTATATTCGAGCTTTAATCTGATTTTTAAAGTTTCAATTTACTTAGTTTGATTTTTTAACTTAGATATCCGTGACTCATATTAGGGTTTTAAGTGTTTAGTTGAAAATAAAAAATAAGGTAAAAAAATTTCAATTGTCACGTCAAATAGTCGCTAGAATGTATAATGTAGCAGTCGTTAGTCCATTTCAGCATGTCGTTAACGATTTTGTGAGACAGTGACAAAAATAAGATTATGAACCAATGTGAGTCATAACTATTAAGTTGGGAGGCATAATTGTTAGAACTGATTAGGAACCAATTGGGAGACATAATTTGTTGTTGCTTGATTAGGAACCAATTGTGAGTCATAACTATTAAATTGAGTAAATCGAAAATTTTGAAATTAGATTGAAATATAATTGTTAGAACTGAACCAGTGATCGAACCGATCAAGCTACTGGTTCACTGGTTTATTGGTTCAACTGATAAATCACTGGTTGAACCGATAAAACTGGTCTCATGTAAATATAAAATATAAAATAGTTAAAAACTTAAAATTAAAATTTGAAATGCATATCTTCACTAACATTTTATGAAGAATCAAGTCTCAACTTCTAAAAATAACTAATATAAAAAAACCATAAAATTTTAATACTACAATAGTATGTTATTTTGACACAATAAAAAAATAATTAATTCACAAAGCCTATCATCTAACTATAATATCAGTAGATTTTAACACTAACATCAAAACAAATAACCTTAATCACAATACTAGCAATAAAATAGATCAAGTAAATTAATAAATTTTTAGTGAAATTTATATTTATATTAATAATGGTATATAATTAAAATATAATTAATTTTAAAAATAGAAAAAATAAAAATTAAATTAAATTAGATATTTATGTATACTATATAATTAGTATTTGTCAAATAAAGTATTTAGAAGTGCAATGGCTAAGTGGCAAGTAGAGGTTACTTTTGCTCCAAGGTTCTTGGTTCGAAACCTTGTGGAGACATTTTAAAAAATTTTTCAAGCAGACCAGTTTGGTTAGACCGGTTTGCACTAGTTTTCTGGTCGAACCAACCGATCCAGTTCGATTTTTACAACTATGGATATAATAATGGTAATTAAGTTGATCATTCAGTTGTTTTAATGGTAATTAAAATCTAATAATAGTTTATAATAAAAGAAACATTCTTTTGCAACAATGAACCTATAGTAATAGTTAGGGGTGTTCATAGATTAGATCATATCCATATAAATCCACAGTATTTATCCGTATCTGATCTGTAATTTGAGAATATGATCTGATCTGTAAGATGATCGGATTGGATCGAATCAGATCCACACTCTAATAAGATAGAAGTAAATATGTTTAAAAAAGTAAACAAAAAAAATTATTGACTTTTTTTATAAAAATAATTTTTTTTTATATTTTTTTTATGGATATATTTGATATCTGATCCAAACATAAAAAGTGCGAATATCGAATTTGATCTAATGAGTTTAGTGCGGATTGGATCGAAATTTCAGTCATATCCCATCTGTAAACACCCCTAGCAATAATAACTAAAAAATTATAATGATTATATTTTTAACTAAGAGGAAGTGCAAAAAAAAAGTACTAAATATAAGAACATTTAATCAAATATTAAAAAAAATTTTACTTTAAAACATACAGTTGGACTTTTTTTTGCTCATATATATATATAATAATAATAATAATAATAATAATAATAATAATAATAATAATAATAATAATAATAATAATAATAATAATAATAATAATAATAATAATAATATGATAATTGCTTTGTATATCACACAAATATAAACGTTTTTTTTCTATGATCTTAAGAAAGGTTTTGTAAGTCTCTAACTTTGTTGTCGATTTTTGTAGTGTTAGCTCTCATATTATCAATTTGATTCATATATAATTCGGATGATAAATTATTTGGTGACGTGCTTTCTTTTTTAATGTGATATACTTGTTTATTATTATTATTATTATTATTATTATTATTATTATTATTATTATTATTATTATTATTATGTACATTAAAAAATAATAGGCAAAATTATTGCCATAACATAATAGAAGTATGGAAGTTTATCATTCTTCTCTAATGGAGGAAACAAAATTCTTTTCAATAATTTATTTAACGTTTAGTAGAATAAAAATAAATTTTATTAGAATAAATTTTAGTATGAGTTTAATATTTTTATTCATCATAAAATATTTATAGAATTACTCGTAGATAAATTTTGGAAAAAAGAAAAAAAACCATGATTTTTAATTTTATTTTTAAATAAACTTTATTTTTAATTTTAAAATAAATTTTATTTTTATTTTTTAATAATATTAATTTTTTACCGTATATAATTATTCAATTATTTTTTAATCATATATAAATAAATTACTCTTAATAAGATTTTTTTGTGTTATTCAATTATCTTTTTTTTAAAAATAATTAATTATTAAAATAATTAAATTTTTCACAAAAAAAATAATAAAAAATTATGAATGAAAAAAATTAACCATCCTGATACTTTTTTGTATTTTTATTCATATTTTAATTATAAACATAAATATAATTTAATTATATTATTTATGAAATGTGACTATAGATGTAGATAAAATTTAGTTATATTACTTATATATAGTTTCATTGTATTGTATTGCTTATAAAGTTAGATTATAATTATGACAATAGAATTGTTCTTGTATTTTTATATGTGTGACTAATTGGTGGTGTTAAAATATTACTCTTAATTATAAATAAGGTTTATAATTTAAAAAATCAAAGACTCAATTAAAAATATACGAAAAAAATGATGTTAAAATATTCTAACTCTTTAAAATAAAAATATTCGAAATTTAATTAAAAATTATTTAAAATTTAAACTCAATAAAAATTTATATTCAATGTGTTTTGTATTAAATATATTTAATAACCTATTATATCATATTATATCATATTGGTTGAAATTAGTTTTTATAATGTTAATTTTTTAATAACACTTTATTATAAAAAACCATCTTTTCAGAATTTTTTAAAAACTAATTAATATTATATATATTTTATTACAATATATCTTGTTATAAAAAATTTATTTATTTTTAATGCTTATATTAAAAATAAAAACAAAATTTAAATTAGTAAATTTTAATCTATAATATAATAATAATATAGTAATTATTTTATATATTATACGAATAAAAATTAATTATTTTTTTATTTATAAAATTTTTTAAGAGCTTATATATATATATATTGATGAATGTGATATATTTTTTTATGTAAATAATCTTTAAAAAAAATCTAATAGTTAATCTATTACCTTTTTTGTTTTAGTCCAAATTAAATGTTTTTTATTGTTTTTGGAAAGAAAATCTTTTGAGGAATTTAATAATATGTGATGAGAAATACCGAATAAATTATACCAAAACCAATTAAAACACAACATAAAGACATCTTTAAAAAAAAACGTTTTAGGCGTGTTTATCTGAGTGGCCTCCTTATCATAAAGGCAACATTACAAGAAGATAGTTGTTTTGTTAATCACATACGATTCCTTCTTAATGAAAAAAGTACGTGACTATTAATTGTCTTGTTCTATCTCACTTGGAAGTTATTGAAAACAAGAGGCAATCACTTCTTGGGGGAAGGAGTGGCGTTATGACCCAGCATACCCACCTAAACCTAGGCATTCATTTATACGACCCAAATGCACTCTTTTGGAGCATAATTAGAGTATAGGATATTCATTTTAGATCGTATTAGATTAAATTCGCCAAAAATTTAGCATAAATCATTTTTTATTTTTACACCGTGTAAATATAAAGTGGAATATCTACTAAAAGAAGTTATTTTTTTAATTCTTATATTTTTTTAGATGATCATTGATTTAATCATCAAAATCTCTTTTAAGTAGTACTCCTCGTCTAGTTCGTAGCTTATGCCTGATTGAGAATCTACGATTTCCCAAAAATTCACCCATGCAGATAGATATTGTTGAATAGAGTTATGTGTATGGGTGACAAAACGGGTCGAGCCCCTCGGGCCGATCCGTTAAATCCGTTAAAAAAGCGGGTCGAGTTAGGATTTGGAGCCCGCCAAATTAAAAAAGTCCATCAAATCCGTACCGTCAAATTGACGGGTTTTGGCGGGGCGGGACGAGCCGGTCCGCCGGGCCGAAAATTTTTATTTTTCTTTTTTTTATTAAATAAAAGAGTGATTACTATTATAAAATTAATAATTATAGAATTTTTAAACAATTTTTTTCATTTTTTGTTTTTATTCTTCTTTTAGTTATTAACTTTATTTATTTTATTTTACAATTTCGTATATATGCTCAAATTATGTGACTTATTTTTTAAAATAAAGATGATTCTATTGACAAATATTATTTTGAACAATTTTATTGAAGTTAAAAATTAAAAAAAATGGTAAAAAAATTATATTATAATTTGACTGTTTTTTATTTGTATTTAATTTTTTAATTATTATTTTTTGGTTAATTTTAATGAATTTTATTTTTTTTTTTAAAAAAAAAGAAGCAGGCTAGCCTGCCAACCCGCCAATCCGCCATAAAATGGGGCGGGCTAGCATTTTGAACCTATTTTTGTTGGCGGGGCGGGCCGGTCCGCTCCGTTTATGGGGCGGGCTTAGGCGGGGCGGGGCGGGTTGGGGCGGGCCGGCCCGCTTTGCCACCCCTAGTCATGTGCGTAGACTTTCATTATGTAAAAGTTATAAAGTTATCGATCACCTTTTCTTTTCTACCAATTACAAATGACAAACTCTTAAAACCAAGTCTAAGATCTTTTGGAAGGCATGGAAAAAGCTCGCACCCTACGAAAAACATCCTGATGAAAGAAGTAGAAGAAAGGTCCCTGCTTGGAAGAAGCTCTTTTCACCTTTCTCTAAAAACAACATGAGTAGTAAATCCAGTCAAAACCCGCCAAGGAGTGGATTAAAACACCTGGAAGCAAGTGCAAATTCTGGCCAATGCAGAGGGAAAAAAAAAAGAAAGGAAATAATGAGAACACTTGCAGCAACGTATCATAGCCAAAAGCTAACCTAAACTAAAGTTCTAGGGCACTTTCATCGCAGATCAGATGCAACATGGTTACTAATGAGATTATACGAGAAAACTCACATAAAAGAGGAAGAGACTCACGCCCATTATCTGCAAAAATTCTTGACAAAGCCATCCCAAAGAAGTTCTAACAGCCCACAAATATGGACACCTACAATGGTACTTTAAATCTATAACATCATGAGGATGCTTTGGAAAATTGTGTGGTCGTAGAAGCCTCCTCTGATGCCCTACAGTGCAAACCTTTTCCCGTGACATTGAAAAAATTTGTCTTGACCTGGTTCAGTTCTCTCCCACCCAAATGCATATTCACAATCCAGGATTTGTCCAAGAATTTAGAAAAGCCTGTCAAAAACTTGCCTCAACCTATATTCCATTGTCTAGAAGCTGAAGAATCATTGAAAGTTTACATAGATTGCTTCAATACTAAATGCATTCAAATTGGACACCTAAGATATTTCCTTAGTTGACATACCTCTAATGTCAACACACACTCATGGTTCTAGTCAAAAGTTTAAGGTAGGATACTCTCTTTTTAACGTGCATCACCAAAAGGGCCCTTTCATGAATGAGATACAAGAGCGAATCCATTAATATTTACAACAAGAGAAAAGGTAAAAGTCGGTAAAAACATATCATAATCGCCGTGATTATATCTGAAAGTACCTCTTCGATCTATGAATGATCAGCAAAGACACGACCAACCTTCCAAAGATAGTCGAATCACTTCTTACATACTTTTAAATGTGTCACTAGCCCAATTTTATAGTGAAATATCCCAGTCAAAGAAAAATCTAACTCTCCACGTGCTGTATTCCAAGGACTTTTAAGATAAAGAATTTTATTACAAGTATCATAGGGACAATAGAAATAATATCGAAAACTGTAAGAATTTATGGAACTGGGTCAAACAAGGGCTGAAGAATAAAAAATTCAATAAATATGTGGTGATGTGCAAAAGGAGAACTAATACAAGTAGCAACAAGTCGAAGGACTCCTCGTACTCTAGAGGCAAAGAAGAGCCAAAGGTATATACTAGCAAGAAAGATATCATAATGATTTTCGGAGGCTTCATGGATGATGGAAACCAAGCATCCGCTGCCAGGAGAAAGCAATACCAATGGCTCTACATCGAGATAAATTCCAAAGCTCTACACAGTCATTTGTCTCCAGTAATTACTTTTTTAGTGTCTGAGATCTAAGAGATTTTCAAAGTCGCCAACCAGTCCCTTGTGATTGCGGCTTCAATATTGAAGAATAAAGTACATTGAATGTTCTTGGATTAAGGATGCTCGAGTTGAGAAAATGAGTGAATGGACAAATTCGAGCCGTCACTTCATGCACGAGCAGCGAGCCAAATTAGAAAAACAGGATGACTCGTATCTTAAATGAGTCAAGAAAATGCCAACCCGACTCCACTTGTTTGAGTGAATGAGGTAGACAAGTTGACTTGTTTGACTCATTTTTTTTTTAAATTACTTCATAATTTTAGCAATTTTTTTTATTTGTTATCCATATAAATAAAAGACAATTTATCATACATTCATATATGTTTACTGTAAATTATCTAAAGTCTAAGAAACTAGGTAACGAACAAAAAATTTTGTATATCAAAATAGATTTTATATACCCAAAACGAGTCACATGAGTCACATAGTGCTTGCTCAATCCAACTCATTTAACTCGCGAGTTATACTAATAAGATAAATTAACTCGCTAGTTATACTAATCAAGATAAATTAACTCGCTTCTAAACGAATTGTAATTTAAGTTGCTCAACTAGCCCGTTAAAAAAAAAAATTTATTTTTTAACAATTTTTATTAAAATATTTATTATAATAGTTTTAAAATATATCTTTAAAAGACATATTAACAAGATCCTAATAAAAATATATTATAATAATTTTAACTACACTTATTAAGAATTATCAAAATTTTATAATTATTATACCTACCAAAATAATAACCACCATAAAATTCAACCTCTTTATCATAGACCCTTAATTAATAAGCTATTCAAAGTTTCTAACCAATTCTACCCCATAGGTGCACATGAGGAGAGAGGGAGAATGCCGAGAATATAACAGAAATGCTTAATTATGTTCATAGGATCCCTCGGCAGCTAAATGCTAGTAGTAGTATTAGTTAAATAATGGCATCATTCTGAAAAGAAAATCATATTCAATTAATGGTATTGAAAGAAGATACTAATCTGTAAACATCGAAAGCTGAGTCTCTTCCCAGTTCTTTCTTTTTCCCCGTCCGAACCCAAGAAAAAAGAAAGAATATGAGTGGGTAGTAAAGCGGCATTTATGTGCTATTGAAGTTTTTGCATAGGATAGGAAAGAAGGGTAACCATTTTAGTCCAATCAAGACTTGAGCAACTGGCTCATAAAAAATAAAAAACACATTTTTCCATGTGCATTCTTCCTCTATTACAAATTTTAACCAAGAAAAAACAACTAATATAAGTAACTAATCGCTACGTAAGTGAAGCTAACTATATAGAAAAAATAGTTTCTGACTAAATTATAATTTTATTATATATAAATTTTACTACTTTAATTTTAAAATAATTAAAAGATTATTCTATTACTTTAAAAGGTTTGATTCCTCACTTTAAAAAAGCTTGTCCCTTACTTTTTCTCCTTCTCATTCTTACAATTAAAACCTTCTCATTCTTACAATTAAAACTCAAGATCATTGAGAAAGGAATGTGTTTGCTACCATTCTATAGTCAACTTGATTTGGCCAACCTTGTTTTTCACACATGATCTGAAGTCTAAACTCAATTTCATGCATTTTATGCTAAATGGTCAAAATAAATTATTTATAGTAATTAACTAAGTTAAACCTACCGGAATGTCAAATAATAATTACAATAAAGAAATATTAATAAAAATTAAATAATATCTCTTTACGAAAAATAAATATTATTAAACTTTGAGAATTAAAATTTTACATACATAAGTAATTTTTTTATTAATAATTGAATAAAATGCTCAAAATGAATTACGTACATAGTAACTATTCTATTATTGATAGGAAAAATAAAAAAAATGCTACTAAACAAATTGAGAAAATTTGGTGCAATGACTAATTTGGTTGACGACGATCAATATCACGAATTAAAATGAATCACTTAGTACGAAGTCAATTGTTATAATAGAAAAAAAAAATCATGAATTAAAGTGAATGACGTTGGTCAATCTCATGAATGTTCTTTATATAATTGAAATGTCAGGGACGATTTTAATACACGAAGTCAATCTTAAGGACTATTTTACAACTTTTGTCAATTTGAATCCATAATTTTGAATTGTAGAAACTTTTGTTGGATACCAAAATAAACAAATATGAATCCATAAGTTTAAATCACCAAAACTAACATTTTATTAGGATTTTTTTTAAATAAAATAAAAAAACAAATTACTTGAATCACCTGAAATCAAATTAATTACGCAAATGTTTTATTTCTCTTTGTTCGTACCTTTTGTGGAGAGCTAATGAGATTTGAATATCGGAAATTTAAACTTGAGTGATGTTAGAATCAGGTCAGAAAAGCAATCTGTAAAACACTCCGATATTTAAATTACTAGTATTTTAGATGATAGAATGAACAGTGTGTCTTCCTGCTGAGTTTTCCTTTCCCTTTGATTCCCTTTTTTCAGGGTAACCATTTTTCAAGCATTTACTGCCTTTAATGTATGCTTTTAATACCATGATTTGGTAATTTCATGAGTTAATGACTTTGATTAGCATTAACGTTATATGTTCATGAACTAGTAACGTGGTATATTCATTTATTTGCAGTTATAAATACTATCCTTGTTCATTGCTGCTATGAAGAAAAGACGGCAATCTCAATCCAACTTCCTAGTCAACCCTAGTGGCGATAGAATGTCTTCGTCGGCCACATTGAGTAATCTGTCACCATCACCTCCTAGGTTCGACGAAAGCGGAGAGGGACAAGTTCACGAAGTCCACAACTTAGATGAAGACTCTCCTTCTAACTCTCCAAAAAGAAAGAAATCAAAGAACAAGGAAAAAGAGCCTTCCGAACCACACGACGCTCCCTCCTCAACCTCCTTTGATTGTGTGTTGGCGAAAGAATTTTGAGCTTCTGATAGAAGATACCAGGTTGGGACTCACTAAGATGCCTTTGGAGGACAACTTAATCCATCTTTAGAGAATGCTCCTTCAGTCACTTACTTACATTCGTGATGTCGATATGGAGATCTCAAATCTTCACTCCGAGTTCATGGCGAAGGATAAAGAAACTGACAAAGTCAACTCCCAAGTTAAGAACTTGAATGCCTCTCTTGCCGCCCTTCAAGAGGAGCAAACCACCTTTCAAGTTGAAGTGACAAACTTAAAGGAGGCAAAGTCTTCTTCAGATATGAAGGTGGAGAATCTGAAGAAACATGTTTTCAAGCTCATAACTCAGATTGAAACCCTTGACACATCATTTAAGCGAGCTAAACGCGCTGCTATGGATAGGGTGTTTGACGTCGAACAGAACATCCTTGACCAAATCAGACTCTTATCTCCCGACTTGGACGTCTTCGAAGTTAGTTCTTTCAAGAAAGTGGTAGATGTGAAAATTGTAGAAAATTTATAATTTCTTTTTTGAAATTTCTAGGTGTTTTAAACTAGGCAATTCGTACTACCTTTCATGGACAATTATTTTCCCGTTTTCTCGGGATGTAGCTAGGTCATTGTGAACTTTTCAAGCAAAATTTAAATTTTAGCTAAGTCATTACAATTTTTACTGCCTTTTAAATTTCATAATTGTATTTTTTTGGGTTAAGTACTGAAATCGTCCCTAAGGTAATGGGTGAAAATCAAAATCGTCCCCGACCTTTTTTTGTTATTAAAATCATCCCCAACGTTACAAAACGTTATAAAATCGTCCTTTTGTCCATAAATAAAATTTTTTGGACAATTTTGCCCTTAAACAAAAATTAAAAAGTCTCTCCACCTTCACCACTACCCTCTGCATTATCATCACCATCACCATCGCTACACCATAACCACCAACAATCCAGCAACACCAACAGCAACAATAAAAAACAAATCAACAAAAATTTTAAATTAAACAATTCATCAATCATCAACTATAATTTCATATCCAAAATTAGCAACAACATAAATTAAAAAATTTAAAAAAGAAGAACTCATATGTTCTTCAAAAAAAAAAAGAAGAAGAAGAGAGAAAGAGAACAACGCGAAGAAACTGGAAACAAGAACTCAAAATTGCAATATCTCACATCACAAAATAGAAGCAACGGATTAATTTTGAGTTAACCAACATGATCTCACTAACGAAGCTATTATCCACTGCCACCAAAAATAGCCTTGAGCTTCTTCACTTCAGAAAGATTGACGTCGGGATTTCTACCAGTAAAGAAATTCACAGAAACGGTTGCGTTGTAGATATAGTTTCTAAACTGGCAAAAATCCCTTCGTACAAACGTGTTGGGTGTCACAAGTAACAATCCCCTTTAAAAATTGTTAACCGAGTATTCGAACCTCGGGTCGTCTTCTCAAGGAACTGCGAGGAAGTATGTTCTTATTATTGGTTATAAGGGTTGTAATCGGGGTTTAGAAGGTGAGAAGCAAGCAATTTAAATGACGAGTGAATTAAATGGCAATTAAAGATAAATAATAACTGTAAAGCAACTTTTAGCAAGGTAGAGAAATTAGAGGTCCAACATATTTATCTCTCTCAACAATAATGAAAGTTGAATCTAAACTCCACTTGGTCAACCTTTACCAGAGCAAAGAAAAGTCAAGGGGGCTAATTAAGTTGACCTTTGAATCCTAATTATTTCCTAAGAGAAGGTTGGGATTATTTAAGTTCAGTTCAATTAGCAAGATAACGATTATCAATTATGTTGAGTTTAATAACTGTTGAGTTACTTCTTAACCAGAACTAAAAGGAAAGAAAAAGTAAAATTGCTGGAATAATAATAAAAATATCCTTAGATGGAAAGCAATGATAACTTAAGTCAAAGAGAATAATCATGAACTGAAAATACCTCAAATATCATTAATTCAAATAACTGTCTGTAACACAGAAGAATTCTTAGATCAAATTATAATAATCAATTCAAATGTTGGAATAAATAAATAGAAGTAAAAACTAAAAGAACATTAAACCTGGATCCAGAGTTACTCTCAAAACAAGAAGAAATCCTAAATCCTAAAAGAGAGAGAGAGAAGATCTCCCTCTCAACTAAATCTAAATCATTGAAAGATGAAAATATGCGAGCTCTCCCTGAATGGATGCATTCCCTCACTTCATAACCTCTGGTCTATGCCTTCTGGACTTGGATTTGGGCCAAAAAGGGCCTCAGAACTCGTTATGAGTGTTTTCTGCAATTTCTGGTGCGTGGCCTCTGTCACGCGTCCGCGTGGGTCACGCGGTCGCGTCAATTAGAGCTTTTCCTTACCACGCGGTCGCGTCAGTCATGCGGCCGCGTCGCTGCTGATTCGTGCTTGGCACGCGATCGCGTTATCCATGCGATCGCGTGGATACCAGTTTCTTTAAAGCTCCGTTTTGCTTTCTCCTTCCATTTTAGTATGTTTCCTTTTTCATCCTTTAAGCCATTCTGCCTTAGAAAATCTGAAACTACTCAACACACTAATCACGGCATCGAATGAAAATAAAGGTAATTAAAATAATTAATTTTTAAAGCTTAGAAAACATGTTTTTCATTATATGACATAATAAGGAAGGGAAAGTAAAACCATGCAATTAATGTGAATAAGTAGGTGAAGAGTTGAATAAATTACTTTAATTAAGCACAAAAGAACTCATGAAATATGGGTTTATCAAAGATCAAGTAACGTAGTCTTGGTGATCAAATCAGAATTCAAGTTGCTACCAAACAACGCAACATCAAGAACAGACATCATCACCATTTATATATAACAGAAGCCTCTTCATTCTCCTCTTCACCTTTCTCACCCCACCACCACCCCACTATCATCATCAACACCAGAACCCACCACCACCCCCACCTCAGAAAATCATAACTCAGAATAATCAACAAATTTACTTTGAACAATAATCAACAAATTTAGCAACAACAATATTCCAAATTTAAGCCAAATCACAAAAAATTAAATTATAGATATTTCATAACAAATTTCACTAAAAATTCAGAAATTCTACAACAAAAATCCAGTTCAAAGAAGAAGAAGAAGAAGAAGAAGAAGAAGAAAGAGGAGGAGGAGGAGGAGGAGGAGGAGGAGGAGGAGGAGGAGGAGGAGGAACAGTGGCAGATCACAGGCGGCAGGACGGCGGTGCGGCGGTGCGACGGGGCGGCGGTATAGCGGTGCGGCTTCCCTTCCCTCCCCCTCCCCTCCACCCCCCTCAACGGCGGCCCTGGCGGTGGTGACGCTCCCCTCGGTGGCTCACTCCCTCTCTCGCGCTGTCTCTCTTCTCAGCTCAACTCCGATTCGCGACGGCACTCTCTCTCCCTCTTCCCTTTGATGGCGACGATGACAAGCAAGGCAGCTGGGCATGGCGGCGGTGGCGCTGGACATGGCCTCCCTCTCTTCCCTTCTCAACTCTCTGTCACTCTCTTTCTCAAGCCCTCACCGTTTTTTTCTTTCTTTCTTTTTGTTTCCTGAAGCCGTTTCTCTCTATATCTTTCCTTTCTTTTTTATTTATTTTATTTTATAATTATATTATTTTATTTTATAATTTTTTTAATGAGGGTAGTTTGGTAATAAAAAAAATAAAATTGGTAAAAATGATGATTTTAAAACGTTTTTGAACATTGAGGATGATTTTAATAAGGAAAAAAGCTTGAGGACGATTTTGATTTTTGCCCCTTACTTTAGAGACGATTTCAGTACTTAACCCTATTTTTTATATCTTACCATTTTTTGGATATCAATATTTAATATGCTTGATTATCGCTTAACTATTTTAACATTAAATGCGTTTTATTGCTTACTTTGCCATTATTTTAGCTTCAGCACTCAATCACAGCAAGACTTAGCATTTATTGCTTATTTAGTCGGTATTTTCGGCTTCAGCACTTAATCACACCAAGACTTAGCATTTATGCCCAAGAAATAAGCAATAAATAATGTATGTAATTAAATAACAATTAGCCAAATATTAAAACATGTTGTATTATTGATGAAATTTAAATATAAGATTTTAGAAATAAAGAGGCCTCATTAAAAAGCTAAGTTCATAGGAAAAAGAGTGCCTTTATTCTAACATGGGAACTCCTAAGAATAATACATTTTTAGATGAAATACATTTCATGTTCTCAGTATCTCAAAATTATATCTAAGTTTTTTTAGCTTGTATGTCCTTTTGCCCAGATTCTCTCGAACCCTGAAGGGCCCTTTCTAAGTTGGGGCCAAATTTCCTTGAGGCTACAAGGTTCCAGCATTAGCCTGCTTCAATACTAAGTCTCCTATTTGGAAGCTCCTCGGTCTAACTTTAGTGTTATACCTTTTGTTGACTTTTTGCTTTAACGCATATTCTGCTAGATTAGATGCTGCCCTCACCTCATCATTTAGGTCAAGACCTTTATGATGCTCCGAATTCCCGAGAAGCATTCTTGGAATGGGCTCTCCAACTTCTACTGGGATCACTGCTTCTTCTCTATAGGTAAGTTTGAATGGTGTTTCTCCAGTAAATGATTGAGTCATAATGCGATAGAACCCTAGTACAGACTATAACTTGTCAGCCCATGACCTCAGAGCATCGTCTAATCGCTTATTCAACCCCTTCAAAATTACCTTGTTCGTAGCTTCAGCCTATCCATTTGCTTGTGGATGCTCTACTGATGCAAATATTTGTTGAACATCCAATCCACTTAGTAGCTCCCAGAACTTGGAATCTGTGAACTGCGTCCCATTATCTGTGATAATTACTTCGGAAATTCCGAATCTCGTGAGAACCTCTCTCCATGCGAACTTCTGACATTGGGCCAAGGTAATACTTGCTAGTGGTATAGCTTTAATTTATTTTGTGAAATAATTTATGACCACTATTAAGTACTTTACTTGACTAGGCCCTTGAGGGAATGTACCCAACAAATCCAACTCCCACTCTGAAAATGGTCTTGTCGGCATGACGGAGACGAGTTCATGAGGCGGGACCTGATGAAGATTACCATGGAGTTGACTGATAAACCACTATTTTATGGTTTATATTGTGTTTAATTGTGTGGTTTTGTCATGATCCTTGCCCACTTATTCATCAATTTAGCATGCATTTAGATTTCCTTCCTAAATTCAGTACATGTTTGAAAAATTGCTTCCTAGAGACTTTAATTATTTACTTTTAATTCCCCTTTATTCCATTCGATGCCGTGATCTGTGTGTCAAGTGTTTCAGGCCTTAAAGGTCATGAATGAGATGGAGATTGGAGTGGAAGCTAGCAAAAATGGAAGGAACACAAGAATTTGAGGAGATAACCAGCGAGAAGTAACGCGGTCGCATGGCTCACGCGACCGCGCGAAGGAACACAAATCGCAGTGACGCGGCCGCATAGCTTGCGCGGCCGCACGGATTGGAAAGCACAAACGACGCGGTAGCGTGGACGACGCGAACGCGTGGAAAGGAAAAAGCGCAAGCGACGCGTTCGCATGGACGACGCGATCGCGTGACATGTGCGATCTGCACAATCTGCAGAATTCGATGGGGGTGATTTTGGACCTTATTTCGGCCCATTTTTTGGCCCGGAACAGCAGACTAGAGTAAGAGAATATGCAGAAACAACACACACATTCATTCAGTAGTTTAGATCTAGTTTTTCACTCTCTTAGGTTTTTCTCTCTAGTTTTTAGGATTTTAATTTTAAATTGATCTTAGCATTGGAACATTGAGAAGAGTTATTTCCTCATCAAGACTTCATCATTTTAGTTTGTTCTCTTAACTTGGTTTTATTCTTCCATGTTCTTTGTTATGTTCAATTTTGTCATTCAGATACTTTTATGATTAATTAATGCAAGGATTATTTCTCTTTAATTCAATTTCAATTCCAATAATCATGTCTTCTTTTAATTCCCTTTTATGTGCCATGGATTCTTTATTTACAATGCGTGAGTAGTTTCATTACTTGATAGGGAGTTGATTAAAAAGGAACTCTTGAGTTGGAAGGATCGAAGGAGAAATTTATAGTTGGGTTAAATGTTGGATTGCTATCCTGTCACCAACGCCAATCCCTTTGAACTAAGTGGGTTGTAACTCGTGAATAGATTTGGCAGTCCAACTTGTTTGACTTTCCCTTACCTAGTAAAGGATAACCAAACAGAGTAACCGTTAATTATAAATCAATCTTAAAAATCATTCCATCAATGATAGAGATTCTAACTAATCAATTCCCAATCAAGGCTTTTATTTATATTATTTAAAATTCCTCAATTTAAATTCCAATTTACTTAGCTCAACTTCTTGGAACATCTGATTAATAAAACATCACACTTTTCTGCAACTCGTTGGGAGACGACATGGGACTTAAAACTCCCAGTAATTTTAATTTAACTCCTCTGTGATATATTTCTAAATTGATAGGTAGATTTTCGGTGAGTTAAGAACTATACTTGCAATGTAACCATTTTAATAAGTTTTTAATTCACCAGCTTTTGCCTCCCATCAATTTTTGGCGCCGTTGCCGGGGAGTTGCAATAGAGTGCTAATTTTATTAATTAGAATTTATTTATTTGCATTTTATTTAATTTTGCTACTATGAGCTGCATGTTTCTTCCGTCAAATGACGCGTTCACTTCCTGATCCGCGCTTGCTAATATTCGATCCTGAAATTGAAAGGACAATTTCACGAATAAGGCGAGAACAACGTAGGTTAGCCCGCTCTGAAGGCGGATCTAAAAGTGAATTTGAGGAAGAAACCAGCCCCCGTTCTACTGATTCGGTTGTTTTACGTGCAGAAAACATGGCAACTAGAAGAGTTACCATTCAGGAGGAAGGAGCTCCTGACTTTACAATGCAACCGTTTCAAGCGCATCATCCAGCGGTAGCTACCGATTTTGAAATAAAGACCGCACTGCTGAATTTGATGCCCAAGTTTCATGGCCTACCTGCTCAAGAGCCTATGAAGCACTTGAGAGATTTCCAGGCAGCCTGTTCTACTGTCAGGCGTGATGGCACTGATGAAACTTCAATTCTGCTGAAAGCTTTTTCGTTCTCTCTTAAGGGAAAAGCAAGAGAGTGGTACTACACTCAACCTCTAGCAAATGTATCCAACTGGGATACACTCAGAAAGGAGTTTCTGGAGAAATTCTTTCCATCTGAAGTTACTGATAAACTGAGGAAGGATATCTCTACAATTGTTCAAGATGACAATGAGACTCTCTTTGAATACTGGGAGCGCTTCAATAATCTTCTGGAAGCATGCCCCTACCACATGATTGACAAGATTGTGCTACTCAGCTATATCACACAAGGTATGAGACCCCAAGATAAGACCACATTGGAAAGTGCCAGCAATGGGTCTATGAAGAAGTACAAGACCACTGATGAAGCTTGGCAATTGATCAGTGATTTAGCTGAATCTACTCGGAACCACAGACAGAAGCAAGGTCGTTCAAAAGTCGTTGCAGAAGTATCTTCTGGCATAGAGACTGCTGCTCTAAATCGAAGCATCTGTGAGATGACCAACCTGCTGAAGCAAATGCAGTTGAATCAACAAGCTCAGCAAACTCAACCGCAGCAAAACCAACAACTAGTTCCACAAAGAATTTGCGAAATTTGTGCTGATTATAGCCACTACACTGATGAATGCCCGCAGCTCCAACAAGAAGACAACATGGTGGCATCCACTCACAACTTCTATGACCGCCCCAACCAAGGGTACAATCAAAGTGGAAATAATAACCATGGATGGCAGGACAATTTAAACTAGAATTGGAGGGACAACAATAATAGGGGAGGCAGAGATAATCAGGGAAATCAGAGGTGGAATAATAACAACAACAGGCAGCAAAATCAACCTTACCGAGCACCTCACCTGAGGCAAAACCAAGGACCACCAAACAATCAGCAGCAAACCTCTCAGTTTACTCATTCTTCTGTATCTTCTAATGAAGATTTATTACAAGCTTTTGAGAAAAGACAACTGGCCATGGAAAATACCATCGTGAACAATATTAACGCCAGTCTGAATGGTTTCACCTCTACTCTACAAGCTTTATTGACACAACTTGGTTCAGCACAAAATTCCAGTAACCAACCTTCAAGCACCACTGGAATCCCCTCTCAACCATTATCCAATCCGAAGGGAGGCATTAATGCCATCACCCTGAGGTCCGGAACCACACTGCAAGAGAGGAATTAGGAGGAACCTAGCTCACCAGAATACGCCTCAGCTGAAGAGGTGGTAGAAATCGAAGATGTTGAAGAGGAAGAGGACATACATGACATAGCTGAAGAAGAGATAACTCAACCACAGGAAGAAGCACAAAAAGGCGCAGGCACCACAGAAAACACTACTCCCATTCCATTTCCATAACTCGCAAGGAAGCCCAGGAAGCAGCTGGAACCTGATCCTAAAATGGTAGAAATATTCAAAAAGGTTGTGGTAACTGTTCCCCTTTTTGATGTTATTCAGCAGGTACCTAAATATGCAAAGTTTCTAAAAGACTTATGTATCCATAAAGACAAAATTAATGAATTAGAAACTATTCCTTTAGGTAGTTCTATATCTGCTTTAATAGGAGGATTACCTGAAAAATGTAGTGATCCAGGTCCTTGCATAGTTAGTTGTACTATTGGTGGTGTAGTAATTTATGATTGCATGTGTGATTTAGGAGCATGTGTCAGTATAATGCCTTTGTCTATATATGATGTTTTAAGGCTCCCTCCCTGAAAAAGGTCGGCAGCTCGTTTTGTGTTAGCAGATAAAAGCATTATTACAGTGGCTGGAGTTGCTGAAGATGTTTTGGTGAACATTAAAGGGCTTACATTTCCCACTGATTTTTATATCTTGGAGATGCCCCATAATGATTCAGATAAGCCATCATCAATCCTACTTGGAAGACCATTCCTGAAGACATCAAAATTCAAATTGGACGCTTTTTCAAGAACATACTCCTTTGAAATAGATGGCCGCTGGTGCACGAATTGTGAATCACACTTTTCACAATGCGTACCACTAACCAGCAAGTGCACTGGGTCGTCCAAGTAATACCTTACGTGAGTAAGGGTCGAATCCCACGGAGATTGTTGGTTTGAAGCAATCTATGGTTATCTTGTAAATCTTAGTCAGGAAGTCAATTATGTTTATTAGTTGAATTGTGAATAACCAAGAGAGCATAAATTAAAGATTACTTGTTGTGCAGTAATGGAGAATATGTTGGAGTTTTGGAGATGCTTTGTCTTCTGAATCTCTGCTTTCCTCTGTCTTCTGATTCACGCACGCACGTCCTCCTATGGCAAGCTGTGTGTTGGTGGATCACCGTTGTCAATGGCTACCTTCCATCCTTCCAGTGAAAACTACGCTCACGCACTCTGTCACAGCACGGCTAATCACCGGTTGGTTCTCGATCCGGTTGGAATAGGATTTACTATCCTTTTGCATCTGTCACTAACGCCCAGCCTTCAGGAGTTTGAAGCTCGTCACAGTCATTCAATCCTTGAATCCTACTCGGAATACCACAGACAAGGTTTAGACTTTCCGGATTCTCATGAATGCCGCCATCAGTTCTAGCTTATACCACGGAGATTCTAATTAAGAGATCTCAGAGATACTCATTCAATCGGATATAGAACGGAGGTGGTTGTCAGGCACACGTTCATGGTTTGAGGAAGGTGATGAATGTCACTGATCATCACCTTCATCACAGTTAAGCGCGAATGAACATCTTAGATAGGAACAAGCGTGTTTGAATAGAAAACAGAAATACTTGCATTAATTCATCGAGACACAGCAGAGCTCCTCACCCCCAACAATGGGGTTTAGAGACTCATGCCGTCAGAGAATACAAAGTTTAGATCTGAAATGTCACGAGATGCAAAATAAGTCTCTAAAAGTTGTTTAAATACTAAACTAGTAGCCTAGGTTTACAAAAATTGGATAACTATGATGGATGATGCAGAGATCCACTTCTGGGGCCCACTTGGTGTGTGCTGGGGCTGAGACTTAAGCAATTCACGTGCAGAGGCCATTTGTGGAGTTGAACGCCAGTTTTTATGCCAGTTTGGGCGTTCAACTCCAGCTTTTGATCCTTTTCTGGTGCTGGACGCCAGAATTGGGCAGAGGACTGGCGTTGAACGCCAGTTTACGTCGTCTATTCTTGTGCAAAGTATGGACTATTATATATTGCTGGAAAGCCCTGGATGTCTACTTTCCAACGCAATTAGAAGCATGCCATTTCGAGTTCTGTAGCTCCAGAAAATCCACTTTGAGTGCAGGGAGGTCAGAATCCAACAGCATCAGCAGTCCTTTTTCAGCCTGAATCAGATTTTTGCTCAGCTCCTTCAATTTCAGCCAGAAAAATACCTGAAATTACAGAAAAACACATAACTCATAGTAAAATCCAGAAACATGAATTTTTCCTAGAAACTAATAGAAATAGACTAAAAACTAACTAAAACATACTCAAAACTATATGAAATTATCCTCAAAAAGCGTATAAAATATCCGCTCATCACAACACCAAACTTAAACTGTTGCTTGTCCTCAAGCAACTAGACAAATAAAATAGAAGACTAATAGGTTGAGAAGCAATAATATCTCAGAGTTTTTGATTGAAGCTCAGATCCTAATTAGATGAGCGGGACTAGTAGCTTTTTGCTTCTGAACAGTTTTGGCATCTCACTTTATCCATTGAAGCTCAGAGTGATTGGCATCTATAGGAACTCAGAATTCAGATAGTGTTATTGATTCTCTTAGTTCAGTGTGATGATTCTTGAACACAGCTTCTTTATGAGTCTTGGCCGTGGCCCTAAGCACTTTGTTTTCCAGTATTACCACCGGATACATAAATGCCACAGACACATAACTGGGTGAACCTTTTCAGATTGTGACTCAGCTTTGCTAAAGTCCCCAATTAGAGGTGTCCAGAGTTCTTAAGCACACTCTTCGTTTCGCTTGAACCTTGACTTTAACCGCTCAGTCTCAAGTTTTCACTTGACACCTTTACGCCACAAGCACATGGTTAGGGACAGCTTGGTTTAGCCGCTTAGACCAGGATTTTATTCCTTTAGGCCCTCCTATCCACTGATGCTCAAAGCCTTGGGATCCCTTTTATTTGCCCTTGCCTTTTGGTTTTAAGGGTTATTGGCTTTTTCTGCTTGCTTTTTCTTTTTTTTTTCCTGCAAGCTTTGTTCTTTGCTGCTTTTTCTTGCTTCAAGAATCATTTTTATGATTTTTCAGATTATCAATAACATGTCTCATGTTCATCATTCTTTCAAGAGCCAACATATTTAACAGTCTTAAACAACAAATTCAAAAGACATATGCACTGTTCAAGCATTTATTCAGAAGACAGAAAGCATTGCCACCACATTTAACTAATTAGAATTTCTCTTATTAAACTCGAAATTTTATTGCCTCTTATTCAAAAGATCTACTATTTTATTCATGTTTGCTGATGATGAGAAAAATAGACTATAACTTAATTGGGGATAAAATCAAACTAGACACTAATTACTACTAATGATCATGTAATGAAGACACAGACATAGATAAGCACTTATCATAGAGAAAATGAAAAACAGAGAAAGTAAGAACAAGGAATGAGTCCACCTTAGTGATGATGGCATTTCCTTCTTGAGGCACCAATGATGTTCTTGAGTTCTTTTATGTCTCTTCCTTGCCTTTGTGGCTTGATTCCTAGTGATTTTTGGTATTTCTATCCTCAGTTGCTTCCAATAATTATGTGGAGGGAAGTGCATCCCCTGAGGTATCTCTTGATTTGCAGCCACATGTTCTACCACTGAGCTATAGATCCTTTACATAATTGTTTTACCACACCAAACTTAGAATGTTGCTCGCCCTCGAGCAAAAGAAAAGGGAATTGCACACAACTCTGGGCGTTCAGCGCCAGGTTGGTGCCCATTTTGGGCGTTCAACGCCCATTTACTAGCCATTTCTGGCGTTGGACGCCAGAACCATGCTCTGTTCTGGCGTTGAACGCCAGACAGGTGCTTCCTCCAGGGTGTGATTTTTCTTCTGCTGTTTTTGATTCCGTTTTCAATTTTTAATATTTATTTTATGACTCCACATGATCATGAACCTAATAAAACATGAAAAATCATGAGAATAAATAAAAATTGGGTTGCCTCCCAACAAGCGCTTCTTTACTGTCCTTAGCTGGACTTTGCTGAGCTTTTAATCTAGCTTCAGCCTTGAGCATTCTTGCTCAGTGTTGCCTTCAAGATAATGCTTGATTCTCTGTCCATTGACAATGAACTTCTTATCGGAATCAATATCTTGAAGCTCCACATAACCATATGGTGATACACTTGTAATCACGTATGGTCCCCTCCACCGGGATTTCAGTTTCCCGGGGAATAGCCTGAGTCTAGAGTTAAACAACAGAACCTTCTGTCCTGGTTCAAAGATTCTAGATGACAGCTTTCTGTCATGCCACTTTTTTTATTTTTCTTTATATAGCTTGGCATTTTCGAAAGCTGTGAATCTGAACTCCTCTAGCTCATTTAGCTGGAGCAATCTTTTTTCTCCTGCTAATTTGGCATCAAAGTTTAGGAATCTGGTTGCCCAGTAGGCCTTATGTTCCAGTTCCACGGGCAAGTGGCATGCCTTACCATACACGAGTTGGTATGGAGAGGTCCTTATAGGGGTCTTGAATGCTGTTCTGTAAGCCCACAGAGCATCATCCAAGCTCCTTGCCCAATCCTTTCTACGGGTATTTACTGTCCGTTCCAGGATTCTCTTTAATTCTCTGTTAGAGACTTCAGCTTGCCCATTGGTTTGTGGATGATATGGTGTGGCCACTTTGTGGCGAATTCCATACCGAACCATGGCAGAGTAAAGCTGTTTATTGCAGAAGTGAGTGCCCCCATCACTGATTAACACTCTAGGGACACCAAACCTGCTAAAGATATGTTTCTGGAGGAACTTCAGCACTGTTTTAGTATCATTGGTGGGTGTGGCAATAGCCTCGACCCATTTTGATACATAGTCAACTGCCACCAGAATATAAGTGTTTGAATATGATGGTGGAAAAGGTCCCATGAAGTCAATTCCCCATACGTCAAACAACTCAATTTCCAAGATTCCTTGTTGAGGCATGGCGTAACCATGAGGCAGATTACCAGCTCTTTGGCAACTGTCACAATTACGTACAAACTCTCGGGAATCTTTATAGAGTGTGGGCCAATAGAAGCCACATTGGAGGACCTTGGTGGCTGTTCGCTCACCTCCGAAATGGCTTCCATATTGAGATCCGTGGCAATGCCATAGGATTCTCTGTGCTTCCTCTCTGGGGACACACCTACGGATAATTCCGTCTGCACATCTCTTAAAGAGATAGGGTTCATCCCACAAGTAGTACTTTGCATCAGTGACTAATTTCTTCTTTTGTATTCTATTGTACTCCTTGGGTATGAACCGTGCAGCTTTATAGTTTGCAATATCGGCAAACCATGGTGCTTCCTGAATGGCAAATAGATGCTCATCAGGGAACGTCTCAGAGATCTCAAGAAAGGGGAGGGACGTCCCTTCCACTGGCTCTATCCGGGACAGATGATCAGCCACTTGGTTCTCTGTCCCTTTTCTGTCTCTTATTTCTATATCAAACTCTTGCAGAAGCAATACCCATCTGATGAGCCTGGGTTTTGAATCCTGCTTTGTGAGTAGATATTTAAGAGCAGCATGGTCAGTATACACAATCACTTTTGATCCTACTAAGTATGATCTGAACTTGTCAATGGCGTAAACCACTGCAAGTAGTTCTTTTTCTGTGGTTGTGAAATTTTTCTGGGCATCATTTAGAACGCGACTGGCATAATAAATGACATGCAGAAGCTTGTCATGCCTCTGTCCCAATACTGCACCAATGGCATGATCACTGGCATCACACATTAACTCAAATGGCAATGTCCAGTCTGGTGCAGAAATGACTGGTGCTGTGACCAGCTTAGCTTTCAGCATTTCAAACGCCTGCAGGCATGCTGTGTCAAACACAAATGGCGTGTCAGCAGCTAGCAGATTGCTTAGAGGTTTTGCGATTTTTGAAAAATCCTTTATAAACCTCCTATAGAATCCTGCATGCCCCAGAAAGCTTCTGATTGCCTTAACATTGGCAGGTGGTGGTAATTTTTCAATTACCTCTATTTTTGCTTGATCCACCTCTATTCCCTTGTTTGAGATTTTATGCCCAAGAACAATTCCTTCAGTCACCATGAAGTGACACTTTTCCCAGTTTAAAACTAGGTTGGTTTCTTGGCATCTTTTCAGAACAAGTTTCAGGTGATCAAGACAGGAGCTGAATGAGTCTCCATATACTGAGAAGTCATCCATGAAGACTTCCAGAAATTTTTCCACCATGTCAGAGAAAATAGAGAGCATGTATCTCTGGAAGGTTGCAGGCGCATTACATAGCCCAAATGGCATCCTTCTATAAGCAAACACTCCAGATGGACATGTGAATGCTGTTTTCTCTTGATCCTGGGGATCCACTGCAATCTGGTTATAGCCTGAATAGCCATCCAAAAAAGCAGTAATAATCATGACCTGCTAGTCTCTCTAGCATCTGGTCTATGAATGGTAAAGGAAAATGATCCTTTCTGGTGGCTGTATTGAGCCTTTTGTAGTCAATACACATGCGCCACCCTGTAACTATTCTTGTAGGAACCAGTTCATTTTTTTCATTATGAATCACTGTCATGCCTCCCTTTTTTGGGACGACTTGAACAGGGCTCACCCATGGGCTATCAGAAATGGGATAAATAATCCCAGCCTCTAGTAATTTGGTGACCTCTTTCTGCACCACTTCCTTCATGGCTGGATTTAGCCGCCTCTGTGGTTGAACCACTGGTTTGGCATTATCCTCCAACAGGATTTTGTGCATGCATCTAGCTGGGCTTATGCCCTTAAGGTCACCTATGGACCACCCAAGAGCTGTCTTGTGTGTCCTTAGCACTTGAATAAGTGCTTCCTCTTCCTGTGAATTTAGAGCAGAGCTTATGATCACTGGAAAGGTGTCACCTTCTCCTAGAAATTCATATTTCAAGGATGGTGGCAGTGGCTTGAGCTCTGGTTTAGGAGGTTTTTCCTCTTTCAGAAGAAAGTTCAGAGGCTCTTTCATGTCCCCTGAATCCTCCAAATCAGGCTGAACATCTTTAAAGATGTCTTCCAACTCTGATTCGAGACTCTCAGCCATGTTGATCTCTTCTACCAAAGAGTCAATAAGGTCAACTTTCATGCAGTCTGTTGATGTGTCTGGATGCTGCATGGCTTTGACAGTGTTCAACTTGAACTCGTCATCGTTGACTCTCAGGGTTATTTCCCCCTGTTGGACGTCAATGAGGGATCGTCCAGTTGCTAGGAAGGGTCTTCCTAGAATGAGAGTGGCACTCTTGTACTCCTCCATTTCCAGCACAACAAAGTCAGTGGGAAAGGCGAATGGCCCAACTCTGACAATCATGTCCTCAATCACGCCTGATGGGTATTTAGTGGAACCATCAGCAAGTTGGAGACATATCCGGGTTGGTTTAACTTCTTCAGTTAAGCCAAGCTTCCTGATAGTGGATGCAGGTATTAGGTTGATGCTTGCCCCAAGATCGCATAAGGCTGTCTTGGTGCAATCACCTTCCAATATGCATGGTATCAGAAAACTCCCAAGATCTTTAAGCTTTTCAGGAAAGCTTTTCAGAATGACTGCACTGCATTCTTCAGTGAGGAGAACTCTTTCTGTTTCTCTCCACTCCTTTTTATGACTCAAGATCTCTTTCATGAACTTGGCATAAGAAGGTATTTGCTCAAGTGCCTCTGCAAATGGAATCTTTATTTCAAGAGTCCTTAGATAATCTGCAAAGCGAGCAAATTGCTTATCCTGCTCCTCTTTCCGGAGTTTTTGAGGATAAGGTATCTTGGCTTTATATTCCTCAACCTTAGTGGTTAAAGAAGCCTTTTTAGAGGGGTTGTTATCAGCACTTGTGTGTGTCTGATCCCTCACTGGCAATTGAGTACCAGAGTCAGAAGCTAGAGTGATGTTAGACGCCAACTCACTGTCTGTTCCTGGCGCCTGAACGCCAGAAATGTGCCCATTTTGGGCGTTCAACGCTAGATTCTTGCCCATTTCTGGCGTTGAACGCCAGTTTTGGGCATGGTCTGGGCGTTCAGCGCCAGCCTTCCACCCATTTTCTGGCGTTTTAGTGCCAGAATTATTTTTCCCTGGGCTCTTACTGTCCTCAGGTGAATCTTTGGTGGGTCGCTCATTTCTTGAATTTTTGATGCCTTGAGGTGGGGTATTTAATGTTTTCCCACTTCTTAATTGAACTGCTTGGCATTCTTCTGCTATTTGCCTTGATAGCTGCTTCTTTGTTTGCTTAAACTGTTCGTCCATATGTATATTAGCTATCCTTGTCTCCTGTAGCCTGTCCTTGAATTCAGCTAGCTGCTTTGTTAGAAAATCCAATTGCTGATTGAATTCAGCAGCTTGTTTTACAGTACTGAATTCAGTAGTTACTGTTTTAACCTCTTCATTCATGGAAGGATTGCTGCTTAGATATAGATGCTGATTCCTGGCAACTGTATCAATGAGCTCTTGAGCCTCTTCGATTGTCTTTCTCATATGGATAGATCCACCAGCTGAGTAATCTAGAGACATCTGAGCTCCTTCTGCAAGCCCATAGTAGAAGATGTCTAACTGAACCCACTCTGAAAACATTTCAGAGGGGCATTTTCGTAGCATCTCTCTGTATCTCTCCCAGGCATCATAAAGAGATTCATTATCTCCTTGCTTAAAGCCTTGGATGTCCAGCCTTAGCTGTGTCATCCTTTTTGGAGGGAAATACTGATTCAGGAATTTTTCTGTCAGCTGTTTCCATGTTCTTATGCTGGCCTTAGGTTGGTTATTTAACCACCTCTTAGCTTGATCTTTTACAGCAAATGGAAACAGTAATAGTCTGTAGACATCCTGATCTATTTCCTTATCATGTACTGTGTCAGCAATTTGTAAAAATTGTGCCAGAAACTCTGTAGGTTCTTCCTGTGGAAGACCGGAATACTGGCAACTTTGCTGCACCATGATAATGAGCTGAGGATTCAACTCAAAGCTACTAACTCCAATGGAGGGTATGCATATGCTACTCCCATATGAAGCAGTAGAGGGGTTAGAATATGACCTCAGAGTCCTCCTGGACTGTTCATTTCCACTTATGTCCATGATGGATGTATGGATATAACTTGGACTGATTTATCTTTTTATTTATTTTATTTTATAAGAAGTAAACACTTAAATAAAATAAAATAACTAAAAAGAATTTGAATTTTGAAATTAAAATTTTTTTTTTCGTAAAAAAAAAGATAAAAATAATTAGTTAAAAAAAACAGAAATTTTTGAAAAAGAGGGAAGATATTTTCGAAAATTAGAGAGAGAGAGAGTTAGTTAGGTAGTTTTGAAAAAGTTAAGAAACAAACAAAAAGTTAGTTAGTTAGTTGAAACAAATTTTGAAAGATAAGAAGTTAGGAAGTTAGAAGAGATATTTTGAAAAGATATTTTTGAATTTAGTGAGGAGAGAGAAAAACAATAAGATAGTACAAGATTTAAAATTTTTAGATCTAATACTCTTTGTTTTTGAAAATTTTGGAGGGAAAACACCAAGGAGCACCAAACTTAAAAATTTTAAGATCAAGACACAAGGAAAACTCAAGAACACTTTGAAGATTCACAAGAACACAAGAACATGAAGAAAGAACACCAAACTTAAAAATTTTTAGAAAACCACCAAAATTTTCGAAAACCAAGGGGGATTCACAAGAAAACACCAAACTTAAAGTTTGGCACACAATTTAATAGAAAATATTATTTATGAAAAAGAAGGTTTTGAAAAGAGTATAAAAGATTCTAACCCAATTACCAAGAATACAGATTAACGCTCTAGCAAAATGAGTTATGGAACTTTCGAAAATTTTAAGAAAGATTATTTTTGAAAACACCAAACTTAAAGTTTGGCACAGGATTTAATAGAAAAAATTATTTTTGAAAAAGATTTTAAAAAATATGATAGCCAATTACCATGAACATAAACACCACGTTCTAACTAATTGAGCTATAAATTTAAAGTGTTTTAACAAGGGATAAATAATAAAAGACTCTAAACCAAAAAAAGAAAGATTTTTCGTAATCTAAGCAACAAAATAAACCGTTAGTTGTCCAAACACGAACAATCCCCGGCAACGGCGCCAAAAACTTGGTGCACGAATTGTGAATCACACTTTTCACAACGCGTACCACTAACCAGCAAGTGCACTGGGTCGTCCAAGTAATACCTTACGTGAGTAAGGGTCGAATCGCACGGAGATTGTTGGTTTGAAGCAATCTATGGTTATCTTGTAAATCTTAGTCAGGAAGTCAATTATGTTTATTAGTTGAATTGTGAATAACCAAGAGAGCATAAATTAAAGATTACTTGTTGTGCAGTAATGGAGAATATGTTGGAGTTTTGGAGATGCTTTGTCTTCTGAATCTCTGCTTTCCTCTGTCTTCTGATTCACGCACGCACGTCCTCCTATGGCAAGCTGTGTGTTGGTGGATCACCGTTGTCAATGGCTACCTTCCATCTTTCCAGTGAAAACTACGCTCACGCACTCTGTCACAGCACGACTAATCACCGGTTGGTTCTCGATCCGGTTGGAATAGGATTTACTATCCTTTTGCATCTGTCACTAACGCCCAGCCTTCAGGAGTTTGAAGCTCGTCACAGTCATTCAATCCTTGAATCCTACTCGGAATACCACAGACAAGGTTTAGACTTTCCGGATTCTCATGAATGCCGCCATCAGTTCTAGCTTATACCACGGAGATTCTAATTAAGAGATCTCAGAGATACTCATTCAATCGGATATAGAACGGAGGTGGTTGTCAGGCACACGTTCATGGTTTGAGGAAGGTGATGAATGTCACTGATCATCACCTTCATCACAGTTAAGCGCGAATGAACATCTTAGATAGGAACAAGCGTGTTTGAATAGAAAACAGAAATACTTGCATTAATTCATCGAGACACAGCAGAGCTCCTCACCCCCAACAATGGGGTTTAGAGACTCATGCCGTCAGAGAATACAAAGTTTAGATCTGAAATGTCATGAGATGCAAAATAAGTCTCTAAAAGTTGTTTAAATACTAAACTAGTAGCCTAGGTTTACAAAAATTGGATAACTATGATGGATGATGCAGAGATCCACTTCTGGGGCCCACTTGGTGTGTGCTGGGGCCCACTTGGTGTGTGCTGGGGCTGAGACTTAAGCAATTCACGTACAGAGGCTATTTGTGGAGTTGAACGCCAGTTTTTATGCCAGTTTGGGCGTTCAACTCCAGCTTTTGATCCTTTTCTGGCGCTGGACGCCAGAATTGGGCAGAGGACTGGCGTTGAACGCCAGTTTACGTCATCTATTCTTGTGTAAAGTATGGACTATTATATATTTCTGGAAAGCCCTGGATGTCTACTTTCCAACGCAATTGGAAGAATGCCATTTCGACTTCTGTAGCTCCAGAAAATCCACTTTGAGTGCAGGGAGGTCAGAATCCAACAGCATCAGCAGTCCTTTTTCAGCCTGAATCAGATTTTTGCTCAGCTCCTTCAATTTCAGCCAGAAAAATACCTGAAATTACAGAAAAATACATAACTCATAGTAAAATCTAGAAACATGAATTTTTCCTAGAAACTAATAGAAATAGACTAAAAACTAACTAAAACATACTCAAAACCATATGAAATTATCCCCAAAAAGCGTATAAAATATCCGCTCATCAGCCGCATAGTAATCTTCAATCTGAATGGAGTCATTGACAACCCCCCAGAAGATCGTTCTATCTTCCAGTGTGATGTCATAGACGAGAGTGTGGCTGAAGTTCAAAAAGAAGAGTTCGAAGAGAGGCACACTGGACAAGATCCAAGTGTGGGGACCCTCTTAACTGACAATGAGGACACTTCGCCATTTTCGCAAGCCCCAGATAATCCAGAGCCTACCCATGATCAAAAGTTAGAATTGAAACCTCTCCCCCACATCTCAAATATGCTTACCTTGAGGATGAGCAGAAGTTTCCGGTTATTATTGCAAGAGAACTGACTTCTCAACAAGAAGAGCAGTTACTTGATGTGCTGAGGAAGCATAAGAAAGCAATTGGGTGGAGTTTGGCAGACATAGTGGGAATCGACCCTCAAGTATGCGAGCACAGAATATTTTTAGAAGAGGGAGCAAGACCTGTCCGTCAACCCCAGAGAAGATTGAATCCCACCATCTTGGAAGTTGTCAAAAAGGAAGTGACTAGACTATTGGAAGCAGGTATCATATATCCCATTTCAGACAGTGAATGGGTAAGCCCAGTACAAGTTGTGCCCAAGAAGTCCGGAGTCACTACCGTAAAGAATGAGCATGGAGAGCTCATAGCAACTAGAGTTCAGAATGCTTGGAGAGTCTGCATTGATTACAGGCGTCTCAACCAAGCTACCCGTAAGGATCACTACCCACTTCCATTCATTGATCAAATGCTGGATCGCCTGTCAGGTAAATCACATTATTGCTTTTTAGATGGTTACACAGGTTATTTCCAGATTCATACAACTCCTGAGGATCAGGAAAAGACTACTTTTACATGTCCTTTTGGGACTTATGCTTATAAGAGAATGCCCTTTGGCTTGTGCAATGCACCAGCCACCTTCCAAAGGTGCATGATGAGCCTTTTTTCTGATCTTATTGAGGACTGTATGGAAGTTTTTATGGACGATTTTAGTGTTTATGGTGATTCTTTTAACCTTTGCTTAGATGGATTATCTAGAGTATTAGATAGGTGTGTTGATACAAACCTTGTATTGAATTTCAAAAAATGCCACTTTATGGTAAAGCAAAGGATTGTATTAAGACATGTGGTATCTAATAATGGCATTTCTGTAGACCCAGCAAAGGTGAATGTTATTTCTAGTTTACCTTACCCCTCTTCTGTGATGGAAGTCCGTTCGTTCCTTGGCCATGCAGGTTTCTACAGGAGATTTATTAAAGACTTTAGTAAGGTGGCACTTCCCTTATCCAGATT
This sequence comes from Arachis ipaensis, assembly GCF_059453495.1. NCBI lineage: Eukaryota > Viridiplantae > Streptophyta > Magnoliopsida > Fabales > Fabaceae > Arachis > Arachis ipaensis. The sequence goes on along the minus strand of NC_142444.1, from coordinate 35,695,734 downwards.
ACTGCAGAAGGACATTGAGTTCGAGTTCAGTGAAGATTGCAAACAAGCATTTGATAAGATGAAGACTGCTCTAACTCAAGCCCCAATTGTGAGAGGACCCGACTGGAGCCAGCCGTTTGAAATCATGTGCGATGCTTCCAACCATGCAGTAGGAGCAGCGCTGGCTCAGCATGAAGGTAAGAATCCTTTTGTTATTGCCTATGCGTCTAAGACTTTAGACACTGCCCAGTCCAATTATACTACTACTGAGAAAGAGCTACTTGCTATTGTTTTCGCTCTGGATAAATTCTGAGCTTATTTACTTGGTACTAGAGTGGTAGTGTATTCGGACCATGCAGCTCTAAAGTATTTATTAGCTAAAAAGGAATCTAAACCAAGACTTATACGTTGGATACTGCTGTTACAAGAATTTGATTTAGAAATAAAGGATATGAGTGGTAATCAAAATTTAGTAGCGGATCACTTGAGCCGCCTTGAACATATTAAGGATGATTCTACTCCTATAGATGATAATTTTCTTTTTGACAACCTGCAAGCAGTATCTGAGGTAGTCCCTTGGTATGCACCTGTTGCTAATTATTTAGTTAGCCGCACATTTCCTCCACATTTCTCTAAACATCAAAGAGACAAGCTGAAAAGCGAGTCTAAATATTATATATGGGATGACCCATATTTATGGAGATGTGGCGCTGACCAGATAATTAGACGATGTGTACCTCAATCAGAATTCCAGTCCATTTTAGAGGCCTGTCACTCATCTGAGAGTGGAGGACACTTTGGCCCTCAAAGAACAGCTAGAAAGATCTTGGACTGCGGATTCTGGTGGCCTACTCTTTTTAGAGATGCTGCTGAGTTTTGTAAATCTTGTCACCCATGCCAAAAATTTGGTAACATATCCAAGAGGGATGAGATGCCTCAACAATATATGCTTTTCTGTGAAATTTTTGATGTCTGGGGCATTGACTTCATGGGTCCATTTCCAAATTCTAGTGGATATTTTTATATATTGTTAGCTGTGGATTATGTTTCCAAATGGGTGAAAGCAATTCCTACCCGCACTGACGATGCTAACACTGTTGTTTCCTTTGTGAGAAATCATATTATATGCCGCTTTGGATCACCACGAGCGATCGTGAGCGATCAAGGCACCCATTTTTGTAACAGGAGACTAACAAGATTGATGAAGAAGCATGGGATAATCCATAAAGTTGCAACAGCTTACCATCCCCAAACTAATGGGCAAGCCGAGGTGTCAAACAAAGAAATTAAGCGTATCCTGCAGAAGATAGTAAAGCCTCATAGAAAAGACTGGGGCACCAGACTACAAGATGCACTGTGGGCATACAGAACAGCATACAAGACACCCATTGGGATGAGTCCCTTTCGCCTAGTTTATGGAAAAGCTTGCCATCTTCCAGTTGAAATTGAACACAGAGCCTTCTGGGCAGTTAAGGAGTGCAACATGGAAATTGAGAAAGCTGGAACTGAAAGAAAGTTGCAACTACAGGAACTGGAGAACCTTCGCCTAGAAGCTTATGAGAACTCCAGAATATACAAGGAAAAGATGAAAGCTGTTCATGATCAAAACATCAAGAAGAGAGAGTTCCAACCTGGAGATTTTGTTCTCCTTTACAAATCTCGACTGAGGCTCATGCCCGGTAAGTTGAGATCAAAATGGGAAGGTCCATACAGAATAGAGAAGACTGAACCGTATGGAGTTTATCACCATGGTGAGAAGGTGCAGAAAAATAAGGAGCTTGAGATCTTCCACTTGGAAGATCCCCACATAGCAGCAGATTGAGCTAGTGGAGCGTCCAACTTACGAACGTAAAAGCAAAGTGCTTGGTGGGAGACAACCCACCGCGGTATGATCGTTCTTTTCTTCACTTTCAGTTTTTCTTCTTTAATAACTCTTCTCTTTATTAGTGCTTCCGTGCTCTTTCAATTACATGTCTTTGTATTTCCTAAAAAAAAAAAAAATTTTCGCCGCGCGACGCGATCGCACCAGCGACGCGTCCGCGTGGCAGGAGGAGTAACAAAAAATAAAAATGAAAAGAAAGTTACGCAGGAGGAGCGCTGGAGTCGTGCCAATGGCACAAATTACTCCACGCGATCGCGTTGCTGACGCGACCGCGTCGCATGGAAATCATGGCCTCCCACGCGACCGCGTGCCTCACGCGGCTGCGTGCCCTGCATTTTCGACGTAAAAGGGTGCACAATGCTATATTGTGCGAGAGTGGTGCTGGATTGGTGCTGGAAGCACAATCCTTATCACGCGACCACGTCGCCGACGCGGCCGCGTCAATTACTTTCTGACGCACACTCACGCGATCGCATGACCCACGCGATCGCGTCACCGAATTTTGGCAATTGAAATGAATCGAATAGAGAGTTGTGCTGGGGCAAGGCTGCACTCGCGCCAGCAGCGCAACATAGGTCACGCGACCGCGGGACCGACGTGATCGCGTCCCCTTCCCTTACGTGCCCCCATGCGAACGCATGCCCCAGGCGGCTGCGTCGCATGCGCCGCACAGCTAAACCCCAATTGCCAAATTATCTTATCTTTCTTTCCTCCAAATCCTAATTTTTCTTTTCCCTCCTTCTTTCTTCTTTCCCCCTTCTCCTTTCTATCTCACTCTCTCTCTCTCTCTCCTCCATTAACAAGGTTTCACCTTCTTCTTCCTTCTTCTCTTTTCTATCATTCTTATTATATTATGTATATATTATTATTTTCTTTTTCTTTTCTTTTTCTTTTCAAACTTTTATTTTCTTTATTCTTCTTTTCCCTTTTTACATGGTGTTAGAAATTTTTTGAGTCATTATCCCTCACTATATGCTTGTGACTTGTTATAATTTATTTGACAATTATTATTATTATTTTCTTGGGGATTGCTTGCATGTTCAATTTCATACTTTTTACATCTTGTTTAACATGCATGATATGTGTTTATGAAAAAGCCCATGTGGCATTATGCACTTCTCTATGTTCCTATACTATTCAATGCTTGCTTTTCACAACTTTCCCCTATTATTTTATTAATTAAATTCAATTGTCAATACAAACGTGATGGTTTGTTACAAAGTAATGCTTGGTCTATGCTACTCATGCCCTTTGCCAGCATGCCAATAAACACCTTGCATTCACTTGTCTTTTTATGCACTAGCTATTTCCCATTGATGGCTTTTCATATGTACTCGAGAGCATGTGTTAATATCATCTACATTTTACTGTGCACCATTCACCCTCTTTTCTGTTTCCTTCCATGCTGTATCTCTCTTTGCATTTATTTTTCTTTCTCTTCCCTTCTTTCAGGATGGCCACCAAGAAAGGAAAGGAGAAAGCAACTTCCAGACCACCAGCAAGAAGAGGAACTAAAAGAGCATTAGTGGCAGAACCTTCTTCAACCGCAGTCAAGCCCTCAACAAAACAAGTCAAGAGGATAATAAAGGTTGACGAAAAGGAGAAAGCCTTTCCAGCAAAGGACGCTGCGCGATTTTCCAATCGCTACTGTGAGCAGATGTTCCTCATCCTGGAAGAAAGGAACTATAACAATGAATACCTTCTTATCCTCCCGTCCAATATTGCCACCTTTGTTGAGCCGCAAATTGAGCGAAGACAATGGGGTTTCCTACGAAAACAGCCAAGGCAGGTCAATCTTTCTTGGGTAGTTGAGTTCTACTCCAACTTCTACATGCCGACCCTGCAGTCTGTTTATGTCCGGCAGAAGCAAGTCCCCATCACAGAAGAAGCCATTCAGCAAGTTCTGAGTCTTCCCCCTATTCCTGCAGGAATGGACGCTTTTCAAGAAGCCACCCTTCAGTGCCAGAGATACCAATTTGACTGGGACTCCGTTCTCAGAGTCATCGCTTCACCTGGTAACCGTTGGATCTACGGATACCACCGCTCCCGCCCTAAGGAAATCTTGGCTTCCGCACTTACCTTGGAGGCTCACGTATGGGCACAGATCATGTCTCATTACGTCTTTCCGAACACTCATGAGTCCTCCTTCACTGCAGACATGGCTGTTCTACTATGGTGCTTCCTTACAGACCAACCTCTGAATCTTTCAAGACACATCCGGGATGCTATGGAGCATGTACAAATCGCGGGCAACCTACCTTTTCCCGCCTTGGTCTCAGATCTTGTCTCAGCAGCCGGAGTCTCCTACAGAGCTGGGGACACCAAAGCCATGATTCCACGGGATGATCAATATGTCCCTCACGGGAAATACCTCAGACTTTCAGCAGCCACTACAAGCCAGCCTACTGAGCCAGTTGAAGATATTCCTTCTTCAACACCACAAGCATCTACAACCGAGAAATTGCTCCAGCAGATACTTGAAAAATTGGACCGACATGAACTGAAAGCTAAGATGAGAGAGCGCCGTAACGAGCGCCGATTCAAACACCTCAAGGAGCTACTCAAGGGACGCTTCAGAGACTCAGACACCCCGGACTCCACTTCTTTTACCAGCACCGGGAGCCATGATGATCCCGACTGTGGAGATACTGCCATTAGTCCACCCCTGTTCCTGACAGATGGCACCGAGGATGGTGCAAAGCCTTAAGTGTGGAGAGGTCGGTCAGTACCTGACTTCCGGAGGTAAATTCTCTTCTCTGGCACCAATAATTAGGATATTTTAGTTAGATTTTCTTTCTTTTATAGAATAGAATAAACTGCATAGATTAGAATAGTTGCATGCATGTTCTACTTGATTGAAAAGACAATAAGTTTCTTTTAAAAATCTATCTTTGGAACAAAATTTCACTAATTTTTCAAAATTTTTATGATAAATCTGCTTGAGTTGTATTTGGAATATGATGTTTGAGCTAAAGAACACACAACCTGTGAAAGATTTGAGCCTTTATGTATGGTTACATTATTTAACCATAATCATTTTATTCTTGTGTGTTTACTTCTCTATGATTGTAATCTATATTTTGTTTTATCTTATATGTCCAATATTTATTATATTTACACGCTTGCACATGATTGAGGCCATTATTTGTTTAAACTCACTTATCCAAATCAAGCCTACCCTTTTCAATTACCCTTGTTAACCACTTTGAGCCTTTGAAACCCCATTTGTTCTATATTTTACCACATTACTAACCTTAAGCTGAAAAACAATTATATATCCCAAATTGAATCTTTGGTTAGCTTAAGATAGAATTGTGTGTGCTAGTTAAGTATGGGAAATTGTGGGAACAAAAGTTGTTGAGGGAATGTGTCATGAAAATTTAAAGGGAATTTGGATACCTACTCATGTGAAGATATGAGAATGAAAAATCTATGTGCATTGATAAGCTTTATTTATATATAAAAAAAATCAATAAATAAGGGGACAAAATTACCCCAATGTTAAATTCAGAATTTAAAGATCAATGCACATATGATAGAATTAAAATACAAAGTTGAAACATGAGTATGGGTTGAAAAAGGGAATTATGGGTAGATAAGCATGAATTTAAAAGTATATAGAATATATGTATATTAGGTGAGAGCTTAGGTTAATTAAAGATTCAATTTATAAAGCTCACTTAGCCATATGTATATCCTTACCTGCACCTTGGCCCCATTACAACCCTGAAAAGACCTCATGATGTTTGCATTGGTATATTAACTGTTGTTGATTGGTTAAGAGAAAAACAAAAGTTAGAAAATATGACTAGAAAAGAATTGAGTGATTACCCTATACACTAGAGATTAGAGCGTACATACATTATCAGTGAGGGTTCAATGCTTGAATTTTCATGTTTCCTGTCTTCATAAGCTATCTTCTTGCACTTTTATCAGTTTTATTGTATAATGATAGAATTAGTGGAATTTGATTTGTAACTGTTTTGAAAGGCTTATTTACTTTTGATCAAGTGGACAATAATCATATAGTTGAATTTATTTATATACGTAGGATTGCATTGCATTTCATGAGTTTCTGCATGTTCATACTTATTTCCTTGTCTCCTTCAATTTAGCATGAGGACATGCTAATGTTTAAGTGTGGGGAGGTTGATAAACCACTATTTTATGGTTTATATTGTGTTTAATTGTGTGGTTTTGTCATGATCCTTGCCCACTTATTCATCAATTTAGCATGCATTTAGATTTCCTTCCTAAATTCAGTACATGTTTGAAAAATTGCTTCCTAGAGAATTTAATTATTTACTTTTAATTCTCCTTTATTCTATTCGATGCCGTGATCTGTGTGTCAAGTGTTTCAGGCCTTAAAGGGCATGAATGAGATGGAGATTGGAGAGGAAGCTAGCAAAAATGGAAGAAACACAAGAATTTGAGGAAATAACCAGCGAGAAGTGACGCGGTCGCATGGCTCACGCGACCGCGTGAATGAGCACAAATCGCAGTAACGCGGCCGCATAGCTTGCGCGGCCGCACGGATTGGAAAGTGCAAACGACGCGGTAGCGTGGACGACGCGAACGCGTGGAAAGGAAAAAAGCGCAAGCGACGCGTCCGCATGGACGACGCGATCGCGTGACATGTGCGATCTACATAATTTGTAGAATTCGATGGGGGCGATTTTGGACCTTATTTCGGCCCAGTTTTCGGCCCGGAACAGCAGACTAGAGTCAGAAAATATGCAGAAACAACACACACATTCATTCAGTAGTTTAGATCTAGTTTTTCACTCTCTTAGGTTTTTCTCTCTAGTTTTTAGGATTTTAATTTTAAATTGATCTTAGCATTGGAACATTGAGAAGAGTTATTTCCTCATCAAGACTTCATCATTCTAGTTTGTTCTCTTAACTTGGTTTTATTCTTTCATGTTCTTTGTTATGTTCAATTTTGTCATTCAGATACTTTTATGATTAATTAATGCAAAGATTATTTCTCTTTAATTCAATTTCAATTCCAATAATCATGTCTTCTTTTAATTCCCTTTTATGTGCCATGGATTCTTTATTTACAATGCGTGAGTAGTTTCATTACTTGATAGGGAGTTGATTAAAAAGGAACTCTTGAGTTGGAAGGATCGAAGGAGAAATTTATAGTTGGATTAAATGTTGGATTGCTATCCTGTCACCAATGCCAATCCCTTTGAACTAAGTGGGTTGTAACTCGTGAATAGATTTGGAAGTCCAACTTGTTTGACTTTCCCTTACCTAGTAAAGGATAACCAAACAGAGTAACCGTTAATTATAAATCAATCTTAAAAATCATTCCATCAATGATAGAGATTCTAACTAATCAATTCCCAGTCAAGGCTTTTATTTATATTATTTAAAATTTCTCAATTTAAATTCCAATTTACTTAGCTCAACTTCTTGGAACATCTGATTAATAAAACAGTACACTTTTCTGCAACTCGTTGGGAGACGACATGGGACTTAAAACTCCCAGTAATTTTAATTTAACTTCTCTGTGACACATTTCTAAATTGATAGGCAGATTTTCGGTGAGTTAAGAACTATACTTGCAACGTAACCATTTTAATAAATTTTTAATTCACCAGCTTCTGCCTCCCATCATTGACACTTTTGACGCTTTACATATTTCATGGCATCTTTAATAGTGGTGGACCAATAGCACCCATCTCTGATGACCTTTTGAGCTAGGGACTTCTCACCCAAGTGATGTCCACAACACCTTTCATGAATTTTCTGCAAAACATACTTTGTTTGTTGAGGATTTAAACACTTTAGTAATGGCTGTGACACTCCTCTTTTATATATTAAACATTTATTATGATATATTTAGTTATTTTAATCACAATTTTCTAGATTCTTTAGCATCATTAGGCAAAATTACATGTTCCAAATACGTGCATATGGAATCCTTCCAAGTAGTAACGTCTCTAGAATGTGAAATTGTAACATCGAACCTGCTTACAGAAGGTTCTCAAAGCATTTCTTGTATTAAGCTACGATTCCCATTTTCAGGTTTAATATTAAATGAATCAAAGAACTGTACCTTCTATTGTACCTTTTTTCAAGTACTTTTGTAACAACGGCTTTCTTGCTTGATATTTGCCATTAATTTAGGATATTACAATCTGCGAATCACTAAGTATAGTGATTACCGTAATTCCGACACCCCGGGATAACACTAATCCTGCAAGCAAAGTTTCATATTTAGCTTGATTATTGGAAATGAAAAATTGAATTTACTGGAGGCTTCAATCACCATGTCATCTTCTTTAATTAAGATAAGACTGAATCTTCCATTTTTTACGTTAGAAGCTCCATTTACATGAATTTTTCATCTCAAAATTTCAGAAACTGTATGGGTTATTTCAGCTAGAAAATCAATCATTACTTGAGCCTTAATGGTTGATTCATATTGTATATCGAATTGAGATAGTTATATGGACCAAATCACCATTCAACCTATCAGGTCAAGCTTTTGCAAAACGTTTTTAATCAGCTAGTCGGTTCATATGATAATTAAATAGCTTAAAAATACTAATGTACCGACGTGAGCAAAGCAAAATCCAACTTCTCCAATTTTAAATATCTTAGTTTAGGGCCTTGAAGTAGGGCCATAAAAATTGACTAAGCCCATCGGATTAGCCCGTTTACCCGTTTAAATGGACGGACTTTTGCCTCTAATTTAGACCCATTTAAATTTCGAGCTAAATGGGGCCGCACAAATTTTGGTTTGTTTTTAACTGAAATTTCAGATTTCGACCAAACATCTGAAAAAAACCCAACTCAACCCGTACAAAAGTAATATATTTAAAGAATTGTTAAGCCAATAAGCCATGGATTATAAGGCCAATTGACCAATATTATGAAAGCTGAAAAAAATCGACCCAGAAAATAACCCGACCCAGATACAATACAAAAGTACAAAACTGAAAACTCTCTCTATCTTAGCCACTCACTAAAAATTTGAACTTAAAAAGGAAAAAGAAAAATCTCTCCGAAGACTGGAGTAGCCTTAAATCCCTGATTCTTCTGCACAACGCCACAACCGCACAAATTTATGTGTGTGTCTATCCCTCTTTCGGCAACGGTAACTTCTTCATCGGTATCATCGATGAGCATCCCCACCATTAGAGCCTTCTGAGGCTCTCATCACTATTAGCCCCTTAGTCTTTGTCACTTCATTCATTCTTCGTTTAGCTTCTACTCTTCTTCAGTTTTCGTAGTCTTCGGTCATCACTCATTATTCTTCAGCCAATTATTGTAAGATTACTTTCTTGTCTTAACAATAAAATATGCATGTTATTTCTTTTCTTATAAATCTTAGGCTCTTAATGTTTAGATAAATAATATGACACTAACATCAATTATTTATCTATTCTGTTTTGTTCTGGGTTATTTTGTAATAATATCTTTTGTAAATGGTAAAGAGTAATCTGATTTTGTGCTTTTATTTTTGGTTAGTAATTTATTTTGGAATTATGAATGATTATGCAAGAGACCTTGTTGATCCAAATGCTGAGGTAGAACACATTTTCTTGGACTCAGACTCTGATGATGACTTTGATGATCTTGTTGACGATAAAATCTCGTTGGAAGTAACTTAAGTGACGCCTCTTGTAAGTATTCCACCTACTGCTATTGATGGGTCAAATTCTAAAAAGAGAAAAAGGTTAACTACATTTAATGTCTGGGATAGTTTTATAAAAATAATTATGGAAGATGGCAAAGCAAGGTGCAAATGTAAAGGGTGTGGAAAAGAATACAAAGGTAAGGATAGTACTCATGGTACCTCTACAGTGAGATGACATATCCCTGTGTCTCGTAAACTTCCCAAATTTCATGATTTGGGAAAAATGATGCTTGATGAAGCTAAGAGGTTAAGGGCTAGGCAAGTTAATCCTGTAGTTTTTCCTGAATTAATTATAATAGAAATAATAGAACATGATTTGCCTTTCTCATTTGTTGAGTATAGAAGAATTAGAGATGTTTTTAAGTACTTGAATCCTGATGCTAAGATGTTCTCTCAAAACACTTATGTAACTGATATTTGTAAATTTTATACTGCTGAAAAATAAAAGTTAAAATGCCAGTTAGAAAAATTTCAAAGTAGGATATGTTTAGACTACTGATCTTTAGACTTCATGCACAACAAAGGGTTATATGACTTTGGTTGCACATTATGTTGATTCTAGGTGGAAATTAAATTCTAAGATACTCTCATTTTCTCACTTGTCCATTCCACATACAAGACATCAATTAGCAAATAAAGTTCTTGAGTGGTTATCTGAATCAAGAATAGAGAAGAAAATATTTTCAATAGCCTTAGACAATGGTTCATCTAATGATAGCATGCAAACTTTACTCAAGCGAAACCTCCTTTTAAGTGATGGGTTATTGTGTAATGGAAACTATTTTCATGTGAGGTATTGTGCTCATATTTTAAACTTGATAGTTCAAGATGGGTTGAAGGTTGCTAGTTCTATTTTTCATAATATCAAAGAGAGTATCAAGTATATGAGAGAATCGGAGGCATGAGCTATCCAATTTAGAGATGTTCTTAAGTCACTTGAAATTTCTGACATTAGAGTGGACTTAGATGTGCCTACTAGATAAAATTCTACTTTCTTGATGTTGGAGAGTGCTTTGAGATGTGAGCGTGGTTTTGTTAGACTCTCTTCGAAGGATAACAATTTCAAAGATCGTCCATCTGAAGAAGAGTGAAAAAGAGGAAGAGAAATCTGTAAATTTCTGAATCCATTTTATAAAATCAGTACCTTGATGTCTGGTCAATCTTATCCTACTTCAAAGTTGTATTTTATGTAAATTTAGAGGATTGAGTGCTTGCTAAAAGAATATTTCATTAGTGAAGATAAGGTCATAAGAAAAATGGTGCAACCAATGAAAGCCAAATTTGATAAGTATTGGAGTGATTATTCCATGATTCTCTCTAGGACCTATTCTCGATCCTCGAATGAAATTTTATATTTTGAAATATTATTTGAATAAAGTGGATCCATGTACTGCTAATGAGAAATTGACCACCATTAAGAAGAAGCTGTATTTGTTGTTTGAAGCATATTCAGAAACTTTGTCACATAATGCCTCTTTTAATGCCTCTAGCAGTCAAATAAGATTTACAACTTCTAGAAAGGATGATCCACTTTTATTTGATGTGCCTGATGTAAATTTTATTTCTGTTGTGTATTATGTTAATATAATTTTTTATATGTTTTTGTCAATATGTTATTTTTTTAAATTTTTTTTAATATTGTAGGAGTTGAGAAATATAAATTTTCAAACTAATGCTTCACAAAGAAAGTCTTCTTTAGATATCTATGTGGATGAGTCAATTCTTGATATGAACTCTAAAATAGATGTCTTGCAATATTCAAAGTCTCAAGCACATCTCTTTTCTGATTTAGCTTCCATGGCTTGTGTTGTGCTTAGTATTCCAATAATTACGGTAGCTTCAAAATCAGTCTTTTCTATTGGTGTACATGTCCTAAATAAGTATAGAAATTCTATTTTGGATAAGAATATGCAAGATCTTATTTGTGCTTGTAATTGGATACGTAGATTTAAAGACGATGATAATTCACTTTTTAAATTTATTTTGTTAACTTTATTGGCAATAAATAATGAGTGACTTGCATATTACATTTGTTTAGTTTTCTACTAACTAATTTTAAATTGTAGATGGTGAATTTGAGTGTAAAAATGAGAGTGACAAAGAATATTATAAAGATAAAGTGGATTCAATTAATATAATGCCTGATATTTTATTGGTATTGTCTAATTGTTTTAAACTATGCATTTTTTAATTCAATTCTATTGAAATTCTTTTTTTGCCACTAAGTCACTAACTTTTATTTGATAATTTATTCTTCTTTTCATTGTAGGTGTTGACTAATTTGGTGGATTGGATAAAAGATTTTGGGATTACATTACTTGTTATTTTTGTAATATATTTGCATGCCATGTAATCTGTTAAACACTTTTTTTTTTCACTTTTGTGTGACTTTTTGATAGAATTGTGATGTTGCTATATTAGTTTATAATACTTTGTTAACTGTGTGAGGGGAATTAGGAATACTCCTTTAATTAGAAATATTAGAATTAGAAATATGGAATCACTAATTGGATGCGAATATAATTCCGTTTTGAGTTAAAAGGACAAATTTAGAGCATAACCGTTAGTAAAATAAAATGTACAATGTATAAAAAAAAGCTACTGCAAATGTGTTTAGTTGTTTGTTAGAACTTTAATTTTTTTGTGCCAAACAAAATTTTTTTTGTCCAAAAATATACAATAAATTTTCTCCTCAAAATTGGATTTTTTTAGCTTTTTTTTTTTCAAAAAATTAAAAAAAGCCAACAAATAAACGGGCTAGCCCATTTAACCAGTTGGGCTGGCCATAATCGATCTGGGATATAAAATCTTGGCCCGCGAGCAAAGTGAATTTAAATGGACTAGCCCGTATAACCCGTGGACTAAATGGTCTGGGCTTAAATGAGCCGGACTAGCCCATTTGACAACCCTACCTTGAAGGACCTTACTAACAAAATAGACAGGTAGTTGACGTTTACTTTCGTCCTCCAGAACTGAAGCTAAAGCTACAGTTCCTTCACTTACAAACAAGTATAAGTACAAGGGTTTTTCAAGTTCTGGTTTTACTAGTACAGGAGGTGATGACAACAAATTTTTAAAATGTTTAAAAGTCATCTTACACTCCTCTGTCCATATAAAATCCACACTTTTTTTCATAAAATTAAAAACAGCCTCGCTTTTTCAGCTGAAACTCCCAAAAATCTTGACAACGTAACTAACTAACCTATGAGCCTTTGCACCTTTTTAAAGTTCTAAGGACTTGACATGTCTAGTATAACTTGACATTTCTCAATATTAGCTTTTATATCCCTTTGGGTTATCATAAAGCCTAAAAATTTACCTCTCCAGACTCCAAAAGCATATTTTGCTGGATTTAACCTCATCTTGTGAAGTCGGAGGTAGTTCAAGATCTCCTTTAGATTAGCCTTCAAGTCGGAGTCTCTTTTAGTGTTTATCAACATATCATCAATGTAAACTTTTACATTCTTTCTAATTCGCTGCTTAAATACTTTGGCCATCAATCTTTGGTAAGTGGCCCTTGCATTTTTCAAACCAAAAGGTATTACAGTATAATAATAAATTCCTTCAAGGGTAATAAAAGCAGCTTTATCCTCATCGGGCTTATGCATGGGTATTTGGCTATATCCACTGTAAGCATCTAAAGAACATAGAATCCAATATTCCGAGATTGAATCAATCATGTTATCAATGTTGGGTAAGAAAAATCAATCTTTTAGGCAGACTTTATTTAAATTTGTGTAATCCACACACATACGCCACTTTCCATTAGATTTTTTTGCCATCACGACATTAGATAGCCATGTCAAATACGTTTGTTCCCTAATGAACCCAGCATCCAACAACCCTTGTACTTTCTTCTTGACCTCGGCAATTCACTCGGACAACATCTTCCAACATTGCTGTGTGGTGTGCGAAATCGTGATCATTCTATTCCTTGGTAACGGTGCTAAAAACTCAATACGCACGTTCATGATCTTATATCTGTTTCACAACTTCGTACAACTAACCAGCAAGTGCACTGGGTCGTCCAAGTAATAAACCTTACGTGAGTAAGGGTCGATCCCACGGAGATTGTCGGCTTGAAGCAAGCTATGGTCACCTTGTAAATCTCAGTCAGGCAGATTAAATTGTATTAAGAAATTATAGGGGATGAAAATAAATAAAATATAAAATAGGATAGTGGTACTTATGTAATTCATTGGTGAGAATTTCAGATAAGCGTATAGAGATGCTTTCGTCCCTCTGAACCTCTGCTTTCCTGCTGTCTTCATCCAATCAGTATTACTCCTTTCCATGGCAAGCTTTATGTAGGGCATCACCGTTGTCAATGGCTACATCTCATCCTCTCAGTGAAAATGGTCCAAATGCTCTGTCACGGCACGGCTAATCTTCTGTCGGTTCTTGATCATACTGGAATAGGATCCATTGATCCTTTTGCATCTGTCACTACGCCCAGCACTCGTGAATTTGAAGCTCGTCACAGCCATCCCTTCCCAGATCCTACTCGGAATACCACAGACAAGGTTTAGACTTTTCGGATCTCAGGAATGGCCATCCATGGGTTCTAACTTATACCACGAAGACACTAATAACTCGGACTCGGTCCCCTGTATTGGATATCCAAGAGATATCCATTCAATCTAAGGTAGAACGGAAGTGGTTGTCAGGCACGCGTTCATAAGTTGAGAATGATGATGACTGTCACGATCATCACATCCATCATGTTGAAGTGCGAATGAATATCTTAGAAGCGGAATAAGTTGAATTGAATAGAAAAACAGTAGTACTTTGCATTAATCCTTGAGGAACAGCAGAGCTCCACACCTTAATCTATGGAGTGTAGAAACTCTACCGTTGAAAATACATAAGTGATAATGGTCCAGGCATGGCCGAATGGCCAGCCCCCATGAAAGTCTAAGATAGCATAAAACTAATCAAAGATGATCCGAAGATGTAAATACAATAGTAAAAAGTCCTATTTATACTAGACTAGCTACTAGGGTTTACAGAAGTAAGTAATTGATGCAGAAATCCACTTCCGGGGCCCACTTGGTGTGTGCTTGGGCTGAGCTTGAAGTTTACACGTGGAGAGGTCATTCTTGGAGTTGAACTCCAGTTTGTAATGTGTTTCTGGCGTTGAACTCCACTTTGCAACTTGTTTCTGGCACTGAACGCCAGACTACAACATGAAACTGGCGTTCAACGCCAGTTTGCATCATCTGAACTCAGGAAAAGTATAAACTATTATATATTGCTGGAAAGCCCTGGATGTCTACTTTCCAACGCAATTGGAAGCGCACCATTTGGAATTCTGTAACTCCAGAAAATTTACTTTGAGTGCAGGGAGGTTAGAATCCAACAACATCTGCAGTCCTTCTTCAACCTCTGAATCTGATTTTTGCTCAAGTCCCTCAATTTCAGCCAGAAAATACCTGAAATCACGGAAAAACACACAAACTCATAGTAAAGTCCAGAAGTGTAAATTTTAATTAAAAACTAATAAAAATATACTAAAAACTAACTAAATCATACTGAAAACTATGTAAAAACAATGCCAAAAAGCGTATAAATTATCCGCTCATCACAACCCCAAACTTAAATTGTTGCTTGTCCCCAAGGAACTGAAAATCAAATAGGATAAAAAGAAGAAAATATACTATAAATTCCAAAATATCAATGAAACTTAGCTCCAATCAGATGAGCGGGACTTGTAGCTTTTTGCCTCTTGAATAGTTTTGGCATCTCGCTTTATCCATTGAAGTTCAGAATGACTGGCATCTATAGGAACTTAGAATTCAGATAGTGTTATTGATTCTCCTAGTTCAGTATGTTGATTCTTGAACACAACTACTTTATGAGTCTTGGCCGTGGCTCTAAGCACTTTATTTTCCAGTATTACCACCGGATACATAAATGCCACAGACACATAACTGGGTGAACCTTTTCAGATTGTGACTCAGCTTTGCTAAAGTCCCCAATTAGAGGTGTCCAGGGTTCTTAAGCACACTCTTCTTTTGCATTGAACCTTGACTTTAACCGCTCAGTCTCAAGTTTTCACTTGACACCTTCACGCCACAAGCACATGGTTAGGGACAGCTTGGTTTAGTCGCTTAGGCAAGGATTTTATTCCTTTAGGCCCTCCTATCCACTGATGCTCAAAGTCCTGGATCTTTTTTTATTACCCTTTCCTTTTGGTTTTAAGGGCTATTGGATTTTTGCTCTTACCTTTTAGTTTTAAGAGCTTTTGGCTTTTTCTGCTTGCTTTTTCTTTTTCCCATTTTTTTTGCTATTTTTTTTTACATTTTTTCTGCAAGCTTTTGTATTCACTGCTTTTTCTTGCTTCAAGAATCATTTTTATGATTTTTTAGATTATCAAATAACATTTCTCCTGTTCATCATTCTTTCAAGAGCTAACATATTTAACATTCTAAAACAACAACTTCAAAAGACATATGCACTGTTCAAGCATTCATTCAGAAAATAAAAAGTATTGTCACCACATCAAAATAATTAAACTAGTTTCAAGGATGAATTCGAAACCATGTACTTCTTGTTTTTTTGTAATTAAAACATTTTTCATTCAAGAGAGGTGATGGATTCATAAGACATTCATAACTTTATGGCATAGACACTTAAATACTAGTGATCATGAAGACAAAAACCTAAACAAACATAAAGCATAAAAATCGAAAAACAGGAAAATAAATAAACAAGGAGATTAAGGAATGAGTCCACCTTAGTGAGGGTGGCGTCTTCCTTTTCTTGAAGAACCAATGGTGCTTTTGAGCTCCTCTATGTCTCTTCCTTGTCTTTCTTGCTCTTCCCTCATAGCTCTTTGATCTTCTCTAATTTCATGGAGGATGATGGAGTGCTCTTGATGTTCCACCCTTAATTGTCCCATGTTGGAACTTAATTCACCTAGGGAAGTGTTGATTTGTTCCCAATAGTTTTGTGGAGGAAAGTGCATCCCTTGAGGCATCTCAGGGATTTCATGGTGAGGAATTTCCTCATGCTCATGTTGAGGTCCATGCTCTCTTGTTTGCTCCATCTTTTTCTTAGTGATGGGCTTATCCTCTTCAATGAGGATGTCTCCCTCTATGTCAATTCCAGCCGAATTACAGAGGTGGCAAATGAGGTGAGGAGAGGCTAACCTTGCCATAGTGGAGGACTTGTCAGCTACCTTGTAGAGTTCTTGAGGTATAATCTCATGAACTTCTACTTCCTCCCCAATCATGATACTACGGATCATGATGGCCCGGTCTACAGTAACTTCAGACCAGTTACTAGTGGGAATGATTGAGCGTTGAATGAACTCCAACCATTCTCTAGCTACAGGCTTGAGGTCAAGCCTTCTTAGTTGAACCGGCTTGCCCCTTGAGTCAATTTTCCAATGAGCTCCTTCCACACATATGTCCACGAGGACTTGGTCTAACCTTTGATCAAAGTTGACTCTTCTAGTGTAGGGGCATGCGTTCTCTTCCATCATTGGTAGGTTAAACGCCAACCTTACACTTTCCGGACTGAAATCTAAGTATTTCCCCCGAACCATGGTGAGCCAATTCTTTGGGTTTGGGTTCACACTTTGATCATGGTTCCTAGTAACCCATGCATTTGCATAGAACTCTTGAACCATTAAGATCCCAACTTGTTGAATGAGGTTGGTTAGAACTTCCCAACCTCTTCTTTGGATTTCAAGTCGGATCTCCGGATACTCATTCTTTTTGAGTTTGAAAGGAACCTCAGGGATCACTTTCTTCTTGGCCACAACTTCATAGAAGTGGTCTTGATGAACCTTAGAGATGAATCTCTCCATCTCCCATGACTCAGAGGTGGAAGCGATTGCCTTTTCTTTCCTCTTTCTAGAGGTTTCTCTGGCCTTAGGTGCCATAAATGGTTATGGAAAAACAAAAAGCAATTCTTTTACCACACCAAACTTAAAATGGTTGCTTGTCCTCGAGCAAAAAAAAAGAGAAAGAAGTAGAAGGAGAAGAAAAATGGAGGAGATGGAGGGAGAAGGTGGATTCGGCCAAGGGGAAGAAGAGAGGGTTGAGTTGTGTGAAAATGAAGAAGGAATGAGGGGTTTATATAGGAGTGGGGAGGGGTTAGGGTTCGGCCATTTAGGGTTGGGTTTGGGAGGGAAATTATTTTGAATTTAAAGGTAGGTGGGGTTTTTGGGGAAGAGAGGATGGATGTGAGTGGTGAAGAGGTGATGGGAAAGAGTGATTGAGTTGATTGGTGAGGGGTATTTGGGGAAGAGAGTTATGAAAAGGTGTGAAGAGGAGAGAAGAAGTAGGTGGGGGTCCTGTGGGGTTCACAGATCCTGAGGAGATCCTGTGGGGTCCACAGATCTAGTGGGGCCAAGGACTTTAATCATCCCTGCTCCAATTAGGCGTGTAAACGCCCTCTGTAGGCAATCCTGGCGTTTAACGCCAGATTGCAGCATGTTTCTGGCGTTAAACGCCACTTCCATGCTTGTTTTGGGCGTTCAACGCCAGTCTGTAGCATGTTTCTGGCATTGAACGCCAGTTTTCCTTTGGGGTGCATTCGTGGCGTTTAAACGCCAAAATGTTGCTTGTTTCTGGCGTTTAACGCCAGTTTCATGCTCTGTTCTGGCATTAAACGCCAGCCAGATGCTCCTTACTGGCGTTTAAACGCCAGTAAGCCCTTCCTCCAGGGTGTTCTATTTTTCAATGCTGTTTTTCATTCTGTTTTTTAATTTTTTGTAGTTTTTGTGACTCCACATGATCATCAACCTAGTAAATCATGAAATAACAAAGAGAAAAGAAAATAAAATATATTAAATAACATTGGGTTGCCTCCCAACAAGAGCTTCTTTAATGTCAATAGCTTGACAGTGGGCTCTCACTAAGCCACACAGGTGATCAGGTCAATTTTATAGATTCCCAACACCAAACTTAGAGTTTGGCTGAGGGGGCTTTGTTTGACTCTGTACTGAGAGAAGCTTTTCATGCTTCTTCTCCATGGTTACAGAAGGAGGACCTTGAGTTTTAAACACAAGGTAGTCCTCATTCAGTTGAAGGATTAACTCTCCTCTGTCCACATCAATCACAGCTCTTGCTGTGGCTAGGAAGGGTCTTCCAAGGATGATGGATTCATCCTCTTCCTTCTCAGTGGCTAGGATTATGAAATCAGTAGGGATGTAAAGGTCTTCAACCTTTACTAACATGTCATCTACTAGTCCATAAGCCTATTTTCTTGAGTTGTCTGCTATCTCTAGTGAGATTCTGGCAGCTTGCACATCAAAGATTTCCAATTTCTCCATTACAGAGAGGGGCATGAGGTTTATCCCTGACCCAAGGTTACATAGAGCCTTCTCAAAGGTCATGGTGCCTATGGTACAAGGTATTAAGAACTTTCCAGGATCTTGTTTCTTCTGAGGTAATCTCAGTTGATCCAGATCGCTCAGTTCATTGGTGAGCAAGGGAGGTTCATCTTCCCAAGTATCATTACCAAATAATTTGGCATTCAACTTCATGATAGCACCAAGGTACTTGGCAACTTGCTCTTCAGTAACATCTTCATTCTCTTCAGAAGAAGAATACTCATCAGAGCTCATGAATGGCATAAGGAGGTTTAATGGAATCTCTATGGTCTCCAGATGAGCCTCAGAGTCCTTTGGTTCCTTAGAGGGAAACTCCTTATTGATCTCTAGACGTCCCAGGAGGTCTTCCTCACTGGGGTTCACGTCCTCTCCCTCCCTTGTAGGTTCGGCCATGATGATCAATTCAATGGCCTTGCACTCTCCTTTTGGGTTTTCTTCTGTATTGCTTGGGAGAGTATTAGGAGAGGTTTCAGTGATCCTTTTACTCAGTTGGCCCACTTGTGCTTCCAAATTTCTAATGGAGGACCTTGTTTCATTCATGAAACTTAGAGTGGCCTTAGATAGATCAGAGACTATATTTGCCAAGCTAGATGGATTCTGCTCAGAACTCTCTGTCTTTTGCTGAGTGGATGATGGGAAAGGCTTGCTATTGCTAAACCTGTTTTTTCCACCATTATTAAAGCCTTGTTGAGGCTTTTGTTGATCCTTCCATGAGAGATTTGGGTGATTTATCCATGAGGGATTATAGGTGTTTCCATAGGGTTCACCCATGTAATTCACCTCTGCTATTGCAGGGTTCTCAGGATCATAAGCTTCTTCCTCAGAAGATGCCTCTTGAGTACTGTTGGATGCAACTTGCATTCCATTCAGACTCTGAGAAATCATATTGACTTGTTGAGTCAATATTTTATTCTGAGCCAATATGGCATTCAGAGTATCAATTTCAAGAACTCCCTTCTTCTGAGGCGTCCCATTACTCACAGAATTCCTCTCAGAAGTGTACATGAACTGGTTATTAGCAACCATGTCAATGAGTTCTTGAGCTTCTGCAGGCGTTTTCTTTAGGTGAATGGATCCACCTGCAGAAGTATCCAATGACATCTTAGCTAATTCAGACAGACCATCATAGAATATATCCAGGATGGTCCATTCTGAGAGCATGTCAGAAGGACACTTTTTGGTCAGTTGCTTATATCTCTCCCAAGCTTCATAGAGGGATTCACCTTCTTTCTGTCTGAAGGTTTGAACATCCACTCTAAGCTTACTCAGCTTTTGAGGAGGAAAAAACTTGGCTAAGAAAGCTGTGACCAACTTATCCCAAGAGTTCAGGCTATCTTTGGGTTGAGAGTCCAACCATACTCTAGCTCTGTCTCTTACAGCAAACAGGAAAAGCATAAGGCTGTAGACCTCGGGATCAACCCCATTGGTCTTAACAGTATCACAGATCTGCAAGAATTCAGTTAAGAACTGAAAAGGATCTTCAGATGGAAGTCCATGAAACTTGCAGTTCTGCTGCATCAGAGAAACTAATTGAGGTTTCAACTCAAAGTTGTTTGCTCCAATGGCAGGGATGGAGATGCTTCTTCCATGTAAATTGGAATTAGGTGCAGTAAAGTCACCAAGCATCCTCCTTGCATTATTATTATTTTTGGCTGCCATCTCCTCTTCCTGTTCAAAAATTCCTGTAAGGTTGTCTCTGGATTGTTGTATTTTAGCTTCTTTTAGTTTCCTTTTTAGAGTCCTTTCAGGTTCAGGATCTGCTTCAACAAGAATGTTCTTGTCCTTGCTCCTGCTCATATGACAAAGAATGGAATAACAAAGAAAATATGGAATCCTCTATGTTACAGTATAGAGATTCCTTTGTGTGAGTAGAAGAAGCAAAGAATGTAATGTAAAGAAGAGAAGAGGAAAAACTCGAACACAGAGAGGGAGGTGGTGTTCGAATTTTTTTTGGATGGAAGAGAAGTGTTAGTAGATGAATAAATAAATAGAAGGAGATGAGAGAGAGAATTTCGAAATTTAATTAAAATAAAAATTTGAAATTTGAAAGTTAGATTTTGAAAATTAAAGTTAAAATTAAATTAAAATTGAAACAATTAGTTAATCAAAATGAAATTTTGAAAAAGAGGGAGGTATTTTCAAAAATTTTAAGAGAGATTGAATTAGTTAGGTAGTTTTGAAAAAGATATGATTGAAACAAAAAGATAAGATTGATTGAAAAATATTTGAAAATCAATTAAGAGGTTAGGAAAGAAGTTAGAAAAGATTTTGAAATTGAATTTGAAAAAGATATGATTGAAATAAAAAAAGGATATGATTGAAACAAAAAGATATGATTGATTGAAACTTATTTTGAAAAAGATTTGAAAAAGAAATTTAAAAAGATTTGATTTTGAAAATTAAAGTTGATTACTTGACTAACAAGAAACAAAAAGATAAGATTTTAAAATTTAAAGAATGAACCTTTCTTAATAAGCAAGTAACAACTTGAAATTTTTCAATCAATCATATTAAATGTTAGTAAAGATTTTGAAAATTAAGAAATAAAATAAGAAAAAAATTTTTTTAAAATCAAATTTAAAAAGTTTTCGAAAATATGAAGGTAAAATGAAAAAGATTTGATTTTTGAAAAAGATTTTGAAAAGATAAGATTTTTTAAATTGAAAATTTGATTTGATTCATAAGAAACAATTAAATTTAAAAACTTTTTGACTAAATCAAATCATATTTTCGAAAATTTTGAGTAAAATAAGGAAAAGATATTTTTTTTTATTTTTGAATTTTTAATGATGAAAGAGAAAAACACAAAATTGACTCAATGCATGAAAATTTTGGATCAAAACATGTGATGCATGCAAGAACACTATGAATGTCAAGATGAACACCAAGAACACTTTGAATGTCAAGATGAACACCAAAAACTTATTTTTGAAAAATTTTCAAGAAAAGAAAACATGCCAGACACCAAACTTAAAAATTTTTAATTTTTAGACACTAAGAATTCAAGAATGCATTTGAAAAACAAGAAAAGACACAAAACAAGAAAATATAAAGATCAAACAAGAAGACTGGCCAAGAACAACTTGAAGATCATGAAGAATGCAATGCATGAAATTTTTGAAAATAATTTTTAGAAAATTAAAAAGATGCAATTGACACCAAACTTAAAACTTGACTCAAGACTCAAACAAGAAACACAAAAAATATTTTTGATTTTATGATTTTGTAAATTTTTTTGTATTTTTCGAGAATTAATTGGGAAAAACGAAAAAGAAGAAAATATTTTTTTGATTTTTTTTCGAAAATAAGAATAATAAAAGCAAAAAGGTTAAAATTAAAATAAAGTTACCTAATCTGAGCAACAAGATGAACCGTCAGTTGTCCAAACTCGAACAATCCCCGGCAACGGCGCCAAAAACTTGGTGTGCGAAATCGTGATCATTTCATTCCTTGGTAACGGCGCTAAAAACTCAATACGCACGTTCATGATCTTATATCTGTTTCACAACTTCGTACAACTAACCAGCAATTGCACTGGGTCGTCCAAGTAATAAACTTTACGTGAGTAAGGGTCGATCCCATGAAGATTGTCGGCTTGAAGCAAGCTATGGTCACCTTTTAAATCTCAGCCAGGCGGATTAAATTATATTAAGAAATTATAGTGGATGGAAATAAATAAAATATAAAATAGGATAGTGGTACTTATGTAATTCATTGGTTAGAATTTCAGATAATCGTATAGAGATGCTTTCGTCCCTCTGAACCTCTGCTTTCCTGCTGTCTTCATCCAATCAGTCTTACTCCTTTCTATGGCAAGCTTTATGTAGGGCATCACCGTTGTCAATGGCTACATCCCATCCTCTCAGTGAAAATGGTCCAAATGCTCTGTCACGGCACGGCTAATCATCTGTCGGTTCTCGATCATACTAGAATAGGATCCATTGATCCTTTTGCGTCTGTCACTACGCCCACTTGGTGTGTGCTTGGGCTGAGCTTGAAGTTTACACGTGGAGAGGTCATTCTTGGAGTTGAACGCCAGTTTGTAACGTGTTTCTGGCGTTGAACTCCACTTTGCAACTTGTTTCTGGCGCTGAACGCCAGACTGCAACATGGAACTGGCGTTCAACACCAGTTTGCGTCATTTGAACTCGGGCAAAGTATGGACTATTATATATTGCTGGAAAGCCCTGGATGTCTAATTTCCAACGCAATTAGAAGCGCGCCATTTGGAGTTCTGTAGCTCCAGAAAATCCACTTTGAGTGCAGGGAGGTCAGAATCCAACAGCATCTGCAGTCCTTCTTCAACTTCTGAATATGATTTTTGCTCAAGTCCCTCAATTTCAGCCAGAAAATATCTGAAATCATAGAAAAACACACAAACTTATAGTAAAGTCCAGAAATGTGAATTTTAATTAAAAACTAATAAAAATATACTAAAAACTAACTAAATCATACTGAAAACTATGTAAAAATAATGGCAAAAAGCGTATAAATTATCCACTCATCACTGCGCAACCAACTTAATGATAGGGTCATTAGCAAGTTAGTGAGACATGAATGTGGGGTCCATTCCGGGCATACCAAAGGGTTTCGAAGCAAATAAATTCATGTTACCTTTTAAGAAGTCCTGGAGTTCCAACTTTAGGGAATAAGATAAATCTTTTTTTTATTATAGTGTACTTTTTTGCATCATCACCAATTTGGAATTTTTTCAAATTTTCATTAGGTTCCGACCTTGGCTTTTTTTTGAACTCGAGAGTCCAAGTTGACAAAAAATATGCCAGTAGAATCTTTGGCTTTATCCCTTAAAGTTAAACTTGCTTTGTTGTGCTTTATGATAGCTATTCGATCTCCTTAGAGAATAGCAATCCGACCTTCAGAGGTAAGAAATTTCATAACTGAAAATTTGGTTGAGATGAACGCATAGAGATCGTTTATCGTCTTCCTTCCGAGGATCACATTATAAGTCGTTGAATCCTTTGGGACGACAAACTCATCTTGTAACACCCGTACGTCGGCACCTTCTCCAATTGTAAACAAGAGATCAACAGCTCCATCAGGCTTAATATATCGATCTCCCAAGCCCAGGATACCAAGAAGATGTGGTTTTAGTTGCTGATCTTTTAATCCTAGTGCACCAAAAGCATTTCTGGAAAGGAGATTTGAATATGCTCCTGTGTCAACCAATATTCACTTTACAATCCCATTTTTCAACTTGGTAGTGATTACCAGTGGCTCATCATCTTCCGTTGTGGTGTATTGGAAATCATCCGCCGTGAACTGCATAGTTGGGATGTTGGTTACGTTCACAACTTCCAAATTTGCAGCTTTAATGTCTTTCTTGATGGCATTTCTGGACTTTGGACCTACAACTAAATTCACAATGACTTGAGCAATATCATCCTGGACTTCTATAGTCTTAGTATTTCTGGGATTCCTAGTCTCCCGATCTTTATCGTCATTATGCTGTCTGGGCGGTCTGACATGTTGAACAAACTCAAGGAGCTTTCCATCTTGAATCGCCTGCTCTAACACATCCTTCAAATCAATACAATCTTCAATCCTATTACCATAAGAATTGTGATAATCACAATATCGTGACTTATTCAAAGAAGCCTTTGGTCGAATTCGCCTCGCTTTTGGAAGGATACCCGAGTGAGATACTTGCTGATACACCTCTGATAATGATGCCACCAGGGGTGTATATATTGAGAACTTTCCTATCCGGGGTGTAAATGACTTTGGAGTTGAGGACTAGCTTGAGCTCTTGGCCTTATTAGGTGACGAGGGTAGGTTTTTCCTCTTTGTCAAGACCACCCTCGAGATGTCCTCATCTCGCATATACTTTAAGGTGATCTGATGTATCTCTTCTACGGATTTTATATCTTGGAAGTTAAATGCCTCCTGAAGTCTCCTTCTAGCAAACTGACAATGAGGCACAGACACACGACTTCAGGTGTTTGTGTTTTCACTTCAAGCAAGGCTGTGATAAAGCGATGCAAGTAATCTCAGATACTCTCTCGCGCCCTTTTCTCTACGCCAAGTAGTGAGATTGGATGCTTGGTTTGAGTTCTTTTTGTGGTAAAGTGTGCTGAAAACTTGGTTTTAATGTCAGCAAATGAAGAGATGGAGTCGGAAGGCAGTATGTTGAACCAAATCATCGCTAGTCTTGACAATGACACTGAAAAAGTCTTACACCAGACCGCATCTCCTACACCTTTACGGTTCATCCTGGCCTCAAAAGCATTAATATGCTCCTACGGATCCAACTCGCCCTCATACTTCAGATCTGTTAGTTTATCAAAGTGCTTAGGTCGGTGGACTTGGAGAATGTGAGAAGCAAATAGAGTCTGGCCCATAATCACATGTTCCCGAGCATCCCTATGCCTTTTAAGACTTGGACTCCTTTGTGGAATTCGTCTCCTTTTAGATTGGGCCAATCGGGACTCATCCCTTCCTCGTCTGTCAAACTCGTGACGCCTGTTATCACGTCGTGGTGACCTTCTGTGTCTTTGAGGTGAGTGTGAACGTCGATGATTGTTATCTTGTCGCTGATCAGGAGCCCTTTCTGGGTTTTCCCTCTCACGACTATGATCATCATGGCCCATGGGCCATGGCCGTGCAAGTTCGAGACCGGGATCGCCTAGATTTTGATCGTTTTGCCAAGCGACGTTCAACGCTGCCTAGTAACATTCTAATTCTTGCACTCTATGGCGCATTTGTTGCATAGCATGAACGTAATTATTCCCTAACCTAGCGAAGTGACGAGCCCCCGCGTTATGAGTTCCATCGTTATGGGCTTCAACATTCTGCTCACGGTTTTCAAACCCCAGAAGACTTGACGTTCTTCATTGGTTAGCAGGATGACATCTGTTTCAAGTCCATCATCATGGAATTGCTCCTTAAAAGGAGTGATTGGGTTAATTACCGAATGAATTTTCTCAGTCATGGTTCAGACAATGTAAGATCTCTACAGACGGTGTCAAACTGCCAATGTTCATACCTTTTATGGAGATCACAAGCTAATAAAATTTGGAGATCCTAACCTGAGCGATGTCAGAATTAAAATGGGTGGATAACATGCAAAACACTCTAATACTTAAGTTAGTAGTACTTTAGATAATAGAGTGAATACTGTGTCTTCATGCTGAGTTTCTTTTTTATTTTTTTTATTTTTTTAAGGTAATCGTTTTTTAAACATTTATTTTTTTTAATGTATACTTTTAATATCATGATTTGATAGTTTGATGAGTTAATGACTTTAATTAGTATTAATGTTATATATTCATTAACTAGTAACGTGCTATATTCATTTATTTGCAATCATAAATACTATTTTTGTCCAGAACACTCTTATTATATAAATTGTTCTAGTATTGTGTGGATTAGGTTTTAAACGTAAATAGTCACATTTCAAGATGATTTACATTTTGAATTTTATAATCCTTGTACATATAAATCGCGTTAGAGTGCTCTAAGAAAAGAAACACATAAATGACACTAGACTAGTGTAATTTACTTTCAAATACAAAAGCACACTAAGATGGACGATATATGTGTTAAAAGGGACAGGATACGCCTAGGGATACCCGGTAGTAGAAGATTTTGAAATCGATTAGTAGTGTTTCTAGATTAATCCCTATGGTAATTCTGTGTTTAACATTAATCGCACCAACCTAATGCATTTTACATGTTTTCTTAGCCTCACAACACCTTAACATGACTTACGTGCATAAAGGGTTTAAAATTCAAATAGTCAATCGGTTTGGGGTGTCATGATTTACGTTTAAATCCTAACAACACAATTTTAGGTTGATTTATATAATAAAAATAGGATATTTATGTAATTATTTTCGTTTAAGGTGAATAAAATAATTTTGAATTTTTTTTATTTTATTTACGAAACGACCCAAAAGTTTACATAGGTTCTTTATTAAAAGAAAATTAAAGAGCTAGTTAATTATTTAGTTTCTTTTCTTTATATAATATACTAGGATTATCAACACTCTAACATATAATATTTATAGTGAAAGAGAGAATGAAGGGTTAATATAATTATTTAGCTTTTTTCCTCTTCATACTAGAATAATTTTGTTTGTAAAATATGATTATTATCTGTTGATTACCCTTTTTCTTTTCCTTCTCTTATTATCCTACAAAAGGATAAGAACAATAATTTGGAATACCGAAAGCTAAATCTGGAGAGATAATTTTGTTGGTATAGATAATTCTAGAAATATAGAGTTGCTCTTATCCGTTTCAATACTAATACTAATAAGTAATAATTGAACGTCATTAGGGGAAGGTGTTCAATCTTTTCAATTATCATCCATATTGTCATTTTCTTAATTTCTTTCTTGAGTGTTTGAGACTTGGGTATAATGTGTGTGAGAGACGAATTGCTACCGTTATTTAGATCTCATATCCGCATATGCGGTGGATCTTAATTTTATCTTTTTTTTTTTTTTTTTTTTTTTTTTTTTTTTTTTTTTTTCAGTTTATTAGCAAACAATGGACACTTCAATTTCGTTGAAGGCAATTTAATGTTGTCGTTCTTGAGTCTTGACTCGTATTGTTTTGGGTACATATTATTGACTTTGTATATTTAGAGATTGAAAGGGATCGGAGACGAATAAGTAAATGTCATGTGACAAGGATATATGCTGGCAGAGGCACAGAAGATAGATAGGAAAATGCTAAAACAAACTCAAGGAAATAAGGGAAACCACGTGCAATGTTGGAGAAATTTTTAGTACCTAACAGAAAAAGTTTAGTTTCTTCTGTTCACATTTTTATAAAATTATGTACAAATCACTCATTTTAAGGGTTAGAAAAGTGACAAAATGAAAAATCAATTCATTTGATTTATTATTTAACAGTTATATTTTGTAACTTGTTAGTATTGTTTTTACACTAATAATAATACATAAATTAAACGCGGAATATGATACACTCATGGAGCAATACTTCAATTACGTTCAGTAATTCTTTTCGTCATTTTGAGACTCTTTTAGTTATATATATATTACAAAATATATTTTTGGATAATCAAATTATTGACAAAAGTACTTTTTAATAAATTTGTTAAAAAATAATCTATAAAATATCTTAAAACAAAATAAGATATTCAACTGTTAAATTTATGTTCTCAACAGGATTTTAAAATTGATTTATTATTGCAATTTTTTGTAAAGTAAAATTTGAAAAAAAATTACGATTATTTTATCATTAAAACATAGTGTGATCTTTTGCCTTTTTTTTTTGTCAAACACCAAAAATATTTTTAAAAAAATAGACTTCAAATTTTGGTCCTTTTCATGTATTTTTTAAAAACTATCTAAATATTTTCACATAATTTGAGGTCAAATGTATAAAAAATTTGTAAAATACAAAAATTATTTACTATTTATAAAATGACATTTTTTTATTATTTTTGTCATATTTTAACTTCCACTATTCCACACCAATCAAGACTTTTACATATCTCAACCTAACGCCGTTCTCTGACAAATTGCCTATAACTTCTTCAGAACGTTTGCAACTCCTTTTTCTTTTTTTGTCTACCACCTTGTTGGCTCCCACAAACAAATTTTCTATCCTTCCAAAGTCCTCGCCACCATTGTCACATGCAAGGTTTTGTGCCCTGGCTTTAATACCGTCATTGGGGACTTTTCATTGGGTTTGATGAGAATATTATCGCTAAGAAGAGCACAGAGACAAAAGAAGTTAAAATTATGATTGATTAGTGAATTTGATTTCGAGGGATCGAGGTAGTAAATTGATTATCGAAGAACAATGAGTGCGGAGAAGTGAATAAGAATGTGGAGATAAGTTGAACTTTGTTGAGAGAGAATTTGAGGATAAAAAAGATAGATGAATGAAATGGGAAGAGAGAGAAAAAGATTTTTGCTGGTAAAGAAGAATGGATGAGAATGATAGAATTTAATAATTTTAAATTCTTAAAAAGGCTTTTGAGGGTAAAGAAAAAGATTTTAGAGGATAAAAGAAGTAACCTAAAAATTTAAAATAATTTTGTCTATCAAAATTTATTTTTTATAATTACAAGATAATTTTAATATCATTAAATTTGTTAGCATTATTGTTCATACCCTGACCCAAAATAGAGTTAGGCTCAAAAAGGTTAAATGCCCAATAGGGGCGGCCTCATCTATTTCTACCCAACCTCATAGAGGTCAGGCATGACGACGGTAGTTCATCTTTATTAAGCTAAATAAGTAATTAATTCCTAAGATATATCCCACTTATTTAGAAGGGAGATCTCAACAACTTCCTTAAAAAAAGGAAACAGTTATTCACCATCAAAGGTGGAACTACACTAAAAGGTACCTATTTTACTGACACACTCAGGTATATTCAAGACCCAATCTACTAAAACCCTGCCAAAAATCTTTGCTAACTTAACCATCGAAATCTCTTGTAGGTACCATCCCCCACCTTTTCACAAAGAACTCAAATGGTGGCACCTCGCCTCCAGCACAAGTCGAACGCTGCCTCAGAAGAAGTCTAGAACCCCGTTCAAGCCCAAATATAACCACATTTCAGGTAACTCTCGGAACATTGGTGCCATTGTCGGGGACCTGGGAGTCTACACCTACACATGATGGACAATCAATTTGAGGACGGCCATACGGCATCTGAATCGGAACCGGAGCCTCACAACGATGATCGAGCACTTCTGTTACCTCCATCACGGAAAAGAACAAGTGCCCCCACGGGGAAGGTACATCAGAAAACCCCCCACAACGGGGTCCATTTAGAAATCTACCCACCCGAAGATGAAAAACCTCCTCATCCCACGAAAATACTAGGACTCATACGAACATCACATTCGATTAGAACAACTTGAGTATGAGGCTGAACGACAGCGAGAAGCAGAAAAAGAATTACGAAAAGAGGTACAACAACGAAGAGAGCTAGAGAAAAATCTCTCGAGATTAGAGGCTGACCTTAGAAGTCGGAGCAATCAGGTTGATCGGGAGGAAAGCCTTCTTAGAGGAGAAGATCCGTTCGTGGAGAAAATCATGCGAGCTAGAGTTTCCAGAATTTTTAACAGTCCCAACATGGATCTTTACGACAGAACTACCGACCCAAGACACCACCTAAGCAACTTCAAAAGTCAGATGTACCTGACTGATGCGTCCGATGCAACTTGCTATAAGGCCTTCCCAACAACACTGACCAAAGCATCGATGAAATGGCTTGATAACTTACTGCTCAAGTCAGTGATTTGCTTTGATGACCTAGCAAGGAAGTTTCTTACCCGATTTTCAATTCAAAAGGATAAAGTCAAACATGCTCCAAGTCTTTTAGGGATAAAATAAGAGGTCGAATAAAACACTCCAAGATTATATAGAAAGATTCAACAAAGCTTGCTTGAAAATACAAAACTTACTTCCCAAAGTAGTGATAATGGGGTTGGTTAACGACCTTAGAGAATGGCCATTTTTCCAATATATATCAAAGCAACACCCGACTTTTTTGTACGAAGTGCAAGAGCAAATAGAGAAGTATATCAACATAGAGAAAAATGCTCGACTTAGAGATCCAGTCCCAAAACTAACCCTTCCCTACCAATTTCGGGATAAGGAGAAGGAGACAAAGAAAAAAGAGGAGTACAATTCGGAGAAGCCACGAAGATACCACAACTACATCTCACTCTGAGTTTCTCTTGTTGATATCTATAGGGAGATCTGTCACACTGAAAAGCTTCCACCTCCTCACCCCATTAAGAACAAAAAGGCCAAAAGTCAAACAGAATATTGCGAGTATCACAAACTATACAGGCATTCTACCAATAACTGTTATTATCTGAAAAATGTTTTAAAAAAGTTGTCTAGAGAAGGTCGGCTAGAAAGGTTCCTCGCTGAAAGGTCGGACAACCTAGGAAAGAGGAAGAGAGGAGATGAAGATGGAAGTCGGCGAGATCGGCCACCACAAGCCCCTGATAGGCACATACACATTATAAACAGAGGATTGCAAGAGGAGGAGTTACTAAGTCCTTACGTAAGAGACATCTCAAGGAGGTATATGAAGTCGGAGAAGGCAATGGAGCTCCCGATCTGTCCACAATCTCATTCACCAAAGAGGATGCACAAGGAGTGACACCTGGTCATGACGACCCTATGGTAATTACAATGATCCTTGCTAATGCGAATCTCCACGGAACTTTGGTGGACCAAGGGAGTTTGGCCAACATACTTGATGAGCGGATATTTTATACGCTTTTTATCATCATTTTTATATTGTTTCAGTTATGTTTTGTTTATTGATGCGTGGCAGAAGTTAACCAATTAAAAGATTTCAATTAAGAGACAGTGTTGCACGTATAGCTCTTAACCAGCTAAGATGTGCCTCACCAATTTAAAAAGGGTTGTCACAAAATTTAGAAATAAAATAGTGGGAGTATGAGTCCCAGTTTGTCTCCCAACGAGTTGCAGGCAAGAGTGCTAATTTATTAATCAGAATATTCCCAGAAAGTTGAGTTTGATAACAGGTAATTAAAATAAATGTGAACTAAGGTAATAAAAATAAACTGAAAATAATTATTCATATTCTGAATAAAAGGCCTTGACTGGGGGAATAATTAAGTGGAACTTCTATCCTTATTGGGATCTTCTCAAGTGTGGTGTAAAAAGGTTGTTGTTCTCACTCGATTTTCTGTTACTAAATAAGGAAAGATATGGTGATTGAACTAACTCTTACCCTCAGGTCCTAGCCCTCTCCCTTGGGGAGGTCTAGTATTAGTAGGTATAGGATTAGCTAACAATGTCCAGTTTAACCAAGCACTTGAGCATTCCAACTCAAGTATCACCTCTTAATCAACCCCATGTCAAGTGAAAATTCTACTCCATTGACATGGAAATAATAATCATAAAAATATGAGAAGACATAATTGATTAAAATAAAATAGAGAATTAAAATTAATTAAAATAAAAATAACTTCATATATTAATAAATTCAAAATGTAACATACTTAATTGACTAGGGTCAATGAGTAAAGAAACAAACTAAAGTAATGTCTTCAACGGAGGTAATGACTTTCAGCATCCAAAAATCCAAGCAGAAACATAAACTATCAGTGTGATGTAACTCTAAAAACTCAAATCTAAAACTAAGTGTAATCCTAATGTGATGAATCTCAATGTGTGTGGATGCCTCCTGAGTCTCTGCATGTTCCCTAGGTTTAATCTGTGTTTCTGGGCCAAAAACTAGGTCAAAAAGTGGCCCGAAATCGCCCCAGCGTATTCTGTTATTTTTGCAGATCGCGCAGGTCACGCGTACGCGTTGTCCACGCGTTCCCGTCAGGCAGCGATTTTCCTTGTCACGCATTCGCATCGTCCACGCGTTCGCGTCATGCGTGCAGACTCCAATCCACGCGTTCGCGTCAGGCACGCGTCCGCGTTGCTGCGAATTCTTCATTTCGCGCGTTCGTGTGGGCCATGCGCTCGGTCATTGCTCGCTGGTCATCTCCTTAGTTTCTTGTGTTTCTTCCATTTTTGCAAACCTCCTCTCCAATTTCCAAGCCATTCATGCCCTATGAAGCCTGAAACACTTAACATACAAATCACGGCATCGAATGGGATAAAGGAGAATTAAAATACATAATTAAAAGTCTCTGGGAAGCAAGTTTTCAATCATGGAGTAATTTTTGGAAGGAATTGTAAATACATGCTTATCATATGAATAAGTGGGTAAAGAATTGATAAAACCACACAATTAAACACAATACGAATCATAAAATAATGGTTTATCAACCTCCCCACACTTAAACATTAGCATGTCCTCATGCTTAGTTGAAGGAGATAAAGTAAATGAATAGGGACATGTAAAACTTATGAAATGCAATGCAACCTATGTATATATGTAAATGCAACTATATACTTCTTGTCTACTTGGTCAAAAGTAAATAAGCTCTTCAAGACAAATATAAATTAGATTTCACTAACTCAACTCATATAGTAAATACAGGTAACATTGTAAGAAGACAGCTTATGACAGCAGGGAACATAGAATTAAGCACTGAACCCTTACTGGTAGTGTATGTGCACTCTAATCACTCAGGTATATAGGGAAATCACTCTACTTTTCTCTAGTCATGCTTTCTAAAAATTGTTCTTCACCTAACCAATCAACAATATTTAACATACCAATGCAAATATCATGAGGTCTTTTTCAAGGTTGTAATGGGGCTAAGGTAAGGGTAAGGGTAAGGGTATATATATATATATATATATGGCTAAGTGAGCTTTATAAATTGAATCTTTAATTAACCCAAGCTTTCACCTAACATACACACACTCTATATAACTCTAGAATCATGCCTAGCTACCTATAGTCTTCACTTTTGCATTACGTACTCATGTATCAACTTTTCTTTAATTTTATCACATATGCATTGATTTTTCATTAACTTAACATTGGGGTAATTTTGTCCCCTTATTTATTTACTTATTTATTGAATACATATATAATATGTAGAGTGCTCATGCAAAGTATATGCAGCTAAATGCAGGGATGATGAGAAGAGTCATTATCATCATAAAAATAAAGTAAAAATAAAACTAAGATTGAAATGGAATGATCATACCATGGTGGGTTGTCTCCCACCTAGCACTTTGCTTTTACGTCCTTAAGTTGGACACTCGTTAGGCTTATTCAACTTCTCTTGGTGGATCTTCCAAGAGGAAGATCTCTAGTTCCTTTTGATTCTTCGTCTTCTCACCATGGTAAAGCTTTAGGCGATGTCCATTAACTTTAAGAAATTTGGAGTTAATAGGATGACGCAGGTGGAAAACTCCGTATGGCTCTACCTTTTCTACTCTGTATGGACCTTCCCATCTTGATCTCAGTTTACCTGGCATGAGCCTCAGTCTGGAGTTATATAGTAGAACTAACTCCCCTGGTCGGAATTCTTTCCTTTTTATGTGCTTGTCATGGACAACCTTCATTTTCTCCTTGTAACGCCTGGAGTTGTCATATGCTTCTAGGCGGAGGGTCTCTAGTTCTGCTAGTTGCAGCTTTCTTTCAGCACCAGCTTTCGTAAGATTCATGTTGCACTCCTTCACAGCCCATAAAGCATTGTGTTCTACATCTACAGGGAGGTGGCAAGCCTTTCTGTATACCAAGCAGAAGGGGCTCATCCCAATGGGTGTCTTGTATGCTGTTCTATATGCCCAGAGTGCATCTTGTAACCTGGCACTCCAGTCCTTCCTATGAGGTTTTACTATCTTCTCCAGAATATGTTTAATCTCTCTGCTAGAGACTTCTGCTTGTCCATTGATCTGGGAATGATAAGCTGTGGTGACTTTGTGAATTATCCCATGCCTTTTCAGTAATCATGTTAGTCTCCTGTTATAAAAATGGGTGCCTTGATCGCTCACGATTGCTCGTGGTGATCCAAAGCGACAAATAATATGGTTTCTAACAAAGAAAACAATAGTGATAGCATCATCAGTACGGGTAGAAATTGCTTCCACCCATTTAGAAACATAATCTACAGCTAACAGTATATAAAAGTAACCATTAGAATTTGGAAATAGACCAATGAAGTCAATGCCCCAAACATAAAAAATTTCACAGAAAAGCATATGCTGTTGAGGCATCTCGTCCCTCTTGGATATATTACCAAACCTTTGACATGGGGAACAAGATTTATAAAATTCAGCAGCGTCCTTAAAAAGAGTAGGCCACCAGAATCCGCAGTCTAGAATTTTTCTAGCTGTTCTTTGAGGGCCAAAATGTCCTCCACTCTCAGATGAGTGGCAGGCCTCTAAAATAGACTGGAATTCTGATTGAGGAACACACCGTCTAATTACCTGGTTAGCACCACACCTCCATGAATATGGATCATCCCATACATAGTATTTGGACTCACTTTTCAGCTTGTCTCTTTGGTGCTTAGTAAAGTTTGGAGGAAAAGTGTGGCTAACTAGATAATTAGCTACAGGTGCATACCAAGGAACTTCTTCAGATACTGCTTGTAAGTTATCAAATAGGAAATTATCATTTATAGGAGTGGAGTCACCCTTAATGTGCTCAAGGTGACTCAGGTGGTCTGCCACTAAGTTCTGGTTACCACTCATGTCCTTAATTTCTAAATCAAATTCTTGTAACAGCAGTATCCAACGTATTAGCCTTGGTTTGGACTCCTTTTTAGCTAATAAATATTTTAGAGTTGCATGGTCTGAGTACACTACTACCTTAGTACCAAGTATATAGGCTTGGAATTTATCCAGAGCAAAAATAATAGCAAAAAGCTCTTTTTCAGTAGTAGTATAATTAGACTGAGCAGCATCTAAAGTTTTAGATGCATAAGCAATTACAAAAGGGTCTTTACCTTCGCGCTGAGCCAGCGCTGCTCCTACTACGTGGTTGGAAGCATCACACATGATTTTGAATGGCTGGCTCCAGTCTGGTCCTTTTACAATTGGAGCTTGAGTCAGAGCGATCTTCAGTTTATCAAACGCTTGCATACAGCTCTCACTGAACTCGAACTCAATATCTTTTTGCAGCAATCTGGATAATGGTAGTGCTACCTTACTGAAGTCCTTAATGAATCTCCTGTAAAAACCTGCGTGGCCAAGGAATGAACGGACTTCCCTCACGGAGGAGGGTAAGGTAAACTAGAAATAACATCCACCTTTGCTGGATCTATAGAAATGCCAGTATTAGACACAACATGTCCTAGTACAATTCCTTGTTTTACCATAAAGTGACATTTTTCAAAATTTAACACAAGGTTTGTATTAACACATCTGTCTAATACTTTAGATAAACTATCCAAGCAAAGGCTAAATGAATCACCATATATGCTAAAATCATCCATAAAAATTTCCATACAGTTCTCAATAAGATCAGAAAAAAGACTCATCATGCACCTTTGGAAAGTAGCAGGGGCATTACACAAGTCAAATGGCATTCTCTTATAAGCATAAGTCCCAAAAGGACATGTAAAAGTAGTCTTCTCCTGATCTTCAGGAGCTATATAAATTTGAAAGTATCCTGTATAACCATCTAAGAAACAATAATGAGATTTACCTGACAGGCGATCAAGCATTTGATCAATGAATGACAAGGGTTAGTGATCTTTGCAAACTCTCCATGAATTCTGTACTCTAGTTGTCAGGAGCTCTCCATGCTCATTCTTTATTGTTGTGAATCCAGACTTCTTGGACACCACTTGTACTGGGTTGACCCATTCACTGTCTAAAATTGGGTAAATGATATCTGCTTCAAGTAGTCTGGTCACTTCCTTCTTGACAACTTCTAAGATGGTGGGATTCAATCTTCTTTGAGGTTGACAGACAGGCTTTGCTCCCTCTTCTAGGAATATTCTGTGTTCACAAACTTGAGGACTGATGCCTACTATATCCGCCAAGCTCCATCTGATTGCTTTCTTATGTTTTCTCAGCACTTTGAGTAGCTGTTCTTCCTGTTGAGAAGTGAGTTCCCTCGCAATGATGACTAGGAACTTCTGCTTGTCCTCAAGGTAAGCATACTTGAGGTGTGGAGGAAGGGGCTTCAACTCTAATTTCTGCTCATAGCTAGGTTCTGGATCGTCCGGGGCTGGTGATAATGGTAAAGTCTTCTCATGATTTTCAGAAAGTGTCCCCACACTTGGACCTTACTCCATGTACCTCTCTTTTAATTCTTCCTGGTGAACCTCCGCTACAGTTTCATCAATAATATTGCACTGGAAGATAGAACATCTTCTGGAGGGTGCTTCATAGCTTCATTTAAACTGAAACTCACTGTTCTGCCATCTATCTCAAAAGAGTAAGTTCCTGAGAATGCATCCAGCTTGAACTTTGAAGTCTTCAGGAATGGTCTTCCAAGTAGGATTGATGATGGTCTTCCTGAGTCATTAGGGGGCATTTCCAGGATGTAGAAATCAATAGAAAATGTAAGCCCCTTAATGCTCACTAGTACATCTTCAGCAATTCCAACTACTGTAATAATGCTTGTATCTGCTAACACAAAACGAGCTACCGACCTTTTTAAGGGAGGGAGCCTCAAAGTATCATATATGGACAAAGGCATTATGCTAACACATGCTCCTAAATCACACATACAGTCAGAAAATATCACACCTCCAATGGTACAGCTAACCATACATAGACCTAGATCACTACATTTTTTAGGTATATTTCCCATTAAAGCAGATATAGAACTACCTAAAGGAATAATTTCTAATTCATTAATTTTATCTTTATGTATGCATAAATCTTTTAGAAACTTTGCGTATTTAGGTACCTGTTGAATAACATCAAAAAGGGGAACAGTTACCTCGACCTTTTTGAATATTTCTACCATTTTGGTGTCAAGTTCCATCTGTTTTCTAGGCTTCCTTGCAAGTTGTGGAAATGGAATAGGAGGGGCACGAGTTGTAGCTTCTGCATCCCTTGGTGCTTCATTCTGTGGTTGAGCTTCCTCTTCTTCAACTATGTCTTGTACGTCCTCTTCCTCTTCAGCATCTTCTATTTCCACCACATCCTCTGCGGATACATTTTCTGGTAGTTTTGGCTCCTCATGGTTCCTCTCCTGTAGTGTGGTTCCAGACCTTAGAGTGATGGCATTGATGCCACCCTTGAGATTAGGCCGTGGTTGAGAAGGAATTCCATTAGAGCTTGAAGGTTGATGTCTGGAATTAAGCGAGGAATCCATCTGAGAGACGAGAGCTTGTAAAGTGGCAGTTAAGCCATTCAGACTAGAGTTAAGCTGAGCATGCATGTCTTGCTGTCCTTGCACAAGAGAACGGAGCATCTCGTCATTTGATGAGGAACTAGAATAAGCAGTCTGAGAAGCTTGTTGTTGGGTTTGTTGGGGTCCTTGTGATTGTCTTAGGTGAGGTGCTCTGTAAGGTTAGTTCTGATTCTGCTGTCTGTTGTTGTTATTGTTATTCCACCTCTGGTTTCCATTATTGTCTCTGCCTCCTCTGTTAAAGTTATCCCTCCATCCATGGTTAGAATTATCTCTCCAGCCTTGGTTGGAGTTGTCTTGCCATCCATGGCTATTGTTGCCACCTTGGTTGTAGTTGCTGCCTTGTTGATTGTATCCTTGATTTGGACGGTCATAAAAGTTGTGAGTGGCTACCACAGTGTTGTCTTCCTAGAGTTGTGGACATTCATCAGTATAATGACTATAATCAGCATAGATCCCGCATACTCTTTGTGGAACTAACTGTTGGCTCTGTTGTGGTGAAGGCTGAGCTTGTTGTGCTTGTTGTTGATTCAGCTGCATCTGCTTCAGTAGGTTGGTCATTTTATATATACTCTGAGTGAGAGCAATAGTCTCTTTGCTAGTGGAAATCTCTGCAACAGCTTTGGGGTTGCACCTTTGTCTGTGATTCCTAGTGGACTCAGCTAAGTCGATGATCAGTTGCCATGCTTCATCTGCGGTTTTGTATTTTTTCAGAGAACCATTACTGGCACCTTCCAGTGTAGTCTTATCCTGGGGATTCATGCCTTGGGTGAAGTAACTGATCAATACTAGTTTACCAATCATGTGATGGGGATATGCGTCCAGGAGATTATTGAAGCGCTCCCAATATTCAAAGAGAGTCTCTGATTCACCTTGAACAATACAGGAGATCTCTTTTCTCAGTCTAGCTGTGACTTCAGCTGGAAAGTATTTTTCGAAAAATTCTCTTCTAAGCGTATCCTAGTTGGTAACAGTTGCTTTAGGTTGGGAGTAGTACCACTCCCTCGCCTTTCCCTCAAGAGAAAATGGGAAAGCGGTTAACAGAATAGAAGTTTCATCTGCACCATGACGCCTAACAATAGAACAGGCTGTCTAAAAATCTCTAAGGTGCTTGACAGGCTCTTGAGCAGGTAAGCCATGAACCATGGGCATCAAGTTGATCAGTGCGGGTTTTAGTTCAAAATCTGCAGCTGTAGTTGGGTGATGTACTTGATACGGCTGCAGTGTAAAATATGGGGCTCCTGCCTCTTGGAAAGTGATTCTCCTAGGTTCTGCCATGTTTTCTACACGTAAATCAACTGGATCAGTAGTAAATGAGCTTGTCTCGCTCTCAGATGGTGGTTCAGATTCGCCCTCAGATGAGATTGGTGAATTGATAATAATCACTTCACCACCCTCGGAGGCTAACCGACGTCGAGTTCGTCTAATATGTGAAAGGGTTCTTTCAATTTCAGGATCAAATGGGACTAAACTCGGATCAGGCAATGAATGCGTCATTCAATGAGAAAGACATGTAACTCATGGTAACAGAAATAAAAAGAAAATATGCAAATAAAATAAAATATATACACTAATTAATAATGTAGCACACTATTGCAACTCCCCGGCAACGGCGCCAAAAATTGATGCGTGGCAGAAGTTAACCAATTAAAAGATTTCAATTAAGAGACAGTGTTGCACGTATAGCTCTTAACCAGCTAAGATCTGCCTCACCAATTTAAAAAGGGTTGTCACAAAATTTAAAAATAAAATACTGGGAGTATGAGTCCCAGGTCGTCTCCCAATGAGTTGTAGGCAAGAGTGCTAATTTATTAATCAGAAAATTCCCAGAAAGTTGAGTTTGATAACAGGTAATTAAAATAATTGTGAACTAAGGCAATAAAAATAAATTGAAAATAATTATTGATATTCTGAATAAAAGGCCTTGATTGGGGGAATAATTAAGTGGAACTTCTATCCTTATTGGGATCTTCTCAAGTGTGGTGTAAAAAGGTTGTTGTTCTCACTCGATTTTCCCTTACTAAATAAGGAAAGATATGGTGATTGAACTAACTCTTACCCTCAGGTCCTAGCCCTCTCCCTTGGGGAGGTCTAGTATTAGTAGGTATAGGATTAGCTAACAACGTCCAGTTTAACCAAGCACTTGAGCATTCCAACTCAAGTATCACCTCTTAATCAACCCCCATGTCAAGTGAAAATTCTACTCCATTGACATGGAAATAATAATCATAAAAATATGAGAAGACATAATTGATTAAAATAAAATAGAGAATTAAAATTAATTAAAATAAAAATAACTTCATATATTAATAAATTCAAAATGTAACATACTTAATTGAATAGGGTCAATGAGTAAAGAAACAAACTAAAGTAATGTCTTCAAGGGAGGTAATGACTTTCAGCATCCAAAAATCCAAGCAGAAACATAAACTATCAGTGTGATGTAACTCTAAAAACTCAGATCTAAAACTAAGTGTAATCCTAATGTGATGAATCTTAATGTGTGTGGATGCCTCCTAAGTCTCTGCATGTTTCCTAGGTTTAATCTGTGTTCTGGGCCGAAAACTAGGTCAAAAAGCGGCCCAAAATCACCCCGAGCGTATTCTGTTATTTTTGCAGATCGCGCAGGTCACGCGTACGCGTCGTTTACGCGTTCGCGTCAGGCAGCGATTTTCCTTGTCACGTGTTCGCGTCATCCACGCGTTCGCGTCATGCGTGTAGACTCCAATCCACGCGTTCGTGTCAGGAACGCGTCCGCGTTGCTGCGAATTCTTCATTTTGCGCGTTCACGTGGGCCATGCGCTCGCGTCATTACTCGCTGGTCATCTCCTTAGTTTCTTGTGTTCCTTCCATTTTTGCAAGCCTCCTCTCCAATTTCCAAGCCATTCATGCCCTATGAAGCCTAAAACACTTAACACACAAATCACGACATTGAATGGGATAAAGGAGAATTAAAATACATAATTAAAAATCTCTGGGAAGCAAGTTTTCAATCATGGAGTAATTTTTGGAAGGAATTGTAAATACATGCTTATCATATGAATAAGTGGGTAAAGAATTGATAAAACCACACAATTAAACACAATACGAATCATAAAATAATGGTTTATCATTTATGTTTCATTATATTTTCATAGGTATTAGTGAAAAATTCACATTTTTGGATTCTACTTTGGGTTATTATGTTTTATGATGATTTCAGGTAATTTCTGGCTGAAATTGAGGAGCTTTGGCAAAGTCTAATTCAGAGGCAAGGAAAGCATAGCAGATGCTGTCAGGATCTGACCTCTGTGCACTCAAACAAGAATTTCTGGAGCTACAGAATTCCAAATGACACGTTCTCAATGGCGTTGGAAAATATATGATGGTTTATACTTTTCTTCGAAGGAGCCTGCCCATACTAGGCGTTGAACGCCAAGGAGCTACCCCTTGGCTGGCGTTCAACGCCCCAAGGAGACAAGCCAGCGTTGAACGCCCAAGAACCACCCCATTCCTGGTGTTCAACGCCCACCAAGACACAAGGCAGCGCCAATCATCCCCTAATGGGCGTTCAATGCCCATTCCTCAAAGTTGGACACCAAGTTCAGCCCAAGTACTCAACCAAAGTGGGCCCAAGGATGGATTTTTGCATCTCTAGTCTAGCTTGTCATACTTTTTGTACTTCTTAGTC
Source organism: Arachis ipaensis (assembly GCF_059453495.1). Lineage (NCBI taxonomy): Eukaryota > Viridiplantae > Streptophyta > Magnoliopsida > Fabales > Fabaceae > Arachis > Arachis ipaensis. The sequence goes on along the minus strand of NC_142444.1, from coordinate 35,654,486 downwards.
ATTAGATTTGTATTTAAAGGAGAAGATCAACCATGTTAGGATCTTCTGCCTCATCTTTACCTTTCACGTTTTACTTTCTATAAAGCATGAGCAACTAAACCTCCTAAGTTAGGGTTAGGAGCTCTATTGATTCTCATGGATTAATAATATTATTGTTTTATTTCAACACACGTTTGATTCCATTCTCTTATGTATTTTTATTCTTCATCTCATGAATTGAGGATGATCCGTGACAATCATCCTTGTTCTACATGGGTTCCGTGTTAGTAATGCCCATATAGTATTTAACCATAAGCTAGAGAATGCACTGTGAATTCCAAGAGTGTGCCTGGGCGACTTTGGATATGTGACATATAATCCCGTTGACCGTGGGTTACTGAGGTTTCTGTGGCATTAAGGCTAGAGCATGAGAAGCAGCGTTTCCTGATCCGGAAGATTCGACCTTGTCTGTGACGTTTTGAGTAGGATCGCGAAGGGGAGTGGATTGCTTAGGTTTTCACCTTCAACTATGGTGAGAAGCCATGAGTTAACTTGATGAGGATGCTACATGAGTTGCTCGGATATGGTGGATTGCTATGGTTTAGAAGAGACTAACTTGATGAGGATGCTACATGAGTTAGTCAATTATGGCTGCCATTGAATGAATCGTTCATTATTGAAATAGACAGTAAGAAAAGTTAATCCGGAAAGAATACGCATCTCTGAAGCCTTAACTAAATATCAATAATTATTTTTACACTAATCTGGTATTTATTCTTTACTATTTCGTTTATGCTTTCAAACAAACAACCATCTTTTCTAATCGCCTGACTAAGATTTACAAGATAGCCATTGCTTGCTCAATCCGACAATCTCCGTGGGATTCGACTCTCACTTATGAGGTATTACTTGGACGACCCGGTGCACTTGCTGGTTCAGTTGTGCGGAGTTCAATTTTGCGCACCAATACTATTTAAGACTGCTTTTGACAAACTCGGATTAGAAGAAAAGGATCTAAAGGCATATCCAGACAACCTTTTAGGATTAGGAGACGCGCCGATTCGACCTCTTGGTTTTATCTCATTATATACCACTTTTGGTAAAGGCATAAAATCAAGAACTTTAAGCATCGATTACATTGTGGTAGACATGGTATCGGCCTACAATGCTTTGACAGGTCGAATAACCTCAAACCGATTAGTTGCAGTTATTTCTACACCTCACCTATGCATGAAGTTCCCAACTGCAGAAAGAATTGCCACTATAAAATGAGACCAAAAATTAACAAGAAAGTGTTACAATAAAAGTCTCAACCTAAGGGGCAGTACCAAAAGTAACAAAGTCAATACCATTGAGCTCGGTGGTATCCGAGTACGGGAAGAGCTACGGCCCACAACCTGAAGGAAAGATAGAAAAAGTGCAAATTGGATATCAGGCTGAAAAGACAACGAGCATAGGGGCCAACTTGGAAGAAAGTCTAAAGGCACAACTTGTTGATCTTTTACGAAGGAATTCCTACCTCTTCGCCTGGAAAGCCTCTGATATACTTGGTATAGACCCTGACCTCATGTGTCATAGGCTCGCTGTCTATCTAGGGTCCTGACCTGTTTATCAAAAGCGACGGAAGCTCGACCCTGAAAGAACGCAGGTTGTAGAAGAACAAGTGCAAGACTTTCTAGAAGCTGAGTTTATAAGGGAGGTAAAGTATCTTTTGTGGCTGGCTAATGTGGTCCTTGTAAAATAGTAAAACAGGAATGGAGGATGTGTGTTGATTACACCATCTCAACAAAGTTTGTCCCAAGGATCCATACCCTCTCCCCAGTATTGACACCCTGGTTGACTTAGCTTCAGGGTATAGATATATGTCCTTTATGGATGCATACTCAGGTTACAACCAAATCCTGATGTACAAGTCAGATCAAGAAAAGACATCTTTTATTACTCCAAAGGCCAACTATTGTTATGTAGTAACGTCTTTTGGATTGAAGAATACTGGAGTCACATACCAACAACTGATGAATAAGGTATTTTTACCTCACTTTATAAAACTAATGGAGGTATATGTGAATGACATGCTCGTCAAGACCAGAGACGACATTGCTCTCTTGACCGACTTGTCAGAGGTGTTCTCTATACTAAGGAAGCATGGGACGAAATTAAACTCTTCTAAATGCATCTTTGCAGTGAAGGCCGGAAAGTTCTTAGTCTTCATGCTCACTCAAAGAAGAATTGAGGCCAATCCAGACAAGTGCTCAACAATATTGGAGATAAAAAGCCCGACTTGTCATAAGGAAGTTCAACAATTAAACAGAAGGTTGGCAGCCTTGTCCAGATTCCTAGTAGGATTAGCCCTGAAATCTCAACCCTTGTTCTCAATACTAAAAAAAGGGAACCAATTTGAATGGACTCAAGAATGGAACAATCCTTCCAAAACTTTAAAGCATTCTTAAGCTAACTCTCAATTCTTACTCAACCTATCCCAGGGGAGGAGCTTATTCTCTACTTAGCAGTAGCAAATCGGGATATAGCCTTAGCCTTGGCCTCAAAAAATGAACATGGAAAACAACCCATCTACTTTGTGAGCAAAGCTCTATATGGGGTTCAACTAAATTATCAAAAGATAGAAAAATTTGCATATATTCTCATTATCACTTTCAGAAGGCTTCGACCTTATTTCCAAGCCCACACTATAAAGGTCCGAACTAATCATCCTATGAAGCATATTATACAGAAGACGGACATTGCAGGAAGAATGCTACAATAGGCTGTGGAGCTGTTTGAATTTGACTTAAGGTATGAAACTCGGACAGTAATCAAATGCTAGTATTTGGCCGGCTTTGTAGCAGAATACACTGAAGCACAGGAAAATCTGTCAACTTGAAATTTGTATGCAGATAGATCGTCCAACAAAGGTGGAAGTGGAGCAGGAGTTATTCTGGAAAATGGAGAAGGAACTCGGATTGAACTATCATTAAAGTTCGAGTTCCTTTCTTCCAACAATTAAGCAAAATATGAAGCCTTGTTTGCTGGCTTGAAGATGGCTAAAGAAGTCGGGGCCAAAAGATTGATAATTTTTAGTGACTCTCAAGTGATAACCTCTGAAGTTAATGGGACTTATTTAGCTAAAAATCCTAATATGAAGAAGTATCTGGAAGAAGCACGAGAACAATTAGCTCAATTCTCGAAAAGAAAGATCCGACATATAGCTTGGGAATCTAATGTACGAGCTGATGCCCTCTCTATATTAGCCAGCACTAAGCCAGGGGGTAATAATAGAAGTCTGATCTAGGAAACTCTCCACGCACCATCAGTGTTAAAGGAAGATAACAAGTCAGACACAATGACCATATCCAAGCAAAGTCTAGAATGGATGACTCCCATAGTCGAATATCTTAAATTCAACATCATTCTTGGAAATGAAAAGGAAGTAAGAGGCTCAAAACGGACGTACAAAACTATACGCTGGTCCACAATATTATCTACAAAAGAGGAGTATCCATACCTCTATTAAAGTGTGTCTCAACCTCTAAGACTAAGGAGGTCTTAGAAGAAATTCATAATAGCATATATGGAAATCACTTAGGAGCACGATCACTAGCTAAGTAAGCGATCCGATCTGGCTTCTTCTGGCCAACCTTGCAAAGGGAAGCGGCCAATTCGTTAAAAGGTGTCCACCTTGCCAAAATCATGCCAACTTCCATGTAGCACCTCCAGAAGAACTCATAAGTGTTACCTCACCTTGGTTATTCGCAAAATGGGACTTAGATCTCCTCAAGCCATTCCCACAAACCCCCGGACAAGTAAAGTACCTCATAATGGGTATTGATTATTTTACTAAGTGGATTGAGACAGAACTTTTGGCAACCATCACAGCTCAAAGAAGTCGAAGTTCCACTACAAGAACATTGTCACTCGGTTTGGAGTCCCACACTCCATCACCACGGATAATAGAACTCACTTCACTAACTAAACTTTAGAAGCCTGATGGCCAGCCTCAAGATTAAGCACCAGCTTATATCGGCAGAACACCCTCAAACCAATGGACAAGCAGAAGCCACAAACAAAGTCGTATTGGTGGGTTAAAATTCCGACTATAAGATGCAAAGGGAGCATGGGCAGACGAGCTTCATCAAGTCTTATGGGCATATCGGACAACTCCCAACTCAACAACTGGAGAATCGCCTTTCCGACTTGCCTATGGCATAGAGGCCATGATTCCAGTAGAAATCGCTGAGGAATCTCGAAAAGGAAGAACTTGACCTCTTCTCAGAAGTCTGAGAACAAGCTCGAATAAAGGAGGAAGCGTTGAAACAAAGGATAGCCTTAAGGCATAACCAGAAAGTCATCATGAGAAGCTTTACCACAAACAACCTCATGCTGAACTGAAATGACATCAGAGTTTAGAGGTCGGGCGAAGGAAAGCTGGCTGCAAACTAGAAGGGACCTTATAAGATTGTCAAAGTCTTGGGGAAAGGTTACTTTAAAGTGTCCGACTTAAGGGGAACAAGCTCCGAAGGTCATGGCACACATGTAACTTAAAGAGGTACTACAGTTAAAAAGTGCACCTTGTTATTAAGTGTACTCTTTTTTCTCGATTTCATGGTTTTTTCCCAAAAAGAGTTTTCCTAAAAGGGGTTTTAACAAGGCACCATAGCAAGGGATAAGTGTAAAAAGAAAATTCTTAGTAGCAAACCAACTTATGTAAATGTTTTTTTTTTCTTTTATTAATAATAATTCATTTTCTTCCAACTTTCCCATTCAAATGCATTAATTTAAGTTCGAAAAACTGCAAAAATTATTGTCCAACCTGAATGGTCGGAAAGATGAGGTAACAAGGTACAAATTAGTATAAAATGTTATATAAGCAGTTCGTAGTCCGACCATAAACGACTCGGACAAAAAACGAAATGTAAAAGTAACTTGATAAAGTTCAACTACTTGAAGTCAAAACTCAAAGGGAAAATAATATTTATGCATGAATGGTCTAGATATGACCGACTTATTTCGCCGACGTCTTTTCCAACATAGCAAAAAACAACATCAAAAGTTACCGAATGGAAATTTCTATTGAACTAACGGCTGTACCAACTAAGAAAAGATGTTTAAACACAATCATTCCTGCCAAAAACCACTATCAGAATAGTGGAGAAAGGTTTTTAACAAAAAATAAAAGTTGTTCAAACTACAACTATTATAAAAAGTTAAATTGTTGACCCTCAAGTCGGGCCATTCAAAGCTAGAAATTACAGAGGAAGGAGTTGTTCACCAGTAGCAGCATCTTCGGGCTGAGCAGAGGAGGTCGGGATAGATTCAGACACTGGCACACTAGAATTTGGGAGAGTTATGGAAGGAAGGGGCTCACCAACCAATTGAGAAGTGGGAACTTGGCAAGCTTGTCCGACTTGTGCCCCCAAGATCTTCGGATCGGGCATAGGAGTGTCCTCCTCATCATCAGGGTAGGAACAATCTTCCCTTCAATTATAATGTTTTCGAGGCTGATGAGGGTGAGGTCGACCTCAGGAGTAACAACTCAGAATTGAGCCTTCAGATTCGCCATCATATCATCCATGCCTTCGGCTATGGTTTTCTCAAAGCGTTACATATTTGTCTCGGGATTTAGTGACCTCATCCACCAAGTCGAGCTTCTCCCCAAAGACTCTAGTGTAACTCTCCTCGGTCTTCTTCTTTAACCCCTCTGCCATGGCTAAGGCGGCCTCCGCCTAGTTTACTCTAGCCCGAGCTTTGCCGAGGTCAGAAATGAGGGATTCCCTTTCACCATCCCACTCCTTCTTTGACTCCCTCAAGGATGCCACTTCGGCCTACAAATTAGTCAAAGTGCATTGAGAAGCACCAAGGAGAGTATTCTCCAACCCTCTTAATAAAGCTGCAGAAATCTTGACAGTCCGAACTCTACCTCAGGCAAAAAGTTGAAGGTGGCTCTATATTGCAATATCATCCATGCTAATAAAGCTGTGGGGAAGGATGTGTTTTTCACTCCAAGAAATAGCATCAAAACTCTGCTCATAAATACCCACCTATTCCGAAGTCTTACGCCTCTTAGGGTTGGGCTCAGAATCAGAAGGTGGAGGAAGAACTGCCTGCTTTACCGAGCTTGAAGGAGGAGGAGTTGGTTGGGGAGTTGGATCAGGAATGATTTTCACCGAAGTTGAAGCGCCCGAGTCTGACTTAGAAGGGGAGGAGAGGTCGCCCTCTTCATCGGCCTCTCTCAGTTGCAGGTTTCGAGCAACGACATTTTTCTTGGCAGTCCGAAGAGTTTTCATGGCAGCCGACTTGGGAGCCATCTTATCTGTACGACGTCAAAGTTAGAATAAATTATTCACTTGCAAAAGTAAAACAAGAAAAAGTTGACTACAAAAATTGAAAGACTACCTTGCTCGGGCTGAAGTTGGCTTGGGTTTCCTAAGAACCTCTTAGTGTCCAGATAAGGAGCTCGGCCCTAACACTCTTGGAATAGACCAACTACACTCTCCTTGACCTCATCTAAATCATCTGAGTTATATTTGACTATCATAGGACTTTCCTCCCAATACAAAGGAAAGTGTGCCTCATCCTATTCACCCAGAAAGAAAGGTCGGAAACCCTCAACTGCTTGGATTTTGAAAAAATAATTTTTAGAGTCATAAAAAAATCGTCAAAAATGGCAAAGACCTTCCTTTCCTGAGCAGATCGGAAGAAAATCCATCCTTATTTTTTGGAGCTAAAAGGCTTGTAAGAACAAAAAAGTAAAAGAAGACCTTCAAAGAAGGGAAGATGTCAAGATCCCAACACAAAAGATGGTAAATCTTTAAGAAATCCCGTGAGTTAGGGTGAAGTTAGGAAGGAGTGACATTACAGAGTTTAAGAACTTCTATCTCAAAGTCGGTAGAAAAAAGGCTAACCCCCAACTTTGTGAAAAAAAAACTTTCATACATGTACATAAAGTGACATTCCTACTTGTCAAGTCGGGAAAAACAAATCCTCTCCTCAGGATCAGAAACTATAATTTTGTACTTCCTCTCATCCTCCCAATTTTCACATAACCTATGATGTCTACAAAGAGTCTCTTCATACTCATTATCAATGACACGAACGGGACTAAGCACAGATATATCTACCCGAGTCAGGTCAGAAGGTACTTTAGAGGACATGTTGTGAATTATTGAACGAGACATAAAAATTTATACCTACAAATACAACAAATACAGGGAAATCATCACAACAAGTCAGGTATACCAAAGAAACTACTACAATCATAAGAAAGTCGAGTCATCAACAACAACAACAGTTTATAGAATCTCGTAGACACCATAATCACTATCATATTATCAATACAAAAATAGCATCATCTTCAATAACTAAAATGACACCATTTGGGGGAAACACAAGTATAAAGATCCCACATTCAGATTCATTAGCAACAGTAACAAACAAAGACCAGAGCCAAAGCAAAGTTTTCAAGACTAAATTCCATTTTCAAAAGTGTTTGCCAATGCCGATAAAAACTAAAAAAGTATCATCTAGAACGCAAGAAACAGAGAACAGAAGCTCCAAAAGGAGAATAAAACCAACATCGAAGAGAGCGCGAGGTAGAGGCGGTGCACGACAATAGCAAAACATAAACGTTCCTCTCCAACGTGCGAGTAAAATCTTCAAGCCTCAAGATAAAGAAATCTTGAATACAAGAGAAAATACAAGAAAGGAAGTTGAATGGATATGGAAAAGAAGTTGAAGAAATGGCCAATTGTTTTGAAAGAAGAAGTGAAAAAGGAGAAAGAAGAAGAATTTGGGTATTTCTAAGACACAAGGGGCAAAATGGTAAATCCACTCCCCTCATTAATAACGTGCGCAATTTCCAAGGAAATTGCAAACACAACGTACGCCGTGTCCCACAGGGACGCAACGTTTCAAAGTTTTTGAAACTACGTCAAGTATCTGACCTACCAAAGGCAGTATACCCTACATGGGAAACTGAACCTACAAATGATCGAGCCCGACTTTGTAAAAGCTCGGGCTCAAACAAGAGCACTGTTCATACCTTGACCCAAAATAAAGCTAGGCACAAAAAGGTTAAAAGCCCAATAAGGGTGACCTCATCTACTTCTACCCGACCTCATAGAAGTCGAGCATGACAATAGTAGTTTAGTCCTATTAAGCTAAATAAGTAACTAACTCCTAAGATATCTCCTACTTGTCTAGAAGGGAGATCTCAACAACTTTCCTAGAAAAAAGAATCAGGTTATCCACCATCAAAGGTGGAATGATAAACCTCAATTTTGTGGTTTATCTTGTGCTTATTTTAGGGGATTTTATCACCTTTTCCCACTTTTATTCAATGAAATAGCATGATTTTGTAATTTTCCCTTAAATTGTGCTTAAGTGTAAAAACATGCTTTTTAGGCTCTTAAATTGGTGATTTTGATTCACTTTAATTCCATTCGATGCCTTGATGTGTTTGTTGAGTGATTTCAGGTTCATAAGGCAAGTATTGGATGGAAGAATTGAAGAGAAAAGCATGCAAAAGGGAGAATTCATGAAGAAATGAGCTTTTGGAGAATTGAGGGCCACGCGCACGCGTCATGTACGCGTACGCGTGCATTGGAGATTTTTCAAGCCACGCGCACGCATCAAGCACGCATACGCGTGAGTAGGGGTTTTGCCATCGACGCGCACGCGCACGCGTGACACCCGACACATGACCCACTTAAAGTAAAATCGTTGGGGGCAATTTCTGAGCTGTCCAGGCCCAAATCCAACTCGTTTCTGAGGGTATTTCATGCAGAATTGAAGATTGAGCAAAGGAGGAGCAATTATTTGGAGTTTTTGCATCATGTAGCTTAGTTTCTAAAGAGAGAAGCTCCCTCTTCTCTCTAGAATTAGGGTTCCTAGGGTTAATTGCATCTTAGATTCATGTTTAATTCCTTGTTTGCATCTTGTTTCATCTACATTCAAATGCTCTAGTAGTGTAATTCTCTTGTTCCTTCTTGTCAATTTTCCTTTTCATGCCTCTTTGTTTAGGATTGATAGACACTTGTTGGATTTGGTTTACACTTAATGAAATTTGAGGTTTGATGTTCTTTCAATGTTAATTTGAGTTGTGAATTTTACTTTTCTTACAATTGGTAGTTGTTAGATTTTATCATTCTTGCACATTTATTATGATTTCATTTGATACCTTCCAAGTGTTTGACAAAATGCTTGGTTAGATGTTAGAGTAGATCTTGAGCATTCTTGACTTGGACAGAGTAATTAGATAATCTTGAGTCATAAATACCCAACTCATGTTGGCAATCTAGAGTTGTTAGTTAATATGATTTCCATTGACTCTAATCTCTTGCTAATTCCATTAGTAAGTTAATTAGGAATTTTGGATTGAGATTAACTAGTCTTGTTTGACTTTCTCTTATGGAAGATAACTTACATCTTCTTCCAACATTGGAGATAACAAAATAGGATAAATTCTTGTTAATTATTGTTATTAGTGACTAGGATAGAAAGCCTATATTCTCAACCCTTGCCATGAATGTCTCTCTTTATTACTTGCTTTCTTACTTGCTTGATTTACTCTTGTCATTTATTCTTTTTGCAAATTATAAATCAAACCCCCTTGTCCCTTCATAGCCAATAATTGACCACTTCATTGCAATTCCTTGTGAGACGACCCGGAGTTTAAATACTTCGGTTAATTCTTATTGGGGTTTGTACTTGTGACAACCAATATTTTTGCATGTGAGGATTCTTTGTTGGTTTAGAACTATACTTGCAATGAGAATTAATTGGTGAAATTCTAGACCATCAAAGAATTCACTCATCAAAATGGCGCCGTTGCCGGGGAGTTGCAATGGTGTTATATTATTGGCTATTATGAATATGTGAATATGTTTGTCTTTTACTTGTTTGTTAGTATTTGTTAGGTTTAGGACTTTGTTGCTTATTTTTGTTAGCTTTTGTTTTATTTGCTATTATGAATTCTCACCACTTTGGCTATGAGTTTGGTTCAAATTATGTTGTAGGAGATGGAATTTACAATGATAACATGCATCAAGGATTTGGAGATCAAAGGTGGGAGGAGCCCCAAGCTTATTAACAACCTTCTTGGCAACAACCTCCTTCCGAACCAAGTTTGACAAGAATGCTTGGGGATATGACTACTCTTCTCATGGAAATGCGCAAGGACCAAAAAAGCATTTTATTCCATCCGAGCCGCTCAAGCGTCACCCCAACGTAACTACTCTCCGGATTCTTATGAGTAGAATCCTAATCCTAATGCATACCAATCTAATGTATGTGATGACCCTTATTGTGATTGTCAACTACAACCACCACATACATATGATCCCTTCCCTCAACGTGATTTTGAACCACCTTACTCACAAGCCCCTTACCACCAAATACCTCCATATGACTCTAATCCTTATCCACCATACCAACCACCTTATGAGCCATATGAACCATACATGGAACCACAACAATTCCAACATAATTACTCCCAAGAACCACCTCAATATACACCATCTTCATACCCTTTTCAAGATGAACCACCTTCCAATTATGAATCCTTTCCCTCAAACAATGAACCCTCTCTTCCACCACCGCCCCCAATGACGCCCTCACGCTAGAACTAAGAGATCGTGACTCTCATATCCAAAGGCAACAAGAGGGGACGAAAAAGGAGTTTAAGGAGCTAGAAGCCAAGTTAGCTACTGTGAGTGAAGCCATTAACCACATAGCCTCCCACCTAAGCTCATGCATTCCAAGTACTCCCATTGACGAATGTGGAGAAGCAATTAAGGACCATAGTGAGGGAGTGAGTTTAGAGCTTCAAGGTGAAGAAGAAGAGTTGAAGCAAGAACTTCCACAAGGGGAAGAAGTTGAGATAATTGAGCAGGAAGAAGTGGTTGAACACCTAGGAGATGTTGGAAGTCTATGGGAATGTAGCATTATAGAGCCCTCTTTCAAGAAGTTTGATATTGATGTTGAGGAGGGTATACAACCTCCAAGGCATATCATGGTGGAAAACTTTGAAGAGGTTGATCAAGAGATGGATTTAATCATTGATGAATTCTTATGTACAATTGAATCCTCCCCCATTGGACTTGACATGGAGCTTAAAGAAGAAGATACCTCACCTCCCATACCCTTGGTAAGTAATGAAGAAGAGATTGAATTGGAGGGAAGCTACCAAGAGGAAGAGGTTGAGCAAGAAGCAAGCTCTATCATTGAAGATGATTCCACACCAACCAATGTGTCTTTTGAAACTGATGAACTTACCTCATTGTGTTGTGAAATTGATGACAAGGAGGACCGTGCACAACCTCCGACACATGATTTGAGCAATGAGGGGTGTATAGAAGAAGTTGGTGAGCAAGGAATTGAACTTAAAGAAGCTTGCAAAGAGGTGAAAGTTACAAAGGAAGACCACAAAGAAATGGATCTCGCATTGGCTAAGTGTGAGGAGATCCCCCTTCCTAAGTCACCATCATCCAACACAACATTCAAGCGGGTAAAAATTCTATCCCTAAGCTTCACTTTCTCACTTGAATATGGTTTGATTGAAAATGATGGTCAACTTAGAGCCCTTTGTAGAGTTAAGAGTAGGAGGGAGTTGTGTAGTGGTTGAAAACATCCCTCTAAGTTTATGATGGTTGTCTGCTCGAAGTTGAATAGCAATGGTTGGTGTAGAACCAAATTGCATGGGTCTAGGAGAATGTTTGGATGCTTAATTGAGAATTCACAAGCCTTGTCACCCAAATTTAACTATGGTAGTCAACGAGAAGATGGGTGCAAGAACAAGGTTTGGGACCCCGGAATTCATTTCAACAATCAAAACTCTTGGGGTCTTGTCATTTACTTAAGCTTACTTGAAGGCCTTGTGCGCCTAATTTGGGATCCCGGTGGACATTGGAGATGCAAACATTGGTGGGGATTTGGTGCATGAAATTGTGATCTCTAAAACGGCGCCAACAACTTGGCACGCACGAATGTAATCTCAACTCTTTGTCACAACTCCGCACAACTAACCAGCAAGTGCACTGGGTCGTCCAAGTAATAAACCTTACGTGAGTAAGGGTCGATCCCATGGAGATTGTCGGCTTGAAGCAAGCTATGGTCATCTTGCAAATTTCAGTCAGGCAGATTCAAATGGTTATGAGGTTTTGATAGTTAAAAGATGAATAAAATAAGATAGAGATACTTATGTAATTCATTGGTGGGAATTTCAAATAAGTGTATGGAGATGCTTTGCTCCTTCTAAATCTCTGCTTTCCTACTGCCTTCATTCAATCATTCATACTCCTTTCCATGGCAAGCTGTATGTTGGGGGATCACCGTTGTCAATGGCTACCGTCTGTCCTCTCAGTGAAAATGGTCCAAATCTGCTGTCACCGCACGGCTGATCTTATGTCAGTTGTCAATCATGTTGGAATAAGATCCGTTGATCCTTTTGTGTCTGTCACTACGCCCAACACTCGCGAGTTTGAAGCTCGTCACAATCATCCCTTCCCAGATCCTACTCAGAATACCACAGACAAGGTTTAGACTTTTCGGATCTCAGGAATGGCCGCCAATAATTCTAGCCTATTCCACGAAGACTCTGATCGTGAACCAGGAGGCTAAGAGATACACACTCAAGCTATTGCAGATAGAACGGAAGTGGTTGTCAGGCACATGTTCATAGGCGAGAATGATGATGAGTGTCACGGATCATCACATTCAACAGGTTGAAATGCAAGTGAATATTGATGAGAGAACTTTTGCGTGGTCTAGAAATTTGCGGATAAATCCTCGTTGCAAGTATAGTTTCTAAACCTTCAAAAGTCCTTTCATACAAACGTTTTGGTTGTCACAAGTAACAAACCCCTAAATAAATTGATAACCGAAGTATTCAAACCTCGGGTCGTCTTCTCAAGGAACTGCATGGAAGTATGTTCTTATTATTGGTTATGGAGATTGTAAATTGGGGTTTTGAGAATGAGGAGCGAATAGTTTAATTAGCAAATAAAGTAAATGAAGAACAAGCAATTTAAATGGCAAGTAGAATAAATAAATGACTGTAAATAAACTTTTGGCAAGGTATGAGAAATTGGAGGTCCTATCCTAGTTATCCTTATCAATGATGATGAGAATTGAATCTTAATTCCACTTTGTTAACCTTTACTAAGATAAAGGAAGGTCAAGGGATTAATTGGTTTGATCTTCGGATCCTATTTATTTCCTAAGAAAAGATTGTGATTATTGAAGTTCAATTTGATTAACAAAGATAACAATTATCAATCATGTTTGAGTTTGATAACTCCTGAGTTACTGATTTCTTAACCAAGACCAAAAGGAGAAAAGTAAATCTACTGGAATAAAGATGTCTTCAGATGGGAATAACAATAATGTAAATAAAAGAAAGCTATATTAAACTGAAATACCTCAAATAACATTAATTCAAAAGAGTAATCTGTAACATGAAAGAATTCATAAATTAAATTGCAAAAGTAAATAAAAGAGAATATTGAACCTGATAAAGAGATAATCCTGAAAACGAATAAAATCCTAATTCTAAATCCTAATCCTAAAGAGAGAGGAGAGAATCTCCCTCTCAAAACTAAATCTAAATCATGGAAAACTAACCAAAGTCGAGACTCTCCTTGAATGGATGCATTCCCCCACTTCATAACCTCTGGTCTATGCCTTCTGGACTTGGATTTGGGCCAAAAAGGGCTTCAGAATTCACTATGAGTGTTTTTTGCAATTTCTGGTGCGTGGCCTCTGTCACGCGTCCACGTGGGTCACGCGGTCGGGTCATTCGGAGTTTTCCTTGTCACGCGGTCGCGTCAGTCATGCGACCGCGTCATATGTGTTTCGCTCGAGGCGTGCGGTCGCGTCAGTCATGCGGCCGCGTCAATTCCTTTTCGCGCTGGCATGCGACTGCGTCGCCCATGCGATCGCGTGGCTGCCAGTTTCTTCAAAAACTATGTTTTGTGCTTTCCTTCCATTTTTGTATGTTTCCTTTCCATCCTTTAAGTCATTCCTGCCTTAGAAGATCTGAAACTACTCAACACACTAATCACGACATCGAATGGAAATAAAGGTAATTAAAATAATTAGTTTTAAAGCATAGGAAACATGTTTTTCACATACATCACATAATAAGGAAGGGAAAGTAAAACCATGCAATTAATATGAATAAGTGGGTGAAGGATTTAATAAATCACTCAGATTAAGCACAAAATATATCATAAAATATGGGTTTATCAACCTCCCCACACTTAAACAATAGCATGTCCTCATGCTAAGTCCAAGAGTAATGTTAGGTTAAAGTGGTGGAATGCCATGCAATGCAATCTAATCTAAATGCAACTACCTAGATGCATCATGCAATTCTAATCTTTATTCACTTGTATATAAAGCTTGCATGTAGTTGAATTAATTCACATTCTCAAGGAGTCATATATATATATAGCCAAACCTTAGATAGTTGATAAAGTGCCTTTACAATTGCAATGGGAGAGAAAAACATTTTATAAACTTGCAAGACAATTAATAATTTCAGCAGAGATACATGTTAATGAGATATTGAACTCTCACTGGATTTTGTGTTTACTCTCTAGTCACTCAGTGTTTATTGGGTTAATCACTCTATTCTTCTTTTTATTCTTACTTTCTATAACTTTGTTCTTCATCTAACCAATCAACAATTATAGAGTATAGACATACCAAAAATCATGAGGTCTTTAGTCAAGGTTGTAATGGGGCCAAGGTAAAGGTAAGGGTATATGTATAGGGCTAAGTGAGCTAATAGGTGAATCCTTAATTAGTCTAAGATCTCACCTAACATACATACTTTGTAAAGCAAAGCTTCTTTACCTATTTTCCTATATTTTCCCACTTTTGATGTTACATGCTTATGTTTCAATGTTTATTATTTTTTTTATCCCATGTGCACTGCTTTATTTCACATTTGGGGAATTCTTTTGTGTCCCATTTATTCAACCACTGAAAAATAACACTTTTTTTTAATGCACATGGTAATTCAATTATTTTGATTTCACATGAGCATGCTTCCCAAAACTTTTATTTTGAATTATTTTATTCTTTTCAACTTTTCTACCCTTTTGTTTTTATTATCCATGTTCCCAATAGGTTCTCCCACATTTAAACCATACATACTTCCTATCTTAAGCTAACCAAGGATTCAACTTGGGATTTTTATTTTGTTTTTCTGCTTAAAGCTAGTAATGTGGTTTATAGAATAAAAGGGGATTTAAAGGCTCAAGGGGGCTAACAAGGGTGATGTAAAAGGTAGGCTATTTTGGGATAAGTGAGCTAAAATTAAACAATGGCCTCAATAACTCTCTTGATATGTATTTCTATTCTATAATCGGACATATAGATTAAAACAAAGTAAAGAACATCAGAAAAAAAAGAAGGGCGGAACACACAGGAATAAAAATTATGGTTTGAATGTAACCATACAATTAAGCTCAAAAATCATTTATCAATTATGTATGTCATGCAAGTAAAATTAAAAGTTCCCATTATTCTCAATGTAAAATTTATTTTGAATGGCTTTAAAGTTTGTGTTTCTCCTTGATGAAATGTTGTTAACTAACTAACATATAATGCTATATGTACAAGGTGTGGGTTGTTTCTATTATGTTCAAGTTCCTAGTTTACTTCCTTTTTATATTTTCAAATTAAACTAAGTTATCTTATGCTAAAAAGGGTAAACTATACTAATTAATCCACAATTTTTATAACTAATAAGTTAGAATTACTACTAAACTAAATGAATAAAATATAAACTAAAGTGCAAAATGCAGAAATAGAGTATAAATACATGAAAATAGCAATATATGAGTACTGAGAGAATAAAAATAAAAATAAAGAGAAAAATACAGAAAAATAGCAAAATAAAATAAAAAGAGTCTGTAGTGGTTCACCAAAAAGAATACGCCAGAGATGGCGACCTCCCCACACTTAAAATGAAGCATTGTCCCTGATGCTCACTCAAGCAGGGTGTGAAGGGGTGTCATCACTGGAAGGACGGGTAGCTGGAGTCTCTGTGGTGGCGGTCTGAGGATCTGCCTGCTGCAGAGGAGGTGCTGACTGGATAGGGATCTCGGGGTCTACAGCCTGAATCTGAGGCAGAGCCTCCTGATGTGATGTGGCCTGCTCTGTGCCTGCCTGCACAGCCTTGCTCTGTGGATGGGTCTCTGCCTCGTGATCATCCGCCTCCTCCTCAGATGCCTCGGATGGTGTGTTAGGCTCGGAGGGGATGTCGCCAGATCGTATCATCAGCTTCAGGTGCTCATAGCATTGCTTGTTGTGACGCTCCATCTGGTCAAGCCGTCGAAACAGGCGGTGCACTAGATGATAGACGGGCTCTGGGACAGGTAGAGGTACAGTGGTGGTGGCAGGGGTAGCTGTGGAAGAAGAGGGGCCGGCAGATGGTGTGGCTGTCTCAGCAGTAGCAGTGAGAAATGGAGGTCTGTAGCCCAAAGCCAGAAAGTTCCTGCTATGAGGGATAATCTTCTTGCATTTTGCAGCAGGTGGCTTTTCATCAGCATCCTCCCAAGGCACGTCAGCTCGACGGCCTAGCTGTGTAATCAGATAAGGAAAGGGAAGAGTGCCTCGGACGTGGACCCTGGCCATATAGTACCGGATAAAGCGTGGCAGGTACAGGTTCTTACCCTCCATCACACACCATAGGAGGGTGATCATAGCGGCAGGTATCTTAGTCTCGTGAGTGCTCGGCATGATGAAGTTGCTAAGTATCTGATGCCATAGCAGAGCCTCATCATTCAAGTAAATTCGCTTGATTCCCTTTGGCATGGTGGTGTTCTGACCCATAATCCAAGGAACGGTCGGGTCAAGGACTATCCTAGCCTTGCTGCATCCCAATCAAACTTCATGAAGCGCATGTCCTCCTCAGCTCTTTGATAACCATCCAGCTGATCAGATTTAGGCAGAAGTTTCAGAACATCCTCAATGGCCTCTTCAGTGACCAGAATCTGCTTCTCTCTTAGGTTCACTGCATCTAGGGAAGTCTTGAAGTAATTACAGTAGAATTCCCTTACCCAAGATGCATTCACCTCAGTCAGGTTTCTATCCAGGAAGAACCAGCCTCTTTGTTTGATCTGATCAGAGGTGTATTGCTGGAGTTCTTCTGGGATCTTCAAAGTCCTCTCCAGGTATAGGTTCCTGGAGGTTGCAAACACCGGATACTTCAGCTCACAGTATCGGTTTGCAAACTTTACTGGATCATTAGCAGGGAGCAGCTAGTCGGCCTTTTCCTGCGGGGTAAAGTTTTTCTCCTGCCAGGAGTCATTGTGCATGATATCCAGGATGGACATGGCGGATTGTCCTCTTTTACGTTTGCCAGTAGTTGCCTTTGCTTTTCCCTTTCTCTGGGTGGTAGACATCCTGAAAAATAGAAAATCGGGATATAATAAAAAAAACAGAAAAACAAATAAGCAAATAGTCAAAAGAAACACAAAGTGGCAAAGGAGCAATAGGATAAGGAAAATGAGTTAAGTAAATGTGCATTAAGGATTGTATAGGAGTTAAAAGTCTGAAAAGAAGAATTGACAATCCAAAATGTGATAGAAGGCATGTTAATTAGGAAAAATTATCAGTATGCCATGGTTAGGAGGTTAAAGAGAAAGTGAAAAACCAAGAAGAGAGAGTAAGAAAGGTTAGGTGGGTTAGAATTGAAAAAGAGTTTAAGAAGTTAAAATTAGTGAGTTAGTAAAAAGTGGGTTAATGTAAGTGGCATAATGATAAGTTTCTAAGTAACAAGCATTCACAATTAAGGGCTATAGGTAACTCATAACCAAATAAGGAAATTAGGTTGATGATGATTCAGATAGATATAGAAATAGCAAAAAATTGGAATCTAAACATCAAAAATGCAGATTATGAACCAGGAAATCAAAGAGAATGAGAAAGCTTGCCCTGGCATTCATGAATTGGTTTGGTTAAAGCGGAGTAAAGCAGAGTTTAAATTGCCAAAACCAAAACATGAATGAAAGTCAAAAACAGTTTATAAAAATTTGGGCAGCATTCCGGCTGAAATTGGATTGTCCCGGAAAATAAACAGCAATAGAATAGTTCATATGAATCAAAATTAAAGCTGCAATTAAATAGTATGAATAAGAAAGAGCATAGCAGCATGAACTTGAAGAGTAGCATATGAACATTACGAAACTTCACAGCAACAGTAGAATTGCAAATTGATAAAACAAGAAACACGAACAGTGCAATTAAACAGACCTAAATCCACTAACCACATCCTAGGCTACCTAACAACCTAGAATCCACTACAACATGCATATCTAACTAGCCTAAATATGAACATAAACAGAAAAATATGAATTAACTACGAATGGAGAGAAGGGTGGCATTCGTCGGAACCTGGTAGGTGAATTAAGGAGAGTGGGGTAGAGAGGTGGCTGGGGATGGTGGCGGTGGTGTCTGGCGCGGCAGAGGTGGCTGCTGTTCGGGGGCAGGGAGGGAAAGGTAGGGGTAATGGGGGTAGGGGGAAGGAAGGTGGGCGTGGGTGGCGCTGGGCGGTGACGGCGGCGACGGTGGCGCGGTGGGTTGTGATCGCGGAGAGGGGGCAGTGGCGGTGGAGGGAGGAAGGAGAAGGAAGAAGAAGAAAGAAGGGGAAGGAGGAAGGGGGTGGGTGGCGGCGGGGTCTGGGTGGTGGGTGGGGTGGCGGCGGTCGGTGATGGTGGCTGGGTGGTGGTTGGGTGGTTGGAGAAGAAGAGAGGAAGGAGAAGGGTTTGGGGGGGCACGAATGGTAGGGTTCGCGTGACTGAGGGGTTATAAATTTGAATCCACGCGTTTGCGTGGGGTACGCGGTCGCGTGGTTGGAGTGAAATAGGGGTCGACGCGATCGCGTGAGTGGCGCGATCGCATGGGATAGCTAAAAGAATGAATGACGCGATCGCCTGGGGCATGCGATCGCGTTGCCGGAAATTGTGCTAAACGCACGAATCCAGTGTCGTTTCAGCGCAACTCTCTGTCTCATTTTGGGGTGTTGTGTAATCCATGCGACGCGATCGCGTGGGATTAATGTTGTGCAAGTGACGCGATCGCGTCAGGGACACGATCGCATGGGCCGTTTGTGCGAAACGCACAATGGCCGCACAATTCCAGCCTAACTTTCTGGACGTTGGATCTTTACGCCGATCTCCAGATCACGCGGCCGCGTGAATGACGCGGTCGCGTGGGAAGTGTTTTTCGCAACTTGACGCGATCGCATGAATGATGCGGTCGCGTCGCACACCTTTTTTTGTGTAAAATGCAGAATGCAATGATTAATATGAATGCGATGAAAAACTTCAGGTTCAATAAAATGAATTAAAACTTGAAAACAAATAAAACTAAATAAAAAAAATTGAAAAAGGAACGGTCATACCATGGTGGGTTGTCTCCCACCTAGCACTTTTAGTTAAAGTCCTTAAGTTGGACATTGGATGAGCTTCCTGTTATGGTGGCTTGTGCTTAAATTTATCCATAAATCTCCACCAACGCTTGGAATGCCAATAGCCTCCGGGGTCCCAAACTAGGCATGAAAAGCTTCTGAACAGCTTCAAATAGATTCTCAAGCTCCCGGGGTGACGAGTGTCAGAATAGATTCCAGGGTCCCAAACTTGGCTTTTAAATCCGTCTTCGTCTTGATCTATATCTTTCCATCCGAGCGGTTTAGAAATTAGATTCTCACCAGAATAACCAAACGTTTTCCGAGATCCATTTGATAGATCATGATGGCAATCCGCACACTTCGAGTCGAAGCGTGGAACCTTGTTGAACCTTGTGCACCAGCTCTGAGTACGAGCCATTTCCCTTTTACTCTTAAAGCCGCAGAGAGCTCTAAGCTGGCCATCTGTTTCAAGCAAACCATATTCAAGTGGAAAAATACAGTTAAAGGTTAAGGATTGTACCCACTTAAAGCTTGTATTAGGTGGTAAAGGCCTTGGGATAGGTGGTTCCAGTGGTTCTGTGAGTTCTACTCCCTTGTGCTCTTCTGTGAAATTCTCCACTTCTTTGCAAGATTCTTCAAATGTATCCATGTCCTGATCAGCCATCTATGTCTTCCTCATCACTTAAGTCATAGACTGGAGGTTGAGAGAAATCTAGCTCCGTATTTTCTTCGTATTCACTCGGGGAAGATTCTTCGATCTCAGAGAATTCACTTGTGGATGCAAGTTCATTACTAGAAGAACTTGACTTGAGATTATCATTATCAAGGAGACTTGCTTCTTGGGTTATTCTATCTAGTTCTTCATGAAAGACTTGCTCTGGGGATTGCGCACAATCCTCCTTAGCATCAATTGTAACATCCTTGACAGAATGCTCCACAACTTTGGATTCCCATGGAGGTTCAGCGTCTCCTAAGTCTTCAACCAACTCTTCTTCTTTAATAATGACAGCTTCCTCTACTTGTTCCAGTACGAAGCCATGCTCTGTCTTGTCCACTGGAGTTTCTAGTATCTCCTTCATGCTACGCTCTTTGTTAGATTGTCCACATGGGGTTGTGGGAGGTCCTTGAATGTTCGAACGTCTAGAAGATAATAGACTTACTGCTTGATCCAGTTGACGAAGGGTTGTTTGAAGTTGATCTACTGTTTCCTTGAGGCGAACCTCTGATTCTCGGGGTGATAGATTTGGATATGGTACATGGGGAAGTGGTGATGTTTGGGAGTAATTGGACTGCAATCGGGGTAGATGAGGATCATACAGTGGTGAATGGTGAAAAGGAGCTTGTGAGTGTGGTGGTTCGAAGTTATGTTGAGAGGATGGTTTATAAGCACATGGTGGGGCTTGTGGGTAATTACAAGGTTGTCCACCATGTCTATTGGCTTGGTATGCATTGTAGAATGGTCTTCGTCCATGATATCTTGGAGGGTGTTGCTGCCTAAAGGGTTGATCAAATCCTCTTGGCTCCATCCATCTTTGATTGTTCTGACCTTGATGCATGTTCCTGTTATAACTTTCATTCCTTTCAATAATATTAGAACCAAACTCAAAGCGAGAGGGGTGAGAATTCATAGTAGCTAATGAAGATAAAAGAAGGAAATAAAAACAAATAAAAACGTAAAAGAAAAATATTTACAATAACCAATAATAAGGCACACGATTGCAGTTCTCCGGCAACGGCGCCATTTTGATGAGAGAACTTTTGCGTGGTCTAGAAATTTGCGGATAAATCCTCGTTGCAAGTATAGTTTCTAAACCTTCAAAAGTCCTTTCATACAAACGTTTTGGTTGTCACAAGTAACAAACCCCCTAAATAAATTGATAACCGAAGTATTCAAACCTCGGGTCGTCTTCTCAAGGAACTGCAGGGAAGTATGTTTTTATTATTGGTTATGGAGATTGTAAATTGGAGTTTTGAGAATGAGGAGCGAATGGTTTAATTAGCAAATAAAGTAAATGAAGAACAAGCAATTTAAATGGCAAGTAGAATAAATAAATGACTGTAAATAAACTTTTGGCAAGGTATGAGAAATTGGAGGTCCTATCCTAGTTATCCTTATCAATGATGATGAGAATTGAATCTTAATTCCACTTTGTTAACCTTTACTAAGATAAAGGAAGGTCAAGGGATTAATTGGTTTGATCTTCGGATCCTATTTATTTCCTAAGAAAAGATTGGGATTATTGAAGTTCAATTTGATTAACAAATATAACAATTATCAATCATGTTTGAGTTTGATAACTCCTGAGTTACTGATTTCTTAACCAAGACCAAAAGGAGAAAAGTAAATCTACTGGAATAAAAATGTCTTCAGATGGGAATAACAATAATGTAAATAAAAGAAAGCTATATTAAACTGAAATACCTCAAAAAATATTAATTCAAAAGAGTAATCTGTAACATGAAAGAATTCATAAATTAAATTGCAAAAGTAAATAAAAGGAAATATTGAACCTGATAAAGAGATAATCCTGGAAGCGAATAAAATCCTAATTCTAAATCCTAATCCTAAAGAGAGAGGAGAGAATCTCCCTCTCGAAACTAAATCTAAATCATGGAAAACTAACTAAAGTCCAGACTCTCCTTGAATGGATGCATTCTCCCACTTCATAACCTCTGGTCTATGCCTTCTGGACTTGGATTTGGGCCAAAAAGGTCTTCAGAATTCGCGATGAGCATTTTCTATAATTTCTGGTGCGTGGCCTCTGTCACGCGGTCGCGTCATTCGGAGTTTTCCTTGTCACGCGGTCGCGTCAGTCATGCGGCCGCGTCAATGCCTTTTCGCGCTGGCATGCGGCCGCGTCTCCCATGCGATCGCGTGGCTGCCAGTTTCTTCAAAAACTCTGTTTTGTGCTTTCCTTCCATTTTTGTATGTTTCCTTTCCATCCTTTAAGTCATTCCTGTCTTGGAAGATCTGAAACTACTCAACACACTAATCACGGCATCGAATGGAAATAAAGGTAATTAAAATAATTAGTTTTAAAGCATAGGAAACATGTTTTTCACATACATCACATAATAAGGAACGGAAAGTAAAACCATGCAATTAATATGAATAAGTGGGTGAAGGATTTAATAAATCACTCAGATTAAGCACAAAATATATCATAAAATATGGGTTTATCAAATATCTTAGAATAAGAATAAGTTTGAGTTGAATAGAAAAATAATAGTACTTTGCATTAATTCATGAGGAACAGCAGAGCTCCACACCTTAATCTATGGGGTGTAGAAACTCCACCGTTAAAAATACATAAGTGAAAGGTCTAGGCATGGCCGAATGGCCAGCTCCCAAGTCTAAGGAAAAACGTTCCAAAGATGTAAAATAAATCGCTAAAAGTAGTTTTTATACTAAACTAGTAACCTAGGGTTTACAGAAATGAGTAAATGATGCAGAAATCCACTTCCGGGCCCACTTGGTGTGTGCTTGGGCTGAGTATTGAGCTTTACACGTGTAGAGACTTCTCTTGGAGTTAAATGCCAGGTTGTAGCCTGTTTGTGGTGTTTAACTCTGGTTTGTATCCTGTTTCTGGCATTTAACTTCAGAATAGGGCGGGAAGTTGGCGTTTGAACGCCAGTTTGCGTCGTCAAAACTCGGGCAAAGTATGGACTATTAAATATTGCTGGAAAGCCCTGGATGTCTACTTTCCAATGCCATTGAGAGCGCACCAATTGGGTTTCTGTAGCTCCGAAAAATCCATTTCGAGTGCAGGGAGGTCAGAATCCAACAGCATCTGCAGTTCTTTTTCAGCCTCTGAATCAGATTCTTGCTCAGGTCCCTCAATTTCAGCCAGAAAATATCTGAAATTACAGAAAAATACACAAACTCATAGTAAAGTCCAGAAATGTGATTTTTGCATAAAAACTAATAAAAACATAGTGAAAACTAACTAAATTATACTAAAAACTACCTAAAAACAATGCCTAAAAGTGTATAAATTATCCGCTCATCACAACACCAAACTTAAATTGTTGCTTGTCCCCAAGCAACTAAAAATCAAATAGGATAAAAAGAAGAGAATATACTATAAATTTCAAAATATCAATGAAACTTAGCTCCAATTAGATGAGCGGGACTAGTAGCTTTTTGTCTCTGAACAGTTTTGGCATCTCACTTTATCCTTTAAAGTTCAGAATGATTGGCTTCTATAGGAACTCAGAATTTAGATAGTGTTATTGATTCTCCTAGTTCAGTATGTTGATTCTTGAACACAGCTACTTTATGAGTCTTGGCCGTGGCCCTAAGCACTTTGTTTTCCAGTATTACTACCGGATACATAAATGCCACAGACACATAACTGGGTGAACCTTTTCAGATTGTGACTCAGCTTTGCTAGAGTCTCCAATTAGAGGTGTCCAGGGTTCTTAAGCACACTCTTTTTGCTTTGGATCACGACTTTAACCGCTCAGTCTCAAGTTTTTCACTTGACACCTTCACGCCACAAGCACTTGGTTAGGGACAGCTTGGTTTAGCCGCTTAGGCCAGGAGTTTATTCCTTTAGGCCCTCCTATCCATTAATGCTCAAAGCCTTGGATCATTTTACCCTTGCCTTTTGGTTTAAAGGGTTATTGGCTTTTTGCTCTTGCCTTTTGGTTTAAAGAGCTCTTGGCTTTTTTTGCTTGCTTTTCTTTTCTTTCTTTTTTTCTTTTATTTTCATTTTTTTTGCAAGCCTTGTTTTTCACTGCTTTTTCTTGCTTCAAGAATCAATTTTATGATTTTTCAGATTATCAAATAACATTTTTTCCTTTTCATCATTCTTTCAGGAGCCAACAATTTTAACATTCATAAACAACAAATTCAAAAAATATGCACTGTTCAAGCATTCATTCAGAAAACAAAAAGTATTGTCACCACATCAAAATAATTAAACTAATTTCAAGGATGAATTTGAAATCATGCACTTCTTGTTATTTTGTGGTTAAAACATTTTTCATTTAAGAAAAAGGTGATGGATTCATAGGACATTCATAGCTTTAAGGCATAGATACTTAGACACTAGTGATCATGTAATGAAGACACAAACATAAATAAAATATAAGACATAAGAAACGAAAAACAGAAAAATAAGAACAAGAAATTTAAGGAACGGGTCCACCTTAGTGATGGCGGCTAGTTCGTCCTCTTGAAGATCTTATGGAGTTCTTGAGCTCCTCAATGTCTCTTCCTTGCCTTTGTTGCTCCTCCCTCATGGCTCTTTGGTCTTCTCTAATTTCATGAAGGATGATGGAATGTTCTTGGTGCTCCACCCTTAGTTGTCCCATGTTGGAACTCAATTCTCCTAGGGAGGTGTTGATTTGCTCCCAATAGTTTTGTGGAGGAAAATGCATCCCTTTAGGCATCTCAGGAATTTCATGATGAGGAATTTCCTCATGCTCTTGTTGAGGTCCACGAGTGGGCTCTCTTGTTTGCTCCATCCTTTTCTTAGTGATGGGCTTGTCCTCATCAATGAAGGTGTCTTCTTCTATGTCAATTCCTGCTGAATTGCAGAGGTGACAAATGAGGTAAGGAAAGGCTAACCTTGCCAAAGTGGAAGACTTGTCAGCCACCTTGTAGAGTTCTTGAGGTATAATCTCATGAACTTCCACTTCCTCCCCAATCATGATACTATGGATCATGATGGCCCGATCCACAGTTACTTTGGATCGGTTGCTAGTAGGAATGATAGAGCGTTGGATGAACTCCAATCATCCTCTAGCTACAGGCATAAGGTCCGGTCTTCTCAATTGAACCGGCTTGCCTCTTGAGTCAACTTTCCATTGAGCTCCTTCCACACATATGTCCATGAGGACTTGGTCCAACCTTTGGTCAAAATTGACCCTTCTAGTGTAGGGGCGTACATTTTCTTGCATCATTGGCAAGTTGAATGCAACCCTTACATTTTCCAGACTGAAATCTAAGTATTTCTTCCGAACCATTGTAAGCCAATTCTTTGGATTCGGGTTCATACTTTGATCATGGTTCCTAGTGATCCATGCGTTTGCATAGAACTCTTGAACCATTAAGATCCTAACTTGTTGAATAGGATTAGAGAGAACTTCCCATCCTCTTCTTCTAATCTCATGTTGGATCTCCAGATATTCACTCCTTTTGAGCTTGAAAGGGACCTCAGGGATCACCTTCTTCTTGGCCACAACTTCATAGAAGTGGTCTTGATGGACCTTTAAGATGAATCTCTCCATCTCCCATGACTCAGAGGTAGAAGCAATTGCCTTCCTTTCCTTTTTCTTGAGGTTTCTCTGGCCTTAGGTGCCATAAATGGTTATGGAAAAACAAAAAGCAATGCTTTTACCACACCAAACTTAAAAGGTTTTCTCGTCCTCGAGCAAAGAAGAAAGAAAGTAATAGAAGAAGAAGAAAATGGAGGAGATTGAGGGAGATATGTGGTTCGGCCAAGGGGTAGAAGTAGTGGTTGTAATGTGTGAAAATGAAGGAGTGGTGAAGGGTTTATATAGGGGTGGGGGGAGGGTTAGGTTTCGTGTATTAGGGTTGGGTTTGGGAGGGAAAGGATTTTGAATTTGGAGGTAGGTGGTGTTTTGGGGAAAAGTGAATGAGGTGATTGGTGAAGGGTATTTGGGGAAGAGTGTTATGAAAAGGTGGGAGAGAGAGAAAGAGAGAGAGGTGGGGTAGGTGGGGATCCTGTGGAGTCCACAGATCCTGAGGGGTCAAGGGCTTATCATCTCTGCTCCATTTAGACATGTAAACGCCCTTAGAGTGCAATCCTGGCGTTTAACGCCAGACTGCTACTTGTTTCTGGCGTTAAACGCCAATTTTTCTCCCTTTCTTGCCATTTAACGCCAACTTGGTGCCTGTTCCTGGCGTTAAACACCAGTTTGATGCTTCTTTCTGGCGTTAAACACCAGTCTGATGCTTCTTACTGGCGTTTAAACGCCAGTAAGCTTATCCTCCAGGGTGTGCTGTTTTTAATGCTGTTTTTCATTCTATTTTTGATTTTTCAGTTATTTTTGTGGCTTCACATGATCATCAACCTACAGAAAATATAAAATAACAATGGAAAATAAATAGATATAATTAAATAACATTGGGTTGCCTCCCAATAAGTGCTTCTTTAATGTCAATAGCTTGACAGTGAGCTCTCATGGAGCCTCACAGATAATCAGAGTAGGGTTGGGGCCTCTCAACACCAAACTTAGAGTTTGGTTGTGGCTTCCCAACACCAAACTTAGAGTTTGGTTATGGCCTCCCAACACCAAACTTAGAGTTTGAATGTGGGGGTTTAGTTTGACTCTGTATTGAGAGAAGCTTTTCATGCTTCCTCTCCATGGTTACAGAAGGAGAACCTTGAGTGTTGAATACAAGGTAGTCCTTATTCAACTTAAGGACCAACTCTCTTCTGTCAATATCAATCACAGCTTTTGCTGTGGCTAGGAAGGGTCTGCCAAGGATGATGGATTCATCCTCATCCTTCCCAGTGTCTAGGATTATGAAATCAGCAGGGATGCAAAGGCCTTCAACCTTCACTATCACGTCCTCTACTAGTCCATAAGCCTATTTCATTGATTTGTCTGCCATCTCTAGTGAGATTCTTGTAGCTTGCACCTCAAAGATTCCCAGTTTCTCCATTACAGAGAGTGGCATGAGGTTTATCCCTGACCCCAGATCACACAGAGCCTTCTCAAAGGTCATGGTGCCTACGGTACAAGGTATGAAGAATTATTCGGGATCCGATTTCTTCTGAGATAATGTCTGCCTCATTAATGCATTCAGTTCATTGGTGAACAAGGGGGATTCATCCTCCCAAGTCTCAGTACCAAATAACTTGCCATTCAGCTTCATGATTGCTCCTAGATAATTAGCAAGTTGCTCTTCAGTGATGTCTTCATCCTCTTCAAAGGAAGAATATTCATCAGAGCTCATGAATGGCAGCAGGAAGTTTAATGGAATCTCTATGGTCTCTGTATGAGCCTCAGATTCCTTTGGTTCCTCAAAGGGAAACTCCTTTCTGTCTAGTGGACGTCCCATGAGGCTTTTCTCACTGGGACTCATGTCCTCCTCACTCTCTCCAGGTTCGGCCATGTTGGTCATGGTTATGGCCTTGCACTCTCTCTTCGGATTTTCTTCTGTATTGCTTGGGAGAATAATGGGAGGAGTTTCAGTAATCTTCTTACTCAGCTGACCCACCTGTGCCTCCAAATTTCTAATGGAGGACCTGGTTTCATTCATGAAACTTAGTGTGGTCTTGGATAGATCAGAGACTATGGTTGCCAGGCCATAATGGCTCTGTACAGAATTCTCTGTCTGTTGCTGAGAAGATGATGGAAAAGGTTTGCTATTGCCAAACCTATTTCTTCAACCATTGTTATTATTGAAGCCTTAATTAGGCTTCTGTTGATCCTTCCATGAGAGATTAGGATGATTCCTCCATGAAGGATTATAGGTGTTTCCATAAGGTTCTCCCATGTAATTCACCTCTGCTATTGCAGGGTTCTCAGGATCATAAGCTTCTTCTTCAGAAGATGCTTCTTTAGTACTGTTGGATGCAGCTTGCAATCCATTCAGACTCTAAGAAATCATATTGACTTGCTGAGTCAATATTTTGTTCTGAGCCAATATGGCATTCAGAGTATCTATCTCAAGAACTCCCTTCTACTGAGTTGTCCCATTATTCACAGGATTCCTTTCAGAAGTGTACATGAATTGGTTATTTGCAACTGATGAGCTGATAATTTATGCGCTTTTTGGCATTGTTTTTAGTATGTTTTTAGTATATTTTAATTAGTTTTTATTATATTTTTATTAGTTTTTAAATAAAAATCACTCTTCTGGACTTTACTATGAGTTTGTGTGTTTTTCTGTGATTTCAGGTATTTTCTGGCTGAAATTGAGGGACCTGAGCAAAAATCTGATTTAGAGGCTGAAAAAGGAGTGCAGATGCTGTTGGATTCTGACTTCCCTGCACTCAAAGTAGAATTTCTAGAGCTACAGAAGCCCCATTGGCGCGCTTTCCATTGCTTTGGAAAGTAGACATCCTGGGCTTTCCAGCAATATATAATAGTCCATACTTTGCCTGAGATTTGATAGCCCAAACAGGCGTTCTAAGTCAGCTCAAGAATTCTGGCGTTTAACTCCAAAACTGGCACAAAAGCTGGAGTTAAACACCCAAACTGGCACAAAAACAACAAAGGCAAGGAAGAGACATTGAGGAGCTCAAGCACTCCATAAGATCTTCAAGAGGAAGAACAAGTCGTCATCACTAAGGTGGACCCGTTCTTTAATTTTCTTGTTCTTTATTTTCTGTTTTTCGAAAATTATGCCTTATGTTTATTTATATTTGTGTCTTTATTACATGATCATTAGTGTCTAAGTGTCTATGCCTTAAAGCTATAAAAATGAATCCATCACCTTTCTTAAATAAAAAAATATTTTTAATTGAAAAAGAAAAAGAAGTGCATGAATTTCAAATTTTAAAACAGTTTAATTATTTTGATGTGGTGGCAATAATATTGTTTTTCTGAATGAATGCTTGAACAGTGCATATTTTTGAATTTGATTGTTTATGAATGTTAAAATTATTGGCTCTTGAAAGAATGATAGGAAAAGGAGAGATGTTATCTGATTATCTGAAAAATCATAAAATTGATTCTTGAAGCAAGAAAAAGCAGTGAAAAGCTTGCAGAAAAAAAAAAGAGAAAAGAAAAAAGAAAGAAAAAAGAAAAGCAAGCAGAAAAAGCCAATACCCCTTTAAACCAAAAGGCAAGGGTGATAAAAAGGATCCAAGGCTTTGAGCATCAGTGGATAGGAGGGCCCACAGGAATAAAATCCTGGCCTAAGCGGCTAGACCAAGCTGTCCCTAACCATGTGCTTGTGGCGTGAAGGTGTCAAGTAAAAACTTGAGACTGAGCGGTTAAATTCATGGTCCAAAAGCAAAAAGAGTGTGCTTAAGAGCTCTGGACACCTCTAATTGGGGACTCTAGCAAAGCTGAGTCACAATCTGAAAAGGTTCACCTAGTTATGTGTCTGTGACATTTATGTATCCGGTGGTAATACTGGAAAACAAAATACTTTGGGTCACGGCCAAGACTCATAAAGTAGCTGTGTTCAAGAATCAACATACTTAACTAGGAGAATCAATAACACTATTTGGATTATGAGTTCATATAGAAGCCAATCATTCTGAACTTCAAAGGATAAAGTGAGATGCCAAAACTGTTCAGAAGCAAAAAGCTAATAGGCCCGCTCATCTAATTAATACTGATCTTCATAGATATTTTTGGAATTCATTGTACATTCTATTCTTTTTTATCCTATACGATTTTCGGTTGCTTGGGGACAAGCAACAATTTAAGTTTAGTGTTGTGATGAACGGATAATTTATACGCTTTTTGGCATTGTTTTTAGTATGTTTTTAGTATATTTTAATTAGTTTTTATTATATTTTTATTAGTTTTTAAATAAAAATTACTCTTCTGGACTTTACTATGAGTTTGTGTATTTTTCTATTATTTCAGGTATTTTCTGGCTGAAATTGAGGGACCTGAGCAAAAATCTGATTTAGAGGCTGAAAAAGGACTGCAGATGCTATTGGATTCTGACCTCCCTGCACTCAAAGTGAATTATCTGGAGCTACAGAAGCCTAATTGGCGTGCTTTTAATTGCTTTGGAAAGTAGACATCCTGGGCTTTCCAGCAATATATAATAGTATATACTTTGCCTGAGATTCGATGGCCCAAACAGGTGTTCCAAGTCAGCTCAAGAATTCTGGCGTTTAACTCCAAAACTGGCACAAAAG
Source organism: Arachis ipaensis (assembly GCF_059453495.1). NCBI lineage: Eukaryota > Viridiplantae > Streptophyta > Magnoliopsida > Fabales > Fabaceae > Arachis > Arachis ipaensis. The sequence goes on along the minus strand of NC_142444.1, from coordinate 35,624,288 downwards.
CTGGAGTTAAACGCCCAAACTGGCACAAAAGCTGGCGTTTAACTCCAAGAAAAGTCTCTATACATGAAAGCTTCAATGCTCAGCCCAAGCACACACCAAGTGGGTCCGGAAGAAGATTTATGCATTAATTACTCATTTCTGTAACCCTAGGCTACTAGTTCTCTATAAATAGGACCTTTTGATATTGTATTTTAATATCTTTGGACGTTTAGTCCCTAGACCTTGGAGGCTGGCCATTCGGCCATGCTTACACCATTATCACTTTTGTATTTTCAACGGTGGAGTTTCTACACACCATAGATTAAGGTGTGGAGCTCTGCTGTTCTTCATGAATTAATACAAAGTACTATTATTTTTCTATTCAACTCAAGTCTATTTCTTCTCCAAGATATTCATTCGCACCCAAGAACATGATGAATGTGATGATTATGTGACATTCATCACCATTCTCACCTATGAACACGTGACTGACAACCACTTCCGTTCTACATGCAAACAAGCTTGAATGTGTATCTCTTGGGTTTCTAATCTAAGATTAGAACCTTCGTGGTATAGGCTAGAATTATTGGCGGCCATTCCTGAGATCCGGAACGTCTAAACCTTGTCTGTGGTATTCTGAGTAGGATCTGGGAAGGGATGACTGTGACGAGCTTCAAACTCGCGATTGTTGGGCGTGTGACAGACGCAAAAGGATCAATAGATCCTATTCCAACATGATCGAGAACCGACAGATGATTAGCCGTGCGGTGACAGCATGCATAGAACATTTTCACTGAGAGGACGGGAAGTAGCCATTGACAACGGTGATGCCCAACATAAAGCTTGCCATGGAAAGGAGTATGAACGATTGGAAGAAGGCAATAGGAAAGCAGAGGTTCAGGAGGAACAAAACATCTTCATACGCTTATCTGAAATTCCAACCAAAGAATTACATAAGTATCTCTATCTTTATTTTATGTTTTATTTATCTTTTAATTATCAATTCTCCATCACCATCTGAATTCGCCTGACTGAGATTTACAAGGTGACCATAGCTTGCTTCAAGCCGACAGTCTCTGTGGGATCGACCCTTACTCACGTAAGGTATTACTTGGACGATCCAGTGCACTTGCTGATTAGTTGTGCGGAATTGTGACAAAGTGTGATTCACGTTTGAGAGCTCCAAGTCCTTTGGCGCCATTGTTGATGATCACAATTTCATGCACCAAGTTTTTGGCGCCGTTGCCGGGGATTATTCGAGTTTGGACAACTGACGGTTCATCTTGTTGCTTAGATTAGGAATATTTTATTTTTAAGAATGAATTCTAGGGTTTCAGGTGATGTTTTTATCATCACAAAAGCTGATTGATTCTCATCAATTTAGCTGTTTAATGTAATGTCCTGCTGAAGCTTGGCTAGCGATGTCTAATCTTTTTAGACTGAAGCTTTAGACTAACATTGCATGATTCCTGGAATTCTTATTAAAAAATTTTGAATCCCTTTATTTTCTTTTCCACTCAATTTTCGGAAAACCACAAAAAAATTTATAAAATCATAAAAATCAAAAATATTTTATGTTTCTTGTTTGAGTCTAGAGTCAATTTTTAAGTTTGGTGTCAATTGCATGCCTCTAATTTTCGAAAATTACATGCATTATGTTCTTCATGAATCTTCAAGTTGTTCTTGATGATTTCATTGCTCTGATCTTTAAATTCTCTTGTTTTGTGTGTTTTATTGTTTCTCATATGCATTCTCAATTTGTTAGTGTCTCTTATATGAAAATTCTTAAGTTTGGTGTCCTGCATGCGTTGTTTGTTTGATTTGAGTTTCCTAAGATTAGTTGTATTTTGATTGTTTCTCATCATTGAAAAATTCAAAAAAAAATTTTCAAAACTATGTCTTTTCAAGTCAATAATACAGAGAATGGAAGATTCAGAACATTCAGCAGAGGAATCAAATAGAAAAAGCTGGACATTCAAAACGCCCAGTGAAGAAGGAAAACTGGCGTTTAAACGCCAGCCAGGGCACTTGGCTGGGCGTTTAACGCCCAAAAAGGTAGGATTTTGGGTGTTAAACGCCAGAATGGATGCCATTCTGGGCGTTTAACGCCAGGATGACACTAGAGAGAAGATTTTGTTTTTAATTCAAATCTTTTTCAAATTTTCATAATTTTTCAAAATCAAATCTTTTTCAAATCATATATTTTCAATCATATCTCTTCAAAATCAATTTCTTTCCATTTTTTATTATTTTCGAAAATCCTTGCTACTATTAATGATTTACTTCAAAATTTTCAAGTTGTTACTTGCCTATTAAGAAAGGATCAAATTTTAAATTTCAAGAATCATATATTTTAATTTCTTGTTAGTCAAGTAATCAACTTTAATTCTAAAACTTTCTTTTTTTAATTTGATTTTCAATCATATCTTCTCAATCATATCTTTTCAATCATATCTTTTTCAAAATTAACTCTCAATCATATCATTTTGATTTCTAATTTCAAAATCTTTTTCAAAAATCACTTAATTTCTTTCCTAATCTTAATTTTCGAAAATCTCAATCAAATTTTCAAATTTCTTTTTATTATTTCAAAATCCTTTTAATTTATTTTCGAAAATTCTTCCCCTCTTTTCACAACCTTCTATTTAAGGGACTAACACTCCTCCTCAAGGTGCAATTCGAACTCTATCCCTCTTGATAAGTTTGAATTCTCTTATATCTACCTCCTCCTTCTATTCTTCTTTTCCTCTGACACCTCAAGGAATCTCTATACTGTGACATAGAGGATTCCATACTTTCTTGTTCTCTTCTCTTTCATATGAGTAGGAACAAAGATAAAGGCATACTTGTTCAAGCTGATCCTGAACCTGAAAGGACCTTGAAGAGAAAGCTAAGAGAAGCTAAAGCACAATTCTCTCTAGAGGGCCTAAGAGAGCTTTTCAAGGAAGAAGAAGCCATGGCAGCCGAAAACAACAATGCCAACAATGCAAGGAAGGTGCTTGGTGACTTTACTCCACCTACTCCCGACTTCTATGGGAGAAGCATCTCAATCCCTGCCATTGGAGCAAACAACTTTGAGCTTAAGCCTCAATTAGTTTCTCTAATGCAACAGAATTACAAGTTTCATGGACTTCCATTGGAAGATCCTCATCAGTTCTTAGTTGAATTCTTGCAAATCTGTGACACTGTTAAGCACAATGGGGTTGTTCCTGAGGTCTACAGACTTATGCTTTTTCCTTTTGCTGTAAGAGACAGAGCTAGAACATGGTTGGATTCACAACCTAAGGAAAGCCTGAACTCTTGGGAAAAGCTAGTCAATGCCTTCTTGGCAAAGTTCTTTCCACCTCAAAAACTGAGTAAACTTAGAGTGGAAGTCCAAACCTTCAGAAAGAAGGAAGGTGAATCCCTCTATGAAGCTTGGAAAAGATACAAGCAATTGATCAGAAGGTGTCCTTCTGACATGCTTTCAGAATGGAGCATCATAGGTATATTCTATGATGGTCTGTCTAAACTATCCAAGATGTCATTGGATAGCTCTGCTGGAGGATCTCTTCATCTGAAGAAGACGCCTGCAGAAGCTCAGGAACTCATTGAAATGGTTGCAAATAACCAATTCATGTACACTTCTGAAAGAAATCCTGTGAATAATGGGACAACTCAGAAGAAGGGAGTTCTTAAGATTGATACTCTAAATGCCATATTGGCTCAGAATAAAATATTGACTCAACAAGTCAATATGATCTCTCAGAGTCTGTCTGAAATGCAAGCAGCAATAGGTAGTACCAAAGAAGCATCTTCTGAAGAAGAAGCATATGACCCTGAGAACCCAGCAATGGAAGAGGTGAATTACATGGGAGAACCCTATGGAAACACCTATAATCCTTCATGGAGAAATGATAAACCCATATTTCATGAGTTCTTTTGTGCTTAATTAGAGTGATTTATTCAACTCTTCACCTACTTATTCACATTAATTGCATGGTTTTACTTTCCCTTCCTTATTATGTCATATTGTGAAAAACATGTTTCCTAAGCTTTAAAAAAAATTAATTATTTTAATTACCTTTATTTCCATTCGATGCCGTGATTAGTGTGTTGAGTAGCTTCAGGTTTCCTAAGGCTGAATGACTTAAAGGATGAAAAAAGAAAACATACAAAAATGGAAGGAGAAGGCAAAACGGAGCTTTAAGGAAACTGGTATCCACGCGATCGCATGGATGACGCGATCGTGTGCCAGAAGCAAAGAAGCAGCGACGCGGCCACATGACTGACGCGACCGCGCACCTTGAGTAGAACACCCACGACGCAGACGCGTGACTGACGCGACCGCGTGGAAAGGAAAAGCTCTAGATAACGCGACCGCGTGACCCACGCGAACGCGTGACAGAGGCCACGTATCAGAATTTACAGAATACGCCCCCAGCAATTTCTGAAGCCCTTTTTGGCCCAGATCCAAGTACAGAAAGCATAGATTAGAGGTTATAAAGTGGAGGAATGCATCCATTCAAAAGAGAGCTCGCCAATTTCTAGTTTTCATGATTTAGATTTAGTTTAGAGAGAGATTCTCTCTCTCTCTTAGGATTTAGGACTTCTTCTTGTTTTGGGAGTAACTCTGGATCCAGGTTTTAATGTTCTTTTATTTCAATTTTACTTTTATTTATTTGATTCCAATATTTGAATTGATTATTATAATTTAAATTATGAATTATTCCATGTTACAGATTTCTATTTGAATTAATGATATTTAAGGTATTTTTCAGTTTATGATTGTTCTCTTTGATTTAAGTTGCCATTGCTTCCCATCTAAGGACACTTTTATTATTTCAACAATTTACTTTTTCCCCTTTTGGTCTTGGTTAAGAAATTGGTGACTCAACATTATCGAACTCAGCATAATTGATAATCGTTATCTTGTTAATTCATCTGAACTTCAATAATCCCAACTTTTTCCTAGGAAATAAATAGGATTCGAAGGTCAAACTAATTAGTCCATTGACTTACCTTTGTTTCATAGGTTAACTAAGTGGAATTAAGATACAACTTTCATTATTGTTGAGAGGGATAACTAAGTTGGACTTCTAATTTCCCTTATCTTGCCACAAGTTGTTTTACAGTTATTATTTATTTTTAATTGCCATTTAATTCACTCGTCATTTAAATTACTTGCTTCTCACCTTCTAAACCCCGATTACAACCTTTATAACCAATAATAAGAACATACTTCCTCGCAGTTCCTTGAGAAGACGACCAGAGGTTTGAATACTCGGTTAACAATTTTTAAGGGGTTTGTTACTTGTGACACCCAAAACGTTTGTACGAAAGGGATCTTTGTCGGTTTAGAGACTATATCTACAACGCGACTATTTTTATGACATTCTTTACTGGCAGAAATCACGATCGTCAAAATGGCGCCGTTGCCGGGGAACTGCTAACGTATGCCTTATTATTGGTTATTGTAAATATTTTTCTTTTGCTTGTTTATTTATTTTTGTTTTTCCTTTTTATCCTTATTTGCTACTATGAACTCTCACCCCTCTCGCTTTGAGTTTGGTTCTAATATTGTTAAAGGAAATAGAAGTTATAGCAGGAATGTGCATCAAGGTCAGACCAATCAAGGATGGATGGAACCAAGAGGATCTAATCAACCCTTTTGGTAGCAATACCCTCCGAGATATCCTGGACAAAGACCATTCTACCGTGCATACCCAGCTGAAAGACATGGTGGACAACCTTGTAACTACCAACAAGCCCCACCCCGTGCATATGAACTATCTTTTCAACATAACCTCGAACCACCACACTCACAAGCTTCTCTTCACCATTCGCCATCATATGATCCTTCCTTACCCCAATACCAATCCAATCGTTCTCAATCATCACCACTTTCCTTTGTATCATGTCCAAGTCCAGCAAACCGTGAAGCAGATGATCGTCTAAAAGAAACAGTAATTAAATTTCAAACAACCATTCAACAACTGGAGCAAGCACTAATTCAATGGGCCACTAGGCGCTCAAATATACAAGGATCAACCACAGCTCCATGTGGACAGCCCGATGAAGAGCGTAGCATGAAAGAAATACTAGAGACTCCAGTGGACAAGACATAGAATGAATTCGTACTAGAACAAGTGGAAGAAGCTGTCATTGTTCAAGAAGAAGAGTTGGTTGAAGATCTAGGAGATGCTGAACTTCCTTGGGAATCCAGAATTGAGGAAAACTCCGTCCAAGATGCTACAGTTGATGCTAAGGAGGATACTGTACAATCTCCAAGCCAAGTCGTTTTCGAAGAATCGGACGGAATAATCCAAGAAGCAAATTTCCTTGATGATGATAGTCGCAAGTCTAGTTCCCATAGTGATGAACTTGCGTCCGCAAGTGAATTCTCTGAGATCGAAGAATTTTCTCCAAGTGAATATGAAGATGATGCGGAGGTAGATTTCTCTCAACCTCCAATCTATGACTCGAGTGATGAGGAAGACATAGAAGACTTTGACCAGGATACAGATACAATTGAAGATCTTTGTAAGGAAGTGGAAGAATTCACAAAAGAGCACAAGGAAACGGAACTTGTAGAACCACCAAAAACACCTATCCCAAGGCCATTACCACCTAATACAAGCTTCAAGTAGGTACAATCCTTAACTTATAATTTTACTTATTCACTTGAATATGGTTTGCTTGAAACAGATGGCCAACTTAGAGCTCTCTGCGGCTTTAAGAGTAAGAGGGAATTGGCTCGTACTCAGAACTGGTGCACCAGGTTCAATAAGATTCCACGCTTCACCTCGAAGTACACGGATTGGTATCATGCTCAATTGCATGGATCACGGAGAACGTTTGGTCACCACGGTGAGATTCTACTTTTTAACCCGCCCGAATGGAAACTTACAAATCAAAACGGAGGCGGATCTAAAAACACAGCTTGGGATCATGGATTATATTCTGACATTCATCATCCCGGGAGGCTGAATATCTGTTTGAAGCTGCTCAGAAGCTTTGCATGCCTAGTTTAGGACCCCGGAGGCTATTGGCATTCCAAGCACTGGTGGAAATTTTTGGACGAATTTAAACATAAGCCACCATAACAGGATACTCTTCCAATGTCCAACTTAAGGACTTTAACTAAAAGTGCTAGGTGGGAGACAACCCACCATGGTATGGTCGCTTCTTTCTCAATCTATTTCTTGTTTATTGTTTTCAATTTACCCTTTTTTTTTATTTTAACATTAACCTGGAATCATGCATAGCATTCATGTTAATCACTGCATCCTGCATTTTTCAGTTAAAAAAAAAGGGGTTGCATGACGCGACCGCATGCCCCATGCGATCGCGTCATATCGCGAAAAACACCACCCATGCGACCGCGTGACCCACGCGGCCGCGTGATATATATATCGGCGTAAGGATCCAACGAACAGAAAGTTGGGCTGGAATCGTGCGGCTCTTGTGCGTTTCGCACAAATTGGCCCACGCGATCGCATGTTCCATGCGATCGCGTCACTTACCCAATACCAATCCCACGCAACCGCGTGAGCGACGCGATCGCGTCGCATGGATTGCATATCACCCCAAAAGGAGACAGAGAGTTGCGCTGAAACGGCGCTGGAGTCGTGCGTTTAGCACGAATTCCAGCGACGCGATCGCGCGACCCACGCGATCGCGTCACCCCTCTTTTCCCCCCTCTCATGCGATCACGCGCCCCCACGCGATCGCGTCTCCCCCATTTTCACCCCAACCACGCGACCGCGTGGATTCGAAAATATAACCCCCCCAGCCACGCGAACCCTATCAGTCGCAGCCCCCCTTCACCCCCAACCCTCTTCTCCTTCTCTGTTCTTCTTCCCCCAGACGCCGCCGCCGTACCATCCCCTCCCCTTCTCTCTTCTTCCTTCTTCCTCTCTCCTCCCCTTTCCACCACAGCCACCTCCGCGAGCACCGCCCAGCCACCGCCGGCCATCCAGCCGCGCCCCCCTCTTCGCCACCCACCCCCTTCAGCCAGCAACAACCACCGCCCTCCCTTCCCTCAGCCGCCACCGCGACGCCGTGCACCACCACCGCGCCGAACGCCGCCGCAGCCACCTTCTTCCCTGTTCCACCCCTTCCGCTTACCAGGTTCCGCAACACGCAACCCTTTTTATCCGTTCGTCACTTTTCTGTATTTTTTTTCCGTTTATGTTCATGATTAGGATAGCTAGACTTGCATGTTGTAGTGGATTTTTAGGTTGTTAGGTAGCTTAGGCTGTGGTTAGTGGATCTAGGTCTGTTTCCTTGCACTGTTCTTACTTCTGTTTTATCCTATGTGCAAATCTGTTGCTGCTATAATCATGATTCATATGCTGCTTTCTTGTATGTTGCTGCTGTGTACATTGAGTTTTTATGTTTATTTTATATCTCTGTACATGCAGCTTGATTTCTTTTAATTCATATGAACTGATATGATTGCTGTTTATTTTCCGGGACAATCCAATTTTAGCCGGAATGCTGCCCAAAATTTTTGAAAATTGTTTTCATTCTTGTTTTGGTTTGGCAACTCTGTTTTACTCTGCTTCCCCCAAACCATTTCATGAATGCTAGGGCCACTTTCTTATCCTCTTTGATTTCCTGGTTCATAACCTGCATTTGTGATTCACTGATTCTAATTTTTTATTTCTTTATTTCTATTCGAATCAGCATCACCCTGTTTTCTTTATTCGATTATGAGTACTTCTATTCTTACCTGTGAATCCTTGTTATATAGAATTTTTTCTATGCCACTTACTTTCCTAACTCACTAATTTTAATTTACTAATTTCTTTTTACCATACTAACCCTCTTGATCTCTTTTCTGATCACTTTCACTTCCTCTAACTTTCTCACTATGGCATATTGATTTTTTTTTCTTTCCATTTAACATTAATTCAATCACATTTCAATTACTCATTTTCCTTATTCTATTTCTCCCTTACCGCTTTGAGTTTTCTTTGTTTAAATTGCCTATTTGCTTTCCTATTTTATCCATTTCCTGGTTTTCTGTTTTTCAGGATGTCTGCCTCACAAAGGAAAGGCAAAGGCAAGGCTACTGGCAAGCGCAAGCGAGGAGATTCCTCCCAGTCCATCATTGCTCTAATGCACGATTCCTCATGGCGGGAGAAGAACTTCACACAGCAGGAAAAAGCTGACCAGCTGCTCCCTTCGACTGATCCTATAAAATTTGCAAACCGGTACTGTGAGGTGAAGTACCCGACTTTTGCAAACTCCAAAAATCTATACCTGGAACGTACCTTGAAGATTCCAGAAGCCCTCCAGCAATACACCACTGAGCAAATCAAGCAAAGGGGCTGGTTCTTTCTGAAGAGACCACTGACAGCGGTCAATGCATCTTGGGTACGGGAATTCTATTGCAACTACTACCTTACTACCCTAGATGCAGTGAACCTGAGGGGAAAGCAAATTCTGGTCACTGAGGAGGCCATAGAGACCGTTCTCCAGCTCCCAGCCAAGTCCGATAAGCCAGATGGTTATGCACAGGCTGAGGAGGACATGGGCCAGATGCGGTTTGATTGGGATACTGTGAAGGCACGGATAGCTCTCGACCCTGCTGTTCCTTGGGAGATGGGTCAGGACACCACTATGCCTAGAGGGATCAAGAGAGTGTACTTGAATGATGAGGCTCGGCTATGGCATCAGATCTTGAGCAACTATGTGATGCCGAGTACTCATGAGACTGAGATCCCGGCTGCCATGATCACCCTCCTCTGGTGTGTGCTGGAGGGTAAGTACCTGTACTTGCCTCGTTTTATCCGGCATTATATGGCCAGGGTCCACGTCCGAGGCACCCTCCCCTTTCCTTATCTGGTTACACGGCTAGGCCGTCAGGCTGATGTGCCTTGGGAGGATGCCGATGAGCGACCACCAGCAGCGGACTGCAGGAAGATCATCCCTCACAGCAGGAACTTCCTTGCATTGGGCTACAGACCACCACCTGTCACTGCTACTGATGAGACAGGCCCTCCGTCTGCTGGACCCTCTTCATCCACAGCTGCCCCTGCTGCCACCACTGCACCTCCACCCGCCTCTGAGCTGGTTTATCGCCTCGTGCACCGTCTATTCCGCCAGCTTGATCAGATGGAGCGCCGTAACAGGCACCGGTATGAGAGATTGGAGCGCCGCAGCAGGCGACGCTATTCCCATCTGAAGCTGATGATCAGACAGGGCGCCGACATCCCCTCCGAGCCCGACACACCATTAGAGCCATCAGAGGAGGAGGAGGATGAGCACGAGGAGGAGCCTTATTCCCAGGCGGAGACTCATCAGCAGGTAGGCACAGAGCACGCTACACCACAGCAGGAGGCCCCACATCAGCTTGAGGCTGCAGATCCGGAGATCCCGATCTAGTCAGTCCCCCCTCTACAGCAGCCAGACTCTCAGCCCACCACCGCCACAGAGACCCCAGCTACCATCCCTACCAGTGATGACACTCCTTCACACCCGGCTTGATTGAGCATCGGGGACGATGCTTCATTTTAAGTGTGGGGAGGTCGTCATCTCTAGCGTTTATTTTGGTGAACTACTACATACTTTTTCTTTTATTTTGGATATTTTTCTGTATTTTTCTCTTTTTCTTTTATTATTATTTTCTGAGTACTTATACATTGCTACTTGTGTATTTTACTCTATTTTCTGCATTTTGCATTTTTTGTTCATATTTTAGTTATTTAGTTCATTTTAGTTATTTAGTTTAGTTTGTAATTCTAACTTATTAGTGGATCAATTAGTATAGTTTACCCTTTTTACATAAGACAGCTTAGTTATAGCTTAGTTTAAATTGACAAATATAAAAAAAAGTAAGCTAGGAACTTGAACATAATAGATTTAGATCCATAAAACCTTGTATATATAGCATTACATGATGTAGTTAAACTGACAACATTTCATCAAGGAGAAACATTAAAACTTCAAAGGCTACCCTAAATTACTTTTTAAGAGAATAATGAGAATTTTTAACTAAACCTGCATGACATACATAAGGGATAAATGATTTTTCAGCTAGAGAACACATAGCCTGTGAGTTTTAAGCTTAACTATATGGTTACATTCAAACCATAATTTTTATTTCTGTGTGTTCCAACCTTCTTTCTTATTCTGGTGTTCTTTACTTTGTTTTAGTCTATATGTCTAATTATAGAATATAGGTACATCTCAAAATAATGATTGAGGCCATCATTTGATTTTAGCTCACTTATCCCAAATTAGCCTACATTTTACATCACCTTTGTTAGCTCCCTTTGAGCTTTTTTTAAAAAAAAAAAAAAACCCTTATTCTATTTTAGCCAAATTACTAGCCTTAAGCAGAAAAACAAAAGAAAATCCCAAGTGAATCCTTGGTTAGCTTAAGATAGAAAATTATAAATAGAGTAAAATGTAGGAAACTTATTGGGAACATAGTTGATAAAGACAAAAGGTAGAAAAATTAAAAAGAATAAAGCAACTCAAAATTTTGGGAAGCAGGCTCATGAAAATTCAAATTAATTAAAATTACCATGTGTATTCAAAGAAAAAAAAAGTTAGTTTTCAAGCATGTAAATAAGGGGATACAAAAAGAACTCCCCAATGCAAAATAAAAAGCAATGCACATGAGGATAAAAACAAGAATTGAAACATGAGCATGTGACATCAAAAGCGAGAAAATAGGGAGAATAAGTAAAGAAGCATTGTTTTACTAAGTATGTATGTTAGGTGAGATCTTAGAGCCCGTTTGGGAAGTAGCAGAAGCTACTTTTTTTAACTTTTGGATTATAAAAAGTCAGCATCTATGTGTTTGGCACTATTTTAAAAAAAGCTTTTAACTTCCCGAAAAGTTAATTTGCAGCTTTTTGAAGAAGTAGAAATATATGACTTCTTGCTTCTCGAGAAGTCATTCTACCACTTACTTAAAAAAAATTAATTTTAAAACAAAAAAAAATCTACTTTTCTTCTTGACTCTATGAAAAATACTGACCCTTCATCACTATTTTCACACAAGGTCTGCTAGAAGCACTAGGCCTTCCACCATCATTCTCACGCAATGTTCCAAGTTTCACCATTTTTACGTAATGAAACATCTGATGGAAGTATTGATCCTCCACCACATTTTCAGACAATATTACATCTGAACAACTTACTGCATATATTCCTTCTAAGTATTTTTTTTTTATCATTTTGTCACTATTTTTTATTATTAAATTTGTATTCAAGTGTGGTATGAAATTTCAGTTTTAATTTTATTTTTTTCATATGTAATTTTATAGCTTATTATTATTTTCATAGTTAATTATAACAAGTTCTTGACCTCAATAAAGGAGAAGAGAGTTCTAATAGGAGTAAAAATAAAAAATAAAAAACAGCAATAAAATATACATTGACACACATTTTATATTTATTTTTTATTTTCACCTACCATATCATACACAATATTAGTGATTAGGTTATGTAAAATCAACATTCAATATTGGAAAATATTTGTTATTATGGTTATTTTAATATTCATTCTCTTTTATAAAAAAAAATTATCTTTTGCGTTATTTATCCAAACGCTACAACTTTAAAATAAGTACTTTTATAACTAAAAAACCAAACACAAAATAACTTATTTATAAGCTCCTTTTAATAAAAGTCCTTATGTTTTAAGCTCTTTTTCCAAAAGAACTTATTTAAGTTATTTACCCAAACTGGGCCTTAGTCTAATTAAGGATTCACTTATTAGCTCACTTAGCCTTATACATATATCCTTACCCTTAGCCTTGACCCCATTACAACCTTAATTAAAGACCTCATGAGTTTTGGTATGACTATGTTCTATAATTGTTGATTGGTTAGACGAAAAACAAAGTTATAGAAAGGAAGAATGAAAAGAAGAATAGAGTGATTAACCCAATAAACACTGAGTGATTAGAGAGAAAACACAAAATCCAGTGAGGGTTCAAAAGCTCATTAAACATTTATCTCTGATTGTCTTGCAAGTTTTTTTCTCTCATCTCATTTGCAAAAAAAAATGCTTTATTATTTGAGGGTTAGCCATATATGTATATATATCTCCTTGAGAATGTGAAATAATTTGACTACATGTAGGCTTTATATATGAGTGGATGAATTAGAATTGCATGACTCATTAGGTAGATGCATTTAGCATAGGTTGCATTTCATAACATTCCATTAGTTTAACCTTAATTATTTACCTTGGATTTAGCATGAGGACATGCTAGTGTTTAAGTGTGGGGAGGTTGATAAACCCATATTTCATGAGTTCTTTTGTGCTTAATTAGAGTGATTTATTCAACTCTTCACCTACTTATTCACATTAATTGCATGGTTTTACTTTCCCTTCCTTATTATGTCATATTGTGAAAAACATGTTTCCTAAGCTTTAAAAAAAATTAATTATTTTAATTACCTTTATTTCCATTCGATGCCGTGATTAGTGTGTTGAGTAGCTTCAGGTTTTCTAAGGCTGAATGACTTAAAGGATGAAAAAAGGAAACATACAAAAATGGAAGGAGAAGGCAAAACGGAGATTTAAGGAAACTGCTATCCACGCGATCGCATGGACGACGCGATCGCGTGCCAGAAGCAAAGAAGCAGCGACGCGGCCGCATGATTGACGCGACCGCGCACCTTGAGTAGAACACCCACGACGCAGACGCGTGACTGACGCGACCGTGTGGAAAGGAAAAGCTCCAGATGACACGACCGCGTGACCCACGCGGACGCGTGACAGAGGCCACGTATCAGAATTTACAGAATACGCCCCCAGCAATTTCTGAAGCCCTTTTTGGCCCAGATCCAAGTACAGAAAGCATAGATTAGAGGTTATAAAGTGGAGGAATGCATCCATTCAAAAGAGAGCTCGCCAATTTCTAGTTTTCATGATTTAGATTTAGTTTAGAGAGAGATTCTCTCTCTCTTAGGATTTAGGACTTCTTCTTGTTTTGGAAGTAACTCTGGATCCAGGTTTTAATGTTCTTTTATTTCAATTTTACTTTTATTTATTTGATTCCAATATTTGAATTGATTATTATAATTTAAATTATGAATTATTCCATGTTACAGATTTCTATTTGAATTAATGATATTTAAGGTATTTTTCAGTTTATGATTGTTCTCTTTGATTTAAGTTGCCATTGCTTCCCATCTAAGGACACTTTTATTATTTCAGCAATTTACTTTTTCCCCTTTTGGTCTTGGTTAAGAAATCAGTGACTCAACATTATCGAACTCAGCATAATTGATAATTGTTATCTTGCTAATTGATCTGAATTTCAATAATCCCAACTTTTTCCTAGGAAATAAATAGGATTCGAAGGTCAAACTAATTAGTCCCTTGACTTACCTTTGCTTCATAGGTTAACTAAGTGGAATTAAGATACAACTTTCATTATTGTTGAGAGGGATAACTAAGTTGGACTTCTAATTTCCCTTATCTTGCCACAAGTTGTTTTACAGTTATTATTTATTTTTAATTGCCATTTAATTCACTCGTCATTTAAATTACTTGCTTCTCACCTTCTAAACCCCGATTACAACCTTTATAACCAATAATAAGAACATACTTCCTCGCAGTTCCTTGAGAAGACGAACCGAGGTTTGAATACTCGGTTAACAATTTTTAAGGGGTTTGTTACTTGTGACACCCAAAACGTTTGTACGAAAGGGATTTTTGTCGGTTTAGAGACTATATCTACAACGCGACTGTTTTTATGACATTCTTTACTGGCAGAAATCACGATCGTCAAGAAATCATCCAAATCTCTCATGGAAGGACCAACAGAGACCTCAACAAGGTTTCAACAATAGTAATAGTGAAAGAAACAGGTTTAGTAATAGTAAACCTTTTCCATCATCTTCTCAGCAACAGACAGAGAATTCTAAGTAGAGCCACTCTGACTTAGCAACCATAGTCTCTGATCTAATTAAAACCACTCAAAGTTTCATGACTGAAACAAGGTCCTCCATTAGAAATTTGGAGGAACAAGTTGGTCAGCTAAGTAAGAAAGTTACTGAACTCCCTCCTAGCACTCTTCCAAGCAATACAGAAGAGAATCCAAAAGGAGAGTGCAAGGCCATCACCATAGCCCACACGGCCGAACCTGGAGAGGAGGAAGAGGCAGTGATTTCTACTGAGGAAGACCTCAATGGACGTCTACTGGCCTCCAAGAGGTTCCCTAATGAGGAACCATGGGAATCTGAAGCTCACACTGAGACCATAGAGATTCCGTTGAATTTACTTTTTCCATTCATGAGCTCTGATGAGTATTCTTCCTCTGAAGAGGATGAAGATGTCACTAAAGAGCAAGTTGCTAAGTATCTTGGAGCAATCATGAAGCTAAATGCCAAGTTATTTGGTAATGAGACTTGGGAGGATGAACCCCCCTTGCTCATCAAAGAACTGGATGACTTGACTAGGCAGAGATTACCTCTGAAGAGACAAGATCCTGAAAAGTTCTCAATACCTTGTGCCATAGGCACCATGACCTTTGAGAAGGCTATGTGTGACCTAGGGTCAAGCATAAACCTCATGCCTCTCTCTGTAATGGAGAAGCTAGGGATCATTGAGGTACAAGCTGCAAGAATCTCACGGGAGATGGCAGACAATTCAAAGAAACAAGCTTATGGACTTGTAGAAGATGTCTTGGTAAAGGTTGAAGACCATTACATCCCTGCTGATTTTATAATCCTAGAGACTGGGAAGTGTATGGATGAATCCATCATCCTTGGCAAACCCTTCCTAGCCACATCAAAAGCTGTGATTGATGTTGACAGAGGAGAATTAGTCCTTCAAGTGAATGAGGACTACCTTGTGTTTAAAGCTCAAGGATATCCCTCTGTAGCCATGGAGAAGAAACATGAAAAGCTTCTCTCAATACAGAGTCAAACAGAGCCCCCACAGTCAAAACTCTAAGTTTGGTGTTGGGAGGCCACAACCAAACTTTAAGTTTGGTGTTGAACCCCCACATTCAAACTCTAAGTTTGGTGTTGGGAGGTTCCAACATTGCTCTGAACATCTGTGAGGCTCCATGAGAGCCCACTGTCAAGCTATTGACATTAAAGAAGCGCTTGTTGGGAGGCAACCCAATCTTTAATTATCTATGTTAAATCTCTATTTTCTATTGTTATTTTATGTTTTCTGTAGGTTGATGATCATGTAAAGTCACAAAAACAATTGCAAAAGCAAAAACAGAAGGGAAACAGTATTAAAAATAGAACACCCTAGAGGAGAAGCTTACTGGTGTTTAAACGCCAGTAAGGGTAGCAGAATGGGCGTTAAACGCCCAGTCTGGCAACATTCTGGGCATTTAACGCCAGAAATGGGCACCAGACTGGCGTTTAACGCTAGGAATGGGCACCAGACTGGCGTTTAACGCCAGGAATGGGCAAGAAGCTGGCGTTAAACACCAGAAATGGGCAGCAGCCTGGCGTTTAACGCCAGGATTGGCAGAAAGGGGCGTTTTACACACCACTTGGTACAGGGATGAGATATCCTTGACACCTCAGGATCTGTGGACCCCACAGGATCCCTACCTACCCCACCTCTCTCTCTCTTCTTCACCCATTCACCAATCACCTCAATACCTCTTCCCCAAAAACCCCCTCACCTATCAAATCCCACCATTCTCTTCACCACTCACATCCATCCTTCATAAAACCCCACCTACCTCACCATTCAAATTCAAACCACTTTCCCACCCAAACCTACCCATAATGGCCGAACCATGCTACCCTTTCCACTCCTATATAAACCCATCTTCACTCCTTCATTTTCACACAACATACACACTACCCATCCCCCTTGGCCGAAACACAAAGCCCCCTCCATCTCCTCTATTTCTTCTTCTTCTACTCTCTTCTTTCTTCTTTTGCTCGAGGACGAGCAACCTTCTAAGTTTGGTGTGGTAAAAGCTAAAGCTTTTTTTGTTTTTCCATAACCATTAATGGCACCAAAGGCCAGAGAAACCTCTAGAAAGAGGAAAGGGAAGGCAAAAGCTTCCACCTCCGAGTCATGGGAGATGGAGAGATTCCTCTCAAGGGTGCATCAAGACCACTTCTATGAAGTTGTGGCCAAGAAGAAGGTGATCCCCGAGGTCCCTTTTAAGCTCAAAAAGGGAGAATATCCGGAGATCCGACATGAGATCCGAAGAAGAGGTTGGGAAGTTCTCACCAACCCCATTCAACAAGTCGGAATCTTAATGGTTCAAGAGTTCTATGCCAATGCATGGATCACCAAGAACCATGATCAAAGTGTGAACCCGGACCCTAAGAACTGGCTTACAATGGTCCGAGGGAAATGCTTAGACTTTAGTCCAGAAAATGTAAGGTTGGCATTCAATTTGCCTATGATGCAAGGAGATGCAGACCCATACACTAGAAGGGTCAACTTTGATCAAAGGTTGGACCAAGTCCTCATGGACATCTGTGAAAAGGGCGCTCAATGGAAGAGAGATTCAAGAGGGAAGCCGGTTCAACTAAGAAGGCATGACCTCAAGCCCGTGGCTAGGGGATGGTTGGAGTTCATCCAACGCTCAATCATTCCTACTAGCAACCGATCTGAAGTTACTGTAGACCGGGCTATCATGATTCATAGCATCATGATTAGAGAGGAAGTAAAAGTTCATGAGGTTATATCCCAAGAACTCTACAAGGTATTGGACAAGTCCTCTACTGTGGCAAGGTTAGCCTTCCCTCATCTCATTTGTCACCTCTGCAATTCAGTTGGAATTGACATAGAGGAAGACATCCTCATTGATGAGGACAAACTCATCACTAAGAAAAGGATGGAGCAAACAAGAGATCCCACTCATGGACAAGAGCATGAGGAAACTCCTCATCATGAAATCCCTGAGATGCCTCAAGGGATGCATTTTCCTCCACAAAACTATTGGGAGCAAATCAACACCTCTCTAGGAGAATTAAGTTCCAACATGGGACAACTAAGGGTGGAGCACTAAGAGCATTCCATTCTCCTCCATGAAATTAGAGAAGACCAAAGAACCATGAGAGAGGAACAACAAAGGCACGGAAGAGACATTGAGGAGCTCAAGCACTCCATAAGATCTTCAAGAGGAAGAACAAGCCGTCATTACTAAGGTGGACCCGTTCTTTAATTTCCTTGTTCTTTATTTTCTGTTTTTCGAAAATTATGCCTTATGTTTATTTATATTTGTGTCGTTATTACATGATCATTAGTGTCTATGCCTTAAAGCTATGAAAATGAATCCATCACCTTTCTTAAATAAAAAAAATGTTTTTAATGAAAAAGAAAAAGAAGTGCATGAATTTCAAATTTTAAAACAGTTTAATTATTTTGATGTGGTGGCAATATTATTATTTTTCTGAATGAATGCTTGAACAGTGCATATTTTTGAATTTGATTATTTATGAATGTTAAAATTGTTGGCTCTTGAAAGAATGATAGAAAAAGGAGAAATGTTATCTGATGATCTGAAAAATCATAAAATTGATTCTTGAAGCAAGAAAAAGCAGTGAAAAGCTTGCAGAAAAAAAAAGAGAAAAGAAAAAAGAAAGAAAGAAAGAAAAGCAAGCAGAAAAAGCCAATACCCCTTTAAACCAAAAGGCAAGGGTGATAAAAAGGATCCAAGGCTTTGAGCATCAGTGGATAGGAGGGCCCGCAAGAATAAAATCCTGGCCTAAGCGGCTAGACCAAGCTGTCCCTAACCATGTGCTTGTGGCGTGAAGGTGTCAAGTGAAAACTTGAGACTGAGCGGTTAAAGTCGTGGTCCAAAAGCAAAAAGAGTGTGCTTAAGAGCTCTGGACACCTCTAATTGGAGACTCTAGCAAAGCTGAGTCACAATCTGAAAAGGTTCACCCAGTTATGTGTCTGTGGCTTTTATGTATCCGGTGGTAATACTGGAAAACAAAATGCTTTGGGTCATGGCCAAGACTCATAAAGTAGCTGTGTTCAAGAATCAACATACTTAACTAGGAGAATCAATAACACTA
This sequence comes from Arachis ipaensis, assembly GCF_059453495.1. Classification (NCBI taxonomy): domain Eukaryota; kingdom Viridiplantae; phylum Streptophyta; class Magnoliopsida; order Fabales; family Fabaceae; genus Arachis; species Arachis ipaensis. The sequence goes on along the minus strand of NC_142444.1, from coordinate 35,605,340 downwards.
TCTGGATTCTGAGTTCCTATAGAAGCCAATCATTCTGAACTTCAAAGGATAAAGTGAGATGCCAAAACTGTTCAGAAGCAAAAAGCTAATAGCCCCGCTCATCTAATTAATACTGATCTTCATAGATGTTTTTGGAATTCATTGTACATTCTATTCTTTTTTGAGTAAATTACCAATTATGTCCTCGAATTATGAAAACGCTGACAAAAATAACCTCCACTTTTATTAACGACAAAAATACACCTAAAATATTGGAAAATGCTACAAAAATATCCAACCGTAAATAAAACTCTATTCCGTTAACAGAGTTGGCTTAGCTGTTAAACGGATTCCGTTATACCCTTCTTCTACCTTTTCTTCATTCGTCCCCACTTCCTCCCTCTCCCAAACCTCCCAGAAAGAGCTTACGCCTCACCCTCTTCACTCTCACTCTGAATCTATGGCTGCTGTCTTCAGATCTTCTCTGTCTCGCGCTCTCACAGCCTATTCCTCTCTCCTTTTTTCTTCTCCCTTCTTCTCACTTTCATTTCTCCAACACACAGAATAGTTGCTCATCAACCCACACCACTTTCTCTTTGTCTTCAACGGCAGAACCTCGTTGTCGCTGCTGCTTCTTGCTCACCGCCCCTCCGTTGTCGTCAGAAGCGGATCTCGCAGTTCCTTACCCTCTTCACTCTCGCAGCAGATCTCCCGATCTTTTCTACCAGATTCACCATCGCCGTTGCTTCTTGCTCGCCACCTCTCCATCACTATTAGAAACCTGTCTTGCAGCGCCTTACTCTCCTCTCTTGCAGTAAGCCAGTAGCGGACAGTCCCTCTCTCCAAGGCGATGAGAAGTTATCTTTTTAGCTCCCCTCTTTGTCATTCTTTCTCTTTAGATTCTATTTTTATTAGATTATTAAAAAAGCATAATGAGAAATTGTAAAATTGCTGATTATGGATGATTATTATTGATTATGGCTAATTATTGCTGTGGCTAAGATGAAGAGGGTGAGACATAAGGTCTATTTTGGGAGGTTTGGAGGAGGCAGGGAGTCACTCAGATGTTGCTTATTGTTGTTGTAGTTACTTTGGAAAGTGAGGGAGGATGGGAGGAGATGGCAACATCACCGCAGGCGCCGTCGTTAAGAAGAGAGAGAAGAAGAACAACAATGAGAGAGAAAGAGAGAGGGGACAAGAGAGAAGAATCGAAGAAGGAGAAGTGGATGAGCAAGATGACACTAGCAAAGAGTAAGACCATTGTCATATTTGAGGGAGAGAAATTGTGGAAGAAGAGGCGACATCGTATTTGAGGAGAGAAATAGTGAGGAAGACGTTGTTGTTGTAGAAATTTCAGCTAGCTAGAAAGATGATGTTGTTGTCGTTGTTGCAATTTCTGGGTGACTGAGATATATTGTTGTTGCAGCTTGCAGCGGTTTCTAGGAGGTTTGGGGGGAGGAAAGAGTGACTAAGATGTTGTTTCTTGTTGTTGTAGTTGCTTTAGGGAGGGAGGAAGTGAGGGAGAATGAAAGAGAAGGAGAAGAAGGGGTGTAACGGAATCTGTTTGACCGTTCAGCCAACTCTGTTAACGGAATAGATTTTTATTTACGATCAGATATTTTTGTAGCGTTTTCTAATATTTTAAGTGTATTTTTGTCGTTAATAAAAGTGAAGGTTATTTTTGTCAGCGTTCTGATAATTTGAGGACGAAATTGGTAATTTACTCTTCTTTTTTATCCTATACTATTTTTGGTTGCTTGGGGACAAGCAACAATTTAAGTTTGGTGTTGTGATGAGCGAATAATTTATACGCTTTTTGGCATTGCTTTTAGTATGTTTTTAGTATATTTTAATTAGTTTTTATTATATTTTTATTAGTTTTTAAATAAAAATTACTCTTCTGGACTTTACTATGATTTTGTGTGTTTTTCTGTGATTTCAGGTATTTTCTGGCTGAAATTGAGGGACCTGAGCAAAAATCTGATTCAGAGCCTGAAAAAGGACTGCAGATGCTGTTGGATTCTGACCTCCCTGCACTCAAAGTGGATTATCTGGAGCTACAGAAGCCCAATTGGCGTGATTTTAATTGCTTTGGAAATTAGACATTCTGAGCTTTCCTACAATATATAATAGTCTATACTTTGCCTGAGATTTGATGGCCCAAACAGGCGTTCCAAGTCAGCTCAAGAATTCTGGCATTTAACTCTAAAACTGGCACAAAAGCTGGAGTTAAACGCCCAAACTGGCACAAAAGCTGGCGTTTAACTCCAAGAAAAGTCTCTACACATGAAAGCTTCAATGCTCAGCCCAAGCACACACCAAGTGGGCCCGGAAGAAGATTTATGCATTAATTACTCATTTCTGTAACCCTAGGCTACTAGTTCTCTATAAATAGGACATTTTGATATTGTATTTTAATATCTTTGGACGTTTAGTCCCTAGACCTTGGAGGCTGGCCATTCGGCCATGCTTACACCATTATCACTTTTGTATTTTCAACGGTGGAGTTTCTACACACCATAGATTAAGGTGTGGAGCTCTGCTGTTCTTCATGAATTAATACAAAGTACTATTGTTTTTCTATTCAACTCAAGTCTATTTCTTCTCCAAGATATTCATTCGCACCCAAGAACATGATGAATGTGATGATTATGTGACACTCATCACCATTCTCACCTATGAACGCGTGACTGACAACCACTTCCGTTCTACATGCAAACAAGCTTGAATGTGTATCTCTTGGGTTTCTAATCTAAGATTAGAACCTTCGTGGTATAGGCTAGAATTATTGGCGGCCATTTCTGAGATCCGGAACGTCTAAACCTTGTTTGTGGTATTCTGAGTAGGATCTGGGAAGGGATGACTGTGACGAGCTTCAAACTCGCGATTGTTGGGCGTGTGACAGACGCAAAAGGATCAATGGATCCTATTCCAACATGATCGAGAACCGATAGATGATTAGCTGTGCGGTGACAGCGTGCGTAGAACATTTTCACTGAGAGGACGGGAAGTAGCCATTGACAATGGTGATGCCCAACATAAAGCTTGTCATGGAAAGGAGTATGAATGATTGGAAGAAGGCAATAGGAAAGCAGAGGTTCAGGAGGAACAAAGCATCTTCATACGCTTATCTGAAATTCCAACCAAAGAATTACATAAGTATCTTTATCTTTATTTTATGTTTTATTTATCTTTTAATTATCAATTCTCCATCACCATCTGAATTCGCCTGACTGAGATTTACAAGGTGACCATAGCTTGCTTCAAGCCGACAGTCTCCGTGGGATCGACCCTTACTTACGTAAGGTATTACTTGGACGACCCAGTGCACTTGCTGGTTAGTTGTGCAGAATTGTGACAAAGTGTGATTCATGTTTGAGAGCTCCAAGTCCTTTGGCGCCATTGTTGATGATCACAATTTCGTACACCAGCAACCATTTCAATGAGTTCCTGAGCTTCTTCAGGCGTCTTCTTCAGATGAAGAGATCCACCTGCAGAGTTGTCCAATGACATCTTGGACAGTTCATACAGACCATCATAGAATATGCATATGATGCTCCATTCTGAAAGTATACCAGAAGGACACCTTCCGATCAATTGCTTGTATCTTTCCCAAGCTTCATAGAGGGATTCGCCTTCCTTCTGTCTGAAGGTTTGGACTTCCACTCTAAGCTTACTCAATTTTTGAGGTGGAAAAAACTATGCCAAGAAGGCATTGACCAGCTTTTCCCAAGAGTTCAGGCTGTCCTTAGGTTGTGAGTCCAACCATGTCCTAGCTCTGTCTCTTACAGCAAAAGGGAAAAGCATAAGTTTGTAGATCTCAGGGTCAACCCCATGAGTCTTAACAGTGTCACAGATTTGCAAGAACTCAGCTAAAAACTAATGAGGATCTTCTAATGGAAGTCCATGAAACTTGCAATTATGCTGCATTAGAGAAACTAATTGATGCTTAAGCTCAAAGTTGTTTGCTCCAATTGCAGGAATTGAGATGCTCCTTCCACAGAAGTCAGAAGAGGGTGCAATAAAGTCACCAAGCATCTTCCTTGCATATCCACCATTGTTGTTGGGTTCAGCCATGTTTGTTTTGTCTGCTTCCTTTTCGAAAATTTCTGTCAGGTCCTCTTCAGAGTTTTGTGCCTTAGCTTATCTTAGCTTTCTCTTCAAGGTCCTTTTAGGTTTAGGATCAGCTTCAACAAGAATGCCTTTATCTTGGTTCCTGCTCATATGATAGAGAAGAAGACAAAAAAAAATATGGAATCCTCTATGTCACAGTATAGAGATTCCTTGAGGTGTCAAAGGAAAAGAGAAATAGAAGAATGAGGTAGAGAGGAGAATTCGAACTTATAGAGAGGGAATGAGTCCGAATTGCTAATGGAGGAGAAGTGTTAGTCTTAAATAAAAAAAGTGAGAAGGGGGAAAAAATATTCGAAAACAAATTTTTAGTTAAAACTAAAATTTTAAAATAATTAAAAAGAATTTTGAAAAAGTGGATGATGGTTTTCGAAAATTAAAAGTGAGAAAGGGGTTAAGTGATTTTGAAAAAGATTTTGAAATTGGCAATCAAAAAGATATGATTGAAAATTATTTTGAAAAAGATGTGATTGAGAAGATATGATTGAGAAGATATGATTGAAAAATAATTTAAAAAGATTTGATTTTTAAAATTAATGACTTGGCTAACAAAAAAAATTTAAAAGATATGATTCTAAAATTCAAATATTGAACCTTTCTTAACAAAGAAGTAACAAACTTGAAATTTTTGAATCAAACTATTAATTGGTAGCAAGGATTTTCGAAAATAGTGAAAAAAATTGGAAAGGATTTGAGTTTGTAAAAGATATGATAAAAAAATATGATTTGGAAAAGATTTGATTTTGAAAAATTTTGAAGATTTGAAAAAAATTTGAATTGAAAACAAAATCTCTCCTCCTGTGCCATCCTGGCGTTAAACGCCCAGAATGGTATCCATTCTGGCGTTTAACGCCCAAAATACTACCCTTTTGGGTGTTTAACGCCCAGCCAGGTACCCTGGCTGGCGTTTAAACGCCAGTTTTTCTTCTTCACTGGGCGTTTTGAACGCCCAGCATTTTCTCTGTGATTTCTCTGTTGTATGTTCTGAATCTTCAATTCTCTGTATTATTGACTTGAAAAGACAAAATTTGAAATTTTTTTTTAAGATGAAAAACAACAAAATGAAACTAATCATGGAAAACTATGATCAGATAAACAATGCATGCAAGACACCAAACTTAGAATTTTTTCATATTAGAGACACTAGCAAATTTAGAATGCACATGAGAAACAACAAAAGACACAAAACAAGAGAATTTAAAGATCATACCCAAGTAAATCATCAAGAACAACTTGAAGATTGATGAAGAACATAATGCATATATTCGAAAAAAATGCAAGAGAATTAAAAATATGCAGGACACCAAACTTAAAATAGACACTAAACTCAAACAAGAAACACACATTATTTTTTATTTTTATGATTTATTTATTTTTTTGTAATTTTTAAAAATTCTTAATGAGAATTCCAGGAATCATGCAATGTTAGTCTAAAACTCCGGTTCAGGAATTAGACAGGGCTTACTAGCCAGCCAAGCTTTCAGTGAAAGCTCCAGTCCAAAACACTAGACATGGCCAATGGCCAGCCAAGCTTTAGCAGATCATTACATTCAACAGCAAGATTGATAGAAATCAACAAGCTCTTGTAATGATAAGTTGAAACCTCGGTCCAAAAGATTAGACATGGCTTCACAGCCAGCCAGACTTCAACAAATCATCATGAAACTCTAGAATTCATTCTTAAAAATTCTGAAGAACAAAATAAAAATTTTTTTGGAAAATTTTTTTTCGAAAATAAAAATAAAAACGAAAAGCTTAAAATTAAAATAAAATTACCTAATCTGAGCAACAAGATGAACCATCAGTTGTCCAAACTCGAACAATTCCCGGCAACGGCGCTAAAAACTTGGTGCACGAAATTGTGATCTCTAAAATGGCACCAACAACTTGGTACGCATGAATGTAATCTCAACTCTTTGTCACAACTCTGCACAACTAACCAGCAAGTGTACTGGGTCGTCCAAGTAATAAACCTTACGTGAGTAAGGGTTGATCCCACGGAGATTGTCGGCTTGAAGCAAGCTATGGTCATTTTGCAAATCTCAGTCAGGCAGATTCAAATGGTTATGAGGTTTTGATAGTTAAAAGATAAATAAAATAAGATAGAGATACTTATGTAATTCATTGGTGGGAACTTCAGATAAGTGTATGGAGATGCTTTGCTCCTTCTGAATCTCTGCTTTCCTACTGCCTTCATTCAATCATTCATACTCCTTTCCATGGCAAGCTGTATGTTGGGGATCACCGTTGTCAATGGCTACCATCCGTCTTCTTAGTGAAAATGGTCCAAATGCGCTGTTACCGCACGGCTAATCATCTGTCGGTTCTCGATCATGTTGGAATAGAATCCATTGATCCTTTTGTGTCTGTCACTACGCCCAACACTCGCGAGTTTGAAGCTCGTCACAGTCATCCCTTCCCAGATCCTACTCGGAATACCACAGACAAGGTTTAGACTTTTCGGATCTCAGGAATGGCCACCAATAATTCTAGCCTATACCACGAAGACTCTGATCGTGAACCAGGAGGCTAAGAGATACACACTCAAGCTATTGTAGATAGAACGGAAGTGGTTGTCAGGCACGCGTTCATAGGCGAGAAAGATGATGAGTGTCACAGATCATCACATTCAACAGGTTGAAGTGCGAGTGAATATCTTAGAATAAGAATAAGCTTGAGTTGAATAAAAAAACAATAGTAATTTGCATTAATTCATGAGGAACAGCAGAGCTCTACACCTTAATCTATGGAGTGTAGAAACTCCACCGTTGAAAATACATAAGTGAAAGGTCTAGGCATGGCCAAATGGCCAGCCCCAAGTCTAAGGAAAAATGTTCCAAAGATGTAAAATAAATCTCTAAAAGTAGTTTTTATATTAAACTAGTAACCTAGGGTTTACAGAAATGAGTAAATGATGCAGAAATCCACTTCCGGGCCCACTTGGTGTGTGTTTGGGTTGAGCATTGAGCTTTACACGTGTAGAAAATTTTCTTGGAGTTAAACACCAGGTTGCAGCCTGTTTGTGGCGTTTAACTCTGGTTTGTATCCTGTTTCTGGTGTTTAACTTCATAATAGGGCAGGAAGTTGGCGTTTGAACGCCAGTTTGCGTCGTCAAAACTCGGGCAAAGTATGGACTATTATATATTTCTGGAAAGCCCTGGATGTCTGCTTTCCAACGCAATTGAGAACGCGCCAATTGAGTTTCTGTAGCTCCAGAAAATCTATTTCGAGTGCGGGGATGTCAGAATCCAACAGCATCTGCAGTCCTTTTTCAGCCTTTGAATCAGATTCTTGCTCAGGTCCCTCAATTTCAGCCGAAAAATACCTGAAATCACAGAAAAATACACAAACTCATAGTAAAGTCCAGAAATGTGATTTTTGCATAAAAACTAATAAAAACATAGTGAAAACTAACTAAATTATACTAAAAACTACCTAAAAACAATGCCAAAAAGCGTATAAATTATCCGCTCATCAGGATTCAAGGATGAATTCAAGCATAAGCCACCATAGCAAGGACCCCCACCAAATGTCCAACTTAAGGACTTAAACTAAAAGTGCTAGGTAGGAGACACCCCACCATGGTAAAATCTTTCCTTTTTCTCTTTTGTAAATATTGGTAAAATTAGCTTAGTTTCATATTTTTATTGGTTTGTTGAGTTTTGTTGGTAGTCTAGCATGGTAAATAAGGTTTTATGGTGTTTTGGTAGCTGTTTAGAGGTTTGAAATGCTTGGTTTGTTGCACAAACATGGAAAAATTTTGAAAAACAGAGTACCAATCTACGCGTACAGGTGCATCACGCGTACGCGTGATTCAAGAATTTCCAACCATCCACGCACACGCGTCATGCATGCGTACGCGTGGATTGCATATTTTTGCCTCCAAGCCATTTCCCCGAGAGTTGCGCGAACAGCGCGCACGCACCGTGCCTTTCGCGCAAAGCTGGTCACGCGTACGCGCACCTCATGCGTACGCGTCGCTCTCGGAATAACCCATCGACGCGCACGCATGCCCCACGCGTACGCGTCGCTCCAATTTCACCATTTCCACGTGCACGCGTGACATACGCGTACGCGTGGACGCCCTTCCTTCACTACACTTCTTTTCTTCTCTTCTTCCCATTTCTTTCATTCTTCTCTCCTCTTCTCTTCTCCTACTCCTCATCCAACACTACCAAACACCATTCATAACGATTCTTTTTAGTTAGTTAGTTGTCTAGTTAGTTCACTCTTTGTTTAATTGTTATTTTTCATTATAAGTGTTGGATTGTTAATCTTGTTTACCATCTCTTGCTGCTGATTGTTGATAGGATGTTAGTTTAACATCAATTTTTGCTAATTTTAATTGTTGGATTCTATTGTTGAGGTTATAATAATTACTTGGTTTTGAGCTCTTCATGCTTAATTCTGTGAACGCCAAGTACGTGTGACATTGCCTTCAAGCTTTTAAGTCTTTTGAATTGCATGAATTGGCCGCCATGTGATTTGCACCCTTTTCTTTGATTAGGCAATTTCTTGATAGATGATGTGCATTTATCTTAATGCATTGTGCTTCTTGATTATATACATCCATATGTTTTTGGCTTGAATGCTTTCATGCTTCTTTATTGCTTGTTTAGTTGTTGTGACCCACAAGTTTAGAGCATCTCAAGCACACTAGAATGGGTGAAGTGCGTGTTCCTCTTTTGTATAATTGTGACATAGCTCTCTATGTTGGTGGGTATGTTCTAAACCGCGCACAACTTAGAATGCACACTCATTTTTATTCATGTCACACATTGGGTCACCCACCTCGTTCTAGTGAATTACCTCATTCCAACAATGTACGCTTCCTTACTTTTACATTTTTCTCATCTTACGGTGTTATATTTTTGCTTTCCATGAATGATGCACCACAAGCAAACACGGAAGCGGGACAAAAAACACGCAGCAGTCGGTTGATCCACCAGCTGAAAGTGGCAATCCGGAGAATCGCCGTACCCCCTTGCTCATCTTTGAGGGCACCGAGGACGGTGCAAACTTTTAAGTGTGGGGAGGTCATCCGACCAGTCGGCGTTTTTGGGAGACAAGTTTCTAATCCCAACACTTTTGCATTTCATTTTTAGGTCTTCTAGGATTTTTAGTTGCATTTTCTTATTTTGCATCTATATACGTAATAAGCTTAGTCAAAATAATGAGATTTTTCAAGTATCTATAGGGCACCCCAATTGATTGAAAAAAAAAAAAGAAAAAAAATTTTAGAACTTGCTTGAATTATATATTTTTTAGAACATGATTTTTGAGCTAAGAACACAAGCATTTGAGATTTGAGCCTAATTATGTGGTTACATCATATAACCATTTATTTTCATTCTTGTGTGCATTATTCTCTTTCTATGATTGTAATCCTTGATTTGTTTGATTCTTTTTGTCCATTATTTTGTGTATACATGCACTTATATGATTGAGGCCATTGTTTCAAATATCTCACTTACCCAAATAGCCTACCTTTTATCTTCTATTGTTAGCCAATTTTGAGCCTATGCTTAACCCAATTGTTCTTAATTTTAGCATATTACAAGCCCTAAGTGAAAAAAAATAAATGTCCTTAATTTGGATCTTTGATTAGCTTAGGATAGTGAGAGTGTTTATCATTTGATTTGGGAGAGTTGGGAACATTGGAAAGAGATAAAAGTGTATTTTGTGGTTTTGTTGAAAATCATAGGAATTGGGTACACACTCATGCATTGAATGTTAAACCATATGCATTAATATTCTTGTATATATTTTTGTTTGAAAAGAAAAAAATGAGAAAAACAAAAAGAAAAAAAATATATATATATATATATATATATATAGAAAAAAGAAAGAAAAGAAAAGCAATAAGGAGGGGACAAAATGTCCCAAAGTTTAAAGTTCAATAAAAATCAATGCATATGTGTGGTGATCAAAAATAGAATGCATGAGTGTGTGAAAAAGTGAAGAATGGGCAATTAGGTTAGCTTTAAAATTGTATAGGTTGTCATAGATTAGGTGGGAAGCTTAAGTTAATCAAAGATTCAAAATTCTAGTCCACTTGACCATATGCATTCTTACCTTGACCCTAGCCCCATTACAACCTATGGAAAAGACCTCATGATATTTGTATGAATGCATTAAGTAATTGTTGATTGTTAGATGAAAAACAAATCTTGGAAATCATGATTAGGGGAGAATTGAGTGAATCAACCCCATACACTTGAGTGCCTAGAGCGGATACACATCCGGTGAGGGTTCAATTGCTCAATTACATGTTTCCACACATGATCATCTTTTCTTGCAAGTTTGTAAAATCTTTCAATGATTCAACTCAATTGTAGGTTTGCTTTGATTGCTATTGCCTTAGCCCTTGTACTTGTATATGTATTCTTGGAAGCAGATTTATTTTGACCAAGTACTTGCATTCATTTAGATAGATTGCATATAGGTAGTTGCATTTAGGTAGTTTACATTGAATAAATGTTGATACCCTTTGCTTTTTTCTTGATTTTAGCATGAGGACATGCTTAGTTTAAGTGTGGGGAGGTTTGATAAACCCCAATTTTGTGGTTTATCTTGTGCTTATTTTAGGGGATTTTATCACCTTTTCCCACATTTATTCAATGAAATAGCATGGTTTTGTAATTTTCCCTTAAATTGTGCTTAAGTGTAAAAACATGCTTTTTAGGCCCATAAATTAGTGATTTTGATTCACTTTAATTCCATTTGATGCCTTGATGTGTTTGTTGAGTGATTTCAGGTTCATAAGGCAAGTAGTATTGGATGGAAGAATTGAAGAGAAAAGCATGCAAAAGGGAGAATTCATGAAGAAATAAGCTTTTGGAGAATAGAGGGCCACACGCACGCATCATGCACACGTACGCGTGCATTGGAGATTTTTCAAGCCACGCGCACGCGTCAAGCACGCGTACGCATGAGTAGGGGTTTTGCCATCGACGCGCACACGTCAAGCACGCGCACGCGTGACACTCGGCACGTGACCTACTTAAAGTGAAATCGCTGGGGGCAATTTCTGAGCTGCCCAGGCCCAAATCCAACTCATTTCTGAGGGTATTTCATGCAGAATTGAAGATTGAGTAAAGGGGGAGCAATTATTTGGAGTTTTTGCATCATGTAGCTTAGTTTCTAGAGAGAGAAGCTCCCTCTTCTCTCTAGAATTAGGGTTCCTAGGGTTAATTGCATCTTAGATTCATGTTTAATTCCTTGTTTGCATCTTGTTTCTTCTACATTCTCATGCTCTAGTAGTGTAATTCTCTTGTTCCCTCTTGTCAATTTTCCTTTTCATGCCTCTTTGTTTAGGATTGATGGACACTTGTTGGATTTGGTTTACATTTAATGAAATTTGAGGTTTGATGTTCTTTTATTGTTAATTTGAGTTGTGAATTTTACTTTTCTTGCAATTGGTAGTTGTTAGATTTTATTATTCTTGCACATTTATTATGCTTGCCTTTGATACCTTCCAAGTGTTTGACAAAATGCTTGGTTGGATGTTAGAGTAGATCTTGAGCATTCTTGGCTTGGAAAGAATAATTAGGTAATCTTGAGTCATGAATACCCAACTCATGTTGGCAATCTAGAGTTGTTAGTTAATATGATTTCCATTGACTCTAATCTCTTGCTAATTCCATTAGTAAGTTAATTAGGAATTTTGAATTGAGATTAACTAGTCTTGTTTGACTTTCTCTTATGGAAGATAACTTACATCTTCTTCCAACATTGGAGATAACGAAATAGGATAAATTCTTGTTAATTATTGTTATTAGGATAGAAAGCCTATATTCTCAACCCTTGCCATGAATGTCTCTCTTTATTACTTGCTTTCTTACTTGCTTGATTTACTCTTCTTGTCATTTATTCTTCTTGCAAATTATAAATCAAACCCCCTTGTCTCTTCATAGCCAATAATTGACCACTTCATTGCAATTCCTTGTGAAACGACCCGGAGTTTAAATACTTCGGTTAATTCTTATTGGGTTTGTACTTGTGACAACCAATATTTTTGCATGTGAGGATTTTTTGTTGGTTTAGAACTATACTTGTAACGAGAATTAATTGGTGAAATTCTAGACCATCAAAGAATTCACTCATCATGGAACTACACTAAAAGGTGGTTACCTATTCTACTATAAATACACTGACACACTCAGGTATGATCAGGATCCAATCTACTTAAAACCTTTGTTAACTTAAGTATCGGAGTCTCTTGTAGGTACCAACCCCCACCTCTTCACAAAAAACTTGGACGGCAGTACCTCAACTCCAATACAAGTCGGACGCTGTCTCGGAAGAAGTTTGAACCTCATGTTTAGGTCCAAACATAACCCAATTTCAGGCAACTTTCAAAATAATTATAATATTTTATGACCAATTTTAGTATTTTAGATTTTATTAAACTATATGATCAGGCCCAATTCGAAACCACAAAAGCCCAAAATTCAGTGATATTTAAAAAAAAAAAACTAAAAAATCAAAACAAGACAAAACAACCGATGACCTTAAGTCAAAGCAAGTGGTAAATGTGTGCATGTAATATTAGTATAAAGATATTTTACACTACAATATATAGCTCGGACAATTTATTGAACAGTTATGCTACACATATAAGTCTTTTTGGTTTACAAGTGATACAAGTTGGGCAAAGCCCAACAAAAAGCATGCTCACCTATAAGAATGTGTTAACACGCACGCTACTCAACAGTTTTCATAGCGCGTTTCGCGTTCCTCTTCTTCTTCCTCCTCTTCCTTCTTCTTTTCCTTTTTCTTTGTGTTTCTCCTCCTTTTTCTTCATGTGTTTCATCTTCATCGTCATTTTTTTATTACTGTTGTTGTTGCTGCATTTTTTTCCTCCTCCTTTTTCTATTAATTTTGTAACATTATGTATTTTTTCTTCTTTGTTTGATTTTTTCTCCAAGAAGAATTATAAGAAAACGAAATAAAAAGATGAGGAAGAAGAAGTAGTAAAAGATGAAGAGGAGGAAGAGGAAGAGTTTTGAATTATGCAGAGCTTATCAGAATAAAAATACACCTAAAGTTCTTAAAAATACACCCAAATATCTTCGTATTACACCCAAATTTGCTGCAAATATAGAAAAATGTCTCCTCTAATGCTGCACTTTTTTTTTCTTTTTTTTCCTTATTTCTTTCTTTCTTTTAGTTAAATAAATATAAGTTCACCATCTTCCAAATAATTTTACAGTATTATGTGTTTATTCTTCTTCTTTGTTTGATTTTTTTATTTTTATTCTTGTTAATTAAGAGTTTAAAACAAAAAGAAACTTGATAAGGTAAAACAAAAAAGAAAAGATGAATAAAAGAAAAAAGAAGATGATGATGATGATGAAAAAAAAAAGAAAAAGCAGATGAGGAGGAGGAAGAGGAAGAGTTTTGAATTATGCAAAACTTATCAGAATAAAAATACACCCAAAATTCTTAAAAATACACCTAAATATCTTCGTCTTATACCCAAATATCTTCGTGTTAAACGCAAATTATATGTTTCCTCTAATGGTACATTTTTTTTCTGAATTGAACCACACCTCAGCCACTTGATTGGACTCAAAACAATAAAATTTTATTGATTTCCCTACTATTCAAATCCATCTGAGGGATTTGTCTTCTCGGTCGGAGATATTTTCGATTTCCATTTTTCTCTCTACTACATGTAATCAATTGATTCTTAATTTCATTTTCCTTCTTATTTGTGCTCCGAACTCTTATAGAAAAACATGTAGCCTTCGCATAATGCTTGTAGAATTTTGCAGCATCTTCAAGGGTGTTAAAGGTCATCCCAACCTTGGGTACAAACTACTCATCAACACCACAGATTTGCTGCAAAATATACCCAAAATACACTATATTAAAACAAGCATAAACTATAGAATTTAAATACAACTATAAAACCATCATAAAAAATAACAAAAATCAAATTCATGAATCATCAATAAACAGAAACTAAAACAATAAGACAATTCACCCTTAGTGAGATGAAAAGTCATAAACTATAAATACATTCAAACTTTCCTAAAATACACCCAAATATTTTTTATTTACACCCGAACATCTGATATAAAATGCAGAAAATTCATTAGAACTAGTACATTAGATTCAATTTAAACAAGGAACAATGAACAACAAATTTCACAGGCAAGGTTCACGCATTATTCAGCTACCCAATCATAAATTACTATCTGGATTCAAATTCAGATTTAATTATTAACTGGAATTAAACTACACCTCAGAAACTTCATTGGAGACAATCTGAAGTTGAATCATCCATTATCTTCAAAACAATTTCAGAGCATGATTTCAAAAACAATGGAAAACGAGAAAAACGAAGAAAGAGAACAGAGAGAGAAATTTACGTAAACGGCAAAGGAGAAGGCAAAGAAAAACGCACGAAAGATATCGAAGTGAGAAGACAAAACGCAGGAGAAATTCAAAAAAGGAAACGAAATCCTTTCAAAATAGAAAGTTATATATTCGGGCGTTGATTGATTGAAAAATCTGTTAAGAAGACACGTGAAATATACATGCCATAAGAGGCGCGTTAACTTGTAAAACTTGTATAGTAAAAAGACTTGTATGCGGAGATTAATTGTTTACTGAATTGTCATATTGGCATCTCGAAGATATTTCTAACATAACACTCATCGATACATCAAAGTTAAAGTTTCAGCATAAATTCTATATCACAAGCCAGTGGAAAGGCATGAATTTGAATGACATCCATTCTTTACTTCGTTGTAAATGTTATGGCAGATACAATTTGGTTACTGGTTTACCAATGTGTTAGACAAACAAATGGTACTCACCACCAAGGTGTTAAACAATCATCAACTCATAAACCAATTCGTTAATCAAATTGGTCACTATGCCAAATTCAACATCTAAACCCTCTTCAAAGGCTTCAATGTCGAAGTCAATCCATCTACCCAATCCAATGCTCATGTCCTTATGCACAAGTTCATCCACCATTACTACCTCTTCCATGCTTCTAAGACTGATTATCTCTTTTAATAATTCTTCTGCCAACAAGTTCTTTCTCTGAACTGATGCCACCCATTCAGGCCATGCTTTGCAGCTTCCAACAAAAGCTTTTCTGTATCTTAGTTCTAAGCAGTCACTCACGGTGTCAAATAAAACCTTTCTCTCAAGCTGAGAGTACTCTATGTAGTTCTCAGCATTCTGAATCTCCAATATATCAAACAGGTTTGGCATTATGATCTTATTTGTTTCACCAATTACAAATTCTTCTGCCATAAGCTCTGCACTAAGAATGTCCTTTATGTATTCGAGTTCCATCTCCCTTGTTGATCTCCTAAAACCTATCACATTTGATATTCCACTAAATTGTTTGATGGACGTGCTTCCTTCTGTGACCTCGGAGCTTTGCTCAGACCACGGAGAAAAATTCGATACTTCTTCATCCTGTATGGAAGGATAAAGCGTGCTTCCTATATAGATAGACCAAATACAGACAGGAATTAGCATTTCATAGCATGTGCTGAGGAATCACAAATAAAATAAATTTAACAGCTATTTGAATGACATACAAATGAACAAATGACAGAATGCAATACAACAATTATCACACATGCAAGAGGTGAAGGATATTTGAAATCATTAGTTAAATTTTAATCATAGTAAACTCCTAATTATGCATTATTGGCCAGCTAGTAAAATATAGTTCATCAGCATCTGCAAGATTTCATTACCAATTGTAGCCTGATTAGCTCCCCCACCAACAAAATTATATTTAAAATAAAAAAAAATAAAAAAAAAAAAAGAGCATCAAGGTTCATTGTAAACTTATGCCACATTGCAATTTACTACAAAATATAATATAAATGTATAACAAAATAAAAGCTACACTCTGCCAAACTTGGTATTAATTCTAGAAGAAATATTTTTATCAGTGGTGTTAAAAAAAAAAACTTACCAAATATACTGTATTCACAATCCAAGTAACTTTCGACAGCAGCAGGATTTTCAAAAAGCGTAACAGCTCCTGAATGCTGACAACCTATATCATTCCCACTTTCACTGCTGCCACAGCTAGGCTCTTCCATTGGATCTGTTGTCTGCAAAAGTGAATCGTGATTAAGTAATGAAATAAGTATAAGATTTTGTCAGAGCTCAGAGATTAAAATGATTGAAAATTGCATATATGTTCTAATTAGTATAAAAGAGATACCTGCAGTTGCTGATTCATGGTAAGCACCAGATTATCACTTGAAGCAAAACCATTGTCCTGAATATTACAACTTCCAGAAGAAGACTCATCTGATATCAGGGTACATTGCGGTGAGTTAATCCTAGATGGCAATTCTTGAAGCATTTTCTCCAAAAGGACACTTAAAGTATCGCCATCTATTGTGTCACTGTCCATCACAAGAGTAGATGATGATAGCTTCTTGGGACGACAAGCATGAGTATTGGCATGAACTCTGTTGCTTGTTTCTGTCACCTGTGCAGTCGAGGGCTGTGACTCAGGCATGGTTCTCCCCAAGGGAGATGTAAATGTAAACGATATCACATCTTTGCTTTCACTCATGCTAACTGCATTCTGGTTGGTACTTCTATCAGTTGTAATATTGCATTTTATGGACTTGTTCTCAAAATTATCAACTACATTCTCAGTACCTCTTGTATCATTGTGAACAGCCCTACTAATATACTTTTTCTTTTCAGAAATACTCTGTCTTTTTGACACTGTAGACTCCTTTCGAGAATCAATTACCCTTGTACTTGACCTATTGGGCTCAGTATTGCCATTTACAGCAGCACCCTTATTTGCTGCCTTCCGTGCTGCAGTAGAGCTTTCTGAAGACCAAGTTCGTGTTGTTGGCTTATTGGACTCCCTTTTTGAAGTCAATTTGCCTTTATGGTTTATGTTATTCTGCCCAAGCACATTGCTATTTTGGCCTGTGAAAGCTCTCTGCGGAATGGCTCGGGTCGGGTCTGTAAATTGCTTCTTCTGGCTCCGGGATGATTGGTTTGGTTTTATGTTACTATCTTCTTTCGAGTTCATATGTCCCTTCTTACCTTTCAAAGCTGATGTATCTCTGTTCTGAACATCGGCTTTGGATGGTATCACAACTGAAGCAGATTTTCCTTTATTTCCTAAATAACTAGAACTGTTCTTTTCTGAATCCCCTAAACGTTTGAATGTTAGAGTGCCTTTATACAAATTACTCCTCTCATTAGGCTTACCATTCACATGGTTAGCAATGTGCCGATTGACAAGCTTGGATTCATACTGTGCACCTTCCAATTGCTCTTTCAGATCAAGAATTCTTAAGGGAACAGAAGAAGGCCCAACTGAAGACATTCCATTCCTTGCATATTGCAGGGGACTTGCCTCAATTATCTTAGTAGCCGCGTCCATTATCTGAGCCACATTCCTAGGTTGAACATAGCCAGGGTTCTTGATAGGAGACAAAAGTTTGTTGTGAGTAACTGGAATTGGTTTAGCTGACTTTGGAGGCAATGTTTCATTTTGAAATCTCCTTAGTGCCGGCAGATTTCCAACTTTCTGAGACTTTGGTTTCACATCCCCTGAAGAAGACTTCTCCAGCTTAAGTGGCATAGTGCAGTCCACAGGACAAGAGTCAGCCATGCAACGTAGAGAACCATCTTGACAATGAGAAGATCCAAGAGAGTTGGATCCGTACAATGAAGTCGAGGAGAGCTCAGGGACTGTTGAAGCTGGTAATGAATCCAAACCCATGAGTCTAGCTACTAACCCTGGGACTTTAGTCTCACATCCTTCATCGCTACTAATTGATAGGGCACAATTAAAATCACAACTTGCAGCAACATTACCAGGACTTGCTCCATTATCCCCAACCTTTATCTGAAACAATTGCAATAATCAACCCAAAAAGAGAAAAGAAAAACTCTAAAATATAGAAAATTTATAAGACAAAATTAAAAGGAATAAAAAACCTAGAATACTGAGAAAAGTTGAACAAATTCACACCTTATTCATCTGTGCCTGTGGCATGTTGCCCACATTTTCCTTTCCTTGATTTGAAACTTCTACATTTAATAATGCAGTAGAAATGCTTAGATTAGGGCACATTTGAAGAAATTACAATGCAGGAAAAATGCAAGCAAGATCACAGTGTAATAAATAATACAACATCAACAACTACAAGACCTTCTCCTTCTAGAAAATAATGTTGGCTACACAGATAAAACTATGCCCTAATTCCCCATCTTAGATCTTAACAGTGTTTAACCCCAAATAGCTATAAGCAAATAACACGATTTAATAAACAAAATATATAAACATATGAGAGAATGCAAAATTATTACCAGGTAAGTTGTTAGGTTTGTCAAAAAGAAGCTTCTTTTGAGATTTGCTATTCCAATCAAAGAAGCTGAGGAAGCTTCTACCCTTGAATCGTCTTTTCTCCATCTCCATTGGCATTTATTACATAAACAAAGAAAAAACCCTATTTTCTTTCCTTTTTCTCTCAGAAACGGGACCAACTCAAATCGAAGGCAAGAACACCGCTTTTGTGTGTGAACAACTGAAAATGGCGGTGGTGATGGATTAATTCAAGGTTTCAGTAACTTGAGATTTTCAACATCTTCTTTGAACTCAGAAAAGAAAAAGAAAAAAAAAAGGAAATAATAAAGACAGACAACACAGCATTCATGTGAAGAAGAAGAACCCCATTTTTTCTTCAAGTCTCCTCCTTACAAAAGAGTAAAACAGTAAAACAAAATGCAAATCCTAAAAATCATTCTTTCTTCTCAAATGTTGTCTCTATGAAAGGAAGGAAATTACGGACTCATGTGTCGTTTTCAACAACCACAGCAAACACTCATTACCAAAAGTGTTCACACTTCACAACAGTTCACTGTTTTACTTATCCATTAATCTGATCCTCAGATTCACATTCACCCTCTAAATTGGCCCGTAGCATAGCATATTTTAGAGTAGTGTATTCCAAAAGTAGTAAAAAATAATTACTAGTGCTGACGCAGGAGAGAAAAATTGTAAATATATTATTTAATATATATCTATAACAAATTAACAATATATAATCTATAATAATATACACAACAATGCTATAAAACTAAGATGGTACCAGCCAAAAATCAGTCAAATGTTTCAGAGTGAATTTAAAACTTCTGCGCGGATGGTGTTTATGCTAGGCATTAGGACGTTTCTTCTACTAAGTATCAGAATGTTTTTTTTTTATACTAAATAGATGTTCTTTTATATATTTTATAAATTTTTTTATGTACTAAGAATTAGGATTTTTTTTTTTTGGTTTCCAAGAATTAGGATTGTTGGAAGCAGAGTTTTGTGATCTCCGCACCTATTTCTCCAACGTATCATTCAAAATTTTAATTTAGGGTGAGAAGCAATTAATATCAAATATTATAAATTAAAAATAAATAAAATTAATTAAATATAATTATAAATTAGTTAAGTTATTTTTTTAATATATAATATCAATATATGGAATTTGGTATTTAATTTTTTATTTTTTATTTTAATTCTACTAACATAATTTAAAATTATTTTGTTGAATTACAAAAAATTCATGCATTATCTCTGTTCAATTTTTTATTCTCACAATCTTTCTTTTTAATTTTTTACCATTTTTTTAATTTTTTTTACTTATCTTCTAAACGGTTTTCTATATAAAATAATTATTTAAATAAATTTTTATGACGTCTTAAATTAAATAATTGTTTATGTCAAAAGGTTAATTTTTGGGACTATATATAAAATGAAGAAAAGAATAATTAAAAATCAATAATAATAAATAATTTTTTATGGATCTTATTATATTATAGGAAGATTTTCAAGTGTACCGTCGTACCAGTGTATCAGTGATTTTTAATCGTTGATCTTAATTATATATATTATATATATTTTTTATAATTAAGATCAATGGTTAAAAATCACTAAAACACCGTTATGGCAGTACACTTAAAATTTTTTCTATATTATAATGTATTCATTTAAATTATATTTTGTTTAGTTTTATGTTAATCTTTGTTTATATTATGGTTCTCGGTATATCTATGAGTTGTTGGAGGTATTCATTCTAATTATTTTATTAGAATTTTTTTATAATTATAAAAATATATATTTTTTATTTTTTTTATAATTTCATCTATACTTATTGTTTCTCTTTTGACGGCTCGATGTATTTTGCTATATTTCTCTTGCTGTCATTTTTTTTTTACCTTCAACACGTTCGATTGCATCGCCTCCATCGTTGCAAATTTTAGTTTTGTTACATTACTTACCCAATTAATATTTGGGATAAGTGTTGTTTTGGTCCCTAACGTTTAGGGTCAGAATCGAAACCATCCTCATGTAATTTTTTATTTAGAATCGTCTCAAACGTTTTATTTCGTATTAAAATCGTTCTTTTTAATAAAATTTTTAATTTTATTCCTAAACTACCCCTACTTTAATAAAAATTATAAATTTTTAAAAAAAATAAAAGAAAAGAACACGTGGGGGGAGAAAGGAAAAGGATACACGAAGGAGGGAGGGGAGGGAAAGGGGAAAGGAATAGGGGAAGGGAAAGGGGGGGAGGGGGACAGCGCCGGCGAAGCTTGGAGCTGCCGTCGCCGTCGCCGAAAGAAAGAAGAAAGGAGAGATGGGTTGCAACGGGGGAGAAGAGAAGAGGGAAAGGAGATGTGCCAGCGCTGCTAGGCCTTGCCGCTGCCGTCGCGTTATCATCGGGAGACCACGCCACTAAGCCGTCGCCGCCAATTCGCCCACGAGTTGTCATCGGGGAAGCGCCAGTGGTTCTGCTTTGGCTTCTATATCCGCTTCTTCTTCTGAATCTGCTTCTTCTTCTACTTCTTCTTCTGCTTCGGCTTCTACATCTGCTTCTTCTTCTGCATCTGCTTCTTCTTCTTGCTTCGACTTCTGCTCCTTGCTTTGACCTCTGCTTTCTACTTTTGCTTGAATTTCTGCTTCTGCTTCTACTTTTAATTTTGATTTTGATTTGTTATTTTCTGATTTTATTGTTGTTGTGTGTTGATTTGGTTGTTGAATTTGTTGAATTTCTAATTCCTTGATTTGTTGAATTTGTGTTGATTTCATTGATGTTGTTATTCTTGGTGGTGGAGGTAAAGGTGCTGGTGGTGGTGGAGGCCGGAGGGTATTCTTGTCTGAAAAAGGTTAAAAGGACGATTTTAATACAAAAAAAAAACGTTAAGGATAATTCTAAATCAAAAATTACATTGGGGACGGTTTCGATTCTAACCATCAACGTTAGAGACCAAAACAATATTTATCCCTTAATATTTTCATCATTTTTTTAAATTTTAATTTTTCTCAATCTTTTTATGTACAAAAATAGTGCTATCTTTTAATCTCACCAATTTAATTTAAAGAAAAAACTTATTTCTTTTTTACTTATATGTATTCTCTATTTTTTTTAAAACATATTTGTACTTATTAATAATGAATTGAAGAAGTTTTTTAAATATTTTTTTAATTTATTTTTTTAAATTATTTTATAAAGGATAATATTATTTTTTATTTTTATATTATTAATTATATAGAATATTGTATTTAAAATTTGAGTACATGAATATTTATTTTTAAATTAAACTAAAATAAATGAATTATATTACAAAAAAAATTATTTATTTTGTTTTCTATAATATCATTTGTTTAGCATATCACGTTGATTATATGATTGACATATAAATATCCATCTAGTAATAGTTTTTAAAATATTAATATGTTAATTTTCTAAACATTAATTATGTAAAGTACTAAATTTGATATTTAAATACATACAAATTTGTTTATAACTAAACTAAAATAAATAAATTTAAAAGATTAATTAATTTAATATTATTTATTTAACATATGACGTATAAAAAATACAACACCTATTAAAGGTAGAATAAAAAAGCTCCATGAATATTTTATTAATTCTTTTTTATTTTTAATTTGTTTTACATTGAATAATACTAATATTATTTTTTACTAATTATTAAATTGACATCTAACATTAAAGATGTGACAAAATAACAATATTTATTAATTGATTTTTTAAATAATATGATTACCCAATATTATTTCAACCTTCAGGATTATTTTTTATTTTTTATTTTTCTATTTCATAGACCATGTAATATTATTTTTCTTATACATCTTCTATTTTTTAAACTATTTTACTTTCTTATAATTTTTAATTTATTTTATTGTATTTGTTTTTACCTTGCAAACTTTAGGACTTAAAATTTTTGAGAGTTTAAACGATTCTAACCATATGATCAAAAAGTGGTTTAAGAGAATAGATTTGGATTTGGACAACTTATTGGGAATTATGATACGTGATTAGGAGGGCATTTTCATTATCTTAGAGCTAAGGGAAGGAATTGTAATCTTGTCATATATTTAAGGATCTGAATACTAGAAGAATTATGCCATATCAGTCTTGGACATCAAGAAGACCAATAGTCTGTCTCAAAAACAGTGGTGCTAAAAGGGCAACAATTCATAAGGCCCATTAGGTTAAGGCAAAACAACAAGAAATCCAATAAAACTTTTCAAATTCAATGGGAGCATAATTTTTATTAATTTTCGAATTTTTAGTCATTTATTTTTAATTTATTTTGCTGTTAGAATTTGTTGAAAGATCTAATTTACTTTGCTTAGAAGTATTTTTAGGGATTTTAAATTTAAATCAAATCTGATCTAATCTAATAAGATCAAACCTGATTTAAATTAGTTATTATATCTTTAGGATTTTAAAATTTAAATCAAATCTGATATAATCCAATAAGATCAAATCTGATTTAAATTAGTTATCTTATCTTATCTTTTAGCTAGTTTGTTAGGGGTCTATTTAAACACCTTTGGTGAGATAATTTACACAATTTTGATGAATAAAAATTTTCTTAGTGCTTTATGCACGTGTTTTTAGTGTGATTAAGTGAGGTGAGTGATTTGCTAATGCTTCGCTTGTTGCATGGAGAAGATTGAGTAATTCAATTTTCATCCCTCATCTAGGTTGTCAAGCAAAGACAGGTTCTTTGAAGGTCTAGTAGGGAAAACCCTTCCGGTGACCTAAGTTACTATGAACAAGTTTCTTAGAGGTCTAATAGAAACCCTTCCAGTGACCTATATTGCTAAGAACAGGTTTCTTAGAGGTCTAGTAGGAAAATTCTATTTATCTATCCTTTTATATTTCCGCTGTCTCTTTATGCCAATAAATTTCTCTTCTTGGTGCCATTCTTTTCTTATCATCTGATATCAGTTACAGGTCATAGGTAAATTCTTATTTATCTACACATTCCATGGATCTTGTTTAGTCTCTTTATTTTTTTTCTCTTTAATTTCTGTAAATTCACCTTAGAGGCCAAAAAAACCAAAAAAAAAAAAAGAGTCCCCAAAAAAATGATTGCGTATTATGATAGTGATGAGGAAGGAATCTCATATGCGAAAAAGGGTTATCGGTTGCAAATCTCTGCATTCAAAGGGAGGAATGATATTTCAAATGGAAAAGGAAGGTAAAATCGATTTTTGCAAATTGCATCCTTTTAGAGGAAAAGAAGGTTCAACTGTTACAAGCCAATTTTTTCGATGCTGCCCGTATATGGTGGACTGAATTAGGAAGATCTAGAAGACGATACGGAAAGAGCCCAATTTGCAGCTGGAAGAAGATGAAGAAAATCAAGAGGAGCCAGTTTGTGCCATCATCATACCACATGAGGAATTGAATTGTGCCATCATCATACCACGATGAATTTTTTGGAAAATTTTGTAAGTTACAACAAGGTTCACAATCAGTGATGGAGTATCACAAGGAGTTTTCATATTTGATGGACATGGCTAATATTAAAAGGAGTCCTGAGGTTCTTATGGACCGATTTTTGTTTGGATTACGCGAAGAATTTGCAGATAAAGTCCAACGTTATTACGCGACCATGGACGATTTGGTCAAATTGGCCATTGACATGGAGCGTGTTCAACAAATGATAGATCGCCATAAGAAGAGGATTTCTTCTACGGCTATCTTTCATTCTTCTTCAAAGCCAGAGATGGAAGAATTTGGTGAGTATGTTTTAGAGGGTGATGTGTCTTTGGAAGATTCAAAAATGCAGAATTTCTCAACTGGGTCCTTGGGATGTGAGCAATTTGAAAAATATAAGTGAAAAAAAACTGAGAAAGAGAGTGAGTGTTTGAGTGAAAAGAATCCATGTTTGATTGAAAGCGAGAGTTTTGAGAAAAAAGAGGAGAATAGTGAGTGAGAGGAGTCAATGAGCGAAAAAGAAATTGAAAGCAATAAACACACTTATGAGAGAGATCTAGAAAGTTCTAGCTTAGACAAGAGTGCATTAGTATCATTAAATTCCACAGAATCCTTAGTTTCTCATACACCTAACCATGAAATTCCTAGTGTTTTTATATCAACTTTTCCAGGCTTTGTAGATTCATTGGTCAATTATTGAGACATTAATATAGATAAAAAGGAAGATAGACAAATTTCACACTTTAGACAAGATGGTGACAGTATGGTTGGAAAGATTGAACTTGCACACATGAGGGACATACCCACAATTCAGTGGATAGAGCAGAGCCATCAAACCATGGTATTTGAACCCACAATCTCTTTTTATTTCTTAACTAAATCATGTTCATTCACTTTCTATTTCTCTTCTTTACTTTCTTAACTGATTTTCAACTTCGCTACTTCTTTATTCTTTCTTTGTTTGTCTCTTTGACTTTTACTTTGCGAACCGTTTTAGTTTCGGTATGAATAATCAACTTGTTTCAAGCATAGGTTTAATAAGTCTATGCTGAACCAGTTTAACTTTTTATATAATACCTAACCCTAAACGCAAATCAAATACTATATTGCTCCTAGACCGCTTCTCTAATCGACATTTATGTTTACCGTTAAAGCTTTACCTACAGTTTTTTCGATTTTTATCTTTTCTTCAACATTTTTTTTATCTTCTTCTCACTAACATGTTCTTATCACTCTTTAAGTGTTTTATGAAAGTAATTATGAGATTCTGAATTTAAAGTTGTCTTCCTAAACTTTTTAGGAAAAATTGCATTTTCGTCATTATTTTATTATTTTAAATAAAATAATATTATTAATAAAATAATAATAATTAATATTTTATTATTAAATTATTTTTAGTAATATTTTATTATGAATTTTTAAAAATTATATTTTTAAACCAAAATTTCAGTAAACTATATTTTGACCCCTTAACTTTTGATATTTATACTTTAACCTCCTAAACTTTAGCATTTATACTTTCCTCCACAAAACATAAAAATATTTGTACTCTGATCCCTAACAAGATCAAAGAGCTGTTCTTGAGTGTTCTTGAGTATATTCAAAGTGCTCTTCGAGTTCTTCGTAAATTCTTCAAATTCTTTCTTCAAATCTGGCCCCTTTTTCAATATTTTCGGTAACCAATTTTTACCATAATTTAAACTAAATTAGCAGCCACTTAAATCCGATAATTTTCACTTGATTCCAAAACTAATTCATCACCAATTTGAGGCCTAGAATTCATTTTTCTAGCTGCACTCAAGAACATGTTTCATAACTTGAATATCATCAAATTTCATCAAAATTTCAAAAAACTTTCACCAAGAATAACTCATATAAGCAATCAATTTCAAGCATAACCAAACCATACAACAATCACATAACTCAAACATAATTAATCAAGATTAATTTCACCAAATTCTACCTTGATTTGCTGCTCCTAATTCGGCTATCCTTCATAGTGTTCCTAGTGCACTTTTTTCTCCTAAATCACATCAACAACAACTTTAAATCCTTAAAACCTCAACTCACCGAACCTTAATCAACATTTTAGGAAGGGATTTCTCACCTTAAACTTGTTGAAATAGAAGATTATTGGCTCACAAGTCAAGTTAAGCAAGAGATCTATGGAAAAACATCAAGAAAACACAAGTTTAAGAAGGTTTTCTTGTAACCGAACCAAAGAGGAGGGATGAGCAGCCACCTACCCTGATTTTGATTCATGATATTTGACATGAATTTGAAGAGGAAGAAGTGAGGATTACTTTAATCAGTTTAGAATTTTAATTTGAGTTTTGGTTTGGAAAAAATCAAGATTTGAAGTTCTTTGTGTTCAAAGTTTTTCCTCTTTTCTTTCTCTCTTATTTTCAGGCATTCAAGGTGAAAATGAGTAGCTTGGAGTGTCTTGGGGGTGACAAAAAAAAGTGCTTGATGATGATTGGCTAGTTAGGGAGGTGGTTGAAAAATATCTCAGGTGTATAATTACTAAAACTAGATGTATTAGAGGACACACTTAACAACATATCTAGATATTAATATCTGAGCTACTAGTATAGATGACACTAGTAACATAATTAACATGAGAATAGAAGATATATGATGAGGCATTAGTATTGCTAAAGTCATCAGAGAGTGCTGGTGTTAACCTGCACTAGTAGACTGTAAGCTTGGTTAAACTTATCTCCTGTTTTTAAGTAAAACAGATCAAATAATATTATAATATTTCTCAAGCATCTCTAAAATATAATAATAATATTATATTATTATTTTTCTTCTCTCACGAATCAAGTCCAGCTCTTCAAATTGAGACAAACTACGAAAACCAGAATCTAAAATTTCTAACCAAAGCATCTCAAAAACTAAGTTCTTTGCGACTGTGTCGTCTAGCTTATCTCAGTGGAGGTGCTAGCTTAGTGATGACATAATGATGATATAGATTGAGGTGCTTGATGATATAGCAGAGGTGCTTCCTTTACTGAACTTTCGAGAAACTCCGTTTCTTTAGAAAAGTATCGTATCTCCAAAAACTAGGTTGTTAGATTCTACCCTCCTAAAAAAAATTTTGTCCTCAAAATTTTAGCTGTCTGTGGATAAGCCACTCTCATCTTGTCTTGTAGCTCCCAAAAATCTGTGCCTTAGAGTTGAATATATACTATCTATGTAACTACCACGAACTGGTTTAGACATGGACGGAAAATACAGTTGATATAACCCACATATACAACATGAGAATTAGTCAGTTAAATTAGAAAGATCTAATCCTAACTTTCATGCAACAGTTAATAAAATAAAAGAAGGCAGTGCGTCCCAATCATACAGTACGGTTGGAAGTTAAATCTTAACATAGTACTAACCTTGGGTCAAGGAGTCGAAAAGCATAACATTAGCAGTAGTCATGGCAAAGGCTTGTTTCTTGTTGTTGTAGTCTAGACGAGTCTCGAGCAATCCTCCTTGAACAGTTCTTAGCAATATTCGCAAGTGTACCGCAAAAATAGCAGACGTTTGTTCCAATCCGGCAGGGCTGGTTACCATGATTCTTTCCACATTGATTACAAATAAGGCTTATCTGCACTGGCTCTGATCACTTGCCCATGTCCTGAATTAGTCTACCATTTTCACCATTAGGAAGAGTAGGAAAATTCCCAGCTTGCAGATTCCTATGCAGAGGTACACCAGTCGTCTTAAAATTCCTTTCCTGTAGAGCCATATACTGATTAAATTCCTTCGGTGGAAATTCTCGGCGACTTATTCTTATTGTTGCTACCTTCTTAGCACAGTCTTCCACTAATTTGCTCTTGTTAACCAACTCTGTAAAGTTACGTATTTCTTGCGGAACTATCAAAATCATCAGATCATCACAAAGGCCTCGTTCAAACTTTAAGCACTTCCATTCTTCAAAGTCAGCAGGATTCCCTTGACAGATCTTGGATAAACGGTTATCAAAGTTACGGGCATACTCAGCAATAGTCATATCCTCTTGCCTCAGTTGCATAAGCTCCATCTCCTTAGCATCACGCGCTGCTCTCGGAAAGTATTTCTTGTAGAATTTATCCTTAAAAATGTCCCAAGGAATGTCACCTTTATTCTGTTGCAGCAGTTGCTGTATCCCGTGCCACCAGTACTCAGCCTCTCCTTTAAGCATGTAAGTAGCAAACTCCACATGTTGACCTTTTGAAACATGTTACGCTCGCAGTGATTGCTCGATACCTCGAAACCAGTTGTCAGCATTAGTCACAATGAGTGAACCTTTGAACATAGGCAGATTCACCTTCAGAAAGGTTGCAAGGGTCATAGGTTTCTCAAGATGCCCCAAGTCATTCTCATCATTCCCGTTATCCTCTCTGTTTCCATTTCCGTTTCCGTTTTTTACTCTGAGATGCTCAACAGCCCTAGTTGCAGCTACCGCAGCCTCATGCACTGCTTCAGCTACAGCGTTCATTATAACCATAAACGTTTTCTTTTCTCTCTCTTGGTTATCACTAGGGGTTACTTCCCTCGCGCTCCGTCTTTGTAAACTCATCGTGGTCCTGTTCACACCGAACAATCATTATCAAGGTGATCAGTCTTAACACTTCAAGTTAAGTGTGAACATTCCCAGAATGAAAGCACATAAATGATCATGCAACATATATCACATAGATATCCTATAAGCATGAGACTCACAATAGAGTATGCAATGAAGCATAGTCAGTCCACTCACCAGGCTCTACTGGGAACGAACTGCTCCGGTACCAAATTGTAACGACCCAATTTTTGATATGTCATGATCATACTAGAAACCGAGCACTACCAATTCGCTTTCCTTAATTTTAGCTTGTATTTATTATATGAGCCTGCTTCATTGTTAAAATATTTTTATTTTACGAGGTAAAATTTTTTTTGTAAATGTTTGATCTAACGTTCGAGTTGATAAGAAAAATCATTCATAATTAGTTCACAAATAAAAACAAGTAAAATAGTTATAAAACTACCAAACACACACACACACACACACACACACACACACACACACACACACACACACACACACACACACACATATATATATATATATATATATCTCAAATAGTTAACAACATATAGTTTTCCAGCTTTTATCAGTTAAAACACCCCTAGAAAGAGCTAGATAATAACTATATTCATATATATACATACAACATCCTAAGCCTTGACCTGTTCAAGAAGTTCCTAAGCTGGCCCCCAGGCTAGCCTAAATTCTATGTCCACCTAATCCCTCTGGACTACAAGAGCGAAGGATAACACATTCTAGGTCTTCAAACCTCGGTCAGGTTAAACGTCATCAAAAGTGGAATGTCATCTACTAGTCATCTGCACGATTATACATTATCATGGGGAGCTCACTGGTGCTTCGTCAAGTAGCTACATATCAAGAACCTCGTATAAGGAATCTAAGTTAAAGTTCGTAGATAAACAGGGTGTAGACATTGGCTGGTGGTGCGTGGCAGAAATTAGGCCAATTAAGAAGTCAATATAAAAACAGCGTTGCGAGTATAGTTCTTAACCAGCTAAAATTCACCTCATCAATTTAGAAAGGTTGTCACAAAAGTTTAGAATAAAAATACTGGGAGTATGAGTCCCAGGTCGTCTCCCAACGAGTTGCCAAAAAGGATGCTAATTTATTAATCTGGAGTTTCCGAGGGATTTTGAGAGTTGAGTAACAAAAAATAAATAATTGTAAATAAGTGCAATGAAAATTAAAAGTAATTTATATTATCCAAAATAAAAAGCCTTGACTGGGGGAATGATTAATTGGAAGTTCTATCCTTGTTGGAATTTTCTCAAGTGTAGTATAAAGAGGTTGTTATTTTCACTTAGTTAACCCTTACTAAATAAAGGAAAGTCAAATGATTGAGCTAACTCTTATTCGCAAATCCAAGTCCTCTCCCTTGGGAAGGTCTAGAGTTAGTAAATACAGAATTAGCCAATAACTTCCAATTTAACAAATCACTTGAGCATTCCAACTCAAGTGTCTCCTCTTAATTAACCCCCATGTCAAGTTGGGAGTCTACTCCGTTGACATGGATACCATCTTCATTATTGAGAGTTTGGAATAAAAAAGAGACATGATAATTTAAATAAAATAGGAATTCAAAATTAATTAAAAGTAAAAGTAATTCTTTGCATTAACAATCCATGAAAATAATCCAATTGTAACTCTAAACAAGAATTAAGAATATGGAATAATAAAAGAGTAAGAAAACAAACTAGAATAATATCTACAACAAAGGTGATGACTCTTCAATATCCAAAAGCAAAAGCATAAAACTATAAAACTATGAATGTAAAAGAAAACCTAGAGGAAGAGTAAATTCTCTCTAGATTTATATCTAAAACTAAAAACTATGCTAATGAGAATGTGTGTTAAGTCTCTGCACATTCCCTGGCTCTAGTCTGTGTTTCTGGGCCGAAAACTGGGTCAAATTTTGGCCCGAAATTGCCCCCAGCATTTTCTGTTATTTCCATAGATCGCGCATGCACGCGTACGCGTCAGTCACGCGTGCGCGTCATTTGGTGAATTTCATTGTCACGCGTACGCGTCAGGCACGTGCACGCGTTGCTGTAAATTTCTTCATATCGCGCGCTCGTGTGAGCCATGCGTGCGCGTCGATGCTCGCTGGTTATCTCCTTAGTTTCTTGTGTTCCTTCCATTTTTGTAAGCTTCCTCTCCATTCTCTAAGCCATTCCTGCCCTATGAAGCCTGAAACACTTAACACACGGATCACAGTATCGAATGGTATAAAGAAAAATTAAAATATACAAATTAAAGATCTCTAGGAAGCAAGTTTTCAACCATAGAATAAACTTAAGAAGGAATTGTAAAATCATGCAAATCATATGAATAAGTGGGTAAAGACTTGATGAAACCACTCAATTAAACACAAGATAAACCATAAAATAGTGGTTTATCAACCTCCCCACACTTAAACATTAGCATGTCCTCATGCTTAGCTTAAGGAGATAAAATAAATGAGTAGGGAAAAGTAAGACTCATGCAATGTAATGCAACCTATGTATATGAATGTAACTATATGCTAAGATGATTCTGTCTACTTGGTTAAAAGTAAATAAGCTCTTCAAGACAAACATAAATCAGATATCACTAATTAAAATCATACAGTAAAAACAAGTAAACTTGTAAGAAGACAGCTCATGAAAGCAGGAAACATAGAATTAAGCATTAAACCCTCACTGATGGTGTATATGCACTCTAATCACTCAAGTGTATAGGGTAATCACTCTACTCTTCTCTAGTCATGCTTTCTAAATTTGTTCTTCACCTAACCAATCAACAAGTATTTAATGTACTAATGCAAACATCATGAGGTCTTTTCAAGGTTGTAATGGGGCTAAGGTAAAGGTGAGGGTATATATATGGCTAAGTGAGCTATAAATTGAATCCCTGATTAACCTAAGCTCTTACTTATACATACACTCTTTATACTTTTAAAATCATACCTAGCTACCCATAATTTTCCCACATTTGCATTACATACTCATGTATCAACTTTTCTCTTAACTTGTATCACATATGCATTGATCTTTTATTAACTTAACATTGGGATGATTTTGTCCCCTTATTCATTTACTTATTTACTAAATTACTTGAATATTTTTTTTAGAATAAAAGCAAACATAACATTATCAATGCACATGGATTTTTAATTTTTCTAGTTTCACATGAGTAGGTACCCAAATTCCCAAGTAATTAAATAAAATAGAAACATAAGACATTCCCTATTAACTCCTGTTCCCACAATTTCCCCACACTCGATTGACACACAATCTCTATCTTAAGCTAACCAAAGATTCAATTTGGGGTATTTAATTATTTTTCTGCTTAAGGCTAGTGATGTGGTAAAATATAGAACAAATAGGATTAAAAGGCTCAAAGTGGCTAACAAAGGTAAATGGAAGGGTAGGTTATTTGGGATAAGTGAGCTAATAATCAAATAATGGCCTCAATCATATGCATGCATATAACACATTAAACATTGGACATATAGGATGGAACAAAATAAAAATTACAATCATAGAGAAGAAAATACACAAGAATAAAATATTATGGTTAAATAATGTAACCATGTAATTAAGCTCAATTCTCGCAGGTTGTGTGTTCTTTAGCTATCATTTTATGTTCCAAATACAATCTTCAAACGAGTTTAACAAAAACATTTTAATTTAAATTAGTGAAATTTTCAAAAAATAGAGTCTTAAAAAGAAACTTATTATTTTTCAACCAAATAGAACATGCATGTAAATACCTATTACTATGCAATTTATCCTATCCTAAACAAAAGAAAAATAAATAATTTATTGGTGTTAAGAAAGAGAAATTACCTCTGGAAGTCAGGTACTGACCGACCTCCCCACACTTAAAGCTTGGCACCGTCCTCGGTGCCATCAGTCAGGAACAAAGGGGGGCTGGTAGCAGCAGCTCCACAATCGGGACCGTCATGGCTCCCTGTGTTGGTAAATGAAGTGGAGTCCAGGGTGTCTGGGTCTTCTTCAGGTGGGTGATTGCCAAGAATCAGCTCCTTGAGGTATGTAAATCGGCACTTGTTACGGCGCTCCCTTCGCTTTTCCTGCCGGTCTAACCTCTGAATTATCTGTAGGAGTAGCTGATTTGTTGAAGGTTCTTGTGATGTGGAAGGAGAAGGAATATCTTCGGCCGGTTCTACTGGCCGGCTAGTAGTGGTTGCTGTTCGTCTGATGTACTTCCCGTTAGGGACGATCTGATCATCCCATGGAATCATGGTCTTGGAGTCCCCAGCTCTGTAGGAGACTCCGGCTGCTGAGACTAGATCTAAAACCAAGGCGGAAAAAGGTAGGTTGCCCGTAATCTATACGTGTCTCATAGCATTCCGGATGTGTCTTGGTAAGTTGAGAGGCTGGTCGGTAAGGATACACCAGAGTAGAACAACCATGTCTGCAGTGAAGGAGGACTCGTGAGTGCTCGGAAAGACGTAATGGGACATAATTTGTGCCCATACTCAAGCCTCCAAGGTGAGTGATGAAGCCAATATGCCCTTAGGTCGGGATTGATGGTATCCATAGATCCATCTACTGCCAGGTTGTGCTATAACTCTGAGAACGGCGTCCCAGTCAAATTGGTATGTCTGGCGCTTGAAGGAGGCTTCTTGGAATGCGTCCAATCCTTCTGGAGTAGGGAAAAGATCTAAAGCTCACTGAATGGCCTCTTCAGTTATGGAAACTTACTTCTGACGAACATAGACAGACTGCATGGTTGGCATGTGAAAATTAGAGTAGAATTCAACTACCCATGAAAGATTAACCTGCCGTGGCTGTCTCCGTAGGAATCCCATTGTTTTCGCTCAATGTGGGGCTCAAAAAATTCAATAATGTGGGTCGGGAGGATGAGTAGGTACTCATTGTTATAGTTCCGCTCAGCTAGGATGGGGAACATCGGCTCACGGTAGCGGTTAGTGAACCGCGCAGTGTCCTTTGTTGGAAAGGCTTTCTCGTTTTCATCGACCTTGATGATCCTCTTGACTCTCTTTGTTGAGGGCTTTACTGCTATTGAGGAAGGTTCCGCAGCTAGTGCTCTTTTTGTTCCTTTCCTTGCCGGTGGTTTGGGAGTAGCTTTCTCTTTACCCTTCTTGGTGGCCATCCTGAAAAGGGAAGAAGAAAGTAACATGTAAAGCTAAGGGTTTGAGCAAGAAAGAGGATGGTACAATTGATAATCATTGCACGGTAAAGAAGGATGTCGTTAACACATGGTCGCGACTACATGTGATAAGTTCATCAATGGAAATATAGCAAGTGCATGTTATGGCAAGTAGATGCAAGATGTTTATTGGCATGTCGATAAGGGCATGATGAGCATAGATCAAGCATTAATTGCCCAATTTGATTATCAAGTGTTTCAAACTAACAATCTGTTTGTATTGACAATTATATTCAATCAATAAAATATAAAAAGGAGTTTTGTGAAAAACAGGCATTAGAGTAGAAGAATAGAATAATTTAAAAATGCATAATATCATACGGACTTTTTCACAAACACTTAGCATGCATGGTAAATATGTTATTAAAAGTATTAAATTTAAACATGCAAGCAACCCTTAAGAAGTAATATTAATTGTCAAAAAATTCTTTAATAATCCACGAGCAATTATAGAAGAAAACAATCACCCAAATAAATTTCTAACACCAATTAAAAGGATGTAAAAATAAAAAGAAAGAAAAAGGAAACATAGATAATGAAAGTAAAAAGAAAAAGAAGAAGAAAACATAAATAAAAATAATAATGGAAAAGTAAAAAGGGAAGAAGAAAAGAAAAGAAACTTGATGATGATGATAAAGAAGGAGGGAGAAGGTAAAAAGTGAGAAGGACTAAAGAAGAAAGAAGGAGGAAGAAAGAATTAAGAAGGGATAAGAAAAAATTAGGATTGGGGAAGAAAAGATAAGAATTCTGGTACTAATCTGGGTAAACTGTGCGACGCAGGTGACGCGGACGCGTGGGACATGCGGACGCACGGTTTGTGCTATTTTCAAGTGACGCGTATGCGTGAGCGACGTGTACGCGTGACCTGAATTGTGCTATTGGCGCGAGAGCAGCTTTGCGAACGCACAACTCTCTGTTTCATACGCACATTGGCAAAATTTAGGGTGACGCGTGCGCGTGAGGGACGCGCATGCGTGAATGGCCTTATTTTGAAAAATGACGCGGACACGTGAGGAACGCGTACGCGTGCTAGGGCTTGTTCTTCCAGCACACTTCCAGCCCCACTCCATCATAACTCTCTGCCATACACCCATTTACGTCGAGTTCGCAGGGTCACGCGTGCGCGTCAGTGACGCGCACGCGTGGAGGGCTAATTTCGAAAGCGACGCAGACACGTCAGGGACGCGTACGCGTGGGCGTGTTTGTGCCTAAGGCACGCCTCCAGCCACACTCCCGCGTAACTCTCTGCTTCTTTCTTCTTTTTCATGAATGCACATATGACGCGTACGTGACTTGTGCGTCGTATGTTTTTTTTTTTATGCAGAACGCAAATGCAAATACAGACTATATGCAGAGATTATGAAAAGAGTCACTAAGAAAAATAAAGTAGAATAAAATAAAATAAAACTAAGGCTGAAACAGAACGATCATACCATGGTGGGTTGTCTCCCACCTAGCACTTTGCTTTTACGTCCTTAAGTTGGACGGTCTTCAGGCTCATTCTGCTTCTGTTGGTGGGTCTTCCAAGAGGAAGACCTCTAACTTTTGTGATCCTTCATTTTCCCTCCATGATAAAGCTTTAGGCGATGTCCATTGACCTTAATGAATTTGGAGCTAGAGGGATGACGCAGGTGAAAAACTCCGTATAGCTCTGCCTTCTCTACTCTGTAGAGACCTTCCCATCTTGATCTCAGCTTGCCTGGCATGAGCCTTAGTCTGGAGTTATAAAGGAGAACTAACTCTACTAGTCTGAACTCTCTCCTTTTTATGTGCTTGTCATGGACATCCTTCATCTTCTCTTTGTATCGCCTGGAGTTGTCATATGCTTCTAGGCGAAGGTTTTCTAATTCTACTAGTTGTAGTTTCCTTTCAGCACCAGCTTCCTCAAAATTCATGTTGCACTCTCTCACAGCCCAGAAAGCCTTGTGTTCCACCTCTACTGGAAGGTGGCAAGCCTTTCCGTACACTAAGCGGAAGGGGCTCATCCCAATGGGTGTCTTGTATGCTGTTCGATATGCCCAGAGCGCATCAACAAGTCTGGTGCTCCAGTCCTTCCTTTGAGGCTTTACTATCTTCTCCAGAATACGCTTTATTTCTCTATTAGACACTTTTGCTTGCCCATTGGTCTGGGGATGGTATGATGTTGCTACTTTGTGAACAATCCTATGCTTCTTCAGTAATCCTGCTAATCTCCTGTTACAAATGTGAGGGTGATGAGAGAACTTTTGCGTGGTCTAGAAATTTGCAGATAAATCCTCGTTGCAAGTATAGTTTCTAAACCAACAAAAGTCCTTTCATACAAACGTTTTGGTTGTCACAAGTAACAAACCCCTAAATAAATTGATAACCGAAGTATTCAAACCTCGGGTCGTCTTCTCAAGGAACTGCAGGGAAGTATGTTCTTATTATTGGTTATGGAGGTTGTAAATTGGGGTTTTGAGAATGAGGAGTGAATGGTTTAATTAGCAATTAAAGTAAATGAAGAACAAGTAATTTAAATGGCAAGTGAAATAAATAGATGACTGTAAATAAACTTTTGGCAAGGTATGAGAAATTAGAGGTCCTATCCTAGCTATCCTTATCAATGATGATGAAAATTGAATCTTAATTCCACTTTGTTAACCTTTACTAAGGCAAAAGAAGGTCAAGGGATTAATTGGTTTGATCTTCGGATCCTATTTATTTTCTAAGAAAAGATTGGGATTATTGAAGTTCAATTTAATTAACAAAGATAACAATTATCAATCATGTTTGAGTTTGATAACTCCTGAGTTACTGATTTCTTAACCAAGACCAAAAGGAGAAAAGTAAATCTACTGGAATAAAAATGTCTTCAGATGGGAATAACAATAATGTAAATAAAAGAAAGCAATAATAAACTGAAATACCTCAAATAACATTAATTCAAAAGAGTAATCTGTAACATGGAAGAATTCATAAATTAAATTGTAAAAGTAAATAAAAGGGAATATTGAACCTGATAAAGAGATAATCCTAAAAGCGAATAAAATCCTAATTCTAAATCCTAATCCTAAAGAGAGAGGAGAGAATCTCCCTCTCAAAACTAAATCTAAATCATGGAAAATTAACTAATTGGAGACTCTCCTTGAATGGATGCATTCCCCCACTTCATAACCTCTGGTCTATGCCTTCTAGACTTGGATTTGGGCCAAAAGGGCTTCAGAATTCGCTATGAGCATTTTCTGCAATTTCTGGTGCGTGGCCTCTGTCACGCGTCCGCGTCATTCGGAGTTTTCCTTGTCACGCGGTCGCGTCAGTCATGCGACCGCGTCAATGCCTTTTCGCGCTGGCATGCGGCCGCGTCGCCCATGCGATCGCGTGGCTGCCAGTTTCTTCAAAAACTCTGTTTTGTACTTTCCTTCCATTTTTGTATGTTTCCTTCCATCCTTTAAGTCATTCCTGCCTTAGAAGATCTGAAACTACTCAACACACGAATCACGGCATCGAATGGAAATAAAGAGTAATCAAAATAATTATTTTTTAAGCATAGGAAACATGTTTTTCACATACATCACATAATAAGGAAGGGAAAGTAAAACCATGAAATTAATATAAATAAGTGGGTGAAGGATTGAATAAATCACTCAGATTAAGCACAAAATATATCATAAAATATGGGTTTATCAACCTCCCCACACTTAAACAATAGCATGTCCTCATGCTAAGTCCAAGATAAAGAGTAAGTTAAGTCTAAAGTGGTGGAATCTCATGCAATGCTATCTACTCTAAATGCAACTACCTACATGAATCACGCAATTCTTAATTTTTATTCACTTGTATATAAAGCTTACATGTAGTTGAATTAATTCACATTCTCAAGGAGTCATATATATATATATATATATATATATATATATATATGTATAGCCAAACCTTAGATAGTTGATAAAGTGCCTTTACAATTGAAATGGGAGAGAAAAATATTTTATAAACTTGCAAGACAATTAATAATTTCAGCAGAGATATATGTTAATGAGCTATTGAACCCTCTGACGTTAGGATTTTTGCCAGTAAAGAATTTCATAAAAACAGTCGCGTTGTAGATATAGTCTCTAAACTGACAGAAATCCCTTCGTACAAACGTTTTGGTTGTCACAAGTAACAAACCCCTTTTAAAATTGATAACCGATTATTTAAAGCTCGGGTCGTCTTCTCAAGGAATTGCAGGGAGGTATGTTCTTATTATTGGTTATGAGTTTGTAAATTGGGGTTTTGGAAGTAAGGTGGGAATAAGTTATATGACAAATAATTTAAATGGCAATTAAAAATAAATAAATACTGTAAAGCAAACTTTTGGGGAAGGTATGAGAAATTAGAAGTTCAGACTTAGTTATCCTTATCAATAACAATGAAAGTCGAATCTTAATTCCACTTAGTTGACCTTTACTAAAGCAAAGGAAAGTCAAGGGACAAATTGGTTTGATCTTTGAATCCTATTTATTTCCTAAGAAAAAATTGGGATTATTGAAGTTCAACTCAATTGGCAAGATAACAATTATCAATTATGCTGTTGAATTGGATAACTCCTGAGTTACTGATTTCTTAACCAAAACCAAAAGGGAAAAAGTAAATCTACTGGAATAAAAATGTCTTCAGATGGGAATAACAATAATGTAAATAAAAGAAAGCAATATTAAACTGAAATACCTCAAATAACATTAATTAAAAAAATTATATGTAACATGAAAGAGTTCATAAACTAAATTGGGAAAATAAAAATAAAGAACCTGGGATTGAGAGTTACTCCTAAAACTAAGAGAAGTCCTAAATCCTAAGAGAGAGAGGAGAGAACCTCTCTCAAAACTAATCTAAATCATGAGAAGTGAATTATGAGAGCCTCCTTATGAATGGATGCATTCCCCCACTTTATAGCCTCTAATCTGTATTTTCTAGGTCGCGAACTGGGTCAGAAACAGCACAGAATTCGCTGGTTGCGAATTCAAATATGCTGAATTTCTGTCACTGCGACGCGGCCGCATGGGTCATGTGATCGCGTCACCTAGCGTCAGTGTAACTATAGCATATTATATATCAAATCGAAGCCCCGGACGTTAGCTTTCCAACACAACTGGAACCGCATCATTTGGACCTCTGTAGCTAAATTTATAGCCGTTTGAGTGCAAAGAGGTCAGGCTGGACAGCTTAGCAATTTCTCCAACTTCTTGTATTCCTTCCACTTTTGCATGCTTCCTTTCCATCCTCTGAGCCATTCCTGCCCTGTAATCTCTGAAATCACTTAACACACATATCAAGGCATCTAATAGTAGTAAGAGAGGATTAATAATAGGTAATTTAAAACCATAGAAAATATGTTTTCAATCAAAGCACATAATTAGGAAGGCAAATGTAAAACCATGCAAATAGTATGAATAAGTGGGTAAAGAGTTTATAAAATCCACTCAATTAAGCACAAGATAAACCATGAAATAGTGGTTTATCAACCTCCCCACACTTAAACATTAGCATGTCCTCATGCTAAGCTCAAGAGAAGCTATAAAGGAGTGAAGAGGAATGATAGAATGTAAGAAATGCAACCTATCTAGATGAATGCAACTATATGCAGAATGTTTCTACCTACTTGGTTAAAAGTAAATAAGCTCTTCAAGACAAACATAAATCAGATTTCACTAATTCAAATCATACAATAAAAAGCAAATAAACTTGTAAGAAGATAGCTCATGAAAGCAGGGAACATAGAATTAAGCACTGAACCCTTACTGGTAGTGTATATCACTCTATCTCTTAAGTGTCTAGGGTTAGTCACTCTACTCTTCTCTAGTCATGCTTTCTAAACTTTGTTCTTCATCTAACCAATCAACAAGTATTTGATGTACCAATGCAAACATCATGAGGTCTTTTCAAGGTTGTAATGGGGCCAAGGTAAGGGTGAGGGTATATATATGGCTAAGTGAGCTATAAATTGAATCCTTGAGTAACCTAAGCTATCACCTAACATACATACACTCTATACAACTTTTAAATTCATGCCTAGCTACCCATAATTCCCACTTTTGTATCACATACCCATTTATCAACTTTTTCTTCTTGATTTATCACATGTGCATTGATTTTTCATTAACTTAACATTGGGGTAATTTTATCCCCTTATTTATTATATGTATATATATATATATTTTTTCTTTTTCTCTTTTTCTCTCTCTCTTTTTTTTTTGAATCATAAAAGCAAACATAACTTATCAATGCACATGGATTCTCCATTATTTTTTTTTCTATTTTGGTTTTTTCATGAGTAGGTTCCCAAATTCCCAATATTTTATCAAAGTAAAAACATAACACATTCCCTTATTAACCCATGTTCCCACAGTTTCCCCACACTTAATTAACACACTATCTTAAGCTAACCAAAGATTCAATTGGGATAATTAATTTGTTTACCGCTTAAGGCTAGTGATGTGGTAAAATATAGAATAAATGGGGATTAAAAGGCTCAAAGTGGCTGACAAGGGTGATTTAAAGGGTAGGCTTATTTGGGATAAGTGAGCTAAAATCAAAAAATGGCCTCAATCATATGCAAGCATGTAAATACACTAAATAATGGACATACAGATTGGAACAAAATATAGATTAGAATCATAGAGAAGGAAACACACAGGAATAAAAACTTATGGTTAAATAATGTAACCATGTAAATAAGCTCAAAATCTCACAAGTTGTGTGTTCTTTGGCTCAAAAAATCATGTTCCAAATACAACTTCAAACAAATTTACACATAAAAATTTTAAATTTTTTTATTTATTTAAATTAGTAAAAATTTTCAAAAATAGGATCTTAAGAAGAAACTTATTATTTTAACCAAGCAGTAACTAAATGCAAAAATCAAATAAACATGCAATTAAACATGTAAATGCAACAACTAACAAGGAAAATAAAATATTGGTGTTGAGATAGAAGAGTAACTAACCCATGGAGATCAGTATCGACCTCCCCACACTTAAAGATTGCACCGTCCTCGGTGCATGCTGAGATGTGCAAGTGGATGGGTGGCTTCAACTGATGCTTTTCGCTATAGATTGTGCAGATTGACTTGCTTGTCTCCCCATGTAAGCGTCTTCCAGTTCTCTTCCTGGTGGCCATCCTGAAAGAAAAAGGGAAGAAAGGTAACCCAATACTAGAGATAAGAAAATAAATGAAGTATGGTTGGGTTAATGCCAAATGATAAGGGTCTCATTTACATGGAAGCTTCAACATGTACGTGAGAAAATAATATAAGCACATGGCATACCAGTGGTGCAAAATTTGCAACAATGGGGAAGAGAGTGGAGAAAGAGAGATAATATAAATTCATGTCAATGCAAGAGTAATACAGATATAAAAGATTGACATTGATTTAAATAATATTACTCAATAAGAATGAAACAAGTCACTAAGCACCAAGAAAATACCAGAAAAGATGTAACAGTTGAATAAGAATATTTGAACACCAATAATAATTTTAAAAATATGCAATGAATGAAAGTATGCAAATAAATTAAATAAAATAGAATGGAAGTGAGAGAAAATAAGAAAGCAAGAAGAAAGAAATAAGAAAAGATAAGAAAAATAAGGATTAGAGAAGAAAAGATAAGAAATTTGGCGGATCTGGATATTCTGTGCGCCGCTTGTGACGCGGACGCGTGAGTGACGCGGTCGCGTGGTGCGCGATAAGGTCAGGTGACGCGGACGCGTGGGTCACACGATCGCGTGGCCTGTTTTGTGTGATTGGCGTGAGTGCAGCCTCGCGGTCGCGCAACTCTCTGTTCGAAACTCTTTTTGCCAAAAATTTGGGTGACGCGATCGCGTGGGTGGCCATCTTTTGAAAACGATGCGAATGCGTAGGGCACGCGTTCGCGTGGGAGGGCTTGGGCTTCCAGCACGAGTCCAGCCCAACTCCAGCTCAACTTTCTGCCATGCACCCATTTACGTCGACTTCTCAGAGCCACGCGATCGCGTGGGTGACGCGATCGCGTGGGAAGCTATTTTTCCAAATGATGCGACCGCATCAGCGACGCGGTCGCATGGATCAATTTGTGCCATTAGCGCGCCTCCAGCCACGCTTTCGCGTGACTCTCTGTTCAATTTTTTTCTTCCCAACGCACACACGACGCGGACGCGTCGGCGACGCTGTCGCGTCGCGTGCGAAAAATCCCCCTTTTTTTATAATCTGAAAAATAAAGAATGCAGTGTTAATATGAATGTGATACAAAACTCCAGGTTCAATATAATAAAATAAAATAAAATAAAACTAGAAAACAAATAAAACTAAATAAAAATGAAAAAGGAACAATCATACCATGGTGGGTTGTCTCCCACCTAGCACTTTTAGTTAAAGTCCTTAAGTTGGACAATTGATGAGCTTCCTGTTATGGTGGCTTGTGTTTAAACTCATCCAAGAATCTCCACCAATGTTTGTGATTCTAATGGCCTCCGGGGTCCCAAACTAGGCGCAGAAAGCCTTCCAGTAAGTTAAAGCAAGTGACAAGGCCCCAAGAGTGTTGATTTCTAGATTGAATTCCGGGGTCCCAAATCTTGCTTTTGCACCCGTCTTTGTGTTGATCATTATGATTCCATCGGGGTAGCAAGCAATCTGAATTCTCATTAAAGCGGCCAAACAACTTCCTAGAGCTATTCAGTTGAGCTCTACACCAACCTTTGCGTTTAAACTTAAAGCTTCCAACCATAATGAACCTTGCAGGAAAATTCTTACCACTGACCATCTTCCTCTTACTCTTTATGCCACAAAGAGCTCTAAGTTGACCATCCGTCTCCAGTAGCCCATATTCAAGTGGAATTAGAAAGCTAAGGGATATGAATTTTACCCACTTGAATGTTGTGAAGGATGATGGCAACTTAGGGGGAGGTATTTTTAATGAAATTGCAAGCTCCACTCCCTTGTGCTCTTCTCTGATAATTACCACCTCTTTGCAAGCTTCTTCAATTTCAACCTCTTCCTCTTGGTAGCTTTTTTCCAATTCAATCTCCTCTTCATTGCTTTCCAAGGGCATGGGAGGTTGTGCTTCTTCTTCTTGAATCTCCACCTCTTGATCAACCTCTTCCAAGTCTTCAACTGTGATATAACATGGAGGTTGTACACCCTCCTCAGCATCAATTTCAAACGTCTTGGAAGGGGGTTCTATGACTGGACTTTCCCATGGAGGTTCTGCATCTCCTAAGTCTTCAACCACTTCTTCTTCTTTAATAATTTCGGTTTCCTCTACTTGTTCCAGTACAAAGTTATGCTCCGTACTGTTCACTAGA
This sequence comes from Arachis ipaensis, assembly GCF_059453495.1. Classification (NCBI taxonomy): domain Eukaryota; kingdom Viridiplantae; phylum Streptophyta; class Magnoliopsida; order Fabales; family Fabaceae; genus Arachis; species Arachis ipaensis. Next base: position 35,562,434 of record NC_142444.1, on the reverse strand, counting down.
GTTTCTAATATCTCCTTCATGCTACGCTCTTTTATTGATTCTTCATATGTAGCCATGGGAGCACTTTGAGTGTCCGAGCATCGGGAACCTAATTGACTTATCGCTTGATTTAATTGATGAAGGGTTGCATGAAATTGATCCTTGAGACGATCCGTTGATTCTTGTTGCGCTCGGCTATCATAGGTAGGATCATAGAGCTCTTGGATTGATGGATATGGAGATGGCAAATATTGAGGTAGTGGTGGGATGGGGAGATCATTCTGTGATTGAAAAGGAAGTGCACTAGAGCTTGAGGGTTGATTGTTGAAGGTATTTGGTGGTCTGATTTGGGCGGCGAGAGCTTGTATAGTAGAGTTTAGATCGGTAAGTTCTCTCTCCATGGAGGTTTGGGGTGGATAGGAGGGTTCATTTGGCTCATAAGGTGGTTGGTATGGTGGATATAGGTTAGGGTCATATGGAGGTGAATGGTGGAAAGGGGCTTGTGAGTTTGGTGGTCCAAAGTTATGTTGAGGAGGGGGTTCATAGGCGTATGGTGGTGGTTGTTAATAATCAAAAGAGCGCTCACCAAAGCCATTGCCTTGATATGCATCACAGAATGGTTGTTGATAGTCCATTGGAGGCGGTTGTTGCCATGAGGGTTGAGTAAATCCTTGTGCCTCCTCCCATCTTTGATTGTTCCAACCTTGATGCCTATTCTCATTGTAATTTCTTTTTCCTGCAACATCATTGTAACCAGACTCATAGCCAAAGGGGTGAGAGTTCATAGTAGTAAACAAAAATAAAAATAAATTTAAATTAAAAGGTTATTTAAATTTTGAATTTGAAAATTAAATTTTGAAATTTTGAATTTTAAATTTTTGAATTTTGAATTTTTGAAATTTGAAATTTGAAATTTTTTAAAATTTGAATTTTGAAAAAATTTTTAAATTTGAACTTGAAATTTGATTTTTGAAATAAGATAAGATAAAATAAAAACCAATAACCTCTTAACTTAAGAAAAAGCAAAAATAAAAACAAATAAACAGGTAAAAGAAAATATTTACAATAACCAATAATAAGGCACACGTTTGCAATTCCCCAGCAACGGCGCCATTTTGACGTTAGGATTTTTGCCAGTAAAGAATTTCATAAAAACAGTCGCGTTGTAGATATAGTCTCTAAACCGACAGAAATCCCTTCGTACAAACGTTTTGATTGTCACAAGTAACAAACCCCTTTTAAAATTGATAACCGAGTATTTAAACCTCGGGTCGTCTTCTCAAGGAATTGCAGGGAGGTATGTTCTTATTATTGGTTATGAGTTTGTAAATTGGGGTTTTGGAAGTAAGGTGGGAATATGTTATATGACATAATTTAAATGGCAATTAAAAATAAATAAATACTGTAAAGCAAATTTTTGGGCAAGGTATGAGAAATTGGAAGTCCAGACTTAGTTATCCTTATCAATAACAATGAAAGTCGAATCTTAATTCTACTTAGTTGACCTTTACTAAAGCAAAGGAAAGTCAAGGGACAGATTGGTTTGATCTTCGAATCCTATTTATTTCCTAAGAAAAGATTGGGATTATTGAAGTTCAACTCAATTGGCAAGATAACAATTATCAATTATGCTGTTGAATTGGATAACTCCTGAGTTACTGATTTCTTAACCAAAACCAAAAGGGAAAAAGTAAATCTACTGGAATAAAAATGTCTTCAGATGGGAATAACAATAATGTAAACAAAAGAAAGCAATATTAAACTGAAATACCTCAAATAACATTAATTAAGAAAATTATATGTAACATGAAAGAGTTCATAAACTAAATTGGGAAAATAAAAATAAAGAACCTGGGATTGAGAGTTACTCCTAAAACTAAGAGAAATCCTAAATCCTAAGAGAGAGATGAGAGAACCTCTCTCAAAACTAATCTAAATCATGAGAAGTGAATTATGAGAGCCTCCTTATGAATGAATGCATTCCCCCACTTTATAGCCTCTAATCTGTGTTTTCTGGGTCGCGAACTGGGTCAGAAACAGCCCAGAATTCGCTGGTTGCGAATTCAAATATGCTGAATTTCTGTCACTGCGACGCGACCGCATGGGTCACGTGGTCGCGTCACCTAGCGTCAGAGTAACTATTACATATTATATATCAAATCGAAGCCCCAGATGTTAGCTTTTCAACGCAACTAAAACCGCGTCATTTGGACCTCTGTAGCTAAAGTTATAGCCATTTGAGTGCGAAGAGGTCAGGCTGGACAGCTTAGCAATTTCTCCAACTTCTTGTATTCCTTCCACTTTTGCATGCTTTCTTTCCATCCTCTGAGCCATTCCTGCCCTGTAATCTCTGAAATCACTTAACACACATATCAAGGCATCTAATGGTAATAAGAGAGGATTAATAATAGGTAATTTAAAACCATAGAAAACATGTTTTCAATCAAAGCACATAATTAGGAAGGCAAATGTAAAACCATGCAAATAGTATGAATAAGTGGGTAAAGAGTTTATAAAATCCACTCAATTAAGCACAAGATAAACCATGAAATAGTGGTTTATCACCCTCACTGGATTTTGTGTTTACTCTCTAGTCACTCAGTATTTATTGGGTTAATCACTCTATTCTTCTTTTTATTCTTACTTTCTATAACTTTGTTTTTCATCTAACCAATCAACAATTATAGAATATAGACATACCAAAAATCATGAGGTCTTTAGTTAAGGTTGTAATGGGGCCAAGGTAAAGGTAAGGGTATATGTATAAGGCTAAGTGAGCTAATAAGTGAATCCTTAATTAGTCTAAGATCTCACCTAACATACATACTTTGTAAAGCAAAGCTTCTTTACCTATTTTCCCATATTTTTCCACTTTTGATGTTACATGCTCATGTTTCAATGTTTATTATTTTTATCCCATGTGCATTGCTTTATTTCACATTTGGGGAATTCTTTTGTGCCCCTTTATTCAACTACTGAAAAATAACACTTTTTTTTAATGCACATGGTAATTCAATTTTTTTGATTTTACATGAGCATGCTTCCCAAAATTTTTATTTGAATAATTTTATTATTTTCAACTTTTCTACCTTTTGTTTTTATCATCCATGTTCCCAATAGGTTTTCCACACTTAAACAATTACACACTTCCTATCTTAATCTAACCAAGGATTCAACTTGAGATTTTTATTTTATTTTTCTGCTTAAGGCTAGTAATGTGGTTTATAAAATAAAAGGGGATTTAAAGGCTCAAGGGGGCTAACAAGGGTGATGTAAAAGGTAGGCTATTTTGGGATAAGTGAGCTAAAGATCAAACAATGGCCTCAATCACTCTTTTGGTATGTATTTCTATTCTGTAATCGGACATATAGATTAAAACAAAGTAAAGAACATCATAATAAAAAAAAGAAGGGCGAAACACACAGTAATAAAAATTATGGTTTGAATGTAACCATACAATTAAGCTCAAAACTCACAGGCTGTGTGTTCTCTAACTCAGAAATCATATATCAATTATGTATTTCATGCAAGTAAAATTAAAAGTTCTCATTATTCTCAATGTAAAATTTATTTTGAATGGCTTTAAAGTTTGTGTTTCTCCTTGATGAAATGTTGTTAACTAACTAACATATAATGCTATATATACAAGGTGTGGGTTGTTTCTATTATGTTCAAGTCTCTAGTTTACTTCCTTTTTATATTTTCAAATTAAACTAAGCTATCTTATGCTAAAAATGGTAAACTATACTAATTAATCCACAATTTCTATAACTAATAAGTTAGAATTGCTACTACACTAAATGGCTAAAATATGAACTGAAAATGTAAAATGCAGAAAATAGAGTATAAATACATGAAAATAGCAATGTATAAGTACTGGGAGAATAAAAATAAAAATAAAGAGAAAAATACAGAAAAGTAGCAAAATAAAATGAAAGAGTCTGTAGTGGTCACCAAAAGAATACACCAGAGATGGCGACCTCCCCACACGTAAAATGAAGCATCATCCCTGATGCTCACTCAAGCAAGGTGTGAAGGGGTGTCATCATTGGAAGGGTGGGTAGCTGGAGTCTCTGTGGTGGTGGTCTGAAGATCTGCCTGCTGCAGAGGAGGTGCTGACTGGATAAGGATCTCTGGATCTACAGCCTGAATCTGAGGCGGAGCCTCCTGATGTGATGCGGCCTGCTCTGTGTCTGCCTGCGTAGCCTCGCTCTGTGGATGGGTCTCTGCCTCGTGATCATCCGCCTCCTCCTCAGATGCCTCGGATGGTATGTCAGGCTCGGAGGGGATGTCGCCAGATCGTATCATCAGCTTCAGGTGCTCATAGCGTCACTTGTTGCGACGCTCCATCTGGTCAAGCCGTCAAAACAGGCGGTGTACTAGATGATAGACGGGCTCTGGGGCAGGTAGAGGTGCAGTGGTGGTGGCAGGGGTAGCTGTAGAGGAAGAGGGGCCGGCAGATGGTATGGCTGTCTCAGCAGTAGCAGGGAGGAAAGGAGGCCTATAGCCCAAAGCCAGAAAGTTCCTGCTGTGAGGGATAATCTTCTTGCATTCTGCAGCAGGTGGCTTTTCATCAGCATCCTCCCAAGGCACGTCAGCTCGACGGCCTAGCTGTGTAATCAGATAAGGAAAGGGAAGAGTGCCTCGGACGTGGACCCTAGCCATATAGTACCGGATAAAGCGTGGCAGGTACAGGTCCTTACCCTCCATCACACACCATAGGAGGGTGATCATAGCGGCTGGTATCTCAGCCTCGTGAGTACTCGACATAATGAAGTTGCTAAGTATCTGATGCCATAGTCGAGCCTCATCATTCAAGTAAATCCGCTTGATTCCCTTTGGCATGGTAGTGTTCTGACCCATAATCCAAGGAACAGTCGAGTCAAGGGCTATCCTGACCTTGACTGCATCCCAATCAAACTTCATGAAGCGCATATCCTCCTCAGCTCTTTGATAACCATCCAGCTGATCAGATTTAGGCAGAAGTTTCAGAACATCTTCAATGGCCTCTTCAGTGACCAGAATCTGCTTCCCCCTAAGGTTCACTGCATCTAGGGAAGTCTTGAAGTAATTGCAGTAGAATTCCCTTACCCAAGATGCATTGACCTCAGTCAGGTTTCTTTCCAAGAAGAACCAGCCTCTTTGTTTGATCTGATCAGAGGTGTATTGCAGGAGTTCATCTGGGATCTTCAGAGTCCTCTCCAGGTACAGGTTCCTGGAGGTTGCAAACACTAGATACTTCAGCTCACACTATCGGTTTGCAAACTTTACTGGATCAGTAGCAGGGAGTAGCTGGTCGGCCTTTTCCTGCGGGGTAAAGTTTTTCTCCCACCATGAGTCATCGTCCATGATATCTAGGATGGACATAGTGGATTCTCCTCTTTTACGTTTGTCAGTAGTAGCCTTTGCTTTTCCTTTTCTTTGGCTGGCAGACTGATAAACCACTATTTTATGGTTTATCTTGTGCTCAATTGAGTGGTTTTTATCTACTCTTTACCCACTTATTCATACTATTTGCATGGTTTTACATTTGCCTTCCTAATTATGTGCTTTAATTTAAAACATGTTTCTTTGGACTTATCTTTGCTAATATTAATCCTCTCTTATTACTATTAGATGCCTTGATATGTGTGTTAAGTGCTTTCAGAGATTACAAGGCAGGAATGGCTCAGAGGATGGAAAGAAAGCATGCAAAAGTGGAAGGAATACAAGAAGTTGAAGGAATTGCTAAGCTGTCTAGCCTGACCTCTTCGCACTCAAATGGCTATAACTTTAGTTACAGAGGTCCAAACGATGCGGTTCTAGTTGTGTTCGAAAGCTAACGTCCGGTGCTTCGATTTGATATATAATATGCCATAGTTGCCTTGACGCTAGGTGACGCAACCGCGTGCTCCATGCGGCCGCATCGCGGTGATGAAAATCAGCGTGTTTGAATTTGCAACCAGCGAATTCTGGGCTGTTTCTGACCCATTTTGCGGCCCAGAAAACAAAGATTAGAGGCTATAAAGTGGGGGAATGCATCCATTCATGAAAAAGGCTTTCATATTCATAATTTTAGGAGTAGATGTAGTTTTTAGAGGGAGAGGTTCTCTCCTCTCTCTTAGGATTAGGATTTAGGACTTCTCTTAGTTTTAGGAGTGACTCTCAATCCCAGGTTCAATGTTCTTTTATTTCTTTTCTCACTTTTGTTTATGACTCTTTATGATTGATTTTTTATTTTAATATATTTTTTGAGGTATTTCAGACTTATGATTGCTCTCTTTAATTTATGTTACTGTTGCTTCCCATCTGAAGGCATTTTTATTCCAGTAAATTTACTTTTCCCCTTTTGGTTTTGGTTAAGAAATCAGTAACTCAGGAGTTATCCAATTCAATAGCATAATTGATAATTATTATCTTGCCAATTGAATTGAACTTCAATAATCCCAATCTTTTCTTAGGAAATAAATAGGATTCGAAGATCAAACCAATTTGTTCCTTGACTTTCCTTTGCTTTAGTAAGGGTTAACAAAGTGGAATTAAAATTCAATTTTCATCATCATTGATAAGGATAATTAAGACTGGACTTCCAATTTCTTATACTTTGCCAAGAGTTTATTTTACAGTTATTTATTTATTTTACTTGCCATTTAAATTACTTGTTCCTCATCTTCAAAACCCCAATTTACAATCTTCATAACCAATAATAAGAACACACCTCCCTGCAATTCCTTGAGAAGACGACTCGAGGTTTAATACTCGGTTATCAATTTTAAAGGGGTTTGTTACTTGTGACAACCAAAACGTTTGTACGAAGGGATTTTTGTTGGTTTAGAAACTATATCTACAACGCGACTGTTTTTATGAAATTCTTTACTGGCAAAAATCCTAACGTCAAAATGGCGCCGTTGCCGGGGAATTGCAAACGTGTGCCTTATTATTGGTTATTGTAAATATTTTATTTTTGCTTGTTTATTTGTTTTTATTTTTGTTTTTATTTTTGCTTTTTCATAAATTAAGAGGTTATTGGTTTTTATTTAGTCATTAAAAATTTTTTCAAAAATTTTTTCTTGGTGTTCATCTTGATCTTCAAGTTGTTCTTCGTGTTCATCTTGACCTTCAAGTTGTTCTTAGTTGTTTTCTTCGTTTTGATCTAAAAAATTTTAAGTTTGGTGTCATTTTATTGTTTTTCTCTTTCCTCATTAAATTCAAAAATTCAAAATTTAAAACTCAAATTTCAAATTTCAAATTTCAATTTTCAAAATTCAAATTTAAAAAAATTTTTAATTAAAATCTCAAATTTCAAAATCTAAAATTTCAAAATTTAAATCTTTTTCAAAAAAAAATAATATCTTTTTCAAAATCTTATCTTATCTTATTTCAAAAATCAAATTTCAATATTTAAATTTCAAATTTCAGATTTCAAAATTTAATTTTCAAATTCCAAAATTTAATTTTCAAACTCAAAATTTAAATAACCTTTTAATTTAAATTTGTTTTTATTTTTGTTTTTAATTTTTATTTACTATCATGAGTTCTCACCCCCATCGCTACGAGTCTGGTTACAATTATGTTGCAAGAAGAAAAAATTACAATGAGAACAGGCATCAAGGTTGGAACAATCAAAGATGGGAGGAGCCACAAAGATTTGATCAATCCTCATATCAACAACCACCACCATATGCCTATAAACCCTCTCCTCAACACAGCTTTGAACCACCATACTCACAAGCCACCTACAACCATTCACCTCCATATGACCATAACCCGTATCCACCATAACAACCACCCTATGAACCAAATGAACCCTCCTATCCACCCCAAACCTCCATGGAGAAAGCACTTGCCGATCTAAACTCTACTATACAAGCTCTCTTCGCCCAAATCAGACCACTAAATACCTTCAACAATCAACCCTCAAGCTCTAGTGCACTTCCTTGTCAACCACAGAATGATCTCTCCATCCCATCACCACCATCCATGGAAGAGCACCCACATCCATCAATCCAAGAGCAACATGATCTCAATGATGCTATTGACATGGAACAAGAGAGAAGGGATCATCTCAAGGAAGCAGCAGATCGATTTCATGCAACTCTATATCAACTAAATCAAGCGATAAGTCAATTAGGTTCCCGACGCTCGGACACTCAGTGCTCCCATGGCTTCATGTGGGCAATCTAATGAAGAACGTAGCATGAAGAAGATATTAGAAACTCCAGTGGGCAGTATGGAGCATGACTTTGTACTGGAACAAGTGGAGGAAGCTGCAATTATTGCAGAAGAAGAAGTGGTTGAAGACTTAGGAGATGCAGAACCTCCATGGGAAAGTCCAGTCATAGAACCTCCTTCCAAGACGATTGAAATTGATGCTGAGGAGGGTGTACAACCTCCAAGGCATATCACAGTTGAAGACTTGGAAGAGGTTGATCAAGAGATGGAGATTCAAGAAGAAGATACACAACCTCCCATCCCCTTGGAAAGTAATGCAGAGGAGATTGAATTGGAAGAAAGCTACCAAGAGGAAGAGGTTGAAATTGAAGAAGCTTGCAAAGAGGTGGTAATTATCAGAGAAGAGCACAAGGGAGTGGAGCTTGCAATTTCATTAAAAATACCTCCCCCTAAGTTGCCATCATCCTTCACAACATTCAAGTGGGTAAAATTCATATCCCTTAGCTTTCTAATTCCACTTGAATATGGGCTACTGGAGACGGATGGTCAACTTAGAGCTCTTTGTAACATTAAGAGTAAGAGGAAGATGGCCAGTGGTAAGAATTGTCCTGCAAGGTTCATCATGGTTGGAAGCTTTAATTTTAAACGCAAAGGTTGGTGTAAAGCTCAACCGAATAGGTCTAGGAAGATGTTTGGTAGCTGCAGTGAGAATTCAAATTACTTATCACCCAGCTGGAAAAATACAGATCCCGACAAAAATGGATGTAAAAGCAAGATTTGGGATCCTGGAATCTGCTCTGACACTTGTCACCCCGGGAACCTAAGAATCTGTTTGAAGCTTCTTAAGGGCTTTACATGCCTAGTTTGGGACCCCGGAAGTTACTGGAGATACAAACATTGGTGGAGATTCCTGGATGAGTTCAAGCACAAACCACCATAACAGGGAGCTCACCAAATGTCCAACTTAAGGACTTTAACTGAAAGTGCTAGGTGGGAGACAACCCACCATGGTATGATCGTTCCTTTTTCATTTAGTTTTATTTGTTTTTAAGTTTTATTTTATTTTATTGTATTGAACCTAGAATTTTTCATAACATTTATATTAGCATTGCATTCTGCATACTGCATTATTAAAAAAAAAAGATTTTCGCACGCGACGCGATAGCGTCGCCGACGTGTCCGCGTCGTATGTGCGTTTGGAAGAAAATGAGGTTGAACAGAGAGTCACGCGAAAGCGTGGCTGGAGGCGCGCTAATGGCACAAGTTGATCCACGCGACCGCGTCGCTGATGCGGCTGCGTCATTTGCAAAATAGCTTCCCCACGCGTCCGCGTCACCCACGCGACCTCGTGGCCCTGTAAATCGACGTAACAAGGGTGTATGGCCGAAAGTTGAGTTGGAATTGGGCTGGACCCGTGCTAGCAGCACAAGCCCTGCCACGCGAACGCGTCACCCACACGTCCGCGTCATATTGGAAATAAGGCCACCCGCGCGATCGCGTCGACCACGCGACCGCGTCACCCTGGATTTTGGCAATACCAAGTTTCGAACAAAGAGTTGTGCGACCGCGAAGCTGCACTCGCGCCACTAGCACAAATCAAGTCACGCGATCGCGTGCCCCACGCGTTCGCGTCGCCTGACCTTATTGCGCACCACATGACCGCGTCGCCCACGCGACCGCGTCGCCAGTGTCACACAACCTATCCAGATTAGTGCCAATTTTCTTATCTTTTCTTCTCTAATCCTAATTTCTTCTATCTTTTCTTCTTTCTTCTTTCTTTCTTACTTTATTTCTTTCCCTTCTCATTCTTCTTATCTTTTATTTTATTTTATTTATTTGCATACTTTCATTCATTGCATATTTTTATTTTTCTAAATTTATTATTTTACCATTGGTGTTCAAATGTTCTTATTCAACTGTTACATCTTTTCTGGTATTTTCTTGGTGCTTAATGACTTGTTTAATTCTGATTGAGTAATATTATTTAAATCAATGCCAATCTTTTATATCTGTATTACTTTTGCATTGACATGAATTTATATTATCTATCCTTCCCCACTCTCTTCCATTGTTGTACATTTTGTACCACTGGCATGCCATGGCTTCTATTGTTTTCTCACTTGGCCATACATATATCCTTACCTTTACCTTAGCCCCATTACAACCTTGAAAAGACCTCATGATGTTTGCATTGGTACATTAAATAATGTTGATTGGTTAGATGAAGAACAAGATTTAGAAAGCATGACTAGAGAAGAGTAGAGTGAATAACCCTATACACTTGAGAGATTAGAGTGATATACACTACCAGTGAGGGTTCAATGCTTGATTCTATGTTCCCTGCTTTCATGAGCTGTCTTCTTACAAGTTTACTTACTTTTTATTGTATAATTTGAATTAGTGGAATTTGATTTATGTTTGTCTTGAAGAACTTATTTACTTTTAACCAAGTAGGTAGAAACATTTTGCATTCATATACGTAGGTTGCATTTCATACATTTTACCATTCCTCTTCACTTTTATAGTTCTCTCGAGCTTAGCATGAGGACATGCTAATGTTTAAGTGTGGGGAGGTTGATAAACCACTATTTTATGGTTTATCTTGTGCTCAATTGAGTGGTTTTTATCTACTCTTTACCCACTTATTCATACTATTTGCATGGTTTTACATTTGCCTTCCTAATTATGTGCTTTAATTGAAAACATGTTTCTTTGGACTTATCTTTGATAATATTAATCCTCTCTTATTACCATTAGGTGCCTTGATATGTGTGTTAAGTGCTTTCAGAGATTACAGGGCAAGAATGTCTCAGAGGATGGAAAGAAAGCATGCAAAAGTGGAAGGAATACAAGAAGTTGAAGGAATTGCTAAGCTATCCAGCCTGACCTCTTCGCACTCAAATGGCTATAACTTTAGTTATAGAGGTCCAAATGATGCGGTTCTAGTTGTGTTGGAAAGCTAACATCCGGGGCTTCGATTTGATATATAATATGCTATAGTTTCCTTGACACTAGATGACGCGACCGCGTGCTCCATGCGGCCGCGTTGCAGTGACGAAAATCAACGTGTTTGAATTCACAACCAGCGAATTCTGGGCTGTTTCTGACCTAGTTTGCGGCCCAGAAAACACAGATTAGAGGCTATAAAGTGGGAGAATGCATCCATTCATGAAAAAGGCTTTCATATTCACAATTTTAGGAGTAGATATAGTTTTTAGAGGGAGAGGTTCTCTCCTCTCTCTTAGGATTAGGATTTAGGACTTCTCTTAGTTTTAGGAGTGACTCTCAATCCCAGGTTCAATGTTCTTTTATTTCTTTTCTCACTTTTGATTGTGACTCTTTATGATTGATTTTCTATTTTAATATATTTTTTGAGGTATTTCATACTTATGATTGCTCTCTTTAATTTATGTTACTGTTGCTTCCCATCTGAAGGCATTTTTATTCCAGTAAATTTACTTTTCCCCTTTTGGTTTTGGTTAAGAAATCAGTAACTCAGGAGTTATCCAATTCAACAGCATAATTGATAATTGTTATCTTGCCAATTGAATTGAACTTCAATAATCCCAATCTTTTCTTAAGAAATAAATAGGATTCGAAGATCAAACCAATTTGTCCTTTGACTTTCCTTTGCTTTAGTAAGGGTTAACAAAGTGGAATTAAGATTCAATTTTCATCATCATTGATAAGGATAATTAAGACTGGACTTCCAATTTCTTATACTTTGCCAAGAGTTTATTTTACAGTTATTTATTTATTTTACTTGCCATTTAAACTTCTTGTTCCTCATCTTCAAAACCCCAATTTACAATCTTCATAACCAATAATAAGAACACACCTCCCTGCAATTTCTTGAGAAGACAACCCGAGGTTTAATACTCGGTTATCAATTTTAAAGGGGTTTGTTACTTGTGACAACCAAAACGTTTGTACGAAGGGATTTTTGTTGGTTTAGAAACTATATCTACAACGCGACTGTTTTTATGAAATTCTTTACTGGCAAAAATCCTAACGTCACAGACATCCTGAAAGACAGAAAACCAGGATATAAAAAAATAGGAAAACAAATAGGCAAATACTCAAAAGAAACACAAAGTGGCAAAGTAGCAATAGAAGAGGAGATTGAGTTAAGCAAATTAGCATTAAGGATTGTACAAGAGTTAGAATACTGAGAAGAAAAATGTCACAATCCAAAATGTACTTCAGTTCAAGTTAATTAGAAAAAGTATCATCATGCCTTGGTTAGAATGTTAAAAGAAAATGAAAAACTAGAAGAAATGTTGTGAAAGGTTAGGGTTGGTTAGAAACGAAAAATAGTTTAGGAAGTTAAAATTAGTGAGTTAGTAAAAAGTGGGTAAAGTAAGTGGCATAATGATCATATTCCAAGTAACAGGCATTCACAAATAAAAGCTATAGGTAACTCATATCCAAACAAGGAAATTAAGTTGATGATGATTCAGATAGATATAGAAATAGCAAAAATTGGAATCTAAACATCAAAAATGCATATTAAGAACCAGGAAATCAAAAAGAATAAGAAAGCTTGCCCTGGCATTCGTGAATTGGTTTGGTAAAAGCATAGTTTAAATAGCCAAAACCATAACATGAATGAAAAAACAGTTTATAAAAATTTGGGCAGCATTCCGGCTGAAATTGGATTGTCCCGGAAAATAAACAGCAATCAAAATAGTTCATATGAATGAAAACAGATTGCAATTAAAGAATATGAACAAGAATGAACTTGAAGAACAGCATATGAACATTATTAACATATAGCAACAGCAGAATTGTGAAAATTATAAAACAAGAAACACGAACAGCGCAATTAAACAGGCCTAAATCCACTAACCACATCCTAGGCTACCTAACAACCTAAAATCCACTACAACATGCATAACTAACTAGCCTAAATATGAACATAAACAGAAAAATATGAATTAACTACGAATGGATAGAAGGGTGGCGTTCGTCGGAACCTGGTAGGCGAATTAAGGAGAGTGGGGCAGAGAGGTGGCTGGGGGATGGTGGCGGAGGCGGCGGTGGTTGCTGTTTGGAGGCACGGGTTTCGAGAAGGTCAATGGGGATAGGGAGAGAGAGAGGGAAGGAAGGGAAGGGGGGCTTGGGTGGCGGTGACGGCGGCGCGGTGGGGTGATGATCGCGGAGGGGGGCAGTGGCGGTGGAGGGAGGAAGGAGAAGCAAGAAGAAAAAAGAAGGGGAAGGAGGAAGGGGGGTGGGTGGCGGCGGGGTCTGGGTGGTCGGCGGGGTGGCGGTCGTTCGGTGATGGTGGCTGGGTGGTGGTGGTGTGATCGGAGAAGAAGAGAGGGAGGAGAGGGGTTTGGGGGGGCGCGAATAGTAGGGTTCGCGTGACTGGGGGGGTTATAAATTTGAATCCACGCGATCGCGTGGGGCACGCGGTCGCGTGGCTGGAGTGAAATGGGAGTTGACGCGATCGCGTGAGTGGCGCGATCGCATGGGATAGCTAAAAGAGTGAATGACGCGATCGCCTGGGGCATGCATCGCGTCGCTAGAAATTGTTCTAAACGCATGAATCCAGCGTCGTTTCAGCGCAACTCTCTGTCTCCTTTTGGGGTGTTGTGCAATCCATGCGACGCGATCGCGTCGCTCACGCTGTCGCGTGGGATTGATGTTGTGCAAGTGACGCGATCGCGTCAGGGACGCGATTGCGTGGGTCGTTTGTGCGAAATGCACAATGGCCGCACGATTCCAGCCTAACTTTCCGGACGTTGGATCTTTACGCCGATCTCCAGATCACGCGGCCGCGTGAATGACGCGGTCGCGTGGGAAGTATTTTTCGCAACTTGACGCGATCGCATGAATGATGCGGTCGCGTCGCACACCCTCTTTTTTTTTCTTTTTTTTTGTGCAAAATGCAGAATTCAATGCTAATATCAATGTTATGCATGATTCCAGGTTCAATGAAGTAAAATAAAATAAAACTCAAAAATAAACAAAACGGAATAAAATTAAAATTGAAAAAAAAGAACGATCATACCATGGTGGGTTGTCTCCCACCTAGCACTTTTAGTTAAAGTCCTTAAGTTGGACATTGGATGAGCTTTCTGTTATGGTGGCTTGTGCTTAAATTCATCCAGAAATCTCCACCAATGCTTGGAATGCCAATAGCCTCCGGGGTTCCAAACTAGGCATGTAAAGCTTCTGAGCAGCTTCAAATAGATTCTCAGGCTCCCGGGGTGACGAGTTTTAGAATAGATTCCAAGATCCCAAACTTGGCTTTTAAATCCGCCTTCGTCTTGATCTATATTTTTCCATCCGGGCGGTTTAGAAATTAGATTCTCACCAGAATAACCAAACGTTTTCCGAGATCCATTTGATAGATCATGATGCCAATCCGCACACTTCGAGTCGAAACGTGGAACCTTATTGAACCTTATGCACCAGCTCTGAGTACGAGCCATTTCCCTTTTACTCTTAAAGCCGCAGAGAGCTCTAAGCTGGCCATCTGTTTCAAGCAAACCATATTCAAGTGGAAAAATAAAGCTAAAGGTTAAGGATTGTACCCACTTGAAGCTTGTATTGGGTGGTAATGGCCTTGGGATAGGTGGTTCCAGTGGTTCTGTGAGTTTTACTCCCTTGTGCTCTTCTGTGAAATTCTTCACTTCTTTGCAAGATTCTTCAAATGTATCCATGTCCTGATCAAAGCCTTCTATGTCTTCCTCATCACTCAAGTCATAAACGGGAGGTTGGAAAAAATCCACCTCTGTATCATCTTCGTACTCGCTTGGGGAAGATTCTTCGATCTCAGAGAATTCACTCGCGAATGCAAGTTCATTACTAGAAGAACTGGACTTGTGACTATCATCATCAAGAGAATTTGCTTCTTGGGTCATTCCATCTAGTTCTTCATAAGAGACTTGCTTTGGGGGTTGTACACTATCCTCTTTAGCATCAATTGTAACGGCCTTGACAGAATTCTCCACAACTCTGGGTTCCCATGGAAGTTCAGCGTCTCCTAAGTCTTCAACCAACTCTTCTTCTTGTATAATGACAGCTTCCTCTGCTTGTTCTAGTACGAAGTCATGCTCTGTCTTGTCCACTGGAGTTTCTAATATCTCCTTCATGCTACGCTTTTCATTAGATTGCCCACATGGGGCTCTGGGAGGCCTTTGAATGTTCGAACGTCTAGAAGATAATTGACTTATTGCTTGCTCCAGTTGATGAAGGGTTGTTTGAAGTTGATCTACTGTTCCCTTGAGGCGAACTTCTGATTCTCGGAGTGATGGATTTGGACGTGGTACATTGGGAAGTGGTGGTGTTTGGGAGTAATTGGATTGGAATCGGGGTAAATGAGGATTATATGGTGGCGAATGGTGAAAAGGAGCTTGTGAGTGTGGTGGTTCAAGGTTGTGTTGAGAGGATGGCCTATAAGCATAGGGTGGGGCTTGTTGGTAACTACGAGGTTGTCCACCATATCCATTGCCTTGGTATGCATTGTAGAATGGTCTTTGTCCATGATATCTTGGAAGGTGTTGCTGCCAAAAGGGTTGATCAGATCCTCTTGGCTCCATCCATCTTTGATTGCTCTGACCTTGATACATGTTCCTGTTATAACTTTCATTCCTTTCAAAAATATTAGAACCAAACTCAAAGCGAGAGGGGTGAGAATTCATAGTAGCTAATGAATATAAAAGAAGAAAATAAAAACAAATAAACACGTAAAAGAAAAATATTTACAATAACCAATAATAAGGCACACGATTGCAATTCCCCGGCAACGGCGCCATTTTGATGAGAGAAATTTTGCGTGGTCTAGAAATTTGCAAATAAATTCTCGTTGCAAGTATAGTTTCTAAACCAACAAAAGTCCTTTCATACAAACGTTTTGGTTGTCACAAGTAACAAACCCCTAAATAAATTGATAACCGAAGTATTCAAACCTCGGGTCGTCTTCTCAAGGAACTGCAGGGAAGTATGTACTTATTATTGGCTATGGAGGTTGTAAATTGAGGTTTTGAGAATGAGGAGCGAATGGTTTAATTAGCAATTAAAGTAAATGAAGAACAAGTAATTTAAATGGCAAGTGAAATAAATAGATGACTGTAAATAAACTTTTGGCAAGGTATGAGAAATTAGAGGTCCTATCCTAGCTATCCTTATCAATGATGATGAAAATTGAATCTTAATTCCACTTTGTTAACCTTTACTAAGGCAAAGGAAGGTCAAGGGATTAATTGGTTTGATCTTCGGATCCTATTTATTTCCTAAGAAAAGATTGGGATTATTGAAGTTCAATTTAATTAACAAAGATAACAATTATCAATCATGTTTGAGTTTGATAACTCTTGAGTTACTGATTTCTTAACCAAGACCAAAAGGAGAAAAGTAAATCTATTGGAATAAAAATGTCTTCAGATGGTAATAACAATAATGTAAATAAAAGAAAGCAATAATAAACTGAAATACCTCAAATAACATTAATTCAAAAGAGTAATCTGTAATATGGAAGAATTCATAAATTAAATTACAAAAGTAAATAAAAGGGAATATTGAACCTGATAAAGAGATAATCCTGAAAGCGAATAAAATTCTAATTCTAAATCCTAATCCTAAAGAGAGAGGAGAGAATCTCCCTCTCAAAACTAAATCTAAATCATGGAAAACTAACTAATTGGAGACTCTCCTTGAATGGATGCATTCCCCCACTTCATAACCTCTGGTCTATGCCTTCTGGACTTGGATTTGGGCCAAAAAGGGCTTCAGAATTCGCTATGAGCATTTTCTGCAATTTCTGGTGCGTGGCCTCTGTCACGCGTCCACGTGGGTCACGCGGTCGCGTCATTCGGAGTTTTCCTTGTCACGCGGTCGCGTCAGTCATGCGGCCGCGTCAATGCCTTTTCGCGCTGGCATGCGGCCGCGTCGCCCATGCGATCGCGTGGCTGCCAGTTTCTTCAAAAACTCTATTTTATGCTTTCCTTCCATTTTTGTATGTTTCCTTTCCATCCTTTAAGTCATTCCTGCCTTAGAAGATCTGAAACTACTCAACACACGAATCACGACATCGAATGGAAATAAAAGGTAATCAAAATAATTATTTTTAAGCATAAGAAACATGTTTTTCACATACATCACATAATAAGGAAGAGAAAGTAAAACCATGCAATTAATATGAATAAGTGGGTGAAGGATTGAATAAATCACTCAGATTAAGCACAAAATATATCATAAAATATGGGTTTTTCAGAGGGCCTTGATCACTCACGATTGCTCGTGGTGATCCAAAGCGACAGATAATATGATTTCTAACAAAGGAAACTACAGTGTTAGCATCATTAGTCTGGGTAGGAATCACTTCCACTCATTTAGAAACATAATCTACAGCTAACAGTATATAAAGGTAACCACTAGAGTTTGGAAATGGACCCATGAAGTCAATGCCCCAATGGTGCACGAAATCACGATCGTTCATTCCTTGGTAACGGCGCTAAAAACTTAATACGCACGTTCATAATCTTAATTCTTTGTCACAACTTCGCACAACTAACCAGCAAGTGCACTGGGTCGTCCAAGTAATAAACCTTATGTGAGTAAGGGTCGATCCCACGGAGATTGTCGGCTTGAAGCAATCTATGGTCACCTTGTAAATCTCAGTCAGGCGGATTCAAATGGTTATAGAGTTTTAATAATTAAAAGATAAATAAAACGTAAAATAAAGATAGAGATACTTATGTAATTCATTGGTGAGAATTTCAGATAAGCGTATAGAGATGCTTAGCTCCTTCTGAATCTCCGCTTTCCTACTGCCTTCATCCAATCCTTCATACTCCTTTCCATGGCAAGCTGTATGTTGGGCATCACCGTTGTCAATGGCTACATCCCGTCCTCTCAGTGAAAATGGTCCAAAATGCGCTGTCACCGCACGGCTAATCATCTGTCGGTTCTCGATCATGCTGGAATAGGATTCAGTAATCCTTTTGCGTCTGTCACTACGCCCAGCACTCACGAGTTTGAAGCTCGTCACAGCCATCCCTTCCCAGATCCTACTCGGAATACCATAGACAAGGTTTAGACTTTTCGGATCTCAAGAATGGCCACCGATAATGCTAGCCTATACCACGAAGACTCTGATCGTAAATCAGAAGGCTAAGAAATACACATTCAAGCTTGTTTACATGTAGAACGGAAGTGTTTGTCAGGCACACGTTCATAAGTGAGAATGATGATGAGCATCACATAATCATCACATTCATCATGTTCTTGTGTGCGAATGAATATCTTAGAGAAGAAATAGGCTTGAATTGAATAGAAAAACAGTAGTACTTTGCATTAATTCATGAGGAACAATAGAGCTCCACACCTTAATCTATGGTGTGTAGAAACTCTACCGTTGAAAATACATAAGTGATAATGGTCCAGGCATGGCCGAATGGCCAGCCTCCATAAAGGTCTAAGATAGCATAAAACTGATCAAAGATTCTCAGATACAATAGTAAAAAGTCCTATTTATACTAAACTAGTTACTAGGGTTTAAAGAAATGAGTAAATGATGCAGAAATCCACTTCCGAGGCCCACTTGGTGTGTGCTTGGGTTGAGCATTGAAGCTTTCACGTGTAGAAGTCTTCCTTGGAGTTGAACGCTAGTTTGTAACTTGTTTTTGGCGTTTAACTCTGCTTTGCAACTTGTTTCTGGCGTTTAACGCCAGAATAGGGCAGAAAGCTGGCGTTGAACGCCAACTTGCGTTGTCTAAACTCGGGAAAAGTATGGACTATTATATATTGCTGGAAAGCCCTGGATGTCTACTTTCTAACGCAATTGAGAGCGCGCCATTTGAACTTCTGTAGCTCCAGAAAATCCACTTTGAGTACAGGGAGGTCAGAATCCAACAACATCTGCAGTTCTTCTTCAGCCTCTGAATCAGATTTTTGCTCAAGTCCCTCAATTTCAGCCAGAAAATACCTGAAATCATAGAAAAATATAGAAACTCATAGTAAAGTCTAGAAATGTGATTTTTATTTAAAAACTAATAAAAATATATTAAAAACTAACTAAATCATACTAAAAACTATATAAAAACAATGCCAAAAAGCGTATAAATTATCCACTCATCACCCAAACATCAAAAATTTCACAGAAAAGCATAATATGTTGAGGCATCTCATCTCTCTTGAATATATTACCAAAGCTTTGGCATGGGGAACAAGATTTACAAAAAACAGCAGCATCTTTAAAAAGAGTAGGCCACCAGAATCCACAGTCTAAAATTTTTCTAGCTGTTCTTTCAGGGCCAAAATGTCCTCCACTCTCAGAAGAGTGGCAGGCCTCTAAAATGGACTGGAATTCTGATTGGGGCACACACCTTCTAATTACCTGGTCAGCACCACACCTCAATAAGTATGGGTCATCCCATATATAATATTTAGACTCGCTTTTTAGCTTGTTCCTTTGATGTTTAGTAAAATTAGGAGGGAAAGTATGGCTAACTAGATAATTAGCTATAGATGCATACCAAGGAACTACTTCAGATACTGCATGCAAGCTATCAAATGGAAAAGCATCATTGATAGGAGTGGAGTCATCCTTAATGTGCTCAAGGCGACTCAAGTGGTCTGCCACTAAATTCTGGTTACCACTCCTATCCTTAATTTCTAAATCAAATTCTTGCAGTAGCAGTATCCAGCGTATTAGCCTTGGTTTGGACTCCTTTTTAGCTAATAAATACTTTAGAGCTGCATAGTCTGAGTACACTACTACCTTAGTACCAAGTAAATAGGCTCAGAATTTATCCAGAGCAAAAATAATAGCAAGAAGCTCTTTTTCAGTAGTAGTGTAATTAGACTGAGCAGCATCTAAGGTCTTAGATGCATAAGCAATTACGAAAGGATCCTTACCTTCGTGCTGAGCCAACGCCACTCCTACTGAATAGTTGGATGCATCACACATAATCTCAAATGGCTAGCTCCAGTATGGTCCTCTCACAATCGGAGCTTGAGTCAGGGCGAATTTCAGCTTATCAAATGCTTGCATGCAATCCTCACTGAACTCGAACTCAATATCTTTCTGCAGCAGTTTGGATAAAGGCAATGCTACCTTACTGAAGTCCTTAATGAATCTCCTATAGAAACCTGCATGGCCAAGGAACGAGCAGACTTCCCTCACGGGGGAGGGGTAAGGTAAACTAGAAATGACATCTACCTTTGCTGGATCTACAGAAATACCAGTATTGGAGACAACATGTCCTAGAACAATCCCTTGTTTTACCATAAAGTGACATTTTTCAAAATTCAATACAAGGTTTGAACTAACACACCTGTCTAATACTCTAGCTAAACTATCCAAGAAAAGGTTAAATGAATCACCATATACGCTAAAATCATCCATGAAAACTTCCATACAGTTCTCAATAAGATCTGAAAAGATACTCATCATGCATCTTTGGAAAGTAGTCGGTGCATTACATAAGCCAAAAGGCATCCTTTTATATGAAGATGTTCCAAAGGGACATGTAAAAGTAGTCTTCTCCTGATCTTCAGGAGCTATATGAATTTGAAAATAGCCTGTATAACTATCTAAAAAGCAGTAATGGGATTTACCTGATAGGCGATCGAGCATCTGATCAATAAATGGCAAGGGGTAATGATCCTTGCGAGTAGCTTGGTTGAGACACCTATAATCAATGCAAACTCTCCATGAATTCTGCACCCTAGTTGTCAGGAGTTCTCCATGCTCATTCTTCACTGTTGTGACTCCAGACTTCTTGGGCACCACTTGCACTGAACTGACCCATTCACTGTCTGAGATGGGGTAAATGATATCTGCTTCAAGTAGCCTGGTCACTTCTTTCTTGACAACTTCTAAGATGGTGGGATTCAATCTTCTTTGGGGTTGACGGATAGGCTTTGATCCCTCTTCTAAGAATATCCTATGCTCACAAACCTGAGGGCTGATGCCTACTATATCCGCCAAGCTCCACCCAATTGCTTTCTTATGTTTTCTCAGCACACTAAGCAGCTGCTCTTCCTGTTGGGAAGTGAGTTCCCTTGCAATGATAACTGGGAACATCTGATTATCCTCAAGGTAAGCATACTTGAGGTAGGGAGGAAGGAGCTTCAATTCTAATTTCTACTCATGGCTAGGCTCTGGATCATCTGGAGCTAGTGATAATGGCAAAGTGTCCTCATTATGTTCAGAGGGTGTCCCCAAACTTGGACCTTGCTCCATGTGCTTTTCTTCTACTTCTTCTTGGTGAACTTCAGCTACAGTTTCATCAATGATGTCACACTGGAAGATAGAATGATCTTCCAGAGGGTGCTTCATAGCTTCATTTAAACTAAAACTCACTACTCTACCATCTATCTCAAAGGAGTAAGTTCCTAAGAATGCATCCAGCTTGAACTTCGAAGTCTTCAGGAATGGTCTTCCAAGAAGGATTGATGATGGTCTTCCTGAATCATTAGGGGGCATTTCCAAGATATAGAAGTCAATGGAAAATGTGAGCCCCTTAATGCTCACTAATACATCTTCAGCAATTCCAACTACTGTAATAATACTTTTATCTGCTAACACAAAACAAGATGCCGACCTTTTTAAGGGAGGGAGACTCAAAGCATCATATATAGACAATGGCATTATACTAATACACGCTCCTAAATCACACATGCAGTCAGAAAATATTACACCCCCAATGGTACAATTAACCATGCATAGACCTGGATCACTACATTTTTCAGGTATACCTCTCATTAAAGCAGATATAGAACTACCTAAAGGAATAGTTTCTAATTCATTAATTTTATCTTTATGTATGCATAAATCTTTCAGAAACTTTGCATATTTAGGTACCTACTAAATAACATCAAAAAGGAGAACAGTTACCTCAACCTTTTTGAAAATTTCTACCATTTTGGGATCAAGTTCCATCTGCTTTCTGGACTTCCGTGCAAGGTGTGGAAATGGAATAGGAATGGCGCCACTTGCAGCCTCTGCATCCTTTGGTACTCCATTCCTTGGCTGAGCTACTTCTTCTTCACCCTTGTCTTGTACTTCCTCTTTCTCTTCAGCATCTTCCACTTCAACCAAGTCCTCTACTGGGGCATGTTCTTGTGGGCTTGGCTCCTCTTGGTTCCTCTCTTGCAGTGTGGTTTCGAACCTCAAAGTAATGGCATTGATGCCACCCTTGGGGTTAGGTAAGGGTTGAGAAGGAATTCCACTGGAGCTTGAAGGTTGGTTGGTGGAAGCATGTAATGAATCTATCTGGGAGACGAGAGCTTGTAAAGTGTCATTCAGACCATTTAAAGTAGAGTTCAGTGTAGTCTACATGTCTTGTTGTCCTTGTGCAAGAGAACGAAGCATCTCGTCATTTGATGAGGAAGGAGGATAAGTGATCTGAGGGACCTATTGTTGGTTGTGTTGGGGTCCTTGTGACTGTCTTAGGTGAGGTGCTCTGTAAGGCTGGTTCTGATTCTGCTGTCTGTTGTTGTTATTCCACCTTTGATTTTTATTGTTGTCTCTGCCTCCTCTATTATAGTTGTCCCTCTAGCCATGGTTGGAATTATCTCTCTAACCCTTGTTGGAGTTGTCCTGCCACCCTTGGTTATAGTTCCCATCTTGGTTGTAGCTGCCGCCTTGTTGATTGTATCCTTGATTCGGGCGGTCATAGAAGTTATGAGTGGCTGCCATAGTGTTGTCTTCTTGTTGGAGCTACGGGCACTCATCAGTATAATGACTATAATCAGCACAGATTTTGCATACTCTTTGGGAAACTAACTGTTGGCTTTGTTGTGGTGGGGGAGGCTGCTGTCTGCATCTGCTTCAGTAGGTTGGTCATTTCACACATACTCTATGTAAGAGCAGTAGTCTCACTGCTAGAGAAAACCTCTGCAACACCCTTTGAGTGGCTGCTCCTGTGCCTGTGATTCCTAGTGAACTCAGCTAAGTCGCTGATCAGTTGCCATGCTTCATCTGCGGTCTTGTACTTTTTCAGAGAACCATTACTGGCACCATCTAATGTAGTTTTATCCCGAGGCTTCATGCCTTGAGTGAAGTAGCTGATCAACACTAGCCTATCAATCATGTGATGGGGGCATGCGTCTAGAAGGTTCTTAAAGCGCTCCCAGTACTCATAGAGAGTCTCTGATTCACCCTGAACAATGCAGGAGATCTCTTTCCTCAATCTATCTGTAACTTCAGCTGTAAAGTATTTTTCCAAGAATTCTCTTCTGAGCGTATCCCAGTTGGTAACAGTTGCTTCAGGTTGGGAGTAGTACCACTCCCTTGCCTTTCCCTCAAGAGAAAATGGGAAGGCGGTTAACAGAATAGAAGTTTCATTTGCACCATGACGCCTAATAGTAGAACAGGCTATCTGGAAATCCCTTAGGTGCTTGATAGGCTCCTGAGCAGGTAAGCCATGAAACTTGGGCATCAAGTTAATTAGTGTAGTCTTCAATTCAAAATCTTCAGCCAGATTTGGATGACGCACTTGATACGGTTACAGTGTAAAATCTGGGGCTCCAGCTTCCTAGAGAGTAATCCTCCTAGGTGCTGCCATTCTATCTGCACGTGAATCAACTGAATCAGTAGTAAAGGAGCTTGCTTCGCTCTCAGATGGCGGTTCAGATTTGCCCTCATATGAGACTGGTGAATCGATAACAATCACTTCACCACTCTCAGAGGCTAACCGACACCGAGCTCGCCTAATACGTGAAATAGTTCTTTCAATTTCAGGATCAAATGCGGCTAAGCTCGGATCAGGCAACGAACGCGTCATTCAATGAGAGAAACGTATGGCTCATGGTATTAAAATAAAATAAAATATGCAAATAAAAATAAAAATATGTACACTAATTAATAATTTAGCACGCTATTGCAACTTCCCGGCAACGGTGCCAAAAATTGGTGCGTGGCAGAAATTAGGCCAATTAAGAAGTTAATATAAAAACAGCATTGTGAGTATAGTTCTTAACCAGCTAAAATTCACCTCATCAATTTAGAAAGGTTGTCACAAAAGTTTAAAATAAAAATACTGGGAGTATGAGTCCCAGGTCGTCTCCCAACGAGTTGCCGAAAAGGGTGCTAATTTATTAATCAGGAGTTTCCGAGAGATTTGGAGAGTTGAGTGACAGAAAATAAACAATTGTAAATAAGTGCAATGAAAATTAAAAGGAATTTATATTATCCAAAATAAAAAGCCTTGACTGAGGGAATGATTAATTGGAAGTTCTATCCTTGTTGGAATTTTCTCAAGTGTAGTATAAAGAGGTTGTTATTTTCACTTAGTTAACCCTTACTAAATAAAGGAAAGTTAAGTGATTGAGCTAACTCTTATTCGAAAATCCTAGTCCTCTCCCTTGGGAAGGTCTAGCATTAGTAAATACAGAATTAGCCAACAACTTCCAATTTAACTAATCACTTGAGCATTCCAACTCAAGTGTCTCCTCTTAATTAACCCCCATGTCAAGTTGGGAGTCTACTCTATTGACATGGATACCATCTTCGTTATTGGGAGTTTGGAATAAAAAAGAGACATGATAATTTAAATAAAATAGGAATTCAAAATTAATTAAAAGTAAAAGTAAATCTTTGCATTAACAATCCATGAAAATAATCCAATTGTAACTCTAAACAAGAATTAAGAATATGGAATAATAAAAGAGTAAGAAAACAAACACTACAACAAACAAGGCTTTTCGCAACGGTCCAAAACCGTTGCTGTATATTGAAAAACCGTTCCCTAAACTTTAGGCAACGCTTTGGCAATGGTTTTTGACCTAAGGCAACGGTAACCAAAAAACCGTTGCCAAAGTCACTGGTATAGGCAACGATTTTGAACACAAATTTTAAACAACGGTTTCAAACCGTTACTCGAGAAGCAACGGTTTAAAACCGTACCTGGATTGGCAACGGTTTTAAACTGTTGTAGTTTTGTTATCCACAACAGCAACGGTTTTAAAGCATTACCGTTGGTGTCATTTTTTGGTAACGGTTTTTGTACTGTTGCCACTTTATAGTTGTCTAACACAACGGTTTAAAACCGTTACCATTGGTGTTTTTTGGCAACGGTTTTAAAATCATTGCCATTTTATAGTCATCTAAGACAACGGTTTAAAAGCGTTACCATTAGTTATTTTGGCAACGGTTTTAAAACCATTGCCATTTTATAGTCATCTAAGACAACGGTATTAAAGCGTTACCGTTGGTGTTATTTTTTGGCAACGATTTTAATACCGTTGTCCTTTGTAACTTTTGACAACGGTTTTTTGTTGTAATATATAATTCTTTATTTACAATAGTAGTTTTCTCGTGAATAAAATTAATTTTATTTTTTTAATTATTTAGAGTCAATTAATAATCTAAACTATTTGAATAAAATCACTAAAGAAAAATAATTGAACATTTTTCATCAAATTTGACTTACAAAGATTGTTGTAAAATCCGAAATCACATTCAAAATACCACAATACTATCATGACAACCTCGAACTATATCATCTAATGTTGCAAAAAATATAACAAAGAAGAGTTGAAATAGCTAAGTAGCAAATATATATATCATCATGTCCGATCCACAAGTTCATGACTTTTACTCTATAACACTTGCTCTTAAAAATTTGACCTTAATCAAGTTCGATTTCCCCTTCAACATAGTTTTCCTGTAAAAAAAAAAAGAAAAAAAAAACAAATATAAAACTACACACTTTTAATACTAATAATGTCTACTAAAAATATTTGAGAGAGAGAGGAGAAACATATATATCATAACATTCTTCTATTAAGATACACAAAACAATTGAATCAACATCAACATAATCAACCATTATTTAAGATATGATAACAATATAGAAACTTTAACAATAAATAATACCTCCTCATGTGCATCATTGTTCGGATTGCCTAAAGTGCTTCCTAGTTGAGCAGCTAACATCTCAAGGTCCACTCCTGAACTTTTTTGTTGCAACATCATCTTAACAAGCGATTTTAGTTCATCTACTTCTTTTTGCATCACATCTTTACCCTCTAATGATGCTTTCTCAACTGCATGTTGCTGCTTAAGGGCGGTAATTTCTTCATTTTTCTTCAACAAAGTTGGTGTGGTAACTCTTCCATGACATCGCACTCTCCCTGCCTTCTCTTTCCCAAATATGGATTGAAAAGCTCTAATTGCTGATTCTTTAGACTTTTTATTCTCAGCTTGCAGATGTGCCTATATTAATGTGAAGAAAAATAATAATAACAAAAAAGAGTAACTACACACTTGGACTCAAAACATATATCATTTGACAACATCAAATCAAATAATAGCAATTAAGAATAGTATCAGCATTGTTTAACTCAATTGCAAGCATAAAGATAACCACAAATGATGGACACATTACCAAGACACAAGAAATCCATAACCTAGTTTAATCAAATTAACTCACAATACTTACAATAACATCCAAAGTGTCTTCATTCAATGATTTTCCCTTTGTGCTTTGGCGAGTCTCAACAAACATTTTTGCTTGAGTAGGTGGTTCATTATTTTCCTTAGAAGCAGCCTATAAGTCCAGTTCAACAAGCATTTATATAAAGTTAAAAATGCACGTAGTCTTGCACCCCACATACACATACAAATGCACAAAGAATAAAAAATTGTACCAATCTTGCACGTATTCTTGCAAAATTTATTGGACATTTCGATGGCTAAATTTCTGTTGTGTCCTATTTTTCTTATTCTGCGCAGACATTTTCTACATAGCAAGAGACAAGTATTATCAAAAAATTATCATATTTCACTCATAAATGTATATAACTCATAATTGCATAAGCAGACTACAATAAGTTGCACATGTCTTACCTTAACTTTCTCAGTTCTCCAATAAGCAATCAACTTGCGAAAATGACTCTCAGGTATGATTTTAGGACGATTTTTCAGCATTTCATTAACACTTTTGTATGGCAGAAAATGATTTTGCTTGATTGTGGTCTTATACCGTCTCCAGTTGTCATTGATACGAGCAAGGACTATCCTCTTTCCTTTAGTTGGAATAATGAACTTAGCCTATAAAACACAAATATTATTTGCTAGTAAGAATAAAATACATGTGTACATTTCCAAATAGTTTTTAAAAGAGACAATAATAATATTCTCACTTGAACATATTCCCAAATGGCTTCTTTATCTTTAATCCCCTTTCAATTTGTGTAAATTAATGGACAAAAATCTGAATTCCTTGCCACTGTGCCCAAAAATTTGCTCAAGTTATTTACAGCTTCATCAATAGGACCAATTGCCTCTCCTTCAATATCTAGAGTAATTTCTTCTCTATCTTCCAACTGTCTTGCATGAATCTTCAAGCATTGTGTAGGACCTCGTGTTTTCTTCACTGTTGTCTCTATACAAAGAGCTTAGAATAAGGCCATCAGCATCATTGCTCAATCAAAACAAAGCATGAAATCAGCCATTAACAAGGATAAAGCAGCACTAAACAGCAAAATAAACCCATATAAACTCACTAAAACCAAATCAGCACTTATAAAACAGCTCAGAATAAGGCCATCAGCATCATTGCTCAATCAAAACAAGGCATGAAATCAGCCATTAACAAGGATAAAGCAGCACTAAACAGCAAAATCAACCCATATAAACTCACTAAAACCAAATTGGCACTTATAAAATAACTCAGAATAAGGCCATCATCATCATTGCTCAATCAAAACAAGGTATGAAATCAGCCATTAACAAGGATAGAGCAGCACTAAACAGCAAAATCAACCCATATAAACTCACTAAAACCAAATCAGCACTTATAAAACAGCTCAGAATAAGGCCATCTTCATCATTGCTCAATCAAAACAAGGCATGAAATCAGCCATTAACGAGGATAAAGCAGCACTAAACAGCAAAATCAACCCATATAAACTCACTAAAACCAAATCAGCACTAATAAAACAGCTCAGAATAAGGCCATCAGCATCATTGCTCTATCAAAACAAGGCATGAAATCAGCCATTAACAAGGATAAAGCAGTACTAAACAGCAAAATCAACCCATATAAACTCACTAAAACCAAATCAGCACTTATAAAATAGCTCAGAATAAGGCCATCAGCATCATTGCTCAATCAAAACAAGGCATGAAATCAGCCATTAACAAGGATAAAGCAGCACTAAACAGCAAAATCAACCCATATAAACTCACTAAAACCAAATCAGCACTTATAAAATAGCTCAGAATAAGGCCATCAGCATCATTGCTCAATCAAAACAAGGCATGAAATCAGCCATTAACAAGGATAAAGCAGCACTAAACAGCAAAATCAACCCATATAAACTCACTAAAACCAAATCAGCACTTATAAAATAGCTCAGAATAAGGCCATCAGCATCATTGCTCAATCAAAATGGGAGATGCTCATGGTTCTAAATGGATTAAATCCATCGCTTGCTAGCTCTAATCTTATGTTACGAGATTCTTCAGCAAAATCGGGATGAAGCCTGTCAAAGTCTTTCCATGATTGGCCATCAGCTGGGTGTCTTAACTTTCCATCCTTTGAACGATGTTTATCGTGCCACCTTAATGATTCAGCTGTTTTTGAACACAGGAACAGCTTCTTAAGCCTTGGAATCAATGGAAAATGCCTCAAGACCTTTGTAGGCACAGGTTTTTTCTTCAACTTATCAAGTTCTATATCTACCTCAACATTTTCTATGTACCTGGAAGCTCCACAAATAGGACAAAATTCTTCATCTTCATATGTATCCCAGAACAGAACATAATCGTTGGGACAAGCATGAATTTTATTATAACCAAGTCCTAAATCTTTTACCATGGCCTTGATTTTATTGAAAGAATCAGGAATATTCAAATGAGGAATCGCTTCTTTCAGTAACTCAAGAAGAGCAGTAAAGGATGTGTTGCTCCAACCATTAAGAGTCTTCAACAAATACAATCGGATAACGAATGATAATGTCAAAAAATTTTTTACAGCCAGGATATAACTCTTGTTTTCCTTCTTCAAGCAAGTTATAAAACTTTTTTGCATCTTCGTTTGGCCCATCACCATCTTTATCTCCTTCAAGCACATGCCGAAACGTCTCGTTTAGCAGCCCATGAATGTCGTCGACAAGTCCTTCATGGACTTCACTCTCATCGGTTTCACTATCCATGCGACTTATCCTTTCGCCATGATGAACCCACACAGTGTAACCTTTTTGAAATCCCTTATTAAATGATCATAAACTTCATCCCTTCGCCCTCAACTAAAGTTATTACATATAGAACAAGGACAAAGAATTTCTTGTCCTTGTGGTCTACCTTTAGAAAAGGAAAAATCCAAAAATGAATTAACACCATGTTGGTAACCCTCAGTATGTCTTGGTAAACTAGCCCACCCTTTGTCCATTACTTTGTCAACTAAAATAAAAGACACGGACATATGTTTTAGACTAACTATAAGTGATTTTTTCATTCAAGAGCTTATTGCATCTAAAGAATTTCTAGAAGTCAACCACACATATTCAAAAGAGAACATCTCAACCAATCATGAGACTAACAATTTGTATTTAACAAACTATGCAAAGAAGCTTAATCAATCAATTAATCAGTAAATATTCTTAACAATTAAATGTTCAAACAAATTTAAAAAGATAATATATTAAATGATTTACCTGTAGTGTAGCTCAATGTCTAAGGTAGTCGCAGCTACAGAGAGACCCGCTATTTGATTATCTGTTTCTGGTTTTAAAGAGACAAACTAAAAAAACAACAAAGAATAAAAATATAAGTAATTCATAGCCAGATTTTTTAACAAAAAATTCACTTTTAAAACCAATTTTTAGAAATCTTATTTTCAAAAGTGATATATAACTAAAAAATCAAACAATAGAATTATCAAGTTTAGCAACACAGAAATCCAAAACACAATGCACTAACAAAACGTGTTCATCTTCAAATAGACAGCATCATCATATGTTTCTTCTACTACACTCTATCCCCAAGAAAAAATCTAAAACAATTAGTACAATGATGAGTTTTGCTAACTAGAACTCAAATTAATGAACAATGCACAAACAGTTTTTGAATTTAAAAAATGCAGAAACGGCCAAATACAAATTTCCCTTTCTATCTTATTAGCTAAATAAAGCCTCAAAACAGTTTTTGAACAATGCACAAACATCACCACTTTCCTTTCTTCTTCTTAAATCCAACAAAAATACCCAACAACCAAAGCCCTAACTAAGCAACAGAAACGCAGAGAAGAACACTTACTATAGATGACAACCCACAAACGGCCGATGCAGTGAAGCAGCAGCAACAAAGAGACAACCCACAGATGACAACCCTTTTTTTATTTTAAAGAGACAAACTACAACAGCAACAAAGAATAAAAATATAAGCAATTCATAACCATAACTATAATACTAACGTAACTATCACTTTCATGCCTGAAATAAATTGATTTCTCAAAATAAACAACAAACCATTCAAAGTGAACGAAGTATATAAATAAATTACTCAGAGATGCAATGAATGATATATAAATGCATTTTTTGAAACTTTAAATAAACTGTTCTAACTAAGTGTAAACTAACAAAGACCAAATAATGGATAACTTTTCTTTAAATGAGAACAGCATTTTGAGATAACAAATTGCCAACAAAATTAGAATAGCACTGTACCAAAAAGTATTTCAATTGAAACTCTTCTCAAATGCCTTCTATAATTGAGGTCTAAAAAATTATTTTGTTAATATAATTTGGCCCACTTTTAAACTAAAGGACTTTTAATAAAGTATATTTAAGTTTGTCAATTGAAGGTCTTTTATATAAAATTTAGTTTTGATGAAGTTTCAGAACAGAACCCATGACCAAAATAAAAGAGAAAGGAGTTTTGTAACTTTTTTTAAGGAGTGGCAACTGGTTTACATGGTAGTACACTTATGGATAGCAAGTAGCAACTAGCAAGCAATTATCAGGGTAGTTCAAAGAATAAAATGATAAATTTTATTCTCATTAAACTAATTCAAATGAAAAAAAAATTATCTATTCCATCAAATATTTAAAATAACAAATATTTCTCCTGATTAATTGAGGCATGTAGGAAAAAGAGCAGAATTTATGCTGATCTCTAAGTCAAATAGTTGGAATAAGCATGAAATTCCTCTGTTATCCCAGATGAAACCAACCAATATGAAAAGCAGTCCACAACTCACTGAAATAATAACATTATAAAATAAGGCAAAAATAAACAAAGCAGATAAATAAAATAAAAAATAAACAACTGAGAAACAGCGATGTAGAAATTACTCTATAATCCTCAATAAAGAGTTATTGGGCATCCACCATAGAACACCTCAAAGAAAGTAGAGAAACAGAACCATAATGCCACCGAACACACTACTAGCAGATAATAAAAGTTTTGCTACCTTAAATAACAGACTAACCTAAGCCCCAGGTTCATTTCACAAGTACACAATCCAAATTCAAACCAGAACAGAAACTCAGTCAACATTCAACACTCATCTTGCTCATGTTCACAAACATCACCACTTTTCACAGCCAACAAAATCACTCAACAGCCAATCAAACCCTAACTAAGCAACAGAAATCAGAGATGAAGACCACTTACCACAGATGACAAACCACGGCCAATGCAGTGAAGCAGCAGCAGCAGCGAAGCACAATCCACAACCAGCGAAGACAGTGAAGCAGAAATAGCGACGTTGAAACAGAACAAGGAGAAGCAAGGACGCCGTGGAGAAGCAGTGAAGCCTCGGAGCGGGGAGAAGCAGCGACGCCGCGGAGAGACTCAGCGACGCCGAAAAGAAGGAGGCAGCGACGATATCGGGAAGAATGGAGTGACGATGATGGTGCGACGATGGTAAGTGGCGATTTGGGGCTTCCTGGTGACTTGCGATGATGGTGCCATTTACGGCTTCATGGAGAGCTGTGGTGCGATGACTTCTCTGATTCTGAGGCGTGGGTTAGGGTTTGGTACGGTGGAGGGAGGAAGCTCTTTGGTTTCGAAGAGAAGGAGGGCTTTCTTATTAGCCTTATTTTTTTGGTGACTACTTATTAGCCTTATTTGCGCTGTTATGTTTCATTCCTTTATTAATTAGGAAAAAATTAATAATCAATAATAGATATATAATATTTATTTTAAAATTATTTTAATTTTAATTTTTTTATATTAATATTTATTATATATTTATAATAAAAATATATAATATTTATTATAAATTTATTTTAGCTATATGTGTTAAAAATATAATATTTTTTATATATTTATAATAATATATAATATTTATAATAAATTTATTTTAATTTTATTTTAATTTTATTTTTTAAAATAATATTTGTTATTTATTTATAAAAATAATTTTTGAGTATTTTATAAATTCAATATTTATAAAAAAATAGTTTCAATTTATATAATTATCTGAAATTATTTTTATTAGTATTGTTTAATTTGTCTAATTATTTAAATAATTTAGAAAATGGTTGTTTCATAAATAATTGTTATAATGGTTGTAAAACCGTTCTTTAAAATAGGCAAAGAGAACGGTTTTATTTGGTTACTATAGCATAATGGAAAAATGAACTTCAACAGCAACACTGTAAAAACCGTTGTCTAAGACCATCTAATGGAACGGTTTTAAAGTGTAGCATTTCGGCAACGGTTTTAATGCGTTTTCTTTGTGCAATTCTTTAAACAACGATAAAAAATCGTTGCTTAAAACCAAATCATGGTAACGGTCATAAAACCGTTCTTTAAAATAGTCAAACAGAACGGTTTTAATTTGTTGCTATAAATTGATGAAAAATTGAATTCAACAGTAACACTTTAAAAAACCGTTGTCTAAACTTATCTAAGAGAACGGTTTTAAGGCGTTGCAAAATTTGGCATTGCTAAAGGCCATATTTGTTGTAGTGAAACTAGAATAATATCTTCAACGGAGGTGATGACTCTTCAATATCCAAAAGCAAAAGCATAAAACTATAAAACTATGAATGTAAAAGAAAACCTAGAGGAAGAGTAAATTCTCTCTAGATTCAGATCTAAAACTAAAAACTATGCTAATGAGAATATGTGTTGAGTCTCTGCACGTTTCCTGGCTCTAGTCTGTATTTCTGGGCCGAAACTGGGTCAAAATTTGGCCCGAAATCGCCCCCAGCATTTTCTGTTATTTCTGCAGATCGCGCATGTCACGCGTACGTGTCAGTCACGCGTACGCGTCATTTGGTGAATTTTCTTGTCACGCGTACGCATCAGTCATGCGCATGCGTCTTCATGCAAACTCCAATCCACGCGTACGCATCAGGCACACGCACGCGTCGCTGCAAATTTCTTCATATCGCGCGCTCGCGTGAGCCATACGTGCACGTTGATGCTTGCTGGTTATCTCCTTAGTTTTTTGTGTTCCTTCCATTTTTTCAAGCTTCCTTTCCATTCTCTAAGCCATTCCTGCCCTATGAAGCCTGAAAAACTTAACACATGGATCACGGCATCGAATGGTATAAAAGAGAATTAAAATATACAAATTAAAGATCTCTAGAAAGGAATTGTAAAATCATGCAAATCATATGAATAAGTGGGTAAAGACTTGATAAAACCACTCAATTAAACACAAGATAAACCATAAAATAGTGGTTTATCAGCTGGTCTTATGGTATTTACATGTTAAACAGAGAATGAAGTTTGCCCTAGACTCAGAAGACTACCCAGAGCATAACTTTTTTGCGGAACATTCACTAGCAGCTCACGAAAAAGTACTCCTGCCTCTAGCTGAAGGGGAAAAGAAGGGGTAAGAACTGGGGAGTTCTTAGTAGGATCGGGGTTATTAGTTAAGTTCATTAATTCTGTGTTGTTTAACAGACAAATAATAGAATACAAAAAAGTAGTAAATAGACAAAGAATATAGAAAAACATTACACAAAAAGATAATACACACAGAATACACAACAGAATACACAACAGAGTAATATGCACAAACAAGGATGATGCATGTCTAGTCCTATGCAGGCCACGAGCTCATGTGTCGATTGACTACCCGCAACCCGACATTTTCTAGGAACAAGTCCTAGATATAGATTTCTGTTGCATCAGTTGTATATTAGTCTAATGGTTGAAGCCACATCAGTTGACTTGAATATACGTACCCGTAGAAAACAGTTCCTGCTACATCAGTTGCTTACCGGTCGTGTGGCCAAAACCACATCAGTTGACTTTAATATGCGTACCCTTGGGAAATAATTCTCAGTTGTGGACATCCCCACTTACATTTTCCTTTTCCTTTTTGTAAACCTTTTTCAGTTTTCTTCTTTTGTTTCACTTCCTTAGCCACTCCTTTCAGTTACCAGTTCTCAATCTCTGTTTCTGATTATTAGGTGGCTTAGTCCTTTCTCTGATCTCTTTTAATTTCTTAACTAAATCATGTTCATTCACTTTCTATTTCTCTTCTTTACTTTCTTAACCAATTTTTAACTTCTCTACTTCTTTATTCTTTCTTTGTTTGTCTCTTTGACTTTTACTTTGCGAACTATTTCAGTTTCGGTGTGAATAATTAACATGTTCCAAGCATAGGTTCATTAAGTCTATGCTGAACCAGTTTAGCTTTTTATATAATACTTAACCCTAAACGCAAATCAAATACTAACAATATTGCTCCTAGATCGCTTCTCTAATCGACATTTATGTTTACCGTTAAAGCTTTACCAACAGTTTCTTTGGTTTTTATCTTTTCTTCAACATTTTATCTTTTTTTTATCTGCTCCTCACTAACATGTTCTTACCACTCCCTAAGTATTTTATGAAGCTAATTATGAGATTCTGAGCTTAAAGTTGTCTTCCTAAGACTTTTAGAAAAAATTGCCTTTTCACCATTATTTTATTATTTTTAATAAAATAACAATAATTAATATTTTATTATTAAATAATTTTTAAAAATATTTATTATGAATTTTTGAAAATTACATTTTTATCCCAAAATTTTATTAAATTATATTTTGACCCCTTAACTTTTGATATTTATACTTTAACCCCCTAAACTTTAGCATTTATACTTTCCTCCCCAAAATATAAAATATTTGCACTTTGACCCCTAACAAGATCAAAGAGCTGTTCTTGAGCATATTCAAAGTTTTTTTCATATTCTTCGTAAATTCTTAAATTCTTTCTTCAAATATGACCCGTTTTTCAATCTTTTCGATGACCGATTTTTACCATAAATCAAATTAAATTAGTAGCCACTAAAACCCCATAATTTCCACTTGATTTCAACACTAATTCATCACCAATTTGAGGCCTATCTTTTGTTTTTCCAGCTGCACTCAAGAACATTTTTATAGCTTAAATATCATCAAATTTTATCAAAATTTTAACAAACTTTCACCAAGAATAACTTATATAAGCAATCAATTTCAAGCATAACCAAATCACACAACAATCATACAACTCAAACACAATTAATCAAGATTAATTTTACCAAACTCTACCTTGATTTGCTGCTCTTTATTTGGCTATCCTTCAAAGTTTTACTAGAGCACTTTTTTCTACTAAATCACATCAAGAACAACATTAATTCCTTAAAACCTCAATTGATCGAATCTTAATCAACATGTTAGGATGGGATTTATAGCCTTAAAATTTCTGAAAATGAAAGATTCTTAGCTCACAAGTTATGTTAAGCAAGAGATCTATAGAGAAACATCAAGAAAACACAAATTTAACAAGGTTTCCTTGTAACCGAACCAAAGAGGAGGATGAGCAGCCATCTAACCTGATTTTAATCCATGAAAAGTGACATAGATTTGAAGAATAAAAAGAGAAGATCACTTTAATCGGTTTGAAATTTTAATTTGAGTTTTGGTTTGGAAGAAATCAAGATTTGAAGTCTTATGTGTTCAAAGTTTTCTCTCTTTTCTTTCTCTCTTATTTTCGGTCGTTCAAGGTGGAAATCAGCAGCTTGGAATGTCTTGGGGGTGAGAAAAAAATGTGCTTGATGTTGATTGGCTAGTTAAGGAGATGGTTAAAAAATATCTCAGGTATATAATTACTAAAACTATATGTATTAGAGAGCACAGTTAACAACATATTTAGATATTAAAATCTGAGCAACTAGTATAGATGATACTAGTAACATTATTAACATGAGAATAAAAGATATATCATGAGGCATCAACATTGCTAAAGTCATTAGAGAATGCTAGTGTTAACCTACACTAGTAGACTGTGAGCTCGGTTAAACTTATCTCCAGTTTTTTAGTAAAATAGATTAAATAATATTATAATATTCCTCAAACATGTCTAGTATTAATATCATAATAATATTATATTATTATTTTTCTTCTCTCACGAATCGAGTCTGGCTTGTCTAACCGAAGCGGCTCAAAAACTAGATTCTTCGTGACTATGTCGTCGAGCTTATCCCAGTGGAGGTGCTAGCTTAGTGATGACATAATGATGATATAGATTGAGATGCTTGATGATATAGCAGAGGTGCTTCCTTTACTGAACTTCTAAAAAATTCTGTTTCTTTAGAAAAGTTTCGTGTATCTAAAAACTAGGTTAATACACTGTCCTTATTCCATCCCCTTTTTTGTTTTAGAAAAAAAAAACCCTAAACCTCCTTTCTGAAGCAGCTTTGCCGTTCGGTCATAGTGCCACCATCTTAACCACCACACTGTTCGAGTTACTACCACGCCGGGAAAATCTTTTACGCTCCCACTGTCTCCAGCTAAGTGAGTAATTAGTTTAGAGTAATTAAATTTATACTATTTTATCTAATTTTCATAGTTATAATTTACACTAATTACATTTTTTATTGTAATTTTTTATTATAAAATTGTGACATGGGTTAAATTTAGAGTAATTAGTTTAGATCAATTAGATCATTTTTATTTCTAATTAAGACATAGAATTTTAATTCTCGTTTATAAATCATATGTTGTGAAATTGTGATATATGGTTAATTTGCTTTGTTTAGAGTAATTAGAATTTAAATTAGATTTGGTCAAGTTGGTTAATTAAGTTAGTTTAGATAAATTAGGATAATTCGTTAGATAAATTAGTTTATGATTTAGTTTAGAGTTGAAGTTAGACTAATTTAAACTTGAATTTAGGAAAATTAAGTTAACTTAGTATTAATTAGTGTTTTACATTAATTTAAGTTAACTTAGTTTAGTTTATATTAATTAATTTTACAAATGTTATTAATTTTTATATTTTACTAACTTTATTTAAATTTTAGGATATTTTGTTGTCGTGTAGTTTTAATCGTTGGTTGTTTGTGTTGATATATACATAAGTTGTTTGTGCAGTACCGAGGTTGATTTTTTATCTCTAAATATGCTAAGTTATTTAAATTTTATTCCGAACTTATTTTTCCTAGGATAGAGTTTTAGAAAAAAAGTGAAAAAAAGTTGTCTAGTGGCAACTTCTCGAGTACCTTGTTTGCTAGAAAATTGCGGAGTAATAAGGGGATGCACATTAAAATGACTAGGATTTAATGTTTGCTTGAATGTATGTTTTTTTAATTTATGGTTGCAACTGTTTCCTTTGTGAAAATTGATAAATTTTTTTTGTGGAGATCTTTAAATTAAGAAAAAACTCTGCCAAATTATTATTAAAATTGTTCAAACACATGGTTGGTTTGTGAAAACTTTTACATTTGGTAGAGGTTTCTAATTATAGATAAAACTTTGCTGAAATTTTTTAAAAAATTAATAAGTTGTGTTGTTGGTTAAATTCTAGGTTGTTTGTTGCAAAATAATTTCAAGTCATCGTTTGTGGATATATGATAAGGATAACGGTCAATCGGAGGGGTTAAAACCTGAGTTCTTTGAGGGGTTGATCAGTTTGTTTGCATGTGTCTTCAACATGAAATTGTTTGAGTCTCAATGGGTGTATAGGTGTCCATGTTATAAGTGTCGAACGACTAAGTGGTTAGGACCTTCGGATGTAATTCTTCACCTTTAATAAGGGGTTCAATGATGGGTATTGGGTGTGGGCTAAACATGGAGAAGTTGATGAGCAAGAAATCAATCAGTCTGCATCGAATTTTAATAGGTCTAAGGGTCGATCAAGAAGGGTTAATTTGGTTAGAAAAGTGAATATGGAAGAGGATAATTGGGAGGGTAAATAGGGGAGATATAATAAGATGGTATTTGATGCATGATGTATGAGCATCTTATACCCATTTTTTGCTTATTTTAAGTTAGAATTTAACGAGTTTAAGTACATTTTAGTGTTAAAATCCTTCTTGGATGCTACTTTGAGTTGTTTTTATATTTTGATTATTTCAAGTAAAATTCGGATCAATTTGGCAAAGTTTTGTGCAAAAAAAAAGAGAAGTTTTGAAACTGCCACCAGGGCGCTAAACGCCAAGCTAGCGTTTAGCGCCAGCAACTCAGCGAGACTAGAAGTGTTCTACCCCCTTTTGGGTGCTAAACAACAAACCTGACATTTAGCGCCAGGCAATCTGGATCTCACCTCACTCTTGGAGCATCTTTAGTTGGACCTAGCTTTTAATTGTTATCTTTTATCTTACTTTAGTTATTTTTATTTACAAATAAATCTTTTAGGTTTAGAAATTATTATTTTATTTTAGATTCAAATCAAATTAGATTAGATATAAAAGGAAAAAGATTCACCCTTTAGGGGGATCTTCTCACTTCCGCACTCTCACATTTTTTAAACCCTAGTTTTCTCTCTGAAGTATGAGCCACTAAACCTCTTCAATTAAGGCTAGGAGTTCTGTTTATTTATATGGATTGAGACTGTTACTTTTCTATTTTAATTAATATATTGATTCATTTTCAAGGATTACCTTCGTTCTTCATTTTATGAATCTGGGTAGATCGGAAGAATGACCCTTATTCTATATGCGTTTTTGTGACCCTTGGAAGAGGATCTCACCTGAACAACAGCTTGAAAGCAAATTCATCCTAAATCGTTAATTACTTGAACTAATCAAGATACATGACATATAATCCTCTTAGCTTTGGATAATTAGGATTTTTGTGGCCTTAAACTAGAATTGAACTTAACCCTTTAATCGAAATTAAGTGACCAAGATATTAGCGGTTAACTAGGTTAGAGGAGACTAAATCACTACGACATTAGGATTTAGTCAATTATAGTTTGCCATAAATTGAATCTTTCATGATTAAAATAGTTGGTAAGAAAACTTAATCCGGAAAAGTAAACATCTTCGATGCCTTAACTGCCTTCTCTTATACATTTATCACTATTCTTATTGTTTGCGTCTTCTACTCTTTGAATTACTGTTTAATGTTTTTGAACCCCAAACATCATTTTCTACTTGCTTGACTAAGAAATCATTCAACCATAGTTGCTCAATTCATCAATCCTCATGGGATCGACCCTCACTCACCTGAGGTATTACTTGGTATGACCCGGTGCACTTGCCAGTTAGTTTGTGGATCTAGAAAATCCGCACCAATGCAATCATTGTTAATATTATGGAAAATGTTAAATAAGGGCCTAACTTGGAAGCAAAGAAATTATATGATTTGTTAGAATCTTCCGTACAACTGCTATTTGAGCGGTGCATTCATTCAAAATTGTCTGCTGTATTAGAATGATGAGTATTAAATCTTTGTCAAATCATATCCAAGAGTCTTTTGATAAGTGGGCCACCCTTTGTAATGAATTATTACCCGTTGGGAGTATTAGCATCCCTCGGAGCCATTATAAGGCAAAGAAGCTAGCTTCAAAATTAAGTATAAATTTGGTAAAAATTGATTGTTGCTCGAATGGTTGTATGTTGTATTATAAGGGGATGTAGACTTCACTGCTAGCAAATCTTTTGATATACCGAGGGTAGAGAGAGAAAGGATTGATAAATGAAGGTTAAAGAGAGTTCCAAACAAAGGTTGCACTACTTGCCCCTAATCCCTAGACTAAAAAGATTGTATGCCTCAATGAGTTCGACCCTTCGCATATGGCATAGTAACATCAAGAGAGATGATGGTTTTATGACGCACCTGTCACACGGAAAGGCTTGGAAGCACTTTGATCAAGTCCATTCTATATTTGTGAGCGAGCCTAGAAATGTAAATTAGCTTTATGCTCTAATGGGTTTGTATTGAACTCTAATTTTCGTAACATGTACTCTTGTTAGCCTATTATGGTGACTCCTTATAACCTACCTCCCAAAATATGCATGAAGGAGCTATACATGTTCTTAAATTGTATCATACCCAATCCAAGTAACCCAACAGCCAAAATTGATGTATTTTTGTAACCCTTGGTGGATGAGTATAATGAGTTGTGGATTGATGATGTAGAGACATGTGATATTTTAACTAAAATAAACTTTCAAATACATGTTGTGTTGATGTTGACATCAATGACTTTCTTGCATACGATATGCTATCTGGCTGGTCCACTCAGAGAAGGATATTGTGTCCTATTTGTATGGAGAATACAAGGTTATTTTGGCTGAATATGGGGTTAGAAATTTGTGGTTCGATTGTCATTGAAGATTTATTAAGTTTGATCATTCCTTTCAACATAACAAGGACTTGTTTAGGAAGAATAAAATTGAATAATAAGAGACACCCATTTGGTTGAGTGGTTTAGAAGTGTGACTTCGGGTCAGTAGTATCCCAATATCATCGATAATTGGGCAAGGTTGAGAATTCTGGGATATGGAAAGGAGCATAATTAAAAAAGATGTGTTTGATAACATCATACACATGGTAATGGATGATATGCTAACAAATGATAACTATAAGGCTATGTTAGATTTAGTTATCATTTGCAGGCGACAGATCTGAATTTAAAGGGACTTAACAACGGACAGTGGTCTAAACTAAAGGCTATATGTTCTCTAACAAAGGATCAAAGAGAAAATATTTTTAGGTGGATTAGGGGATTGAGGTTTCTCAATGGTTACGCCTCTAACTTGGGTAGATGTGAAAACGTCTCGCAAGATAAGCTTGATGGGTTGAAGAGTCATGATTGTCACGTTTTTATGGAGTTGTTGCTTCTTGTTGTCTTTAAAGAACTCTTTACCAACGTCTAAAAACTTCTCACAGCTCTAAGTGGGTTCATTAGGGAGTTATGTACTACAAAACTTAGGATTGATAATCTTATGGGCATGGAAAAGAACATTCACATCATACTTTGTAGGTTAAAGAAGATATTCGCCCCAAAAATTTTTGATGTGATAGAATACTTAGCAATCCACCTACCATATGAAACAAGAGTGTGTAGGGGATTCAGTTTAAGTGGATGTTTCCTTTAGAGAGGTTGATTTGGTCATTCAAGAAAACTATGAAAAATAAAGCCGGATTGAGGGTAGCATCTGCGAAGCATTTTTAGCCAAAGAGACATTCGCATTTTGCTCCTTATATTTTGAATCTCATGTTGAATCACAGAGAACAAGAGTTGGAAGGAATTATGAGAGGAGAGAATCCTCGTCAAGCGGACCAACATTCCAATCTTTGTTTAGGAATGAGTTGCAATGGGCACAGTTAGTGAATATTGGTTAGAGAATAAGGAAATTGAGGTCGCACATGTAATGACCCAACTATTGACACATCATGACCAATGTCAACGGCTAGATGCTACTCATCAGAGGAACCTACAGAGATCTAGACTCAGGAGAATAATATTATATACATATGAGCCTGATAAGAGACAATTTTTGTATGGTTCGGAATCAATCAAAACTAGAATCAATTCGTTAGTAGCATAGTCCAAACCAACAATAAATTCTCTTAATCAAATGTTAAACTCAAATTAAAATAACCGAGAGTAATTAAACCTCGGGTCGTTCTCCTTAAGAATTGCAATGAAGTGTCCTATTATTATATATGAGACATTGGGGGTTGTGAATGCAAGAGAGAGCAAGCAATGTAAATGGTAAGAAATTAAAGTGCAAAAAGGTAACTTAGCATGCAAGAAATTAAGAGTCAAAGCAATTAAAACAAGAAAAGGGAATTAAATGCTAAGAAGGTCTCTTGGAAAGAAGTGGGTAATTAAGGATCCATCTCCTAGTTGTGGACCACAAACATGGTAATTGTGTGTGAATTAATCCCAATTAGTCAACCCTACATCGAGGATAAGTCAACTAGGCATAATTAATTTCAATCCACAAGTCCTAATCAACTCACTAATTAACTTAGTGAAAGACTAGTGTGAGTGGAAATCAAATTAATTAACAACCCTCACACAATGTGGAATGGACATCCACAACTCAAGTTCACCCAAACCACACAATTTCTCAACCAAGAGTGAGAAAAACTATACAAAAACCCAACCAAGCATTTTGTCAAACACTTGGTGGGTGTGAAAATAAAGCATGGTAAAATAACAAGAAATATAAATTCTACAACTACCAATTGCAATAAAATGATAACAACAACTAAAGGAAGCAATAAATGGCATAGAAACATAAATTGCATTAATTGAAAATCAAAATGACAAGAGTGTTCATAAACATAAAAGAACAAAAGAAATGAAATAACAAAATAGAAGGAAAGAACAAATATGCAATAACAATAAATGATAAGGAAAAGTAAATGAAAGAAAGAATTAAAAGTAGAAATTGCAAGTAATTAAACTAAAAACCCTAGGTTCTAGAGAGAAGGGGGAGCTTCTCTCTCTAGAAAATGAACTACATGACTAAAATCTAACCCTAATTGCTCCCCCCTTTATCCCTCTTCAATTTGGCTTGAAATAGCTTCAAAAATGAGTTGGATTGGGTTTTGGGGACCCAGAAATCACCCCCAGCGGTTTGCAGTTAATGAGCTCACGTGCCAGGACCTGTGCGGATGCACAGACGTGTGCGTCCGCACACTTGCTGTTTTCTGACCTGTGCGTACGCACAAGTTGTGTGTGTACGCACACATAGACTTATGTCCACTATGACAAATTTCATATCATTTTGAAGCCCCGGACGTTAACTTTCCAATGCCGCTGGAACTGCCTCATTTGGATCTCTATAACTCAAGTTATGACCAATTTAGTACCTAGAGGTCAGGATGGACAGCTTTCCAAATCCTTCATTTCTTGAATTCTTCCACTTTGTATGCTTTCCTTCCACTTTCTCAAGCCATTCTTGCCTTCAAAACCTTAAATCACTCAAGCAAACATATCAAGGCATCAAATGGGAGAAAAGTGAATTAAAATTGGCTATTTAAGCATGAAAAGCATATTTTTCACAATTAAGCACAATTAGGAAAGAATTCATAAAAGCATGCTATTTCAATGGATAAGTGCAAGAAAAGTCAATGAAATCCACTCAAATAGAGCAAATAAATACCATAAAATGTGGATTCATTAGAGCCTTTAGTATTATATTGGAGTTAATCAAACGTTTGTAAGTCATAACTGTAACTGTCTCAATAAACTGGGCTTAAAGCATGAATCATCTAATGCAAAAAGTGTAAATAAAACATTGTCATACATCATTACCCATACTAAAAGAAATA
The DNA here is from genome assembly GCF_059453495.1 of Arachis ipaensis. Taxonomy (NCBI): domain Eukaryota; kingdom Viridiplantae; phylum Streptophyta; class Magnoliopsida; order Fabales; family Fabaceae; genus Arachis; species Arachis ipaensis. Next base: position 35,518,892 of record NC_142444.1, on the reverse strand, counting down.
TATAAATCAAGTATTTTCAAAGTACATGTCCAGCGTCATAAGAAAACATAATTACTATATATCAGAATATATATATGACCAAAAGACATCTCCTACTTTAACCCACACAAGGATTTCTTAGACTAAAACTCGAACTATCGCGAAGTTAAGGAGATCCTAATCCTCAAAAAGACTATCAAAAGTGGGGAAGAATACTGCTAAGAAACGAAGGTCATGACAAGATGAAATGTCCATCCAAAATACCCAAAGCTGCCGACTCAAGGATGATCATCAAGGGATTCTCCTAGTACTCTTCCTACCTTCCCAGAATCCGAACCATCAGAAGTTAAGTCCACCTCCAATTGGTCTACCCAAGAAGGTATCTCCTCAAAAGGCTCGACCTCCAATGAACTAAAGGGCGCATCCTGAACTACAACGACATAATGTCCCTAAGGGTCATCAAGCATAGGACCAACTGAAGTGCCAGAATCATCTCAACCTCGGCCAGACCCTCTTCCCACTCTGGTAGGAGTTATTCTACTAGAGGATGTACGTCATATACAGGGTCCATCTAATTGAGATGGTATGCAAAAGGAAACTGACCAGGGCTCGGATGTTACTCTGATAGAAAGAACTTGTAGGACATGTCAGGGCTAAACCCCACACTATGTATAGAGTGCAAAAAGCCACGATCGCATAAAGCATAGATGCATGTCTTCGATATTCCCCACATGAAGACTCTTCCCTACTCGAGGTATTTATAGCTTAGCATGAAGGATATTTCAAAGAATATCACTGCCGATCCACAGATGTGGGAGTAAGGGCGTGAGAACCTATGGTTTCCAATAGGGTGAACGGGAAAAAAAAAAGGGAATCTTAGGACATTTGTCTCCAAGTTTTTATTGGGAAAAATAGAATACAAGCATATAATATGCAAAAAAAAAGAGAAAGAGAAAATCAAATACAAGCATAAAGAGTCTAACAATAACCAAACACAGTAAATGCAGATGCGCAAATAACATGATGCATGCCTATTCTTATAGCAGGCCATGAGCTCATGTGTCGATTGCCTATCCGCAACCCGACGTTACTTAGGACTTCACCTGAATATGGTTTCTCAACTCAGTCAGTCATGCACATCATAATCATAATAATTTGCTAGTTGAGAAATGTGCGCCTGAAAGAGAAACAACTTTTGGTGGGCATCCCCATTTGGCTGGGGAGAGGTATAATGAGCTCCTCGCACACATGGCAGAAAGGGATGCTCGCATACTTGGCAAAGAGAGATGATTGCAATACGAAAACAGAGTCCCTGAGGTATGAGCTTAGGTAGGAGTTGGAGTAGATCCAGTGGATGCGACTCCAAATGGAAGTCTACTATGACCAGATGCGCACTAGTGGCAGCGCTGCTGTTGGAGGAGCCCCTTGTCCTCTGCACAGGCACCAGGACAGGTACCAACACACTACCTAAACTACTGACTCAGCAGAATTAGGGGGGCAACAATGAAGATTATCAAGACCCATAGTGGTTAAGGTTTTATTTTTCTTTCTTTGATAGTATTAGTAGTTTATCTGTTTGACTTTTTCTTATGTACATTTGTTATTTCAGATTATAATTGACTATTTTTATTAAAAATACCATTTAATTTTCATTAATTCGATTTGACTATTAATTCTTAACATATTGATGATGATATATCAGGTTATAACAAGTATTTTAAATAGATGTTGCCTTGGCATCTTTAATAACTTTTTTTAAGGTTTAAATAATTTGTTGTATAGAACCAATTTTTAATGGGTATAACTTTAATAGAAATGCCAGTATCTTCATCTTTCATAAATAAAAATGGTAGTTTACTCTGAATATTTTAAATTAATTAATAAAAGAAAAAATATATTATTACATTATTAGAAAAAAAATAATATTATTACATGCATTAAATATAATTTATATAAATTGTACTACAATCATATATAATTTTTTAAATTAAAGAATTAAATTATTATATAACAATTGTCATAATTACTAAATCATGTTCTGACATTTAATTTAGTATATTATTAAATGAAAAATTATCTAAATTTTTTATATATATATTTTCAATAATGCTAGGGAACCAAGAGGGTACCAGCTAAATGACTCTGGGTGAATCCAAAACCTCTACGTGGATGGTGCTTATGTTAGGCATTAGGATGTTTCTTCTACTAAGTATCAGAATATTTCTTTTTCATACTAAATAGATGTTCTTTTATATATTTTATAAAATTTTTTATATACTAAGAATCGGGATTGTTGGAAGTTCCGTAATCCTCGCCCTTATTTCTCCAACGTATCATTCGAAATTTTAATTTGAGGTGAGAAGCAATTAATATCAAATATTATAAATTAAAAACAAATAAAATTAATTAAATATAATTATAAATTAGTTAATTTGTTTACTTTTTAACTAATCATATCTTGATTCCATATACATTTCCATATATTTTTTTTAAAATATGTTCTTATTAAAACTATCAAAGTAACATTTAAACATAAAGTTTGGAATTTAAAGTTAAATACCTCTTATTAAGTTTGAAATTAATGAATACTCGTGACCTAAGTTACTTTCTCTTTCTTTTAAGTTTTTCTCATTTTCTTTTACACTTCGAAAGTGTATTATAGGAAAACCCCATTTGCTCTGTTTTTTGTCCCTTTGGACACTTGTAATCTTGTCAATTTTATGGATTGCAATTTATCTTTTTAGAAAAAAAAATAAATTCACAAGTCCTCTCACTTAAAAGTTAAAACACTTAATCCGGAGCTAAAAAACAAAAGATTTTAAAAAATAAAAATAAAATACAGTAAGGATTGAATTGAAAAGAATATCAACATGCCAAGAAATGAAATTAAGCGAAGAGGCTGCAAAAAAATTCCAACTAAAAAGCATTTAAACTTAGAAATAATCAAATTACATCCTCAGTACATTAAGTCATTAATAAGATATACATGTAAAACACTAATAATGATTAGAGATAATCCGGAAGTAATCACCAAAAAGGAATTATCTGAAAGTAATTAATTGCAATGTCGAGAGTAGAATTCACAACTTCTAGAAATAGGAACAACTTGCTACGCAAAATGCAAATCTACAATAGAGATATACAAATAGAATAACTAGCAAAAACAAAAAGCTTCCAAGGTACACTGTTCCAGAGTTTGTTAGAATATCATACTCGAAAATTGAATGTAACAACAACTCATAGTGCAGTGTTGAGACAGTTATCACATGGATTAGATCCATACTTGCAGCCTTTTCTGTCAAAAGATTCTCCGAAGTGTTTGAGTAAAGTTTGTCTCCGACATTCAACCTAAAACATTGAAAAAAATAAAGGATATACACTTTGGCATATATAAAACCCCTTTTTGCACTTGGGGTAGCTTGGTACACCGTAAAGTGATGAATTCATGCTTTACGATAGGAAACAATGATGTCATCATATAATAGCTAATCAAACTTAAGGAGACAATGCTTAATTGTTTTGTTGCAATTATATGAGAAAGGTTCAATTTATGTTTTTTGTAAATTAAGAGGGCTCAAAACGAATTTCACTAAACCTTGGGGCAAAGCAGTGTACTTTGTTCTTATTCTTTTACTCCCATTGGGGTTAATAGTGAAAGTGGTTTCTGAAAGATCAGGCATGCACCAATTTGATACTCGAAAAAATCAAACGCCTTAAATTGCTTCGTGAAAAATATAACCGAGTCAAATTGATTTTTTGCCAGTTAGATAATGACACATGGTATAAGTCATTTTGTATCTGTCATCGTTTAAATGACAAAAGAACCAATTCGATTCATTAGGTGTCTTATATTTCAACGAAAACCAAATTAATGTACATGTGAGAGGAATCATTTTGACTAATTATCCTATTTTCAAAGGTGCTATAAATTGACTAAAGAAAAAGATGCTGAAATATAGCGGAGTTTGCCTTGCCTTAAGTTCACAGTACTGTTGCATCTTTTTCGCTTGATCCATTGCTGTCTTAAAGCTCTCCTTTTTATATCCTTGACCATTTCTTATCATGCATACTACTCGGCTGAAATCCTTCTTCTGGTACAATACAATGCAAACTGCAGGAAGATTATCCCTTCCGGCCCTTCCTGATTCTTGATAATAACTTTCAACTGATTTTGACATTGTATTATGGACAACGAAGCGCTGAAAGCATATAAGAAAAAAAAGAACAATTTGAGTAACAAACTTAAAACTGAGACACCACTAAAAGAATCCAACTTTCTGGTGCAGTAAGTTGCTCAACAGATTGCAATTCATACAACATTTTTAAAGTCACATGTGCTTACATTTGCCCCGCCAATCATCCAATGTTAAACTAGTGCACATATGGTATATTTTAGTGTATTATGCAGATTCTACCTATAATGCTGAGAGATTTATGTTTATATTTTCAACTTGATCTTAACCGGGATGGATAAGATGATCACTGTAATAATTGTGGAAATGGTCATTTTTGTTTTAAAATTTAATTCTTTCAATCATGAATGCGAGAAAAGAGAAGACTTTGTATGAAAGCAAGAGAGTCCCAGACAAAGGATTTTGGCAAATTCTAAATTAGAAAAATGCTATGCTCTCTACATGGAGGCTGGTTCTGCTATCTCATTATATAGAGATCCTTCCTTAAATAGTAGTATGTAGCAAATTAATCATTGACCTTCATTTTTATTTCACATATATAAATAACTAAATATCAACTATCAACCTGAAAACAATATTTTCAATAGTGCTTCTCTGTTAGATTTCTAAGAAAATTGCTCAGAATGTACAGCAATATCATAATAATTTGAAAAAAGCTTATCAACTTACAACATCAGATTTGTCTATCCCCATTCCGAAAGCAATAGTTGCACAGACAACATGAACCTCTCCATCATGCCATTTCCTTTGAACAGCAACTCTTTGGCGGGCAGCCATGCCAGCATGGTAATACGCTGTTTTAGTCTGACATGTCTCATTCAAAAATTTTGAGACCTCGACACATTCACTTTTCGAGAGGCAGTAAACAATTCCACACTGATTCCTGAAACGATCCACTAGCAGCTGTCCCAGCTGCTTCAGCGGTTCCTTAGTCTTTGCAATCACTTCATACTTTAAGTTTGGTCTGTCAAAACTTCTTTCAAGAACAAGTGCATGGGGGATTCTTAAAGCATTCAAAATGTCCTGAAACAAGATACAATTAAAAAGGGGGGGGGGGGGGGGGGTTGGTTACTAAAGGCTTGATTGCATTGTCCATTGTAGCAATCTGGTATTATGATTACCTCACGAACTGAGTGGGTTGCAGTTGCTGTCAATGCCATGACAGGTACACGAGGAAAGTTTTGCTTAAGTGATCCTAATCCACGGTAGTCAGGCCGGAAATCATGTCCCCATTGGCTGGACATGATAGTTTGAATTAAAGAGTAGTTAATAATAGATATAGTAGAAATTGATAATAACTAGTAGAAAACTGCAGTGAAACACTACAATGCAAGAGTCGCACAGCATCAACAACCTTTATCCCAACACCATTGAAGCAGGCCTTAACTAGTCGGGCAATTTAGCTACTGGGTATAACATTTTAGCAGCATTTTTCACCAAGCTGATTTACAGTTATGGAAGTGGAAATAAGGGGAACAGTCTAGAAAATAAAAATACTTCAGCCATTAGATACCAATTGCTAACCCACTCAAATATTATTTATTTATTATCAATTTAGGTTGAAGAGTTGTGAACTTAAGGAAGGATCATTTTAAGACCCTTAAACCAGATAACAAAAGTTCCTGCTTCAAATTTGTGTCCTCACCATATCCAAGTGTTACCATAATCAATTTGTCCATATTCAACTTTATTTATGGCCGCCATGAGAGCTTAACTTAAAATGACATTTTATGAACGGTGCACTCCAATGGTAGTTAAAATTTTGGTGCTTGTTCATACTGGATGATCATTCAGTCTATATATGAGAAACATAATGGTAAGTACTGCTTCAAGAGCGAATGATCAATGGCAAGGTTGCATCTCTCAAATTTTATACTATTGCAGTTATTGATAAACAAAGTAAAATCACTAAAATTGCAGACAAAAAGCAAAAGAATACCTAACACAGTGTGCTTCATCAACAACAAAACCTGCAAGTTGTCCCTGTAATGTAAGGGATCACCAGCAAAATTTCCGCATCAGATATTTACAAGCTAGAGCTCTGCAACAATGGTTTCAGAAATTGTAATCAAATCATGAAAACTTAACCTTGCGATGCAGGCATTTAAGAATCTCAATAAATGGTTGGTTGCCAGCAATTCTCTCAGGTGTCACATACAATAGCTTGCAAGATGGTTTGTCTTTCCTAGATACAAGAATACTAATGTTAGGCTACATAAACACTAAAGCAATCATTAATGATTAATCTAATGGCATTTCTTTCAATATGATACACATCAACCGTGTTCTGTCTTGCCTTAGCTCTTGGAGGACAGCTGCTGCTTGGGAAGCAGTTTGTTGAGAATTTAAGAAAGTAGCAGGTATACCAAACTTAAGGTTTAGTGTGATTATCTGATCCTGAATGAGTGAAAGTAAGGGAGATATAACTACTGTAACACCTGGTTGAAGTGTTGCTGGAAGCTGTAAGCATAAAATAAAACACTTATTTTTAAAATTGAAAAGAATATCGAAATCACAGACATTTAGTCTTTTTGGGGATTATGCAGGAAAGAATAAGGTTACAGGAGAAAGAAATGACCTGATAGCATAGAGATTTACCACCTCCAGTAGGCATAAGGATAAAAGAATCTTGCTTTGCCAGAGTTACTTTGCATGCTTGATGCTGCAATGGTCGAAATGCCCTATTACCAAAGATAACGACATTTGCCAATTCAATATCATCTAGAGCCTGCAATTCGTCATAGCTAAGAGTATTATTTTCTTCCTTTGATGCTGAGTAGAATTTTGTTTTGCTGGATGTGGATGAAATTGAGCCTTGAGTGATGCCACTTCTGCAATCCTATAAGATTTTAACTATTTAATCTTCCATCAATAGAGTCATATAATACCCATCGCAGAGTCTAGCTTGCACCAAAAAATTTAAAAAGAAAGTATAACAGCCCATGGGCCTTTGTTCCACTTCTCATCAACTACTTGAGCATAGTTCATAGTTCATACCATTGATTTCGCAGAAGCAGGAGTGACACAATTCCCTCTTCCCATCAGAAAACTGAAATCCACATCCTCATCTTCATCCTCCTCGCTCGAAACCAACTCCACCACTTTCCCCTTCTGCTTCTGCCGCCAAGGCGAATCATCAGTCGCATCAACGCAGAAAACCTCACCATCACCACCACCACCAACACCAGTCTTGTGAAGCACCTGAGTCAATGCACCACACGCCTCCGATTCCAGTCCCTGCAAATCATCCCATTCTTCTGCATCTTCCATCGACTCCGCCAACGCCGCAATAAAATCGTCGCCGCAGTGCTCCACCGTGATGAAATCCCGACCATCCTCCCCTTAAAAATAATAATAATAATGGGAAAAAAAAACTAATTAGTATCAGTTGTTCATAGAAAAAATCATTTAAAAAAGGAAATTATGATAAAGGATGTGTGAACCGTAGAGGTCGATGAGGCGATGGAGGCATTTGGTGGCGGAGGGTTGGTCGAAGCCGAAATCGAGGGCTAAGCTAATCAAGCGAGCTTTTTCCAACTCGAGATCGTGCTCTTTCTCTTTGGTGTTCATGCGACCCATTTTCCGCTCCACTTTCCTTCGGATTTTGTGCTTCAACTTTTATGCTTAGCTCATTAGCTCTTCTCAGTTCCCGCGCTATTTTGTGCTATTCGAGCTTTTGCCTTTTCATTTTTTTTAAATATATTTTCTTTCCCTCGCTAGTTGCTTAGGCCTTAGAGGAGTCAGGAACCGTTCAATGTTGACTCGATTTAATTATATGAGGGCCTCGAATAAACTACTAAAATAGTAGGCCGAGGAGTGCTAGGGGCCAACAACTTTTGTGTTTTGTAACTATTAATTAGTCATCAATAGTATTTTTAATGGTGTGAGGTTACATCCAATGGTGAGAGATCACTTACTTTTCTTTTGATGGTTAAGTGCTGGCCACAAAATACAAAAGTTGCTGGTCCTCTAGACTTTCTCTAGTAAGCCTAATCGCTCAAAAGGAACAAGGCCCTGTTTTTTCTTTTATAGAGATAAATACTAAATCGATATTCAAAAGATTTTAACGTTAATAAAATGGTACTTATCTTTGTTGTTGATAAAATAATTTCTAAAAGATTTTAAAATTTGACAAAAGTAACCAACCATCAATTAAGTTATTTGGAATTAAGATTTAGGAGTGACATGTCAGTTAACAATTATCATAATTACAAAATTTATCTACTTTTAATTTTTATAATTTTAAAAACACCCCAATTTTAATTTTTTAAAACCCTAATTCCCTTTCTTCTGAAACTCTCGTCTCTTCCTCTTCTTCAGCATCCTCCTCTAATTTTCTTCTTCTTCCCTAATAAACTCCTCTTTATTTTCGTTTATCGCTGCCTCTACCTTCCTCCTCCTTCTTCCTCCGACCAACTTCCTACTCTGGCTTACTACAACAGCGTCGCCATCCTTCTTCCTCTTCTTCCCTCTCTTCTAACCAAAGATGCTTATCTGCGACTCAACCCCTTTTTCCTCAAGACTCAACCATTTTTTCATTTCTCTTTTTTTTTCTTGACCCAGTGATTGTGATGCTACTATGACTGTTGAGCTCATGATGGGTGGTTATAGAAACTGTAAACCCGAGTAGTTAGTGAATAATTAATTAATTAATAAATTAATTATTAATCAAATAAATTAGAAAATAGAATTTTATAGTTTAATGTGGTAGAATTAATTAAAATATAAATTTTAACACCAATTTTAAAGAAATTGGTCCAAGATTGAGCCGAACAAGTCAAACCAGGCGAACAAGGCCCATATTGGGCCCATGGCCCATAATATATAAACCAAACAGCCACCATTCTCCTTCATTCTTGCCACTTTCACGCTGAACACAAGGAGAGCAAAGGGGGAAGAACAAAACCCTTGTTCTTGAATTTGAATTTCAAATCCTTGTAACTTTTGATCCGAAGCTCCGATTGATGAGCCGTCAGTGGTCATACGTTTGTCTCGGAGTCCTCTTCATTTCTATCCAAAAAAAGTGGTAAGAAACTTTGTATATTATGCCCAGTTTCTTTTTCCCTTTCTGAATTCGCGTTTTAGTGTGAGTATTGAGTGATTTTGGTGATTTGATGATTTAGGGGTATTCTAGCAGTGGATAATTGTTGGATTTTGTCTAATTAATCCATGGGCAAGGTAAGGAATCATTACTTCCCTTCTAATTTGTCAATTCATTGAGATTAGGGTATTGAAGATTTGTATGTATATGGAATTATATGGTATTAGGTTGTATATATGTGAAATTGAAGTCAAATTGGTGAAGTGGTATACTTGAATTGGAACTTTTGGTGGATGGAACCTATAACACTTGATTTGGAACCTTGGAGGCTTGAATTGAGATGTTTGAGCTTGGGGAGGAATCGGCCAAGGTATGGTTTTGGTTTCTCGTATATAATATGTACGGTGTCATGAAAACTTAGGCTAGACGACCTAGGATAAGTTGAATCTTGTGTTGGATACATATTATGTTAGTTGATGTGTTATGTTTGATTAATGATTATTGTTCATGAGAAAAGTTGATGATGGTGGAAAGATGATATTTGAAGTGTATGATGATGTAGGTATTGATGAGTATGTATATTGTTATACTGAACTTGAATTGTTGGTTATGTTCATGATGATGTATATTAAAGATGTTGTGTTGAACTTGGGTTGTTGGATTGGAAACTTGATGAAGATGATAAATTAGTATATTGAGGACTGATGTGATGTAGTTGAGTTTGGTTTTGAGTTACTATGGTGGGTCTTGGTAAGTTTTAAAGGGATTGGAATTTTTGAAGGTTTTGGAATTAAGGTTTGAAGTGTGTGTAAAAGTGATTGTGGCCCCGAGTAGTAGGCAGTGGCGATGTCCACTTGCTCTGGGTATGAGATAGGGAAGAAGAGTTATGAGACATAAATTTAATTATGGAGTTTTGAATGAATATATGTTTGTGATACCTGGGTAGTAGCAAGGATGGTGGTTTGTCCCGCTTGCTCCAGGTCAATGTTTGAGATTTGATAACGATGATGCTTGATTTAAACTGTTTGAATATATGTTTGAGATACCAAGACAGTAGCGAGGATGGTGGTTTGTCTCTCTTGCTTCAGGTCAGTGATTGTGACGCCTGGGTAGTAGCAGTAGTAGGAGATTATTCCACTTGCTCCAGGTTGAGCTTCTAAACACTCGCCTGGATAGTAGCCACAGTAGTGGTTATTCCACTAGCTCTGGGTTAAGCGGGTAGTAGCAAGGGGGTTGTAGCTCAAACCCACTTGCTCTGTATGGGTGTTTCTGTCCATGGTTAGCTTTCAGAACGTGTCAGGTTGGCTATATAACCGACAGATGATATCATCAACCGTAGGATAGGCATGCATCATATGCATATTGTTTGAATTGCTTGCTTGTGCATTAATTGGGATTGCCTAAGTGATTATAATATGCTATTTGTGATATTTGCTATATGTATTACTTGTATCCTACCTATGTTTGCCATTTTCTATTTGTTTGTCTTTGTAATTTCACCGGAGATGGAGGAACGGAGGGAAGGCAGAGAGATTTAAGGTGCACTGGTGAATTTGGTGAGTGGATTGTAATTTGAGAGATTAAGTTAGAATTGAGTTAGAACCTTAAGAACCTTAGATAACTACCCCTGTTTATGGTTTCCGTCTTTCATTCTTTAAGATTTATAATTTGAGTGTCAAAGTTCTAGGATCGCCTCTGGCTTTTTTGAGACCTTATTTATTATATATGTGGACACCTTAACCATACTGAGAACCCCTGGTTCTCACCCCATACATATTTCGCGGTTTTTCATATGCAGGTTGAGAAGTACCACGCTGTATTTTGGAGACTCTAATGAAGCAAAGAACTCTTGGGACTCAGGGGGCGTATTTTTATTTATATTTATATATGTATATAGATTCTCCACCTTGTATTTTATGTTTGTCCCTCTTAGAGGTTGTAATTTTCTGCTTTGGATTATTTTTGGATTCTCTCATATATGTCTATATATACTTATATGCTCTGACCGGTTTATCTTCACGAACCGAGTTGGAAGCTTTGTTAATTATATCTTTGACACTCTCTTTTTATTATTCATATACATATATCTTACATTTCTTCTTACTCAAGTTACGTTGATTCTCAGCGTTGCACTTTTAATTTTGCGATTTTATTTTTTCCCTTTCCTTCAAAGGCTTCTAGATATAAAACTTTTTCAACTATATATATATATATATATATATATATATATATATATATATATATATATATATATATAGGGGTCGTAATACCTCGCCACTTCAGTTTTATGACTTAAGCATAAGACTCTGTATGGTAGGGTGTTACATTATGGTATCAAAGCAGTTCATTCCCATAGAGCCTGGAGAATGGACTGGCTATGCTTCTGAGCATACTTTGGCTGTGTGTACATGCTATTTAGGATATTTGTTTGACATATATGGCATGAATTTTCATGAGCATGCTTTTGGAGATTCGAAGCACTAGACTTTAGATATTAAGACTGATCACCTTAATATTGATTGTTCGGTATGGACAAGACCAAAAGGACGTCTCGTGGACACGCGCAAGGTTATATGGCTGATTTTATCGCTGCTGCTGTGCAAACTATTACTGAAGGAGATGGAGCGGATAACCAAGGAATGGTGATGGAGGTGAAAATGGATTAGGCGGTGGAAACAACTAAGAATTAGAACTTGTGTGGTTAAGCAAAGGGTCGATAGCGTTTAGTTAGAGAAATACAAGAAATTTCAGGAGGTTATGATGAAAGCAAGAAAAGGATTAAGTTCTTAGTAGTTGAGAATCAGAGTGGCGCTGCGAAAGTACGATGATTTTTGGTGACTCTAGAGTTGTAGTGTTGGGAGGAAGAAGCCTTGGAATATGAGAATGATTCAAGGATTAAATTAACATAGGATAAGTTGGATTGTGAATTTTAGAGATTGATTGGTAATTTAGTTGACATAGTATGTTGAGTTGATAATGCATGATAGATTCAATGATTTTATGATATGAGTAAGTTGATGTGGTAAGAAGATTAATGGATGATGACTTTGATGATGGTAAATAAGAATGTTTGTTGTGGATATGTGAAGGACAATGATTTTGATGTTATGATTGAAAATGTTGGAAGGAAATGTATGCAAACTTGAGGAATTGTTTAGTAATTAGTGTTTGAAATAATTGAGGAGGGCTTCAAATTTAAATTGAGTAAGATGACACTTATACAGGATAAGGAGATTTGTAGTCGTTGAAAAAGAGGTAGACGAAGTTAAGAAGTGGAACAAATGGATATAGCTTAGGCTTGAATTTGAGTAAGTTTATGATTGTGTACCTGAGATTAGAGAATGTCAATTAGTGTTTGGATTAATGTTGGGAGAATGACAAAATGAATGGTAAAAAGTCGGTTGAATTTGAGGAAGCATATATGAAGATTCAAGAGCAAATTTTCGAGGGCGAAAATTTCTGTAAGGGGGTAGAATGTAAACCCCGAGTAGTTAGTAAAGAATTAGTTAATAAATTAATTATTAATCAAATAAATTAGAAAATAGAATTTTATAGTTTAATGTGGTAGAATTAATTAAAATATGAATTTTGACACCAATTTTAAAGAAATTGCCCCAAAATTGGACCGAACGGGTCCAACCAGATGAACCGGGCTCATATTGGGCCAATGGCCCATAATATATAAAGCCAAACAGCCACCATTCTCCTTCATTCTTGCCATTTTCACGCTGAACACAAGGAGAGCAAAGGGGGAAGAACAAAACCCTTGTTCTTGAATTTCAAATCCTTGTAACTTTTGATCCGGAGCTCCGATTGATGAGCCGTCAGTGATCATATGTTCGTCTCGGAGTCCTCTTCATTTCTATCTGAATAAAGTGGTAGAAATTCTGTATATTATTCCTAGTTTCTTTCTCCTTTCTGAATTCACGTTTTAGTGTGAATATTGAGTGATTTTGGTGATTTTGATGATCTAGGAGTATTCTAGCGGTGGATAATTGTTGAATTTTGTCTAATTAATCCATTGGTAAGGTAAGGAATTAATATTTCTCTTCTAATTTGTCAATTCAATGAGATTAGGGTATTGAAGATCTGTATGTATATGAAATTATATGGCATTAGGTTGTATATATGTGAAATTGAAGCCAAATTGGCGAAGTGGTATACTTGAATTGGAGCTTTTGGTGGCTGGAACCTATAACACTTGATTTGGAATCTTGGAGGCTTGAATTGAGATGTTTGAGCTTGGGGAGGAATCGGCCAAGATATGGCTTTGGTTTCTCGTATATAATATGTACGGTGTTGTGAAAACTTAGGCTAGACGACCTAGGATAAGTTGAATCTTGTGTTTGATACATATTATGTTAGTTGATGTATTATGTTTGATTGATGATTGTTGGTCATGAGGGAAGTTGATGATGGTGGAAAGATGATATTTGAAGTGTATGATGATGTAGGTATTGATGAGAATGTATATTGTTATATTGAACTTGAATTGTTGGTTATGTTCATGATGATGTATATTAAAGATGTTGTGTTGAAATTGGGTTTTTGGATTGAAAACTTGATGGAGATGATAAATTAGTGTATTGAGGACTGATGTGATGTAGTTGAGTTTGGTTTTGAGTTACTATGGTGGATCTTGGTAAGTTTTAAAGGGGTTGGGATTTTTGAAGATTTTAGAATTGAGGTTTGAGGTGTGTGTAAAAGTGATTGTGGCCCCGGGTAGTAGGCAGTGGCGATGTCCACTTGCTTCGGGTATGAGATAGGGAAGAAGAGTTATGAGACATAAATTTAATTATGGAGTTTTGAATGAATATATGTTTGTGATACATGGGTAGTAGCAAGGATGGTGGTTTGTCCCGCTTGCTCCAGGTTAATGTTTGAGAATTGATAATGATGATGCTTGATTTAAACTGTTTGAATATATGTTTGAGATACCTGGACAGTAGCAAGGATGGTGGTCCGTCGCTCTTGCTCCAGGTTAGTGATTGTGATGCCTGGGTAGTAGTAGTAGTAATGAATTATTCCACTTGCTCCAGGTTGAGCTTCTAAATACCCATCTGGGTAGTAGCAAGGGAATTATAGCTCAAACCCACTTGCTCTGCATAGGTGTTTCTGTCCATGGTTAGCTACCAGAACATGTCGGGTTGGCTATATAGCTGACAGATGATATCATCAGCCTTAGGATAGGCATGCATCATATGCATATTGTTTGAATTGTTTGCTTTTGCATTAATTGGGATTGCCTAAGTGATTATAATATGCTATTTGTGATATTTGCTATATGTATTACTTGTATGCTACCTATGTTTACCATTGTCTGTTTGTTTGTCTTTGTAATTTCACCGGAGATGGAGGAACAGAGGGAAGGCAGAGAGATTTAGGGTGCACTGGTGAATTTGGAGGGTTGGAGGAGGTAGAAGGTGAATTGTAGAGTTAGAGTTTTATGAGACAGTGAGTGGATTGTAATTTGAGAGATTAAGTTAGAATTGAGTTAGAACCTTAAGAATCTTAGATAACTACCCTATTTATGGTTTCAGTCTTTTGTTCTTTAAGATTTATAATTTGAGTGTCGGAGTTCTAGGATCGCCTCTGGTTTTTCTGAGACCTTATTAATTATATATGTGGGCACCTTAACCATACTGAGAACCCCTGGTTCTCACCCCATACATATTTCGTGGTTTTTCAGATGCAGGTTGAGAAGTACTACTTTATATTATGGAGACTCTGATGAAGCAAAGAACTCTTGGGACTCAGGGGCGTATTTTTATTTATATTTATATATGTATATAGATTCTCCACATTGTATTTTATGTTTGTCCCTCTTAGAGGTTGACTCAGAGAAACATGTTGTGATTTTTCTGCTTTGGGTCATTTTGGGATTCTCTCATATATATGTATATATATACTTATATGCTCTAGCCGGTTTATCTTCGCGAACCGAGTTGGAAGCTTTGTTAATTATATCTTTGATACTCTCTTTTTATTATTCATATACATATATCTTACGTTTCTTCTTACTCAAGTTATGTTGATTCTGAGTGTTGCGCTTTTAATTTTGCGATTTTGTTTTTCCCCTTTCCTTCAAAGGCTCCTAGATATAAAACTTTTTCAACTATATTATATATATTGTTTTTAGAGGTCGTAATACCTCCTCCTCAATTTTATGACTAAAGTATAAGACTCTGTGTGGTAGGGTGTTACAGAAACGACAGTTGCAGCGGCTTCGCTACTTCCAAGGCTTAACAGAACGCCGTCCAAGAAGTGGCATCTCTCTCAGACTTAGCCCCAATACTTTAACGCTTCTTCTTCTTCTTTTTCTTCTTCTTCTTCTTCTTTGTCAATCAAGACAGTTTTACATATGTCCAGTAAAGAATTTTTAACAAAAATAGTAGCAGCAAAACTAACAAAACTCCATCAATTCTTCATTCAGAATGTCTGCATCTTCGTTATCATTATCATCCAAGAAAACTTACGCCTTGATAGCGTGGTTCAATTCACGTTCAATCTTTTGATCCGCCCCAAAAAGAAATCAAATTTTCGCTATCAACTTGCCTCCACTCCCAATTTTCATAAGCATCTTTCCTAAAATATTTGATGTATCCTTCTTAGCTGTCTTACTTGAGGTCTTTCCAGTAAAAAATGAGAAAAAAAAAAGATATTAGGATTTTTTGAAAATGATGATGATTAAGAAGAAGAGATGAGATTTTCATAAAAAAGGATTAGAATTTTTTAAAAATTAAAAGTGGTAAATTTTGTAATTATAAAAATTATTAACTGACATGTCACCCTAAAACCTTAACTCCAGGTAACTCAATTGAAGGTCGGTTACTTTTGTCAAATTTTAAAATCTTTTCGGGGTCATTTTATCAATAACAAAGATCAGGTACCATTTGTCAGTGTCAGAATCTTTCGGGTACCAATTTGGTATTTACCTATTTTTCAAATGATAACGTGAGTTTTGAAAAAAAGGAAAAAAAAAACCGATTCATTTTGAGCTTTGTTCTTGATAAACAACATGAATTTTCTGTTAGTATTAACAGAAATAGCTAACATGTCATTAAATTTTTATAATAAATTTTGATATTCACAAAATTATTTAATTTAGTTTTCGAAGTTTCAATTTTATCATAGTAGTCTTCTAAATTAAGTTTCGGGAGTAGTCCTCTAAAAATAAGTCTCACATCTTGGCCTTCAAGCTTACCAATATCAGAGCCACCGAACATAGATTCTTCCTTTTCGATTACAAAATTGCTTTCCAGGACTTCAACATTGTGTCTCTCACTTCTCAAATCCACAACCTCAAAGTCAAATATGATTTTCTCTCCTAATTTTTTAAGTTAATGTCACTTCCCTTAATTGTTCTTACGGAATTGGAATTGGAGCTGATTTTTTGGCACTTTAGGTTGATTCAAAATGAGGTGAATGAATTTGAGGAGTTGCTTGAAAAAAGGGATAGGTTTTACGAAGCTAAGATGGTGGAAATGAAGCAATTTAAGGAAGTTACAGACGAATTTGTGGTAAAATGTCGAAGGGTTATTTAGGGTTGGAGGAATAGAGCAAATGAGGTAACATTGACATCACAATTTGATACAACATTTTTACTATTTTTTATTTCATGACAAAGGATTTGTTTGGACGTCATTCTCGAAAAAAATCTTTTTTAAAATAATATTTAAAAAAAATCTTTTACAAAAGTAAAAATAATTTTATGTTTGGATATCTCATGTAAAAAGATCTTTTTATTTATCAATTATGTTTGAGTAAAATAAGTAGTATTTTTTTTGTTCATTTATTATGTGAAAAACATCTTTTTTTAAGAAAAAAATGTCTTTTAAAAAAATATGTAGATTATAACTTTTAAAAAAAAAATTATTTTTCTAGTACTTTTACTTTTATTATTAGAAATTTGTTAAACACACTAAAAAATAAGAAAGATATTTTTTCATTAAAAAAAAGATATTTTTTATCGATTTAATAGCGTCCAAACAAGTACAAAATCTATATTGGTAATTATTGATATGAAAGAAATTCATGAAGCAGCAGATGAAAGATCACATCACTTCCAATTCTAAATCTTTGGTATTCCTGTAAAATGGAGTCACCATTAAACCAAATCACAAAAAATAATTGATGAAAAAGAAAAAGAAATTAGTAGCATCGAAGAGGTTGTTGACCCATAATGATATGAAGACGAAGAAGAAAAAGAGGAGATTTGATAGAGACCAAAGAATGTTAGAGTTAAATAGAAATGGAGAAATCAAATTGGGTTCAAATTGTAATTTTGCCACTTAAGCTAATTATTGTACACTCCAATATGGCACATGATAGCCACGTCAGTACTGAAATAGTTGAGTCATTATCGAAAAGATGTTCAGGGACTACTATGGTGCTCGAAGCTCATCAGGGAGACTACTATAGTAAAATTGAAATCTCGAAAAACAAATTGGATAATCCCGTAAATTTCAAAGACTATTATAAAAATTTACTCTGTTAATATACTGAGTTGGACGTCAAGTACTAACATAAAATGGTCAAATTTATTTATTCTTAAATTCAAATTGGTCAGAATTTCTTTGTCTATATTCATTCAAATAAAATGACACGATTTTAACATCAAATTTATCAATGATTTATTTATCAATAATTTATTTATCCTAAAAAAATTGATACAATATTTTTTTAAATAAATTTTTTATTGTCATAATATTTATTATTATATTAATATTTTTTTTCAATAAATTCTTAAATGTATGGTATAATAAATATAACTTAATTAATAAATTATTTAAATTTAAAAATATTATTTATTATAATAGTAAATAAATAATTTTCAGTGTAACTTTTAAATATATAAATAATAAAAATTAAAATACAATTAAAAATTAATTTCTAATGAATAATAATTCTTTGATATATTTTTAGTATTATGATATAGATAATTTAAGAAAGTAAAAAATAATAAATACATTATTTGATCTATGTGAAATATAATAATAATAATATGTTCTTACTACGCTTTGACATGCAAATTTTTTATACATTGAAATTCAATTACTTATATAGTATAACTAATAATTAAGGAGTCATGAATTATGATGAACTTCAAGAGTTATTTGTATGTATAACTATATATAACGATTTAGGTTAAAATATATGTAAATTTATATACGCAAATATTATATCATTGTTAATAATTGATTAAGTTTTTAAAACATGTGTTAGTCAGTATTGTTGACTTGATGTTACGCTTAATAGTTTCTTATCTTATAATTTTGGTCATTTTTTTAGTAGATTTGAGTATTTTCATATAAAATATAATAATAAAAAATAGAAAAAATTACTGTGTTTTGAACCATAAAAATGCATTTGTTTAATATCTTATAATATATTAATTATTATTATGTAACTATTACAAAAGAGTATAAAAATCTTCAAATTCTAATTATAATTTCATAATACTATTAATATATTATACAATGCTATTTTTTAAATTATATTATTATTAATTATATAACAAAATAATAAAAAAAATTAATTTGAAAAAAATTGTATTAATTTTTTAGGATAAATAAGTCCCTAATAAATAGACTTTTGACAATTTATTAATGTCAAAATGACATCGTTTTGTTTGAATGAATATTGAGAAATAAATTACTCGCCAATTTGCATTTAGAGATAAATAGGTCCTTAGCCATTCTATATTGACACTTAATATCCAACTCAGCATGTTAGTGTGATACGTGACCAACTTCCATTAATAGATGATAGTGGTACTGACAAAAGGGTCGTGATGCCTCACAGAGATAAAAAGTATGGGGTAAACTGGATCTTTTTTTGTCAGAGATCGCATTGTCATTGGAAGAAAAAGACAAAGGCCGAATTGGTACTTTACTCATAAAAATATTCTCAAAAGATGCTAATAAAAAATAAGTCTTCAAAAAATTTAAAAACGCGACAAAAAGAACTAGATATTAAATATATATTCTACAGAATGATTTTATAGATTAGATTTTAATGCAATTGAAGGTTCTCGATGGCCTAGAGAAAGGGGGGTTGGATCTATGGCATTCTTTTAAGTTGATTGATTAACCCTTAAAACCTGGAAATGAAACTTTGCTTCTGTTTGTCTGCGTGATGAATTATGCAGGAGACAATAATTTAGTTTTGTCTCATAAATTGTAGAGAGAAAAAATATTGCAGAGAAGAAGAAAATGGCACCAGCATATATCCTGATTCAGTTGCTCTGTGCAATACAAACTACATCCAGTCTCCACCACAACGTTGGTGGAATTTTCACTATACTTTCAAGTGTTATAAATACCAATTCACTAGGACTCAACATAATCCTATCTGGGACAAACCAAACTTCAACATAAGCTTGATCTGACTAGGCAACATCCTAGACTCTCAATACACTAAGTGCTTACCCAACTTAGCAAGGGATACATCAGATACAAGATACAAAATAGAAATACAAACAAATAGAAATCTGAAATCAATTTTGGCTTTTCTCTCTAAGTTTTTCTCTTTGCCTTTTCTTTCTATTTGGCTTTTTCAAATGCCTCACATTTATGCCTTTTTCCACTCAAGAAAAAACAGAGAAAGATAAACATTGAAACAGAAAAATAAACCAGTAAACCATGAAGGAGATGATGATCACAACCTTAAAGCTATCAGATGAACAAACTTCAGAACTCTCTATGATTGTTCTTCATTTTGGCGGTATGTTTCTTTGATGTAGAAACACAGTCCAAAGCGTTGAACTCTCACAGGGAATGCTCTCAATGCAACTCAGATTCTGGTTCTCTCTCCTTGCCTTCAAACTGAAGAGTTCTTTTCTTTTTGTATGATTTTAGTTACCACACCTTGCTTCACATAGTTGACTTCTTCTTCTCACAAAATCAGAGCAGCAGTGACACAGACGAGAGATGGGACTATAGCAGAGATTTCAGATTTCATGCATTCATACCTTCCATCTTCTCTTTCATCCTTTTTCCAATATCTTCAAAGATCTGAACCATTTATTCTTGCTTTGGCTCCAAATTCCTTTCTTGACCGTTGATCCACAGTAGAATTCTATAACCTCTATTTTCTTTATTTTTTTAGAAATGGGTATGAGGGAGAAGGAAGCTTCAGCAAGCTACTTTAGGGTACCACAAATGGAAAGATTTTCTAATAATGCCTTAGATATGATTTTTTCTTCTTTCTTCTTTGTAGTTAAAACGTTTTTCTTCTAGGATGTGAACCCTAGCATATCCATCTTGTCATACGTGGGTGAGAGAAGAGAAAAAAGAGAACAAAGAGTTGGTTTAGTGGAGAAGCGATTAGTTCAGATGCAAATAGAGTTGCATTGCTTTAGTTAGCTACCAATTCAAATTAATTGAATAGACTTGGATCTCTTCTTGGGCTTGTTATGAATCATGGGCTTAATTCATCAGTTTGTGACCTGAAGCCCTTCTTGATTTCTCATGGAGCCAGCCACTTGTTTTATGAATATGGACAATTAATGGGCTTCTCTTTCTCCTTGTTGCTATATTTGAAATAACATAGATTTCTATGGTTGTATAAAAGTTTAATCCATACCAGCACATATTGCAAACTATTAAAAATAGTCTTGTATGGCAGTATGTAAGCAACAATTTACCAACACAACATAAAGTTCAAATGACTTAAAGTCAACCAAGTTCAGTTCACAAACACAAGTCAATTCACAAATACAAGAATAATCAAAACTAATATCCAATAATCTCAGTAAGCCATATGCTTTATCAAGCCTCATATATCTATTTTTCTTCCCCTTTTGTTATCAAGCTAGAAAAAATAAAACAAAAACAAAACCTGCAAAATAGTATGTTAGAGGCATGTAAAAAAAACTAAATGTTGCGTCTTGAATATTAAGTAAAAAAATTTGAAAGAGAAATAAAGATCATATTTCAATCAGCAACACCATAATTATGAAAAATAGTACTACCAGTACTAAAACAAGAAAAAAATTATAATGTACAAAGATCAATTCTTGGTAAAAACTTATTAGAATAAAAAAGAGAATTTCAGAAAACAAAAACAACCACATGTGTAATAAGATTCAAGCATGGTCCATGTCCTTTTCTACACTTCAAAATTCATATCACTAATATCTTATCCAACAAATATCTCTTTGACCTGTAAAACAAAACTATCAAACAAGACATTAGCACAATTAAAACAAAGAATCATAACTCAAAATGCCTAAATTTGTCCTTAATTTACAAAACCTATCTTCAGCCAGAGGTTTAGTAAATATATCAGTCAATTGTTCCTCTGATTTAACAAATTGAATACTTATATTTTATTTTTGAATATGTTACATAATTGAGTGAAATCTCACTTCAATGTGTTTTATTCTAGAATGCAAAATAGAATTTTTAGAAATATTAATGGCACTCATGTTATCACAAAACAAGGAAATATTATCAGCATTCAATTTATAATCAGTTAATTGTGTTTTCAACCACAACAATTGGGAACAACAAGAAGATGCAGCAATATATTCGGCTTCTGCAGTAGAGAAAGCCATTGTGGACTGCTTCTTACTTGACCATACATTTAATGAATTGCCCAGAAAATAGCATATACCATAAGTACTTTTCCTTTCCACTCTATCACCAGCAAAATCTGCATTACAGTATCCAACTACAGAAAATTCATCAGACCTAGAATACCATAAACCATAGTTAGATGTGCCATGTACATATCTAATGATTCTTTTTACTGCAGAAAGATGTGATTCTTTAGGTTGTGATTAGAATCTAGGACAAACCCCAACACTTTGCACAATATCAGGTCTAGAGGATGTAAGATACATGAGAGAACCTATCATACCTCTGTACCTAGTTTCATCAACATCTTTCTCAGTTTCATCCTTATCTAACTAAGAGTTTGGATGCGTGGGAGTGCCCATAGGTTTGGCATTCTCTATTCCAAAATTTTTAACTAATTCCTTGGTATACTTCTCTTGATGAATAAAAATACCATTTGAAGTTTGTTTAATTTGAAGTCCGAGAAAAAAGTTAAGTTGTCCCATCATACTCATGTCAAATTCACTAGTCATGAGTTTTCCAAAATCAGTGTAAAGGGACTCATCGACTGAACTAAATATTATGTCATCAACATAAATTTTAACTAGAATAAAAGAATCATTAGAATTCTTAATGAATAGAGTAGTGTCTGTGGTGCCTCTTTGAAAATCATTTTTCAAAAGGAAAGAACTAAGTCTTTCATACCAAGCTCTAGGAGCTTGCCTTAAACTATAAAGTGCTTTGGAAAGCTTGAAAACATGATTTAAAAATTCTTTATTTTCAAAACCAGGGGGCTGTGCCATATACACTTCTCTATCAAACACACCATTTAAGAATGCACATCCATTTGAAAAAGTTTAAAACCACAATGGGCAGCATAAGCAAGGAGAAGTCTTATAACTTCCATTCGGGCCATAGGAGCAAATGATTCATCACAATCTATCCCTTCCTCTTGATCATGTCCTTGTGCCACCAATCTAGCTTTATTCCTTGCTATGCTTCCATCCTCATTCAATTTGTTCTTGAAAATCTATTTAGTACCCATCACTTTCTTTTCAATTGGATCCGGTACAAGAGTCCACACTTGATTCTTCTCAAATTGCTGCAGATCTTCTTCCATGGCTTTGACCCAAGAAGGATCACCTAGAGCCTTTTTGACAGTTTGAGGTTCAATTTGAGAGAGAAGTGCCAAATTATTTTTTTTTTCAGAACTATTTTTGTTGAGGATCTTGTAGTGACACCTTGGGAGGGATCCCCAATGATGAATTCTTGAGGATAGTTCTTTAGAAATCTCCATTCACGAGGCCTTGATGATTTAGGAGTAGATTCAACTTGAGATGGTTTAGTTTGGTTGACATTCCCAAAAATTTCATCAGTTGCAGGAGATAAAATCAAATTGTCTTGTGTAGAATTGTTTGCATCGGCTGAGACAGGGGCAGATTGCACATATTCAAATTGGTCTTGATTAAGGGCTTCACTCATGTTATTTTTCACTTGATTTTCTGTATCACAATCTTCCAAAACACTTGGAATAGCATTATAATCACAAAATGTAACATGTATGGATTCTTCAATTATTATAGCATCTTGATGGTAGACTCTATAAGCTTTGCTAGTTGTGGAATAACCAACAAAAATATATTCATAGGCCTTTAGATCAAATTTTTCTAAATCATTTTTGGTATTTAAAACAAAGCACTTGGATCCAAAGATATGAAAATATTTTAGATTTGGTGGATTTCCTTTCCATAGTTTATAAGGAGTTTTCTTTAAAAACTTCCTAATGATGGTTCTATTTAAAATGTAACATGCCGTATTCATGGCTTCAACCCAAAGAAACCTAGGAACTTCACTTTCACATAACATGGCCCTTGCCATTTCTTGAAGACTTCGATTCCTTCTCTCAACAATACCATTTTGTTGTTGTGTTCTTAGACAAGAAAAATTATGTGAAATTTCAAGTTCATTACAAAAGGATTAAAAAAATTGATCTTCAAACTCTTTACCATGATCACTTCTAATAAAGGCAATCTTTAAATCTTTTTCATTTTGAATTCTTTTGCAAAATGCTTCAAAGGCTGAAAAAACATCCTTTTTATGTGCTAGAAAAAGAACCCAACCAAATCTTGTATAGTCATCCACAATCACTAAACCATAATGTTTACCACCCAAATTTTGAGTTCTTGTAGGACCAAAGAGATCAATATGTAGCAATTCAAGCGATCTTTTAGTAGAAATGTCTTCCGTTGGTTTAAAAGAGCTCTTTGTTTGTTTTCCCATTTGACATGCATCACAAGTGATGTCTTTGTGAAATCTAATTTTAGGAAGACCTTTTACTAAATCCCTTTTAACAAGCTTATTAATCTGAAACATGCTAGCATGGCCTAATCTTTTGTGCCATAGCCACTTTTCAGAATCTTTTGAGTGAAAGCAAGCTACATTTTGATTCTTTAATTCATCAAGAGTGAGTCCATACACATTATCACACCGTTTAGCTACAAATAACAATTCATTTGATTTTTCACACACAATTTGCCATTCTAATTTTTTAAAAATAACTAAATAACCAAGATCACACAATTGACTTATGCTAAAAAGATTGTGTTTCAATCCATCAACTAAGAAAACATTATCAATAAAGGTAGAAAGATTTTTACCCACTTTTCCAATTGCAATTATTTTTTCTTTACCATCATCCCCAAAGGTCACAAAGCCACCATCATAGTTGTTGAGACTGACAAAGAAGGTAGACTTCCCTGTCATGTGCCTAGAACATCCACTGTCCAAGTACCATAGGTCTTTCTTCCTCTTGGACACTAGGCAAATCTGCAATTATTTTTAAGTGGCCTTACGTATCCAAACAAGTTTAGGTCATTTGAAGTTAATCCATCTTAGTTGCCCAAGTTCATTAAAATTACCAACAATCTTATATGTTTTATTTCCCACAATTCTTTTGTCAATAAAACATTGAGGGGAAGAATGACCAATTTTATTGCAATTGGAGCAATAATTTTTAATTGCATGATGCTGAAAGTGATTAATATTATGATGCTGAAATTGATTTAAGGTATGGTGTTGAAAGTGATTAAAAATTTGAAATTTTCTGGTTTTTTAGTAAGGTGCATTTCTTTTGAAAAATTAATTTTTAGCAACTGCACTTGTTTTTGCAACATATCCCAAACCAGAATTATTTGAAACAGATTTGGTTCCTGAATATGAGGCACTTTTGTTAAAGTGTGGTTTTTCCAAAACAACCTCATTGTTAATGAAATAACCAAGACCAAAATTTTTGGACAATGATTTGGTCTTTGAAGATGATGCATTTTTATCAAAAAATGATTTTTCAAAACTAGCATCAGTTTTAGTTGAGTAACCCAAACCAGAAATTTCAAATGAGGGTTTTGTCTTTGAGTTTGATGCTTCGGTATTAGTAAATGATTTTTCAAAAACTGCATCATCCTCTGTCACATAACCCAAACCAGATATTTCAAATAATGGTCTTTGATTAGCAAGTAATTTGTCCAAGTTCCTGGAACTGTGTGCAAATTTTGCTAAATCATTATTCAACCCTTTAATCATTTCATTTAATCTTTCATTTTCTGCAATCAGTTCTTGTGAAGCGTCAACCGTGTGCTTTCCTTTAAATTTTTCAATTTCAGATTTTAAAAATCTATTTTCTTCAACAAGATCAAAAGCACATTCGGTCTCCTTCACTTTTTCTTTCAAAAACTCATTTTCATCTTTCAAAACATCATTTTCAGATTTGCATTTATTGTATTTCTTTAGCAATTTTTCAAAATGGTGAGTGAGATCATCAACAATAATATGTAATTCTTCAAGAGATAAGTCATAGTAATTTACCTCTTCTAGTTGAACATCACCAGCCATGAAATAGACTTGAGCTTCATATTCGGAGTCCTCATCCTCATCCGAATCATTCTCTAGATCTTCCCAAGATGCCATGAGCACTCTCTTCTTTTCTTTCTTTGCCTTGTCCTCTTTCTTGAGTTTTGGACAGTTAAACTTAAAGTGTCCTACCTCATTGCAGTGATGGCAAGTGACCTTGTTGAGATCCTTCTTTTGCTCCTTTGAACTTGATCCCTTGTACTTGCCTTTGCTCCTTATTAGCCTTCTTAATCTCCTAGCAAAAAAGACAAGTTCGTCATCTGAAAAATTGTCACTTGAATCACTCTCCCTAGATTCAACTTTTGATTTTAGGGCCACTCCTTTTTTCTTTGTGTCTTGGCTGGTGTGTGTGGCTTCATATGCTAAGAATTTTCCTCTCAACTCATCATAGGTTAAAGGACTTAGGTTGTTGCTCTCAGTTAGGATAGTGGATTTTGTTTCCCATTCTTTTGTAAGGCTTCTAAGGACTTTTCTCACTAGAGTTTGTTCCGTGTGTGTCAAGCCCATAGCATCAAGGCTGTTGATGATGATTGAGAATCTCTCAAACATCTCATCAATGCTTTCTCCATCCTTCATGGTGAACATCTCATATTCTTTTTGCAGCATATCAATCCTTGTTTCTTTGACTTGTTTGGTGCCCTCATGTGTAATTTGGAGTTTCTCCCAAATTTCTTTTGCCGTCTTGCATCTAGATACCTTTCGGTATTCCTCAAAGCTGATAGCACAGTGTAGCAAGTTTATTGCTTTGGCATTCAGCTCCACCTTCTTTTTGTCATCATCATTCTATTCGGCTTCCTCCTTTGGAGTCACTACTCCATCAACACTTGTCTTAGTAGGGATTTTAGGACCATTTACCACTATCTTCCATATATTATAGTCAATTAATTGAATGAAGATCCGCATCCTTTCTTTCCAGTAAGCATAGTTATTCCCATTGAAGAAGGGAGGCATGTTATTTGACTGGCCCTCTGTTAGAGTGTAGGCCACAGTGGTTGCACCCATGTTGTTTGCCATTAGAATTTTCCTCCAAGTTGTGAAGCTTAATTCTTAAGACCTAGCTCTTGATACCAATTGAAGGTTCTTGATGGCTTAGAGAAGGGGGGTTGAATCTACGGCCTTCTTTTAAGTTGATTGATTAACCCTTAAAACTTGGAAATGAAAATTTGCTTCTGTTTGTCTGCGTGATGGATTATGCAGGACACAATTTAGTTTTGTCTTATAAATTGCAAAGAGACAAAATAGTGCAGAGAAGAAGAAAATGGCACCAGCATATATCCTGGTTCAGTTGCTCTGTGCAATGCAACCTATATCCACTCTCCACTACAACGTTGGTGGAATTTTCACTATACTTTCAAGTATTATAAACACCAATTCCCTAGGACTCAACATAATCCTATCTGGGACAAACCAAACTTCAACATAAGCTTGATTTGGCTAGGCAACATCTTAGACTCTCAATACACTAAGTGCTTACCCAACTTAGCAAGGGATACATCAGATACAAGATGCAAAATAGAAATACAAACAAATAGAAATCTGAAATCAATTTTGGCTTTTCTCTCTAAGTTTTTCTCTTTGCCTTTTCTCTCTATTTGGCTTTTTCAAATGCCTCATATTTATGCTCTTTCCACTCAAGAAAAACAGAGAAATATAAACATTTAAACAGAATAATAAACCAGTAACCCATGAAGGAGATGATGATCACAACCTTAAAGCTATCAGATGAACCAACTTCAGAACTCTCTATGATTGTTCTTCATTTTGGCGGTATGTTTCTTTGATGTAGAAACACAGTCCAAAGCGTTGAACTCTCACAGGGAATACTCTCAATGTAACTCAGATTCTGGTTCTCTCTCCTTGCCTTCAAAATGAAGAGTTCTTTTCTTTTTGAATGATTTCAGTTACCACACCATGCTTGACACAGTTGACTTCTTCTTCTCACAAAATCAGAGCAGCAGCGACACAGACGAGAGATGGGACTGTAGCAGAGATTTCATATTTCATGCATTCATACCTTCCATATTCTCTTTCATCTTTTTTCTAATATCTTCAAATATCTGAACCATTTATTCTTGCTTTGGCTCTAAATTCCTTTCTTGACCGTTGATCCACAGTAGAATTCCATAACCTCTATTTTCTTTATTTTTTCAGAAATGGGTATGAGAGAGAAGGAAGCTTTAGCAAACTACTTTCGGGTACCACAAATGAAAATATTTTCTGATAATGCCTTAGATCTGATTTCTTCTTCTTTCTTCTTTATAGTTAACACCTTTTTCTTCTAGGATGTGAACCCTAGTATAGCCATCTTGTCATACGTGGGTGAGAGAAGAGAAGAAAGAGAACAAAGAGTTGGTTTAGTGGAGAAGGGATTAGTTCAGATGCAAATAGAGTTGCATTGCTTTAGTTAGCTACCAATTCAAATTGATTGAATGGACTTGGATCTCTTCTTGGGCTTGTGATGAATCATGGGCTTGATTCATCAGTTTGTGACCTGAAGCCCTCCTTGATTTCTCATGGGGCCAGCCATTTGTTTTATGGATATGGATAATTAGTGGGCTTCTCTTTCTCCTTGTTGCTATGTCTGAAACAAGATAGATTTCTATCTTAACAAAGCTTTTCTTTGTTTCATTGGTTTGGGCTGCTGCACAATTATTTTGGGCTTGTATCACTAGCTGAAATAATTAAATCCAATTGGATATTGAACCCAATAAATCAATGTTTGCCATCATCATTAAGTTAATTATATTCTTAACTCAACAGCAATTTTTTCAAGTATTGTTAGAAAAATGAGAATTTTTCATCCTTCAAATTTGGTAATTTTATGTCAATTTTTTCTAAAAAAATTATTGTGAATGACTAAATTATTTTGAAAAATAAAAAAATTTAGAGATAAAATTTTACTGAATTGACTCTAAATTTTACTAAATTGACTCCAACAAAAGCAACAAACACAACGAGCGCATAAATCACACACTTCTTCTCTTCTTCGCGTATTTCCTTCTCATCGTCCTTCGTCTAAGAAGAGGTCGAGCCAGAATTGGGGGGAGGAGTGAAGCTGTCACCGGACTTCTTGGTCTCTAGTAGCTTAGCCTGGCAAGCAGCTTCATTTTTCTTAGCCTGCTTGAGTTTTTTATAAGCGTCCAAGCTGTTGACCATTTTATCTAAAAAAAAAAGACTTAGCATGTACAAGTAGTGTATATAGAAAGCTATCTACAAAATAAAACTATCTATTTAACTAGATCCACACATAATTTGGTTTGGCTATCAAAATTTTTTTGGTGTTGAGATTAGGAGCTCGATCCCAATACTCTTGAAACAAAGTCACGATCAATTGTTCATTCTTGTCAAGTTCCTCGAAGTTGTATTTTTTATGACCACTGACTCTTCCGTCCAATGCAGGTAGAATATATATTGGGATTTTTTATTCAAATAGAAAGGTCGGACACCTTCAATAGGTCAAATTTTGAAGTAGTAATTTTTAAAGTCATGAAAAAACTCTTCAAAAATAGAGAACACTTTCCTACCTTGAATCACTCAAAAAGAGGTCCATTATTATTTTTTTGAATTAAAAGGTTTTGTTTGAAACAGGCAAAAGAAAATCTTAAGGGATAAGAGAAGGTCAAGCACCCGACTAACCATCTAGTAGATTTCCATAAACTCCTATGAATTTGGATGAAATTGGGTAGGAGCAACTCGGGAAGTCAACAACACATCTTGTTCAAAATTGAAAAATGGGATTTTCATGCTTAATCTAAGAAACAGACACTCATACATGAATAAAAAGCATGGTTTTGACTTGTTGAATCAGGCGTAACAGATTCTCTCTTGAAGATCAGGGGATATTAGAACATACTTCTCATCATCTTCTTGAATTTTAGAGATAAGGTGCTTAAGCTAAAAATTTTCTAAGATTTTCATATCCATTACAGACATAGTTGCTAATACTGTGTTGTCTACCCAATCTAACTCGGCAAAAATATTAGAAGGCATAATTTAAACTATTGAAGATACATACAGATCGTACACCTATCAAAGAAAATAACTAGCCATGTAAAATACTACAAGTCAGACAACATGACACACTAAAGGTCAGATTATTTTCAATAATCACATTCAAGTAACTTTTGGATTTCTAATAGAAACAGAGGCCATAAACATGGCCAACGATCATAGAATCTCCAGCAGTGTCATCTTCATTGGTAATGATAGCACCACTTGGGAGCAAGGTAAGCCCCGAAATCATGTGCATTGGTAATTTAACCTTGTTTTAAATTCTATGCATAGTTACCAAGAAAACTGAAAAGGCGCGCCAGCAGTTACTAAATGCAAAATGTCACATTAATCAAAATCACGTCAAGTCAACCAACCTCCTCAATTAAAATCATGTTGTGAAACCGACCTATAGAATGATCAGATTCGAGTACTAAACTGTACGACTTGTTTAGAATACAAATGCCATCATGATTTACCTACCTAATTGCTCGAGTCCGACTTACGTAAAGTCGACTTCGAGCAGGAGCACTGTTCATACCCTAACCCAGTATTGAAGCTAAGCCCAAAGTGAACAAACATAGTATATAAAAGAGAAAGGTCCAAGAGATCCTTTCTTATCCACCGATCTGAGCAAGGAGCGGGTCTCTCGATCCACACACTCGACCCAACTTGTGCAGCAATAAAATCTCAACTACACTGACCTGTATCCCTACAAACTCGCCCACTATTTCAAATATGGGATCTCAATAGCCCCTAAATACAAGGAAAATAATCACCCATTATTATAGGTGGAAAAGTTACAAAGTGATAGTCAGACCATCACTCTAATTGTATAAATACCCCCATCACACACAGGTATTTCATGAACCCAATTCACAAAAAACCTGCTTAAACCCTTAATAACTTAGGCATCAGAGTCCTTTGCAAGTATCACCCACCAACCTCACTCAAAGACTTCGGACGGCTTCGCTTAGTTGGAAAAGACATCCAAACATTCATTATAAGGAATATGAAACTCACATTCAAACCCAATTTACTTCAGTTTCAGGTAAACCTCGAAACAATATGTATTAAGAATTTAATTTTATACCACTATTATTGTAAAAAAATTACACAAATAATTAATTTGTATTATTACATTAACAAAATAATTAATTTATTAAATTTATTATTTAAAATATTATTTAAATGTATGAATATGATTAAATAGTTATATAAACTTGTTTACATTATCAGTATCAAAATTAAATTAGTTTATTAAGTTTAAATATGCTAGTATCTAAAGTATTTAGAGAAATGCAAATAAGTATTTTTTTAAGAGTAAATCACACAAATAAATAATTTAGCTTCTAATATTACATAAAATGTCGGATAATTTACCAAAATAAAATATTTGAGCTTCAATATTACTGAAATATAACTTTTGCAAAATGGATACTAAAATATAACTTTCTAGTAATCTATGTAAACCGCGAGAGGGATCCTACAGATTCAAAGTATACATAAACCGCTGCACCCCTCCAGCGGTTTACGTTGAAACAAAATTAGGCCAGAAACCGCGGTAGGGGTCTCGCGGTTTCTGTGGAGGATGCAAATAGGCATAAACTGCGACAGGGATCCAGCGGTTTATGCCTGCACCTACTTTGCCTATAAATACCCACCAAGGGGAAGTGGTGCAATGGTAGAGAGTCATTTTCACATCTTCACAAATGAGTGAGGAGAGTTTTTTGGTCCTAGTCCACTGCTCTGGAAAAATTAAAAAAAAAAAAAAATCAAAAGGCACGGTGTTAAGTTTACTGACAAAGAATTGGTTAGTATTTTTATCCGTTCGACAAATACTTTGTTAGAACTAAAGACGAGCATATTGCAAAAGGTAGGGTTGTGTGGGTCCAAGTGGGTAAGGAAGGTGTTCTACAAGATTCCGATTGCAGTTGTGTCTACTGGTGTGCAGTATAAAACATTTGTGATAGGGTCGAACGAAGATATGCAGGTTTTATTTTATTGTCGGCGCAGTTTTTTGGAGGTGAGAATACACGAGCTGTATGCCAAGTTGGAAGATGGTGTCGACAGTTCTGGTGCATCAGCACCGAATCCTCAGTCGATGATGGTGGGGGGTGCCTCAACTTCGATGCCTGTCGTTGCAGCTGGTGGTCTTTTGGTTGAACCTCTATCTGTTCCACCAATGGCAGCTAGGTCACCTGGTTTGATTCCTGCTCTTTTTGGTGAGGGTAAGTCGGATCATGTTTAGAATGTGATGCGAGAGGATGATCTGGACGATGAGCCAGATCACATATTGGGGGACAGTGAGGAGGATACTCCCAGGACCCCACCAGCATGTCAGGGGCCATCCAGTTCTGGGTCAGGCTAACAACCGCCACATTTCTCGACAGTGAACTTGGAAGCAATCGGCTAGCAACCGAACATAGATCCCACCTTTGGAGGCCAGGGATTACACGAGGGAAATCCTTCTGGAGAATTTCAGATTGTCCAATCTTTCCAGACTAAGGAGGAAGCTGTGTTGAGTGTTAAGGATTATAGCATCCGTCGTGGAGTTCAGTATCGGGTGATGGAGTCAGATCATCTGAAGTTTCATGGGAGATGCAATGAGTTTGGGAACGGCTGCACGTGGTTGATTCGCATCACACTTCGGCAGCGTAAGGTTAATTGGGAGGTTAGAAGGTACAGCGGACCTCACACTTGCTTGGCCACTTCGATTTCGAGCGACCACCGACAGCTCGATCACCACGTCATTTGTGCGAGGATCTTTTCGTTGGTTAGGGCGGATGCAGCGGTTACGATAAAGGTGTTGCAAGAAGCTACTGAGGCAACCTATGGATTCAGGCTTAGTTATAGAAAGGTGTGGATGGCAAAACAGAAGGCAGTTGCACAAATATATGGGGATTGGAAAGAGTCATACGCCGAGTTGCCACGTTGGATCCTAGGGGTACAAGCCACGATGGAAGGAACTGTGGCATTGTTGAATACTTCTCCGGTGCGTGTTGGTGATCACGTTGATGAGTCTACGAGGTACTTTCATCGTATTTTCTGGACATTCCCTCCATGCATTGAGGCATTTAGGCATTGCAAGCCACTAGTTAGCATTGACGGGACTCATCTGTATGGGAAGTATGGCAGGAATTTGCTCCTGGCAATCGTGCAATATGGAAACTCGAATATCTTGCCCGTTGCCTTTGCACTTATGGCAGGGGAGAATGCGGAGTCTTGGGCTTTTTTCTTATCCCACTTGCGTTAACATGTGACCCCACAAGAAGGCATTCTGGTGATTTCTAACAGGCACAATGGCATTAAAGCTGCACTGGAGGCAACTGACAGTGCATGGCTACCGCCTCATGCATATCGAGTGTATTTCATTCAACACGTTGCCACTAACTTTGCCCTCAGTTTCAAGGATCAGGATGCGCGGCGGCTACTAGTGAATGCAGCATACGCCAAGACTGAGGCAGAGTTTGACTATTAGTTTGATATTATGAGGACTGAGAATCCGGCCATGTGTGATTGGGCCAACCGATTGGAGTATGATAAGTGGACCAACACTAGGATGGAGGTAGACGGTTTGGCCACATGACGACAAATATATCTGAGTGTGTAAATTCTGTATTAAAGGGGAAACAGAATCTGCCGATCACTGCACTAGTGAAGTCCACATATGGGAGGCTGGCAGAGCTTTTTGTCATCCTAGGATAGACTACAGAGGCGCAGTTAGGATCTGGCCAACAGTTTTGCCAGGCACTGGTAAAGGCGATAGAGCGCAACTTGAGAGACTCGAGGTGCTTCACTGTTACTTTGTTTGACAGACATCAGTCTGAGTATACTGTGGCTGAGACGACTCCTACCGACCCTCTCCAGATATGGTATGATCCTGTCATGCAGAGGCATGTTCTGTTGCCTCCAGACACTATAAATACACCTACTTGGACGTAGAATGTGAGAGACATGAACAAAATCAGTTTAAATTCCATCACTGATAATTTTAACCCATAGATACTAAACAAGTTTAACCCGAAATAGATACTAAACTTATCATTTTAAATACAAATAAATAAAGATTAAATATAACACTCAAATCTTTAGATTAAAATAAACAAAAACTAAACTTATGATTTCACAATTTAAATCTTAAATTTAGAAAGCCAAACTACAAAACTTATAATCTTAAAATTTAGGAATGGAAAATACAATCATTAGGTTCAACGTACAAAATTTAAATATTATATTTTAAAAACCCTAACAACTAAAACTATAACACTTGAATTTAAACTTATATGTTTAAAAGTTAGAATTTTAAAACTTACATTTGATCCTATTTATAAATTTGACATTGTAACTTTGAAATCCTAAACTGGCCAATCCTAAATTATGTGTTCTAACTACCAAACCCAAACACTACATTTAATGATATATGAAATATAACAAATAAAAAACTACAAACTTACCTCTTCGTCGATGTTGCCGGCTATGTGCGCAACGCCGTTGGGCTGGTAAAAACTATGTTCGTCCGCCATGGTCCCGGCCCCAGAAAAGTGGTTCTCCCCACCAAATTTTCCTCTTCCCTTCTCTCTAAAAAACGTCCCTTTCACTCTCTAACAATTTCAATTTACGCTCAAAATGAATAATCCGCGACTCCCTTTCGCGTATTTACGGTAGAGCATAAACCACTGGACCCCTTCGCGGTTTATGCATGTTTCATCTTTACACAGAAACCGTGGGACCCCTACCGTGATTTCTGGCCATTTTTCCTCTCAACATAAACCGCGAGACCCGGCCCCTACCGCGGTTTATGTATACTTTGAATCCATGGGATGCCTCTCGCAGTTTACATAGATTACTAGAAAGTAGTATTTTGGTTTCCACTTTACAAAAGTTGTATTTCGATAAAATTGAAGCTCAAATATTTTATTTTAGTAAATTGTCCTAAAATGTCCTAATTAAAATTCGATTATATTTTTATTTTTTTTATACGTAAATCGTTACAAAATACTGAAATTTGTAAATCATATAGCCTCAAACAATTAAATAAGGTATAATTTTGGAGTGCAATTATTGTAAAAAAATTAACATAAAAAACAATATTGCATTTATATTGTATTATATTTATATGCAATCGTTTTTTATATGTACTTAGTAAATTTGGTCAATAATGTTTTAACTTCAATTCTTACGGATATTTTTGATAAATTATACAAAATACCTAAAGACAACAAACTTGACCAGACAAAAAACTACCACATTTCTAAATATATATCAATGTTTCATTGATTTTATTTTTACAAATCAAACATGATAATAATATATATTTGATAACATTATTCCTAAGAAACATATTCTTAATAATAATATTACTAGATATTTCATGAAAATTATAAAATGAATGGTGATTAATCTTTTATTTTATTACTTTACCAACTTTTTCGATCTAAATTCTAAGGTTTTAGGCTTCCTAACGAATCAAGCTATTGAGAAGTTGGACTATTAATATGCGTAATTGCGTGAAATATTGAAGTTCCACATAATTTAAGTATGAAAAAATTAAAGAAAATCTCAATAATCTAGAATCAAGTTTAACACTCTACATGTCAAATTCTTAGAGTCTGTTTGAAAAATTTCAAAAGCTACTTTTTTAGACTTTTGACTTATGAAAAGTCACACTAATAGTATTTGGTATATTTTTTTAAATATGTTTTTAACTTTTTGAAAAGTTGTTTAAGAGCTTTTGAAAAAGTAAAAAAATTTGACTTCTCTGATTCTCAAAAGCTATTTTATCGCTCCTATTTAAATACAATTTTAAGATGAGTATTTCTATGATAACTTTCCAAACACAAAATAACGCATTTATAATATAAGTCCTTATGTTTTAAGCTCTTTTTTTAAAAGAACTTAATTAAGTTGTTTACCCATACCGACCCTTAATCTAATCCTAAAATCATGATCTCATTTATAAAATATCAACAAAAAAATTAATGTTAATAAAGTCGCCAGATCTGAGCATAGAAAGAAATGGCATAGTTACACAGAAGCCATGTATCATGTATGCCAATTACTGTGAGGGAACATTTCCTGTAAATATTTACAAAAGACCCTAATTGTTGCATGCAAAAGGAAAATATAGACAATGGGAAGTTCAAGATCAATGCTTCTTGTTCTGAATCTAAGTCTGTTCAACTCTTGATGAATTCTTCTTGGATTTCTTGTTGGTTTCAGAATGAGACACCTTGAAGGCAGTTAGAAACATTTATCATTAGCCACATACAAACGAGGGTATTCTTACAAAAGGAAAACTTTTACAAAAGCCAATGTTATACAAGAAAATGTCATAATAATTGGAAAAGAGAATATGCAATTGAGAAAGGTGGTATTATTTACTCACTATATGGGACTTCCACTCAAATTTACCATTTCCTTGACCAGAAAGATGGTGGAAAATATGAACAAGCACAACAGCATCCAGGGCAGCATATTCTAGCTGCACATATAAAACCGTATTAGATTATTAAATAAATGACTCCATTTAAACTTCAAACAGATTATAGAACTTTAAACAGAAGATGCATCGTGTTATTTGTACACTAAAATGTGGGTGCTTATTGACACCAAAGTTAAATGCAAGGTTGGAAAATAAGAGTTTTAACTTTAAGTGTTGATTTCCTTCGTAATATGTGATAAAATTTGTTTCTCCTTCCCAATGACGTTTAAAGAAAAAAAAGAAAGGAAAAATTGAGCAGTTTAAAGTAACTTTAAACTTAGTTGCATTCATTATTTCGGAAAATTAAATAGCTATGGCATTAATTAAGTGAAGACTATTTTCATAATTTCCTTTATTCTCTTCCTTGAGTAGAAAGTATCTTCCTATTTCAGTTTTCATATAACAACTATATCTTTGATATAGTGAGGTACATAAAAGCCCTTTTCATATTATAAAATTTAAATTCTTCCTCTTTGAATTATAGTAACAAGTTATTACCCCACTCAAATAAGTTCTTTTTGCTTTATCAGTTACAATTAAATTTGGGTTAATGACTATTTTAGCATATCGGTCCCATGCTAAAAGTTGTGTGTTGATAATTCTTTATCCTATTGTCTTATGCAACTTCGTATATATTATGTGTTCTGTAGATTATAATGTGTCTAATTCAGTGGTAAACATTTGAGCTTAAGCATCTATTTTTATTCCAAATCCTTTTATAACTAGAGACAGATGCCAAACTCATTAATTTCATAAAGCTCTAACTCTTTTTTTCAGTTCAAAGTTCAAACGTATTTTCAAAATGTTAATTTAGGAATCGACACATGTTCTATGAAGGCACTGTTTTGCATCTAAAATTTTTACAGCTTTTAGTTTGTTATACTATGCTTTTTATTTGTTATTCTGTCTACTTTTGTGCTTGAGACATAAAACAATTTGATTTCGACAAACTTTATAGGCTCGTGTGTGCAACATACATGCTTTGTGCTAGTAATCTTGTTAAACATCCTCCTAAATACTAGTAAATGAATGAAAAAAAAAATAGATACAATCAATGTCTTGAAAGAACTTCTCCATTTAATAATGATTGATGTAGGAAGATGTTTAGGAGAATTAATCAAGAGGATAAATAATTGTAATATGTTAACGAGTGTTCTTAAAGCACATGTTAAGTAGATAAAAATAGTAACCAAACCCTAAATAATTTCTCATCCATAAATGATAAAGTGAGTTTTAGCTCAATATTCGAGGAGTTTGGTGTTCAAAAAATATTTTTCCAAATTAAAAGGACTGACTTCAGACATGATTCATAACAGGGCGCAACGAAGATGAAAGGCTTTAAATGAATAACAAAGAGGAACGGAGAAATTAGCATTACTTGATTTGGAGTTAAAGGTCTTTGCTCCCAGTTGCTGTTTCGTCTTGTCTTGTTTAGACTAGCTCCCAGTATTTTCTGATATAAAAGATACAAGCTGTGTCAAAATAAGCCATGACAAAAAGAATCGAGTGTTTCAAAGATTACCCCCCACAAGTGTTAAGTGCATAAAAGAAAGACCTGAGACACCAAAAGGGCATTCACATGTACAGTACCTCCGTTAACCTGGCCAAACCACCCCGAGGTTCTTTAAAAATATTCTGAATGTCCAATAACAGTTCGTAGTTCTTGAAGCATTTCAATTCTGGATATGACTGAGCAAGTTGCCTTGTATCACATTGGAAATTATACCCTGAAAAACATAAGCCACGGAGGAGTAATGGACTAATGGTTACCAGTAAAGACATTCAAAGCAGCATAAGCGTTTGAGCCACTATGAAGCATAACATGACCATACTAGCTATTGATAGCCGCTTGCTCATTCAAGTTAAAATAATAATGGCACAAAAAATTAGCGTTAAATGTTCACCAAAAGTATTTTTTGGTTGATACATTCACAAGACTAATGAATTTTAACATTTTCTTACCAAGTTTTAGAATTCTAGGTGACATCAAAATGTGTGTTAGACAATCGTCTAAAGTGTCAGGCACCTCGCTATGTAACTTTATCAGATCAAAGATGAAAGCCTTCTTTTCAGATGCAATTTGCATGATTGAGACCTGAAAAAAGAGAATTGATGGAGAAAGGAAAACAGGATAATCAAGAGTTTCACCTTTGAGACTTGGAAGGCTAGAGATCCTAACAACTAATTTCATATGATTCAAATAAATGGGGGAAAACGGAAAATGCATGGAGAAACACTAATCCATCAGAAAGATCAATTTAATTTACCTTATTTGGCTTGCTGCCTTTTACATAATTAGGTTTCCATTCACAATCAAGACCGACAACTTTAAAACCATCTATATGACTTGTTGCATCAAGCAAACCTTCAACTTCATCAACCCAAATGATGTCTTCAACTAGTAGTTCATCAAGATGCAAATAACGCCCTTCTTGTATAGTTGTTTCAGGTACTAAAAGACAAAAGATATAGTGTTTGTCATCTGAGGATAACATTGCAGATATTTGACATTCTACATAACAATCATGTAAATTAAACAAAATAGCAATAACATCAACCATGAGCTGATAACAAAAGCTCCAGCATGTGCAGAACAATCCACAAAGGTAGGTGTGTCAAACAGGTCGGCACAGCCTAATTAACAATAAAAAATGGGCTGCACTTACTCCATAGCTGGCTAAACAGGTTAGCAATACTGCAGCCCAAACAGTTTAACTCTATACCACCGATCAAATTGTTCCTTCCAAGACTGAGGAATAAAATGGAAGTCCCTTTTTTACACCTCTTTTTTAACAAGTTTTTTCAAGCTCCAAGCTCAGAATTGAAATGGCTTACGTTTGATATCCAAAAACCTGTCAAGGGAGTATCGTTGGCATAATTCATCAACTTTCTCTGTGTAACCAGCTTCCATTGCCAAATAAACCTTGAAAAGATAAATGCTAACCATTACAACACAATCTTTCAAGAACTCACTGGGCCAATAACGGCTAAGAATATGTCAAGAAAGAACTAAGATATTGCAATGGAAAATTAGTAAATAATATCTATACGCTCCACAACTATTTTAGCATAAAACTGTAATAATTTTCAATTATGCATTTGATGCAATAATAATACTTCCTTCAAGCAAAGTTACTTGGTCACTTCCAGGCTTCATAGCCTCGTGAGCACCTCACACTGTTCAAGTCAACTCAATCAGACATCAACATCAGGAACAGAAATCATCAACCTCTGTGTCCTCACTCCAGTTTCAAGATATTCAACATATTTTGTTCATTATATCCACTATTCCACCATAATCAATTCAAATAGTTTCCGTGTTGGGTAGCACGAAGATGAAATCGAGGCACATATGTACTGATATACATGTAAGCTGTAGAACTGGTAAAAAATAAACTTAAAAAAATGAAATTCATATTTTGGCTAAGTAAGACACACAAGGACGTTGTCCAACCAGGATTGCTGATAAGCACCATGCAACTAATGGAGAATAAGAAATAGGTTCTCTAAGAGCCCATAGACAAGAAAATCAAAATAGGAAGCAATAAAAATTCGAGTTTACGTTTGCAGTAACAAAATGTTGACACCATGTAGTACAAGAAGACTGACAATGAGATAGTTTAAAACAAAAGTAAAGCTTTACTCTATGCACAATCTCCAGCTGTATATACTTGTTTAAGTATGCACGTAGAATGACAGTCATTGTGCAAAAGATAACGATAATTACTCACCAAATATTCCATAAGCTGTCTATCATTATTTATTCTTGCCTCAGCAACATCCCAACATCCTTTCTCAGCTAGGTTCTTTAGCGAGCTACAAATCAATGCGGTAATCTTATAAATGAAAATAAAAAAAAGGAAAAGGGGAGGTGGAATTGTATCTATTATGATTTCAACAAATCAGACAGCCGCTGAGGTAAAATACACTAACCTTTCCTTACACCTTTTGTATACATCCGGGAAATCCTGCTTTAAATTATTTTTCTTGATAATCTCATATGCATCCTTTAGCATGTTCTTCTCAACGAACTCCTCAATAAGGGTGCATAGCATTGGCTTCCCCATATACGTCGCCCACTTCTCTGCTGCTTTGTATTGTTTGCTCTTTATCATATCTAGGAGAAATGACTGGCCATAATGACTGATAGAGAAATGCTCCATTAAAGCGACAGCTATTACATACTGCTGGGATTCTAGTAGTTCAACAATATACCGCTCAACAAATTCTTTTGCCGTACCACAACTTACACCATCATTTTCTTTAATTGGGCACATTGCTTTCTCAAAATTTGATAATTTTACATCAAAAGTCTCCAATAGTTTCATGACAATCTTTTCATCATGAAAGATCTGGCCCCTAATAATATCAACAATTAGATGGGCAGCCAAATCTTTCACTTCCAAGGAGTCCTCCAAAGTATTTGATCTTTTCAAAAAGCGGCGGAAAGCAGATATA
This sequence comes from Arachis ipaensis, assembly GCF_059453495.1. NCBI lineage: Eukaryota > Viridiplantae > Streptophyta > Magnoliopsida > Fabales > Fabaceae > Arachis > Arachis ipaensis. Next base: position 35,478,281 of record NC_142444.1, on the reverse strand, counting down.
ATTAAATGGGTAAATCCATGACTATCATCTTCAAATAGAGGAGCCAAGTATAGGCATTGAACAGTAAAAGTTGCTGGTCCAGGCTTTGGATCATTTTGGAGCACAAGACATACTTGATACTGAAGTGCTCGGAACTTTGCTGTCGCCTTACATGTTCCTATGCAATTTCATTAGAATTGAAACAAAGTTGAAGTGTAAGTAAAACAATGTATGTTGATGAGACAGAACCACATGAAATCAAATGAATAATCAAATGCAACTGCAACAAAGATGTTTGCTAACTTGTTATTATTATAAAGAAATTCTCCTACTTATTTAAAAGTAGCCAACAAACTTTATCAACACCTCCTATATCTGAAATTATAAAATATTGGATTCAGACAAATGTTCAGTTACAGCACTTCAAAACAATCACCTTCCTGTTCTTGTGCACCCTTGTTTATGACTTTCAGAAACTTTATGATCTAATGTGAACACTTTAAACACATGGGCAATGACAGATTAAAAAAGCCATCATACATGTAAAGTCAAAAGAAAAACTGGATAATTGCATATCACAACATTCCCCTGCCCCACGACTAACCACAAAAAAAAAAAAAAAAAAAACTAACTATTCGACCCTATATAAAAAAAAATGAAATGATATCTTCTCATTCTACCACTCAGCATAACCTTCCTATGAGAAGTGGAAGAATGAGAGCTTGGATAATTAATCTTTGGACATGACAGAAAGAGTATCACTAAAAATCCTATGATGGCCTATGATGGATATTTGCAGCACAAAAGGGAAACGTTAGACGTGGGGATACTCGAGACATGCCTCAAGTACTAGGGTTCAGACGGGTTGAACATGTTTACCGTACAAACATAGGAAAATAAATGCCAATCAGTCTAGCTAAGTATATGAGAGAAACAAATTATCAAGGTTAATTGAAGCATTTCAGCAAACAGGTAGCAGTCATCATCTGAAAGTCCCTGTAATACCACTTGGCAGTTGGCACACAAGTAAAATTGCATAGAGAAGGTACGCATACCATAAAAATAACATTCTTTCAGCAGATATAGAAATACTGCCGGCGATACATGCTTTAAATCATAGAAAGCATGGGTACATAAGGTCCCCATTCCAATGGCATTGTCTATTTTTGTTCCCATCTTGACTACAGTCTTCTCCAAATCCTCCCAGTCAAGAACTGTAATCAAAGCAACAATGTGTTAGATAACCCCTTAAAAGATTCTAAATTAAACTCAGTCAGAGAAAGTCATTGAACTTTGATAATGGTTATCAGTGATAACCAACATTAAACTATTTTTCAATTTTATATAGAAAAGAAAAATAGAGCCTGTTGTAGAAACAGGTAAAACTTGCAGCATTGTTACTCTTGGAACGTAAAAGTTTAAGAATGCGTTGTACACTTGATTCAAACAGAGATCACAATGCAGATTCTCACTCTGATCATGATAATCACAGTTTTATGAACCAAAATTCGGAGGTTAAACCGCGTTGGATACTTATATTATTCACATTAAACTAAGAATTTTCTTCAGGCAAAATGCTCTTACACTGATTAGCGATCAAGGACACCAACACATGAATTCATTAGATTACGTTGATTTTGATAAACACCATGCTCCAAACCTCTTTGGAGACAAGTTTATACCCCTAAAATAGTTTAAAAAGAAAGAAACAAAGAAGGAGGTTCTGTAGAATTATCTCCCCTTCCCCTCCCCTCTCTAATTTTTTATTATCTTTTTAAATATGACCAGTAATAATAAAACAGTCCATGCAAAATAAGAAAGAGACTTACGAGAGAAAAAAAAAACAAGAGAATGGAAGAAGCGAAAGGAAACTTACGCAGTGGAAAATAGCGGAACCAAATTTTGATAGAAAAAGATCCGGAGTTAGTAAATGGTATCAATCTCTCTCTCACTGACTTGGCCAACACCCACCCCCCACGCATGAATTTAAATCTTGTGCAAGACTATACTTATTTAATATTTAATATTTAGTATACATGACATGATTAAAATTTATAATTTTATTATATGTACACTAAAATTAATTATTAATATAAAATATATATTAAAAATAATTTAAATAATATATTATTTATATAAATATATATTAATTAATTTTAATAGTTAATTTTAATATATAAATAATATTTTTTTAAATATTATATTTATCTTTCAGCGGACCTGACCTTTGGCGAACCCTATTATTATTATTATTATTATTATTATATACAGAGACGAAGATAAGAAGAAAGAAACTCATTATTAAAATATATTTCCTGTATTGTACATAGATTTATCATATCACATGTCTGAGTCAATAGCATACATTGCATTATTGTTAACATTTAACATTATATTTATCTTCCAGCAGGCAGGCGTGACCCTTTCCGAATCCAATTATTATATACATAGAGAATGGCGAGAGTAAGATGAGAAGAAAGAAACTGGTTAATTATTTATATTTTCTATATTGTATATACAGATTTATTGTATTAGGTTTCTGAGTCAATAACTGTCTCCCTTCATAAGAGTCAACCTGAATATCAAGTCGGATTAGTTTGTAAAAGGAGGATGATGAACTTTCAATCAACGGTTATCTAATAAAGAGTGTGATCCGAATTTGCATTAAAAAAAAAAAGAATTAGATAAAAATTAAAAGAAAATAGGATAGAAATTTTTAAGAGTGGGACTAAAAAGAAAAAGTAGAATTTTTAACTACATCATGTATATTTATATTATTTTATTTTATTTTTATTTATAGTATAATTTTTAGTTATATTTTTTAAATAAATAAAATAAATGTTTTAATTATCGAAATATATATTTTGGAGATTTTTATCAAAAAATATTGCATCTCTTATCTTATTTACAGTATAAATGATATAAGATAATACATGGAACGACATGGTCGTATCACGTTTATACACGTGTTGTATAATGCTCTTATCTCGTTTACCGTGTAAATGAAATACATGTTATCTTATTTCGTTTATATTGTAAACAAGATAAGAGAAGCGGATGCCTATATATATGTATCTTGTCCACAACTTTCAGTTAGACCCTTTGACTTTTCTTTTTTGGCCTTTTTCCCCATTTTTACCCTTTTTTAATCACATTTCCGAATTACTTGAAGAATATGGCGCGCGCTGATAATCACGATAGAGATATTAACAGACTGAACGCGACTTGGCACATTGCAAGGGCAGCCGACTTTGAGGTTGGTGTTGTCTTTCATTTTATGATTATGTTAAAGCATAGATGTGTTGCCATAATTATGGTATTTTTATAGAGGTAGTATGTAGTATATGTTAGGCGAATAAATATATGGTTAGGATTGGTTTAAATGCTAGGATATGATGTTAGGCATATTTTAAAATGGATGTTAGTTAAATATTTGTTTAGGATAGTTTTTCTTTAGTCTAAGTTATTATTAAGCATATATTTATTAATTTAGTTATTAATTAAGGTTATTAACAATTTGTAATAAACCAAATTAAGTAGCAAAATATTTATGTTTTTATTTACTAAATATCTAAATAAATTATTTTTTTGTTAATTTTTTTTTGTTACTTAAACTAAGTTATCAAGTTGATCGTATACTTGTTGGTTATTTAAATAAATATTTTTACTTATTCTACTATATAGAGGAGATGCGAAATGAATTTTGTTATTCACTATTTAACTAAATAATTTTATTTAAATTAAATAAAATAGACATTTATTAGTGTAGTCATTAGTTATCTTAAGAAACATTTTCATTTGCATTATATTATACAGACATTTAAGTTAATTATTTTACTAAATATATTCATTATTCAAGTAAACTTCTTAATGTAAATAAATTTATAATTTAAATGTTTGTATTTATTTGCGTAAATAGTTTACCTATAGCAGGAACGACTTGCTGCCTCTAGGGGATTAGTCGTTGCTCCCGGTTCTCCTTCTTGCAGCGCAAAGCCGCCACACAAAGCACTCTCTCCTTCTCTGCTGTTTCAAGATCTGCATCCTCTATCTTCCCCTTTGCAACGGTGTTGTCCTTGGCGCCTTTTTTGCCATGCATCGCGCGCTATCGTCGTATAATTGCCTTTGAGATCGGACGTCCTCATCCCTCCCTACTACAGAGACGTTGTCCTCGGCGCCGCTACCTAAGGTCAGATCTACCGGTTGGTGCGCAAATTGTGAACTCACACAACTTAATTGGCAAGTGCACCGGGTCATCCAAGTAATACCTCAGGTGAGTGAAGGTCGATCCCACAAGGATTGTCAGATTGAGCAAGCAATGGTTGCCTTGTTGGACTTAGTCAGGCGAAGTAGAGAAAAAGGGATTTTAGTTGTTGAAAACTCATAAACAATAAGCAAGAGAAATAAAGAAAGCAATAAATAGTTTGGTGTGAAAATAATGTGAGAAAACAGTTAAGGCTTCGGAGATGTTTATCTTACCGGGTTAAAACATCTTACCAACTATTTTAATAATGAATGATTCATTCTATGGCAAACCATAAGTGTCTAAACCCTAATCTCTTAGTGATTTAACCTCCTGTAACATTCGTCAACCGCCACTCTTATGGTCACTTAACTCAGATTAGAGAGTGAAGTTCAGAAAACTAGTTTATACCACGAAGGCCCTAATCACCCCAAACCGGTTGAATAGATGTTGCTTATCCCCATCGGTTTGTGTAATTAGCCATCTAAGAGGAGTATTTTCAAGCTGTAGTTCAAGCGAAATAACTCTCTCTCGAGAATCACAAGAACTCATGTAGAAAAGGGCCATACTCTCGTTCCACCCAGTTCATAAGATTAAGAACGAAAAAAATCCTTGGAATTGAATCAAACATAAATTAAAATAGAAGAATAATAGTTCTAATCCATAGAAATAAACAGAGCTCCTAACCTTAACTAAGAGAGATTTACTTACAGAGAAAACACAATTTCGTCTAATGATGCTTGATGCTAGCTCCTAGATGCCCTAGAAGGGGTGCATCTTATTCCTTATATACTAACCTAGTAATAAATGCTAGACCTAAAAAAAGATTCTATTTGTAAATAAAGATTACAAAAGGAAAATAAAACTAATAAGTTCTAAATCCACTTGGAGGCCCAAAGAGGGGGTGCTCTTGGTGTGAAACGCCAACTTGGGCGTGAAACGCCCTAGGGGGAGTACAACTTGTGCAAGCTAAGGTCCTCTGCTGACGCTAAATGCCAATTGGGCATTTAGCGCCCAGGGGAAGTGCTGCAAACATTTCTTCCTTTTGCTCCAAACTCCACCAAATTGCTCCAAAATTCACCTAAAATTGTAAATACCAAACAACTCAAAATAGCATCCAAAGAGGAATTTTGCACTAAAATCAAGTAAAACTAAATAAAATCTTACTAAAAACAACTAAAAAATGCTAGTAAAAAGGGTATAAAATGCTCACGCATCATAACACCAAACTTAAACCGTTGTTGTCCTCAAGCAACCAAAACAATATATGACCAAAGAAGAGATAATGCTTAAGACTTTGAGTTGTTAATGAAGTTTAGGTCTAGTTACTGAACGGAACTTATGACACTCTACTTCTGAATAGCTTTGGCATCTCACTATCCTTTGAAGCTCAGAAATATCAGCATCCCTTGGAACTAGAACTCGGATGATATTATAGATTCTCTCCTTTAGGCTCTAATTGATTCTTGAACACAACTTTTGTTTTTCCTTGGTGCTTTGCACCTTTGAGCCTAGCCGTGACTCTAAGTGTTTTGTTTTCAAGTTTAACTTGATACATAAACACTACAAGCACTTAACTGGGGAACTCATTGGGTTCGAATTTTCTCTTTCTTTTTCTCCCAGAGAGTGGTGCTCAGAGTCTTAGGCATACTCTGTAAGAGCATTGGGTCACGACTTTAAGTGTTCAGTCTCAAGGGTTACTTGACACTTTCACACCACAAGCATATGGTTAGGAAAAACTACTCTTTTGAGCTTTAGATCAATTTTGACCCTCCTAACCATTAATGCTTAAAGCCTTGGACCTTTTTCTTTTTTTCTTTTTATTTCAATTCTTTTGCTATTTCTTTTGCTTCAAGAATCAATCTTTTTCTTATTTCAGAGAATTAATAATACTTCTCTAAGTTCTTGTTCCTCAAGAACCAATATTTTAAACTCCAATATCGAATATGCACAGTTAATTCATGCATTCAGAATAAAGATAGTGCCATCACATCAAAGTAACTAGAACACGCAATATATAACTCAAAGTGTCATGCAGTTCATTACTTCTTTTTCTTTAAATTTTTGTTTAAGTTCAGTGCAGAATATAACTAACTAAACTAGAAAGTAAGGAAATCCTAATAGTGATTATGCAAACTTTAGAAAAGAAAACAAGAAATAGAATGAAATACTAGAAAACAAAAGCAAGATAAAGGGAGAATGAAACTTAACCACCTCAGTGATGGTGGTTGCTGCTCCCTCCAGGGAATCAGCTAGAGCGTTTAAGCTCTTCAATATCATGCCCCTACCTCCTCTGCTCCTCCATCATCTGATAGAGCAGTGCAGCATGATCCTGATGCTCCAGCATCATATGATCAACCAATGATGTCAGCTCTCCTAAAGATGTGGTCAACTGATACCAGCAGTGACGAGGAGGAAAGTACATCCCTTGAGGCATCTCTGGGATATCCTATGGAGGTGGTGGAACTAGCTCCTGCTGTGGCCCATACCCAAGCTCTCTAGCATGTTCCATACCCTTCTTTGTGATTGGCCTCTCAATGCCAATCAGGGTATCACCCTCAATATGAGCTCCAGCTACTGCACATAGTCGGTAAATGAGATGAGGGAAAGCCAGTCTCACAGTAGTGGAGGACTTATAAGCTATCCTGTAAATCTCTTGAGGTATCACCTCATGCACCTCCACCTCATTGCCGAGCATAATACAGTGAATCATCACTGCTTTCTCGACTGTACCCTCAGAACAGTTACTAGTAGGAATGATGGAGCGTTGGATGAACTCCAACCATTCTCTAGCTATTAGTTTGAGGTCATGCCGTCCCAGCTAGTACGATTGACCTTTAGAATCCCTCCTCCACTAAGATCCAGGGAGGCAGATGTCAGCAAGAACTTGATCCAACCTCTGGTCAGTGTTGATCCTCCGAGTGTATGAATGAGAGTCTCCTCCGGATGGTGGTAACTGTAGCGCCACCCTCACACTCTCTGGGCTAAAATCCAAGATGTGTCCTCTGACCATGGTGCACCAATTCTTTGGCTCTGGGTTCACGCCTCTTGCATGCTTATATGTCACCCAAGCATTGGCGTAGAACTCTCTCACCATCAGTGCTCCAACCTCAGTTACAGAGTTGGCCAGAACTTCCCAATCCCGTCTCAGAATCTAATATAAAATCCCCGGGTACTCATTATCCTTCAGATAGAAGGGAACTTCAGGAATCACCTTCTTCTTGTGCACCACCTCATAAAAGTGCGCCTCATGTGTCAAAGAAGAGAACCTAGTGAAATCCCAAGGATCGAATGCGAGGCCTTCTCTTTTCTCTTCCTTGATGGGGATTCTCCAGTCTTGAGTGCCTTGGAGATAGTAAAAAAAATGAAGGACCAAATCAGAGCACCCAACACCAAACTTAAAAGCTTTGCTTGTCCCCGAGCAAAATGAAAATGAAAAATAAGTGAGGCAAAAGAAAGGAACAAGCAAAAAAGATAAAAGAGAATGGGTAGGGAGGCTTCGGCCTTGGTAGTGAAAGAAAGGGAAAATAAAGAAAGAAAGTGTATATGGGGAAAGGTAAGTAAGAAGGATAAAAGAGTGTGAAGTGTGGTGAAAGTGAATGAAGAAATGGGTATTTATAAGTGGGCGTGGGTTGGGTTTCGGTTATGGGGAAGGTGGGGAGGGGGGAGTTGAATTTGAAATTGGGTTGTTAGGAGGAGATATAGATGGGATTGATGAGAGGGGATTGGGTGGAGTGGGAGGTGGGTTAAGAGAATTAAGGGAAGTGATAGGTGATGGATGGATGAATGTGGATGGAAAAGTGGGTGAAAGAGGAGAGAGAATGGATAAAGTTTGAATTGGTCAAAAGTGGTTGAGGTTGGGGTTTAACCATGGGTACAAAGCGTTCCTTCCATGCTCGCTACCCCCCTCTCTGGGTGATAAACGTTGGTCTGGCGTTTAACGCCAGCAGGGGGTATGACCTCTTTTTTTTTTTTTTTGAATGCACCCTGATAAAGAGGATTTGTGCCGGTTCAGAAATTAGATAAAATAATCCCGTTATGAGTATAGTCCAAACCGACAATCAATCCTCTTGATTAAAGTTTGATTTTCAAATACAAATTTAACCGAGAGTAATTTAACCTCGGGTCGTTCTCCCTAGGAATGCAAATCGATGTGTCACACTTTCAGTTGTGGGGAAAAGGGTTTTAATCAAAGAACGAAAAATTAAAAGAACTAAGGAATAAAAGAACTATGAAATGATCAAAATTGGAATTAATGCAAGTGAAAAGGAAGAAAGGTCAAAACTAGTGAAAATGCAATGGTATGTATAAAAGAGCCTTGACTTGGGAATAAGGATCTAAGGAATCCTATCATCGTCATAACCATAACTATGGAAACTATGATGAGTCAATCTCACTTTTTCTACACCTAACATCAAGGAGTAAGTCAAGCAAGCATAATTGACATTAATCCATAAGTCCTAGCTAACTTACCAAATTAATTGGTAAAAAGCTAGCGTCAATAGAAAGAAGAGTTAACTAACTACCCAAGAATTGCCACTAAATGTCGGACATTATGACTCTAGTATCCTAGGAACTCAAATCCCAAGCCAAGGTGTGAAAATCTACTCAAAATTACCAAGTGGCATTTTCACAAACACTTGGTGGGCATATAACCAAAACATGAGAAATTGCAAAGGAAAATGAAAACTATAACCAAAATATTCACAATATCAACAATAAACAAGCAATCAAGCAACTATAAAGCATAAAACATTAAATGCATCAATCAAAACTTCAAGAAACCAAAATTGCATATATAAACAAAGTAACTTGAACCATAAGAAAATAAAAGCAAAAGTAGTGAGATTAAAGAGGAAATTAAAGAGTACTTACAAAAGATGAGTAAAAATCAAAGATCAAGCTTGACTATAAAATGCTACAAGGAAAGTTTAGGGAACCCTAGAAGAGAAAATGAAGAAAACTATTCTACACTACTCCTACTCCAAATACTATGGAAAAAAATGTCAAAATAAAGTTCTAAGTCCTAATGCCTTCATATGGCTTCATTTTCCCTTGATATATCACCTCAATTTGACTTCAGCACACTCAAAATTGGGCCAAGAAAGCCCCAAATTCGTTAGCCATGTGCTTCATTTATGAATCCACATGCAGGGACCTGTGCGTACACACAGGTGGTCGTGCGTACGCACACTTGCTGATTCGCCTCTTGTGCGTACACACAGGTTGTTGTGCGCTCGCACACTTGTCTGTGTGCTTCTCCTTTGTTTCCTTCATGTGTTCTCCCTTTTTACATGCTTCCTTCCACTTCTACCAACCCATTCTTGCCTAAATAACCTGAAATCACTCACAAAATATATCACGGCATCGAATGGAATAAAAGTGGGATTAAAATCACTAATTTAGGCACAAAAACGCATGTTTTCATATTTAGGTTCAACTTAGGGATAAAACACAAAAGTATGCTATTTAAGTGAATAATGTGAGTTTATGTGATGAAATACATTCAAATCAAGTCAAAATATATCGTCAAATATGGACTCATCACACCCCTAGCACTAAACGCCCTCCCTGGCGTTTAACGCCCCAAGGGGGGGTGCAAAGATTGAAGTTCTACCTCCAAAATAGGCGTTAAACGCCCATGCTTTGCTCCGTTCCTGGTGCTAAATGCTAGAGCTGGCGTTTAGCACCCTTAGCAGTTCTCCTCCAGGGTGTGTTGTTTTCTCGCCTAACTGTTCCTGTTCCTGTTCTAAATGCTATACATGATCACAAACATCAGAAAAACTAGGAAAACTATGAAATCAATGAGAAATAAAATGACATAAGATCAAACTAAAAATAACTGAATTGAAACTGAAATAAAGTAAAGATAGGTTACAGGATACTATGGTTGGGTTGCCTCTCTAGAAGTGCTTCTTTAAGGTCATTAGCTTGACGGGCAGCTTGATGAGCGGATAATTTATACGCTTTTTGGCATTGTTTTTAGTATATTTTTAGTAGGATCTAGTTACTTTTAGGGATGTTTTTATTAGTTTTTATGTTAAATTCACATTTTTGGACTTTACTATAATTTTGTGTGTTTTTCTGTGATTTCAGGTATTTTCTGGCTGAAATTGAGGGACTTGAGCAAAAATCAGATTCAAAGGTTGAAGAAGGACTGCTAATGCTATTGGATTCTGACCTCCCTACACTTAAAGTGGATTTTCTGGAGCTACAGAACTCAAAATGGCGCGCTTCCAATTGCGTTGGAAAGTAGACATCCAAGGCTTTCCAGAAATATATAATAGTCTATACTTTGGCCAAGTTTAGATGACGTAAAAGGGTGTTGAACGCCAGTTCTACGCTGCTGTTTGGAGTTAAACGCCAGAAACACGTCACGAACCAGAGTTGAATGCCAGAAACACGTTACAACCTGGCGTTCAACTCCAGAAAGAGCCTCTGCACATGTAACATTCAAGCTCAGCCCAAGCACACACGAAGTGGGCCCCGGAAGTGAATTTATGCATCAATTACTTACTTCTGTAAACCCTAGTAACTAGTTTAGTATAAATAGTACTTTTTACTGTTGTATTAGACATCTTATGATCCTGGATTGTATTTTTGATCCTGTGATCACGTTTTGGGGGCTGGCCATTCGGCCATGCCTGAACCTTTCACTTATGTATTTTTCAACGGTAGAGTTTCTACACTCCATAGATTAAGGTGTGGAGCTCTGCTGTTCCTCATGAATTAATGCAAAGTACTACTGTTTCTCTATTCAATTCAACTTATTCCGCTTCCAAGATATTCATTCGCACTTCAATATGAATGTGATGAACGTGACAATCACCATCATTTCCCCACGAACGCGTGCCTGACAACCACTTCCGTTCCACCTTAGATTGAATGAGTATCTCTTGGATCTCTTAGTCAGAATCTTCGTGGTATAAGCTAGATTGATGGCGGCATTTATGAGAGTCCGAAAAGTCTAAACCTTGTCTGTGGTATTCCGAGTAGGACTCTGGGATTGAATGACTGTGACGAACTTCAAACTCGCGAGTGCTGGGCATAGTGACAGACGCAAAAGGAGGGTGAATCCTATTCCAGTATGATCGAGAACCTCAGATGATTAGCCGTGCTGTGACAGAGCATTTGGACCATTTTCACAAGAGGATGGGATGCAACCATTGACCACGGTGATGCCTCCAGATGATTAGCCATGCAGTGACAGCGCATCGGACCATTTTCACAGAGAGGATGAAAAGTAGCCATTGACAATGGTGATGTCCTTACATAAAGCCAGCCATGGAAAGGAGTAAGACTGATTGGATGAAGACAGCAGGAAAGCAGAGGTTCAGAAGAACGAAAGCATCTCTATATGCTTATCTGAAATTCTCACCAATGAATTACATAAGTACTTCTATCCTTATTTTCTATTTATTTATTATTATTCGAAAACTCCATAACCATTTGATATCCGCATGACTGAGATTTATAAGGTGACCATAGCTTGCTTCATACCAACAATCTTCGTGGGATCGACCCTTACTCACGTAAGGTTTTATTACTTGGACGACCCAGTGCACTTGCTGGTTAGTTGTGCGAAGTTGTGAAGTTATGTTTGGACTATGGTTCTGTGCATCCGTTTTTGGTGCCATTGCCAGGAAGAGAACGAACAACAAATTTTACAACCTGAGTAACAATTTTGCATACCAAGTTTTTGGCGCCGTTGCCGGGGATTGTTTGAGTTTGGACAACTGACGGTTCATCTTGTTTCTCAGATTAGGAAATTTTATTTTTGTTTTATTTTCAAAAAAAAAAATTTTTTCAAAAATCTTTCAAAAATTTCTCATCTGTTTTCGAAAATTATTTCAGAATTTTTAAGAATGAATTCTAGAGATTCATGAAACATGTAAAGCCTGGCTGGCTGTAAAGTCATGTCTAAAGCTTCCAACCTAACATTATCAAGAGCAAGCCAGTTGTTGCTAATCCACCTGCTGCTGTTTCTGATCCACCTGATTTACATGCTAAAGCTTGACTGGCTATTAACCCATGTCTAACCCTCAGATTGGAGCTTTAGACTAAGAGTACAAGATTCCTGGAATTCATATTAAAACTTTTGGAATCCTTATTTTTCTTTTTCACATTAATTTTCGAAAAATCCAAAAAAAAAATTCATAAAATCATAAAAATAAAAAATATTTTGTGTTTCTTGTTTGAATCTTGAGTCAGATTTTAAGTTTGGTGTCAATTGCATGCTCATCTTGCATTTTTCGAAAAAATTCATGCATTCATAGTGTTCTTCATAATCTTCAAGTTGTTCTTGGTAAATCTTCTTATTTGATCTTTGCATTTTCATGTTTTGTGTCTTTTCTTGTTTTTCATATGCATTCTTGCATTCATAGTGTCTAAACATGAAAGATTTCTAAGTTTGGTGTCTTGCATGTTTTCTTTGTAATAAAAATTTTTCAAAAATATGTTCTTGATGTTCATCATGATTTTCAAAGTGTTCTTGGTATTCATCTTGACATTCATAGCATTCTTGCATGCATTCATTGTTTTGATCCATAACTTTCATGCATTGAGTCTTTTTCATGTTTTTCTCTTTCATCATAAAAAATTCAAAAATAAAAAAAATATCTTTCCTTTTTTCACTCATAAATTTCAAAAATTTGAGTTGACTTTTTCAAAACTTTTTAAAATTCAATTGTTTCTTATGAGTCAAATCAAATTTTCAATTTGAAAATATTATCTTTTTCAAAATCATTTTCAAAAATAAAATCTTTTTCATTTTTCTTATTTATTTTCGAAAATTTTAAAATATTTTTCAAAAATCTTTTTCTTAATTTTATCTCATAATTTTCGAAAATATCTTCAACAATTAATGTTTTGATTCAAAAATTTCAAGTTTGTTACTTGCTTGTTAAGAAAGATTCAAACTTTAAGTTCTAGAATCATATCTTGTGATTTCTTATGAATCAAGTCATTAATTGTGATTTTTAAAAAAAAATCAAATCTTTTTCAAAACTAATTTCAATCATATCTTTTCAAAAATATCTTTTTATCTTATCTTTTTCAAAATCATATCTTTTCAATCATATCTTTTTGAAACATATCTTTTTCAAAAATTTGATTTTAAAATATCTTTTCTAACTTCTTATCTTCTTATCTTTTCAAAAGTTGATTTTCAAATTTGTTTCAACTAACTAACTAACTTTTTGTTTGTTTCTTATCTTTTTCAAAACTACCTAACTAACTCTCTCTCTCTCTAATTTTCGAAAATATCTCCCTCTTTTTCAAAAATTCTTTTTAATTAACTAATTGTTTCAAAATTCAATTTTAATTTATTCCTTCTTTTAATTTTCGAAAATCACTAACCATTTTTCAAAAATAATTTTCGAAAATTCTCTTTCTCTCTCTCATCTCATTCTATTTATTTATTCATCTACCAACACTTCTCTTCATCTCACATCTCTACTCTCCTCACCCTTGTGTTTCTTTCCTTACATTACATTCTTTTCTTCTTCTTTTCTTCTACTCACACAGGGACCTCTATACTGTGGTAAAAAGAATCCCTATTATTATTTTTCTGTTCCCTCTTTTTCATATGAGCAGGAGCAAGGACAAGAATATTCTTGTTGAAGCAGATCCAGAACCTGAAATGACTCTGAAGAGGAAACTAAGAGAAGCTAAATTACAACAATCCAGCAAGCACCTTTCAGAAATTTTCGAACAGGAAGAGGAGATGGCAGCCGAAAATAATAATAATACAAGGAGGATGCTTGGTGACTTTACTGCACCTAATTCCAGTTTACATGGAAGAAGCATCTCCATCCCTACCATTGGAGCAAACAATTTTGAGCTGAAACCTCAATTAGTTTCTCTGATGCAGCAGAACTGCAAGTTTCATGGACTTCCATCTGAAGATCCTTTTCAGTTCTTAACTAAATTCTTGCAGATCTGTGATACTGTTAAGACTAATGGAGTAGATCCTGAAGTCTACAGGCTCATGCTTTTCCCCTTTGCTGTAAGAGACAGAGCTAGAGTGTGGTTGGACTCTCAATCCAAGGATAGCATGAACTCTTGGGATAAGCTGGTCACAGCTTTCTTAGCCAAGTTCTTTCTTCCTCAAAAGCTGAGTAAGCTTAGAGTGGATGTTCAAACCTTCAGACAGAAGGAAGGTGAATCCCTCTATGAAGCTTGGGAGAGATACAAGCAACTGACCAAAAAGTGTCTTTCTGACATGCTTTCAGAATGGACCATCCTGGATATATTCTATGATGGTCTGTCTGAATTAGCTAAGATGTCATTGGATACTTCTGTAGGTGGATCCATTCACCTAAAGAAAACGCCTGCAGAAGCTCAAGAACTCATTGACATGGTTGCTAATAACCAGTTCATGTACACTTCTGAGAGGAACCCTGTGAGTAATGGGACGCCTCAGAAGAAGGGAGTTCTTGAAATTGATACTCTGAATGCCATATTGGCTCAGAATAAAATATTGACTCAGCAAGTCAATATGATTTCTCAGAGTCTGAATGGAATGCAAGTTGCATCCAACAGTACTCAAGAGGCATCTTCTGAAGAAGAAGCTTATGATCCTGAAAACCCTACAATAGTAGAGGTGAATTACATGGGTGAACCTTATGGAAACACCTATAACCCCTCATGGAGAAATCACCCAAATCTCTCATGGAAGGATCAACAAAAGCCTCAACAAGGCTTTAATAATGGTGGAAGAAACAGGTTTAGCAATAGCAAGCCTTTTCCATCATCCACTCAGCAACAGACAGAGAACTCTGAACAAAATACCTCTAATTTAGCAAACTTAGTCTCTGATCTATCTAAGGCCACTGTGAGTTTCATGAATAAAACAAGGTCTTCCATTAGAAATTTGGAAGCACAAGTGGGCCAGCTGAGTAAGAAGATCACTGAAACCCCTCTTAGTACTCTCCCAAGCAATACAGAAGAAAATCCAAAAGGAGAGTGCAAGGCCATTGATATAACCATCATGGCCAAATCCAAGGAAGAAGGGGAGGACGTGAATCCCAAGGAGGAAGACCTCCTGGGACGTCCAGTGATCAATAAGGAGTTTCCCTATGAGGAACCAAAGGAATCTGAGACTCAACTAGAGACCATAGAGATTCCATTAAACCTCCTTATGCCATTCATGAGCTCTGATGAGTATTCCTCTTCTGAAGAGAATGAAGATGTTACTGAGGAGCAAGTTACCAAGTACCTTGGTGCAATCATGAAGCTGAATGCCAAATTATTTGGTATTGAGACTTGGAAAGATGAACCTCTCTTGTTCACCAATGAACTGAGTGATCTGGATCAACTGACATTGCCTCAGAAGAAACAGGATCCTGGAAAGTTCCTAATACCTTGTACCATAGGCACCATGATCTTTGAAAAGGCTCTGTGTGACCTTGGTTCAGGATTAAACCTCATGCCCCTCTCTGTAATAGAGAAACTGGGAATCTTTGGGGTGCAAGCTGCTAAAATCTCATTAGAGATGGCAGACAATTTAAGAAAACAGGCTTATGGACAAGTAGAGGACGCATTAGTAAAGGTTGAAGGCCTTTACATCCCTGCTGATTTCATAGTCCTAGATACTGGGAAGGATGAGGATGAATCCATCATCCTTGGGAGACCCTTCCTAGCCACAGCAAGAGCTGTGATTGATGTTAACAGAGGTGAACTAGTTCTTCAATTGAATGAGGACTCCTTTGAGTTTAAAACTCAAGGACATCCTTCTGTAAACATGGGAAAGAGGCACAGTAAGCTTCTCTCAAAATAGAGTCAACCAGAGCCCCCACAGTCAAACTCTAAGTTTGGTGTTGGGAGGCCACAACCAAACTCTAAGTTTGGTGTTGGGGAGTCTCAACAATGCTCTGAACATCTGTGAGGCTCCATGAGAGCCCACTGTTAAGCTATTGACATTAAAGAAGCGCTTGTTGGGAGGCAACCCAATTTTTATTTCTCTAATTTTATTTTATTGTTATTTCATGTTTTATTAGGTTCATGATCATGTGGAGTCACAAAATAAATCAAAAAATTAAAAAAAGAATAAAAAACAGCAGAAGAAAAATCACACCCTGGAGGAGGATCTTACTGGCGTTTAAACGCCAGTAAAGAGCATCTGGTTGGCGTTCAACACCAGAACAGAGCATGGATCTGGCATTGAACGTCAGAAACAAGCAGCATCCTGGCGTCCAGACGCCAGAAATGCGCAGTGAAGAAGAGCTGGCACTGAACGCCAGAAACAAGCATCTGGCTGGCGTTCAACGCCAGAATTGCATGCAAAGGCATTTTACATTCCTAATTGGTGCAGGGATGCAATTCCTTGACACCTCAGGATTTGTGGACCCCACAGGATCATCTCAGCATCTGTGGACCCCACAGGATCCCCACCTACCACTACTCACTCTCTTCCCTCTTCTCAATGTTCATCCTCTCTTCCCAATAAATACTCTTCCTCAAAACTCTTCACCAATCACCTCAATCTCTCTTCCCTATCACCACTTCACCACTCACATCCATCCACTCTTCCCCATAAACCTACCTCATAAACCCCACCTACCTTCAAAATTCAAAATCAATTTCCCACCCTTATGGCCGAACCTTACCCCCTCCCTTCCCTATATAAAGCCCTCCATTCTTCTTCATTTTCACACAAAACAACCCTCTCTTCCCCTTCTTGGATGAAACACATCTCTCTCCCCCTCTCCTCTATTTCTTCTTCTTCTTCATCTATTCTTTCTTCTCTTGATCGAGGGCGAGCAATATTCTAAGTTTGGTGTGGTAAAAGCATAAGCTTTTTGTTCTTCCATTACCATTGATGGCACCTAAGACCGGAGAATCCTCTAGAAAAGGGAAAGGGAAGACAAAAGCTTCCACCTCCGAGTCATGGGAGATTGAAAGATTCATCTCCAAAGCTCATCAAGACCACTTCTATGATGTTGTGGCCAAGAAGAAGGTGATCCCCGAGGTCCCTTTCAAGCTCAAGAGAAATGAGTATTCGGAGATCCGACATGAAATCCAAAGAAGAGGTTGGGAAGTTCTAACAAACCCCATCCAACAAGTCGGAACTCTAATGGTTCAAGAGTTCTATGCTAATGCATGGATCACAAGGAACCATGATCAAAGTAAGAACCCGAACCCAAAGAATTATCTCACCATGGTTCGGGGGAATTACTTAGATTTTAGTCCGGAAAATATAAGGTTGGCGTTCAACTTGCCAATGATGGAAGAGAATGCTCGCCCCTACACAAGGAGAGTCAACTTTGATCAAAGGTTGGACCAAGTCCTCATGGACATATGTGTGGAAGGAGCTCAATGGAAGATTGACTCAAAAGGCAAACCGGTTCAACTGAGAAGATTGGACCTTAAGCCTGTAGCTAGAGGATGGTTGGAGTTCATTCAACGCTCAATCATTCCCACTAGCAACCGATCTGAAGTTACTATAGACCGGGCCATCATGATCCATAGCATCATGATTGGAGAAAAGGTGGAGGTTCATGAGATTATACCTCAAGAACTCTACAAGGTGGCTGACAAGTCCTCCACTATGACAAGGTTAGCTTTTCCTCACCTCATCTGCCATCTATGCAATTCGGCCGGGATTGACATAGAAGAAGACATTCCCATTGAGGAAGAGAAGCCCATCACTAAGAAAAGGATGGAGCAAACAAGAGAGCCCATTCACGGATCTCAAGAGACGCATGAAGCTCATCACCATGAGATCCCGGAGATGCCTCAAATGCATTTTCCTCCACAAAACTATTGGGAGAAAATCAACACCTCCCTAGGAGAATTAAGTTCCAACATGGGACAACTAAGGGTGGAACATCAAGAGCACTCCATCATCCTTCATGAGATTAGAGAAGATCAAAAAGCAATGAGGGAGGAGCAACAAAGACAAGGAAGAGACATAGAAGAGCTCAAGGACATCATTGGTTCCTCAAGAAGGAAACGCCACCATCACTGAGGTGGACTCATTCCTTGTTCTTACATTCTCTGTTTTTCATTTTCTTTATGTTAAGTGCTTATCAAAGTTTGTGTCTTATTACATGATCATTAGTATTTAGTAACTATGTCTTAAAGTTATGAATGTCCTATGAATCCATCACCTCTCTTAAATGAAAAATGTTTTTAATTCAAAAGAACAAGAAGTACACGAGTTTCAAATTTATCCTTGAACTTAGTTTAATTATATTGATGTGGTGACAATGCTTCTTGTTTTCTGAATGAATGCTTGAACAGTGCATATGTCTTTTGAAGTTGTTGTTTATGAATGTTAAATATGTTGGCTCTTGAAAGAATGATGACAAGGAGACATGTTATTTGATAATCTGAAAAATCATAAAAATGATTCTTGAAGCAAGAAAAAGCAGCAAAGAACAAAGCTTGCAGAAAAAAAATAGCGAAAAAAAATATAGAAAAAGAAAAAGCAAGCAGAAAAAGCCAAAAGCTCTTAAAACCAAAAGGCAAGAGCAAAAAGCCAATAACCCTTAAAACCAAAAGGCAAGGGTAAATAAAAAGGATCCCAAGGCTTTGAGCATCAGTGGATAGGAGGGCCTAAAGGAATAAAATCCTGGCTTAAGCGGCTAAACCAAGCTGTCCCTAACCATGTGCTTGTGGCGTGAAGGTGTCAAGTGAAAACTTGAGACTGAGCAGTTAAAGTCAAGGTCCAAAGCAAAAGAAGAGTGTGCTTAAGAACCCTGGACACCTCTAATTGGGGACTTTAGCAAAGCTGAGTCACAATCTGAAAAGGTTCACCCAGTTATGTGTCTGTGGCATTTATGTATCCGGTGGTAATACTGGAAAACAAAGTGCTTAGGGCCACGGCCAAGACTCATAAAGTAGCTGTGTTCAAGAATCAACATACTGAACTAGGAGAATCAATAACACTATCTGAACTCTGAGTTCCTATAGATGCCAATCATTCTGAACCTCAATGGATAAAGTGAGATGCCAAAACTATTCAAGAGGCAAAAAGCTACAAGTCCTGCTCATCTGATTGGAGCTATGTTTCATTGATAGGTTGGAATATAGTATATTCTCTTTTTTTATCCTATTTGATTTTCAGTTGCTTGGGGACAAGCAACAATTTAAGTTTGGTGTTGTGATGAGCGGATAATTTATACGCTTTTTGGCGTTGTTTTTAGTATGTTTTTAGTAGGATCTAGTTACTTTTAGGGATGTTTTTATTAGTTTTTATGTTAAATTCACATTTCTGGACTTTACTATGATTTTGTGTGTTTTTCTGTGATTTCAGGTATTTTCTGGCTGAAATTGAGGGACTTGAGCAAAAATCAGATTCAGAGGTTGAAGAAGGACTGCTAATGCTGTTGGATTCTGACCTCCCTGCACTCAAAGTCGATTTTCTGGAGCTACATAACTCAAAATGGCGCACTTCCAATTGCGTTGGAAAGTAGACATTCAGGGCTTTTCAGCAATATATAATAGTCTATACTTTGGCCGAGTTTAGACGATGTAAAAGGGCGTTAAACGCCAGTTCTATGCTGCTGTCTGGAGTTAAACGCCAGAAACATGTCACGAACCAGAGTTGAACGCCAGAAACACGTTACAACCTGGCGTTCAACTCCAGAAAGAGCCTCTGCACGTGTAACATTCAAGCTCAGCCCAAGGACACACCAAGTGGGCCCCAGAAGTGGATTTATGCATCAATTACTTACTTCTGTAAACCCTAGTAACTAGTTTAGTATAAATAGGACTTTTTACTGTTGTATTAGACATCTTATGATCCTGGATTGTATTTTTGATCCTGTGATCACGTTTTGGGAGTTGGCCGTTCGGCCATGCCTGAACCTTTCACTTATGTATTTTTCAACGGTAGAGTTTCTACACTCCATAGATTAAGGTGTGGAGCTCTGTTATTCCTCATGAATTAATGCAAAGTACTACTGTTTCTCTATTCAATTCAACTTATTCCGCTTCCAAGATATTCATTCGCACTTCAATATGAATGTGATGAATGTGACAATCATCATCATTCCCCCACGAACACGTGCCTGACAACCACTTCCGTTCCACCTTAGATTGAATGAGTATGTCTTGGATCTCTTAGTCAGAATCTTCGTGGTATAAGCTAGATTGATGGCGGCATTCATGAGAGTCTAGAAAGTCTAAACCTTGTCTGTGGTATTCCGAGTAGGACTCTGGGATTGAATGACTGTGATGAACTTCAAACTCACGAGTGCTGGGCGTAGTGACAGACGCAAAAGGAGGGTGAATCCTATTCCAGTATGATCGAGAACCTCAGATGATTAGCCGTGCTGTGACAGAGCATTTGGACCATTTTCACAAGAGGATGGGATGCAACCATTGACCACGGTGATGCCTCCAGATGATTAGCCATGCAGTGACAGCGCATCAGACCATTTTCACAGAGAGGATGAAAAGTAGCCATTGACAATGGTGATGTCCTTACATAAAGCCAGCCATGAAAAGGAGTAAGACTGATTGGACGAAGACAGCAGGAAAGCAGAGGTTCAGAAGAACGAAAACATCTCTATATGCTTATCTAAAATTCTCATCAATGAATTACATAAGTACTTCTATCCTTATTTTCTATTTATTTATTATTATTCGAAAAGTCTATAACCATTTGATATCCGCCTGACTGAGATTTACAAGGTGACCATAGCTTGCTTCATACCAACAATCTCCGTGGGATCGACCCTTACTCACGTAAGGTTTTATTACTTGGACGACCTAGTGCACTTGCTGGTTAGTTGTGCGAAGTTGTGAAGTTATGTTTGGATTATGGTTCTGTGCATCCGTTTTTGGTGCCATTGCCAGGAAGAGAACGAACAACAAATTTTACAACCTGAGTAACAATTTCGCATACCACAGCTCCTCTAAGGAGGAGGATCATAGGGGCTCAAATCTTCACACCTCATTGTGATCTTTTTCCCTGTGCTCTCATGAATTAGCTCAACATACTTCAGGGACAGGATTCTGTTCACAGTGTGTGGTATGACTAAACTCTAAGTGAAGACTACTCTCATGCCAGGTGAGAAGTCCTCAGTAGGAATCTTCTTATTCCTCCAGCCTTTTGGTACTTTCTTCTTAGGGCCTCCTCCATCAATGGTGGGTGGTGAATTCCCACCACCAAACTTAGGTTTGGTGTCTGGGGGTACTGTATGGCTTTTCACCAAGTGGGAAGGCTCAAGCTTTGAACTCTGCATGGAAGTACTTCCTTTATCAGAGAGTGGAGGATGTTTAAAAATCTTGAACATCATATAGTCTTCATGCATCCTTAGGACTCATTCTCCTCTGTCCACATCAATCAAAGCTCTCCCAGTTTCCAGGAATGGCCTTCTTAAGATGATGGAGTCATCCTTCTCCTCTCCCGTATCAAGTATCACGAAGTCTGCAAGGAGGTAAAGGTCTTCAACATTTACTAGAACGTTCTCCACCAATCCGTATGCCCTCTTTAGGGACTTGTCCACTGTAACAACCCAGACCACCCGCTAGCACGATATTGTCCGTTTTGGCATACAAGACCTCACAGTTTTGCCTTTGACGATAGGGATGATAGCTGAAACCCCCTACACTCACTCGTCAAAACACGTCATGCTAGGGAGAGGTATCCACACTCTTATAAGGCGTATTTCGTTCTCCTCCCCAATCGATGTGGGACCTTACAATCCACCCTCCTAAGGGAGCCCAACACCCTCGCTGGCACATCGATCCGGGTTCCGGCTCTGATACCATCTGTAACAGCCTAGACCACCCACTAGCACGATATTATCCGTTTTGGCACACAAGGCCTCACGGTTTTACCTTTGACGATAGGGATGATAGCTGAAACCCCCCACACTCACTCGTCAAAATGTGTCATGCTAGGGAGAGGTATCCACCATCTCCAGTGAGATCTTTGTGGGCTGCGCCTCTTGGATCCCCAGCTTCTTCATCACAGAGAGAGGCATCAAATTATGATTGATCCAAGGTCGCATAGTGCGTTCTCAAATGTAATGATTCCTATGGTGCAGGGAATCAGAAAACTCCCAGGATCTGGTAGCTTCTGAGGTAGCTTTTTCTGCACCAATGCACTGCACTCCTTGGTCAGCATTACAGTTTCATCTTCCTTTAAGGCCTTCTTCTCAGAGAATATGCTTTTCAAACAGGCCATATAGGGAGGTTTTTTCTCCAACACCTCAACAAAAGGAATATTGATTTGTAACTTCTTAAAGATTTTCAATAATTGAGTGAGTTTGCTCATCCTTGGTCTCCTCTTGCAATTTATGAGGTTGTTGTCTTTCAGGCTCCTTCACCATTACTGGGGCGTGTACTAGTGTACTTCTAGTCTCTTCTTGAGCCTCTTTCTCTTTCAGTTCCTCAGCAACATGCTCCTCTTCAGGCACGGCCTCCTTGCCCATGGTCAGAGCCTTGCATTCTTCCCTTGGATTTATCTCTGTGTTACTGGGAAGAGTGTTAGGAGTTCTCTCAGTTATCATCTTGCTCAACTGACCTACTTGCACTTTCAAGTTCTGAATTGAAGACCTAGTCTCTTGTATGAAGCTATAAGTGGTCTTGGAAAAGTTAGAGACTATTATGGCTAAGTCAAAGAAGCTGTGTTTTGAAGTCTCCAGCTGCTGCTGAGAGGGTTAGAATTGCCTATTATTGAACCTGTTCTGATTAGATCTGCCCTGATTGTTGTTGAAGCTCTGTTGGGGCTTCTGTGGTTTCTCCCTCCATCCAAAATTAGGGTGATTCCTCCATCCCTGATTAAAAGTGTCTGAATAGGGATTATTGTTGGGATTTCTAGAAAAATTTTCCATATAATTGACTTCCTCCATGGTGGGTTGAGTATTGCCACCAGCGTCCCCTTGAGTATAGCTTCTAGTCATTTCATAGGATGTGTCTTGAGTGTTGATAGCTAAAACTTGCATCCCGGTCAAGTGTTGAGAGATTATGCTAATCTACTGAGACATGAGCTTGTTCTGGGCCAAAATAGCATCCAATGTGTCCATCTCCATGACCCCTTTATTTTGAGTAGTCCAGTGTTCACAGAGTTCCTCTCAGAAGTGTAAAGATACTGGTTGTTGGCAACCATCTCAATGAGCTCATCCGCCTCTCCAGGCGTCTTCTTTATGTGTGAGGACCCACCAGCAGAGTGATCCAATGATCTCTTGGCCATATCAGAGATGCCATCATAAAAGATCTATAGCCTAGTCCATTTAGCAAACATGTCAGGGGGGCACTTCCTGATTATCTGCTTGTACTCTCCCAGGCTTCATAAAGGGACTCTCCATCTTTCTGTCTGAAGGTCTGGACGTCCACCCTAAGCTTGGTCAGCTTCTGAGGTGGAAAAAATTTGGTTAGAAATCCTGTGACCACCTTGTCCCACGTGTCCAGGCTTTCCTTGGACTGAGAGTCAAGCCATTGCTTTGCTCTGTCCCTTACAGCAAATGGGAAGAGCATGAGCCTGTAGACCTCTGGATTCACTTCATTCGTCTTTACAGTGTCACAGATCTGCAGGAAGTCATTGATGAATTTGTTGGGATCCTCCTACGGGAGTCCATGGTACTGACAATTCTGCTGCACCAGAGTGACCAGTTGAGGTTTAACAATACTTCACCCATAGAAGTCGGGCGTTGGTGCAGTGTACGAGCCAAGCACCTTCCTTGCTTGCTCTCCAGCGTTTCCACCATTGTCCTCCATGGTAGATTCTTCGGCTTCCTTCTCAAAAGTTTTCTTGAGACTCTCTCGGGCTTTGTAAGCTCTAGTTTGTTGTAAACGCCGCCTTAAGGTCCTCTCAGGCTCAGGATCAAAATCAAGAAGGGGTTTCTTGTCCCTATTCCTGCTCATAAACAAACAAGAAACAAGAAAAAGTGGGAGCCTCTATGTCAGAGTATAGAGAAGTCCCAGTGAGATATCCTATATAAAAGAAATAGAGTAAAACAAAGTAAACAATTAACCTAAAAAAATTCAAAATACAAGTGAGAAAATAACTTAAAAATTCTCAAAAACTAGAAAGACAATAACCCTAAAATTTTCGAAAATAAAAAGGAAAGAAAAACCTTAACAGGACACCAAACTTAAAATTCCAAATTATATGAAAATAAATAAGATAAAATTCAAAAATTAAGAAAAATAACCAAAATAAAAAATTGAAAATTAAAAATAAAAGTAAATAAACAAAAACTAATAAAAATAACTAATCTAAGCAACAAGACAACTGGTAGTTGTCAATCACAAACAATCCCCAGAAATGGCGCCAAAAACTTGGTGCGCAAATTGTGAGCTCGCACAACTTAACCAGCAAGTGCACCGGGTCATCCAAGTAATACCTCAGGTGAGTGAGGGTCGATCCCACGAGGATTGTCAGATTGAGCAAACAATAGTTGTCTTGTTGGACTTAGTCAGGAGAAGTAGAGAAAAGGGGGTTTGTTTGTTGAAAACGCATAAACAATAAGCAAGAGAAATAAAGAAAGCAATAGATAGTTTAGTGTGAAAATAATGTGAGAAAATAGTTAAGGCTTCAGAGATGTTTATCTTTCCGGGTTAAAAAGTCTTACCAACTATTTTAACAACGAATGATTCATTCTATGGCAAACTATAAGTGTCTAAACCCTAATCTCTTAGTGATTTAGCCTCCTCTAACCTTGGTCAATCGCCACTCTCGTGGTCACTTAACTCAGATTAAAGGGTGAAGTTCAGAAAACTAGTTTATACCACGAAGGCCCTAATCACCCCAAACTGGCTGAATAGATGTTGCCTATCTCCATCGGTTTGTGTAATTAGCCGTCTAAGAGAAGTGTTTTCAAGCTGTAGTTCAAATGAGATAACTCTCTCGAGAATCATAAAAACTCATGTAGAAAAGGGTCATACTCTCATTCCACCTAGTTGATGAGCGGATATTTTATACGCTTTTTGGCATCATTTTCATATTGTTTTAGTTATGTTTTGTTTAAGTTTCATTATATTTTCATAGGTTTTAGTGCAAAATTCATATTTTTGGATTCTACTTTGAGTTGTTGTGTTTTCTGATGATTTCAGATAATTTCTGGCTGAAATTGAGAAGTTTTAGCAAAGTCCGATTCAGAGGCAATGAAAGCATAGCAGATGTTGTCAAAATCTGACATCCATGCACTCAAACAAGCATTTCTGGAGCTACAGAGGTCCAAATGATGCAATCGTAACGGCGTTGGAAAGATAACTTCCAAAGCTTTCCAGAAATAAATAATGGTCTATACTTTCCTTCGAAGGATCCTGCCCATAATGGGCGTTGAACGCCCAAGAACTATCCCCTTTCTGGCGTTCAACACCCCAAGGAGATTCAAGCCAGCGTTGAACGCCCAATCACCCCCTTGGTGCGTTCAACGCCCACCAAGAAGCATAAGGCAGCATGGATCAACCCCCTAATGGGCGTTCAACACCCATTCCTCAAGTTGGATGCCAAGCTCAGCACAAGTACTCAACCAAAGTGGGCCCAAGAGTGGACTTTCGCACCTTTAGTCTAGTCTATCATACTTTTGTACTTCTTAGTTATTATGTTATTATATATAGAACAAAGATCACAATTATTAGAAACTTTTACTTGAACTTTTACTTTTACTTTTGATCTTTTCCCTTTGGCACGTTTTACTATTACTTTCTGTAAGTTATGAGCAACTAAACCTCCTAAGTTAGGGTTAGGAGCTCTGCTGATTCTCATGGATTAATAATATTACTGTTTCTATTCCAATACACGTTTGATTTTATTCTCTTGTGTATTTTCGGAATTTATATCATGAATTGAGGGTGAACCGTGACATTCATCCTTGTTCTACATGGGTTCCGTGTGAGTCTTGACCTGAATAGCATTGAACCACAGCTAGAGAGTGCACTGCGGATTCCAAGAACGTACCTGGGCGACTTTGGATAAGTGATATAAAATCCCGTTGACCATGGTTTACTGAGGTTTCTATGGCGTTAAGGCTAGAGTAAGAGAAGCAGCATTCCCTGATCCGGAAGATACGACCTTGTCTGTGGCATTTTGAGTAGGATCACGAAGGGGAGTGGATTGGTTAGGCCTTTACCTTCGGCCATAGTGGGAAGCCATGAGTTAACTTGATGAGAGGACATGAGTTGCTCGGATACGGTGGACTACTATGGTTTAGAAGAGATTAACTTGATGAGAGGACATGAATTAATCACGTACGGCTGCCATTGAAGGAATCATTCGTTATTGAAGTAGACAGTAAGAAAAGTTAATCCGGAAAGAATACGCATCTCCGAAGCCTTAACTGAATCCTTATCACTGCTTTTACACCAACCTGGTATTTCGTTCTTTATTATTTTATTTATGTTTTCAAACAAACAACAATCTTTTCTAATCGCCTGACTAAGATCTACAAGATAGCCATTGCTTGCTCAATCCGACAATCTCCATGGGATTTGACCCTCACTCACCTGAGGTATTATTTGGACGACTCGGTGCACTTGTCGATTCATCTATGTGAAAATTGTGGAGTTGAATTTCACGCACCAAGTTTTTGGTGCCGTTGCCAGGGATTGTTCGAGATTGACAAACTACCGGAGTATCTTGTTGCTTAGATTAGGTACTTTTTAAGGTTTTATTGCTCTTTTGATTATGTTTTTTATTCTTTTTTTTCAAAAACTTTTAAAAAACTTTTATCTTTAATCATCTTTTCTTTTCTTTTGTTTGAGTCTTGTGACAATCTTTAAGTTTGGTGTCTTTTTGGTGTTTCTTTGTTTTTCTTTCTTTAAATTTTTGAAAATTGTTTTTGATTGTTCTTCACTGTGTTCGAATTGTTCTTGGTAATTTTTCTTATTTGATTTTAGAAATTTTAAGTTTAGTGTCTCTTAATTATTTTTCTTTTTTATTAAAATTCAAAAATTAAAAAAATTCCTTTATCTTTATTCAAATTTTTGAATTGTTTACTATCTTTTCGTATCTTGATTTAAAAAGTTTTAAGTTTGGTGTTTTCTTGTTAGTAAAGTTTAAATTTTGATTTTCAAATCTTATCTTTTCAAATCTTTTTCAAATCTTTATCTTATCTTTTGTGTATCTTTCTTTAAATTCCAAATATATTATCTTATCTTATTTTAATTTCAAATTTTCAAAATCTAATTTCAAATCTTTTTCAAATCTTTGTCATATCTTTTTACTTTAAATCTTTCCTATCTTATCATTCTTCAAAATTTTAATTTTCAAATTCTTATCTTTTTAAATCTTTACTATCTTTTAAAATTTGATCTTCAAAATTTTTAAATTTTAAATCGTATCTTTCTTAATCTTTTTAAATCTTTATCTTATCTTTCTTTTTAAATTTTTAAAATTTACTTATCTTATCTTCTTTTTAAATTTAAAACTTTTAATTTTTAATTCTCTACTTTCTTTTAAAATTGAATTTCAAAACCGAATCTTTTATTTTCAATTCTTGTTGGTTAGTTAGTTACTTGTTTTACCTTATTCTCTTTCTATTTCCTTTCTCTTTCTTCTTTTTCAAAACTTCCTAACTACTTTCTCTTTCTCCTTTTTGAAAATTTCATCTCTCTCTTTCCCTGTCAACTTTCGAAAATATCTCCTTTTTTTCTCTCTATTGATTTTCGAAAACTATCCTTATTAAAGGACATCTTCTTTTCTTTTCCTCTTGACCTATCCCTCTAACAAATGACCTCTATACTCTGACATAGAGAATCCTTTCTTCTTTTCTTCTTGCATTCTTTCTTTTTGTTTATGAGCAGGAACAGGGATAAAGAACCTATCTTTGATCCTGACCCAGAACCTGAGAGGACTCTAAGGAGGCGGCTACAACAAGCTAGAGCACAACACTTCGAAGGAAACCTCATAAAGCTTTTCGAACAAGAAGCTGAGAATACAGACATGGCAGCCAATCCCAATGATAGAGGAGATACAAGGAAAGTCCAAGGTAACTTTACTGCACCCACTTCTAACTTCTATGAACGAAGCATCTCTATACCTACCATTGGAAGTTTAGACCTTCAGATAGAAAGAGGGTGAATCCCTCTATGAAGCATGGGAGGGGTACAAGCAACTGATCAGAGGGTGCCCTCCTAACATGATTTCAGACTCGACCATGCTAGATATCTTCTATGATGGTCTTTCTGAGATGTCCAAGATGGCATTGGACCACTCTGCTGGTGGTTCACTCCACTTGAAAAAATGCCTAAAGAGGCACAGAAACTCATTGATATGGTTGCCAATAACCAATTCATGTACACTTCTGAGAGGAACCTATGAATAATTGGGTAGCTCAGAAGAGAGGAGTCTTGGAGGTTGACACTCTGAATGCCATATTGGCTCAAAATAAGA
Source organism: Arachis ipaensis (assembly GCF_059453495.1). Taxonomy (NCBI): domain Eukaryota; kingdom Viridiplantae; phylum Streptophyta; class Magnoliopsida; order Fabales; family Fabaceae; genus Arachis; species Arachis ipaensis. Next base: position 35,449,764 of record NC_142444.1, on the reverse strand, counting down.
TCCTGACCCAACAGGTCAACATGATCTCTCAGCATCTGACTGGATTGCAAGCTACAACTGGCAGAACGCAAGAAAACTCCTATGAAGGAGATGCCTATGATCCAGATCAACCCATGATGGAGGAGGTTCACTATATGGGAAATTCCTCAGGGAATCCCAACAAGGAGCCTTATGAAAACACCTACAACTCATCATGGAAAAATCATCCGAACTTTTTATGGAGGGACCAACAGAAGCCTCAGTAAGGCTTCAACAACAATCATGGTGGAAGAAACCAGAATAGGTTCAATAACAGGCCATTCCCACTTTCTCAGCAACAGATGGAGACTTCTTAGCAGAGCCTCTCTGACTTAGCCACTATAGTCTTCGATCTCTCTAAGACCACTCACAGTTTCATTACTGAAACAAGATCCTCCATTAGGAATATAGAGGTACAGATTGGTCAGTTGAGTAAAAGGATCTCTGAGATCTCTTCTAACACTCTTTCAAGTAACACCGAAGTGAACCCAAGAGAAGAGTGCAAAGCCCTCAGTATGAAAACTGAGGCCAAATCTGACGAGGACCTTCTGGCTTTGAATGCCAGCAAGGGAGTAACTGGGTGTTCAATGCCCAAAGAAGGACAAGTCCTGGCGTTGAACGCCACAATGGGAGTAGTTGGGTGTTCAACGCCTACTAAGGACCCTCTTATGGAAGAACTAAAAGAAACCATAACTCATGAGGAGACTATAGAGGTTCCTTTGAATTCCTTGTTGTAGATTATAGACTCTGAAGAATACTCCTCCTCTGATGAGGAAGAGGAAACTAGGGAAGAACAAGTTGCTCGGTACTTGGGAATTATGATGAAGCTGAATGCCAAATTATTTAGAACAGAGACATTGGAGGACGAACCTCCAGTGCTCACCAAGAAACTCAATGCCTTGGTTCAGCAGAAACTACCTCAAAAGCTGCCAGATCCCAGACGCTTCCTAATCCCTTGCACCATAGAGATAATTACCTCTGAGAAGGCTTTATGTGACCTAGGGTCAAGCATAAACCTCATGCCTCTCTCTGTAATGGAGAGGCTTGGAATCTTTGAGGTGCAAGCTACCAAGATCTCATTGGAGATGACAGACAAATCACTGAAAAAGGCATATGGTCTGGTAGAGGATGTCTTAGTAACGATTGAAAACTTATAATCTTAGATACTAGAGAGGACGAGGATGAATTCATCATCCTTAGAAGACCTTTTCTAGCCACTGCCAATGCCAGAATTGATGTGGCAAAGGGAGAGCTCGTTCTGCAGTTATGGGAAGATCACATCTTGTTCAAGATGCCTAAACCTAACTCCCTCCCTAAAGGAGAGACAACTATGCAACACTTAGTGTTCAAACCCTCTCTCTCTATGCAGAGCTTTACAGAGCCCCAGATTCCAAATCTAAGTTTGGTGTTGAGAAACCATCATCAAGCATTGAGAATGAAGGCACTAAGAAAAAGGTACCTAAAGGCTAGAGGGATAAAAAAATCCCCACCGAAGTCCTCTCACTTGGCATGAGAGTTGTCTTCACAGACAGCCCAGTCATTATATATACTATGAACAAGATCCTGTCTCTAGAATATGTGAAGCTCATCCATGAGAGCACAGAAAGGAAGTTCACTGTAAGGGGTAAAATTCTGAGCCCCTATCCATCCCCATAAAGGGGTTGACCGTCAAGCTAGTGACGTTAAAGAAGCGCTTGTTGGGAAGCAACCTAACGATTGGATTTTTGACGGTTTAGAATTCACAAATGAATTCTCGTTGCAAGTATAGTTTCTAAACCAATCACTAATCTTTCATACAAAAAGTTGTTTGTCACTAAAACAAACCCCTAAATTTATAAACCGAAGTATTGGACCTCGGGTCGTTCTCCCTAGGAATTGTAATGAAGTGTCTTGTTATTGGTTGTGAATTATATTTGGGGTTTTTAAGCTTTTGGACAAGAAATATAAATGGCAAAGAAAATAAACTAACAACTAACAAAGCTCTTGGCAAGATATGAGAACTAGAAGTCCTATCCTAGTTATCCTTCTCAATTGTGATGAGAATTGTTCATTGCTACCACTTAGTTAACCCTTACTAAAGAAAGAAAAGTCAAGTGGATGAATTGACTTGAGCCACAAGTCCTAGCCAACTCCCAAGGAAAGACTAGCTTTAGTGCACTCCAAACCAATTAGCAATCTCTCCAATTATCAATCAACAAAGGAATTAGATAACTCAAGTGTCACTAATTACTCTACCTAGGCCAAGAGGAACAAAATCTAACTAATAGATATAAGAGGCATTTCATCAAAAACATAGAGTGCAATACAAGTGAACACATAAATTTGCAAGAATTAAAGAGAGATCTAACTACAAAGGCAAGAGGTCCACAATAGAAAACTAAATCAATCATGAAACAACAAAGAACTTACCAATTGCATTGAAGGAGAAATGTAGATCTACAAAAGAGAATTCACAAACTACAAACAAAGGAATTACATTAGAAGAAGAATCCTACAAGTGCAATAGAGGAGAGGAACGAAAATTAGAAGAGAGAATAAGAAGAAATAGATCTAGATCTAAGAACTAATCTAATCCTAATCCTAGAGAGAAGAGAGATCTTCTCTCTCTAGAAACTAACTACAAAGCTAAACTAAACTAATTGGTAACTAACATATATTTCCCTCTTCACTCCTTGGGCTAAATAGCATCAGAAATGAGTTGGATTGGGCCCACAAGGCTTTTGAATTCGTTGGCCACGTTTTGCTTTAAGTGAACTAGGTGGTAGCAACGGCGCGTACGCGTACTTTGCGCGTGCGCGCCACCATACGTGTAGCAACTATGGCAAATCTTATATCGTTTCGAAGCCCCGGATGTTAGCTTTCCAACCCAACTGGAACCGCATCATTTGGACCTCTGTAGCTCAAGTTATGGTCGATTAAGTGCGAAGAGGTCGGCTTGACAGCTTTCCGGTTCTTCCATTTCTTCATGAGTTCTCCAACTTTTCATGCTTTCTTTCTTCATTCCCTTGATCCAATCTTTGCCTCCTAAACCTTAAATCACTTAACAAACATATCAAGGCATCTAATAGAATCAAGGTGAATTAAATTTAGCTATTTTGAGTCCTAAAAAGCATGTTTTCACATTCAAGCACAATTAAAGGAGAATATACAAAACCATACTATTTCTTGAATAAATATGGGTAAAAGGTGATAAAATCCCCAAAAATCAATACAAGATAAACCCTACAAATGGGGTTTTTCAACCTCCCCACACTTAAACCAAGCATGTCCTCATGCTTAAACCAAGAATGAAGTAAGGGTATGGCATTTATTCAATGGAAACTAACTAAATGCAATCTACCTATATGCAACTATCTAAATGAATGCAAGTGCTTAGTCAAAATAAATCAATTCCCAAGAAACATATATGCACAAGGGCTAAGGACTAGCAAGTCTAATCCACAATTGAATTGAGTTATTGAATATTTTTACAAACTTGCATGAAGAATGATGATCATAGGTGAAAACATGTAATTGAGCATCAAACCCTCACCGGATGTGTTTGCACTCTATTCGCTCAAGTGTTTAGGGTTGATTCACTCAATTCTCCTCTATTTCATGCTTTCCAAGATTTGTTTTTCTTCTAACAATCAACATTTATTTCATGCATGCATACAAGTATCATGAGGTCTTTTCATTGGTTGTAATGGGGCTAGGGTCAAGGTAGGATGCATATTTGGTCAAGTGAGCTTGAAATTTGAATCTTTGATAAGTTTAAACTTCCCACCTAACCTATGACATCCTATACAATTAAGTTCTAATCTAGCTACCCATTTTTCACCTTTTCACATACTCATGCATTTTCTTTTCATTTCACAACTCATATGCATTGATCTTATTGAGCTTCACCTTGGGGCATTTTGTCCCCTTTTTATTTCTTTCTTTTTCGTTTTCTTTCTTTTTCCATTTTTTTCTATACTTTTCATATATTTTTTTTGTTTTTCTCATTTTTTCTTTCTTTCAAACTATATACAAGAGTACCAATGCATAAGGTCTATACATTTAATCAATACATGAGCATGTACCCAATTCCCAATATTTACAATAATAATACAAAACTACCCTTTTATTCACCCAATGTCCCAAGGTTCCCACACTTGAATGATACACACACTCTAACCTAAGCTAATCAAAGATCCAAATAAGGACATTTATTATTTTTCGCTTTAAGGCTTGTAATGTGCTAAATTAAGAACAAGTGGGTTAATCGTAGGCTCAAATTTGGCTAATAATGGAAGATAAAAGGTAGGCTATTTGGGTAAGTGAGCTAAATGAAATGATGGCCTCAATCACATAAATGCATGAATACACAAAATAATGGACATAAAGAATCAAACAAATCAAAGATTACAATCATAGAAAGAGAATAATGCACACAAGAAGGAAAAATAAGTGGTTATAAGATGTAACCACATCATTAGGCTCAAGTCTCACAAGCTTGTGTTCTTAGCTCAAAACATGATCCATAATATATATAATTCAAGCAAGTTCTATGAAAAGTTTTCACTCAAATCAATTGACATGCCCTATAGATAGAAATCTTGAAAAATTCTCATTATTTTGACTAAGCTTATTGTGTATGCATATGCAAAAATAAGAAAATGCAAGTAAAAATCCTAAAATCCTAGAATGAAATGCAAAAGTATTGGAGTTAGAAATTTGTCACCCAAGATTGCCGATCGGTCGGACGACCTCCCCACACTTAAAAGTTTGCACCGTCCTCGGTGCACTCAAAGATGAGCAAGGGGGTACGGCGACTCTCCGGATTGCTATGTGTTCTTTCTTCCGCTTCCATGGTTGCTTGTGTTGCATTCGTTATGAAAAAAAAAATATAACACCATAAGATGAGAAGATATAAAAGCAAGGAAGCATACATTGTTGGAATGAGGTGAATCACTAGAATGAGGTGAGTGAATTAGTGTGACATTAAGAACTATTAGGTGTGTGAATTCTAAATTGCGCGGTTTAGAATACACATTAGCATAAAAGCTATGTCACAAAAGAAGTATGCACTTCACTTATCCTAGTGTGCTTGAGATGCTTTAAGTGAACTTGTAAGGTAAAACAAGCATTAGAGAAGCATGAAAGCATTCAAGTCAAACATATGGATGGATATAATCATGAAATACAATGCATTAAGGTAAATGCACAACATCATCCATCAAGAGGTAGCCTAATCGAGGAAAAAGATTCAAATCACATGATGGCTAGCTACAACATGCAATTCAAAAGAGTTATAAGGTCGAAGACAATTCTCATCACTTGGTATTTTTCAAAAGGTAAACATGAAGAGCTCAAAACCAAGTAGCAAAATATAACCTCAATCATAGAATCCAACAAAGATTATCTAAAAATATTCATGCTAAAATAGCATTTAGGCAATAAGGGATATAGCAATGTATAGTAAACAAAGTCAATACTCCAACACGTATAATGAAAAGAGAGAAAATAAAATGAAAGCTAAACGAAAACTAACTAATTAACTAACCAACTAACTAATTAACTAACTAAAATAAATGGTTATTCATGGTGTTTGGAAGTGTTGGATGAGGGGTAGGAGAAGGGAAGAAGAAAGGAGAAGGAAAGAATTGGAAAGAGGAGAAGAAAAGAAAAGTGGATGGGAGAAAGAAATCCGCGCGTACGCACACATAGCGCGCGCGCGTCGTTGGCTTATTTCGAGAGTGGCGCGTACGCGTCATGTGCGCGTGTGCGCAAGTGGGGTTTGTGCCAGAGGCACAACGTTGGCGCGGCGCAGGCACAACTCTCTGGAAAATGTATGGAGGTTGGAACTTCTCAATCCACGCGTACGCACGCATGGCGCGCGCGCGTGGATGGTCGAAAATGCTGGACGTGCGCGTACGCGCCATGTACGCGTACGCGTGGATGGTGCTCTGTTTTTCAAAATTTTTTTCTATGTTTTTGCACCAATCCAAGCATTCCAAACCTCCAAACAGCTACCAAAACACCATAAAACCTTATTTAACATACTTAAACTACCAATTAAACTCTACCAACTAATCTAAACATGAAATTAAACTAATTTTACCAATATTTACAAAAGAGAAAATGAAAAGATTTTACCATGGTGGGGTGTCTCCCACCTAGCACTTTTGTTTATTGTCCTTAAGTTGGACTTATGGGGAGCTCCTCATCAAGGTGGCTTGTGCTTGTATTCATCTTGGAACTCCCACCAATGCTTGGTTCTCCATTGTGCCCCAAGATTCTTCATGGATTGAGCCAAGTCTTGATGGAGTTCTTCACAAGCTTGGGGCTCCCAAAGTTGATCCTCTTCTTGTAATCCGGGATCCCACACTTTGTTTTCACACCCGTCTTGAAGTTGATCATCATTATTAGTCCAACCGGGTGGTGAGTGAGGTGAATTCTCTATATAGTGGCCAACAATCCTCCTAGACCCATCTAATTGAGCACTACTCCAACCTTTATATCTCATGTTTGATGCATCAACCATAATGAGCCTTGATTTGCAACGCCAACCACAAAATCTTTTTCGTTTACGCTTCATCCCACAAAGCTCCCTAAGTTGGCCATCCGTTTCAAGCAAACCATATTCAAGTGGGATAATAAAGCTAATAGAAATAAATTTCACCCACTCAAATGAAGGAGTATATGGCAACCTAGGCAAAGACAACTCCAAGAGTTTTGATAAAGCGTATTCAATTCCCATCCTCCTTTTTCTAAGGATTTCCACCTCTTCACAAGACTTCTCAATTATAATCCTTTGTTCAACAATTTTATATAAACCTTTTCTCCTACTCAAGTCATAGATGGGAGGGTAAGAAAAATTTACCTCCACATTGCTTTCCATCTTGTTGGGAGAAGGTTCTTCATGCTCAAAGGATTCTTCACCACTAAGGTTTGATGCTTGATCTTCATCACCAAGGGAACTCACTTCTTGCTCTATCCCATCCAAATCTTCATATGGAATATGTCTTGGAAGGTGTGCACTTTCCTTCCTAGCATCAATTTCAATCATCTTGGAGGGGTTTTCTTCAATTCTAGATTCCCATGGAGGCTCCGCATCTCCTAAGTCTTCAACCAATTCTTCCCTTTCTTCAATAATCATAGCTTCCTCTAATTGTTCCAATACAAAGCAACTTCCCTCGTTCTCCACCAATCTCTCCTTCATGTTATGCTCTTCATTTGTTTCTCCACATGTAGCCATGGGAGTCCCTTGAGTGTTCAAGCATTGGGATGCTAACCGGTTTACCACCTCATCCAAGGCGGTCATGAATTGTTGCACATCCCTTGTCATCTCCTCTTGTCCTTGAAGAAGAACACCGAGGGTTTCATCCATTGAGGATTGGGGTGGATAAGAGGGTTCATTGTCTTGGAGAAAGGGTTCATTATAGGAAGGTGGTTCTTCTTGGTAAGGTGGTGGTGTATATTGAGGTGGTTCTTGGGAGTAGTAATCTTGGAATTGTGGTTCCATGTATGGCTCATATGGTTCAAAAGGAGGTTGGTATGGTGGGTAAGGATCATGGTCATATGGAGGTGTTTGTTGAAAATAGGCTTGTGAGTGTGGTTGAGACTCATGTTGAGGATATGACTCATAGGCATATGGTGGTGGTTCTTGAAAGTCACAAGGAGATTCACCATAGCCATTGGATTGGTATGCATCATAGAATGGCTCTTCTTCATAGTGCATTGGTGGAGGTTGTTGCCATAGGGATTGATCATATGCATATGGCTCCTCCCACCTTTGGTTGTCCCATCCTTGATACACATCTTCATTGTAGCTCCCATCACCTACAACATGGTTGTAATCACACTCATACCCAAAATGAGAATTCATGGTGAAAAGATAGAATAAAAACAAAAGCTAATAGAAAACAAAAGAAACAAAATTCTACAACTAGCAAATAAAGCAAAAAGCAAGATATTCACACTATTCACATATGTACAATAACCAATAACATAACACCATTGCAATTCCCCGGCAACGGCGCCATTTTGACGAATGGATTTTTGTGTGGCTTAGAATTCACAATTGAAATCTCGTTGTAAAGTATAGCTTCTAAACCAACAATAATCCTTTCATACAAAAATTTGTTTGTCACAAGTAACAAACCCCTAAATTCTATAAACCGAAGTATTTAAACCTCGGGTCGTTCTCCCTAGGAATTACAATGAAGTGTCTTGTTATTGGTTATGGATTGTATTTTGGGGTTTTGGGATAAGAGACATGAAATGTAAATGACAATGAAAATAAACTAACAACTAAAAAGCACTTGGCAAGGTTGTGAGAATTAGAAGTCCTATCCTAGTTATCCTCCTCGATTGTGACCACAATTGTCCATTGCTACCACTTAGTTAACCTCTAATAATGGGGAATACTCACCACTATACTCACCCCGGCAACGGCGCCATTTTGACGATTGGATTTTTGACGGTTTAGAATTCACAAATGAATTCTCGTTGCAAGTATAGTTTCTAAACCAATCACTAATCCTTTCATACAAAAAGTTGTTTGTCACTAAAACAAACCCCTAAATTTATAAACCGAAGTATTGGACCTCGGGTCGTTCTCCCTAGGAATTGTAATGAAGTGTCTTGTTATTGGTTGTGAATTATATTTGGGATTTTTAAGCTTTTGGACAAGAAATATAAATGGCAAAGAAAATAAACTAACAACTAACAAAACTCTTGGCAAGATATGAGAACTAGAAGTCCTATCCTAGTTATCCTTCTCAATTGTGATGAGAATTGTTCATTGCTACCACTTAGTTAACCCTTACTAAAGAAAGGAAAGTCAAGTGGATGAATTGACTTGAGCCACAAGTCCTAGCCAACTCCCAAGGAAAGACTAGCTTTAGTGCACTCCAAACCAATTAGCAATCTCTCCAATTATCAATCAACAAAGGAATTAGATAACTCAAGTGTCACTAATTACTCTACCTAGGCCAAGAAGAACAAAATCTAACTAATAGCTATAAGAGGCATTTCATCAAAAACATAGAGTGCAATACAAGTGAACACATAAATTTGCAAGAATTAAAGAGAGATCTAACTACAAAGGCAAGAGGTCCACAATAGAAAACTAAATCAATCATGAAACAACAAAGAACTTACCAATTGCATTGAAGGAGAAATGTAGATCTACAAAAGAGAATTCACAAACTACAAACAAAGGAATTACATTAGAAGAAGAATCCTACAAGTGCAATAGAGGAGAGGAACGAAAATTAGAAGAGAGAATAAGAAGAAATAGATCTAGATCTAAGAACTAATCTAATCCTAATCCTAGAGAGAAGAGAGAGCTTCTCTCTCTAGAAACTAACTACAAAGCTAAACTAAACTAATTGGCAACTAACATATGTTTCCCTCTTCACTCCTTGGGTTAAATAGCATCAGAAATGAGTTGGATTGGGCCCACAAGGCTTTTGAATTCGTTGGCCACGTTTTGCTTTAAGTGAACTAGGTGGTAGCAACGGCGCGTGCGCGTACTTTGCACGTGCGTGCCACCATACGTGTAGCAACTATGGCAAATCTTATATCGTTTCGAAGCCCCGGATGTTAGCTTTCCAACCCAACTGGAACCGTATCATTTGGACCTCTGTAGCTCAAGTTATGGTCGATTAAGTGCGAAGAGGTCGGCTTGACAGCTTTCCGGTTCTTCCATTTCTTCATGAGTTCTCCAACTTTTCATGCTTTCTTTCTTCATTCCCTTGATCCAATCTTTGCCTCCTAAACCTTAAATCACTTAAAAAACATATCAAGACATCTAATAGAATCAAGGTGAATTAAATTTAGCTATTTTGAGTCCTAAAAAGCATGTTTTCACATTCAAGCACAATTAAAGGAGAATATACAAAACCATGCTATTTCTTGAATAAATATGGGTAAAAGGTGATAAAATCCCCAAAAATCAATACAAGATAAACCCTACAAATGGGGTTTGTCACAACCCAACCATGACTAGAGTATTTCTGTTTTTCTTTAATTTTATGTCTATTCGAGTTATACATAGTTATTTCCTTTTTAAAGTTTGTGATTGTGCAGTAGTCAAAGACAGAGACATTCAGAGATGGAAACATAACACCCTGGAGTGATCCCCTTGCTGGCGTTGAACGCCAGACAAGGAGGCAGGAGGGGCATTCAACACCCCATATGGGTAAGAAAGCTGGCGTTAAACGCCACACAAGGAGAGGTGTGGGCATTCAACGCCCAAGAAGGAGCAGCTTTGGTGGCGTTGAACACCAGAATGGGACCATTTTGTGCGTTCAACACCCTACAAAGATTAGAGACCTGGCATTTAACGCCAGAAAGGGAATTCTTGATGGGCGGATAATTTATACGCTTTTTGGCATTGTTTTTAGGTAGTTTTTAATATGTTTTAGTTACTTTTTATTATATTTTTATTAGTTTTTATGAAAAAATTACATTTCTAGAATTTACTATCAGTTTGTGTGTTTTTCTATAATTTCAGGTATTTTCTGGCTGAAATTGAGGGACCTGAGAAAAAATCTGATTCAGAGGCTGAGAAAGGACTGCAGATGCTGTTGGATTCTGACCCTCCTGCACTCGAAGTGGATTTTCTGGAGCTACAGAAGCCCAATTAGCGCTCTCTCAATTGCGTTGGAAAGTAGACATCTTGGGCTTTCCAGAAATCCATAATAGTCCATACTTTGCTCAAGATTTGATGGCCTAAATTGGCGTTTAAACGCCAGCCAGAGATCCTTTTCTGGCGTAAAACGCCAGAACTAGCACCAGAACTGGAGTTAAATGCCCAAACTGGTATCCAAGCTGGCATTTAACTCCAGAAAAGGCCTATGCACGTGTAAAGCTCAATGCTCAGCCCAAGCACACACCAAGTGGGCCCCAGAAGTGGATTTTTGCACTCTCTGCACTTAGTTACTCAATTTCTGTAAACCTAAGTTACTAGTTTAGTATAAAAACTACTTTTACAGATTCATTTTGGTAAGGTATGAAATTTTACATCTCATATTGTATCTTCTACAGCATGAGTCTCTAAATCCCATAGGTGGGGGTGAGGAGCTCTGCTGTGTCTCAATGGATTAATGCAATTACTATTGTTTTCTTTTCGATCACACTTGATTCTGTTCTAAGATACTCACTCGTACTTCAATATAAAGAATATGATGATCTGTGACACTCATCATCATTCTCAACTTTATGAACGCGTGCTTGACAATCACTCCCGTTCTATCTGAGCTCAACGTAGTCATTGGGCAATAGCTTGAGTAAGTATCTCTTGGGTCTCTGATCCACGAGTTTGACTTGCCTCTCCTGACAACAGAGCATTCGAATCCGTGAGATTGGAACCTTCGTGTAGAGGCTAGAACCAATTGGCAGTATTCCTGAAATCCGGAAAGTCTAAACCTTGTCTGTGGTATTCCGAGTAGGATCTGGGTTGGGATGACTATGACGACCTTTAAACTCACGAATGTTAGGCGCAGTGACAGTGTGCAAAAGGATAGAGAGATCTTATTCCGACACAAGTGAGAACCGGCAGATGATTAGCCGTGCGGTAGCTGTGCCTGGTATTTTTCATCCGAGACGAGAGATCCAACAATTGATTAGCCGTACAGAAACCGTACCTGGACCATTTTCACTGAGAGGACGGATGGTAGCCATTGACAATGGTGATCCACCAGCATACAGCTTGCCATGGAAGGAAGCCATGCATGTTTGGAGAAGAAGATAGTAGGAAAGCAGAGATTTAAACGACAGAGCATCTCTTGAACCTCAACCTGTTCCTCATTACTGAATCACAAGTATCATTCATTTCATGTTATTTACTTGTCATAAACAAAATCATTTTTATCACTAATCTCCTGACTAAGATTTACAAGATAACCATAGTTTGTTTCAAGCCGGCAATCTCCGTGGGATCGACCCTTACTCACGTAAGGTATTACTTAGATGACCCAGTGCACTTGTTGATTAGTTGTGCAGAGTTACAAATGTGTGATTGCAATTCCGTGCACCAATCCCTAATGGGCATTCAACGCCCTTCATGGAACAGGAAGCTGGCGTGAAATGCCGGCCAAGGAGCAGAGGTGGGCGTTCAACACCCACAAGGGGGCAGGGAATTCGAATTCTCTAGCTTCTCAGGACCAGTGGGTCCCACAAAAATTTCTGCCTATCCCATCTTCTTCTCTCTCTTACTTTCCCTCTTCCCCACACACACTCTTCTCCATACACCCTCACCAATCACATCCACATCACATTTTTCTCTTTCCAATTTCCACCAACCCACCCACTTTAAATTCAAACCTTTACCACCCAATTCCCCCCAAAACCGATCCCTAGCCCAACCCCCCTATAAATACCCCCTCATTTACCCCTTCCTACTCACACAACATTCTTCTTCGCCTTCCCACACACACGGCCGAAGCCTTTCCCCCTCTCTTCTCCATCTCTTCTTTTTCCTTCTTCTACTATTCTCTTCTTCTCTTGTTATTTTGCTCGAGGACGAGCAAAGCTTTTTAAGTTTGGTATTGGAAAAGCTCTGATTTTTGCTTTCCAATCACACTAATGGCACCCAATGTCAGAGAATCCTCTAGAAAGAGGAAAGGAAAAGCAACTGCTTTTGCTTCCTAATCTTGGGAAATGGAGAGATTCATCACCAAGGCTCATCAAGACCACTTTTATGAAGTAGTGGCAAAGAAAAAGATGATCCCCAAGGTCCCTTTTAGGCTAAAAAAGAATGAGTACCCAGGATCCAACAAGAAATCCGGAGAAGAGGTTGGGAAGTTCTGACCAATCCTATCACGGAAGTTGGGATTTTAATAGTGCAAGAGTTTTATGCCAATGCTTGGGTCACCAAAAAGCATGACACTGGTGTGAACCCACATCCCAAAAATTGGCGTACCATGGTCCAAGAGCGTCTCTTGGATTTCAGCCCGGAAAGTGTAAGGATGACACTCCAACTACCATTAATGCAAGGAGACCCACACCCTTACACTAGAAGAGTCAAATTCGATCAGAGACTGGACCAAGTCCTTTCAGACATTTGTGTGGAAGGAGCTCAGTGGAAGAGGGATGCTTAAGGCAAGTTTGTCTAACTAAGAAGGCTTGACCTCAAGGCCATAGCTAGAAGATGGTTGGAATTCATCCAACGCTCTATCATCCTACTAATAACCGGCCCAAAGTGACTATCGACCGAGCTATCATGATTCTCTGCATCATGCTAGGGAATGAGGTGGAGGTACATGAGGTGATACCTCAATAGCTATACAAGGTGGCTTAAAAGCCCTCCACCCAAGCGAGGTTGGCATTCCCACATCTTATCTGTCACTTATGCAATTCAACTGGAATTGTCATAGAGGGAGACATCCCAATTGAGGAAGACAAGCCCATCATTAAAAGCAGGAAGGAGCATGTAAGAGAGCCTGCACAAGAGCTTGTGCATCCGCCTCCAGAAATCCTTGAGAAGCCTCAAGGGATGAATTTTCCTCCCCAAAACTATTGGGATCAACTGAATACCTCTCTGGGAGAATTGAGTTTCAACGTGGATCAACTGAGGTTGGAACACCAAGAGCAGTTGGTGCACGAATTGTAAATCACACTTTTCACAACTCGTACTACTAACTAGCAAGTGCACTGGGTCGTCCAAGTAATACCTTACGTGAGTAAGGGTCGATCCCACGGAGATTGCTAGCTTGAAGCAAGCTATGGTTATCTTGTAATTCTTAGTCAGGATATCAATGATAATTCTTAATTTCAATAGTAAAAAGTAAAAGAGCATCAAATAAATACTTGTTATGCAATAATTGAGAACAGGTTGAGGTTTTGGAGATGCTTCGTATTCTGGATCTCTGCTTTCCTCCCATCTTCTTCTTCACACACGCAAGGCTCCTTCCATGGCAAGCTGTATGTTGGTGGATCACCGTTGTCAATGGTTACCATCCGTCCTCTCAGTGAAAAGGGTCTATGTACATGGCTAATCATCTGTCGGTTCTCACTTGTGTTGGAATAAAATTCATTGATCCTTTTGCGTCTGTCACTACGTCCAATACTTGTGAGTTTGAAGCTCATCACAGTCATCCCTTCCCGGATCCTACTCAGAATACCACAGACAAGCTTTAGACGTTCCAGATCTCAGGGATGCTGCCAATTGATTCTAGCTTTTACCACAAAGACTCTGGATTAAGGGATTTGAACACTCTGTTGTCAGGAGAGACAATCAAACTCCTGAACCAGGAGCCCAAGAGATATACACTCAAGCTATTACAGATAGAACGTAAGTGGTTGTCAGGCACGCGTTCATAGGTTGAGAATGATGATGAGTATCATGGATCATCACATTCTTCACGGTTAGGTACGAGTGAATATCTTAGAACAGAAACAAGCGTGTTGAATAGAAAATAGAAGTAATTGCATTAATTCATCGAGACACAGCAGAGCTCCTCACCCCCAATCATGGAGTTTAGAGACTCATGCCATAGAGATACAATGTAAAACGTGAAAATGTCATGAGGTGCAAAACAAATCTCTAAAAGTAGTTTTTATACTAAGCTAGTGACCTAGGTTTTCAGAAATTGAGTAAACTAAGATAGGTAGTGCAGAAATCCACTTCCGGGGCCCACTTGGTGTGTGCTTGGGCTAAAAATTGAAGCTTTCATGTGTAGAGACTTTATTTGGAGTTAAACGCCAGGTTGTAACCTGTTTTTGGCATTTAACTCTGGTTTGCAACCTGTTTCTAGCGTTTAACACCAGAATAGGGTAAGGACTTGGCATTAAACGCCAATTTGCGTCATCATAACTTAGGCAAAGTATAAACTATTATATATTTCTAGAAAGCCCTGGATGTCTACTTTCCAACGCAATTGAGAGCGCGCCAATTGGGCTTCTGTAGCTCCAAAAAATTCATTTCGAGCGCAGGGAGGTCAGAATCCAACAGCATCTGCAGTCCTTTTTCAGCCTCTGAATCAGATTTTTGCTCAGGTCCCTCAATTTCAGCCAGAAAATACCTGAAATCACAGAAAAATACACAAACTCATAGTAAAGTCTAGAAATGTAATTTTTGCATAAAAACTAATAAAAATATACTAAAGAGTAGCTATATTCTATTAAAAACTATATGAAAATACACCCAAAAAGCGTATAAAATATCCGCTCATCACAACACCAAACTTAAACTATTGCTTGTCCTCAAGCAACTAGATAAATAAAATAGGATAGAAAGAAAATCAAGAGGCAATAACATCTCAGAGTTTCAGATGAAGTTCAAATTCTCATTAGATGAGCGGGGCTAGTAGCTTTTTACTTCTGAACAGTTTTGGCACCTCCATTTATCCTTTGAAGTTCAAAATGATTGGCATCTGTAGGAACTTAGAATTCAGATAGTGTTATTGATTCTCCTAGTTTAGTATGTTGATTCTTGAACACAGCTACTATATGAGTCTTGGTCGTGGCCCTAAGCACTTTATTTTCCAGTATTACCACCGGATACATAAATGCCACAGACACATAACTGGGTGAACCTTTTCAGATTGTGACTCAGCTTTGCTAAAGTCCCCAGTTGGAGGTGTCCAGAGTTCTTAAGCACACTCTTTTTGCTTTGGACCACGACTTCAACCGCTCAGTCTCAAGCTTTTCACTTGACACCTTCACGCCACAAGCACACGGTTAGGGACAGCTTGGTTTAGCCGCTTAGGCCAAGATTTTATTCCTTTGGGCCCTTCTATCCATTAATGCTCAAAGCCTTGGATCCCTTTTTCATTACCCTTGCCTTTTGGTTTAAAGGGTTACTAGCTTTTTCTGCTCTCTTCTCTCTTTTTTTTTCACTACTTTTTCTTGCTTCGAGAATCAATTTCATGATTTTTCAGATTATCAATAACATTTCTCTTTTTCATCATTCTTCAAGAGCCAACAATTTTAACATTCATAAACAACAAATTCAAAAGACATATGCACTGTTTAAGCATTCATTCAGAAAATAAAAAATATTGCCACCACATATAAATAATTTGAATTTTTCTTATTAAGAACTCAAAAATAAAATTGCCTTCTTATTCTAAAAATCTGCTATTTTATTCATGTTCAATAATGATAAGAAAGATAAATTATAACTTATTTGGGGAATAAAAAATAATAAAAAAATTAAAGGTACTAATTACTACTACTCATATAACTTCTAAGGTAGATTTCTAATAGTAAAAGTTATCACAGAGTTAAGACTAAGATTAGGACTCAACAACCTTTATTTTGGGAGATGGATGCTCCTTTAGTCTGTGGGGTGCTTGGCCCTTCAAGAGACAGCTTTCGGCGCTTCAGCTCCTGTAGCTCATGCCCCTGCTCCTCTTGTTCCTTCAGCAGTTTGCAGAGCATGCTATTTTGAACATGATGTTCTTCCTTCAGTTGATTCATAGCTTCTTGTAACTTGGTGACAGATTTCTGGGAGGAACTCCTGTGCCTTTCTTTTGATGGAGTTATCCTGCACTTGTTGTCCTTCCATTAACTTTTTGGTGATTGGTTGCTCGACTGGGATATACTCATCCACTCTCATCTTCACCCTAGCATCTTTACATAACAGAGATATTAGGTTTAGGTAAGCCAATTTGGCGTCAGTGGAGTTCTTGTTTGCAATTGTGTAGAGCTCACAAGAAATCAGATGATGGATCTCCACTTTGTTTCCCAGCATAATGCAGTGGATCATCACTGCTCTTTTGATAGTGACTTCCGAGCGATTGCTGGTGGGCAGTGTAGAACGCCCAATGAAGTCCAGCCAGCCCCTAGCAATTGGTTTGAGATCTCCTCTCTTGAGTTGATTTGGGACACCTTTTGTATTAGTTATCCACTTGGTTCCAGGGATGCATATGTCCTCTAGAACTTGGTCGAAGCGCTTATCAAATCTCACCATTCTCCTATTAAAGGATTCTGGATCGTCTTGTAGTTGAGGCAGCTTGAAGACCTCTCTTATTTTATCCTGATGGAAGTACATAATCTTCCCTCTGACCAAGGTTCGAAAGGTATAGAAAGCGGCTCCAGTTAATCTCTGCTTATCTATTTGCCACAGATTTGTGTAGAATTCCTGAACCATGTTTCTACCCACCTTTGTCTCAGGATTAGCCAGAATTTCCCAACCTCTATTTCGAATCTGCTCTTGGATCTCCGGATATTCGTCTTCTTTCAGATCAAATTTAACTTCCGGGATCACTGATCTTAGACCCATTATTCTGTAGTAATGGTCTGCATGTTCTTTGGTTAAGAACCTCTCTTGATTCCAAAGTGGTTTTAGAATATTCTCTTTCTTGCCTCTTGAAGTGGTTTGTTTTCCTTTAGGAGCCATGATCTTAGTGAGTCTTAGCTCAGTGATCACGAAAAGCACACCAAACTTAGAGGTTTGCTTGTCCTCAAGCAAAAGAAAGGAAAGGAGAGGAATAGAAGGAGAGACAACTTCGAATTGTGGAGGAGAGGGGGTGGCCGAATGTGAATTTAAAGAGGAGGGGGTAGGTTTGAAATTTTTGAAAAAAAAATATGCTAGAAGATATGATTTGTAAAAAGATAATTATGATATGCAAAAGATATAGTTTTAAAATTGAAAAGATAAGAGAGAGATTTGAAAAGATAATTCTACTTTTTGAAAAAGATAGTGTGACAATTTGAAAAAGATTTGAAGAGAATTTAAAAAGATAGATGAGTATTGAAAAAGATTTGAAAAGAATTTAAAAAGATAGATGAGTTTTGAAAAAGATTTGAAAAGAAGTTGAAGAAGAATGAAGAAGGATATTTAGGCTTGAGATTAATTTGAAATTGAAATTAAAAAATGAGAATTTGTAACATTTTCATGCAAAAAATCATGGATGGAAATATGAAAATTTGAAAAAAATTGAAGTGAAAAACAAACTTCCTCCCCTCCACACTTCTGGCGTTAAACGCCCAGTTGTAGCTTGTTTTGGGCATTTAACGCCCATTTGTTGCTTGTTTTGGGCGTTTAACGCCCAGCCAGGTACCTTGGCTGGCGTTAAACACCAGAAATCCTTTGTCACTGGGCATTTTTCTAAACGCCCAAGATGCTGTAATTCTGGCGTTAAACGCCCAGAATGGTACCTATTCTGGCGTTTAACGCCCAGAGAGGTATCTTTACTGGCGTTAAACGCCCAAAATTCCCCTTACTGGCGTTTTTGTGCCAGTGAGCTCCTTTTCTCTACTTTATGCTCTGAATTCTTCTGTAACTCTGTGAATTCATGCAATTGATACTTTACCTTGAAGATTATTTATATTAAACTCGTATAATTATTATTTAAATAACAAATAAGCTTTGCTAATGGCTGGGTTGCCTCCCAGCAAGCGCGTCTTTATTGTCTTTAGCTGGACCTTGCTGAACTTTTAATCTAGCCTCAGCTTTGAGCATTCTTGCTCAATATTTCCTTCAAGATAATGCTTGATTCTCTATCCATTAACAATGAACTTATTATTAGAATCAACGTTTTGAAGCTCCACATAGCTATATTGTGACACACTTGTAATCACATATGGTCCTTTCCACCGAGATTTTGGTTTTCCGGGGAATAATCTGAGCCTAGAGTTGAACAATAGAACCTTTTGTCCTGGTTTAAAGACTCTGGGTGACAGTTTCTTAATGTGCCACCTTTTTGCTTTCTCTTGGTAAATCTTATCATTTTCGAAAGCATTGAGTCTGAATTCCTCTAGCTCATTCAGCTGGAGTAATCTTTTCTCTCTAGCTAATTTGGCATCAAAGTTTAGGAATCTGGTTGCCCAGTAGGCCATATGTTCCAGTTTCACGGGCAAATGACAGGCCTTACCATACACAAGCTGGTATGGAGAGGTCCCTATAGGAGTCTTGAATGCTGTTCTGTATGCCCACAGAGCGTCATCCAAGCTTCTTGCCTAATCCCTTCTACGGGTAATTACAGTCCGTTCTAGGATTCTTTTGAGTTCTCTATTAGAGACTTCAGCCTGTCCATTTGTCTGTGGGTGATATGGAATTGCTACTTTGTGGCTAATTTCATATCCTACCATAGCAGAGTAAAGCTGTTTATTGCAGAAGTAAGTGCCCTCCATCACTGATTAGTGCTCTAGGGACACCAAACCTGCTGAAGATATGTTTCTGGAGGAACTTCAGCACTGTCTTAGTATCATTAGTGGGTGTTGCAATTGCCTCTACCCATTTAGATACATAGTCTACTGCCACCAGAATATACGTGTTTGAGTATGATGGTGGGAAAGGCCCCATGAAGTCAATACCCCATACATCAAACAACTCAATCTCCAAGATCACTTGTTGAGGCATGGCGTAACCATGAGGCAGATTACCAGCTCTCTGGCAACTGTCACAGTTACTTATGAACTCTCGGGAGTCTCTATAGAGGGTAGGCCAGTAGAAGCCTCATTGGAGAACCTTGGTGGCTGTTCGCTCACCTCCGAAATGGCCACTATATTGTGATCCATGGCAATGCCATAAGATCTTCTGTACCTCTTCCTTGGGCACACACCTACGGATTATTCTGTCTGCACATCTCTTAAAGAGATATGGTTCATCCCACAAGTAGTACTTTGCATCGGTAATTAATTTTTTTGTTTGTTGCCTGTTGTCCTCTTTGGGTATGAATCTTACAGCTTTATAGTTTGCAATGTCTGCAAACCATGGTGTCTCCTGAATGGCAAACAATTGCTCATCCGAAAAGGTTTCAGAGATCTCAATAGAGGGGGAGGATGCCCCTTCTACTGGTTCTATCCGGGACAGATGATCAGCTACTTGGTTCTTTGTCCCTTTTCTGTCTCTTATTTCTATATCAAACTCTTGCAGAAGCAACACCCATCTTATGAGTCTGGGTTTTGAATCCTGCTTTGTAAGTAGATATTTAAGAGCAGCATGGTCAGTGTTCACAATCACTTTTGATCCTACTAAGTATGATCTAAACTTGTCAATGGCATAAACCACTGCAAGCAACTCCTTTTCTATGGTTGTGTAATTTTTTTGTGCATCATTTAGAACACGGCTAGCATAATAAATGACATGCAGAAGCTTGTTATGCCTCTGTCCCAATACTGCACCAATGGCATGGTCACTGGCATCACACATTAGTTCGAATGGTAATGTCCAGTCTGGTGCAAAAATAACTGGTCATGTGACCAGCTTAGCTTTCAGAGTTTTAAACGCCTACAGACACTCTGTGTCAAACACAGATGGCGTGTCAGCAGCAAGCAGATTGCTCAGAGGTTTTGCAATTTTTGAAAAATCCTTTATAAACCTCCTATAGAAGCCTGTATGCCCCAAAAAGCTTTTGATTGCCTTAACATTGGCAGGTGGTGGTAATTTTTCAATTACTTCCACTTTAGCTTGATCCACCTCTATTCCCTTGTTTGAAATTTTATGCCCAAGGACGATTCCTTCAGTCACCATAAAGTGACATTTTTCCCAGTTTAAAACTAGGTTGGTCTCTTGGCATCTTTTCAGAACAAGTGCTAAATGATCAAGGCAAGAGTTGAATGAGTCTCCAAATACTGAGAAGTCATCCATAAAGAGTTCCAGAAATTTTCTACCATATCAGAGAAGATAGAGAGCATGCACCTCTGAAAGGTTGCAGGTGCATTGCACAGACCAAAAGGCATCCTTCTATAGGCAAACACTCCAGAAGGACATGTAAATGCTGTTTTCTCTTGGTCCTGAGGATCTACTGCAATTTGGTTGTAACCTGAATAGCCATCCAAAAAGCAGTAATATTCATGACCTGCTAGTCTTTCTAGCATCTGGTCAATGAATGGTAAAGGGAAGTGATCCTTCCTGGTGGCTGTATTGAGCCTTCTGTAGTCAATACACATACGTCACCCTGTAACTGTTCTTGTAGGAACCAGTTCATTTTTTTCATTATGAACCACTGTCATGCCTCCCTTCTTGGGGACAACTTGGACAAGGCTCACCCAGGGGCTATCAGAAATAGGATAAATAATCTCAGCCTCTAGTAACTTAGTGACCTCTTTCTGCACCACCTCCTTCATGGCTGGATTTAGCCACCTCTGTAGTTAAACCACTGGCTTAGCATCATCCTCTAATAGGATCTTGTGCATGCATCTTGCTGGGCTAATGCCCTTAAGATCACTTATGGACCATCCAAGAGCTGTCTTGTGTATCCTTAGCACTTGAAGTAGTGCTTTCTCTTCCTGTGATTTAAAGCAGAGCTTATGATCACCGGAAAAGTATCACCTTCTCCTAGAAATGCATATTTCAGGGATGGTGGTATTGGTTTGAGCTCGGGTTTAGGAGATTTCTCCTCTTCTTGAGGAATTTTCAGAGGCTCTTTTATTTCCTCTGATTCCTCCAGATCAGGCTGAACATCTTTAAAGATATCTTCTAGCTCTGATTCGAGACTCTCGGCCATGTTAATCTCCTCTACCAGGGAGTCAATAATATCAACACTCATGCAGTCTTTTGCTGTGTCTGGATGCTTCATTGCCTCAACAGCATTCAGCCTGAACTCATCCTCATTGACTCTCAAGGTTACTTCCCTTTTTTGGACATCAATGAGGGTTCGTCCAGTTGCTAGGAAAGGTCTTCCTAGAATGAGAGTTTCACTCTTGTGCTCCTCCATTTCCAGCACTATAAAGTCAGTGGGAAAGGCAAATGGCCCAACCTTGACAATCATGTCCTCAATTATGCCTGATGGATATTTAATGGAGCCATCAGCAAGTTGAAGACATATCTGGGTTGGTTTGACCTCTTCAGTCAAGCCAAGCTTTCTGATAGTGGATGTAGGGATTAGATTGATATTGTCCCAAGGTCACATAGAGCTGTCTTGGTACAAGTTCCCTCTAATGTGCATGGTATCATAAAGCTTCCGGGATTTTTAAGCTTTTCTGGTAAGCTTGTTAGGATGACTGCACTGCATTCTTCAATGAGAAAAACTTTTTCTGTTTCTCTCCAATCTTTCTTATGACTTAAGATCTCTTTCATGAACTTAGCATAAAAGGGTATTTGCTCAAGTGCCTCTGCAAACAGAATCTTTATTTCAAGAGTCCTGAGATAGTCTGCAAAGCGGGCAAATTGTTTATCCTGTTCTGCTTGGCGGAGTTTCTGAGGATAAGGCATTTTGGCTTTATATTCTTCAACCTTAGTTGCTGCAGGTTTATTTCCTACAGAGGCAGGTTGAGAAGCCTTCTTGAGGGAGTTATTATAAGCACTTACAGGTGTCTGATCCCTCACTGGCATTTGAACGCCAGAACTGGACATGGATTGGGCGTTTAACGCCAGATTCTTACCCTTTTCTGGCGTTTGAATACCAGAACTGAACATGGATTGGGTGTTTAATGCCAAATTTTCACCCTTTTCTGGCGTTTGAACGCCAGACTTATTCCTCTCTGGGCTCTTACTATCCTCGGAGGGATTTTGGGTAGCAGGTTGCTCATCCTCTGTCAGCTGTTCTTTTCTTGGCTTTCTGCTGCTTTGGGTTGAGGTATTTAATGTTTTTCCACTTCTTAATTGAACTGCTTGGCACTCCTCTGTTATCTATTTTGATAACTGCTATTTTGTCTGATTCAATTGTGATTCCATATACTTGTTAGCACTTTTGGTTTCTTGTAGCATCTCCTTAAATTCTACTAACTGCCTTGTTATAGAAGATAGTTGCTGATTGAGTTCAGCAACTTGTCCCTGAGGACTAAAGTCAGTTGATACTGCCTCAGCTTCTTCTTTCATGGAGGACCCATTACTTATGTACAGATGCTGATTTCTAGCAACTACATCAATAAGCTCTTGAGCCTCTTCAATAGTCTTTCTCATGTGTATAGATCCACCAGTTGAGTGGTCTAGAGATACCTGAGCTTTTTCTGTAAGCTCGTAGTAGAAGATGTCTAACTGCACCCACTCTGAAAACATTTCAGAGGGGCATTTCCTTAGCATCCCTCTGTACCTCTCCCAGGCGTTATAAAGGAATTCATCATCCTCTTGTTTAAAGCCTTGGATGTTCAGCCTTAGCTGTGTCATCTTTTTTGGAGGAAAATATTGATTCAGGAATTTGTCTGATAACTATTTCTATGTTCTTATGCTTACTGTAGGTTGGTTATTTAACCACCTTTTAGCTTGATCTTTTACATCAAATGGAAACAGTAATAATCTGTAGACATCCTGATCTACTTCCTTGTCACGTACTGTGTCAGCAATTTGCAAGAACTGTGCCAGAAACTCAGTAGGTTCTTCTTGAGGAAGACCGGAATACTGGCAATTTTGCTACACCATGACAATGAGCTGAGGATTTAGCTCAAAACTGCTTGCTTTGATGGGAGGTATACAGATGCTGCTCCCATATGCAGCAGTAATGGGGTTAGCATATGACCCCAGAGTCCTTCTGGACTGTTCATTTCCATTTATGTCCATGATGGATAAAATGGAATTGATATGAATTGAAAACAAAATATACTTTTGTTTTTATTTTATTTAAGTAGAACAAACCGAATTATTAAGATAAATAAAAATAATAGGATAAAATAAAATAATTAGAAATTAAATATAAATTTTGAAAACTAAGAGAAAAATATTTGAAAACGAAAATAATTACTTAACTAAGAAGATTTGAAAAACTTTGGATATGATTTTTGAAAAGGATTTTGAATTTTGAAATTTCAAAACTAAGATAAGATAGAATAGAAAGTTTTAAAATAAAAATCTAAATTTTTAAAGGGAAATTCGAAAATTAATTAAAATAAAGAGAAAAGGTATTTTTGAATTTAATGAAGAAAAAGAAAAACAGTAAAAATGACACCAAACTTAAATTTTTAGATCAAAACAAAGGAAACAAACAGGAAAACTTTGAATATCACGATGAACACTAAGAACAACTTTTGAAAAATTTTTAAGAAAACAGAAACACAAAGGACACCAAACTTAAAATATGAAACTAAACTCAAACAGAAAAACTCAATTATTAGTTTATAAAATTTTTTGAAAAAGATTTGAAAAGGAAAATAATGATTTAAAAAAAATTTCAACCACAAACAATAATAGAAGATGCAATTTTAGTGACTCTAAACTAAAAAGATAAATTTCTCCTAATTTAAGCAACAAAACAAACCGTCAGTTGTCCAAACTCGAACAATCCCCGGCAACGGTGCCAAAAACATGGTGCACGAATTGTAAATCACACTTTTCACAACTCGTACTACTAACCAGCAAGTGCACTGGGTTGTCCAAGTAATACCTTACGTGAGTAAGGGTCGATCCCACGGAGATTGCCGGCTTGAAGCAAGCTATGGTTATCTTGTAATTCTTAGTCAGGATGTCAATGATAATTCTTAATTTCAATAGTAAAAAGTAAAAGAGCATTAAATAAATACTTGTTATGCAGTAATTGAGAACAGATTGAGGTTTTGAAGATGCTTCGTCTTCTAGATATCTGCTTTCCTCCTATCTTTTTCTTCACACACGCAAGGCTCCTTCCATGGCAAGCTGTATGTTGGTGGATCACCATTGTCAATGGCTACCATCCGTCCTCTCAGTGAAAAGGGTCCATGTACATGGCTAATCATCTGTCGGTTCTCACTTGTGTTGGAATAAAATCCATTGATCCTTTTGCGTCTATCACTACGCCCAATACTTGTGAGTTTGAAGCTCGTCACAGTTATCCCTTCCCGGATCCTACTCAGAATACCACAGACAAGGTTTAGACGTTTCGGATCTCAGGAATGCTGCCAATTGATTCTAGCTTTTACCACGAAGACTCTGGATTAAGGGATTTGAACGCTTTATTATCAGGAGAGACAATCAAACTCCTGAACCAGGAGCCCAAGAGATATACACTCAAGCTATTATAGATAGAACGTAAGTGGTTGTCAGGCACGCGTTCATAGGTTGAGAATGATGATGAGTGTCACGGATCATCACATTCTTCACGGTTAGGTACGAGTGAATATCTTAGAACAGAAACAAGTGTGTTGAATAGAAAATAGAAGTAATTGTATTAATTCATCGAGACACAGCAGAGCTCCTCACCCCCAATCATGGAGTTTAGAGACTCATGCCATAGAGATAGAATGTAAAACGTGGAAATGTCATGAGGTGCAAAACAAATCTCTAAAAGTAGTTTTTATACTAAGCTAGTGACCTAGGTTTTTAGAAATTGAGTAAACTAAGATAGGTAGTGCAGAAATCTACTTCCGGGGCCCACTTGGTGTGTGCTTGGGCTGAGCATTAAAGCTTCCATGTGTAGAGACTTTATTTGGAGTTAAACACCAGGTTATAACCTATTTCTGGCGTTTAACTCTGGTTTGCAACCTGTTTCTGGCATTTAACGCCAGAATAGGGTAAGGACTTGGCGTTAAACGCCAAGTTGCGTCATCATAACTTGTGCAAAGTATGGACTATTATATATTTCTGGAAAGCCCTGGATGTCTACTTTCCAACGGAATTGAGAGCACGCTAATTAGGCTTCTGTAGCTCCAAAAAATCTATTTCGAGCGCAGGGAGGTCAGAATCCAACAGCATCTGCAGTCCTTTTTCAGCCTCTAAATAAGATTTTTGCTCAGGTCCCTCAGTTCAGCCAGAAAATACCTGAAATCACAGAAAAACACACAAACTCATAGTAAAGTCCAAAAATGTGATTTTTGCATAAAAACTAATAAAAATATACTAAAAAGTAGCTAGATTCTATTAAAAACTATATGAAAATACCCCCAAAAAGCGTATAAAAATATCCGCTCATCAGCAGTCCACCATCCTCCATGAAATAAGAGAAGATCAAAGAGTTATGAGGGAAAAGCAACAAAGGCAAGGACGAGACATAGAGGAGCTTAAACGCTCCATTGGATCCACTAGAGGAAGCAGTAGCCGTCGTCACTAAGGTGGTCATGTTCCATTCCCTTGCCTATGTTATTTTTCGGTTTTCCATTATGTTTTATTGTCCGTTTCCTGTTTCTAGTGCATGATCATCTTTGTTTATGTCTTAAAGCTATGAAATATTCCATGTATCTCTCACCATGCTTAAAAGAAAAAATTTTATTTGAAAAAGAGAAGTAAGATGCATGAACTCGAGTTATATAATAAGAATGGTCCAATTATTTGATGTGGTGGATTACTTTTACCTTCTAAATGTATGAATTAATAGTTTAAGTTTGGTGTTCTGATGAGCAGATATTTACGCTTTTTGTTATCATTTTCATATTGTTTTAGTTATGTTTTGTTTAATTTTCATTAAATTTTCATAGGTTTTAGTGCAAAATTCACATTTTTGGATTCTACTTTGAGTTGTTGTGTTTTCTGATGATTTCAGGTAATTTTTGGCTAAAATTAGGGAGTTTTGGCAAAGTCCGATTTAGAGGCAAGGAAAGCGTAGCAGATGCTGTCAGACTCTGACCTCCATGCACTCAAACAAGCATTTCTAGAGCTATAGAGATCCAAATGACGCGCTCTTAATGGCATTGGAAAGCTAACTTCTAGAGCTTTCCAGAATTATATAATAGTCTATAGTTTTCTTAGAAGGATTCTACCCATATTGGGCATTGAATTCTGATGCCAAGGCATCTTAGGCTAGTTTCACTAGCATTTTTCTGTTAGTTTTAGTTGTTTTATGCATTTTCTTGAGCTTAAAGTAACCAAGAATGGTTAAATGAATAACAAAGCAATGAACCATCCAAACAGTATGATTTTGATGCAAATTCCATGAGTTTTTAATTATATTACTTGAATGCTATGAATGGAAGATTTCTCATGAAATTTTGCAAGACTTTGATGCAATTGTTTGGATGATTTCAGGGAAGAAGAGGCTAGGCAAGGAAGCAACAAAATCAATAAAGGAAGCTTGAATATCACATGTGGAGTTTAAGTTCCAGTTTAAGCCTAAACTGGAGCTTAAACGCCAGAATCATGAAGGCTAAGAAATGCTGGAACTGAGGTTTAACCTCCAGTTTAACCTTAAACTGGAGGTTAAACGCCAGAATGAGAATTTCACCAAGGGAGCATTTCCACGTTTAACCTCCAGTTTAACCTTAAACTGGAGGTTAAACGCCAGAATCAAAGTCTCACCAAAGAAGCATTTCCACGTTTAACCTCCAGTTTAACCTTAAACTGGAGGTTAAACGCCAGAAGTAAGCAAGGCACCAGGAGCATTTCCACGTTTAAGCTCCAGTTTAACCTTAAACTGGAGCTTAAACGTGTTCGACTATTTCTCCCCTCCAGAGTTGCTTTCTTCATTTCCACGTTTAAGCTTCAGTTTAACCTTAAACTGAAGCTTAAACGTGTTCGACTATCTTCCTCCTCCAGGGTTGTTTTCTTCATTTCCACGTTTAAGCTTCAGTTTAACCTTAAACTGAAGCTTAAACGTGTTCGACCCAATTGCTCCTCCAGGGTTGCTTTCTTCATTTCCACGTTTAAGCTTCAGTTCAACCTTGAACTGAAGCTTAAACGTGTTCGACATTTCACACTCCTGGGTTGCTTTCTTCCATTTCCACGTTTAAGTTTCAGTTTAACCTTAAACTGAAACTTAAACTTCAACTTAAACGCCACTTTTTGAAAGAGGTTTCTGGGCCAAATATATTGAAGTTTAAGTTAGCATTTGAGCACAAACATTAACTTAAACATATTATGGTATGAAACCCAATTGAATATCATGGTTTATGGGATTGGGCCTGAAGAATTGATGAGTCTGGAATTTCAATTTGTTGAGTCATGTGTCATTACTTGATTATCACTAAGTTGGCTCAATGAATGTTACAGAATGTGGATCAGCAGCCTCATCAAGATTATGGATCATAAACCCAAAGCAAAAGGAAAGCAGGGAGAGGCCTCAAAGCCCAAGAAACACAACAGAAGCTCAATATAGAAAGTGTATAAATAGGATAGAATTTAAGTTAGTAAAGGATTTTTACCCTTTTCATATTTTGCTAGTTTTCATACCTTTGTAATTGAATTCAGAGCTATGACTCACTAAACCCCTTTCATTGGGTTAGGGAGCTCTATTGTAATTCAATGAATCAATAATAGTTTTATCTTCTTCTTCAATCTTTTCTCTTGAATTTTGTTAGAAAGCTTCTCGATCTAATTCCATTTGGTAGTTGTCTTGGGAAAGAAACTACCCATAATTGGAATCCTTCGGAACCTTGGGAAAGGAATGGAGGATTCATGCTAGAGAAGCTTTCTCACAGTGAATTGGATTGGGGTTTGGATGGATATTGTGACATGTAATCCTACCAAATTGTGGTTCATGAAACTGTGTGGTATAATCAGTGATCGAGCATCATCTCTTCTTATGAACATTTAAACCAAGGGATTGGGAATTTGTTCGTTTTTAGAGAGAATTGGTGAGCCAAGGGATTGGGATCCAATCATATAAGATTGCCAAGCAAAATTCAATGAATGCATTGGTTGAGGAAGGAATAAAAATGTTTTGATTCGGAGATCTCAATATCTCCTAACACCCAATGAATTCCCCATTTCTAATTTCCACTTTCTCTTTACATTCTGCAACTCAATTCATGCAATCACCCCCATTCCCTTTTAATTTCAGCAATTTAGCTTCTGCTCTTTAATTCATGCAATTTAAGATTCCGCCATTTCAATTTCTTGTCATTTACGTTTCCCGCCAATTTTACATTCCGCAATTCTCATCTAAATTTTGATTCCGCTCAACTAGAACACACTTCTAATCCGAATTGCTCACTCAACCAATCCTTGTGGGATTCGACCTCACTCTATTGTGAGTTTTTACTTGAC
The DNA here is from genome assembly GCF_059453495.1 of Arachis ipaensis. Taxonomy (NCBI): domain Eukaryota; kingdom Viridiplantae; phylum Streptophyta; class Magnoliopsida; order Fabales; family Fabaceae; genus Arachis; species Arachis ipaensis. Next base: position 35,421,059 of record NC_142444.1, on the reverse strand, counting down.
GATAACCGGTGCACTTGCCGGAAGGAATTTTGCCGATCGTGCAATTTCCTAAATCGTGGCATAACAAGTTTATGCGCATCAAGTTTATGGCGCCGTTGCCGGGGATTGGTTTTTGATTGACAATTCTCAAATTGGAAGTTAACTAGATTGAGCATTTTTCTTGCTTTGTTAATTCAGTTCAAGTTACTTGTTGAATTTTTAATTTCTGCACTCTGTTACATGCTTTCTTTCTTTATGCCTTTAAATTCAAGCAACTAACTCACTGACTCACTAACTGTTTGAATTAATTCCTCAACTGCTCTAACCATACTCTTCCATTAACCAAGAGTATTTCACTTGTTTGTTGCCTGTGCTGTGTTCTTGTATGACAGGTAGGAGAGGAGAGACATCAACTCCTCCATATACCGAACCAGAGAGGACCCTTCATAGACTTAGAAGGGAAGCAAGAGGGAAGAGAATACTGGGAGAAGAAGAATCTGAAGGAGAATCTGAGGACAATTTTGAGGAGGCTTTAGATCTCAACATGGATAGAGAAATTCACAACCATGAGAGAGCTGATGGAAACAATGCCATTCCTGAGAGGAGGGTTCTTAGTTCATACATAAACCCAACCTCTGGGAATTGTGGTAGCAGCATTCAGAAACCACCCATTCAGGCCAACAATTTTGAGCTCAAACCACAGCTAATATCACTTGTGGAGAATCATTGTTCATTTGGTGGGAGTGCTAATGAAGACCCAAACCAACATCTCACAAAATTCCTGAGAATTTGTGACACTGTGAAGTCTAATGGAGTCCAGGAAGATGCCTATAAACTGCTTTTGTTCCCATTTTCACTTAGGGACAAGGCAGCTAAGTGGCTGGAATCATTCCCAAGGGGGAGCCTAACAACATGGGACGAGGTGGAAAGCAAGTTTCTGGCACGTTTCTACCCCCCACAAAAGGTCAATAGGCTTCGATCTGAGGTTCAGACTTTTAGACAACAAGATGGTGAAACTCTCTACGAGGCATGGGAGAGATTCAAGGATTTGACAAGGAAATGCCCACCAGACATGTTCCATGACTGGGTGCAATTGCATATTTTCTATGATGGACTTTCTTATGAATCAAGGAAGGCTGTAGATCATTCATCAGGAGGTTCATTGAACAGGAAAAAGACTGTGGAAGAAGCCATTGAAGTGATTGAGACAGTGGCTGAGAATGAGTACTACTATGCTTCAGAGAGACACAACACTAAGGGAGTCATGGAGCTGAACCATGTTGATACAATTTTAGCCCAAAACAAGGTGTTTGCCAAGCAACTAGCAGAGCTCACCAGGAAATTAGAAACAAAGCAAGTGGCTGCAATACACACACAAGATCAAGAGGAAGTAAGCACTGAAGGAGGTGATTGGGAAGAGGCCAACTATGTGGGAAACCAACAAAGGCAATCATATGATCCACATTCCAACACTTACAACCCAGGATGGAAAAACCACCCAAACTTTGGGTGGGGAAACCAGCAAAACCAACATAACAAGTCCACATACCAAAACTCCAACCAAAGATCATACCAAGCCACACAAAACACTTACTCCCAACCATCATATCATGGTCAAAATAATCAACCTACCCAACCTAATCCGAACCAACAATTTCAAGATCAATTAAACAGGATAGAAGGAATGCTGGCAAACATGGGTCAGGACATAAGTGAGTTGAAAAGCTTTAGGGATGATGTGAGATCTACCTTAAGGAACCATGGTGAAAAACTCAAGAGGATGGAGTCTCAAGTGGGAGAGCTATCTCAACAGGCCCCCAAGTCAACTGCAGTGTTCCCTAGTGACACAGAAAAGAATCCTAAAGGGGAACAAAAGGGAGTGAGATGGGAAGAATGCAAGGCCATCACCATATTGAAGGAAGTCTCAGAAGAAGAAGGAATCAGACCCTCAGAACAGGAGCCAGAAATCTTGAAGGAAGGTGTGGAAGAAGCTAAGCAGGAAAGTGAAACTGAGCAAGCCAAGGAACTGCAAAAAGGCACGATGGAAACATACCAACCAAAAGCACCATTTCCTCAGAGGTTAGGAGGAGGTGAAAAAGGGAAAACCTATTCAAGGTTTTTAGAGACATTTAAGTCTCTCCATATCAATATTCCCTTTCTTGAGATTCTCCAGCAAATGCCTACACATATCAAGTATTTAAAGGAATTGTTGAGCAAGAAAAGAGTTTTGAAGGGAGGACAAACGGTAACAATGAACAAAGAATGCAGTGCCCTCATCAAGAAGGACACAGTCTCTAAGAAAACAGACCCAGGAAGTTTTCATATCCCCTGCATCATAGGGGAAACAAAAATTGACAGAGGATTCTGTGATCTAGGAGCTAGCATAAATGTGATGCCTCTAACTCTTATGAAGAGGCTACAACTGAATGAGGTGAGATCCACTGATGTAATCATACAACTGGCTGACAAAACTCAGAAGCAAGCTGAAGGGGTAGTTGAGAATGTGCTGGTGAAAGTGGGAGATTATTACTTCCCCACAGACTTTGTCATTTTGGACATGGAGGAAAGCTACTTACACCATATCATTCTGGGCAGGCCATTCCTAGCCACTACTAGAGCGCTCATAGATGTAGAACAAGGAGAGCTAATTTTGAGAATACATGATGAACAGCTCATTTTCAATGTTTTCAAACCTGCATCTGAGCCTGAACCAGAACCTAAAATGCCTAAGGATGATAGTAGCCATCTGTGTTTGGAGGAAAGCAATCCAGCGGCTGAAACTCTGAAACAGTCCTTAGAAGGCAAACAAGAATTGCAAGAGTTAAAGCCACAAGAATCAATAGAAACAGATCAGAAGGATCCTCCTGGCATAAGGGTCAATGAAGAAATCCTCAAGAGAAAGGGAAGAATTGTAAAGAATTTGCCAAGAGGGTGGAGAAACAAGAAAATTCCCACTGAAGGTTTCTCTCCGGGAGATAAAGTGATATCAAGTCATTATCTGCCAATCCCACCTGGCCTCAAAACCATTCCTTCCCAGCTCCCTCAAGTGTTCACAATCAGGAAAGTTCTTTCTATGGAACATTTGGAAATCATGAAGGAATCAAATGGGGACGTTTTCATAGTAAGAGGAGAGGACATCAAGCACTACAATCCACCCTAACAAGGGGCAACCGTCAAGCTAATGACGTTAAAGAAGCGCTTGTTGGGAGGCAACCCAACCTGAGGTAATACCCCTTTGCTGTTTCTTTTATTTGTTTCAATAAAAAGGGTGAAGTAGTTTCTGTGCATTGCAAAGAATTAAGTTTGGTGTTTCACACCAAACAATGAATTCGTGGATCAATAATTCAAAGGGGAATGTGTGACTCTAAGTTTGGTGTTCCACCATAAAGATCAACTGAACACAACAACCTTTGAATTATATGAAAGGAACAACCATTCTAAGCAATCACAGGAGTGCTTAAAATCCTTAGCAGCAACTTCATTCCAAGGAGAACTCAAGGATTCAAAGAACAGAGAAGTAAGTAGGAGACTAAGTTTGGTGTTCACACACCAACTTAAGACTCAGACACTTGCCCATACATAGTTGAGCTAACCACTCAAGTGCTTGAGAAGCAAGCAACTTCATCACTCTTTGCAGGAAAGGAAACAAGGATCTTAGAAAGAACATGAAGCAACAACTAGGAGAAGAAGGAGAAATCAAATTGTTTCCTGACAACAAAGAGAAAACAAGAAATTTCACAAGGTGGTGTTGTTCCTTGACAATTCTTTAAAAAGGGCAAACAAAAGCATGCTTGTTCTGGTTTAAACTGTAATTGTTGAATCTTTCTGGAATGTGAAGTTACTAGTATGTTTGTCTGTTTATTGCTTTGAATAAAGTGAATGCCTAGATGTTTGGATATAACTTCACCTTCTTAAACAAATGCTTGACATGCTTGTTCTGTTTCCAAAAATAAAAGAAAAGTTTGAACAAAAGTAACTTGGCTCAATTAGTGACAAATCAAGTAGAATTAAGTGGTGGTATGCATGCTTGATTGTTTAGTCAGATCACTGGAAATAGAGTGTAGAATTATCATTTTTTGTGTAGAAATTGAAAACTGTCTATGGATCTTGATGAATAAATGTCTTTGGCCATGAAAAAGAAAGAAAAAGAAGAAGAAAAAGCCACTGAAAAAGGGCAACCAAAAAGCAAAAAAAAAATTGAGAAAATAAGCTAGGCACCAATGGTTTGAACTTCTGAGACAAATGCCTGTGGTGTCTATGTATTAAGGATATGCTTGGATGAATAGGTTCTGAGGAGTGTTTCAACACTTGGTAACTTGGGTTAACTAACCCGGGATTATCAACCAAAAGTCCATTATCAAGAGCAACCTAAATACAAAACATTTAGTCACACAAAGAGGTGCTGGGCACCAATGTCTCAAGAAGAAATGTGAACTAAAATGCCTGGAGTGGATATGTGTAGTGCACTGATAAGAAAAAGAAAATGCCAAAGGCTTGTGCAACACATGACACTAAGCAAACAAGGAGCAAAGGAGCTCTAAGAAAAAGAAAAGAAAAATAAAGAAGAGAAAAGTGCCAAGGACATAAGAATAACAAGAGGCCATAGCAGTGTTTGATGGATGCAATGAAAAAGTGATAATCTTACCTAATGAGAATGAAAAAGTGATACTGCAACTTTCTGCATAAAACCCTTCTGATGAACTTCAAATGCTTGCTAATATAGCCAATGTAATTGCTTTCTGTTTCATACTTTCTTCTCAAATAACTCAGGACTTGCTTAGGGACAAGCAAGTATTAAGTTTGGTGTTGTGATGCCAAGGCATCTTAGGCTAGTTTCACTAGCATTTTTCTGTTAGTTTTAGTTGTTTTATGCATTTTCTTGAGCTTAAAGTAACCAAGAATGGTTAAATGAATAACAAAGCAATGAACCATCCAAACAGTATGATTTTGATGCAAATTCCATGAGTTTTTAGTTATATTACTTGAATGCTATGAATGGAAGATTTCTCATGAAATTTTGCAAGACTTTGATGCAATTGTTTGGATGATTTCAGGGAAGAAGAGGCTAGGCAAGGAAGCAACAAAATCAATAAAGGAAGCTTGAATATCACATGTGGAGTTTAAGTTCCAGTTTAAGCCTAAACTGGAGCTTAAACGCCAGAATCATGAAGGCTAAGAAATGCTGGAACTGAGGTTTAACCTCCAGTTTAACCTTAAACTGGAGGTTAAACGCCAGAATGAGAATTTCACCAAGGGAGCATTTCCACGTTTAACCTCCAGTTTAACCTTAAACTGGAGGTTAAACGCCAGAATCAAAGTCTCACCAAAGAAGCATTTCCACGTTTAACCTCCAGTTTAACCTTAAACTGGAGGTTAAACGCCAGAAGTAAGCAAGGCACCAGGAGCATTTCCACGTTTAAGCTCCAGTTTAACCTTAAACTGGAGCTTAAACGTGTTCGACTATTTCTCCCCTCCAGAGTTGCTTTCTTCATTTCCACGTTTAAGCTTCAGTTTAACCTTAAACTGAAGCTTAAACGTGTTCGACTATCTTCCTCCTCCAGGGTTGTTTTCTTCATTTCCACGTTTAAGCTTCAGTTTAACCTTAAACTGAAGCTTAAACGTGTTCGACCCAATTGCTCCTCCAGGGTTGCTTTCTTCATTTCCACGTTTAAGCTTCAGTTCAACCTTGAACTGAAGCTTAAACGTGTTCGACATTTCACACTCCTGGGTTGCTTTCTTCCATTTCCACGTTTAAGTTTCAGTTTAACCTTAAACTGAAACTTAAACTTCAACTTAAACGCCACTTTTTGAAAGAGGTTTCTGGGCCAAATATATTGAAGTTTAAGTTAGCATTTGAGCACAAACATTAACTTAAACATATTATGGTATGAAACCCAATTGAATATCATGGTTTATGGGATTGGGCCTGAAGAATTGATGAGTCTGGAATTTCAATTTGTTGAGTCATGTGTCATTACTTGATTATCACTAAGTTGGCTCAATGAATGTTACAGAATGTGGATCAGCAGCCTCATCAAGATTATGGATCATAAACCCAAAGCAAAAGGAAAGCAGGGAGAGGCCTCAAAGCCCAAGAAACACAACAGAAGCTCAATATAGAAAGTGTATAAATAGGATAGAATTTAAGTTAGTAAAGGATTTTTACCCTTTTCATATTTTGCTAGTTTTCATACCTTTGTAATTGAATTCAGAGCTATGACTCACTAAACCCCTTTCATTGGGTTAGGGAGCTCTATTGTAATTCAATGAATCAATAATAGTTTTATCTTCTTCTTCAATCTTTTCTCTTGAATTTTGTTAGAAAGCTTCTCGATCTAATTCCATTGGGTAGTTGTCTTGGGAAAGAAACTACCCATAATTGGAATCCTTCGGAACCTTGGGAAAGGAATGGAGGATTCATGCTAGAGAAGCTTTCTCACAGTGAATTGGATTGGGGTTTGGATGGATATTGTGACATGTAATCCTACCAAATTGTGGTTCATGAAACTGTGTGGTATAATCAGTGATCGAGCATCATCTCTTCTTATGAACATTTAAACCAAGGGATTGGGAATTTGTTCGTTTTTAGAGAGAATTGGTGAGCCAAGGGATTGGGATCCAATCATATAAGATTGCCAAGCAAAATTCAATGAATGCATTGGTTGAGGAAGGAATAAAAATGTTTTGATTCGGAGATCTCAATATCTCCTAACACCCAATGAATTCCCCATTTCTAATTTCCACTTTCTCTTTACATTCTGCAACTCAATTCATGCAATCACCCCCATTCCCTTTTAATTTCAGCAATTTAGCTTCTGCTCTTTAATTCATGCAATTTAAGATTCCGCCATTTCAATTTCTTGTCATTTACGTTTCCCGCCAATTTTACATTCCGCAATTCTCATCTAAATTTTGATTCCGCTCAACTAGAACACACTTCTAATCCGAATTGCTCACTCAACCAATCCTTGTGGGATTCGACCTCACTCTATTGTGAGTTTTTACTTGACGATAACCGGTGCACTTGCCGGAAGGAATTTTGCCGATCGTGCAATTTCCTAAATCGTGGCATAACAAGTTTATGCGCATCAAATTCCCAAGAACTATCCCCTTTCTGGCGTTCAACGCCCCAAGGAGATTCAAGCCAGCGTTGAACGCCCAGTCACCCCCTTGGGGTTTTCAACACCCACCACCACCAAAAAACATAAGGCAGCGTGGATCAACCCCCTAATGGGCATTCAATGCCCATTCCTCAAGTTGGATGCCAAGCTCAGCCCAAGTACTCAACCAAAGTGGGCCCAAGAGTGGACTTTTGCACCTTTAGTCTAGTCTATCATACTTTTGTACTTCTTAGTTATTAGGTTATGATATATAGAACAAAGATCACAATTGTTAGAAACTTTTACTTTTACTTTTGATCTTTTCCCTTTGGCACGTTTTACTATTATTTTCTGTAAGTTATGAGCAACTAAACTTCCTAAGTTAGGGTTAGGAGCTCTGTTGATTCTCATGGATTAATAATATTACTATTTCTATTCTAATACACGTTTGATTCTATTCTCTTGTGCATTTTTAGTCTTCATCTCATGAATTGAGGGTGAACCGTGACATTCATCCTTGTTCTACATGGGTTCCGTGTGAGTCCTGACCCGGATAGCATTGAACCACAGCTAGAGAGTGCACTGCAGATTCTAAGAGCGTACCTGGGTGACTTTGGATAAGTGATATAAAATCTCGTTGACCGTGGGTTACTGAGGTCTTTGTGGCATTAAGGCTAGAGTCAGAGAAGCAGCATTCACTGATCCGGAAGATCCGACCTTGTCTGTGGCATTTTGAGTAGGATCGTGAAGGGGAGTGGATTGCTTAGGTCTTCACTTTCGACCATAGTGGGAAGCCATGAGTTAACTTGAGGAGAGGACATGAGTTGCTCGGATATGGTGGACTGCTATGGTTTAGAAGAGATTAACTTGATGAGTAGACATGAGTTAATCACGTACGGTTGCCATTGAAGGAACCATTCGTTACTGAAGTAGACAGTAAGAAAAGTTAATCCAGAAAGAATACGCATCTCCGAAGCCTTAATTGAATCCTTATCACTGTTTTTACACCAAACTAGTATTTCGTTCTTTATTATTTTATTTATGCTTTCAAACAAACAACAATATTTTCTAATCGCCTGACTAAGATCTACAAGATAGCCATTGCTTGCTCAATCCGACAATCTCCGTGGGATTTGACCCTCACTCACGTGAGGTATTATTTGGACGATTCGGTGCACTTGCCGGTTCATCTGTGCAAAACTTGCAGAGTTTAATTTTGCACACCACTAGTCTATAAGATTAAGAACGAAAACAATCCTTAGAATTGAATCAAACATAAATTAAAATAGAAGAATAATAGTTCTAATCCATAGAAATAAACAGAGCTCCTAACTTTAACCAAGAGAGGTTTAGTTTCTCAAACTTACAGAGAAAACACAATTCTGTCTAATGATGCTTGATGCCAGCTCCTAGTGTAAGAATCGCGAATTAATTAACCAATTAATTAACGTAAAATAATAATAATTTAATTGTCCAGAACAGGTTCAAAATTTTAGAATATTAATTAGAAAATATAAATATAATTTTTGGACTCAGTAGATTTTTCTGAGTTGGAAAATGTAATTTTCTTCAGAAAATTGTGTAAAAACGCGTACCGGTAAATTAACCAGTAGTACCGGCTTAAGTCTGTCTGGTACTGTGCGAGAGTAATAAAAAACAGTAGAAAACCTTAGAGAGATATTTAGAATTGAAAACCGGGCACTAATTTTAAAGGTTTGGCCCAAAGTTGGGCCAAACGGGCAAAAAACGCTAACGGTGGCCAAACCCAACATATAAATACCCTCATTAATAGCCATTCAGCCATTTCTCACCTCATAACACAAACATAGCAGCTACATGGAGAGGAGAAGGGGAAGAGAGAAAATACCATTCACATACAACTTCCGGTGGCCATAACTCGAGCTACGGTGCTCCGATTTACGTGCTATCAGCGGCTATGCGAAGCTCTTGCCGAGCCCATTAGTGTTTTAATTGTTTAGATGCACCATTAGTGAGTAATTGTTGGGTTCACCTCCAATTTCTGTGGATAAGGTAAGCTCACTCTTATCCCTTGTGAAATTGAATATTTATGAACCCTAGGTGTTGATCTATGGTTAATTATGTATGTCTAGCTTGGAATATTGATTGTTGATGCTTGTTAGAGTTGATTGATGGATTTTTGGTGAATTATTGATGGTTGAAAGCTTGTTGGGTACAAATTTTGATGTATAGCACATATTGAGAATCGGCCAAGGTATGGTTTCGGTTTTCTCTATGTAATATATAATATTTCTGGACACTTAGACTAGTGACCCATAGGATAGGTTTGGATTATATTAGTTGTTTACTTGTTGAATGATGATGTATGATGATGTGATGATTTTGGCTATTTTAAGAATTGTGGTGTGGATGTTGATAAAATAATGTTAAAGCTTGAGATTGGGATTGAATGAGGTTAATAATGATGAATTGTGGTGATATAATGATGATGGATGATTGTGTTGGTTGAGAAAAGGGTTTTAGTGTGATATATTTGATAATTGAGGTTGAGGATTATGTAATGTGAGTGGAAATTTGTATGAATGGTGAATTTGTCGTGCAAAGGGGTAAGCTATGGGGTAAATTGGAGTTTGCTATGGTTTTGATGTGATTTTATTTATGAATTTTAAGAATTTGAGAAAGTAGTGAACTTTGGTAAAAATGGATTTTTGTGAACTTTAACAGATCTTAACTTGATCCTCAAAGCGTAAAATTGAATGAAACTTATTTTAAATTAAAGATGGCTTTGAGAGCTTTAAATTGATATCAAGTTTGTAGAAAATGAATTTTTGTAAGGGAAGTTATGATCATTCAAAGTTTGGCATCAAAATCCGAATTCTGTGATGTTGCAGAATTTTATGATTTCTGGTTTGTGTGCGCACGCACAGCCTTGTGCGAACGCACATTCTGTGTTTTTGAAAGTGTGTGCACGCACACACAGGGGAAGGCTTGCTGTTGAGAGTGCTAGCACGCCCTGTGTGCACACACAACCAACGAAATTTTGCAAGCCGTGCGCACGCACACGTTGGAAGGTGCACTCTGTTGAGGGCATTCGCACGCCTTGTGTGGATGAACAGAGTTAAAATTTTTTACTCCCTGTGCATACGCACACCTCTATGCGTACGCACACATTTGACAATCCTCTTGGGCGTGCGTACGCACACCCTTGTGCATACGCACACTGCCCTGTTTTTCAATAAAAATCTTATTTTTAACCATTTCACCTTCCTGGCAAGGTTGTAAACTTCCGTGACACTTATCTAAGATCCTTTAGCTTGTTTTTAGGTGTCAACACATGGAGAATGCTTTAGGTAAGTTTAATTAGATATGTTTCTTGTAAAAAGTTCAGAAAACGAAGACTTAGGTTTTTGGAGTATGGAGGACGGTTTTGGTTGAGTGAGGAGGCGGAGTATTGTGTTGATGATCACTGACTATGAATTGTGGAAATTTTGAATTGATGGTGGTTGAGACGAGTCTGGGACTCAGAATGGAATGATGGATCCATGATATATTGAAAAATGATTTTTGAAAACCACTGAATCACTATTTTATACTGAGATTGTTGAGACACTATGTGCCTGGCAGGGACGGTTTGGTTGGATCCCTCCTGTCGAGGTAGCGGCGGCGGCGTAAGGGCGGTGGTTCGTCCCGCTTGCGTTGAGATGTGAGGTCCGTGGCAAGAGTATCCCGCTCGCATCCCTTCGGATCACAAGAGTTTGCAGGCACAAAATCCTGGACGGTGTTCCAAGCACCATATCTCGGGGGTTCCCAATTATGATTCTGAAGGGTGACATCTCCATGGAGATGTGTCGGGTTGGCAGTTGAACCGACAATGTGATATCACAGCCAGTAGGACAGGCATTCATCATATGTATTTTCTATCTATTTGTATGCTTTGTCGACTTGAAATTGCTTGCCTAATTGTATAACATGCCTAATTGCCTATTTGAATTACTTGATATATATCCCTATACTTGTGTTTTACTTGCATTGTAATTAATTGGGTTTTCTACTGGGATTGAAGAGGCTCGGAAGGCGGTGGTGATGGGATCACATGGAGGATAGGTTGGTGAAGGCTGTGGGACAGTGGAGAACTATTAGATTAGAAAATCCCCTAAGATAGACTACCCCTTTTATTATGTTAAGTTCTAAGTTTTGCTTTAATGTTTTAGTTATGCTTTAAGATGAATCTTGTGAATATGAAGTTCTAGAATTGCCTCTGGCATCTCGGAGTCTTATATCTTACATCACTGGGCACTGTTACCATACTGAGAACCTCCGGTTCTCATACCATATTCTGTTGTTGTTTTTCAGATGTAGGTCGCAACCCACCTCGGTGAATTGTTTTGATGGTGACAGAGCGGAGGATCCTGGATATATTTTGGAGTCTTTTTGTTTATTTTGTTTATATCTTTCATCTTTTGTATTTACTTTTTCCTAGAGGCTTATTTTGAGAGAAAAACTTGTATAAGCTGGTTTAACTTTCAGATTTTTGTATTGTCTGTATATAGCTAGCCGACTTAAACTCTGTGAGCTGTGACTAGATCCTTATACTATTATACTATGATATTTTGTTATATTATATCTATATCTTTTGCGTTAAGTTTGTATGTAGCTTCGTGTGTATGTTTTGCGCTTTTTTTCAAATGCTATTTTTTAGCTGTATCCTTCATCGAGCTTTTAGAATATATTATTTCTTCTATATATAAATATGTATAAGCTTTAGAATTGTGGTAACCTTTGATTAACCTTTGCTTTACGACGCGAGGTAAGGCTTGGGCTAATCAGGGTTTTACATCTAGTGATATCAGAGCGGTTCGTCCTCGTGAGCCTGAGGGATGGACCGATTGTGCTTCAATGCATAACTCTGTGTCTTTTTCTTTGATGCTATTTAGGTTATCTCATTGATATGCATAGCATGCTTGTTTGTGAGTGCCTTTTGGGAAAATTGAAGCACTAGAATTTTGATATTGAGACTGATTACTTTGATATCGAGTATTTGGTGTAGACAGGAACCCTAATGGCTACTCACTGGTGCAGAATTTCTAACCACAAACTAACCGGCAAGTGCACCGAGTCGTACCAAGTAATACCTCAGGTGAGTGAGGGTTAATCCCACGAGAATTGATGGACTAAGCAACAATGGTTGATTAATTGGATTAGTTAGACAAACAGAAAAGAGTGTTTTGGTATTCAAAAGCATTAAACAATCGTGCAGAAATTTAAATAGTAAAGTAAATGGGTTGGGAGTAAAGTATGGAGAAGGCAGTTAAGGTTTCAGAGTTATTTATTTTTCCGGATTAACTTTTCTTACTAACTATTTTAATCATGTGGGATTTAATTTATGGCAAACTATATGTGACTAGACCCTAATTCCTTAGACCTTTCTAGTCTCCTTTAATTTTCATCAACTGCCAATTTCTTGGTCAATTAATTTCAATTAGAGGGTGATGATCAAATTCCAGTTTATATGCCACAAAAACTCTAATTACCCAAAAATAAAAGGATTATATGTCACGTATCCCGTTAAATCCAGATAATTAAAATTTAGGAGAATATGTTTTCAAGCTGTTGTTCAAGTAAAGAGCTTTTCCAAGTTATACAAGAACTCAATTAGAACATTGGTCATACTTCCGTTCCACCCAAGTTCATAAAATAAAGAACGAAAACAATTCTTAAATATAAATCAATACATAAATTAAAATAGAAAAAGAAATAAAATCAATCCATACAAATAGACAGAGCTCCTAACCTTAACAATGGAGGATTAGTTGCTCATGGTTCAGAGTAAAATAAGGATTGTAAATTGGAACGGAATAATGTTGTGTTCCGCTGGAATCCCCCTGTTGGAATCCCCTTTTATATCTAATCCTAATTAAATTTAAAATCTATCTTCTAAAACTAAAATAATATCTTTTCCTATTTTAAAATAAAAATTAAAGTTTTAATTAGAAATAATTAAAGCAATCAGTATGTCTTCAATTTGATGAATGGGGACCACTTGCTTCGTAGGGTCCATGCCTAACTTGGAGTGGCATAACCATTCTTGTGTAAATCTCCCTTGAGTCTCTGCTATCCCTTGGCTCTAGTCTGTGTTTCTGGGCTGAAAACTGGATCGAAACTCGGCCTGAAATCGCCCCCAGCATTTTCTGTGTTTTCTGCATGTCGCGCATGTCACGCGTACGCGTCAAGTACGCGCACGCGTCACTGAGCAACTTTGCTTTTCACGCGTACGCGTCAAGTACGTGCACGCGTCACCGTGAATAGCTCCAAATCACGCGTACGCATCAGGCACGCTCACGCGTCGCTCCTCGCTGGTCAGCTCCTTAGTTTCTTCTCTTTCTCTACAGAAACTCCATCAAATTCATCCGAATGCTACCTAAAATAAACAAAATAGCACAAGACTCAAAGTAGCATCCATAGTGGCTGAAAGATAATAAATTCTTGATAAAACTTAACAAATTAAATGCAAATTCACTAGGAAAAGATAGAAAAGATGCTCACGCATCACAACACCAAACTTGAATTGTTGCTTGTCCTCAAGCAACCAAACTGATATAGGCTTAAAATGTGAATTTGCATGAGAATGAGAGTTCGATTAAGCTCATGTCTCTTCTTATAGTGGGGTTTATACCTGCAATCTTGAACAGTTTTGGCATCTCACTCTCCTTTGAATCAGAAGAATGTCACTGTCATTCAAAATTAGAATCCGGATAATATTATGAATTCTCTGATTTTTCGTAACTCAATTTAACCCTTGAACACATCAATTTTTTTATTTTCTTTGGTGATTTGCACCTTGAGCTTAGCCGTGACTTTAAATGTTTTGTCTCAAGCTTTACTTGACACAGAAACACCACAAGCACTTAACTGGGGAATTCTTTTTGGAGTTTTGATTTTTCTTTCAGCTACTCCCAGACAGTGGTGCTCAAAGCCTTTGGCATACTCTTCTAATTGCAATTGATCTCGACTCTAAATGTTTTGTCTCAAGGATTAATTGACACAAGAACACCACAAGCATATAACTAGGGAAACAACTCTTTGAGCTTTTAATCATGTCTGACCTCCCTAGTCATTAATGCTCAGAGCCTTGGAACTTGATTTTTTTTTCAATGCTATTTCTTTTGCTTCAAGGATTAGATGAATGTTTATTTTAGAGAAGTCATAACAATTCTCTAAATCCCTGTTCCTAGTACATCAACATTCTTTGATTCAAATTTAAGTATGCATTGTTCATGTCATGCATTCAGAGTTACAGAAAATACCACCACATGTATGTGAATAAGACTACTCTTCAATATAAGCTCAATTTCTCATGCAATATATCGCTTCTTTTTCTTTTTCTTTTTAGATTCAAGTTCAGTGAGCGGTACATGAAACAAATAACAGAATAAAACTAATTCTAAGAACTAAAAGTACTAATGATCATGCAGGCAAAACAACAGAAAATAGAAAACAACAAAATAAGAATGGTACAGAAATAGAATGAGAGGAACTTAACCACCTTAGTTATGCTGGTGGCCATCTCTTTCCTCCATGAAGAACATTCATCTTCCTTTGGTGTTATTAAAATAAAGAAGCCATAAGCGTAGCGACAACACCAAACTTAAAGGTTTGCTTGTCCTCAAGCAAAGAAGAACTGAAAATAAAAACAAATATTATGAGGAAAGAATAATAACAGGATAAAAGAACAAGAGAGAATTAGGATTGGGGGTAGATGATTTGAAATCAGGCGCTGAGGGGTTTAATTTGCGCGTCGCATGCGACGCATACGCGTAAGGCACGCGTACGCGTGGATCGCGTTAAGTTCAGATGACGCGTACGCGTCAGGGACGCGTACGCATGGACTTGGTTTTGTGCGAATCGCACGAAGGTGGCCGTGTGCACGCACAGCTCTCTGCTCGCGTGGTATGGGAATCAAAATTTTCAGATGACGCGTGCGCGTCATGCACGCGCACGCGTGGATGGCTATGTGGGAAAAGGACGCGCATGCGTCAGGGACGCATACGCGTGATCAAATTTGTGCTTCTAGCACACTTCCAGCCCCAAGCCTTCTCAACTCTCTGGCCAATTTTATTTTTCACGCACACACATATGACGCGTACGCGTCAGCGACGCTTGCGCGTCGTGTGCTTGTTTTTTTTTTTTTGAAATATGTGTGTGTCACCTGAAGTGTTTGGTTCCTGTTATAAAATAGATGCATGACAAAAAAAACAGTAAAAATTCAAAAAATCAATAAGTAATAAAACTACTACGAAAATAACTAAGCGTACGAAATTATCGGGTTGCCTCCCGACAAGCGCTTCTTTAACGTCACTAGCTTGACACTTGATTGTTGAATTTTCTTCCTCTTCTTCCAATTGGTTAAAAGAAATGTCTCCAAGGGGGGAGAGGTGAAAATTAGTGCCCCTGATATAAATTTCTCCGAACAAGCCTTCTTTTATTGTGATTAACTTGATTCACCTTGCTTGTTGGTGTAGAGGTTGGATTGTTTTTTCCTTACCTTCTCTTTGTCCTTGGTATTTTCTTCGGTTTCTTGGTCACAATCCCCTTTTCAGTGCTTTCCTTGGTTTTCTTCACTTCTTTGATTTCAAAATTTGGGTGTTGTGTGATGGTTAGAGTGTACCTTTCATCAAGAACTTATTGAATTTATGGTTCAATAAACTCATTCTCTATGCCAGTCTCTACTTCATTGGAGTGTAGATTTCCATAATTGTTTTCATCCCTTACAACCTCCTTTCTTTGTGCATCTTCCTCCTTTATTTTTGCATCTTCCTCTTCTTCCATGTGTGAGGGTGGAAAGTTCTCTAATTCATTAGAGTATGAACTCTTTTGATTGATTTCCTCACTTTCTTCTATAGGATCTTGCATTATATCTCTTGGGAAGGAATTTGCTTGTTCCTCTTCCTGGGACTTGATAATCGACTGCACATGTTTCTCTACATTTTTGACACTCGTCTTTATATCATGTATGAATTTTTTCATGAGAAGCTCAATATATGATGGTACTTGAGATGAATAAGGAGATGGTGGCTATTGATATGAATAAGAAAGAGATGATGATTCTTGATAAGAGTAAAAAGATGATGGTTCTTGATATGAATAGGGAGATAAGGGCTCTTGATATGGGTAGAGAGGTGGTGGTTCTTGGTATGAATATGGAGATGGTGGTTCTTGATATGAATATGGAGATGGTGGTTCTTGATAGTTGGAACATGGAGCACTGAAGTTTCTTTGGTTTTGACTCTGCCAACCAAAATTTGGGTAGTTTTCCCATTTATTATAATATGAATCACTCCTTGGATGTGAGTAGTAACCCATGTGATCTCTCTCCATTATTTTTCTTAGCACAAAATACCAAAAAGAATTAAACGCACGATGTGGTAAACAGGAAAGCAAAGAAGAAAGAACAAAATTTTCTTTTTTTTTTTGAAAATACCAAAGAAAAATTTAAATATGAAAAATTAAAATAAGACTAACTAGGAAACACCAAACTTAATTTTAGAAATTAAGAAAAAATATATTAGTGCTATTTATTATTATTTTTTTTTCAAAAATACTAAAGTAAAATTTAAATAAAATTAAAACTAAAACGCCTAATCTAAGCAATCAAATAACTAATAGTTGTTAATCACTATCAATCCCCGGCAACGGTGCCAAAAACTTGGTGCGGAATTTCTAACCCCAAACTAACCGGCAAGTGCACCGGGTCGTACCAAGTAATACCTCAGGTGAGTGAGGGTCGATCCCACGAGGATTGATGGACTAAGCAACAATGGTTGATTAATTGGCTTAGTTAGACAAACAGAAAAGAGTGTTTTGGTATTCAAAAGCATTAAACAATCGTGCAGAAATTAAAATAGTAAAGTAAATGGGTTGGGAGTAAAGTATGGAGAAGGCAGTTAAGGTTTCAGAGTTATTTATTTTTCCGGATTAACTTTTCTTACTAACTATTTTAATCATGTGGGATTTAATTTATGGCAAACTATATGTGACTAGACCCTAATTCCTTAGACCTTTCTAGTCTCCTCTAATTTTCATCAACTGCCAATTTCTTGGTCAATTAATTTCAATTAGAGGGTGATGATCAAATTCCAGTTTATATGCCACAAAAACTCTAATTACCCAAAAATAAAAGGATTATATGTCACGTATCCCGTTAAATCCAAATAATTAAAATTTAGGAGAATATGTTTTCAAGCTGTTGTTCAAGTAAAGAGCTTTTCCAAGTTATACAAGAACTCAATTAGAACATTGGTCATACTTCCGTTCCACCCAAGTTCATAAAATAAAGAACGAAAACAATTCTTAAATATAAATCAATACATAAATTAAAATAGAAAAAGCAATAAAATCAATCCATACAAATAGACAGAGCTCCTAACCTTAACAATGGAGGATTAGTTGCTCATGGTTCAGAGTAAAATAAGGATTGTAAATTGGAACGGAATAATGTTGTGTTCCGCTGGAATCCCCCTGTTGGAATCCCCTTTTATATCTAATCCTAATTAAATTTAAAATCTATCTTCTAAAACTAAAATAATATCTTTTTCTATTTTAAAATAAAAATTAAAGTTTTAATCAGAAATAATTAAAGCAATCAGTATGTCTTCAATTTGATGGATGGGGACCACTTGCTTCGTAGGGTCCACACCTAACTTGGAGTGGCATAACCATTCTTGTGTAAATCTCCCTTGAGTCTCTGCTATCCCCTGGCTCTAGTCTGTGTTTCTAGGCTGAAAACTGGGTCAAAACTTGGCCTGAAATCGCCCCCAGCGTTTTCTGCGTTTTCTGCATGTTGCGCATGTCACGCGTACGCGTCGATGGCCTTTTTCGCGTGTCACGCGTACGCGTCAGGTACGCGCACGCATCGCTGAGCAACTTTGCTTTTTACACGTACGCGTCAAGTACGCGCACGCGTCGCCATGAATAGCTCCAAATCACGTGTACGCGTCAGGCACGTGCACGCGTCGCTCCTCGCTGGTCAGCTCCTTGGTTTCTTCTCTTTCTCTGCAGAAATTCCATCAAATTCATCCGAATGCTACCTAAAATAAACAAAATTGCACAAGACTCAAAGTAGCATCCATAGTGGCTGAAAGATAATAAATTCTTGATAAAACTTAACAAATTAAATGCAAATTCACTAGGAAAAGATAGGGAAGATGCTCACGCATCACTCACGGACGAGGTCGTACTCGTATACGGAGAGATTATGAGGGTAACCCGTCGATGGACAATCACGCTGAACTCATGGCAGCGATTACTGACTTAGCTAACACGATTCAAGCAAGCACTGCGATGACTACTCATGCTATTCGGCGAACAAGGCAATCAGCCAGAAGCGAAAATGAAGAAGGTGCTGAGGACAGCTTAGATGGTGTTTCGAGAACTCTAGCTACTTTTCTGAAAGTTGACCCACCGGTTTTCAATGGATCGACAAATCCTATTGAAGCAGACAACTGGTTCAAAGCTATGAAGTATGCATTACAGACTCAACATGTCCCAAATAATCAGTTCGTAAAATATGCAGCTTATCAATTAGTGGGAGAAGCTCAGCATTGGTGGCAAGGAGAGTGTCGATTCCTGCAACTACAGGATATGGATATTCCATGGGAGCTATTTCAAACTGTTTTCTACAAGAAATATTTTCCTGAGTCAGTGAGGGAGGCCAGAGAGTTAGAGCTTATGCAGCTGAAGCAAGGTTCAATGTCTGTGGTCGAGTATACGTGTAAGTTCAAGGAGCTATATAGGTTCTCAAGGGTATGTCGAGGAGCCCCTGAGTCCTATGAGGGTTGGAAGTGTGAAAGGTTCCAAGGAGGTCTGAGTGAAAATATTATGAATACTGTGACTCCATTAGAGATTCGAATATTTTCTAATTGGTGAGCAATTGTTGAAGATTATGCCAAGAAGACGGCTTTGGTGAGAGATGATCAGGGCAGTACTAGTAGTAGGGGTCATGGGAAGTATGTTCCGTCAAGAGGCCAGAACTTCAAGAAGGGTAGACATGCCCCTCAGCAATCTCAAGTTCAAGGACATATCGGAGGGATTAACCATGACCAGTATCACTGGGCGAGAGGATGAGGTAAGCATGCATGGGATCAACAAGAGAAGTTAAGGTGTCTGAGATATGGAAGATACCATCCGAAAATGTCGTGCATGGCTGGGTTCAGTGGATGTTACCACTGCGGATTATCAGGGCATATCTCTACATATTTTTCCTACAAGAAGGACTAGGGTGCGAACCGGTCTCATCGACGAAATTGAGGATCTTCAAATTAAAATGGATAATCGAGTTTTAATCACATTGTAGTAGGTTGTAACTCGACTCTTCTTATTAACTTATGATGGGGTCTTGAATTTAGAACTAGCAATATTAGATTGAACATCAGGTTTAGGACCAGAGTTTAGCTTAGTTTTATTTTATGGAACGTTGTCGTTAGGGCTGGCCAAACTTAGCATCGGAGGAACTAACGGGAGAAGATAATTCGGGTGGACGCAACCAAGCAATTCGAGTTCTCAGTGACAACTAATTAAAGTGATGCAGCAGAAAGCGTGAGGGAGTACGGACACGGTAGGATTATGAAAAGTGAATTACTTTAACGACTTAAGTTAGGTTGGCAATATTAAGTAGTGGATCACTTCGTGGAAGGAGGGACAGTTGTAGCTAAGGGTTATATACTCTTGGCGGTGAAAGCGACTTTGCATGAATTACTGACGGTTGAACAAACTGACTGTGAAGAACAAGTATCCGTTGCCGAGGATAGATAACTTAATGGATTAGTTGTAAGGAGCCAGAGTGAACGAGGATGGCAATGGGAGACCTAATACGAGGGGGATTACCAACACATGCTTGTGACTCGATCTGTCTTTCTTTAGTAATCCACATTAAAATACTTTATTTCATGATCCTTCTTGATAATTGATTTGAACGTTTCCCTAAATCAAACCCTTGCTTACATGTGTTTTTGCACGAAACTCGTATCCCTTGACATGACCCTAAATCTGTTTTGACCCAATCAAGTGTGAGGAAGATTACTGTTAAGATAAACCATCAACAGAGACATACTTTGATTCAATGTGCCTTATTATTTCTTCCAAGGATTCGTAATTTGGAATCCCTTTCTTGAGGTGCACTCTAATTCTCTTTCTGGTGCATTTTCTTATTTCCTACAACCTTGTCTGATCATAATACCATGTATCTCTTCAATTTCTTACGAATAGCATTCGAAACTGCTTGCTCTCTTTTGAGCTTGGTATCCCTTAAGATAACTTGACCTCATTTTGACATTGTATACAATCCTTAAACGCAACCATTGATATGTTAGTTCCTTAGGACACGAATTATAAACCCAAAGGACGAAACTTGCAAGCGTACGACATCGCGAGGAGTGGTGAAGTTTTACTTTTACAAATGACGTTACCTATAATTAAATTGACACACAAGGCAGCCCCATTGGTACGAACGTCAAACTGTGGAGAAACTTCTCAAGGACTTGAAAGAAAGATTAATTACAGAGCTAAAGTTTGTGTTGCCGAAATCCCGTGAACCAGTTAGAACTACGATTCTGAGTTAAGTTATCACCCAAAAATTTTTGCACTAGGTGTCTACGTGTATATTATAGGGTGATTAATATAACGTTTGGCACAAGGTGGATTATTGATTGCAGAGGTAATTAGAAAAGGAAAAAAATAAGTGAGAATAAATTTAAGCTTGAATTTTTGGTGGAATTTTAACATTTGATTTTTGTTATGATGGGTAGGAATTCATTAGTTGTTTATTATGTCTAAGGGAGGTTGAATGGTATACATTGATGAGGTTGTAAATGAATTGAATAATTAGATGCGAAACAAATGGTATAGTGGAATTGTGGATCTTAGGATTTTGTCAACTGACTAAAGAAAATTGAGAATAGAATATTTTAGGTGTTAAAATGATTGAGTGTGTTATGAGTGTGATTGAGTGGATGGTATTGAAACTGTGGTTAGTATAATAACTGTTGTTATGCTTTGAAAAGTTGAATGGTTGGAAGTTGATCGATATTGTACTTGGAGCTATAGAAAATTGTTAAGATTAGAATTAGGCATAGAGGCCCTATAAGGCCCTAAGTTATGACTTAGTCTTAGAATGAGCGTAAACCCTAATTGGGTCAGGGTGAGGAAGTTTAGAAGTAAGCCTAGGTTTTGTAATCCAATAATGATGTATAACTTGACTGAATAATTGGATTAATTGATTACTTAGTGGCTAAATATTAGAGTGGCGCAGCAGAAGCTTGCGGAATGCAATAGCACATGATACTTGTGAGTAAAGGTCGTAGGACGATGACTAAACATATCTTAGGCTTGAATACTTGAAGATTCTAGTGGGTTAATGTAAGTAAAGGTTTCTGAGAACTAAGTTTAATTGTGGTTGTAAGGTTAGAATGGTTTAGGATAGGTTGTGGACATGAGGGTAGGTGACTAATTTGGATGTGGATGGCAGGTGAGTACAATTGTCGAGTTTGGAAGGTAAAGATTGTGATAATTGAGCGTGGTGACTTTAGGTTTAGGATTGAGATGGGAAATGATTTATTTGAGAAACGGACTTGGAACATATTGAGTTGAAAGGCCGATGTAGTATAAAAGTTGAGTTGAGGGAATCTAAGAGTAAAAAGCATGAGTACAGCATAGGCTTGAATCGGTTAAGATATGGCATTATAAATAGAAATGAAGGATGTAAGCAGGAATCTGAGTTACTATGGAGGGATGACACGAAGCATAGTAAGAGGTAATTTTGAGTTGAGAGAACATTTAATGATGGAGATGGGTAAACCAAATTTTGAGGACAAAATTTCTTGTTTGGTGGAGAGAGTGTAAGAATCGCGAATTAATGATAGAGATGGGTAAACCAAATTTTGAGGACAAACTTTCTTATTTGTGCTTAGAGCTTGTTGGTGGCTGCCCAACACCAAACTTATAATTAATGTTTGGGGGCTCTGCAGAGTGATGAGCGGATAATTTATCCCCTTTTTGGCATTGTTTTTACATAGTTTTTAGTATGTTTTAATTACTTTTTATTATATTTTTATTAGTTTTTATTCAAAAATCACATTTCTGGACTTTACTATGAGTTTGTGTGTTTTTTTGTGATTTCAGGTATTTTCTGGCTGAAATTGAGGGACCTGAGCAAAAATCTGATTCAGAGGCTGAAAAAGGACTGCAGATGCTGTTGGATTCTGACCTCCCTGCACTTGAAGTGAATTTTCTGGAGCTACAGAAGCCCATTTGGCGCGCTCTCAATTGCGTTGGAAAGTAGACATTCTGGGCTTTCCAGAAATATATAATAGTCTATACTTTGCCCAAGATTTGATGGCCCAAATTGGCGTTCAAAGTCAGCCTAAAACATCTTGGCGTAAAACACCCAAACTGGCACTAGAATTGGAGTTAAACGCCCAAACTGGCACCAAAGCTGGCGGTTAACTCCAGGAACAGCCTATGCACGAATAATCTTCAATGCTCAGCCCAAGAACACACCAAGTGGGCCCCAGAAGTAGATTTCTGCACTATCTGCACTTAGTTACTCATTTTCTATAAACCCTAGTTACTAATTTAGTATAAAAACTACTTTTAGAGATTTATTTTACAGTTTTTATCGGAGGAATATCTTTGATCACTTTGATCATAGACCATTGTTCACGTTTGGAGGCTGGCCTCACGGCCATGCCTAGACCTTGTTCACTTATGTATTTTCTACAGTGGAGTTTCTACACCCCATAGATTAAGGTGTGGAGCTCTGCTGTTCTTTATGAATTAATACAAGTACTATTATTTTTCTATTCAACTCACGCCTACTTCTTCTCTAAGATATTCACTCGCACTTCAACCTGATGAATGTGATGACCCGTGACACTCATCATCATTCTCACTTATGAACGCGTGCCTGACAACCACTTTCGTTCTATCTGCAATAGGTTGAGTGTGTATCTCTTGGCCTCCGGGTTCATGACGCATGATTGCCTCTTCTGACAACAGAGCATCCCATTCCGTGAGATCAGAGTCTTCGTGGTATAGGCTAGAACTATTGGCAGCATTCCTGAGATCCGGAAAGTCTAAACCTTGTCTGTGGTATTCCGAGTAGGATCTGGGAAGGGATGACTGTGACGAGCTTCAAACTTGCAAATGTTGGGCGCAGTGACAGTGTGCAAAAAGACAATGGTCTTATTCCGACGCTAGCGGGAACCGACAGATGATTAGCCGTGCGGTGACAGTGCATATGGATTTGTTTTCATCCGAGAGGATCATACAGCTTGCCATGGAAGGAGGTAACGCATGATTGGAAGAAGGCAGTAGGAAAGCAGAAGTTCAGAAGCAACAAAGCATCTCCAGACGCTTATCTGAAATTTCCACCAATAAATTACATAAGTAACTTTATCTTATTTTCTGTTTTATTTATCTTTTAATTATCAAAACCTCATAACCATTTGAATCCGCCTGACTGAGATTTACAAGGATGACCATAGCTTGCTTCAAGCCGACAATCTCTGTGGGATCGACCCTTACTCACGTAAGGTTTATTACTTGGACGACCCAGTTCACTTGCTGGTCAGTTACACGGAATTGTGAAGAAGTCTTGAAATCACGTTCTTCCACACCAAGTTTTTGGTACTATGGCCAGGGAATGAATAATCACGATTTCGCATACCACAGAGCTCTACACAGAAAGAGAGGGTTGGAACACTAGCTGTTGCACAGTTATCTCTCTTTTATTTGAGGGAGAATTGGGATGAGGCATCTTGAACAAGATGTGGCCCTCCCCTAGTTGTAGAGTTAGTTCTCGCTTAGCCATATCAATGATAGTATTGGCAGTGGCTAGGAAAGGTCTTCCAAGGATGACAGAATCATCCTCATCCTCTCCAATGTCCAAGACTATGAAGTTTGCAGGGATGTAGTGGTTTTCAACCTTCACCAAGACATCCTCTACTAAACCATATGGCTTCTTCATTGTCTTGTCTGCCATCTCTAATGATATGTTTGCAGCTTGTACCTCAAGGATTCCCAGCTTCTCCATTACAGAGAGTGGCATGAGGTTGATACTTGACCCTATGTCACACAGAAACTTTTCAAAGGTCATAGTGCCTATTGTACAAGGAATCAAGAAGCGTCCAGGATCTGGAAACTTCTGAGGTAGCATCTGCTGTACCAAAGCATGGAGTTCTTTTGTAAGCAGTGGAGGTTCTTCCTCCAGAGGCTTTGTACCAAATAACTTGGCATTCAGCTTCATAAGAGCTCCTAGGTACCGAGCAACTTGCTCTTC
This sequence comes from Arachis ipaensis, assembly GCF_059453495.1. NCBI lineage: Eukaryota > Viridiplantae > Streptophyta > Magnoliopsida > Fabales > Fabaceae > Arachis > Arachis ipaensis. Next base: position 35,396,672 of record NC_142444.1, on the reverse strand, counting down.
CCTAGTGTCATCATCCTCATCAGAGGATGAGTAGTCATCATAACTCATGCACTGCAGAAGTGCATGCAAAGGAACCTCAATGGTCTTTATGGTTTCCTTTGGTTCTGGAGTAGAGGGTTCTTGAGTGAGACTTAGGCACTCAAAGGGTGTGCTTTTACTGGCGTTCAACGCCAGCTCTGATAGCTCTTAGGGCATTGAACGCCCTTGCTGTCCACCCTTACTGGCATTAAACGCCAGTTCTTCTAGTGTTTTGGGCGTTAAACGCCCAGCAGGGATGTCCTTGCTGGCGTTCAACGCCAGCTTCCCTCGGTGTGTGAGCGTTGAACACCCAATGATGGGTTCCTCACTGGCGTTTAGCGCCAGAATGGCTGCATGGTTGGGCGTTGAACGCCCAGTGAGGGGTTCCTCACTGGCGTTCAACGCCAGAAAGCCTGCCTGATTGGGCGTTGAACGCCCAGTGAGGGGTTCCTCACTGGCATTCAGTGCCAGGATGACTGCCTGTTTGGGCGTTAAACGCCCAGCCAGTGCTCCCTGGCTGGCGTTCAACGCCAGCTCTGCTGCCAGGATGGGTGTTGAACACCCAGTGAGGGGTTCTTCATTGGCGTTCAGCGCCAGGCTTGCTGCTAGTTTGGGCGTTGAATGCCCAGTGATATGTTCTTCACTGGCGTTCAACGCCACCACAATCTCCTCTAATTCGGCCTCTACCTCCATGGTTATGGCCTTGCACTCTTCTCTTGGATTCACCTCAGTGTTACTGGAAAGAGTGTCAGGAGGAGTCTCAAGGATCCTCTTGCTTAGTTGACCAACTTGTACCTCCAAGTTTCTAATGGAGGACCTTGTTTCATTTATGAAACTATGATTGGTCTTGGAGAGGCTGGAGACTAGAATGACTAAGTCAGAAAGGCTCTGCTTAGAAGTATCCATGTTCCCTTGAGAAGATGGGAATGGTGGTCTGTTATTGAACCTATTCTGGTTCCTTCCACCTTGATTGTTATTGAGACCTTGCTGAGGTTTCTGTTGATCCTTCCATGAGAGGTTAGGATGATTCCTCCATGAAGGATTGTAGGTGTTTCCATAGGGTTCTTCCATGTAATTCACCTCCTCCATTGTGGGTTGATCAGGATCATAAGTTTCTACTCCAGAAGAAGCTTTCTGAATACTGCCAGCTACAGTTTGCATTCCAGTCAGATGCTGGGAGATCATATTGACCTGTTGGGTTAAGATCTTGTTCTGAGCCAATATGGTATTCAGAGTTTCAACTTCATGAAATCTTTTATTCTGAGGGATCCCATTATTTACATGATTCCTCTCAGAAGTGTACGTGAATTGGTTGTTTGTAACCATCTCAATGAGTTCTCTTGCTTCTGCAGGTGTTTTCTTCAAGTGGAGTGATCCACATGCAAAGCTGTCCAATGAAATTTTGGACATCTCAGATAGACCACCATAGAACACGCCTATGATAGACCATTCTGAGAGCATGTTAGGAGGACATCTCCTGATCAATTGCTTGTATCTTTCCCAAGCTTCATAGAGGGATTCACCTTCTCTTTGTCCGAAGGTTTGAACTTCCACTCTAATTTTGCTCATCTTTTGAGGGGAAAAGAACTTAGCCAAAAAAGTATTTACCAGCTTTTTCCAAGAGTTAAGATTCTCTCTAGGTTGGGCATCCAACCATAGCTTAGCTTTGTCTCTTACAACAAAGGGAAAGAGCATAAGCTTGTAGACTTCAGGATTAACTCCATTAGTCTTTATAGTATCATAGATCTGTAAGAATTCAGCTAAAAACTTATGTGGATCTTCCATTGGAAGTCCATGGAACTTGTAGTTCTGCTGCAGAAGAGAGACTAACTGAGGCTTAAGCTCAAAATTGTTAGCTCCAATGGCAGGTACAGAGATACTTCTGCCATAAAAGTCAGAGGTAGGCATGGTGAAGTCACGAAGAACCTTTCTTGCTTCCTCTTGGGTTTCGGCCATGTCTCCTAGTTTTTGTTCAAAATTTTCTGAAAGGTTTCTTCCGGAGTGTTATGTTTTAGCTTGTTGTAAACGCCTTCTTAGAGTCTTCTCAGGTTCAAGATCAGGAGTCAATGGGGGTTTTTTATCCCTGTTCTTGGTCATAAATAAGAAAAGAAGAAAGAGAGAAAAGAAGGAAGCTTTTTGTGCTACTTGGACCAAAGAGCTTCTAGTTAGATGTGAAGAAAGAAGGAGGAGATAGAAAAGTGAATATGGAAGATGAGAGAGGGAGAGTAATTCGAATAAATAAAAGTGAGAAGAGAAGAATTAGAAATAAAAGAGATAAATAAGAATTAAAATATTTTTTTATTTTATTTGTTAATTAATTTTGAAAATTAAGTTAATAATTTAAAAAGAATTAAATTTTAAATGTTGATTTTTGAAAAAGAGGAAAGAGAAATAGAAGAAGTAATTTTTGAAAATTGAGAGGGAGAAGAGTTAGTTAGGAAGTTTTGAAAAAGAAGAGAGAGAAGAGAAGTAATTAATTAAGAAAAGATTTAAATTTTAAAATAAGATAAGGGATAAGATAAGAAAAGATTTGAATTTTAAAAATTTGAAACTAAAAAGATAAGAAAAGATAAGATGAGAAATTAAAAAGATTTGAAAAAGATTTGATTTTAAAATTTGAAGTTAGAAAAGATAAAATAAGAAGCAAAAAGGATTTGAAAAAGGTTTGAAAAAAGGATAAGATTTTTAATTCTGAAATTTGAAATTTAAATTCTTAATTTTTGAAAGTTAAAAAAGATAAGATAAAATTTTGAAAAAGATATGATTTTCTGAAAAAGATATGATTTTTAGTTTTGAAAAGATTTGATTTTTGAAAATTGACAATTAAGATAAGATAAGATAAAAATTTAAAAATTAAAATCTGAATTTTTAATAAAAAATTTCGAAAATATGATTAAAATAAAAATAGAAAAGATTTTTTTATTTTTGAATTTAATGATGAAAGAGAAAAATAAATAAAAGATACAAAACTTAAAATTTTTAGATCTAATGCCCCTAATTTTCGAAAATTTTGGAGGAAAACATAAAGGGATACCAAATTTAAAAATTTTAAGATCAAAACACAAAAAAGACTCAAGAACACTTTGAAGACTAACAAGAACACAAAGAATAAGACTCAAGAATTTTAAAGAACACAAGAATATAAAAAGGACACCAAACTTAAAATTTTTAGAAAATTAAACACAAATTTTTGAAAATTAAAAGAAAATAAACAAGAAGACACCAAACTTAAAGAATTGAAATAAGACTCAAACAAAAAGATTATGTATTTTTTTTTTCATATTTGTTCATCTTTTTTGTCTATTACCTCCTCCTCTTCTTTGTTTTTCTGTTTATGCTATTGTTGCTAATTTTTTCATTTTTTTTTTCTCGTCCTTCCGATATTTTGCAACATTATTTATTTATTTATTTATTTTATTTTTTTTAATATTCTTAAGAGGGTGAACCAAATAGAAGAATGAGAAGGTAAAACAAAAAGAAGAATATAAAAAAAGAAAAGGAGTTTGAAAAAAACATAAAACAAAATACATAAACAATAGGTTAAAACAAGAAAAGTTAATTTTAATTTTAAAATTTAAATTTTAAATTAATTAGGTTTATTCGTGTTTAGTGGGCCTGAGATGTAGCCCATTATTCACAATTTTCGTTGTCTATTTAACGGAATTGAAATTTTAGTTACAAAACATAGAAATTATTTTTTTTTTTGGTGACACATAGAAATTATTTTGAATTGTGCATTTTTTTAGTTGAATAATAATAATGAAAAAAATACATAAGTTTTCCTTAAAAACGTAAAAATTTTGATTAAATAACACAGAAATTAAAGTTGTATAACAAAAAAATTGTTTTGAATTATGCAAATTTTTTAATTGAATTACAAAAAAAAATATAAATTTTAGTTAAAAAACATAAAAATTTTAATTGCATATGGTACAAATTCTCTTGGATTGTGCAGATTTTTTTATCTTATTCTGATTATTCTTCATCTTCCTCCTCTTCTTTTTCTTTTCTCAACACAGAATTTGTGTTTTTCTTCAATAAATTTTCATGTTTACTTTTTTTTTTCTTCAAAATATTGTATTTGCCTTAAAAAATGCATTATCGCAAAATTTCTTTATTTTGTATAAAAAGACTTTTTTTATTTTTTATTTTTTTTATTGTCCTTTATAAAATTTTTAGAAATTCATAAACACAAATAAACAAATAAGAAATGAAGCGGGAAAACGTAGAAGAATGAAAAAGTAAAAAATTTAGAGCCAGTTAGTTATTATCCAACTTGGTTAAACTTGTTATAAAAAAACTTAAGTCGTAATTTATTCATTTATATTGAATACATAAAATCTGGACCACCGTATATCTTTCGCCGTGAATAACAGTAACAAAAATTCGAGCAGGAAAATGATGTCTAACAAAAATAATGTGTTGGCAGAATGCAATTGTAAATCAAGGAAACACTGTTGAGGCAATTAAATAGGAGACAAAAATTTGGTGGCGAAAATGACCAACTAGATATAAGATTCTAATACACAACAGGGGAAGCACAATACTTTTTGGCTTCCCGAACCAAACAAGAAATACATAAAAAATCATAACGAAACGAGGGCCAATATGACAACGAACAATTTAACATCAGCGAAAACATCAAAGCTTCGTCGTCAAAAAAAGCTTACAGGTCACAAGGGATTTGGTAAAACCAAGACTTCAACGTTTCCTTGTAACTATAATAAAGGACAAACAAATAATATTTAGCATATTACAAAGGAAAAACCACAAGACTGAACATCAATTGTATGATGATGATCACTTGGCAGAATGAAGTGCTATCAATTGGCAAAAATATCATGCCACAACCCATCTGACACCATGTGATATGTAAACCGGCCACTGCGAAAACCAAAGCTCGGTCCAGCAACCCTCTATTTACCAAGGACGGACCTTAAAGGACGCACACAAGGAAAGCATTAACTTGACCCAATTGTCGTCCTGTGGTACTGGACGTCTTTAAACCAGCCAAAACTCCTGCAGTTGACAAACTTCTGAATAATGTCTTGAATATTAAAGAAAACGCAAGCCATAAAGAAATCACCAAAATTATCTACTGAAAATCCAAGGATTTACAGATAAGAATAGGGAGAAGAGTGCCATAATGTTACCCAAGAAAAAAACACGAATATCTTCTAACTAAAAGTTGAATCCACCGGGTGGCACAGCAGGACCATCAGAGCCACCAAAGTTGAACCCTGATTGGGAACCATCCCCTGGAGGCATCGTCTCGTCATCTTCCTCCAACCAGTATGTTTCAAGAATCTTCACTGCCTTTTCATAAATCTCTGTGTTATCATGACTCTGGAGGTTCTCAATTTTCTCCAAACCCTCCGCATCATCAATCATTTGGGCATATAGATTCACATCACCAGTATTGCCCATATTTTTATCAGCTTCTCCCACCTTCAAGATGTTTTCAAGTCCTTCCAAACAAACTGTCACAATTCTAGGATCAGGACAGATGAGAAGGTCGCACAAGGGCTTAATACACCCTTGGCTTACCAGGTACCTGTCAACCAAGGAAAATAATCATAACATGATACTAAAACTATCATAACAAGACTGTAACATCCAGGGGATGTTATGATCAAAAGCTACTCTCCATACTTGATTTGTTCGTGAGATCCACCAGATGTAGCATTTGATATAGCCCAAGCAGCCTCTTTCTTGATGTCAAACTCAGCATTTTGAAGAAGGCTGACCAAAGGACCAATAATATTAGACTCAATTACAGCCTGTAATTGAAAAATACAAGAACATATAGTTCATAATTAGAAGAGGATATTATGAATCTTAATTATTAGAACAAGCAAGTGCCACGAAATAAAGAGAGGGGAGCATGATATACCTGAATCTGCTGTTTATTACCAGCTGTGATGTTTGATATGGTCCAACAAGCTTCCTTCTTGATGCTTTTTTTATAAGTATTAGACAAAAGATTAAGAAGGCAAGGAAGAGCTTGATGGTTGATGATAATCTATGGAGAAAAGAATCACATTAAAAAAATCCCGAATAAGTACAAGAACATTTAATTACTGTAACACCAAGTTTAATTAAGCGATTATCATCAGATACAAAATTTGTAGTAGCTTGTGGTCCAAGTTAAGAGTTGGTTGAGAAAGGGCAAAGGTAGTTAGTCTTTTCAGTTAGGTAGTTACTTAGCTATGGTTTAATACAATATAACTATAAATACATGAAGAAATGATGTAAACATTAAGTAAGATCACTAAATGAATCAAATTCAGATTAACACAAGATGTCTCTCTTCTTCCTTCATCATCAATTCATTTCTTTCAAGATCCTTAACCAAGAATCAGATTTCTGTTAGCATAACTGCTTACTGAGTTCTTGGTAGAGTTACAAACTCTTTCAAGTAATGTGGAATAACAGAGGAAGGGGAAACAAGGACATCACAATCAATTGATAAATGTATGTTCTGTCTATGTCCCTCAATGCAGAAAAGCAAAGTGAGGTACTGATCACAACGAAAGAACCGTGACATGTTCTGGAACCTAATACCTGAGTTTGCATATCATCTCCAGTGACAATATTTCCAACTGTTCGAAGAGCAGGAATTAGAACTGAAGGGGATGGGTGCCTGGACAAGAACAAAAAGTAAAAGAAAAGTTAGAATTGACAACAAATGAGATTGGGTCACTAGGACACAAGCATATATATAACTACACAGCCATATGTTTAGTACTCACATTAAAAGCTCAACTAGCCGGGGACAGACACCAGCTTCAATTACAGCTTGAATTTTATCATTTGTACCATCAGAAAGATATGAAAGTGCCCAACACGCATCGGTCAAGACTTCTTCATCATTTGAATGGATAAGACTAGCAAGGGCAGGAAGTGCAGGTTTAACCTGTTTAAAAAGAAAGTGAAATGTACGGAAAAGAAATCAAACATAATTACATAAGTAACTTAGTTAAGTAGAAGTTAGAAATGTTGAAAAATAAAAACTGGTTAAACCAATGATATTAAGACATTTACATACAAGTGCACCGAAATTACATATTAAATGATCTGTAAGGGCCACTCATAAAGAAGACTGCTGCCACATACATAGAAACATTACGACGGAAATGCATGAATTGATTTCTAGAGAACAGAGAAAAAGCAGAGCGAAACTGCTCATCAGATCACAAAACCAACTACAACAAAGTAATGAAGTATTCCAAAAAAATATGAGAACACTCTAATCAATAGGGTACATATATGTACATCTAGATCTCATTGTGATAAAGGACTGTACTACAATATTTAAAAAGGAAAGAGAAGATATGTTGCTACTTTTGGTTTCGATGGGGAAGAGAGATAAGAGAAGGGTTTAAAGTATATTTAATGGACTAAGATTTACACTTCAAGACCTCCATTTCTCTCCGAAACAAAAACTTGCAAACATACCTAAGGACCAGACAATCAATTTTCAAAACTGATTATTCAGAGAGATTAAGGCATTAAATAAACTGTTTTTCACCTGATCAAAAGGAGGCTGTGGCTTGCCCCTGCAGAAGTTTGAAAGTGTCCAGGTAGCATTCCTAAGCATGGAAAGTTTAGCATGTTCATTCAATTGCGCCAACAGAGGAAGCAGAGCACCATGACTGAGTACAAGATCACGGCATCTGGGAGAATCCCCAGCAACATTTCCTAATGCCCACACTGCCTGGAAACCAAAAACAAGTGGTTAAATAAAAACTTTTAACAAAAGATACCATGGATAAATTTAGATACAATGCATTGCATCGCATTGTCTGCTACATATTAATAATAAATAATAACACTCAGCATTAAGAACTCTCCCACTTTCTTTGTATGCATGAGCACATATATAGCAACATTATACCTGCCACAAGTATCTCATCAAAATCCAGAGGGGAAGATGAATAACTGTATTTCATAATCATGATCCATATTTTTAATTTCACAAACTTAACAAAAACAACAATTAAACACAAACAATGCATGTATATGTTCCCCAACGCTTAACGGATGCAACAGCACAAAAAAGGTACCTGTTCACGGACATCGTCACTGGGTGAAGCAAGGAGCCTTACAAAAATGGGGACAGCCCCATGATCAATTACCACCTTGGTGTTTTCAGATGTTCCAGAAGCTATATTTGTCAAAGCCCAAGCTGCCTCGAACTAACAACATGCAATGAACATAGTCAATGAAATATAGTAGAAGCTAGAAAGCATGTACATAACGACTGGCCATTTGTTCTACAGGTCCACATTAGACCTTGTTCGACACACTAATAACACATTTCATAATTCACATGTACATTTGGGGGAAAAAATAATCTAAGAAAAGAAATGACATGCAAACTTTTAGTTTATTCAGATTTTAAAATAACTTTTAATATTGAAAATTAAAACATGAATCATCTTATTTAAATTTTTTCAAATTTTTAATTACATACACCATCTATGAATATTGTAATTTTCAAACTTTAAAGTGTTCCAAGTGTTCTGCATCCATATAACTACCTACCTGTACTTTCAAGTTAAAAGACTAATCAAAGAAAACAAGGCAGACAACAAACCTGCAACTGGGGGAAATCATCCCTCGAAAGAAATTCAACAAAGCGAGAAACGACACCAGCCTGTATAACCTCCTCAATCGGCGGACAGCGCTCTGGAACACAAAAAGCATCCATCTAAGTGAACTAAACAAAACTACAAGAAATAAATGAGGTAGTAGTATAAACTATAAAGACCAAACATCTAACCAATCGAAAGCAACTTCCGGAACTGAGTAGTTGCTTCCAGCTGAAGGCTATTATCATCAGAATAAACACCTGCAACCATCGTAGGTAGGTGTTCCAACTGCACCACCATAAACTTTCAGTGTAAGCAAATTAACACAATCAACGCACTGCCATCAACATTCTTAATAAAACTACTGTACTCGGTAAACATAAATATAACGAAATCAGAAGATCAATTCAACAATTCAAGTAGGTCAACCGAGCACGCATCTAAGTAAACTAACGATACCCATTTTCGAGGGATAAAATAGGGAGAAAAATGATTATCATTATGAGCAGGAAAAAAGAGAGTACAGATTGTGGAAAATTTAAGAATTGACCTTCTTCTCTAGCACAGTGGATTGTGCCGAAGCGGGAATCTGCTGTGCTTGGAGACCCTCGCGCCGCTTCTTCTGTAAGCTCTCTTCCCTTCGGTTCTTCCTGATCTCCACCATGGTGTCTTCTCGCCGCCGGCGACCCTCCTCGGCGTCGACAGCCACCTTGTAGCGGCTCCGGCGGACATCGGTCCTTGAGTTTCCGGTTGGGCGATACGACATCGTTTGGGAACAATCAAGAGAAGAGTGAACTGATTAGTAGGGTTTCTTGGAGAGTAGATAAATAGAATCGAAGAGATTTTGGGTTTAAGCCTTAAGCTATTGAAAAATAGGGTTTTCGCTACTGAAGAAATGGCAAGAAGCGGGGGCAGACTGTGTTTGGAAACCAGAAAAAATACAACTCAAGTCAGGAACTCAGGATGCAATTTGTAATGGAAATTTATTTAGTAGTGGAGCACTTTTTTAATTTTGTTGTGATAGGATTTGTGTATAGCATGGTTATTGGAGTGCGGGAGAGTCACCAGGTTTGTGATGGCTGCGTGGAACAAATCGGAGGGTCCCATTACACAAAGCAAAAGATACACAAATTGAATAGTCTGATTTGTATAATATAAGTTATAAGTTATGCATCTTTTATGCGGCGTTTTTTAACCCTAGATTTTGACTTTTCTAGTTTTGTATCTCAATAATGGGAGTAAATTTTTTTTAGAGAAAAAAATTGGATGGTGTGCAATGTTTAATCTATTTATTTATTATTTTTTTTATTTATTTCTCATTCTACTTATAGAATTAAAGGTAAGAGATCATAATGAATTCTGTCAAATGTTAAAAAAATTAAAGAAAATCCATTTCCCTTAACAACATACTTCCTCAACCATTTTTTTTTATTTTCACTTTTCGTATCACTTCTAATCTCACCTTTCTTTTCTTTCCTTGTTGCTGTCGAGATTCAAAAGGAACAAAAAATTGGCACAATCAAAATTTTAACAATGCTAAAGAGACATAAAATAAAAAAAATTAATTGTCCAAAATTTTATATTGTTAATTATCTTAATCATCCTAATTATGTAAGTTTTTATTATTAAATATTTTGATTTAATAATATTAGAAATTAATAGAAATATTTTAATAATAATTATTAAATTATAGGTATATATATATATATATATATATATATATATATATATGTACCAAATATTATTATTAATTGTTAGAAATAGTCATTAAAATAAAATAACTTTTGAAGATATTTGAAAGATTATTGGATTAATTATTATTATGAGTATATATATTATTTAGATATTTAATTAAGGATTAATAATTTATTGTTGTGTGTTGTTAGTTAAATATTTACTTGAGATGTTTGTTTATTGTGTTATACTAGAAGTGAGAATTTTAAAATTGTTTAAATATAATAATTAATCATTCTTAATTCTTAATTAGTGAATTAATTAAGGTATATTATTATTATTATTATTATTATTATTATTATTATTATACCAGGAAAAATAAAAATCGAATAAATTTAGTGTAATTTAGGAACCAATGAATTATGTTAGTAACACTAAATTTTAAATATATATATATATATATATATATATATATATAAACTAAGGTGTTTAATGCTTTTTAAAATTATTCTGGTTATATAAATAAAAAATAATGAATAAAAATTATTATTATAAAATAAATAGATTTTAGATATTAGAAAATATAATTTTAATGTATCTAATAATAATTAGATTTATATTTTAGATTTATTATTTAAGTTTTATTAATTATTATTAGAAGCTAATAAATATAAATGTGGATTTTTTGTAAAATAGATTTAGTATATATCGAGTAGTTAATAATATAGTTGTTAATATGATTGTGTTTTACTGATTATGGGGTAATAAAAATAATATATTGTTAAATTTAATTTGTTAATTAAATATGGTTATCTTTGTTTAATGTGATATATGGCTATATTTTGTGAGATTTATGGATGTTGATATGTAACCACTTAATGTTGTAACAATCCAACTTCCAACACATCATGATCATACCAAAAGTAAGTCATTACTAACCTAATTCATTTATTATCTATTTAATATCGAGCATTTACGCATTAATCTATCGATAATTTTATTAAAAGTTAAAAACTTTTTCAACAAGAACAGAATAACACATATTCAAGTATTTAATATTAATAATACATTATAGTAATACCTACAAAATCAATTACAGCACCTACTCTCTAAATAAAACTTCAACTAACAAGGCGAAGGAAAAACAAATTCTAGCAACAACTCAACTTACAAACATATTCTTCTATGCTCCTACATTCGTAATAAACCTTCGCACCTATAGCTAAAAGAGATGGAAATATAGGGTAAGAACTACGGAGTCCTTAATAGGGTTGGGTAGGTGCATTTTATATTCTTTGTTATACAGTAATCTCATAATAGAATACATACAATCTTCAATAGATAGCCAACAACAACTAACAACAAGACACATACAAACATAATAAATAAAAGAACACAAAAGTCAATCAATCATATAGCACACACCCAATTACAAAATTACACAACACAAAGATATGCGCAATCAAGTATGATGCACGTCTATCTTATGTAGGCCATGAGCTCATGTGTCGGTTGCCTACCTACTCCTGACATTACCTGGACAGAAGTCACAGATATGACTTTCCAGATGCATACAGTGTGCATATAAGTCTTACAGCCATACCGCATACAATGTGATTTTTAAATATGCTGTAATATACTTACATCTGAAAAATATTTCATAATGTGTAGACGTTCCCACTATACATTTGGCACTAAGACCCAAACAAGGTTGCATATGCTATCATGTGGCAGATGATATTTTAAAGTCTTTTTATCTTTACCCTCTGCTCTCCTGTGGCAGAGATCCCTTTAGTTAATTTTTTTTTTTTCTGTTCTCTGCTCTCATGTGGCAGAGGTTTGTTAGGTTCTTTTAGTCTTTGCTCTCTGCTCTCTTGTGAAAGAAATACCTTTGATACATTCTTTTCTTTTCTGTTTTCTACTTTATTGTGGTAGAGATTCATTAGATTCTTTTAGTCTTTACTCTCTGATCTCCTATGGCAGAAATCCTTTTGATACATTCTTTTCTTTTCTGTTCTCTGCTCTTCTGTGACAGAAGTTCATTATATTCTTTTAGTCTTTGCTCTCTACTCTTCTATGGTAGAGATCCCTTTAATTTTTTTTTTTATCTTTTCTTTATTCTTTTACTTTCTTGTTCTTAATATTCAAATTATCTTTACACTCTTCTCTTATTTTTTTTAAATGTCTTATGAAAGGAGAATCATGGAATTTTCATTTTAACTTTGTATTTCTAACACTTATAGAAAATCTTATTATGTTATCTTTCTTTCTTATTTGATAAAAAAATAATAACTTTAATAGAAATATACTATTAAAAATATACTAAATAAATTAATACAAATAATAATATTACTTAAATATTAGTAAATTTAATATTTTTATTTTAATATAAAAAATCAGTTTGTAGGGTTTTATTCTTAACTTTTAGAAATTTTGTTTTAAATCTCAAGGTTAAATATTTTACCTTTTAACCCAACATTTTAATAAATTACTAATTTTAACTTCATATTTATAAAATTACTAATTTAATTTTATATTTTTAGAAATAATCCTCAACTTTTATAAAATATCCGATTTACTCCAAAATTTTTACTTTTTACTCAAAGTACCCCCAAAACTTATATAATTACTATTTTTTAACCCTTGTCTTTTATCAAACTACATTTTCATATTCAAAAATAATATTTGTGTTGGTGACAATCATTCTTTTCAAAATCAAAATCTTCTCTCATGATCTTTCAAAATATATACTTGATTTTAAATCTGTTTTTGAACTTTTCGGTTATCGATTTTTCACAACTTTTAATTTAATCTTTCAACCACTAAATCTCATCAAATTTATCAATATTCCAAACTTAAAAATAGCCCAAAAATACCCACAATAGATCCATTTTGGCAGTCCCATCAAAACAAACATAAAGCACTAAATTAACAATATTTCATCGAAATTCAAACACAAAATCATTCAATTTCAAACCACAATCATTCAATAAACAATCACATATCAAGAACACATTAAATTATTATAAAATTACTAAATTCTATCTCTAAACGAAATCAAAATAATGAAAACTCCAAAAAAATTTTCTAACCGAACAATTGAAGAAGAAAACATTAGAAATTGGCTATGCTCTCTAAGACACCAATCGGCCGAACCATGCAAACTTGGAAAAATCCCACCATTAACTTCTTTCGAACAAAAGTGACGTCAATGTGTAGAGGATGAAGATATAAACATTTTAATCGAATTAAATTTTTTATTAGAATTACGGATCACAAGAAATCAAGGCCAGAAGTTCAGTATCCAAGAACCCCTATCTTTTATCAAACTACATTTTCATATTCAAAAATAATATTTGTGTTGGTGACGATCATTCTTTTCAAAATCAAAATCTTCTCTCATGATCTTTCAAAATATATACTTGATTTTAAATCTGTTTTCGAGCTTTTCGGTTATCGATTTTTCACAACTTTTAATTTAATCTTTCAACCACTAAATCTCATCAAATTTATCAATATTCCAAACTTAAAAATAACCCAAAAATACCCACAATAGATCCATTTTGGCAGTCCCAGCAAAACAAACATAAAGCACTAAATTAACAATATTTCATCGAAATTCAAACACAAAATCATTCAATTTCAAACCACAATCATTCAATAAACAATCACATATCAAGAACACATTAAATTATTATAAAATTACTAAATTCTATCTCTAAACGAAATCAAAATAATGAAAACTCCAAAGAAATTTTCTAACCGAACAATTGAAGAAGAAAACATTAGAAATTGGCTATGCTCTTTAAGACACCAATCGCCCGAACCATGCAAACTTGGAAAAATTCCACCATTAACTTCTTTCAAACAAAAGTGACGTCAATGTGTAGAGGATGAAGATATAAACATTTTAATCGAATTAAATTTTTTATTAGAATTACGGATCACAAGAAATCAAGGCCAGAAGTTCAGTATCCAAGAAGAACACGTTCACTTTCTCTCTCGGTCTTCTTTCGTTCTTTTTTCTTAGTTGGCTTCGTTGATGATGATGATTAATGAAGGTTAGTGAGGCTTTAATGATTAGTTAACACATGGGATATGTGTCACGATTTGGAGCTGCTGAGTCAGTAGTTTAAGTTATAAATATCTAAAACGAATAATTATGAAAATTGGATATATTAAAACACAAGTAATAATGTATAAGGATAATATATATGAGTTACTAATATAAATGATATTAGTAACTTAAGGATAAAATATATTTGATGAAACATTAGCAACTCTAAACTCATCAAGAAATACCGATAATTACTTATATTGGCAGGTATCGAACTTGATAATAATATTAACTAAACTTTATTTTAATCAAAGCGGGTAACAACAACAACAACAATTTTATCCTTTCTCAAAATATCTCGTTAAAAATTATATTAAAATCCTAATTAATTTAAACTCTAGTTATTATAAAATCAATGATGTAAAATATTTTATTATAAAAAAATTATATAATAATTTTAATTAATTCAAACTCAAATTATAATAATAATTATAAAAATCAATTTAACTTTACCTATTAAAATAGTTTCTAATAAATAGTTCAACCGAATAAAATAAATAATAATTAATTTAAACTTTAATAATCATAAAACCAATTTAATTATTCTTAATAAATTAGTTTCTAAAAATAAAGAGCTCCAATTAATAAAATAAATTATAACTTATTTAATTTAGATTTTCAAAAATGCAGGTCGGTACAAATGCCGCCAAATCGGCACAATCAAATTGTGGAGGGACATTTACAGGAGATTGATTTTTATCAAGTTTCCTAGATTAGAGTAATCCAATGTCAGTCGGTATTGGTTAATACTCTGATCGAAAGATGGCACTCTGAGACTCACACATTCTATTTTTCAGTTGGTGAGTGTGCTGTGATATTGGAGG
The DNA here is from genome assembly GCF_059453495.1 of Arachis ipaensis. NCBI lineage: Eukaryota > Viridiplantae > Streptophyta > Magnoliopsida > Fabales > Fabaceae > Arachis > Arachis ipaensis. Next base: position 35,381,445 of record NC_142444.1, on the reverse strand, counting down.
AGGTGGCAATAATTCTTGATCTTCCAACAAATAGTCTTCCAGTTACAGGACCGACCCTCAATAATTATGAGGCCTTAGAGGCCGAATGCTTGCACTAGTTTGGTGTTACACCTAGACAGATTGTAGAGGAAGCTTCATAAAGTTGACGCACTATAAGAAAAATGAGTTTTAACGACAAACTTTTAACAGCAATAACATAATGCCACTGTTTCTTTTATTTAAGTTATGTTTTTATGGTCATTATATATTTGTCATTAATACTATATATTATAATGATAATTATTATTATTGTCACAAAAAAATACATGAAAAAAGTTTTAAAAACAAATTTTAGTGGCAATTATATAATTGACACTATTATTATATGTTATAATGGCAATTATTATTATTGCCACTAAATTATTATTTATTTTTACTTTTAGTTTTACTTTTTTTAAACTAATAATGGAAATTATGTAATTGTCATTAGAATTTCATTATAATTTTTTATTTATTTCTATTTTTAGTTTTAATTTTCTTGTAGTGTTCATTATTTGATTTTTCGAAGAAAAGAACCCTTGTCTCCCTGATAACCCACTCCCTGAAAAATTTTCCATCGATAACCGCCCACCACCGCCGACACAGGCCTATTGTCATCGCCGACAATCACCACCTATCGTCCTACCAGCACATCTGTCTTCCTGTTTCCATGTTCTGCTTCAGATCTAAGTCAAATCCGCACCAGATCCACCTCAGATTCGCGTTGCTGCTCTAGACATCAAACATTGTTGCCATTGCCATCGCAGTTGTTGTTGCCGTTGCCATTGTAGTCGTTGTTGTTGTCGCCGTCGCAAACCTTTGTTGCTTCCGTTGTCACATTTTCCCTTCGTTGACTCCATTGACTCCACCGCATCAATTCATTGTAGCAAGTAACTCTTATGCGTATTCTCTTTACTTTGATCCATCTCTTTTTATTTTTATGGGTAAAGTATATTTTTTGTCCTTGAAGTTTGGCAAAAATTTCAAAAATACTCCTAAATTTTATTTTGTTTTAATTTTATTCCAAAAGTTTTCTATTTGCATCAAATATACCCCAACGGCTAAATTTTCAAAAAATATAAGATTAATTTAACAATAATGCATAGAAATTATGCTTGATTTGTTTGTATTGAGGGTTGTTCTTATGAAATTATTATTGAATTTGTCTTAAATTTTTTAAAAAGTTAGCCATCAGGGGTATATTTGATGCAAATCGAAAACTTTTGGGACAAAATTGAAACAAAATAAAACTTAGGGGTATTTTTGAAACTTTTGTCAAATTTTAGGGACAAAAAATATACTTTATCCTATTTTTATTTTATTTTTTCCTATGATTTAATTTGTGTCTTTGCGTTTGTTTGAAGTGAAAATACACACTCTCTTTGTTCTCACTATTCAAATTTATAATGTGTTTAATTGCTTCATTAGTTTAGTATAATTTCATTTCTCTTCTTTCTATAATGTGTTTTGATTAATATAGTTACTGTTTGAATTTGTGGTTTTAGATAACTGTGTTTAGATGTACTTACATAGATGTTTTCATCTAACTGTGTGTGTTTGTATGTGTGCTTTTATAACTTTGTCAATGAGCTTGGCTTATCAAATGGTACAGTAAGTTGAATAATAGTATAGTAGTAAGTAGTAATAACAACAAATTAAAGCATAAGAAAAACTCTTACGAACTGAGATAGCAAATTTATACTTATTCAAAGCAACTAAAAAGGTACCTAAAAAGGTTCGCAAACCAAACAAGTAGCAAAGAGGTAAACAAATAAAAGAATAAAAGAAGCATGTATTCCTCAAAAACACTCATGGATTATGAACAAAATGAATAAAATATATGTACTATGGATGATACAGATATCTTAACACATATTCTTCGTCTCTATATATCTTAATTTTCTCAAAAAGAAAAATATGAATATAATGTATGAAAAATGATTTGCGAACAATGAAACCTATTTTTGTTTTGTGCTAAAGGCTCTTTAGTTTTTTAGATTGAGCTATAGGAGTTGTGGCATATGAGTCAGTTTTTAGCACGGGAGGTCGTGTCCTTGACTCTTATTGCAGTTGTTTGAGTCCCACCACTATAAAAGCGTTAATTTGCACTCAAATTTGGTTGAAGCCTGCTAATATATTGGTTGAGCTTGATGAAGGAGATGCTGCTGTTGATTCAAGTATATAATGAATTGGTTCATTTATATTTTATTAATTATTATTCATTTTTTGTCTTTCATTTTAGAGCATTGACATACCATGACATATTTTGTTATTGTTGAATTGAATAGAATTTTTTGGAGTTACTAGTGTTGGAGATCCTGAAGTTCAAAGTGGAATGCAATCTCATCAACCATCTTAGGTATTCAATAATGATTGTATTGGTATATAATAATTTATTATTCTAACATGTTTTACTAATTTTTCTCACTTGTTATTTCTTAACAGGAATAAATTGAATGCTTGCTGATATAGTGTCAATTGAAAGACTGGAAGGGATATGTCAATTGGAACTTGCTGAGTTGCTGTTTTAGTGTTTTTAGTATGCTGAGATTGCTGTTTTAGTATGATTTAGTGTGCTAAATTGCTGAGTTGCTGTTTTAGTTTGTTTTAGTATGTTAAATTATTGACTTAGTGTGTTGTTTCACTAAGTATTGTCATGAATTTTATGATATTTTATTTTTAATTGCTGAGTTGATGTTTTATTTTTAATTTTTAATTTTATGATATTTATGGACATCTTTTGCAAAAACAGCCAAAAACAGGGCCTTGAAACAAATTTTTGATTACACGAATATATCCGACATATATATATATATATATATATATATATATATATATATATTAAATAAATTTTGTTAAATATTATTAATTATATGGAGATATAAAAATTAAAAAGAGTCAGTGGACACTTTTATTCTTAAAATACTATTTATTACATATAATTTATAAAAAATATTTTTTTATTTCTAAAATTTAAAATTAAAATATTTTAATTAAATTATAGATAACTTATTATCCTAAATAATCTTTTTATACACATTTAATAATAAAAGACTGAATTAACTAGCATATTAGCGCCTAATAATACATTAGTATTTATAATTTGAAATTAGAATTATATATAAATACTAGAAAAATTAAATCTTTATATGAAAAGTATGTTTATATAAAATAATAAAAACATAATTTTTATAATTTTTTTATTTTTTAAAATAATTAAATTTGTTATATATTTTTTAATTTAATTTTGATATAATGTTAGATAAAATATTTTATGTATCTGTTTAATTATATATTATAATTAAAATATTTTTTATCATTATTTTTAAAAATAAAAAATATATTCTAAATTAGTAAATTAATCAGTTCATTTTAAAATTTTATATGTAACATAGGTACATATAATAGAACAAAAGATAAAAAATAAGTAATAAGGATGAATAAATCGAGAATAAAATAAAATATATAAAGTCACGAAAAAAATAAAATATTAGATTAATACCTAAACTATAATTGTTTGAATTAAAAATTTCAATTGAAAATATCAAAAAGAAAAATAATGAAATTGAAAGATACATAGAGTCATGGAGAGCTATATAAAAAAATTGGAGAATTTAAAATTTACTTTTTGATGAAGAGAAGATGACCATTAGACAAGGAATAGAAAAAGAAGGTTGAAAATATAAAAATAAGAAGAGAATTTAAGAGAATAAAGAATTGACGGTACAATAATTAAATTTGATTAGGTTAAATAATAGTCAAAATAATAAAAAAATAAAAAAATAAATTTAAAACTTTAACTAATTGAATTTATTTTATTTGTAATGGGGTCATTTAAAATTTGAAATGGGAGCATATTATATATAACTATATCTTTTAAAACAAAAATTAAAAACATCATGGGACAAGTGCCCCCTCATTTGTATGCTTGGATCCGTCCCTCAACAGCTTGATATGTAAACAGCAACTACAAAAATAACAAAGCACCATTGTAACTCAACCTCCATTAAATAATTCCTAATTCACCTTCAATGCAATCCACAAACAGTTACTGACCTTAAAAGAAACCTCAATAACTGCTACAACAACAACAAAATTGAAAAAAGAATTCCAACAAATGCAGTTACAAAACATACTCAATGCAGCAAAGTAATGAAGATTACGCATAACACATAAAAAGCATGACCACTTCATGAGAGATAGAAGCAATTAAAAAAATAAAGCAGAGAACTTAAATAAATAGTATTTGTCTTTTAGAAATAGGAATGGCTAATATATCTCTAGCCATGCAAGAGAGAACACGATACCTCAAAGTCTTTTCTCTCCACCACCTCAATATATCAAATCCACTAAAATCTTTCGCTACTTCATCTTCCAAATACCTATCCATTTTATTTTTCTTCAAGTCACTTAATTTTATCCTCTGAGTTTGCTTCCACTTGCTCATAGGATCTTCAACCGTAATACTATCATTCTCACTCATCTCTACACTAGGATTTGGTGTAGTATCCGAAGAAATGCTAGCATCTTGAGTGTCTTCATGGGGTCGCAGATTCCATATGCTATATTGCTCAAACAATTTAGCAATGATATCCTTCAAATTTCTAAAGATCCTTGAAGATTTCTCACCTTGACCATACATCTCAGACAAAGTAAACTGAATATATTCCAATTTATACCGCGGATTAAGAAAAACAGCAACAAGTAATAGATAGTTCAGAGATGGCTTGTTCACTAAAGTCAAAGGAGTAGAAGTATAAGAATGATCAGAATCATCCCAATACTTATCAAATTTAGCCTTCATCGTTGATGCCTGATGAGCAGATAATTTATGCGCTTTTTGGCATTGTTTTTACATAGTTTTCAGTATGATTTAGTTAGTTTTCAGTATATTTTTATTAGTTTTTAAATAAAAATCACATTTCTGGACTTTTACTATGAGTTTGTGTGTTTTTCTGTGATTTCAGGTAATTTCTGGCTGAAATTGAGGGACTTGAGCAAAAATCAGATTCAGAGGTTGAAGAAGGACTGTAGATGCTGTTGGATTCTGACCTCCCTGCACTCAAAGTGAATTTTCTGGAGCTACAAAACTCCAACTGGCATGCTCTCAATTGCGTTGGAAAGTAGACATCCAGGGCTTTCCAGCAATATATAATAGTCCATACTTTTCCTGAGTTTAGACGATGCAAATTGGCATTCAACGCCAGTTTCATGTTGCATTCTGGAGTTAAACGCTAGAAACAGGTTGCAAAGTGGAGTTAACCGCCAGAAACAGGTTACAAACTGGCGTTCAACTCCAAGAGAAGCCTCTACACGTGTAAAGCTCAATGCTCAGCCCAAGCACACACCAAGTGGGCCCTAGAAGTAGATTTCTGCATCATTTATTCATTTTTGTAAACCCTAGTAACTAGTTTAGTATAAATAGGACTTTTTACTATTGTATTTACATCTTCAGATCATCTTTGATCAGTTTTATGCTATCTTAGACCTTTATGGGGGCTGGCCATTCGGCCATGCCTAAACCTTCATCACTTATGTATTTTCAACGGTAGAGTTTCTACACACCATAGATTAAGGTGTGGAGCTCTGCTGTTCCTCATAAATTAATGCAAAGTACTATTATTTTTCTATTCAATTCAAGCTTATTCCTATTCTAAGATATTCATTCGCACCCAAGAACATGATGAATGTGATGATTATGTGACGCTCATCACCATTCTCACCTATGAACGCGTGCCTGACAACCACTTCCGTTCGACATGAAGAAGAGATAGAATGAGTATCTCTTAGATATCTAATACAGGGGACCGAGTCCGAGATATTAGAGTCTTTGTGGTATAAGTTAGAACCCATGGATGGCCATTCTTGAGATCCAGAAAGTCTAAACCTTGTCTGTGGTATTCCGAGTAGGATTAGGGAAGGGATGGTTGTGACGAGCTTTAAACTCGCGAGTGCTGGACGTAGTGACAGACGCAAAAGGATAGTAAATCCTATTCCAGTATGATCGAGAACCGACAGATGATTAGCCATGCAGTGACAGCGCATTGGACCATTTTCACAGAGAGGACAGGATGTAGCCATTGACAACGGTGATGCCCAACATACAGCTTGCCATGGAAGGGAGTAGGAATGATTGGAAGAAGACACCAGGAAAGCAAATGTTCAGGAGGAACGAAAGCATCTCTATACACTTATCTGAAATTCTCACCAATGAATTACATAAGTATCTCTATCCTAGTTTATATTTTATTTATATTTTTATTATCAATTAGCCATAACCATTTGAATCCGCCTGACTGAGATTTACAAGGTGACCATAGCTTGCTTCAGGCCGACAATCTCCGTGGGATCGACCCTTACTCACGTAAGGTTTATTACTTGGACGACCCAGTGCACTTGCTGGTTAGTTGTGCGAAGTTGTGATAAAGTGTGATTCACGTTCGAGAGCACCAAGTCTTTGGCCTCATTGTTGATGATCGCAATTTCGTGCACCAAGTTTTTGGTGCCGTTGCCGGGGATTGTTTGAGTTTGGACAATTGACGGTTCATCTTGTTGCTCAGATTAGGTAATTTTATTTTAATTTTAATCTTTTCATTTTTATCATTCTTATTTTCAAAAAAAAAATAATAATAAAAAAATAAATTATTCTATGGCTTCAGAATTTTTAGAAAGGAATTCTATAGTTTCATGAAGCATGTTGAAGCCTGGTTGGATGTAAAGCCATGTCTAATTCATTTGGACTGGGGCTTCCACTTATCAGCATAGAATGAAGTTGGATGAAGTATCAGCTGTTGTATGTCTGATTTGTATCTGCTAAAGCTTGGCTGGCCATTGGCCATGTCTAGTGTTTTGGACCGGAGCTTTCACTGAAAGCTTGGCTGGCTAGTAAGCCATGTCTAATTCCTGGACTGGAGTTTTAGACTAACATTGCAAGATTCCTGGAATTCCTATTAAAAATTTTGAAATCCTTATTTAGCTTTTTCTAAATATTTTTCGAAAAATATACAAAATTTTTTTATAAAATCATAAAATCAAAAATAATTTGATGTTTCTTGATTGAGTCTAGTGTTAATTTTTAAGTTTGGTGTCAATTGCATGTTTTTTATAATTTTCTTTAATTTTCAAAAATTCATCATATGTTCTTCATGATCTTCAAGTTGTTCTTGGTAAGTCTTCTTGTTTGATCTTTAATTTTTCTTGTGTTGTGTCTTTTCTTGTTTCTCACATGCATTTTCAATTTGTTAGTGTCTAAAGTTTGAAAATTTCTAAGTTTGGTGTCTTGCATATTTTTCTTTTCTTAAAAATTTTCAAAAATAAGTCTTGATGTTCATCTTGATCTTCAAAGTGTTCTTGGTGTTCATCTTGACATTCATAGTGTTCTTGCATGCATCATTTATTTTGATCCAAAATTTTCATGCATTGAGTTTTTTTATTATTTTTCTCTCTCATCATTAAAAATTCAAAAATCAAAAAAATATCTTTCCCTTATTTTACTTATAAATTTCGAAAATTCGAGTTGACTTTTTCAAAACTTTTTAAAATTTAGTTGTTATTATGAGTCAAGTCAAATTTTCAATTTAAAAATTATATCTTTAATCTTTTTCATTTTTCTTTCATAATTTTCGAAAATTTCAAATTGATTTTCAAAAATCTTTTTCTGATTTTGTTTCATAATTTCAAAATCTTTACTAACAATTAATGTGATTGATTCAAAAATTTTAAAGTTTGTTACTTGCCTATTAAGAAAGGTTCAATCTTTAAATTTTAAATCATACTTTTTAGTTTCTTGTTGGTCAAGTAATCAACTTTAATTCTCAAAATCAAATCTTTTTAAATTTCTTTTTCAAATTTTTTTTCAAAATAAGTTTCAATCACATTTTTTAAAAATTAATTTCAAAATCTTTTCTAACTTCTTATCCTTTCAAAATTTAATTTTCAAATCTTTTTTAATTAACTACTTGACTTTTTGTTTGATTTTAAAAGTTTACTATTCCAATCATATCTTTTTTAAAACTACCTAACTAATTCTCTCTCTAATTTTCGAAAATCACCTTCTTCCTTTTCAAAATTCCTTTTTAATTAACTAATTGTTTTAAATTTTAATTTAATCTTATTTCCCTTTTTAATTTTCGAATTTTTTTAATTGATATTTAAAATAAAAACAAAAATATTTTTATTTTATTTTAATTAATTTTCAAATTTTTCTCTTCTCCTTCTTCTATTCTTCTCTTCTTCTACTCACATAAAGGAACCTCTCTACTGTGGTAAAGAGGATCCTTATTATTTTCTGTTTCCTTCTTTTTTATATGAGCAGGAACAAGGACAAGAACATTCTTGTTGAAGCAGATCCTGAACCTGAAAGGACTCTGAAGAAGAAACTAAGAGAAGCTAAAATACAACAATCCAGAGAAAACCTTACAGAGAATCTTGAAAAAGAAGTAATGGCCGAACCCAACAACAATGCAAGGAAGATGCTTGGTGACTTTACTGCACCAAATTCCAATTTACATGGAAGAAGCATCTCAATCCCTGCCATTGGAGCAAACAATTTTGAGCTAAAGCCTCAATTAGTTTCTCTGATGCAACAGAACTGCAAGTTTCATGGACTTCCATCAGAAGATCCTTTTCAGTTCTTAACTGAATTCTTGCAGATCTGTGATACTGTTAAGACCAATGGGGTTGATCCCGAGGTCTACAGGCTCATGCTTTTCCCGTTTGCTGTAAGAGACAGAGCTAGAATATGGTTGGACTCTCAACCTAAAGATAGCCTGAACTCTTGGGATAAGCTGGTCACGGCTTTCTTAGCCAAGTTCTTTCCTCCTCAAAAGCTTAGCAAGCTTAGAGTGGATGTTCAAACCTTCAAACAGAAGGAAGGTGAATCCCTCTATGAAGCCTAGGAGAGATATAAGCAACTGACCAAAAAGTGTCCTTCTGACATGCTTTCAGAATGGACCATCCTGGATATATTCTATGATGGTCTATCTGAGCTATCAAAGATGTCACTGGACCATTCTGCAGGTGGATCCATTCACCTAAAGAAAACACCTGTAGAAGCTCAGGAACTCATTGACATGGTTGCAAATAACCAGTTCATGTATACTTCTGAAAGGAATCCTGTGAGTAATGGGACGCCTCAGAGGAAGGGAGTTCTTGAAATTGATACTCTGAATGCCATATTGGCTCAGAACAAAATATTGACTCAGCAAGTCAATATGATTTCTCAGAGTCTGAATGGATTGAAGGAATCATCCAACAGTACTATAGAAGCATCTTCTGAAGAAGAAGCTTATGATCCTGAGAACCCTGCAATAGCAGAGGTGAATTACATGGGTGAACCCTATGAAAACACCTATAATCCCTCATGGAGAAATCATCCAAATTTCTCATGGAAGGATCAACAAAAGCCTCAACAAGGCTTTAATAATGGTGGAAGAAACAGGTTTAGCAATAGCAAGCCTTTTCCATCATCCACTCAGCAACAGACAGAGAATTCTGAGCAGAATCCATCTAGCTTAGCAAATATAGTCTCTGATCTATCTAAGACCACTCTAAGTTTCATGAATGAAACAAGGTCCTCCATTAAAAATTTGGAGGAACAAGTGGGCCAGCTGAATAAAAGGGTCACTGAAACTCCTCCTAGTACTCTCCCAAGCAATACAGAAGAAAATCCAAAGAGAGAGTGCAAGGCCATTGATTTGACCATCATGGCCGAACCTACAAGGGAGGAGGAGGACGTGAATCCTAGTGAGGAAGACCTCCTGGGACGCTCAGTGACCAATAAGGATTTTCCCTTAGAGGAACCAAAGGAATCTAAGGCTCATCTAGAGACCATAGAGATTCCATTGAACCTCCTTCTGCCCTTCATGAGCTCTGATGAGTATTCTTCTTCTGAAGAGAATAAAGACGTCACTGAAGAGCAAGTTGCTAAGTACCTTGGTGCAATCATAAAGCTGAATGCCAAATTATTTGGTAATGGGACTTGGGAAGATGAACCTCCCTTGCTCATCAAGGAACTAAATGCCTTGGTTCAGCAAACTCTACCTCAAAAGAAACAGGATCCTGGTAAATTCCTAATTCTCTATAACATAGGCACCATGACCTTTGAGAAGGCTCTGTGAGGACGTGTTAGTAAAGGTTGAAGGCCTTTACATCCCTGCTGATTTCATAATCCTAGATACTGGGAAGGATGAGGATGAATCCATCATCCTTGGAAGACCCTTCCTAGCCATAGCAAGAGCTGTGATTGATGTGGACAGAGGAGAGTTGGTCCTTCAACTGAATGAGGACAACCTTGTGTTTAAAACTCAAGGATCTCCTTCTGTAACCATGGAGAGGAAGCATGAAAAGCTTCTCTCACTGCAGAGTCAACCAAAGCCCCACAGTCAAACTTTAAGTTTGGTGTTGGGAGGCCACAACCAAACTCTAAGTTTGGTGTTGAACCCGCACATTCAAACTCTAAGTTTGGTGTTTAGAGGTTCCAACCTTGCTCTGATTATCTGTGAGGCTCCATGAGAGCTCACTGTCAAGCTATTGACATTAAAGAAGCACTTGTTGGGAGGCAACCCAATGCTATTTAATCATATCTATTTTATTTTCTTTTTGTTATTTCGTGTTTTATTAGGTTGATGATCATGTGGAGTCACAAAAACTACTGAAAAATCAAAAATAGAATGAAAAATAGCCTTAAAAACAGCACACCGTGGAGGAGGAGCATTCTGGCGTTTAAACGCCAGAAACAAGCATCTGTCTGGCGTTAAACGCCAAGATTGCATAGCAAGGGCGTTTTACACGCCTAATTAGATCAGGGATGTTAAGTCCTTGGCCCCACAGGATCTGTGGACCCCACAGGATCCTCACCACTTCTTCTCTCCTATTCACACCCTTTCATAAACCTCTTCCCCAAATACCCTTCACCAATCACCTCCATTACTCCCCTAAAACACATCATAACCACCTAAACCCCCCTGGCCGAACATCAACACACCTCCATCTCTTCTTCTTCTCATCCTTTCTTTCTTCTTTTGCTCGAGGACGAGCAAACATTTTAAGTTTGGTGTGGAAAAAGCATTGCTTTTTTTTCCATAACCACTAATGCCTCAAGGGATGCACTTTCCTCCACAGAACTATTGGGAGCAAATCAACACTTCCCTAGGAGAATTAAGCTCCAACATGGGACAACTAAGGATGGAGCACCAAAAGCACTCCATCATCCTCCATGAGATTAGAAAAGATCAAAGAGCTATAAGGGAGGAGCAACAAAGACAAGGAAGAGACATAGAGGAGCTCAAAAGCACCATTGGTTCTTCAAGAAGAGGGAGACGTCACCCTCACTAAGGTGGACCCATTCCTTAATCTTCTTGTTCTTATTTTCCTGTTTTTTGTTTTTTATGCTTATCATGTTTGTCTATGTTTGTATCTTTACTAGATGATCATTAGTGTTTAAGTGTCTATGTCTTAAAGCTATGAGTGTCCTATGAATCCATCACCTCTCTTAAATAAAAAAATGTTTTAATTACAAAAGAACAAGAAGTACATGGTTTCGAATTCATCCTTGAAACTACTTTAATCATTTTTGATGTGGTGACAATACTTTTTATTTTCTGAATGAATGCTTGAACAGTGCATATGTCTTTTGAATTTGTTGTTTATGAATGTTAAATATGTTGGCTCTTGAAAGAATGATGAAAAAGGAGAAATGTTATTTGATAATCTGAAAAATCATAAAATTGATTCTTGAAGCAAGAAAAAGCAGTGAAGAACAAAGCTTGCAGAAAAGAAAAATGGCGAAAAAAAAAAGAGAGAAAGAAAAAGTAAAAGCAAGCAGAAAAAGCCAAGAGCTCTTTAAACCAAAAGGCAAGAGCAAAAAGCCAATAGCCCTTAAAACCAAAAGGCAAGGGTAATAAAAAAAAGGGATCCAAGGCTTTGAGCATCAGTGGATAGGAGGGCCTAAAGGAATAAAATCCTGGCCTAAGCGGCTAAACCAAGCTGTCCCTAACCATGTGCTTGTGGCGTAAAGGTGTCAAGTGAAAACTTGAGACTGAGCGGTTAAAGTCAAGATCCAAAGCAAAAATAGAGTGTGCTTAAGAACCCTGGACACCTCTAATTGGGGACTTTAGTAAAGCTGAGTCACAATCTGAAAAGGTTCACCCAGTTATGTGTCTGTGGCATTTATGTATCCGGTGGTAATACTGGAAAAAAAGTGCTTAGGGCCACGGCCAAGGCTCATTAAGTAACTGTGTTCAAGAATCAACATACTGAACCAGGAGAATCAATAACACTATCTGAATTCTAAGTTCCTGTAGATGCCAATCATTCTGAATTTCAATGGATAAAGTGAGATGCCAAAACTATTCAAGAGGCAAAAAGCTACTAGTCCCGCTCATCTGATTGGAGCTAAGTTTCATTGATATTTTGGAATTTATAGTATATTCTCTTCTTTTTATCCTATTTAATTTTTAGTTTCTTGGAGACAAGCAACAATTTAAGTTTGGTGTTGTGATGAGCGGATAATTTATACGCTTTTTGGCATTGTTTTTACATAATTTTCAATATGATTTAGTTAGTTTTCAGTATATTTTTATTAGTTTTTAAATAAAAATCATATTTCTGGACTTTACTATGAGTTTGTGTGTTTTTCTATGATTTCAGGTAATTTCTGGCTGAATTTGAGGGACTTGAGCAAAAATCAGATTCAGAGGTTGAAGAAGGACTGTAGATGCTGTTGGATTCTGACCTCCCTGCATTCAAAGTGGATTTTCTGGAGCTACAAAACTCCAAATGGCGCGCTCTTAATTGCGTTGGAAAGTAGACATCCAGGGCTTTCCAGCAATATATAATAGTCTATACTTTTCCCGAGTTTAGATGACGCAAAATGGCGTTCAACGCCAGTTCCATGTTGCATTCTAGAGTTAAACGCCAGAAACAGGTTGCAAAGTGGAGTTAAACGCCGGAAACTTGTTACAAACTAGCATTCAACTCCAAGAGAAGCCTCTACACGTGTAAAGCTCAATGCTCAGCCCAAGCACACACCAAGTGGGCCCCACAAGTGAATTTCTGTATCATTTACTCATTTCTGTAAACCCTAGTAACTAGTTTAGTATAAATAGGACTTTTTACTATTGTATTTACATCTTTGGATCATCTTTGATCAGTTTTATGCTATCTTAGACCTTTATGGGGGCTGGCCATTCGGCCATGCCCGAACCTTCATCACTTATGTATTTTCAACGGTAGAGTTTCTATACACTATAGATTAAGGTGTGGAGCTATACTGTTCCTCTTGGATTAATGCAAAGTACTATTATTTTTCTATTCAATTCAAGCTTATTCCTATTCTAAGATATTCATTCACACCCAAGAACATGATGAATGTGATGATTATGTGACGCTCATCACCACTCTCACCTATGAACGCGTGCCTGACAACCACTTCCGTTCGACATGAAGAAGAGATAAAATAAGTATCTCTTAGATATCTAATACAGGGGACAGAGTCTGAGATATTAGATTCTTCGTGGTATAAGTTAGAAACCATGGATGGCCATTCCTGAGATCCAAAAAGTCTAAACCTTGTATGTGGTATTTCGAGTAGGATCTGGGAAGGGATGGCTCTGACGAGCTTCAAACTCGCGAGTGCTGGGCGTAGTGACAGACGCAAAAGGATAGTATATCCTATTCCAGTATGATCGAGAACCAACAGATGATTAGCCATGCAGTGACAGCGCATTGGACCATTTTCACAGAGAGGACGGGATGTAGCCATTGACAACGGTGATGCCCAACATACAGCTTGCCATGGAAGGGAGTAGGAATGATTGGATGAAGACAGCAGGAAAGTAGATGTTCAGGAGGAACGAAAGCATCTCTATACGCTTATCTAAAATTCTCACCAATGAATTACATAAGTATCTCTATCCTAGTTTATATTTTATTTATATTTTTATTATCAATTCACCATAACCATTTGAATCCGTCTGACTGAAATTTACAAGGTGATCATAGCTTGCTTCAGGCCGACAATCTCCGTGGGATCGACCCTTACTCACGTAAGGTTTATTACTTGGACGACCCAGTGCACTTGCTGGTTAGTTGTGCGAAATTGTGACAAAGTGTGATTCACGTTCGAGAGCACCAAGTCTTTGGCGCCATTGTTGATGATCGCAATTTTGTGCACCAATGCCATTCCATTCAACACAAAATTATCACTCGTAATCCATTTATTCAAAGTGCATAAAATCTTACACAATACATGGAAAAAAGTATTTGAAGTGACATTCAAAGAACTAGAGAATGAAAGCGTTGCATGATAGAAAATTTGTAAAAAATGTATAAAGATACGAGCTCTACTCCAATCTTCATCACTAGGAGGCCCCCCATCATCTTCAAGGTATCTTTCAAAATGAGTGATAAACCCCTATTTTATGATTCATCTTGTGCTCAAATTGAGTGTTTTTATCAATTCTTTACCCACTTATTCATATGAATTTCATGGTTTTACTTTCCCTTCCTTATTTTATGATATATGTGAAAAACATGTTTCCTATGCTTTAAAAATATCAAATTTAATTACCCTTCATTACCATTTGATGTCGTGATTTGTGTGTTAAGTATTTTCAGGTCTTATAGGGCAGGAACGACTTAAAGGACAAAAAGGAAACATACAAAAATGGAAGAAAAGCAAAAAAATGGAGTTTTGAAGAAAAGGCAGCTACGCGAACGCATGGATGACGCGAACGCGTGCCTAGCGCAAAATGGCATCGACGCAAACGCGTGACTGATGCGAATGCGTGCCTTGAGCAGAACGCAAATGACGCGGACGCGTGACTGACGCGTACACGTGACAAGAAAGAACTCCAATTCACGCGAACGCGTGACAGATGCCACGTACAGGAATCTGCAGAAAATGCCCCCAGCGATTTCTGGACCCTTTTTCGGCCCAAATCCAAGTCAGAAACACGGAATATAAGCTAGAGAATGGAGGAATCAAAGGGGGACGAAAAGGAGAACATTCATAATTCACAATTTTAGGTTTTAGATGTAGTTTTTAGAGAGAGGTTCTCTTCTCTCTCTCAGGATTAGGATTTAGGATTTCTATTATGTTTAGGCTACTTCTCTTCAATTACAGGTTCATTGTCCCTTTAATTTATTTTCTACTTTTATTTATACCTTTAATTGTTATTTATCTTTTCAATTTGGCTTATGAACCATTCATATTATGATTTTCTTCATTAATGCAATTTGAGGTATTTCAGACTTATGATTGTTTTATTTATGATACTTTCAATTTAATTATTGATTTATTTTCTCCCTTTGGCTTTGGTTAAGTAATTGGTAACACTTGAGTTATCAAACTCAGTAGTTGATTGGAAATTAGGATTGCTGATTGAGTTGAATCCCTCTACAGCTAGTCTTTCCATAGGAGTTGACTAGGACCGAGGAATCAAGTTAATTAGTCCACTTGACTTTTCTTATTTAGTAAGGATTAACTAAGTGGGAGCAATAACAATTCTCATCACACCTGATAAGGATAACTAGGATAGAAATTTCAGTTCTCATACCTTGCCAAGAGATTTTCTAATTATTAATTTATTATTTTTCTCGTCATTTAATTTACTTGTTCCCTGTTTCAAAAACCCAAAAATATAATTTTCCATAACCAATAATAAATACACCTCCCTGCAATTCCTTGAGAAGACGACCCGATGTTTAAATACTTCGGTTATAAATTTTATTGGGTTTTGTTACTTGTGACAACCATATTTTTGTACGAAAGGGTTCTTTGCTGATTTAGAAACTGTACTTACAATGCGATCATATTTTTATGAAATTCTTTACTAGCAGGAAACCAGAACGTCAAAAAAATGGCGCCGTTGCCGGGGAATTGCAAACGTGTGCCTTATTATTGGTTATTGTAAATATTTTCTTTTACCTGTTTATTTATTTTTATTTTTGTTTTTAATTTTTATTAGTTACTATGAGTTTTCACCCCCGTCGCTTTGAGTTTGGTTCTAATAATGTTGAAAGGAATGGAAGCTATAACAGGAACATGCATCAAGGTCAAAACAATCCAAGATGGATAGAGCCACGAGGACCTGATCAACCCTTTAGGCAACAACACCTCCCAACGTACCATGGACGATGACCATTCAACAATGCATGTCGAGACAATAGTTATGGTGGACCCTTCCGTGACAACCAACATCCACCAAATTACTATGGTCAAGAGCCATTCTGAGGTGCATACCAAGATGATAGATATGGTGGACCCCCTCATAGTCACCAACAAGCACCATCATATACCTATAAACCACCTCCTCAACATAGCTTTGAACCACCACACTCACAAGCCCCCTATTACCATTCACCTCTGGATGACCCTAACCCATACCCACCCCAGTTCCAATCCAATTACTTCCAAGAACCACCACATCTCTATGCACTATGTCCATACCCATCAACCCAAGAATCAAGGGAGAAACTCAAGGAAACAGTGGAAAAATTTCATGCAACCCTTCACCAACTGGAGCAAGCGATTAATCAATTACCTTCCCGACGTTCGGACACTCAAGGAACCCCCATGGCTTTATGTGGACAATCTAATGAAGAACGCATCATGAAGGAGATACTAGAAACTCCAATGGGCAGTAAGGAGCATGACTTTGTACTGGAACAAGTGGAGGAAGCTGAAATTATCGAAGAAGAAGAATTGGTTGAAGACTTAAGAGATGCTGAACCTCCATGGGAATCCAGAATTGTGGAGAATTCCGTCAAGGAATTTGCAATTGATGCTAAGGAGGGTAGTGCACAGCCCCCAAAGCAGGTATCTTATGAAGAACTGGACGGAACAACCCAAAAAGCGAGTTTCCTTGATAATGATAATCATGAGTCAAGTTCTCCTAGTAATGAACTTGCATCCACAAGTAAATTCTCTGAGATTGGAGAATCTTCCCCAAGTGAATTCGAAAACGATGCGAAGGTCGACTTCTCTCCACCTCCAACTTATGACTTGAGTGATGAGGAAGATATCAAAGAATTTGATCAAAATGTGGTTACAATTGAAGAAGTTCGCAAGGAAGTGGAGGAATTCACAGAAGAACACAAGGGAGTAAAGCTTGCAAAACCACTAGAAACACCTTTTCCAAGGCCATTACCATCCAATACAAATTTCGAGTGGGTAAAATCCTTAGCCTTTATCTTTACTTTTCAACTTGAATATGGTTTTCTTGAAACAGATGGCCAGCTTAGAGCCCTCTGCGGCTTTAAGAGTAAAAGGGAAGTGGTTTGTGCTCAAAGCTGGTATGCAAGATTCAACAAGGTTCCACACTTCACTTTGAAGTGTAAGGATTGGTTTCGAGTTCGATTGCATGGGTCTCGGAAAACGTTTGGTCATCTTAGTAAGAATACAACTTCCAAACTGCCCGGCTGGAAAAATATAGATCGAGACAAAGGCGGATATAACAGCAAGGTTTGGGATCCTGGAATCTATTCTGATATTCAGCACCCCAAGAGCCTGAAAACCTGTTTGAATTTGCTCAAGGGCTTTACATGCCTAGTTTGGGACCTCAGAGGCTGTTGGCATTCCAAACAGTGGTGGAGATTTTTGGATGAATTCAAGCACAAGCCACCATAGCAGGGAGCTCAACGAATGTCCAACTTAAGGACTTTAACTAAAAGTGCTAGGTGGGAGACAATCCACCATGGTATGATCGTTCCTTTTTCAATTTTGAATTTATTTCGTTTTGTTTGTTTTTAAGTTTTATTTTATTCTATTTTCATTGAACCTGGAATTATTCATGGCACCCACATTATCATTTCATTTTGCATCCTGCATATATAAAAAAAATCACCCTACGCGAGCGCGCAGGCCACGCGTGGGCGTTGACTAGAAATTGGTGTAAAGATCTAACGCCCAGAAAGTTGGGCTGGAATCGTGCGGATGGTGTGCATTTAGCACAAATTGGCCTGACGCGAGCGCATCACTTGCACTACACACATCCCACGCGAAAGCGTGGACGATGCGTACGCATCGCATGGATTTTATGGACCTTATTGGAAATAGAGAGTTGCGCCAAAACGACGCTGGAACTGTGCGTTTAGCACAATTCTCAGCAACGCGTTCATGTGCTTCACGCGTATGCATCACTTACATTTTACCTGACTCACGCGATCGCGTCACTGACGCGTTCGCGTTATTTCCCTTTTCGCCCCAATCACGCGATCGCGTGCTCTACGCGTTCGCGTGGATTCAAAATCACTAACACCCACCCACGCAAAACCCTACCCCCCGCGTCACACTTCATCTTCTTCCTTCCTCCTCTGCACTCTCTCCTCCCTCCTCTGCAACCCACCACCGCCGGCCCACCACCAGCACCGCTGCGCTGCCACCCCTGTCATCTCAATCCCTCCTCGCGACACCCCCCTTCTTCTTTCTCTTCTTCTTCTCCCCCTTCCCTTCTTCCCCTTTCTTCCTCCCCTCCACGACCCCGACCCCACTGCCGCGCTGCCCCGTCACTGAGCCGCCCAGCGCCACCACCACCTCCCAGAACCTCCAGCCAACCACCACCACCCCCATTACGCTAACCAAACTCGCTCTACTTCTCTCCCCTCTCTCTCAGCCAACCCCACTGCCGCCAAGGACCGCCGCCTCGCAGCCCTGCCACCACCGCGAAACCCCAGCGCCGCCGTGTCAACCACCCAACCCAACACCATCTCTCTGAGCTCTAATTCCATTCCTCTGCCCACCAGGTTCCGCCAAACAGCGATTTCTCTTTCCGTTAGTTAGTTAGTTTTTCGAATTATGTTCAAATTAGGATAGTTAGAGATGCATGATTGTAGTGGATTTTACGTGGTTATCTAGCTAGAATGTGGTTAGTGGATTTAGGCCTGATAATTGTGCCGTTCTTGCTACCTGTTTTTATTTGATTCGCAATCCTGAATTTGCTGTGATGATGATACTGTTCATATGTTGTTCTTTCATGTTTGATGCTGCTGTTACACTGTTCTTTAATGTTCTTACTATTTGTTAATCTTTTCAGCACTATTTAATGTCATATGAACTGATTCTCTTGCTGTTTATTACCCGGGAACATCTAATTTTAGCCGGAATGCTGCCCAAATTTTTCAGCAAATTGTTTCACTTAACTACCATTCATGAATTGGTTTTGGCAAATTTAAGTTTTGCGCTATTTGGTTTCAAGCTAGCCAATTCATGGATGAATGGGCTTGCATTCTCACTCTTTCTGGTTCCCGGATTACTAAATTGCATTATTGATGATTTCTTTTTCCTTTTGCAAATTTTATAAATTATCATCAATAAACTGAAATCTTTGCTTGAATACGAGTTGATTGTTCTTCAAGTATTTGAATTTATTGTTAACTAGGAAACCCATTATCATGCCACTTACTTTAACTTTCTTTCTACTTACTAACTGCTTTAACTTCCTAACTTTTCTTTTTACCTAACTACTTTAACTTTCTAACTCTAAGGCATGATTACTGTTTTTTCTAATTAACAAGAATTCCACATATCATATATTTTGGATTGTGATTTTTACTCTCAGACCTTTCACTTGCATACTCATCTCATGCTTTTATTGCTCTTTTGCCTTTATGCCTATATTGATAAATCTTATTTGCTTAACTGTTTTTCTGCTTTAATTCTTAAACTGTATCCTGGAATTTCTACTTTTTAGAATGTCTGACCCTAAAAATAAAGGAAAGTGTAACGCAAATACTGGCAAAAGGAAAAGAGATGAATCCTCTACCTCTATTTTGGATATCCTTCACGACGATTCTTGGCAGGAGAAGAACTTTACCCCTCAGGAAAAGGCCGACTAGCTACTACCTACCACAAACCCTATCAAGTTTACCAACAGATACTGTGAGCTAAAGTATCCAGTTTTTGCCACTTCCAGGAACCTATACCTGGAAAGGATCCTCAAAATTCCAGAAGAACTCACACAATACACTTCAGAACAAATTAAACAGAGAGGCTGGTTCTTCTTGGAGAGAAACTTGACTGAGATCAACTCATCATGGTTAAGAGAATTCTATTGTAACTACTTCAAAACGTCCCTGGATGCAGTTCAGCTTAGAGACAAGCAGATTCTGGTTATTGGAAGCAATAGAAGAAATCCTCCAGCTCCTACCTAAATCAGATCAGCCAGATGGTTACCAAAAGACTGAGGAGGATATGCGATTTATGAGATTTGACTGGGACGCAGTAAAGCAGAGAATTGCTATTGATCCTACTATCCCCTGGGTCATGGGCAAATCCGCAGTGGCCCCCAAAGGAATTAAGATCATTTATCTGAATGATGAGGCTCGGCTTTGGCAGCAGATTCTGAGTAACTACGTGATGCCGAGCACTCATGAGACAGAGGTGCCAGCTGCTATGATTACCCTCATCTGGTGTGTGATGGAGGAAAAGGAATTATATTTGCCCTGCTTCATCCGGTATTACATGGCCAGAGTCCATGTCAGAGGCACCCTCCCTTTTCCATACTTGATTACTCAGCTAGGCCGCCGTGCTGAGGTGCCCTGGGAGCTAGCAGATGAGAAGCCAACCGCTGCCGATTGCAAGAAGATCATCCCTCACAGCAGGAAGTTCCAGGCTTTGGGCTACAGACCTCCATTTCTCACTGCCTCTGCTGAGGCAGCCACATCTTTCGCTGCCCCTTCTGCATCCACTGCCCGAGCCGCCACTACAGCACCTCCACCTGCCTCAGAGCCCATCTACCACCTCGTGCATCGACTATTTGACCGGTTGGACCAGATGGAGCGCCGCAACCAGCAGCGATATGAGAGATCTGAGCGTCGCAGCAAGCAACGCTATGAGCAATTAAAGTTGATGATCTGATCTGGCCACCATGACATCCCCTCCGAGCCTGACACCCCTTCTGAGCCATCTGAGGAGGAAGCCGACGATCATGAGGAGGAGGCACACGCAGAGGCTGAGCAGGCAGAACATGAGCAGGCTGCGCCAAACCATGAGGAGACCCATCAGATACAGCCGGCTGACCCAGAGATCCCTCTACAGGCAGAGCCTCCACTTCAGCATGCAGACCCTCCGACACTCATACAGATTGCAGAGCCTCAGACCACCACAGAGACATCTACTGCACATCCTTCCGGAGATGACACTTTTTCACACCAAGCTTGAGTGAGCATCGAGGACGATGCTATTATTTAAGTGTGGGGAGGTCGCCATCTCTGGCGTACTTTATTTTGGTGAACCACTTTTCAGACTCTCTTTTTTCCTATTTTGCTTATTTTTCTGTATTTTTATTTTTATTTTTATATTTTTTATTTTACCTTATCTTAGGTACTTGCACATTTTTTTTACTGTATTTCTGCATTTTACATGGTTTATATATATATCTTAGATATTTAGTTTAGTTGCACTTTTAGCTTATTAAGTTGTGATATAGCAAATATGGATTAATTAGCTTAGTTTACCCTTTTAGCATACGATAATTTGGATTAATTGAAAATAAAAAGACTAAACTAGAGACTTTAGTATAACAGAATCACAACAATCCACACACTGTATATATATAGCAACAAATATGAGTTAGTTAACAACATTTCTTCAAGGAAGAACACTAAGTTTTTAAGAGCCATCCTAGGATTCACATCGAGAATAATGAGAACTCTTGATTTCTACTTGCATGATATACATAACTGATATTTGGTTTTTGAGCTAACGAACACACAACCCGTGAGTTTTTGAGCTTAATTGTATGGTTGCATTCAACCATAAATTTCATTCCTGTGTGTTTCGCCCTTCTTTTCTATGCTTGTAATCTTTACTTTGTTTCAGTCTATATGTCCAGTATAGAATGTAGATACATACCCACATATGATTGAGGCCATCATTTGAATTTTCCCTTACATATCCCAAATAAACCTACCTCCTACATCACCTATGTTAGCCCCCTTGAGCCTTTTAATCCCCTTTTGTTCTATAACCACATTACTTGCCTTAAGCAGAAAAACAATTTAAAAAATCCCAAGTTGAATCTTTGATTAGCTTAAGATAGAAATTGTGATGCATACTAAGTGTGGGGAAACGTGGGAACATGGGTTGATAGGAAATGATTAAATTAATAAAATAATCAGGATTTTGGGAGCATACTCATATGAAACCAAAATAAATGAAAATACCTTGTGCATTGAAAATGTTATGTTTATGTTTCAGAAAAAAAAATTTTTAGTAATAAAGGGACAAAATTTCCCCAAGAATAAGTTTAGTGAAAAATCAATGCACATAGGTGATGAGCGGATATTTTATACGCTTTTTGGGGTTAATTTCATATAGTTTTTAGTATGTTTTAGTTAGTTTTTAGTCTATTTTCATTAGTTTTTAGGAAAAATTCATATTTCTGGACTTTACTATGAGTTGTGCGTTTTTCTGTAATTTCAGGTATTTTTCTGGCTGAAATTGAGGGAGCTGAGCAAAAATCTGATTCAGGCTGAAAAAGGACTGTTGATGCTGTTGGATTCTGACCTCCCTGCACTCAAAGTGGATTTTCTGGAGCTACAGAACTCGAAATGGCATGCTTCCAATTGCGTTGGAAAGTAGACATCCAGGGATTTCCAGCAATATATAATAGTCCATACTTTGCACAAGAAGAGACGACGTAAACTGGCGTTCAACGCCAGTTCTCTGCCCAATTCTGGCGTCCAGCGCCAGAAAAGGATCAAAAGCTGGAGTTGAACGCCCAAACTGGCACAAAAACTGGCGTTCAACTCCACAAATGGCCTCTGCACGTGACTTGCTTAAATCTCAGCCCCAGCACACACCAAGTGGGCCCCAGAAGTGGATCTCTGCATCATCTATCATAGTCTACTCATTTTTTGTAAACCTAGGCTACTAATTTAGTATTTAAACAACTTTTAGAGACTTATTTTGTATCTCATGACATTTTTAGATAAAAACTTTGTATTCTCTGACGGCATGAGTCTCTAAACCCTATTGTTGGGGGTGAGGAGCTCTGCTGTGTCTCGATGAATTAATGCAAGTATTTCTGTTTTCCATTCAAACACGCTTGTTCCTATCTAAGATGTTCATTCGCACTTGACTGTGATGGAGGTGATGATCTGTGACATTCATCACCTTCCTCAAATCATGAACGTGTGCCTGACAACCACCTCCGTTCTATATACGATTGAATGAGTATCTCTTAGATTCCTTGATCAGAATCTCCGTGGTATAAGCTAGAACTGATGGCGGCATTCATGAGAATCCGGAAAGTCTAAACCTTGTCTGTGGTATTCCGAGTAGGATTCAAGGATTGAATGACTGTGACGAGCTTCAAACTCCTGAAGGCTGGGCGTTAGTGACAGACTCAAAAGGATAGTAAATCCTATTCCAACCGGATCGAGAACCAACCGGTGATTAGCCATGCTGTGACAGAGCGCGTGAGCGTAGTTTTCACTGGAAGGATGGAAGGTAGCCATTGACAACGGTGATCCACCAACACACAGCTTGCCATAGGAGGACGTGCGTGCGTGAACAAGAAGATAGAGGAAAGCAGAGATTCAGAAGACAAAGCATCTCCAAAACTCCAACATATTCTCCATTACTGCATAACAAGTAACCTTTAATCCATGCTCTATTGTTTATTTGCAATTCAACTGATAAACATAATTGACTTCCTGACTAAGATTTACAAGATAACCATAGATTGCTTCAAACCAACAATCTCCGTGGGATTCGACCCTTACTCACGTGAGGTATTACTTGGACGACCCAGTGCACTTGCTGGTCAGTGGTACGAGTTGTGAAAAGTGTGATTCATAATTCGTGCACCAAGTTTTTGGCGCCGTTGTCGGGGATTGTTCGTGTTTGGACAACTGACGGTTTATTTTGTTGCTTAGATTAGGAAAATTTTTCTTTTTTGGTTTAGAATCTCTTATTATTGTTCTTGGTTAAAAATATCCTTCTTTAAAACAAATGTTACATTTACTGCCCAATTGGCTAGAGCGTTAGTCTAAGCCTGTGGCAGTTTGGTACACTCTTTTTAAAATCTTTTTCAAAAATAATTTTTCTATTAAATCCTGTGCCAAACTTTAAGTTTGGTGTTTTCTTGTTGATTTTTCTGTGTTTTTCGAAAATTTATTTTGGTTTTCTAAAAATTTTAAGTTTGGTGTTCTTTCTTCGTGTTCTTGAGTTTTCCTTGTGACTTGATCTTAAAATTTTTAAGTTTGGTGTTCCTTGGTGTTTTCCCTCCAAAATTTTCGAAAATAGGGAGCATTAGATCTAAAAATTTTAAATCTTGTGCTATCTTATTGTTTTTCTCTTTCCTCTTAAAAATAAAAAATATCTTTTCTCTCTATTTTAAAAACAAATTTTCGAAATATATTTCTAAAATTTAGATTTTTATTTCAAAATTTAAAACTTTTTTTTTTCAAAATCATCATATCCTTTTCAAAACTTCCTAACCACTTTCTCTCTCCTCAGTTTTTCGAAAATCTTCACCCAATTTTTATTTATTTTATTTCAATTTATTTCATTTTCAAAATAAATATATAAATAAATAAATAAAAATATTTTTTCTATTTTACATCATCTCCCTTTCTCCATCATGGACCTAAGCGGAAATGAACAGTCCAGGAGGTCTCTGGGGTCATATTCTAACCCCTCTACTGCTTCATATGGGAGTAGTATCTGCATACCCTCCATTGGAGTCAGTAGCTTTGAGTTGAATCCTCAGCTCATTATCATGGTGCAGCAAAGTTGCCAGTATTCTGGTCTTCCACTGGAAGAACCTACAGAGTTTCTGGCACAATTTTTACAAATTGCTGACACAGTACATGATAAAGAAATAGATCAGGATGTCTACAGACTATTACTGTTTCCATTTGCTGTAAAAGATCAAGCTAAGAGGTGGTTGAATAACCAACCTAAGGCCAGCATAAGGACATGGAAACAGCTGACAGAAAAGTTCCTGAATCAATATTTCCCTCCAAAAAGGATGACACAGCTAAGGCTGGACATCCAAGGCTTGAAACAAGGAGATAATGAACTCTTCCTAAACAACAACCCTTCCATGAATGAAGAGGTTAAAACAGTAACTGCTGAACTCAGTCCTGTAAAACAAGCTGCTGAATTCAATCAGCAATTGGACTTTCTGACAAAGCAGCTAGTCGAATTTAAAGACAGGTTACAAGAGACAAGGATGGCTAATATACATATGGACGAACAGTTTAAGCAAACAAAGCAGTAGCTTTCAAGGCAAATAGCAGAAGAATGCCAAGCTGTTCAACTAAGAAGTGGGAAAACATTAAATACCCCACCTCAAGGCAGCAAAAAGCTAAGAAATGAGCAACCCACCAAAGATTCACCTAAGGACAGTAAGAGCCCAGGGAAAAATAATTCTGGAGCTAAAATGCCAGAAAATTGGTGGAAGGCTGGCGCTGAACGCCCAGACCATGCTCAGAACTGGCGTTCAACGCCAGAAACAAGGCAAGACTGGCGTTCAACGCCAGAAATGGACAAGAATCTGGCGTTGAACGCCCAAAATGGGCAAGATCTAGCGCTGAACTCCCAAAATGGGCACAGTTCTGGCGTTCAGACGCCAGAAGCAAAGAAGGAGCTGGCGTCCAGTTTCATTCCAGCTTCTAACTCTGGCACTCAAGTGCCAGTGAGGGATCAGACACACACAAATGCTGATAACAACCCCTCTAAAAAGGCTTCTTCAACCACTACTGTAGGCAATAAACCTGCAGTAACTAAAGTTGAAGAATATAAAGCCAAGATACCTTATCCTCAAAAACTCCGGAAAGAGGAGCAGGATAAGCAATTTGCTCGCTTTGCAGATTATCTCAGGACTCTTGAAATAAAGATTACATTTGCAGAAGCACTTGAGCAAATACCTTCTTATGCCAAGTTCATGAAAGAGATCTTGAGTCATAAAAAGGATTGGAGAGAAACAGAAAGAGTTCTCCTCACTGAAGAATGCAGTGCAGTCATTCTGAAGAGCTTTCCTGAAAAGCTTAAAGACCCTGGGAGCTTTCTGATACCATGCATATTAGAAGATAATTGCACCAAGACAGCTTTATGCGATCTTGGGGCAAGCATCAACCTAATACCTGCATCCACTATCAGGAAGCTTGGCTTAACTGAAGAAGTTAAACCAACCCGGATATGTCTCCAACTTGCTGATGGTTCCACTAAATACCCATCAGGCGTGATTGAGGACATGATTGTCAGAGTTGGGCCATTCGCCTTTCCCACTGACTTTGTTGTGCTGGAAATGGAGGAGCACAAGAGTGCTACTCTCATTCTAGGAAGACCCTTCCTAGCAACTGG
This sequence comes from Arachis ipaensis, assembly GCF_059453495.1. NCBI lineage: Eukaryota > Viridiplantae > Streptophyta > Magnoliopsida > Fabales > Fabaceae > Arachis > Arachis ipaensis. The sequence goes on along the minus strand of NC_142444.1, from coordinate 35,355,113 downwards.
ACGATCCCTCATTGACGTCCAACAGGGGGAAATAACCCTGAGAGTCAACGATGATGAGTTCAAGTTGAACGCTGTCAAAGCCATGCAGCATCCAGACACATCAACAGACTGCATGAAAGTTGATCTTATTGACTCTTTGGTAGAAGAGATCAACATGGCTGAGAGTCTCGAATCAGAGTTGGAAGACATCTTTAAAGATGTTCAGCCTGATTTGGAGGATTCAGGGGACATGAAAGAGCCTCTGAACTTTCTTCTGAAAGAGGAAAAACCTCCTAAACCCGAGCTCAAGCCATTACCACCATCCTTGAAATATGCATTTCTGGGAGAAGGTGACACTTTTCCAGTGATCATAAGCTCTGCTTTAAATTCACAGGAAGAGGAAGCACTTATTCAAGTGCTAAGGACACACAAGACAGCTCTTGGATGGTCCATAGGTGACCTTAAGGGCATAAGCCCAGCTAGATGCATGCACAAAATCCTATTGGAGGATAATGCCAAACCAGTGGTTCAACCACAGAGGCGGCTAAATCCAGCCATGAAGGAAGTGGTGCCGAAAGAGGTCACCAAATTACTAGAGGCTGGGATTATTTATCCTATTTCTGATAGCCCCTGGGTGAGCCCTGTCCAAGTCGTCCCAAAAAAGGGAGGCATGACAGTGATTCATAATGAAAAAAATGAACTGGTTCCTACAAGAACAGTTATGGGGTGGCGCATGTGTATTGACTACAGAAGGCTCAACACAGCCACCAAAAAGGATCATTTTCCTTTGCCATTCATAGACCAGATGCTAGAAAGACTAGCAGGTCATGATTATTACTGCTTTTTGGATGGCTACTCAGGTTATAACCAGATTGCAGTAGATCCCCAGGATCAAGAGAAAACAGCATTCACATGTCCATCTGGAGTGTTTGCTTATAGAAGGATGCCATTTGGGCTATGTAATGCGCCTGCAACCTTCCAGAGATGCATGCTCTCTATTTTCTCTGATATGGTGGAAAAATTTCTGGAAGTCTTCATGGATGACTTCTCAGTATATGGAGACTCATTCAGCTCCTGTCTTGATCACCTGAAACTTGTTCTGAAAAGATGCCAAGAGACCAACCTAGTTTTAAACTGGGAAAAGTGTCACTTCATGGTGACTGAAGGAATTGTTCTTGGGCATAAAATCTCAAACAAGGGAATAGAGGTGGATCAAGCAAAAATAGAGGTAATTGAAAAATTACCACCACCTGCCAATGTTAAGGCAATCAGAAGCTTTCTGGGGCATGCAGGATTCTATAAGAGGTTTATAAAGGATTTTTCAAAAATCGCAAAACCTCTAAGCAATCTGCTAGCTGCTGACACGCCATTTGTGTTTGACACAGAGTGCCTGCAGGCGTTTGAAACGCTGAAAGCTAAGCTGGTCACAGCACCAGTCATTTCTGCACCAGACTGGACGTTACCATTTGAGCTAATGTGTGATGCCAGTGATCATGCCATTGGTGCAGTATTGGGACAGAGGCATGACAAGCTTCTGCATGGCATTTATTATGCCAGTCGCGTTCTAAATGATGCCCAGAAAAATTACACAACCACAGAAAAAGAATTACTTGCAGTGGTTTACGCCATTGACAAGTTCAGATCATACTTAGTAGGATCAAAAGTGATTGTGTATACTGACCATGCTGCTCTTAAATATCTGCTCACAAAGCAGGATTCAAAACCCAGGCTCATCAGATGGGTATTGCTTCTGCAAGAGTTTGATATAGAAATAAGAGACAAAAAAGGGACAGAGAACCAAGTGGCTGATCATCTGTCCCGGATAGAGCCAGTGGAAGGGACGTCCCTCCCCTTTCTTGAGATCTCTGAGACGTTTCCTGATGAGCATTTATTCACCATTCAGGAAGCACCATGGTTTGCCGATATTGCAAACTATAAAGCTGCAAGGTTCATACCCAAGGAGTATAACAGGATACAAAAGAAGAAATTAATTACTGATGCAAAGTACTACTTGTGGGATGAACCTTATCTCTTTAAGAGATGTGCAGACAGAATTATCCGTAGGTGTGTGCCTAGAGAAGAAGCACAGAGGATCCTGTGGCATTGCCACGGATCTCAATATGGAGGCCATTTCGGAGGTGAGCGAACAGCCACCAAGGTCCTCCAATGTGGCTTCTATTGGCCCACACTCTATAAAGATTCTCGAGAGTTTGTACGTAATTGTGACAGTTGCCAAAGAGCTGGTAATCTGCCTCATGGTTACGCCATGCCTCAACAAGAAATCTTGGAAATTGAGTTGTTTGACGTATGGGGAATTGACTTCATGGGACCTTTCCCACCATCATACTCAAACACTTATATTCTGGTGGCAGTTGACTATGTATCAAAATGGGTTGAGGCTATTGCCACACCCACCAATGATACTAAAACAGTGCTGAAGTTCCTCCAGAAACATATCTTTAGCAGGTTTGGTGTCCCTAGAGTACTAATCAGTGATGGGGGCACTCACTTCTGCAATAAACAGCTTTACTCTGCCATGGTTCGGTATGGAATTCGCCACAAGGTGGCCACTCCATATCATCCACAAACTAATGGGCAAGCTGAAGTTTCTAACAGAGAATTAAAGAGAATCCTGGAACGGACAGTAAATACCCGTAGAAAGGATTGGGCACGGAGCTTGGATGATGCTCTGTGGGCTTACAGAACAGCATTCAAGACCCCTATAGGGACCTCTCCATACCAACTCGTGTATGGTAAGGCATGTCACCTGCTCGTGGAACTGGAACATAAGGCCTACTGGGCAACCAGATTCCTAAACTTGGATGCCAAATTAGCAGGAGAAAAATGATTGCTCCAGCTAAATGAGCTAGAGGAATTCAGATTCATAGCTTTCAAAAATGCCAAGCTTTATAAAGAAAAATAAAAAAATGGCATGACAGAAAGCTGTCATCTAGAATCTTTGAACCAGGACAGAAAGTCCTGTTGTTTAACTCTAGACTCAGGCTATTCCCCGAGAAACTGAAATCCCGGTGGAGGGGGACCATACGTGATTACAAGTGTATCACCATATGGTTATGTGGAGCTTCAAGATATTGATTCTGACAAGAAGTTCATTGTCAATAGACAGAGAATCAAGCATTATCTTGAAGGCAACATTGAGCAAGAATGCTCAAGGCTGAAGCTAGATTAAAAGCTCAGCAAGGTCCAGCTAAAGACAATAAAGAAGCGCTTGCTGGGAGGCAACCCAGCCATGGAGCAACAATCCTCTAAGCATTTTTCCCTATTTCTATTTTTATTCTTATTTGTTTATATAGAGTTCATTGGCAACAAGGTAAATAATTATTTACAGAAGACCTCGGCACACAAAACAGAGAAAAAGAGCTCACTGGCAAGAAAACGCCAGTAATGGTAGCAATCTGGGCATTCAACGCCAGAAAGGGGCACCCACTGGGCGTTGAACGCCAGTAATGGCAGCAGCTGGGCATTGAACGCCCAGGAGAGCAGCATTTGGGCGCTGAACGCCCAAAACAGGCAGTGTTTGGGCGTTCAAACGCCAGGACAGCAGGGAGGAGCCAAATTCATTTTTCCACACGTATTTCCATTTTAATTTCAAATTTTATGTTTCAATGCATGATTTTTACATGAACATGTCAAGAACCCTGATTTCTAAAATTCTTAATTTCTAAAAATCCCTCTTTCCAAATTCAATCCAAACTCTTTTCAAAACTTTTCTGAAAACAAATCTATCTTTTTCACTCAAAAATCTTTTCAACTAATCCATATCTTTTTCAAATCTCCATATTATCTTTTTCAAAATTCAGATTTATCTTTTTCAAAAATCTATCATATCTTTTCAAAATTAAACTATATCTTCTATCTTATCTTTTTCAACTCAATATTCTTATCTTATCTTTTCCAATTTTTCGAAAACCCACCCCCCCATCCCTTTAAATTTGGGTTCGGCCTCCCTCCTCCTCCATCAACAATTGCACCTAGCTCTCCTTCTATCCCTCTCCTTTCTTTTCTTTTGCTTGAGGACAAGCAAACCTCTAAGTTTGGTGTGTTTATCCGAGATCACTAAGATCATGGCTCCTAAAGGAAAACAACCCACTCCAAGAGGCAAGAAAGAGAGCGTTCCAAAACCACTTTAGAATCAAGGGAAGTTCTTATCTAAAGATCATTCAGACCATTATCTTAAAGTAATGGGTCTGAGATCAGTGATCCCGGAAGTTAGATTCGATCTGAAAGAAGATGAATATCCGGAGATCCAGGAGCAAATTCGAATCAGGAACTGGGAAGTCCTAGCTAATCCTGAAACGAAAGTAGGAAGGAACATGGTCCAGGAGTTCTATGCTAATATGTGGCAAACTGACAAGCAAAAACTATTTGGAACTGCATTCTATGAATTTCGGACCATGGTCAGAGGAAAGATTGTTCATACCACCCCTGACAAGATCAGGGAGATCTTAAAGCTACCTCAGCTAAAGGATGATCCAGACTCCTTCAACAGGAGGATGATGAGAGCAGACATTGACCTGGATAAGATTCTAGAGGACATATGTATCCCTGGAGCCAGGTGGACCACCAACACAAAAGGTATCCCAAATCAACTCAAGAGGGAGGATCTCAAACCAGTCGCCAGAGGATGGCTGGACTTCATTGGGCGTTCTCTGTTGCCTACTAGCAACCGTTCTGAAGTCACAGTTAAAAGAGCAGTGATGATCCATCGCATCATGATGGGAAAGGAAGTGGAGGTTCATCAGCTGATTTCAACTGAACTCTACAAAATTGCTAACAAAAATTCAAAAGAGGCCAGGTTGGCTTATCCAAGCGTGATTTCTCTGCTCTGCAAGGACGCTGGAGTAAGGATGGGAATAACTGAATATATCCTAATTGAAAAGCCAATCACCAAAGCATCAATGGAAAAACAACAAGCACAGGATGATCCCATCAAGAAGAGAGCACAGGAATTCCTCCCAGAGATCCCTCAATCTGAATACTGGGAGTATCTTGAGACGTCTGTTACCAAGATACGGGAAGCTATGGAGCAAATAATAAAAGAACAAAAGGAACACAGTCAAATGCTGACCTATATGTTTAAAGAACAAGAGGAGCAAGGGCGTGACTTAAGGGAATCGAAGCGCCAAAAGTCCTCTCTCGTAGGACCAAGCACCCCAAGGATCAGAGGAACCCCCGTGCCCCCAGAATAAAGGTTGTTAATTTCCAATTTCTGCCTTAACTCTGTGACAGTGTCCTTATAAAAGTTTACCTTAGGAGTCATATAGTAGTAATTAGTATCTATTTTGATTTTATCTCCAATTAAGCTATAGTTTATTTTTCTCATCATCAGCAAACCTGAATAAAGTAGTAGATCTTTTGAATAAGAGGCAATAAAATTTCAAGTTTTAATAAGAGAAATTCTAATTAATTAAATGTGGTGGCAATGCTTTCTGTCTTCTGAATGAATGCTTGAACAGTGCATATGTCTTCTGAATTTGTTGTTTAAGACTGTTAAATATGTTGGCTCTTGAAAGAATGATGAACATGAGACATGTTATTGATAATCTGAAAAATCATAAAAATGATTCTTGAAGCAAGAAAAAGCAGCAAAGAACAAAGCTTGCAGAAAAAAAAAAGAGAGAAAAAAAAAGAAAAAGCAAGCAGAAAAAGCCAATAACCCTTAAAACCAAAAGGCAAGGGCAAATAAAAGGGATCCCAAGGCTTTGAACATCAGTGGATAGGAGGGCCTAAAGGAATAAAATCCTGGTCTAAGTGGCTAAACCAAGCTGTCCCTAACCATGTGCTTGTGGCGTGAAGGTGTCAAGTGAAAACTTGAGACTGAGCGGTTAAAGTCAAGATCCAAAAGCTAAAAGAAGAGTGTGCTTAAGAACTCTGGACACCTCTAATTGGGGACTTTAGCAAAGCTGAGTCACAATCTGAAAAAGGTTCACCCAATTATGTGTCTGTGGCATTTATGTATCCGGTGGTAATACTGGAAAACAAAGTGCTTAGGGCCACGGCCAAGACTCATAAAGAAGCTGTGTTCAAGAATCATCACACTGAACTAAGAGAATCAATAACACTATCTAAATTCTAAGTTCCTATAGATGCCAATCACTCTGAGCTTCAATGGATAAAGTGAGATGCCAAAACTGTTCAGAAGCAAAAAGCTACTAGTCCCGCTCATCTAATTAGAATCTGAGCTTCAATCAAAAACTCTGAGATATTATTGCTTCTCAACCTATTAGTCTTCTATTTTATTTTTCTAGTTGCTCGAGGACAAGCAACAGTTTAAGTTTGGTGTTGTGATGAGCGGATATTTTATACGCTTTTTGGGGTTAATTTCATATAGTTTTTAGTATGTTTTAGTTTGTTTTTAGTCTATTTTCATTAGTTTTTAGGAAAAATTCATATTTCTGGACTTTACTATGAGTTGTGTGTTTTTCTGTAATTTCAGGTATTTTTCTAGCTGAAATTGAGGGAGCTGAGCAAAAATCTAATTCAGGCTGAAAAAGGACTGCTGATGCTGTTGGATTCTGACCTCTCTGCACTCAAAGTAGATTTTCTGGAGTTACAGAACTCAAAATGGCATTGTTCCAATTGCGTTGGAAAGTAGACATCCAGGGCTTTCCAGAAATATATAATAGTCTATACTTTGCACAAGGATAGATGACGTAAACTGGCGTTCAACGCCAGTTCTCTGCCCAATTCTGGCGTCCAGCGCCAGAAAAGGATCAAAAGCTGGAGTTGAACGCCCAAACTGGCACAAAAACTGGCGTTCAACTCCACAAATGGCCTCTGCACGTGACTTGCTTAAATCTCAGTCCCAGCACACACCAAGTGGGCCCCAGAAGTGGATCTCTGCATCATCTATCATAGTCTACTCATTTTTTGTAAACCTAGGCTACTAATTTAGTATTTAAACAACTTTTAGAGACTTATTTTGTATCTCATGACATTTTTAGATCAAAACTTTGTATTCTCTGACGGCATGAGTCTCTAAACCCTATTGTTGGGGGTGAGGAGCTCTGCTGTGTCTCGATGAATTAATGCAAGTATTTCTGTTTTCCATTCAAACACGCTTGTTCCTATCTAAGATGTTCATTCGCACTTGACTGTGATGGAGGTGATGATCTGTGACATTCATCACCTTCCTCAAATCATGAACGTGTGCCTGACAACCACCTTCGTTCTATATACGATTGAATGAGTATCTCTTAGATTCCTTGATCAGAATCTCCGTGGTATAAGCTAGAACTGATGGCGGCATTCATGAGAATCCGGAAAGTCTAAACCTTGTCTGTGGTATTCCGAGTAGGATTCAAAGATTGAATGACTGTGACGAGCTTCAAACTCCTGAAGGCTGGGCGTTAGTGACAGACGCAAAAGGATAGTAAATCCTATTCCAACCGGATCGAGAACCAACTGGTGATTAGCCGTGCTGTGACAGAGCGCGTCAGCGTAGTTTTCACTGGAAGGATGGAAGGTAGCCATTGACAACGGTGATCCACCAACACACAGCTTGCCATAGGAGGACGTGCGTGCGTGAACAAGAAGATAGAGGAAAGCAGAGATTCAGAAGACAAAGCATCTCCAAAACTCCAACATATTCTCCATTACTGCATAACAAGTAACCTTTAATCCATGCTCTATTGTTTATTTGCAATTCAACTGATAAACATAATTGAATTCCTGACTAAGATTTACAAGATAATCATAGATTGCTTCAAACCAACAATCTCCGTGGGATTCGACCCTTACTCACGTGAGGTATTACTTGGACGACCCAGTGCACTTGCTGGTCAGTGGTACGAGTTGTGAAAAGTGTAATTCATAATTCGTGCACCAATAGGATAACATTAAAAATAAATTGGTACATGAGTATGTAATACAAAAATGAAAAAATTATGGATAGCTAGGCAAATTTTCAAACTTATGAAAGAGTATGTATATGTTAGGTGAGATCTTAGGCTAATTAAGGATTCAACTTATAGCTCACTTAGCCTTATATATACCCTTAACTTTACCTTGGCCCCATTACAACCTTGAAAAAGACCTCATGATGTTTGTATGTATACATTATATATTTGTTGATTGGTTAGATGAAGAATAAAATTTTAGAAAGCAGGAATAGAAAAGAATAGAGTGATTAACCCCAAACACTGAGTGACTAGAGAGTAAACACAAAAATTCAGTGAGAGTTCAATAGCTCATCTTCATATATCCAAATTTAATTATTTAATTGTCTTGCATTTAGAATAGATTGCATTGCATAAGATTCCACCATTCTAACTTTACTCTTTCTCTTGGATTTAGCATGAGAACATGCTATTGTTTAAGTGTGGGGAGGTTGATAAACCCCTATTTTATGATTCATCTTGTGCTCAAATTGAGTGTTTTTATCAAATTTTCACCCACTTATTCATATGAATTGCATGGTTTTACTTTTCCTTCCTTATTTTATGATATATGTGAAAAACATGTTTCCTATGCTTTAAAAATATTAAATTTAATTATCCTTCATTACAATTCAATGCCGTGATTTGTGTGTTAAGTATTTTCAGGTCTCATAGGACAGGAATGGCTTAAAGGAAAAAAAGAAAACATACAAAAATGGAAGGAAAGCAAAAAAATGGATTTTTGAAGAAAAGGCAGCGACGTGAACGCATGGATGACGCGAACGCGTGCCTAGCGCGAAATGGCATTGACGCAAACGCGTGACTGACGCGGACGTGTTCCTTGAGCAGAACGCAAATGACGCGGACGCATGACCGACGCGTACACGTGACAAGAAAGAACTCCAATTCACGCGAACGCGTGACCCACGCGAACGCGTGACAGACGCCACGTACAGGAATTTACAGAAAATGCCCCCAACGATTTCTGGACCCTTTTTTGGCCCAAATCCAAGTCAGAAATACGGAATATAAGCCAGAGAATGGAGAAATCAAAGGGGGACGAAAAGGAGAACATTCATAATTCACAATTTTAGGTTTTAGATGTAGTTTTTAGAGAGAGGTTCTCTCCTCTCTCTCAGGATTAGGATTTATGATTTCTATTATGTTTAGGCTACTTCTCTTCAATTACAGGTTCAATGTCCCTTTATTTTATTTTCTAGTTTTATTTATACCTTTAATTGTTATTTATCTTTTTAATTTGGCTTATGAACCATTCATGTTATGATTTTCTTCATTAATGCAATTTGAGGTATTTCAGACTTATGATTGTTTTATTTATGATACTTTCAATTTAATTATTGATTTATTTTCTCCCTTTGGATTTGGTTAAGTAATTGGTAACACTTGAGTTATCAAACTCAGTAGTTGATTGGAAATTAGGATTGCTGATTGAGTTGAATTCCTCTACAGCTAGTCTTTCCATAGGAGTTGACTAGGACCGAGGAATCAAGTTAATTAGTCCACTTGACTTTCCTTATTTAGTAAGGATTAACTAAGTGGGAACAACAACAATTCTCATCACACCTGATAAGGATAACTAGGATAGAAATTCCAGTTCTCATACCTTGCCAAGAGATTTTCTAATTATTAATTTATTATTTTTCTCGTCATTTAATTTACTTGTTCCCTGTTTCAAAAACCCAAAAATATAATTTTCCATAACCAATAATAAATACACCTCCCTGCAATTCCTTGAGAAGACGACCCGAGGTTTAAATACTTCGGTTATAAATTTTATTGGGTTTTGTTACTTGTGACAACTATATTTTTGTACGAAAGGGTTCTTTGCTGGTTTAGAAACTGTACTTACAATGTGATCATATTTTTATGAAATTCTTTACTAGCAGGAAACCAGAACGTCAATGAGAATCATCCCTAGCAAGACGAGCAAATGCCTTTTCAAATTTTTCGGCCACTTCCAACATCATATAAGTAGAATTCCACCTCGTCGGCACATCAAGAGTAATCATTTGTCGACTCGTAATGTTTGCCTCATGTGCACACCTCCTAAAGGTTGCTAACCTAGACGGAGATGACTTCACAAACTTACAAGAAGTTCTAATCCTAACAATAGATGACTGTAGATCTTTCAAACCATCCCAAACAATTAAATTTAAAATATGGGCAGCACATCTCAAATGAACGAATTCCCCACCCAACATGGTACAACCATTCCATTCTCGCATGATTTTAACCAAAGTATTCACAGCAACAAAGTTTGCACTAGCATTATTCACAGTTACAGTACAAAGTTTTCGAACTATCATTTTTCCCTTTAACCACCAGTTCACCACTCTCAGAAGAGACACAGATTAATGCAACAAGTTGCTCAGAGAGGCCATGTTTCTCTTGTTCCAATAATGCTACCTTTTTCACAAGTTCATCAACCTCAACATGATATTCATTTGAGCAATTAAGTTACTGTATCGGTTATCCAGTGTAACTTGTTGTTTCTTCTCAACATAGACTTGTAGTATTTGTGTTGTTTAAATTTGTATTATGCGTTATTACTTTTCAAGAGAAATTTGTATATAAATATTTTGAATTTAATGAAATATTTTATTTTATAGTAATTATTTTTAGCAATTTTATATTATGTACAATAATAATAATTGTTGGTAAAAATAATTTGAAATTTTTGAAAAAGGATAGGTTGTTATTTCTAAAAGAGTGAGTATAATTAAAAAAGTCTTAAGATTTTAGCGGCAATAGTAATGGCAACTAAAAGTGAATAACATTACAATTTTAGAATTATTTTTAGTGGCCATATAAATTGTCGGTAAATGGATTTTGGCGGTAATAATAATGGCCATTAAAAGTGAATAACATTGTAATCTTAGAATTACTTTTGGTGGCCATATAGATTGCTAAGAAAATGGCCGTTAAAAGTTATATATTTTTTGCGGGTATTAAAAAGGTCTTTACCGGCATATATTATAATTGCCGCTAAAACCTTTTAGTGACAAAGTATAAGACGGCTAATGTATAATTACCGGTAAATATACTAACAACTATTTTATTGCCACTAAAAGCAAAATAAATGACCGCTGAAAGTATTTTTTCTTGTAGTGACGTGGTTTCGAGGATGGAAAGATCGTTTATTTTTTACTGATGATATTCACATTTAGAGGTACGTCAAGTGCGACATAATGTTATTATTTGGAACCATTCTATTTGGAGACAAGTCTGGGGCAGTAGTGCTCTGGATAATCTAGCATAGAATGTCGTTGGTTTCGACTCATATACCCGATAATCTACACCTCTATGGATGGTATAATCTTTCATCGCCTTAATCTTTCATCATTGGTATAATCTTTCATTCGTTGGTTCCGTGCGTACGTATGATTTCAATTCTGTTTTAAATTCATGTGTACACATGGCCTATGCGTATGCAAATCTCCAATTCTGCAGAACTTCAGAATTTCAGTTTTAAAGCCCAGTTTTCAAACCTTCATAACTTTTGCTACAAAACTCCGTTAGACAGTTTTAAAGCTCTTTCCATTATCTTTAATTTAAGATAAATTGCATTCAATTTTGAACTCTGAGCATCAAGTTATTACCAGTTGAAATTGGTCAAAAACTCATTTTTTACCAAAAATCTGGATAATGTCATTTTCACCAATTCTCAATTTAATTCATTTCAAAACCACCCCAAACCAACCTTAAGAATACTCAACCCTCATTTATCAATCCTCAATCACTTTCTAACCATACAAGACCTAAAACACCTAGTTTTCCATCAATTAAATATTTTCAAAATCATTAATATCATTCAAATACCAAAACTCACTAATCCATGTCCACACCAAGCTCAACATCATTCACATAACAGACAATACCATCATACTTACCGAAACTTATCCAAATACGGTCTTAGGCACAAACTCTCACATCAAACATCATTCAATTCAATTTCATAGCTCATCACGAGGTAATCAAAATCACAACATTCATTTACTAATCAAACACAATATTTACACTAGTTCATCATTCAAGCACATCAAAAATCATACATACCACTTCATGAGACTCACATAATCGCCAAAATTATAACTTTCATATCGATATCGATTTATAACAATCCTTGCTAGTAAAATGGTTTTAAAAAAAATCCCTACTTTGTTGACAACGATTTTCCAACACTTGGATTTCCACCCCAAAAGGACCCAAGCGTCAATTCAAGCCTCAACAAAAGCTCTGTAACCACACCAAGCACCCAATTTGCATAAAATCAACTAAGCAACTCTAATTTCACCAAATTCCACATATAGTTCAACTAGGGCTTGCACATAAAAGGAAAAATCAACGAGAAAAGAGTTCTTTTACCTTAATTCACGTGTTTATGGGTCAAAACTTTGCTAGAACTCAAGGTTAAACTTTTCCTAAATATCAAAATCATAAAATCTCAACAACAAACTAATCAAAATGCGTTTTCATTGAAAAAATAGAAAATGGGACAAGGATTTTGAAGTTTCTTTCCACAAAGTTTTAATAGAATTAAAGAGGGAGTCGAGACGAACGCGTAGCCGCAAATAGATCGTCGATCAAAGCTCCAAATTGAGAGATATGTAGATTTTAGTGTGGTGATGAATAGTGAACAAGGGTTTCCTTCTCTTCCCCTCTTTTCTATCCATGGCTCTCTCGATAATGGGGAGAAAATGAGTGCTGAAATGCCCTACACAAAGGGCTTATAAGTCTTGGGCTTGGGCCCAACATGGGCCTGTTTTGTGTTTTTGAACCCGTTGGTCCTATTTTGGGCCAAAATCTTTAAAATAAGTGTCCGATTTTCGTTCTTAAATATTTTTTATGCCATTCGTAAAACAAAGTTTAAAATCTCAAATAACTCATATTTTAATTTTTCAAATGCACCAAAAATCTGGGGTCTTACATCCTACCCTACTTGTAAAAATGTTCGTCCTCGAAAATTAACATAATATACAAAAATAGCACATAGCTGATCACTGTATTAGAACATGAGGAGGAAACATAATAGAGTAAAATTTAATAAAGATGTACAAACGTGGTTAGATGTGCCAAACAGAGTGTCAAATTGCATCTTAAGAAATCTGAGTCAAAGAACTTTGACAGAAACACAAGAAAAGTTGGTATCTTAGGCTGAAACAGGTTCAAGATGAATAAGAGAAGTACAGGGTTCACAAATGATGCCAACTAAGGTCCACAAAGAAAAGCGAATGCAATACATGAAGCAAAAGAACCAATCACTTTTCAAGAAAAGGCAGTGAAACAAGAAATTCCAAGACAAATAATGGAGGAATAAACAATCCGTGAGATCACACGGAACGATCTAGGCGCATTCGTCATCTCAAACTAATCGAAAAAGAATACCTAACATTTTCAAACCCCGTGATTCACATAACATATTACTCATATATTGTCTATGATAATCCATTAGTGTTTCCAAATACACAGATCAATAGTATTATGTTGGACAAATTGAATACCATGAAATGTGCATGGTAGACTAACAGGGTTAATCAGTAGATAGTCACATGCATAACGCTCTAACTCTCATCCTCTGGACAAGACCTACAACATGATAGACGTTCAGAGTATGCAATTGAAGCATAATTAGTCTTTTCCTCAGGCTCTACAGAAAAGACTACTCTGATACCATAATGTAACATGCATCCTTACTACCAGAATGTCACGGCTTCTAGCTCAAGCATATAATCTATCTCACTCAAATTATCATAATCCAAACCAACGAGTCCCAATCACACAGACAGTCAAACAATCACGTATAGAGAGCAAGTATGACAAGTAGCACAATTAGCAATTAACATGATGTCAATTAGGCAATCCCAAGTAATTATGCAGACCCAAATGAAGTATGATGCATGCCTGTCCTATTGGCCGTGAGCTCACGTGTCGGTTAAACTGCCAGGATCCGACACAAATCCAGTTGGCATCTCCCGGATCAATCTCTCTGATGCGCATTTCCAGGAGGAATAATTCCGAGTGAGAATGTCCTACTACCTTCTCCTCGAGGTATACTCAGGGGGAAACATTATGTGGGAGAGTGCCCTACCACCTTCCCCTGGATGCCGTAAAATTTCATAGGATAGTGCCCTACCACCTTGCAACTAGAGAGAGATGTGGGAAAAATATTTCGAGAAAGAGTGCCCTACCACCTTTCTCACTTTCAGCATACACAATTAAAAGAGGATGTGGGAAAAAACATTCGGAGGGAGAGTGCTCTACCATCTTTTCCACTCCCAACCAACAATCAAAAGAGGATGTAGGAGAAAACATTCGGAGGGAGAGTGCCCTACCACCTTTCCCACTCCCAACCAACAATCAGAAGAGGACGTGGGGGAAACATTCCAAGAGAGAGTTTCCTACCACCATCTCCACTCCCAAATCACAATTGCATCCCCAAGAGGAATAATTTCAAAGGAGAGTGCCCTACCACTTTCTCCTGGAGGTAGTGCCACATTAATACGCAAGTGGGACAAACCTTCGCCCTTGCCAATCACAGTCATTTGGACGACAATCAGTCAACATTAATGTCTTTAAATCAATTTCATAACCATTAGATTCATTAATCATAACCCTTTGTTCAACTTCTCAAACTTAGAGTCATTAACTCCAATTCTCTGTCAGTTTATCAATTTCATTATCTCGTGAACGGGATAATACTACCGTCCTCACCACCGATGGGACGAAATCACCAACCCCGCAACATTCTCAATATTCCCTTTAGAAAGTTTCGAATGGAAAACTTAATTCAATTTTATTAAAATCCAACCCCAGTGTATATAAAGTTTTAAAATAGGTTATCAGAGTTTATATGGGGGCTGTAGGGGTTTACAAACTGGTTGGATAGGTTAAACAGTTCAAAAATAGAAATTTCAAAAAATCATTGCAGTTGTGTGTACGCATGCCCTGTGCGTACGCGCAATTTCAATTCTGTTTTAAATTTAGGTGAATGCATGCCTTGTGCATACGTGTGAATCCCCAATTCCGCTGAACTTCAGAATTTTAGTTTTAAAGCCGAGTTTTCAAACCTTCATAACTTTTGCTACAAAACTCCATTTTCCTCCATTCTTAAACGATATTAAAGTTCTTTTTATTATATTTAATTTAAGATAAATTTCATTCAATTCCAAACTCCGAGCGCCAAGTTATAACCCATCGAAGTTGGTCAAAAATTCATTTTTTACCAAAAATTTGCATAATGTCATTTTCACCAATTCTCAGTCTAATTCATTTCAAAACCACCCCAAACTATTACTAAGCATATTCAACCCTCATTTATCAATCCTCAATAACTTTCTAACCATACAAGAGCTAAAACACCCAGTTCTCCATGAATGAACTATTTTCAAATCATGAATATCATTCAAATACCAAAACTCACTAATTCATGTTAACGCCAAGCTCAACATCATTCACATCAGAGACAATACCACCATACTTACCGAAACTTACCCGAATACAGCCTTAGGTCCAAACTCTATCATCAAACATCATTCAATTCAATTTCATAGCTCATCACGAGGGAATCAAAATCACAACATTCATTTACTAATCATACATACATTCTCAACCATCATCAAACCCAACATTTACACTAATTCATCATTCAAGCACATCAAAAATCATATATACCAATTCATGAGACACACATAATTACCAAAAATATAATTTTTATATCGATATCGATTTATAACAATTGTTGGTAATAAAATAGTTTTAAGAAAAATTCCTACCTTGTTGACGGCGGTTTTCCAACAGTTGGATTTCCACCCCAAAAGGACCCAAACTTTGACCAATCCTCAAAGTCTCCACCAATTGACCCAAAATTAGCCCAAGCATCAATTCAAGGATCAACAAAAGCTCCGCAACCACACCAAGTACCCAATTTGTGCAAATTAAAACTAAGCAACTCTAATTTCACCAAATTGCACACATAGTCCAACTAGAACTCACACATAAAAGGGGAAATCAAAGAGAAAAGAGTTTTCTTACCTTAACCCACATGTTTATGGGTCAAAATTTTGCTAGAATTCAAGGTTAAGCTTCTCCTAAACATCAAAATCACAAAATCTCAACACCAAACTAACCAAAATGCATTTTTGGTGATGAAACAGAAAATGGGTCAAGGATTTCTTCCTTACCAAAAAGTTTAGATCAAAATGAAGAGGGAGTCGAGACAAATGCGTAGCCGTAAATGGGTCGTCGATCAGAGCTTCGGATTGAGAGATATGTGAATTTTAGTGCGGTGATAAATAGTGAACAAGGGTTTTCTTCTCTTTCCCTCTTCTCTATCCGTGGCTCTCTCAACAAAGGGGAGAAAATGAGTGCTGAAATGCCTTAAATGAAGGGCTTGTAAGCCTTTGGCTTCGGCCCAACATGGGCCCGTTTGTGTTTTTGAGCCCATTGACCATGGTGTGGCCCCAAACATCACAATGAATAAGGTCAAAAGTATCTTTAGACATGTTATTATTTGATTCAAATGAAAGTTTCTTGAATTTGGCTAGAGGACAAATGTTACAATGAATGGAAACTGACCAATCTAATGAATTAACATTTTGTAAATGAAAATTAGAAACTTTAAACTCAATGATTTTATTTGATGAATGGCCTAAACGTGCATGCCAAAGTTGAGAATTACACAAATTAATATGGTGAGATGATAAACTATAATTTTATGGTTTATCTTGTATTGAAATGAGTGAATTTTATCAACTTATCTTGCACTTATTCACCGAAATAACATGGTTTCGTGATTTCTTCCTAAATTGTGCTTAAGAGTAAAAACATACTTTTTTAGGCTCTTAAAATACTAAATTTAATTTACTTTAATTCTATTCGATACCTTAATGTATTTATTGAGTGATTTCATGCTTACAAGGTAAGGATGGATTGAAGAAGTGAGGAAAAAGCATGCGAAAGTGGAGAATTCATGAAGAAATGGAGTTTGGAGCATTTCATGGTCATGCGTACGCATGCCTTATGCGTACGCATGTTTTGGGAATTCGCAAACTTGCACGTACTCATGCCTCATACGTACGCATAATTGTCAGCATGTGATTCACTTAAGTGAACACGTGGGTCGCGATTTCAAGGCTCTCTTGGGCCCAATCCTACAGTCCAACTCATTTCTGAAGTATTTCAAGCCAAACTCAAGAAGGAATAAGGGGGGAGCAATTAGGGTAGCTTAGGAACATATTTTAGGGTATTTTTGCTAGAGGGAGAAACTCCTTCTTCTCTCTAGAATTTAGGGTTCTTAGGTTAATATCTCCTTATATTTAGGTTTTAATCCTTGTTTTAGTATAATTCTCCTTGTAGTTTCTTGTTCTAGCATCTTAATTCTTGTAGTTTTATTTGTTATTCCCTTTATTTTATCACTTTCATATTTATGAACTCTTGTTGAGATTGATTTTTTTAATATAATTTATGTTTTCATGTTTATTGTTGCTTCTTTCAATTGATTTCTTGCACTTGATAGTCTTAGATTTTACTAATTCTTACAATTTATCATGCTCTATGTTTATGCATCCTAGGTATTCGATAAAATGCTTGAATTAGTTTTAGAGTAGACTTTTGTATTCTTGGCTTGTGATTAAGAGATTAGGTAATCTTGAGTCATTAATGTCCAATTTGGATTGATCTAGAGTTGTTAGTTGACCTTGTATTCACTAACGTTAACCTCTTACTAAGCTCAATTAGTAAATCGGTTATGATTTGTGAATTGAAATCAATGATACCTACTTGACCTTCTCCCGATGTTGGAGATAACGTAATAGAATTATTCTTGATAATTGTTGTGTTTAGATTAATGACAAGGATAGTCAACCTTGATTCTCAATCCTTCCTAAGAGCGTCGTTTTAGCATTTATTCTTTAGTTGTTTGCTTTATTTTCTTGCTATTTAAATTCTTGTCAATTGCTATCTCACCCCCGATATTCTCATAACCGATAACACGCATAACTCACTGCAATTCTTTTGAGAGACGACTGAAAGAGCGGAAGATTGATGGTTTAGAGGTCATAGTAAACTCTCGTTGTGAGTATAGTTACTAAACCAAGCAATCAACCTTTCTTGCAAACGTTTTGGTTGTCACAAGTAACAAACCCCTTAAAAATTGATAACCGAAGTATTCAAACCTCGGGTCGTCTTCTCAAGGAACTACAGGGAAGTATGTTCTTATTATTGGTTATGGAGATTGTAGAATTGGGGGTTTTAAGAATGAGGGACAAATATGACAATTGATTTAAATAGCAATTTAAAATAAATAAACAAATATTGTAAAGCAAACTTTTGGCAAGGTATGAGAAATTGGAAGTCCAGGCTTAGTTATTCTTATCAACAACAATGAAAGTCGAATCTTAATTCCACTTAGTCAACCTTTACTAGAGCAAAGGAAAGTCAAGGGACTAATTAGCTTGATCTTTGAATCCTATTTATTTCCTAAGAAAAGGCTGGGATTATTGAAGTTCAATTCAATTAGCAAAGATAACAGTTATCAATTATGTTGAGATAAGATAACTCCTGAGTTACTGCTTTCTTAACCAAAACCAAAAGGGGAAAAGTAAATCTACTGGAATAAAGATGTCTTCAGAGTAAAAGCAATAATAGCATAAATGAGAGAAAGCAATATTAAACCGGAATACCTCAAATAACATTAATTCAAATAATCTGGAACATAGAAGAATTCATAAATCAAATTGCAAAAGTAAATAATCAACTAAAGTAAAGGAACATTAAACCTGGATCGAGAGTTACTCCTAAAACTAAGAGAAGTCCTAAATCCTAATCCTAAGAGAGAGAGGAGAGAACCTCTCTCAAAACTAGATCTAAAACATGAGAAGTGAAAATTGGCGAGCTCTCCTGAATGGATGCATTCCCTCACTTCATAACCTTTGGTCTATGCCTTCTGGACTTGGATTTGGGCCAAAAAGGGCTTCAGAATTCGCTATGAGCGTTTTCTGCAATTTCTGGTGCGTGGCCTCTGTCACGCGTCCGCGTGGGTCACGCGGTCGCGTCGTTCGGAGCTTTTCCTTGCCACGCGGTCGCGTCAGTCATGCGGCCGCGTCACTGCTTCTTCGCACTTGGCACGCAATCGCGTCGTCCATGCGATCGCGTGGATGCCAGTTTCTTCAAGGACTCTGTTTTGTGCTTTCCTTCCATTTTTGTATGTTTCCTTTCCATCCTTTGAATCATTCCTACCTTAGAAGATCTGAAACTACTCAACACACTGATCATGGCATCGAATGGAAATAAAGGTAATTGAAATAATTAATTTCAAAGCATAGGAAACATGTTTTTCACATACATCACATAATAAGGAAGGGAAAGTAAAACCATGCAATTAACATGAATAAGTGGGTGAAGGATTGAATAAATCACTCAAACTAAGCATAAAATACATCATAAAATATGGGTTTATCAACCTCCCCACACTTAAACAATAGCATGTCCTCATGCTAAATCCAAGGTAATAAGTAAGGTTAAAGTGATGGAATGTCATGCAATGCAATTTAATCTAAATGCAATTACCTAAATGCATCATACAATTCTAATTTATTCACTCATATATAAAGCTTACAGGTAGTTAAATTAATTCACATTCTCAAGGAGTCATATATGTATATATCGCCAAACCTTAGATAATTAATAAGCACTTTTACAATTGAGATGGGAGAAAAAGCATTTTATGAACTTGCAAGACAATTAGATAATTCAAACAGAGATAAATGTTAATGAGCTATTGAACCCTCACTGGATTTGTGTTTACTCTCTAGTCACTCAGTGTTTATTGGGTTAATCACTCTATTCCTCTTTTTTTATTCTTCCTTTCTATAACTTTGTTCTTCATCTAACCAATCAACAATTATAGAATACAGTCATACCAAAAATCATGAGGTCTTTAATTAAGGTTGTAATGGGGCTAAGGTAAAGGTAAGGATATATGTATAAGGCTAAGTGAGCTTATAAGCGAATCCTTAATTAGACTAATATCTCACCTAACATACATACTTAGTAAAACAAAACTTCTTTACCTATTTTCCCATTTTTTTTCCACTTTTGGATGTTACATGCTCATGTTTCAACTTTTATTCTTATTCCATGTGCATTGCTTTTATTTTTGCAGTTGGGGAATTCTTTTGTATCCCCTTTATTAAATACTGAAAAATAAATTTTTTTTGAATGCACATGGTAATTTAATCACTTTGATTTCTCATGAGCATGCTTCCCAAAATTTCTTATTTTGAGTTATTTTTATTCTTTTCAATTTTTTTTCTTTTTCTACCTCTTGTTTTTATCATCCATGTTCCCAATAGGTTTCCCACATTTTAAACTATTCATAATTTTCTATCTTAAGCTAACCAAGGATTCAACTTGGGATTTTATTTTGTTTTCTACTTAAGGCTAGTAATGTGGCTAATAGAATAAAAAGGGATTTAAAGGCTCAAGGGGGCTAACAAGGGTGATGTGAAAGGTAGGTTGTTTTTGGGATAAGTGAGCTAAAATCAAATGATGGCCTCAATCATTCTTTTGGTATGTATCTATATTCTATATTCTATATTCTATAATTGGACATATAGATTAAAGCAAAGTAAAGAACATCAGAATATAAAAGAAGGGCGGAACACACAGGAATAAAAATTATGGTTTAAATGTAACCATACAATTAAGCTCAAAACTCACAGGCTATGTGTTCTCTAGCTCAAAAATCATTTATCACTTATGTATGTCATGCAGGTTTAGTTAAAATTTCTCATTATTCTCAATGTAAAACTTATATTGAATGGCTTTAAAGTTCTAGTGCTTCTCCTTGATGAAGTGTTGTAAACTAACATGCAATGCTATATATACAAGGTGTGGGTTGTTTTGATTCTGTTAAAGTCTCTAGTTTACTTCTTTTTTCTTTTCAATTTTAACTAAGCTATCTTATGCTAAAAAGGGTAAAACTATACTAATCAATCCACAATTTCTATAACTAATAAGTTAGAATTGCAACTAAGTGGCTAAAATATGAACTAAAAATGCAAAATGCAGAAATAGAGTAAAAATACATGAAAGTAACAATGTATAAATACTCAGAAAATAAAAATAAAAATAAAGAGAAAAATACAGAAAAATATCCAAAATAAAAGAAAAAGAGTCTGTAGTGGTTCACCAAAATAATATGCCAGAGATGGCGACCTCCCCACACTTAAAATGAAGCATCTTCCCAGATGCTCACTCAAGCAGGGTGTGAAGGGGTGTCATCACTGGAAGGGATGGTAGCTGGTGTCTCTGTGGTGGCTGGCTGGGGGTCTGACTGCTGTAGAGGAGGGGCTTTCTGAATGGAGATCTCAGGGTCTGCAGCCTCAATCTGATGTGGAACCTCTGTCTGTGGGGCCGCCTGCTCGGTGTCTGCCTGGGGATGAGTCTCTGCCTCGGGCGCATCCACCTCCTCCTCAGATGCCTCGGATGGTGTGTCAGGCTCGAAGGGGATGTCACCAGATCGTATCATCAGCTTCAGGTGCTCATAGCATCGCTTGTTGCGACGCTCCATCTGGTCAAGTCGTCGAAACAAGCGGTGCACCAGATGATAGACAGGCTCTGTGGCAGGTGGAGGTGCAGTGGTGGTGGCAGGGGTGGATGGTGCAGCAGTGGAGGAAGAGGGACCGGCAGATGGTGTAGCTGTATCAGCATGGCAGTCAGGAATGGAGGTCTGTAGCCCAAGGCCAGGAAGTTCCTGCTGTGCGGGATAAGCTTCTTGCACTCTGCAGCAGGTGGCCTCTCATCAGCATCCTCCCATGGCACGTCAGCTCGACGGCCCAGCTGTGTAACCAGATAGGAAAAGGGAAGAGTGCCGCGGACGTGGACCCTGGCCATGTAGTGCCGGATAAAGCGTGGCAGGTACAGGTCCTTGCCCTCCATCACACACCAAAGGAGGGTGATCATAGCGGCTGGTATCTCAGTCTCGTGAGTACTCGGCATAATGTAGTTGCTGAAAATCTGATGCCATAGCCGAGCCTCATCGTTCAGGTAAATCCGCTTGATCCCTTTGGGCATGGTGGTGTTCTGACCCATGATCCAAGGAACTGACGGGTCAAGGGCAATCCGGGCCTTGACTGTATCCCAGTCAAATCACATATAGCGCATATCCTCCTCAGCTTTCTGATAGCCATCTGTCTAATCAGTCTTAGGCAGAAGCTTCAGAACCTCTTCTATTGCCTCCTCAGTAACCAGAATTTACTTCCCTCTGAGGTTCACTGCATCTAGGGAAGTTTTGAAGTAGTTGCAGTAGAATTCCCTAACCCAAGATGCATTAACCTCAGTCAGAGGTCTCTCCAGAAAGAACTAGCCCCTTTGTTTGATCTGATCAGAGGTATATAGCTGGAGTTCTTCTGGGATCTTCAAAGTCCGCTCCAGGTATAGGTTCCTGGAGTTTGCAAACACCGGATACTTCAGCTCACAATATCGGTTTGCAAACTTTACTGGGTCAGTGGCGGGAAGTAGCTGGTCGGCCTTCTCCTGCAGGGTAAAGGCTTTCTCCCGCAGGGAGGCATCATGCATGAGGTCGATGATAGACACGGAGGCTTCGCCTCGTTTCCTTTTCCCGGAAGTGGCCTTGTCTTTTCCTCTTCTCTGGGAATCTGACATCCTGAAAAATAGAAAACCAGGATATAATAAAAATAGGAAGGCAAATAGGCAAATAATCAAAGAAAACACAAAGTGGCAAAGGAGCAATAGGAAAATGAATATGAGTTAGGTAATATGTGCATTTAGGATTGTATAGGAGTAAAAAGTCTGAAAAGAAGAAATCACAATCCAAAATGTAATTGAATACAAGTTAAATAGAAAAATTAACATCATGCCTTGGTTAGAATGTTAAAAGAAAGTGAAAAAAAAGCAATAAAAGAAGTGTTGGAAAGGTTAGGTTGGTTAGAGTTAAAATTAGTGGGTTAGTGAAAAATGGGTTAAAGTAAGAGGCATAATGAAAATAGTCCAAGTAACAAGTAATCACAGGGAGAAGCTATAGGTAACTCATATTCAAACAGGTAAAACAGTTTGATGATGATTCAAATAGAGATAAAAAAAGCAAAAATAGGAATCAAGCATCAAAATTGCAGTTTATGAACCAGGAGATCAAAGAAAATAAGAATGCATGCCTAAGCATTCATGAATTAGTTTGGTGAAATTATAGGAAAGCACAGTTGAAAATGCCAAAAACCTAGACATGAACAGAAATATTTCACAGAAATTTGGGCAGCATTCCAGCTAAAATAGGACATTCCCGGAAAATAAACAGCAAACAAGCAGTTCATATGAATCCAAATTAAAGCTTGCAATTACATATACGGAATATTAACATGAAAGTTCAATGTAAAGAGCAGCAAATGCAGGAAAGTACAGCATTTGAACAAGATCACAGCAGCAACAGATTTGCAAATTTGATAAAACAGAAACAAGAACAGTACAAATAAACAGACCTAAATCCACTAACCACATCCTAGGCTACCTAACAACCTAAGATCCACTACAACATGCATATCTAACTATCCTAACATGAACATAAACGGAAAAATAAGAATAAACTACGAATGGATAGAAGGGTGACGTATGCGGAACCTGGAAGGCGAAAGAAGGAGGTTGGGGTACAGAGGTGGCTGGGGGTGGTGGCGGTGACGTCCGGTGCGGCGGCTGGTGGTGGTGGGCACGGCGGTTGCTGCTGTTAGGGGGTAGGGACAGGGAGGGGAGAAGAGGGGGTGGGTAATGGGGTAAGAGGGGAAGGGAGGGGGGAAGGGGTTGGTGGTGGTGGTGGGTCACGGCGGGTACGGACGGCGGCGGTGGGTGGTGGGCAGTCGCGGAGGAGGAGGAAGAAAGAAGAAAGAGGAAGAAAGAAGGGGGAAGGAGGGAGTGTGGTAGGTGGCGGCGGCGTCCGGGTGGTCGGCGGCGTCTGGGTGGTGGCGCGGTGGTGGCTGGTTGGTGGTGGTTGAGGTTGGGGGAGAAGAGAGGGAGAAGAAGAATTGGGGGGGGGGGAGGGGGCATCGCGACTGAGGGGGTTTCGCGTGACTGGGGGGGTTATATTTTTGAATCCACGCGGTCGCGGGGGGCAGAAAGAGTAAATGACGCGATCGCGTGGGGAGCGCGATCGCATGGAGGGGGTAAAAGAAGGGATGACGCAATCGCATGGGGCATGCGATCGCGTCACTGGAAAGTGTGCTAAACGCACGAATCCAGCGTCGTTCCAGCGCAACTCTCTGTCTCCTTTTTGGGATTTGTGCAATCCATGCGACGCGGTCGCGTCGCTCACGCGGTCGCGTAGGATTGATTGTGTGCAAGTGACGTGATCACATGGGGCATGCGATCGCGTGGGCCATTTTGTGCTAGACGCACAACGGCCGCACGATTCCAGCCCAACTCTCTGGAAGTTGGATCCTTACGCCGAATTCCAGGTCACGCGGCCGCGTGGGAAGTGTAGTTCGCCATTTGACGCGATCGCATGGGGCATGTGGTCGCGTCGCGCACCCTCTTTTTTTTTAGCATATGCAGAATGCGGAATGTATTATGCAGAATGCAGTGCTTAATGTGAATGCTATGCATGATTCTAGGTTCAATAAAATAAAATAAAATTCAAAAAGAAACAAAACTAAATAAAATTAAAATTGTAAAAGAAACGATCATACCACGGTGGGTTGTCTCCCACCTAGCACTTTTAGTTAAAGTCCTTAAGTTGGACATTTGAAGAGCTTCCTGTTATGGTGGCTTGTGTTTAAATTCATCCAGAAATCTCCACCAGTGCTTGGAATGCCAATAGCCTCCGGGGTCCCAAACTAGGCATGTAAAGCTTTTGAGCAGCTTCAAATAAATTTTTAGGCTCCCGGGGTGACGAATGTCAGAATAGATTCCAGGATCCCAAGCCTTGTTTTTAAATCCGCCTCTGTCTTGATCTCCATGTTTCCATCCAGGCAGTTTAAAAAGTAAGTTCTCACCATGGTAACCAAACGTTTTTCGAGATCCATTCGATTGATTTTGATGCCAATCCGTGCACTTCGAGTTGAAGCGTGGAACCTTATTGAACCTTGTCCACCAGCTCTGAGCACGAGCCATTTCCCTCTTACTCTTAAAGTCGCAGAGAGCTCTAAGTTGGCCATCTGTTTCAAGTAAACCATATTCAAGTGAATAAGTAAAGTTAAAAGTTAAGGATTGTACCCACTTAAAGCTTGTATTGGGTGGTAATGGCCTTGGGGAAGGTGTTTCTGGTAGTTCTGTAAGTTCTGCTCCCTGGTAATCTTCTGTGAATTCCTCCACTTCTTTGCAAGGATCTTCAAACGCATCATCACCCTGGTCAAAGTCTTCTATGTCTTCCTCATCAATTGAGTCATAGATGGGAGGTTGAGAGAAATCTACCTCTGCATCATCTTCGTATTCATTTGGGGAAGATTCTTCGATCTCAGAGAATTCACTTGCGGATGCAAGTTCATTACTAAGAGAGCTTGACTTGCGACTATCATTATCAAGGGAATTTGTGTCCTGGGTTATTCCGTCTAGTTCTTCATAAACGACTTGCCTTAGGGGTTGTGCAATATCCTCCTTAGCATTAACTGTAAGGTCCTTGACGGAGTTCACCTCAGCTCTGGATTCCCATGGAGGTTCAGCGTCTCCTAGATCTTCAACCAACTCTTCTTCTTGTACAATGACAGCTTCTTCTACTTGTTCGAGTACGAATTCCTGCTCTGTCTTATCCACTGGAGTTTCTAATATCTCCTTCATGCTACACTCTTCATTAGATTGTCCACATGGGGCTGTGGTCGGTCCTTGAATGTTCGCGCGTCTAGAAACTAATTGAATTACTGCTTGCTCCAGTTGTCGAATAGTTGCTTGAAGTTTATTTACTGTTGCCTTGAGGCGAACCTCTGATTCTCGGGGTGATGGATTTGGATATGAAACATAGGGAAGTGGTGGTGCTTGGGAGTGATTGGATTGGAACTGGGGTGGAAAAGGATCATACGGTGGCGAATGGTGAAAAGAAGCTTGTGAGTGTGGTGGTTCGAGGTTATGTTGAGAGGATGGTCTATAGGCACGGGGCGGGGCTTGTTGGTAGTCACAAGGTTGTCCACCATATCTTTTAGCTGGGTATGCATTGTAGAATGGTCGTTGTCCATGATATCTTGGAGGGTGTTGTTGCCTAAAGGGTTGATTAGATCCTCTTGGCTCCATCCATCCTTGATTGGTCTGACCTTGATACATATTCCTGCTGTAACTTCTAATTCCTTCAACAAAGTTAGAACCAAACTCAAAGCGAGAGGGGTGAGAATTCATGGTAGCAAATAAAAATAAAAAGGAAAAACAAAAATAAATGAACAAGCAAAAGAAAAATATTTAGAATAACCAATAATAAGGCACACGTTAGCAGTTTCCCAGCAACGGCACCATTTTGAAAGAGCGGAAGATTGATGGTTTAGAGGTCATAGTAAACTCTCGTTGTGAGTATAGTTACTAAACCAAGCAATCAACCTTTCTTGCAAACGTTTTGGTTGTCACAAGTAACAAACCCCTTAAAAATTGATAACCGAAGTATTCAAATCTCGGGTCGTCTTCTCAAGGAACTGCAGGGAAGTATGTTCTTATTATTGGTTATGGAGATTGTAGAATTGGGGGTTTTAAGAATGAGGGACAAATATGACAATTGATTTAAATAGCAATTTAAAATAAATAAACAAATACTGTAAAGCAAACTTTTGGCAAGGTATGAGAAATTGGAAGTCCAGGCTTAGTTATTCTTATCAACAATAATGAAAGTCGAATCTTAATTCCACTTAGTCAACCTTTACTAGAGCAAAGGAAAGTCAAGGGACTAATTAT
Source organism: Arachis ipaensis (assembly GCF_059453495.1). Lineage (NCBI taxonomy): Eukaryota > Viridiplantae > Streptophyta > Magnoliopsida > Fabales > Fabaceae > Arachis > Arachis ipaensis. The sequence goes on along the minus strand of NC_142444.1, from coordinate 35,328,345 downwards.
CTTGATCTTCGAATCCTATTTATTTCCTAAGAAAAGGCTGGGATTATTGAAGTTCAATTCAATTAGCAAAGATAACAGTTATCAATTATGTTGAGATAAGATAACTCCTGAGTTACTGCTTTCTTAACCAAAACCAAAATGGGAAAAGTAAATCTACTGGAATAAAGATGTCTTCAGAGTAAAAGCAATAATAGCATAAATGAGAGAAAGCAATATTAAACTGGAATACCTCAAATAACATTAATTCAAATAATCTGGAACATAGAAGAATTCATAAATCAAATTGCAAAAGTAAATAATCAACTAAAGTAAAGGAACATTAAACCTGGATCAAGAGTTACTCCTAAAACTAAGAGAAGTCCTAAATCCTAATCCTAAGAGAGAGAGGAGAGAACCTCTCTCAAAACTAGATCTAAAACATGAGAAGTGAAAATTGGCGAGCTCTCCTGAATGGATGCATTCCCTCACTTCATAACCTTTGGTCTATGCCTTCTGGACTTGGATTTGGGCCAAAAAGGGCTTCAGAATTCGCTATGAGCGTTTTCTGCAATTTCTGGTGCGTGGCCTCTGTCACGCGTCCGCGTGGGTCACGCGGTCGCGTCGTTCGGAGCTTTTCCTTGCCACGCGGTCGCGTCAGTCATGCGACCGCGTCATATGCGTTCTGCTTAAGGCGCGCGGTCGTGTCAGTCATGCAGCCGCGTTGCTGCTTCTTCGCACTTGGCGCGCAATCGCGTCGTCCATGCGATCGCGTGGATGCCAGTTTCTTCAAGGACTTCGTTTTGTGCTTTCCTTCCATTTTTGTATGTTTCCTTTCCATCCTTTGAATCATTCCTACCTTAGAAGATCTGAAACTACTCAACACACTGATCATGGAATCGAATGGAAATAAAGGTAATTGAAATAATTAATTTTAGAGCATAGGAAACATGTTTTTCACATACATCACATAATAAGGAAGGGAAAGTAAAACCATGCAATTAACATGAATAAGTGGGTGAAGGATTGAATAAATCACTCAAACTAAGCACAAAATACATCATAAAATATGGGTTTATCAACGACCCGAGATCTAATATTCTCAGTATTTTTATTGGTTTGCATTTGTGATAAACAAAATTAAACTTTGATTGAGAGTCATTTTTCGGTGTGGACTATGCTTGCAACGAGATTCTTTTATTGAGAAAATTCCGAATCGACGTTTGATTTGCGTCAAGTTTTTGGCGCCATTTTTAGAGAATTGCAATGTGTGCTTGTTATTGGTTTTTGTTCATATGTGAATATTGTGTATAGTTTGCTTTTTGTTTGTTTTCTAGTTTTGGTTTAGGATTTTGTTTTATTTGTCTGTTATTAGCTTTTTTTTCTTTACTTTCTCTTTTTCACTATGAATTCTCACCATTTTGACTATGAGTTTGGTTCTAACTATGTTATAGAAAATGAAAGTTTCAATGATGGGTCGCATCATAGATCGTGGAATCAATTGAGTGAGGAGTCATATGCTTATAGACAAACTTCTTGGCAATAACCTCTTCTAGTTTGTTATGGTTACAATCCATCATATAATGCACAACAATATGAACCAACTCCTCAACATTATTATCACCCTTTATCACAAGCCACATCTTATCACCAAGCACCTTCCTATAACTCATATTCGTCATACTAACAACCATATAAACCATACCAAGAACCACCACTTTCATATACACCACCTCAGTACTCTCACCAATATGAACCACCTTCCAATTATGACACCTTTCTCCCAAAAAATGAGCCCTCTTTTTCACCACCTCCTTCATTGAACGAAGTTCTTCAACCTTTAATACAAGAACAAAGAGATCTTCACTCTTTTCTGCAAAAGCAAGAAGAGCAAAATGGGTTGGAAACCATGATGGCTACCATGGCTGAAGCTATGAACCGATTAGTTTCATTGCGCTCATGGAATCAAGACACTCCCATTGATGAATGTGGAGACTCAAATGAGAAGCGTAGTAAGAAAGAGAACTTAGAGCTTCAAGGAGAAGAAGAGGAGTTGAAGTAAGAATCGCAACAAAAGAAGGAAGTTGAGATAATTGAACCAGAAAAAGTGGTTGTAGAATTGAGGGAAATTGATCAGGAAATGAATTCCATCATTAACGATTTCTTGTCCATACTGACCAATCCCCTCGATGATCTTGTTGAGCCTTCCCCCGTTGAATTCGAAATGGGTGTTGACGTAGATTTTACGCAACCTCCGAGTTATGACTTGAGGGAAGGAGAAGAGTTAGAAGAAGTTGGTGAGAAAGTAATTAAATATGAGGAACCTTGTCGAGAAGTAAAAATAGAAGACGCTTGCCAAGAGGTGGAGGTAATCCAAGAAGAGCACAAGGGGGTGGAACTTGCAGACAATTGGAAACATCTCTTTCTAAGTCATCATCATCCATTACATCATTCAAGTGGGTAAATTTCATATCCTTTAGCTTTCTTATTCCACTTGAATATGGGTTGCTTGAGACGGATGGTCAACTTATGGCTCTTTGTGCAATCAAGAGTAAAAGAGAGATGATTAGTGGTTGGCATTGTAAATCAAGGCTCATTAAAGTTGAAGCTTCAAGGTTTAAGTGCAAGGGCTGGTATAGTGCTCAATTGATTGGGTCTAAGAGGAGGGTTTAGTGCCTGAATGAGAATTCTACTTGCTTATCACCGGGATGAAATCATGATGATCAATTAGAAGACGGGTGTAAGAACAAGATTTGAGATCTCGGCATACAAGAGGATCTTTGGGAGCTCCTAACTTGTTGACAACTTCATCAAAGCTTGGTACACTTAGTTGGAAATTTTGGAGCATATTGGAAGTCCAAGCATTGGTGGATGTTTCAAGATGAGTTCAAGCATAAGCCACCATGACAAGGAGCTCACCAAAATGTCCAACTTAAGGACAATAACTAAAAGTACTAGGTGGAAGACACCCTACCATGCTAAAACCTTCCAAACTTCACTTCTTCTTATCATTCTCGTAAGTATTTCTCTTAGTTGTTAGCTTAATTTGATAGATTTTTGTTTTGAATTACATGTTTGAATAGTTAAATAGTTTTTAGAAGCTAAAAATATTGTTAATTTGGAGTTTACTTTGTTTTTAGAATGTGAATAGTAGGTTAAGAAGCATTATCTATGCTTGAGTTGTAAAAGAAAAAAAATCATTCGTGTATAGACATGCATCATGCATACGCATGATCCACAAAATTTGCCAATCTCGCATACTCAACTGAGTCATGCGTACGGGACATAAGGGGGCAGTGGCAATACCCCACGTGCGCAACCATTTCTCGCGTACGCACCACTCCCCAATTGCCATAGTCATGCGTACGCATGAATTCAAAATCACCCCATCTTATGTGAATGCCCTAATTGCGTTTGTATAAACCCTTCTTCCCCAATGTTCCTTTCTTATCCAACGTCCCTTTTCTCGCAACCTTCATCACCCTTCACCTCCGGTCCAGCACCACCGTTGGCCACCCTTGTGTTACTGCCGGCCACCGTTCATCCTTTACCTCCTCCCCTCTTTGACTTCTTCTTCCTCTCACCACACCTTCATCCATCAACCCCTATTTCTTCCTTCACGCCACTGGCGACCACCATTGTCGCCGTCCATAGCCGCCACCAACTCCCTCTCCTCATTTCCTTCTTCCATTTCTCTTCCCTTTTTTCCATTTCTCCTTTCTCTGTTCACCACTGTCCGTGGCAGCACTTGCAGGGCACTCCCCTGTTTTCTTCCCTCCTCCGGCCATCACTGCAACAGCTCCATCCTTGCCACTCCTTTCCCCCTTTCTTCTCTGCTTTGTTCTGCATTTCCAGGTTACTTTCATTTCTTTGTTTCTGCTCTATTTAATTTTATTTTGTTAATTAGTTAGTCTTGATTAATTAGATTTGTTAGATTGCACGCTGTTCGTTGATTTAGGTAGTTAGGTAGGTTGAACATAGTATTTAGAGGATTTAGGTCTGTTTATTTTTTTGCAGTGAATGTGTTTGGATTGAATTCTTATGAATTTGAACTTGTTATATGATGATGGTTTTCTTGTTTTTTAGATTGAATTGTGAAATTATTACTCCACTCAATTGAATTTCTTTGTTTGATGCTTGTGAATTGATATCTGAATTGCGTTTGTTTATCTATTGCATTCATATGATGGTTCCTTGCTGAGTTGATGCCGAAAAGTGTTTGATTTGGTTTTCAATATTTTTTTTTCAATAGGGTTGCCTAATTAAGTTTAGCATATTACTGAAGTTACTTTGAGATTTTATTGAGCTCAATTAGTCAACTATCCAGTAGCCTAAATTCTTGTTTTGTTATTAAATGCTAAGATTTCTTGCTATTTTGTTTTATGTGAAGTTGTGTTTTATGAACCAGTGATACAAGTTTTCTATTGACGATTTTATGCGTCAATAAGACCGTGTGCACCAATTGGTTATTGAATTTGCATCAATGATTTTACTGATGGTTTTTGGTCGAATTTCTACTTCAATGCTCATTTTCCATTCATTTCAACTAAATGCGTTGAAGTAAGCATTTTAAAGTGTCTAAATGATCAAACCTTTGAATTTTATATTTTTATCATTGATCGCATTGATGATGAAAAATGTTGTTTTACTGTTACTCTTATCTATTTCATCATCATTGGCTTGTGCATATGCACTTATGACAATTAAACTTTACTTGATTAAATGCGTGCACTACACATGACTTGAATTGATCATGTGTAGCATAATGCACATTGTGTGGAGTTGAATATCGCTTGTTTGTTTGAAACTTTTTGAAAACCTTTATAGCTTAAGAATCAAGCTTGCTATCCACATGACATTTAACTTTCTTTTTTCCCTAACTTTTATTTTTCAACTGACACTTTTATCTTTCTTTTCATTTTCCAACTAATTCTTTTTTCTTTTTTCTTTAGTGCATAGTGATGAGCGGATAATTTATACGCTTTTTGGCATTGTTTTTAGTATGTTTTTAGTATGTTTTAGTTAGTTTTTGTTATATTTTTATTAGTTTTTAAATAAAAATCACATTTCTGGACTTTACTAGGAGTTTGTGTGTTTTTTTGTGATTTCAGGTATTTTCTGACTGAAATTGAGGGACCGGAGCAAAAATCTGATTCAGAGGCTGAAAAAGGACTGCAGATGCTATTGGATTCTGACCTCCTTGCACTCGAAGTAAATTTTCTGGAGCTACAGAAGTCCAATTAGCTTGCTCTCAATTGTGTTGGAAAGTAGACATTCTGGGATTTCCAGCAATATATAATAGTCCATACTTTGCTTGAGATTTAGTGGCCCAAACCGGCGTTCCAAGTCAGCATAAAAATTCTGGCGTCAAAACGCCAGAACTGGCATAAAAGATGGAGTTAAACGCCCAAACTGGCACCAAAGCTGACGTTTAACTCCAAGAAAGTCTCTACATGTGAAAGCTTTAATGCTCAGCCCAAGCACACACCAAGTGGGCCCCAGAAGTGGATTTCTGCATCATTTACTCATTTCTGTAAACCCTAGGTTACTAGTTCTCTATAAATAGGACCTTTTGCTATTGTATTCAAAGAGAGATCTTTGATGGGTCTTATGCTATCTTAGACCTTTATGGGGGTTGGCCATTCGGACATGCCTGGACCTTCATTACTTTTGTATTTTCAATGGTGGAGTTTCTACACACCATAGATTAAGGTGTGGAGCTCTGCTGTTCTTCATGAATTAATGCAAAGTACTATTGTTTTTCTATTCAACTCAAGCCTATTTCTTCTCTAAGATATTCATTCGCACACAAGAACATGATGAATGTGATGATTATGTGACACTCATCACCATTCTCACCTATGAACGCGTGCCTGACAACCACTTCCGTTCTACATGCAAACAAGCTTGAATGTGTATCTCTTGGGTTTCTAATCTAAGATTAAAACCTTCGTGGTATAGGCTAGAATTATTGGCGGCCATTCTTGAGATCCGGAAAGTCTAAACCTTGTCTATGATATTCCGAGTAGGATCTGGGATGGGATGATTGTGACGAGCTTCAAACTCGCGAGTGTTGGGCGTAGTGACAGACGCAAAAGGATTAATGGATCCTATTCCAACATGATCGAGAACTAACAGCTGATTAGCCGTGTGGTGACAACACATTTGGACCATTTTCACTGAGAGGACGGGAGGTAGCCATTGACAATAGTGATACCCAACATACAGCTTGCCATGGAAAGGAGTATGAATGATTGGATGAAGGCAATAGGAAAACAGAGGTTTAGAAGGAACAAAGCATCTCCATATGCTTATCTGAAATTCCTACCAATGAATTGCATAAGTATCTCTATCCTATTTTATGTTTTATTTATATTTTAATCATTAATTCTCCATAACCATTTGAATCCGCCTAACTGAGATTTACAAGATGACCATAGCTTGCTTCAAGCTGACAATCTCCGTGGGATTGACCCTTACTCACGTAAGGTTTATTACTTGGATGACCCAGTGCACTTGCTGGTTAGTTGCATTGGAGTTGTGAATAAAAGTGTGAATCACGATCACGCATACCAAGTTTTCAGCGCCATTATCAAAGATCACAATTTCGTGCACCAAGTTTTTAGCACCATTGCCGGGGAATAAACAATCCCCGCGCAACCAAGTGTTTGGCGCCGTTGCCGGGGATTGTTCGAGTTTGGACAACTGACGGTTCATCTTGTTGCTCAGATTAGGTAATTTTAGTTTATGTTTAAGCTTTTTACTTTTTATTTTCGAAAAATTCCAAAAAGAAAAAAAATTTTTATTTTATGTCTTCAGAATTTTTAAGAACGAATTCTAGAGTTTCATGATGATTTGTTGAAGTCTGGTTGGTTGTGAAACCATGTCTAAACTTTTGGACCGATGTTTCAACTTATCATCACAAGAGCTTGTTGACTTCTATCAATCTTGCTGTTGAATGTAATGATTTGCTAAAGCTTGGCTGGTCATTGGCCATGTCTAGTGTTTTGGACCGGAGCTTTCACCGAAAGCTTGGCTGGCTAGTAAGCCATGTCTAATTCCTGGACCGGAGTTTTAGACTAACATTGCATGATTCCTGGAATTCTCATTAAAAATTTTGAATTCCTTATTTTCTCTTTTTCCAATTAATTTTCGAAAAATTACAAAAAAATAAATAAAATGATAAAAATAAAAAATAATTTGTGTTTCTTGTTTAAGTCTAGTGTCAATTTTTAAGTTTGGTGTCCTGCATGTTTTATTTAATTCCCTGCATTTTTCGAATGTATGAATTAAGTTCTTCATTAATCTTCAAGTTGTTCTTGATGATTTCCTTGCTCTGATCTTTAATTTCTCTTGTTTTGTGTGTTTTGTTGTTTTTCTTATGCATTCTCAATTTGTTAGTGTCTCTAATATGAAAATTTCTAAGTTTGGTGTCTTGCATGCATTGTTTATTTGATCTTAGTTTTCCATGATTAGTTGCATTTTGATTGTTTCTCATCATTAAAAAATTCAAAAAAAAAATTTCAAAATTATGTCTTTTCAAGTTAATAATATAGAGAATTGAAGATTCAGAACATGCAGCAGAGGAATTACAGAGAAAAAGCTGGGCGTTCAAAATGCCCACTGAGGAAGGAAAACTGGCGTTTAAACGCCAGCCAGGTTAAATGCCCAAAAAGGTAGTATTTTGGGCGTTAAACGCCAGAATGGATACCATTCTAGGCGTTTAACGCCAGGATGGTACAGGAGGAAAGATTTTGTTTTTAATTCAAATCTTTTTCAAATTTTCATAATTTTTCAAAATCAAATCTTTTTCAAATCATATCTTTTCAATCATATATTTTCAAAATCAAATCCTTTCCATTTTTTTTTCTTTTACTATTTTCGAAAATCCTTACTAACAATCAGTGATTTGATTCATAAATTTCTTCCTTGTTAAGAAAGGTTCAATATTTGAATTTTAGAATCATATCTTTTAAATTTCTTGTTAGCCAAGTCATTAATCTTAAAATAAAATCTTTTTTAAATTGTTTTTCAATCATATCCTTTCAATCATATCTTTTTAAAACCCTATCTTCTCAACCACATCTTTTTCAAAATGATTTTCAATCATATCTTTTTTATTTCTAATTTCAAAATCACTTAATTACTTTCTCAATTTTAATTTTGAAAAATCATCAACCAAATTTTCAAAATTTCTTTTAATTATTTCAAATTCTTTTTAATTTAAAATTTTTAGTTTTATTTAAAAATTTGTTTTCGAAAATTCTTCCCCCTCCTCACCTTCTTCTATTTAAAGGACTAACACTCTTCCTCAATGTGCAATTCAGACTCCCTCTCTCTATAAGTTCGAATTCTCTCCTCTCTACCTCCTCCTTCTATTCTTCTTTTCCTCTAACACCTCAAGGAATCTCTATACTATGACATAGAGGATTCCATACTTTCTTCTTCTCTCTTTCATATGAGCAGGAGCAAAGACAAAGGCATTCTTGTTGAAGCTGATCCTGAACCTGAAAGGACCTTGAAGAGAAAGCTAAGAGAAGCAAAAGCACAATTCTTTGGAGAGGACCTAACAGAAATTTTCAAACAAGAAGAAGACATGGCAGCCGAAAATAACAACAATGCCAACAATGCAAGGAAGGTACTTGGTGACTTTATTGCACCAACCTCCAATCTCTATGGGAGAAGCATCTCTATCCCTGCCATTGGAGCAAACAACTTTGAGCTTAAGCCTCAATTAGTTTCTCTGATGCAATAGAGTTGCAAGTTTCACGGACTTCCATTGGAAGATCCTCATCAGTTTTTGGCTGAATTTTTGCAAATCTGTGACATTGTCAAGACCAATGGGGTTGATCCCGAGGTCTACAAGCTTATGCTTTTTCCCTTTGCTGTAAGAGACAGAGCTAGAATATGGTTGGATTCACAACCTAAGGAAAGCCTGAACTCTTGGGAAAAGCTGGTCAGTGCTTTTCTGGCCAAATTCTTTCCACCTCAAAAATTGAGTAAGCTTAGAGTGGAAGTCCAGACCTTCAGATAGAAGGAAGGTGAATCCCTCTATGAAGCTTGGGAAAGATACAAGCAATTAATCAGAAGGTGTCCTTCTGACATGCTTTCAGAATGGAGCATCATAGGTATCTTCTATGATGGTCTGTCTGAACTGTCCAATATGTCATTGGATAGCTCTGCTAGAGGATCTCTTCATCTGAAGAAAACGCCTGAAGAAGCCCAGGAACTCATTAAAATGGTTGCAAATAACCAATTCATGTACACTTCTGATAGGAATCCTGTGAATAATGGGACAAATAAGAAGAAAGGAGTTCTTGAGATTGATACTCTGAATACTATATTGGCTCAGAATAAAGTATTGACTCAGCAAGTCAATATGATTTCTCAGAGTCTGTCTGGAATGCAAGCAGCAACAGGCAGTACCAAGGAAGCTTCATCTGAAGAAAAAGCTTATGATCCTGAGAACCCAGCAATGGAAGAGGTGAATTACATGGGAGAACCCTATGGAAACACCTATAATCCTTTATGGAGAAATCATCCAAATCTCTCATGGAAGGACCAACAGAGGCCTCAACAAGGCTTTAACAACAGTAATGGTGGAAGAAATAGGTTTAGCAATAGCAAGCCTTTTCCATCATCTTCTCAGCAACAGACAGAGAATTCTAAGCAGAGCCACTCTGACTTAGCAACTGTAGTCTCTGATCTATCTAAGACCACGCTCAGTTTCATGACTGAAGCAAGGTCCTCCATTAGGAATTTGGAGGCACAAGTGGGTCAGCTGAGTAAGAGAATTACTGAAACTCCTCCCAGTACTCTCCCAAGCAATACAGAAGAAAACCCAAAGAGAGAATGCAAGGCCATAAACACGTCCCACATGGCCGAATACATAGAGGAGGGAAAGGTAGTGATTTCCACTGAGGAAGACCTCAATGGACGTCTACTGGCCTCCAAGGAGTTCCCTAATGAGGAACCATGGGAATCTGAGGCTCATACAGAGACCATAGAGATTCCATTGAATTTCCTTCTGCCATTCATGAGCTCTGATGAGTATTCATCCTCTGAAGAGGATGAAGATGTTACTGAAGAGCAAGTTGCTAAGTACCTTGGAGTAATCATGAAGCTAAATGCCAAGTTATTTAGTAATGAGACTTAGGAGGATGAACCCCCCTTGCTCACCAAAGAACTGGATGACTTGACTAGGCAGAGATTATCTCAGAAGAGACAGGATCCTGGAAAGTTCTCAATACCTTGAACCATAGGCACCATGACTTTTGAGAAGGCTTTGTATGACCTGGGGTCAAGTATAAACCTCATGCCACTCTCTGTGATGGAGAAGCTAGGGATCCTTGAGGTACAAGCTGCAAAAATCTCATTAGAGATGGCAGACAATTCAAGGAAACAGGCTTATGGACTTGTAGAGGATGTCTTGGTAAAGGTTGAAGGCCACTACATCCCTAATGATTTCATAATCCTAGACACTGGGAAGTGTATGGATGAATCCATCATCCTAGGCAGACCCTTCCTAGCCACAGCAAAAGCTGTGATTGATGTTGACAGAGGAGAATTGGTCCTTCACGTGAATAAGGACTCCCTTGTGTTTAAAGCTCAAGGATCTCCCTCTGTAACCATGGAAAGGAAGCATGAAAAGCTTCTCTTAATGATCTCCCTCTGTAACCATGGAAAGGAAGCATGAAAAGCTTCTCTTAATGCAGAGTCAAATAGAGCCCCCACATTCAAACTCTAAGTTTGGTGTTGGGAGGCCATCATCATGCTCTGAGTATCTGTGAGGCTCCATGAGAGCCCATTGTCAAGCTATTGACATTAAAGAAGCGCTTGTTGGGAGGCAACCCAATTTTATTTAATTATATCTATTTATTTTTCATTGTTATTTTATGTTTTCTGTAGGTTGATGATCATGTGAAGCCACAAAAAAACAACTAAAAAAGCAAAAACAGAATAAAAAATAGTATTAAAAATAGCACACCCTGTAGGAGAAGCTTACTGGCGTTTAAACGCCAGTAAGGGTAGCAGAATGGGCGTTAAACGCCCAGTCTGGCACCATTTTGGGCGTTTAACGCCAGAAATGGGCACCAGACTGGCATTTAATGCCAGAAAGGGGGCACAGAGCTGGCGTTTAACGCCAGAAAAGGGAGAAAAGCTGGCGTTTAAACGCCAGAAAGGGGAGAAAAGCTAGCGTTAAACGCTAGAAATGGGCAGTAACCTGGCGTTTAACGCCAGGATTGGCAATCAAGGGAGCGTTTACACACCAACATGGTGCAGAGATGAGAAATCCTTGACACCTCAGGATCTGTGGATCCCACAGGATTTCCACCTACCTCATCTCTCTCTCTTCTTCACACCTTTCCATAACACCCTTCCCCAAATACCCTTCACCAATCACCTCAATACCTCTTCCCCAAAAACCCCTCACCTATCAAATCCTACCCTCTTCTCCATAATCTCTTCACCAATCCACATCCATCCATCATAAAACCCCACCTACCTCACCATTCAAATTCAAACCACTTTCTCTCCCAAACCCACCCATACATGGCCGAACCCTACCCCTCTCTCCACTACTATATAAACCAATCTTCAATCCTTTGTTTCCACATATCACAAACACTACTTCTACCCCTTGGCCAAAACCTCCACTACCCTACATCTCCCCTAATTCTTCTTATTCTACTCTTTTCTTTCTTCTTTTGCTCGAGGACGAGCAAATCTTCTAAGTTTGGTGTGGTAAAAGTGTTGCTTTTTATTTTTCCATAACCATTTATGGCACCAAAGGCCAGAGAAACCTCTAGAAAGAGGAAAAGGAAGGCAATTGCTTCCACCTCCGAGTCATAGGAGATGGAGAGATTCATCTCAAGGGTGCATCAAGACCACTTCTATGAAGTTGTGGCCAAGAAGAAGGTGAGCCTCGAGGTCCCTTTCAAGCTCAAAAAGGGTGAATATCCGGAGATCCGACATGAGATTTGAATAAAAGGTTGGGAAATTCTCACCAACCCCATTCAACAAGTCAGGATCTTAATGGTTCAAGAGTTCTATGCCAATGCATGGATCACCAAGAACCATGATCAAAGTGTGAACCTGAACCCAAAGAATTGGCTTACAATGGTCTGGGAGAAATGCTTAGATTTCAGTCCGGGAAATGTAAGGTTGGCATTCAACTTGCCCTTGATGCATGGAGATGCACGCCCCTACACTAGAAGGGTCAACTTTGATCAAAGGTTGGACCAAGTCCTCATAGACATTTGTGAAGAGGGCGCTCAATGGAAGAGAGATTCAAGAGGGAAGCCGGTTCAACTAAGATGACATGACCTCAAGCCCGTGGCTAGGGGATGGTGGGAGTTCATTCAACGCTCAATCATTCCCACTAGCAACCGGTCTGAAGTTACTATAGACCGGGCTATCATGATCCATAGCATCATGATTGGAGAGGAAGTAGAAGTTCATGAGGTTATATCCCTAGAACTCTACAAGGTGGCGGACAAGTCCTCCACTTTGGCAAGGTTAGCCTTCCCTCATCTCATTTGTCATCTCTGCAATTCAGCTGGAATTGACATACAGGAAGACATCCTCATTGATAAAAACAAGACCATCACTAAGAAAAGGATGGAGCAAACAAGAGAGCCCACTCATTTACAAGAGCATGAGAAAACTCCTTATCATGAAATCCCTGAGATGCCTCAAGGGATGCACTTTCCTCCATAAAACTATTGGGAGCAAATCAACACCTCCCTAGGAGAATTAAGTTCCAATATGGGACAACTAAGGGTGGAGCACCAAGAGCATTCCATCCTCCTCCATGAAATTAGAGAAGACCAAAGAGCCATGAGGGAGGAGCAACAAAGGCAAGGAAGAGACATAGAGGATCTCAAGCACTCCGTAATATCTTCAAGAGGAAGAACAAGCCGCCATCACTAAGGTGGACCCGTTCTTTAATTTGCTTGTTCTTATTTTTCTGTTTTTCGAAAATTATGCTTTATGTTTTATTTATGTTTGTGTCTTATTACATGATCATCAGTGTCTAGTGTCTATGCCTTAAAGCTATGAATGTCCTATGAATCCATCACCTTTCTTGAATGAAAAATACTTTTAATTACAAAAGAAAAAGAAGTACATGAATTTTGAATTTTAAAATAGTTTAATTATTTTGATGTGGTGGCAATACTTTTTGTTTTTCTGAATGAATGCTTGAACAGTGCATATTTTTGAATTTGTTGTTTATGAATGTTAAAACTGTTGCTCTTGAAAGAATAATGAAAAAGGAGAAATGTTATTGATAATCTGAAAAATCATAAAATTAATTCTTGAAGTAAGAAAAAGCAGTGAATAGAAAAAAAGTGGTGAAAAAAAATAAAGAAAAAAAAGAGAAAAGAAAGAAAACGAAAAAAGCAGAAAAAGGCAGTAACCCTTTAAACCAAAAGGAAAGGGTAGAAAAAGGATCCAAGGCTTTGAGCATTAATGGATAGGAGGGCCCAAAGGAATAAAATCTTGGCCTAAGTGGCTAAACCAAGCTGTTCCTAACCATGTGCTTGTGGCGTGAAGGTGTCAAGTGAAAGCTTGAGACTGAGCAGTTAAAGTCGTGGTCCAAAGAAAAAAGAGTGTGCTTAAGAGCTTTGGACACCTCTAATTGGGGACTCTAGCAAAGCTAGGTCACAATCTGAAAAGGTTCACCCAGTTATGTGTCTGTGACATTTATGTATCCGGTGGTAATACTGGAAAACGAAATACTTAGGGTCACGGCCAAGACTCATAAAGTAACTGTGTTCAAGAATCAACATACTAAACTAGGAGAATCAATAACACTATATGAATTCTGAGTTCCTATAGATGCCAATCATTCTGAACTTCAAAGGATAAAGTGAGATGCCAAAATTGTTTAGAAGCAAAAAGCTAATAGTCCCGCTCATCTAATTAAGACTGATCTTCATAGATGTTTTCAGAATTTATTGTATATTCTCTTCTTTTCATCCTATTTTGTTTTTAGTTGCTTGGGGACAAACAACAATTTAAGTTTGTTGTTGTGATGAGCGGATAATTTATATGCTTTTTGGCATTATTTTTAATATCTTTTTAGTATGTTTTAGTTAGTTTTTGTTATATTTTTATTAGTTTTTAAATAAAAATCACATTTTTGTACTTTACTAGAAGTTTTTGTGTTTTTCTATGATTTCAGGTATTTTCTGGCTGAAATTGAGGGACCGGAGCAAAAATCTGATTCAGAGGCTGAAAAAGGACTGCAGATGCTGTTGGATTCTGACCTCTCTGCACTCGAAGTGGATTTTCTGGAGCTATCGATATCCAATGGGTGCACTCTCAATTGTGTTGGAAATTAGACATCCTGGGATTTCCAGCAATATATAATAGTCCATACTTTACCCGAGATTTGGTGGCCCAAACCGGCGTTCCAATTAAGCATAAAAATTCTGGCGTCAAAACGCCAGAACTGGCATAAAAGCTGGAGTTAAACACCCAAACTGGCACCAAAGCTGGCGTTTAACTCCAAGAAAGTCTCTACATGTGAAAGCTTCAATACTCAGCCCAAGCACACACCAAGTGGGCCCCGGAAGTGGATTTCTGCATCATTTACTCATTTCTGTAAACCCTAGGTTACTAGTTCTCTATAAATATGACTTTTGCTATTGTATTCAAAGATAGATCTTTGATGGGTCTAATGCTATCTTAGACCTTTATGGGGGCTGGCCATTCGACCATGCCTGGACCTTCATTACTTTTGTATTTTCAACGGTGGAGTTTCTACACACCATAGATTAAGGTGTGGAGCTCTGCTATTCTTCATGAATTAATGCAAAGTACTATTGTTTTTCTATTCAACTCAAGCCTATTTCTTCTCTAAGATATTCATTCGCACACAAGAACATGATGAATGTGATGATTATGTGACACTCATCACCATTCTCACCTATGAACGCGTGCCTGACAACCACTTCTGTTCTACATGCAAACAAGCTTGAATGTGTATCTCTTGGGTTTCTAATCTAAGATTAAAACCTTCGTGGTATAGGCTAGAATTATTGGTGGCCATTCTTGAGATCCGGAAAGTCTAAACCTTGTCTGTGGTATTCCGAGTAGGATCTGGGATGGGATGACTGTGACGAGCTTCAAACTCGCGAGTGTTGGGCGTAGTGACAGACGCAAAAGGATCAATGGATCCTATTCCAACATGATCGAGAACCAACAGCTGATTAGCCGTGCGGTGACAGCGCATTTGGACCATTTTCACTGAGAGGACGGGAGGTAGCCATTGACCACGGTGATACCCAACATACAGCTTTCCATGGAAAGGAGTATGAATGATTGGATGAAGGCAATCGGAAAGGAGAGGTTCAAAAGGAACAAAGCATCTCCATACGCTTATCTGAAATTCCTACCAATGAATTGCATAAGTATCTCTATCCTATTTTATGTTTTATTTATATTTTAATCATAAATTCTCCATAACCATTTGAATCCGCCTGACTGAGATTTACAAGATGACCATAGCTTGCTTCAAGCCGACAATCTCTGTGGGATCGACCCTTACTCACGTAAGGTTTATTACTTGGATGACCCAGTGCACTTGCTGGTTAGTTGCATCGGAGTTGTGAATAAAAGTGTGAATCACGATTGCGCATACCAATTTTTCAGTGCCATTATCAGAGATCACAATTTCGTGCACCACATAGCAACATTGTTCTTACTTTCTTCTGTTAAACGGGCAAGTGACCTAACTTTCGTTGGATATAACTGTTTGGAATGTGAATTCTAATCGACTTTGATTCCTATTTTCATTCACATTCCAAGTTAATTCTACTTTAATCCGTTCACTTCATAGTTTTGTTGTTCCTTATCTCAGTCTCTCCTTGCCTGCTTTTCATAATTATTTTGCTTTACTTGCCTTTTGAATATATTTTACATACCTGTTTTCTCTATTCTTTTTTAGGATGACGGATAAGAATGGAAAGGGCAAAGCAAGGGCATCTAGCTCAGGTAAACGAAAGTGAACGACACAGCCCACTACAACAGCGGATGATGGGCTATAGTCTACAAAACATATCGTTGAGAGAGACAAGTTGATCAGAGTTTACCTCCCATTGATCTATACAAGTTCAACAACCTTTACTCCGAGCTAAAGTTCCCGACTTTTAGAGAGCGCAATCTACACATGGAAAGAAAACTCGAGATTCTCGAAGATATGAAAAAGTAAACTGAAACTGATTTATGATATGGGATGGGGGTTCCTAGAAAGGGATCATGTGGCTGTGAACACGTCGTGAGTCTGGGAGTTTTATGTCAACTACTACAACGCAGCCCTCGACGTAGTTCACCTCAGAAGTCAAAAGATTTCAGTGGCTGAGGAGACTATAGAGCATATCCTCCACCTTCTGCCTAGACCCAGTGGCAAAGATGCTTATGAAAAGGAAGAAGGTGAGAGGAAGCAGATGAAGTTTGACTGGGATGAGGTAACGACAATTATCGCTAAACCTGAGAGGCAGTGAATTTTTAGAGCAGATAAGACAGCTCCCAGGGTGATATCAGTCCATGCTCTGACTGATGAGGCTCGGATCTGGCCGTAGATCTTGGCCAATTACGTGATGCCAATCACCCACCATACCGTCGTTGTTGCTGATATGGCGGTATTGGTCTGGTGTGTCCTGGAAGGTAAGCAGTTGTACCTTCCAAGGCTCATCAGAAAGTACATGGGTCCGAGCTTACTATATTGGCAATCTGGCCTTCCCGTGCATGATTACTGAGTTGGATATGGAGGCAGGGGTTCTCTAGCTGGCCACAGATAAGAGACCGATGATCGCAGGAAGCAAGAAGGTGATTCCGTATGGCGACTGGTTTGGACCTCAACCGAGCTCCAGGCGCAAAAGCAGACGTGAGGCAGCACCCGCTTCAGAAGCCAGACCCTCAACACCCTCAACATCAGTAGCCCCATCATCATCAATACCCATAGCACCACCAGCACCATCAGCATCATCATAGCCAATTTACCACCTTCTACAGAGCCTCTTCCAGCGGATTTATTAGATGGAACATCGCAATAAGCGACGTTTTGATTACCTGAAGAGGATATCTGGCTACACTAACTTCCCATCAGAGGAACCTGACACTCTTTCTGAACCCAGGGAGTAGGAGGAGCAGACCCTAGCAGATGACAGTGGAGATGACAATGACGATTCATTCCACTCTCCATGACTTCATGAGCACCAAGGACGGTGCTAGATTTTAAGTGTGGGGAGGTCGTCCGACTGATCGGTGAATTTTGGGTGAAAATTCTTCCATTCTGAACATTTCAGTTTTAGTTTTTATTATGCTTTTAGCTTTTTAGATATTTTGTTAGCATTTTGTTATTTTGGATATATTTTAGTTTATTGCTTTTGTTAGTTTTGTTTGTACGTAACTAATATCTTTATAGTTTGATGCACTTTTATTTTGGCCTGTATATATGCTTTTAGTCTTTAGTTATTGATTATGATTCGATAATATGATGATTGCATCTAATTCAATTTTCTATACACTTGATGATTTGGTTTGATTGAAATTAGGAAATGAACTTAGGATTTTTTATGAATTCTATCCAATCACATTATATATACATATATAAAGAATAAGTTTAGCCAAAATAATAAAATTTTCGAGAAAAAATTCTTTATAGAGCATTGATAAACCCCTATTTTATGATTCATCTTGTGCTCAAATTGAGTGTTTTTATCAATTTTTCACCCACTTATTCATATGAATTGCATGGTTTTACTTTCCCTTCCTTATTTTATAATATATGTGAAAACATGTTTCCTATGCTTTAAAAATATTAATTTTAATTATCCTTTATTACCATTCAATGCCGTGATTTGTGTGTTAAGTATTTTCAGGCTTCATAGGGCAGGAATGGCTTAGAAGACAGAAAGGAAACATACAGGAATGGAGGGAAAGCACAAAAATGGAGTTTTGAAGAAAAGGCAGCGACGCGCATGCGTGGACGACGCAGACGCGTGCCTAGCGCAAAATGGTAGCGATGCGTACGCGTGGACAACGTGGATGCGTGCTTTGAGCAGAACGCAAATGACGCATACGCGTGACTGACGCGTACGCGTGACCAGAAAAAAACTCCAAAAGACGCGAACGCGTGACAGACGCCACGTACAAGAATCTGCAGAAAATGCCCTCAGCGATTTTTGGGCCCCTTTCGGCCCAGATCCAAGCCCAGAAATACGGAATATAAGCCAGAGAATGGGAGAATCGAAGAGGATGATGGAGAGAACATTGATAATTCACAATTTTAGGTTTTAGATGTAGTTTTTAGAGAGAGAGAGAGGCTCTCTTCTCTCTCTTAGGATTTTAGGATTTAGGATTTCTATTATGATTAGGCTACTTCTCTTCAATCATAGGTTCAATGTTCCTTTAATTAATGTTTCTCTTCTACTTTTATTTATTCTAATGCTTTTACTTGTATTTGACTTATGTTGCCAAATTGGCTTATGAACCTTCTCATGTTAGATTTGAATATTCTATTTAATGCATATTGAGGTATTTCAGATTTAAGATTGCTTTCTTCAAATTTATGCTATTAATGCTTTTAATTTAATTTAGATTTTTCTCCTTTTGGTTTTGGTTAAGTAATTGGTAACACTTGAGTTGTCAAACTCAGCAGTTGATTGAGATTTGGGAATTGCTGATTGATTTGTATTGCTCTAAATCTACTCTTTCCACAGGAGTTGACCAGGACTTGAGGATCAAATTAATTAGTCCACTTGACTTTCCTTTATTTAGTAAGGGTTAACTAAGTGGGAGCAACAAACAATTCTCATCACACCTGATAAGGATAACTAGGATAGAATTTTTAGTTCTTATACTTTGCCAAGAGATTTTCTAATTATTAATTTATTTTTCTTGTCATTTAAATTACTTGTTCCTTATTTTAAAAAACTCAAAACCAAATATACTTTTTCCATAACCAATAATAAATCATACCTCCCTGCAATTCCTTGAGAGACGACCCGAGGTTTCAATACTTCGGTTATCAATTTTATTGGGTTTGCTTAAGTGACAAACAAGTTTTTGTATGAAAGGATTATTGCTTGGTTTAGAAACTATACTTGCAATGAGAATTTATTGTGAATTCTAAACCATCAATCTTCCGATCATCAAAATGGCACCGTTGCTGGGGAATTGCAACTGTGTGCCTTATTATTGGTTATTGTAAATATTTTATTTTGCTTGTTTATTTGTTTTTGTTTTTGTTTTTAATTTTTATTAATTACTATGAGTTCTCACCCCCGTCGCTTTGAGTTTGGTTCTAATATTGTTGCAAGGAATGGAAGCTATAACAGGAACACGCATCAAGGTCAAACCAATCAAAGATGGATGGAACCACGAGGATCTGATCAACCCTTTAGGCAACAACACCTTCCAAGGTACCATGGACGACGACCATTCAACAATGCATGTCGAGACAATAGTTATGGTGGACCCCTTCGTGACAACCATCACCCACCAAATTACTACGGTTAAGAGTCATTCCGAGGTGCGTACCAAGATGATAGATATGGTGGACCCCCTTATAGTTACCAACAAGCCCCATCATATACCTATGAACCACCTCCTCAACATAGCTATGAACCACCACACTCACAAGCCACCTACCAACACTCACCTCCATATGACCCTAACCCATATCCACCCCAATTCCAATCTAATTACTCCCAAGAACCACCACTTCCCTATGCACCATGTCCATATCCATCGACCCAAGAATCACGGGAGCGTCTCAAGGAAACAGTGGAAAAATTTCATGCAACCCTTAACAAACTGGATCAAGCAATCAATCGATTACGTTCCCGACGTTCGGACACTCAAGGAACCCCCATGGCTTCATGTGGACAATCTAATGAAGAACGTAGCATGAAGGAGATATTCATTTAATCTAAGGTAGAACGGAAGTGGTTGTCAGGCACGCGTTCATAGTTGGGAATGATGATGACTGTCACGATCATCACATTCATATTGAGGTGCGAATGAATATCTTAGAATCGGAATAAGATTGAATTGAATAGAAAAACGATAGTACTTTGTATTAATTCATAAGGAACAGCAGAGCTCCACACCTTAATCTATGGTGTGTAGAAACTCTACCTTTGAAAATACATAAGTGATGAAGGTTCAGGCATGGCCGAATGGCCAGCCCCCAAACGTGATCTAAAGATGAAACTGAAGATGTTCCAAAGATGTAAATACAATAGTAAAAAGTCCTATTTATGCTAAACTAGTTACTAGGGTTTACAGAAATGAGTAAATGATGCAGAAATCCACTTCTGGGGCCCACTTGGTGTGTGCTTGGGCTGAGCATTGAGCTTTACACGTGTAGAGGCTTCTCTTGGAGTTGAACGCCAGTTTGTAACCTGTTTCTGGCGTTTAACTCCACTTTGCAACCTGTTTCTAGCGTTTAACTCCAGAATGCAGCATGGAACTGGCGTTGAACGCCAGTTTGCATCATCTAAACTCGGGCAAAGTATGAACTATTATATATTTCTGGAAAGCCCTGGATGTCTCCTTTCCAACGCAATTGAGAGCACGCCATTTGGAGTTCTGTAGCTCCAGAAAATCTACTTTGAGTGTAGGGAGGTCAGAATCCAACAGCATCTGCAGTCCTTCTTCAACCTCTGAATCTGATTTTTGCTCAAGTCCCTCAATTTTAGCCAGAAAATATCTGAAATCACAGAAAAACACACAAACTCATAGTAAAGTCCAGAAATGTGATTTTTATTTAAAAACTAATAAAAATGTACTAAAAACTAACTAAATTATATTGAAAACTATGTAAAAATAATGCCAAAAAGCGTATAAATTATCCGCTCATCACAACACCAAACTTAAATTATTGCTTGTCCCCAAGCAACTGAAAATCAAATAGGATAAAAAGAAGAGAATATACTATAAATTCCAAAATATTAATGAAACTTAGCTCCAATCAGATGAGCGGGACTTGTAGCTTTTTGCCTCTTGAATAGTTTTGGCATCTCACTTCATCCATTGAAGTTCAGAATGATTGGCATCTATAGGAACTCAGAATTCAGGTAGTGTTATTGATTCTCCTAGTTCAGTATGTTGATTCTTGAACACAGCTACTTTATGAGTCTTGGCCGTGGCCCTAAGCACTTTGTTTTCCAGTATTATCACCGGATACATAAATGCCACAGACACATAAATGGGTGAACCTTTTAAGATTGTGACTCAGCTTTGCTAAAGTCCCTAATTAGAGGTGTCCAGGGTTCTTAAGCACACTCTTTTTTTGCTTTGGACCTTGACTTTAACCGCTCAGTCTCAAGTTTTCACTTGACACCTTCACGCCACAAGCACATGGTTAGGGACAACTTGGTTTAGCTGCTTAGGCCAGGATTTTATTCCTTTAGGCCCTCCTATCCACTGATGCTCAAAGCCTTGGATCCTTCTTATTATCCTTGCCTTTTGGTTTTAAGGGCTATTGGCTTTTTGCTCTTGCCTTTTGGTTTAAAGAGCTTTTGGCTTTTTCTGCTTGCTTTTTCTTTTTCTTTCTCTCTTTTTTTTGCTATATTTTTTTTTCTTTTTTTGCAAGCTTTTGTATTCACTGCTTTTTCTTTCTTCAAGAATCAATTTTATGATTTTTCAGATTATCAAATAACATGTCTCTGGTGCACGAATTATAAATCACACTTTTTACAACTCGTACCACTAACCAGCAAGTGCACTGGGTCGTCCAAGTAATACCTTACGTGAGTAAGGGTCGATCCCACGGAGATTGTTGGCTTGAAGCAAGCTATGGTTATCTTGTAACTCTCAATTAGGAAAATAATAAAACAATTCACTTATCAAATTTGATTGCAAGGAATAACAGAGCATGAAATAAATACTTGTTATGCAGTAATGGAGAATGTGTTGGAGTTTTGGAGGTGCTTTGTCTTCTGAATCTCTGCTTTCCTCTGTCCTCTTGTTCACGCACGCACGTCCTCCTATGGCAAGCTGTGTGTTGGTGGATCATCGTTGTCAATGGCTACCATCCATCCTTCCAGTGAAAAGGGTCCGGGTGCGCTGTCACCGCACGGCTAATCATCTGCAGGTTCTCAATCATACCGGAATAGGATTTACTATCCTTTTGCGTCTGTCACTACGCCCAGCACTCGTGAGTTTGAAGTTCGTCACAGCCATTCAATCCCAGAATCCTACTCGGAATACCACAGACAAGGTTTAGACTTTCCGGATTCTCATGAATGCTGCCATCAATCTAGCTTATACCACGGAGATTCTGATTAAAGAATCTAAGAGATATTCATTCAATCTGATGTAGAACGGAGGTGATTGTCAGACACACGTTCATGGATTGAGGAAGGTGATGAGTGTCACGGATCATCACCTTCTCCATAATTAGGCGCGAATGGATATCTTAGATAGGAACACGCATGTTTGAATGGAAAACAGAAATACTTGCATTAATTCATCGAGACACAGCAGAGCTCCTCACCCCAACAATGGAGTTTAGAGACTCATGCCATCAAAGAGTACAAAGTTTAGATCTAAAATGTCATGAGATACAAAATAAATCTCTAAAAGTTGTTTAAATACTAAACTAGTAACCTAGGTTTATAGAAAATGAGTAGACTATGATAGATAGTGTAGAAATCCACTTCTGGGGCCCACTTGGTGTGTGCTGGGGCTGAGACTAAAGCTTCTCACGTGCTTGGGCTGTTTTGGGCATTCAACGCCAGGTTGTAACCTGTTTCTGGCGTTGAACTCCACTTTGTAACTTGTTTCTGGCGCTGGACGCCAGACAGCAGCATGAACGCCAGTTTACGTCATCTATCCTTGAGCAAAGTATGGACTATTATATATTTCTGGAAAGCCCTGGATGTCTACTTTCCAACTCAATTGGAACAGCACCATTTGGAGTTGTGTAGCTCCAGAAAATCCATTTTGAGTGCTGGGAGGTCAGAATCCAACAGCATCAGCAGTCCTTTTTCAGCCTGAATCAGATTTTTGCTCAGCTCCCTCAATTTCAGCCAGAAAATATCTGAAATTACAGAAAAACACACAAACTCATAGTAAAGTCCAGAAATATGAATTTTGCCTAGAAACTACTAAAAATAAACTAAAGACTAACTAAAACATACTAAAATCTATATGAAATTAACCCCAAAAAGCGTATAAAATATCCGCTCATCACAACACCAAACTTGAACTGTTGCTTGTCCTCAAGCAACTAGACAAATAAAATAGAAGACTAATAAGTCAAGAAGCAATAATATCTCAGAGGTTTTGAGTGAAGCTCAGATTCTAATTAGATGAGCGGGACTAGTAGCTTTTTGCTTCCGAACAGTTTTGGCATCTCACTTTATCCACTGAAGCTCAGAGTGATTGGCATCTATAGGAACTTAGAATTCAGATAGTGTTATTGATTCTCCTATTTCAGTATGATGATTCTTGAACACAGCTACTTTATGAGTCTTGGCCGTGGCCCTAAGCATTTTGTTTTCCAGTATTACCACCGGATACATAAATACCACAGACACATAATTGGGTGAATCCTTTTAGATTGTGACTCAGCTTTGCTAAAGTCCCCAATTAGAGGTGTCCAGGGTTCTTAAGCACACTTTTCTTTTTGCTTTGGACCTTGACTTTAACTGCTCATCTCAAGTTTTCATTTGACACCTTCACGCCACAAGCACATGGCTAGGGACAGCTTGGTTTAGCCGCTTAGGCCAGGATTTTATTCCTTTGGGCCCTCCTATCCACTGATGCTCAAAGCCTTGGGATCCTTTCTATTACCCTTGCCTTTTGGTTTTAAGAGCTTTGGCTTTTTCTGCTTGCTTTCTCTTTCTCTCTCTCTTTTTTTTTCTGCAAGCTTTGTTCTTTGCTGCTTTTTCTTGCTTCAAGAATCATTTTTATGATTTTTCAGATTGTTAATAACATGTCTCATGTTCATCATTCTTTCAAGAGCCAACATATTTAACATTCTTAAACAACAAATTCAAAAGACATATGCACTGTTCAAGCATTCATTCAGAAGACAGAAAGCATTGCCACCACATGTTACTAATTAGAATTTTTCTTATTAAAAACTCGAATTTTATTGCCTCTTATTCAAAAGATCTACTATTTTATTCATGTTTGCTGATGATGAGAAAAATAGACTATAACTTAATTGGAGGTAAAATCAAAATAGACACTAATTACTACTATATGACTCCTAAGGTAAACTCTTATAACGACAACTATCACAGAGTTAAAGCAGAAATTGGAATTTAACAACCTTTGTTCTGGGAAGTGGATGTTCCTCAAATCTGTGGGGTGCTTGGTCCTTCAAGAGATAACTTCTGGCGCTTCAATTCCCTCAAGTCACGCCCTTGCTCTTCCTGTTCTTTAATCAAATAGCAAAGAATTTGACTTTGTTCCTTCTGTTCCGTTATTATTTGTTCCATAGCTTTTTGCATCTTGGTAACTGATGTTTCAAGATACTCCCAATATTCAGATTGAGGGATTTCTGGGAGAAATCCCTGTATTTTCTTCTTGTGGGGTCATCCTGTGCTTGTTGTTTTTCCATTGATGCTTTGGTGATTGGTTTCTCAATTGAGATATACTCAGTTATTCCCATCCTTACTCCAGCATCCTTGCAGAGCAGAGAAATCAAGCTTGGGTAAGCCAACCTGGCCTCTTTAGAATTTTTATTAGCAATTTTGTAGAATTCAATTGAAATCAGTTGATGAACTTCCACTTCTTTTCCCATCATGATGCAATGGATCATCACTGCTCTTTTAATAGTGACTTCAGAACGGTTGCTAGTGGGCAGCAGAGAATGCCCAATGAAATCCAGCCAGCCTCTGGCTACTGGTTTCAGATATTCTCTTTTGAGTTGATTAGGAACACCCTTCGTGCTGGTGGTCCACCTGGCTCCAGGGATGCATATGTCCTCTAGAATCTTATCCAGGCCCTTGTCTGTTCTCATCATTCTCCTATTGAAGGAGTCTGGATCATCTTTCAGCTGAGGTAGCTTTAAGATCTCTCTGATCTTGTCAGGGTGGGTATGAATAATCTTTCCTCTGACCACGGTCCGATAGTCATAGATATCAGATCCAGATAGTCTTTGCCTGTCTGTATGCCACATATTAGCATAGAACTCCTGGACCATATTCCTTCCCACTTTCGTTTTAGGATTGGCTAGGATCTCCCAGTTCCTGATTCGAATTTGCTCCTAGATCTCCGGATATTCGTCTTCTTTCAGATCGAATCTGACTTCTGGGATCACTGATCTTAGACCCATTATTTTGTAATAATGGTCTGAATGTTCTTTAGTTAAGAACTTCCCTTGATTCCAAAGTGGTTTTGGAACACTCTCTTTCTTGCCTCTTGGAGTGGGTTGTTTTCCTTTAGAGGCCATGATCTTAGTGATCACGGATAAGCACACCAAACTTAGAGGTTTGCTTGTCCTCAAGCAAAAGAAAAGAAAGGAGGGGAGAGAAGGAGAGCTAGGTGCAATGGTGGATGGGAGGGGAGGGAGGCCGAACCCATATTTAAAGGGGGAGGGGGGTGGGTTTTCGAAAAATAGGGAGAAAGATAGGATAGAAGACATGATTTTTAGAAAAAATATGATAAGAAAAGATATTTGAAAAAGATAGATTTGAAATTTTGAAAAAGATAGTATGGAGATTTGAAAAAGATATTGCTTAGTTGAAAAGATTTTTGAATGAAAGGAGAGAGATTTGTTTTGAACATTTTGAAAAAGAGTTGAGTTGGATTGAAAAAAAGGATTGGTGCTTATGGATTAAGATACATTTAATATTTTTAAAGAAGGGTTTTTAGAAATTAGGGATTTTAGAAATCAGGGTTCTTAACATGTTTATGCAAGAAATCATGAATTGGAACATGAAAATTAGGATTAAAATGAAAAATATGAAAAAAAACGAATTTTACCTCCTCCCCACCATCCTGGCGTTTGAACGCCTAAACGCTGCATGTTTTGGGCGTTCAACGCCCAAATGCTGCTTCTCCTGGGCATTCAACGTCCAGCTGCTGCTTATTTCTGGCGTTGAACGCGAGGAAGTCCTTTGTTACTGGGCGTTTTTCTGAACGCCCAGAACGCTGTGAATCTGGCGTTAAACGCCCAGAAAGAGCTTCTTTCTGGCGTTCAACGCCCAGATGGCTATCCTTACTGGCGTTCAACGCCTAGTGGATGCTTCTGTTGGGCGTTGAACGCCCAAAATAGACTTTTACTGGCGTTTTCTTGCCAGTGAGCTCTTTTTCTCTGTTTTGCGTGCAGAATCCTTCTGTAGCCCTGTGAACTTATACAATTGACTTTTTACCTTAGGATCAATGAACTTAATTTTAACAAATAAAATCAAGAATGGGGCAAAATGCTTAGAGGAAGTGATGCCCCATGGCTGGGTTGCCTCCCAGCAAGCGCTTCTTTATTGTCTTTAGCTGGACCTTGCTGAGCTTTTTAATCTAGCTTCAGCCTTGAGCATTCTTGCTCAACATTGCCTTCAAGATAGTGCTTGATTCTCTGTCCATTAACAATGAACTTCTTATCAGAATCAATATCTTGAAGCTCCACATAACCATATGGTGATACACTTGTAATCACATATGGTCCCCTCCACCGGGACTTCAGTTTCCCGGGGAATAGCCTGAGCCTAGAGTTAAACAACAGAACTTTTTGTCCTGGTTCAAAGATTCTGGATGACAACTTCCTGTCATGCCATTTTTTTTATTTTTCTTTATAAAGCTTGGCATTTTCGAAAGAAGTGCATCTGAATTCCTCTAGTTCATTTAGCTGGAGTAATCTTTTTTCTCTAGCTAATTTGGCATCAAAGTTTAGGAACCTGGTTTCCCAGTAGGCTTTATGTTCCAGTTCCACGGGCAGGTGACATGCCTTACCATACACAAGTTGGTATGGAGAGGTCCCTATAGGAGTCTTGAATGCTGTTCTGTATGCCCACAGAGCATCATCCAAGCTCCTTGCCCAATACTTTCTACGGGTATTTACAGTCCGTTCTAGGATTCTTTTTAGCTCTCTGTTAGAGACTTCAACTTGCCCATTAGTTTGTGGATGATATGGAGTAGCCACCTTGTGGCGAATTCCATACCGAACCATGGCTGAGTAAAGCTGTTTGTTGCAGAAGTGAGTGCCCCCATCACTGATCAGTACTCTAGGGACACCAAACCTGCTAAAGATATGTTTCTGGAGGAACTTCAGCACTGTTTTAGTATCATTGGTGGGTGTGGCAATGGCCTCAACCCATTTTGATACATAGTCAACTGCCACCAGAATATAAGTGTTTGAGAATGATGGTGGGAAAGCTCCCATGAAGTCAATTCCCCATACGTCAAACAACTCAATCTCCAAAATTCCTTGTTGAGGCATGGCGTAACCATGAGGCAGATTACCAGCTCTTTGGCAACTGTCACAGTTACGTATAAACTCTCGGGAATCTCTATAGAGTGTGGGCCAATAGAAGCCACATTGGAGGACCTTGGTGGCTGTTCGCTCACCTCCAAAATGGCCTCCATATTGAGATCCATGGCAATGCCATAGGATCCTCTATGCTTCTTCTCTAGGAACACACCTACGGATTATTCCGTCTGCACATCTCTTAAAGAGATAGGGTTCATCCCACAAGTAGTACTTTGCATCAGTGATTAATTTTTTCTTTTGTTGCCTATTGTACTCTTTGGGTATGAACCTTGCAGCTTTATAGTTTGCAATATCGGCAAACCATGGTGTTTCCTGAATCGCAAATAAATGCTCATCCGGAAAAGTCTCAGAGATCTCAAGAGAGGGGAGGGACGTCCCTTCTATTGGCTCTATCTGGGACAGATGATCAGCCACTTGGTTCTCTGTTCCTTTTCTGTCTCTTATTTCTATATCAAACTCTTGCAGAAGCAACACCCATCTGATGAGCCTGGGTTTTGAATCCTGCTTTGTGAGTAGATATTTAAGAGCAGCATGGTCAGTATACACAATCACTTTTGATCCTACTAAGTATGATCTGAACTTGTCAATGGCGTAAACCACTGCAAGTAATTCTTTTTCTGTGGTTGATGAGCGGATAATTTATACGCTTTTTGACATTGTTTTTAGTATGTTTTTAGTAGGATCTAGTTACTTTTAGGGATGTTTTCATTAGTTTTTATGTTAAATTCATATTTCTGGACTTTACTATGAGTTTGTGTGTTTTTCTATGATTTCAGGTATTTTCCGGCTGAAATTGAGGGACTTGAGCAGAAATCAGATTCAGAGGTTGAAAAAGGACTGCTGATGCTGTTGGATTCTGACCTCCCTGCACTCAAAGTGGATTTTCTGGAGCTACAGAACTCGAAATGGCATGCTTCCAATTGCGTTGGAACGTAGACATCCAGGGCTTTCCAGAAATATATAATAGTTCATACTTTGGCCAAGAATTGACGACGTAAACTGGCGTTCAACGCCAGCTTTCTACCCAAATCTGGCGTCCAGCGCCAGAAAAGGATCCAAAACCAGAGTTGAACGCCCAAACTGGCACAAAAACTGGCGTTCAACTCCACAATTGGCCTCTGCACGTGCAACACTTAAGCTCAGCCCAAACACACACCAAGTGGGCCCCGGAAGTGGATTTATACATCAAATACTTACTCATGTAAACCCTAGTAGCTAGTTTATTATAAATAGGACCCTTTACTATTGTATTAGACATCTTTGGATTACCTTATGATCCTTTGATCACGCTTTAGGGGGCTGGCCATCTCGGCCATGCCTGGACCTTCACTTATGTATTTTCAACGGTAGAGTTTCTACACTCCATAGATTAAGGTGTGGAGCTCTGCTGTTCCTCAAAGATTAATGCAAAGTACTACTGTTTTCTATTCAATTCTTCTTATTTCTCTTCTAAGATATCCATTCGCACCCAAGAACGTGATGAAGGTGATGATTATGTGTGACGCTCATCACCATTCTCCCCTATGAACGCGTGCCTGACAAACACTTCTGTTCTACATGAAATAAGCTAGAATGAGTATCTCTTAGATCTCCTAACCAGAATCTTCGTGGCGTAAGCTAGAATGATGGCGGCATTCAAGAGAATCCGGAAGGTCTAAACCTTGTCTGTGGTATTCTGAGTAGGATTCAATGATTGAATGACTGTGACGAGCTCCGAACTCGCGATTGCAGGGCGTTAGTGACAGACGCAAAAGGATAGTAAATCCTATTCCAGCATGATCGAGAACCGACAGATGAATAGCCGTGCCGTGACAGGGTGCGTGAGCATATTATTCACTGAGAGGATAAGATGAAGCCATTGACAAGGGTGATGCCTCCAGACGATTAGTCGTGCCGTGACAGGGCATTGGATCATTTTCCCGTGAGATGACCGAAAGTAGCCGTTGACAGTGGTGATGTATCACATAAAGCCAGCCATGGAAAGGAGTAAGACTGATTGGATGAAGACAGCAGGAAAGCAGAGGTTCAGAGGAACGAAAAGCATCTCCATTCGCTTATCTGAAATTCCTACCAATGATTTACATAAGTATCTCTATCCCTATTTTATTATATAATATTCGAAAACACCATTATCACTTTATCTCTGCCTGACTGAGATTTACAAGGTGACCATAGCTTGCTTCATACCAACAATCTCCGTGGGATTCGACCCTTACTCACGTAAGGTATTACTTGGACGACCCAGTGCACTTGCTGGTTAGTTGTATCGAAGTTGTGACAATTATGAATTAAGATCAGAGCACCAAGCTTTGGAGTCATTACCAGGATTTGTTCGAGCCTGGAGATCACAATTTCGTGCATCAAGTTTTTGGCGCCGTTGCCGGGGATTGTTCGAGTTTGGACAACTGACGGCTCATCTTGTTGCTCAGATTGGGTAACTTTCTTTTCGTTTTCTTTTCAAAAATTTTTCAAAAAAATTTTTCAAAACTTTTCTCATCTGTTTTCGAAAAAATTAAAAATGTTTTCAAAAATAAATTTTTTCAGAATTTTTAAGAATGAATTCTAGTGTTTCATGATGATTTGTTGAATCCTGGCTGGCTGTAAGCCATGTCTAATCTTTTGGACTGGGGTTTCAACTTACCATCCCAAATGAAGAGATTCTCACACACTTAGTTGCTCTATACATGAAAAGTATCCATATCTGCTGAAGCTTGGCTGGCCATTGGCCATGTCTAGTGTTTTGGACCGGAGCTTTCATTGAAGGCTTGGCTGGCTAGTGAGCCATGTCTAATTCCTGGACTGAAGCTTTAGACTAACATGGCAAGATTCCTGGAATTCATGTTAAAAATTTTGGAATCCTTATTTTTCTTTTTCATATAATTTTCGAAAAAAATCCAAAAAAAAATTAGAAAATCATAAAAATCAAAAATATTTTGTGTTTCTTGTTTGAGTCTTGAGTCACATTATAAGTTTGGTGTCACTTGCATATGCATCTTGCATTTTTTTTCGAAAATATCATGCATTCATAGTGTTCTTCATGATCTTCAAGTTGTTCTTGGTAAGTCTTCTTGTTTGATCTTGATGATTTTTTGTTTTGTGTCTTTTCATGTTTATCATATGCATTCTTGAATTCTTAGTGCCTAAGCATTAAAGAATTCTAAGTTTGGTGTCTTGCATGTTTTCTTTGCATTAAAAATTTTTCAAAAATATGTTCTTGATGTTCATCATGACATTCAAAGTGTTCTTGGTGTTCATCTTGACATTCATAGCATTCTTGCATGCATCACATGTTTTGATCTAAAAATTTCATGCATTGCATTTTTTTTGTGTTTTTCTCTCTCATCACAAAAATTCAAAAATCAAAAAAATATCTTTCCCTTTTTCTCTCATCAAATTCGAAAATTTGGATTGACTTTTTCAAAAAATTTTAAAATCAAATTGTTTCTTATGAGTCAAATCAAATTTTCAATTTGAAAATCTTATCTTTTTCAAAATCTTTTTCAAAAATCAAATCTTTTTCAAAATTCTTAGTTATTTTCGAAAATTCCAAAAATCTTTTTCAAAAATATTTTTCTTATTTTTATATAAAATTTTCGAAAATAACTAATCAATTAATGTTTTGATTCAAAAATTTCAAGTTTGTTACTTACTTGTTAAGAAAGATTCAAACTTTAAGTTCTAGAATCATATCTTGTGATTTCTTGTGAATCAAGTCATTAATTGTGATTTTAAAAATCAATTCTTTTTCAAAAACTAATTTCTATCATATCTTTTCAAAAATATCTTCTCATCTTATCTTTTTCAAAAAATTGATTTCAAAATATCTTTTCTAACTTCCTAACTTCTTATCTTTTCAAAATTTGTTTCAACTAACTAACTAACTTTTTGTTTGTTTCTTAACTTTTTCAAAACTACCTAACTAACTCTCTCTCTCTAATTTTCGAAAATATCTTCCCTCTTTTTCAAAAATTTCTTTTTAATTAACTAATTATTTTTATTTTTATTTAAAAAATTTTCGAAAAAAATACTAAACATTTTTCAAAAACTATTTTCAAAAATCACTAACTCTTTTTTAAAATAATTTTCGAAAATTTTCCCTCCCCCATCTTATTCTATTTATTCATTCATATCCTAACATCTCATCTCACATCTCTAGCCTCCTCACAGTTGTGTTTCTTCCATTATATTACATTCTTTATCTCCCCCTCTTCTTCTACTCACACAGGGATCCCTATACTGTGGTATAAAGGATCTCTATTATTATTATTATTATTTTGTGCCTTCTTCTTTGTCATATGAGCAGGAGCAAGGATAAGAACACTCTTGTGGAAGCAGATCCAGAACCTGAAAGGACTCTGAAGAGAAAATTAAGAGAAGCTAAAATACAACAATCCAGAGATAACCTTTCAGAAATTTTCGAACAGGAAGAGGAGATGGAAGCCGAAAATAATAATAATGTAAGGAAGATGCTTGGTGACTTTACTGCACCTAATTCCAATTTACATGGAAGAAGCATCTCCATTCCTGCCATTGGAGCAAACAACTTTGAGCTGAAACCTCAATTAGTTTCTCTGATGCAGCAGAACTGCAAGTTTCATGGACTTCCATCTGAAGATCCTTTTCAGTTCTTAACTGAATTCTTGCAGATATGTGATACTGTTAAGACTAATGGAGTAGATCCTGAAGTCTACAGGCTCATGCTTTTCCCTTTTGCTGTAAGAGACATAGCTAGATTATGGTTGGATTCTCAACCTAAAGACAGCCTGAACTCTTGGGATAAGCTGGTCACGGCTTTCTTAGCCAAGTACTTTCCTCCTCAAAAGCTGAGCAAGCTTAGAGCTGATGTTCAAACCTTCAGACAGAAAGAAGGTGAATCTCTCTATGAAGCTTGGGAAAGATACAAACAGTTGACCAAAAAGTGTCCTTCTGACATGCTTTCAGAATGGACCATCCTGGATATATTCTATGATGGTTTATCTGAGCTATCAAAGATGTCACTGGACACTTCTGCAGGTGGATCCATTCACCTAAAGAAAACGCCTGCAGAAGCTCAAGAACTCATTGACATGGTTGCTAATAACCAGTTCATGTACACTTCTGAAAGGAATCCTGTGAGTAATGAGACGCCTATGAAGAAGGGAGTTCTTGAGGTTGATACTCTGAATGCCATATTGGCTCAGAATAAAATATTGACTCAGCAAGTCAATATGATTTCTCAGAGTCTGCATGGAATGCAAGCTGCATCCAACAGTACTCAAGAGGCATCTTCTGAAGAAGAAGCCTATGATCCTGAGAACCCTGCAATAGCAGAGGTGAATTACTTAGGTGAACCTTATGGAAACACCTATAACTCAACATGGAGAAATCATCCAAATTTCTCATGGAAGGATCAAAAGCCCCAACAAGGTTTAGCAAGCCTTTTCCATCATCAACTCAGCAACAGACAGAGAACTCTGAACAAAATGCTTCTAATTTAGCAAATTTAGTCTCTGATCTATCTAAGGCCACTGTAAGTTTCATGAATGAAACAAGATCTTCCATTAGAAATCTGGAAGCACAAGTGGGCCAGCTGAGTAAAAGGATCACTGAAATCCCTCCTAGTACTCTCCCAAGCAATACAGAAGAGAACCCAAAAGGAGAGTACAAGGCCATTGACATAAGCGCCATGGCCGAACCTGTGAGGAGAGGAGAGGACGTGAATCCCAAGGAGGAAGACCTCCTGGGACGTCCAGTGATCAATAAGGAGCTTCCCTCTGAGGAACCAAAGGACTCTGAGGCTCATCTAGAGACCATAGAGATTCCATTGAACCTCCTTATACCCTTCATGAGCTCTGATGAGTATTCCTCTTCAGAAGAGAATGAGGATGTTACAGAAGAGCAAACTGCCAAGTTTCTTGGTGCAATCATGAAGCTGAATGCCAAATTATTTGGCATTGATACTTGGGAAGTTGAACCTCCCTTGTTCATCAATGAACTAAGTGATCTGGATCAACTGACATTGCCTCAGAAGAAACAGGATCCTGGAAAGTTCATAATACCCTGTACCATAGGCACCATGATCTTTAAGGCTCTGTGTGACCTTGGTTCAGGAATAAACCTCATGCCCCTCTCTGTAATAGAGAAACTGGGAATCTATGGGGTGCAAGCTACTAAAATCTCACTAGAGATGGCAGACAGCTCAAGAAAACAGGCTTATGGACAAGTAGAAGATGTATTAGTAAAGGTTGAGGGCCTTTACATCCCTGCTGATTTCATAGTCCTGGATACTGGAAAGGAAGAGGATGAATCCATCATCCTAGGAAGACCTTTCCTGGCCACAGCAAGAGCTGTGATTGATGTTGACAGAGGTGAAATAGTCCTTCAATGGAATGAGAACTCCCTTGTATTCAAAACTCAAGGATCTCCCTCTGCAACCATGGAGAGGAAGCTTGAAAAGCTTCTCTCAAAGTAGAGTCAACCAGAGCCCCCACAGTCAAACTCTAAGTTTGGTGTTGGGAGGTCACAACCAAACTCTAAGTTTGGTGTTGAACTCCCATATCCAAACTCTAAGTTTGGTGTTGGAGAGTCTCAACAAAGCTCTGCACATCTGTGAGGCTCCATGAGAGCCCACTGTCAAGCTATTGACATTAAAGAAGCGCTTGTTGGGAGGCAACCCAATGTTTATCTAATTCTTATTTTTATTATTTTTCATGTTTTCTTAGGTTCATGATCATGTGGAGTCACAAAATAAATATAAAAATTGAAAACGGAATCAAAAACAGCAGAAGAAAAATCACACCCTGGAGGAGCATCTGTCTGGCGTTCAGCGCCAGAACAGAGCATGGTTCTGGCGCTGAACGCCCAAAATGGGCAGCTTCTGGGCGCTGAACGCCAGAACAGGCATGGTTCTGGCGTTCAACGCCAGAAATGGCACACAAATGGGCGTTGAACGCCCAAAATGGCCACCAACCTGGCGCTGAACGCCCAGAGTTGGGTACAAAGGCATTTTTACATGCCTAATGGGTGCAGGGATGTAAATCCTTGAACACCTCAGGATCTGTGGACCCCACAGGATCCACTCAGGATCTGTGGATCCCACAGGATCCACTCAGGATCTGTGGACCCCACAGGATCCCCACCTATCTCCACTCCCTTCTTCTCACCACTCTCTTTCACACAACCCCATAAACACTCTTCCCTAAAAAGCCCTTCACCAATCACCTCAATCTCTCTTCCCCATTAAACCTTCACCACTCACATCCACCCACTCTTCCCAATAAACCTACCTCATAAACTCCACCTACCTTCAAAATTCAAAACCAATTTCCCACCCAAACCCACCCATATGGCCGAAACCTTCCCCCCTTCCCTTCCCTATATAAAGCCCTCCATTCTTCATCAAATTCACACAACACACCCACCCCTCTACACTCTCCTTGGCCGAAACCACATCTCCCTCTCCCTCTCCATATTTCTTCTTCTTCTTCTATTCTTTTGTTTATTGCTCGAGGGCGAGAAATATTCTAAGTTTGGTGTGGTAAAAGCATAGCTTTTTTGTTTTTCCATTACCATTGATGGCATCTAAGACCGGAGAATCCTCTAGAAGAGGGAAAGGGAAGACAAGAGCTTCCATATCCGAGTCATGGGAGATGGAAAGATTCATCTCCAAAGCCCATCAAGACCACTTCTATGATGTTGTGGCCAAGAAGAAGGTGAACCCTGAGGTCCCTTTTAAACTCAAAAGAAATGAGTATCCGGAGATCCGACATGAAATTCAAAGAAGAGGTTGGGAAGTTCTAACAAATCCCATCCAACAAGTCGGCATCCTAATGGTTCAAGAGTTCTATGCCAATGCATGGATCACCAAGAACCATGATCAAAGTAAGAACCCGGATCCAAAGAACTATGTTACAATGGTTCGGGGGAAATACTTGGATTTTAGTCCGGAAAATGTAAGGTTGGCGTTCAACTTGCCATACATGGAAGAGAACGCACGCCCCTACACAAGGAGAGTCAACTTTGATCAAAGGTTGGACCAAGTCCTTATGGACATATGTGTAGAAGGAGCTCAATGGAAGATTGACTCCAAAGGCAAGCCAGTTCAACTAAGAAGATTGGACCTCAAGCCTATAGCTAGAGGATGGTTGGAGTTTATTGAATGCTCAATCATTCCCACTAGCAACCGGTCTGAAGTTACTATAGACCGGGCCATCATGATCCATAGTATCATGATTGGAGAAGAGGTGGAAGTTCATGAGATTATACCTCAAGAACTCTACAAGGTGGCTGACAAGTCCTCCACTATGGCAAGGTTAGCCTTTCCTCACCTCATTTGCCACCTATGCAATTCAGCTGGGATTGACATAGAGGGAGATATCCTCATCAAAGAGGACAAGCCCATCACTAAGAAAAAGATGGAGCAAGCAAGAGAGCCCAGTCATGGAGCTCAAGAGGCGCAAGAAGCTCATCACCATGAGATTCCGGAAATGCCTCAAATGCACTTTCCTCCACAAAATTATTGGGAGCAAATCAACACCTCCCTAGAAGAATTGAGTTCCAATATGGGACAACTAAGGGTGGAACATCAAGAGCACTCCATCATGCTTCATGAAATAAGAGAAGATCAAAAAGCAATGAGGGAGGAGCAACAAATACAAGGAAGAGACATAGAAGAGCTCAAGGACATCATTGGTTCCTCAAGAAAGAAACGCCACCATCACTAAGGTGGATTCATTCCTTGTTCTTGCTTTCTCTGTTTTTCGTTTTCTATGTTATGTGCTTATCTATGTTTGTGTCTTCACTACATGATCATTAGTAGTTAGTAACTTTGTCTTAAAGATATGAATGTCTTATGAATCCATCACCTCTCTTAAATGAAAAATGTTTTAATTCAAAAGAACAAGAAGTACATGAGTTTCGAATTTATCTTTGAACTTAGTTTAATTATATTGATGTGGTGACAATGCTTCTTGTTTTCTGAATGTATGCTTGAACAGTGCATATGTCTTTTGAAGTTGTTGTTTAAGAATGTTAAATATGTTGGCTCTTGAAAGAATGATGACTAGGAGACATGTTATTTGATAATCTGAAAAATCATAAAAATGATTCTTGAAGCAAGAAAAAGCAGCAAAAAAAAAAAAAAAAAAAAAACAAAGCTTGCAGAAAAAAAAAATAGAAAGAAAAAGTAAAAGCAAGCAGAAAAAGCCAATAACCCTTAAAACCAAAAGGCAAGGGCAAATAAAAAGGATCCCAAGGCTTTGAGCATCAGTGGATAGGAGGGCCTAAAGGAATAAAATCCTGGTCTAAGCGGCTAAACCAAGCTGTCCCTAACCATGTGCTTGTGGCGTGTAGGTGTCAAGTGAAAACTTGAGACTGAGCGGTTAAAGTCAAGGTCCAAATCAAAAGAAGAGTGTGCTTAAGAACCCTGGACACCTCTAATTGGGGACTTTAGCAAAGTTGAGTCACAATCTGAAAAGGTTCACCCAATTATGTGTCTGTGGCATTTATGTATCCGGTGGTAATACTGGAAAACAAAGTGCTTAGGGCCACGGCCAAGACTCATAAAGAAGCTGTGTTCAAAAATCATCATACTGAACTAGGAGAGTCAATAACACCATTCGAAATCTGAAGTTCCTATAGATGCCAATCATTCTAAACTTCAATGGATAAAGTGAGATGGCAAAACTATTCAAGAGGCAAAAAGCTATAAGTCCCGCTCATATGATTGAAGCTCTGTTTCATTGATAGTTTGGAATTTGTAGTATATTCTCTTCTTTTTATCCTATTTGATTTTCAGTTTCTTGGGGACAAGCAACAATTTAAGTTTGGTGTTGTGATGAGCGGATAATTTATACGCTTTTTGACATTGTTTTTAGTATGTTTTTAGTAGGATCTAGTTACTTTTAGGGATGTTTTCATTAGTTTTTATGTTAAATTCACATTTCTGGACTTTACTATGAGTTTGTGTATTTTTTTGTGATTTCAGGTATTTTCTGGCTGAAATTGAGGGACTTGAGCAGAAATCAGATTCAGAGGTTGAAAAAGGACTGCTGATGCTGTTGGATTCTGACCTCCCTGCACTCAAAGTGGATTTTCTGGAGCTACAGAACTCGAAATGGCACGCTTCCAATTTCGTTGGAAAGTAGACATCCAGGGCTTTCCAGCAATATATAATAGTCCATACTTTGGCCAAGAATTGACGACGTAAACTGGCGTTCAACGCCAGCTTTCTACCCAAATCTGGCGTCCAGCGCCAGAAAAGGATCCAAAACCAGAGTTGAACGCCCAAACTGGCACAAAAACTGGCGTTCAACTCCACAATTGGCCTCTGCACGTGCAACACTTAAGCTCAGCCCAAACACACACCAAGTGGGCCCCGGAAGTGGATTTATACATCAAATACTTACTCATGTAAACCCTAGTAGCTAGTTTATTATAAATAGGACCCTTTACTATTGTATTAGACATCTTTGGATTACCTTATGATCCTTTGATCATGCTTTAGGGGGCTGGCCATCTCGGCCATGCCTGGACCTTCACTTATGTATTTTCAACGGTAGAGTTTCTACACTCCATAGATTAAGGTGTGGAGCTCTGCTGTTCCTCAAAGATTAATGCAAAGTACTACTGTTTTCTATTCAATTCTTCTTATTTCTCTTCTAAGATATCCATTCGCACCCAAGAACGTGATGAAGGTGATGATTATGTGTGACGCTCATCACCATTCTCCCCTATGAACGCGTGCCTGACAAACACTTCTGTTCTACATGAAATAAGCTAGAATGAGTATCTCTTAGATCTCCTAACCAGAATCTTCGTGGCGTAAGCTAGAATGATGGCGGCATTCAAGAGAATCCGGAAGGTCTAAACCTTGTCTGTGGTATTCTGAGTAGGATTCAATGATTGAATGACTGTGACGAGCTCCGAACTCGCGATTGCAGGGCGTTAGTGACAGACGCAAAAGGATAGTAAATCCTATTCCAGCATGATCGAGAACCGACAGATGAATAGCCGTGCCGTGACAGGGTGCGTGAGCATATTATTCACTGAGAGGATAAGATGAAGCCATTGACAAGGGTGATGCCTCCAAACGATTAGCCGTGCCGTGACAGGGCATTGGATCATTTTCCCGTGAGATGACCGAAAGTAGCCGTTGACAGTGGTGATGTATCACATAAAGCCAGCCATGGAAAGGAGTAAGACTGATTGGATGAAGACAGCAGGAAAGCAGAGGTTCAGAGGAACGAAAAGCATCTCCATTCGCTTATCTGAAATTCCTACCAATGATTTACATAAGTATCTCTATCCCTATTTTATTATATAATATTCGAAAACACCATTATCACTTTATCTCTGCCTGACTGAGATTTACAAGGTGACCATAGCTTGCTTCATACCAACGATCTCCGTGGGATTCGACCCTTACTCACGTAAGGTATTACTTGGACGACCCAGTGCACTTGCTGGTTAGTTGTATCGAAGTTGTGACAATTATGAATTAAGATCAGAGCACCAAGCTTTGGAGTCATTACCAGGATTTGTTCGAGCCTGGAGATCACAATTTCGTGCATCAGTGGTTGTGTAATTTTTCTGGGCATCATTTAAAACGCGACTAGCATAATAAATGACGTGCAGAAGCTTGTCATGCCTCTGTCCCAATACTGCACCAATGGCGTAATCACTGGCATCACACATTAGCTCAAATGGTAATGTCCAGTCTGGTGCAGAAATAATTGGTGCTGTGACCAGCTTAGCTTTCAGTGTTTCAAACGCCTGCAGACACTCTGTGTCAAACACAAATGGCGTGTCAGCAGCTAGCAGATTACTTAGAGGTTTTGCGATTTTTGAAAAATCCTTTATAAACCTCCTATAGAATCCTGCATGCCCCAGAAAGCTTCTGATTGCCTTAACATTGGCAGGTGGTGGTAATTTTTCAATTACCTCTATTTTTGCTTGATCCACATCTATTCCCTTGTTTGAGATTTTATGCCCAAGGACAATCCCTTCAGTCACCATGAAGTGACATTTTTCCCAGTTTAAAACTAGGTTGGTCTCTTGGCATCTCTTCAGAACAAGTTTCAGGTGATCAAGACAGGAGTTGAATGAGTCTCCATATACTGAGAAGTCATCCATGAAGACTTCCAGAAATTTTTCCACCATATCCGAGAAAATAGAGAGCATGCATCTCTGGAAGGTTGCAGGCGCATTACACAGCCCAAATGGCATCCTTCTATAAACAAACACTCCAGATGGACATGTGAATGCTGTTTTCTCTTGATCCTGGGGATCTACTGCAATCTGGTTATAGCTTGAGTAGCCATCCAAAAAGCAGTAATAATCATGACCTGCCAGTCTTTCTAGCATCTGGTCTATGAATGGTAAAGGAAAATGATCCTTTCTGGTGGCTGTATTGAGCCTTCTGTAGTCAATACACATGCGCCTCCCTTTTTTGGGACGACTTGGATAGGGCTCACCCAGGGGCTATCAGAAATAGGATAAATAATCCCAACCTCTAGTAATTTGGTGACCTCTTTCTGCACCACTTCCTTCATGGCTGGATTCAGCCGCCTCTGTGGTTGAACCACTGGTTTAGCATTATCCTCCAATAAGATTTTGTGCATGCATCTAGCTGGGCTTATGCCCTTAAGGTCACCTATGGACCACCCAAGAGTTGTCTTGTGTGTCCTTAGCACTTGAATAAGTGCTTCCTCTTCTTGTGGATTTAAAGCAGACCTTATGATCACTGGAAAAGTGCCACCTTCTCCCAGAAATACATATTTTAGGGATGGTGGTAATGGTTTGAGCTCGGGTTTAGGAGGTTTTTCCTCTTCCAGGGGAAATCTCAGAGGCTCTTTCATCTCCTTTGAATCCTCCAAATCAGGCTGAACATCTTTAAAGATGTCTTCCAATTCTGATTCAAGACTCTCAGCCATGTTGATCTCTTCTACCAAAGAGTCAATAAGATCAACTTTCATGCAGTCTTTTGATGTGTCTGGATGCTGCATGGCTTTGACAGCATTCAACTTAAACTCATCATCATTGACTCTCATGGTTATTTCCCCTTGTTGGACATCAATGAGGGTTCGTCTAGTTGCTAGGAAGGGTCTTCCTAGAATGAGAGTAGCACTCTTGTACTCCTCCATTTCCAGCACTACAAAGTCAGTGGGAAAGGCGAATGGCCCAACTCTGACAATCATGTCTTCAATCACGCCTGATGGGTATTTAATGGAGCCATCAGCAAGTTGGAGACATATCCGGGTTGGTTTAACTTCTTCAGTTAAGCCAAGCTTTCTGATAGTGGATGCAGGTATTAGGTTGATGCTTGCCCCAAGATCGCATAAAGCTGTCTTGGTGCAATTACCTTCTAATATGCATGGTATCAGAAAACTCTCAGGGTCTTTAAGCTTTTCAGGAAAGCTTTTTAGAATGACTGCACTGCATTCTTCAGTGAGGAGAACTCTTTCTGTTTCTCTCCAATCCTTTTTATGACTCAAGATCTCTTTCATGAACTTGGCATAAGAAGGTATTTGCTCAAGTGCCTCTGCAAATGGGATCTTTATTTCAAGAGTCCTGAGATAATCTGCAAAGCGAGCAAATTGCTTATCCTGCTCCTCTTTTCGGAGTTTTTGAGGATAAGGTATCTTGGCTTTATATTCCTCAACCTTAGTTGCTGTAGGTTTATTGCCTACAGAAGTAGTTGAAGAAGCCTTTTTAGAGGGGTTGTCATCAGCACTTGTGTGTGTCTGATCCCTCACTGGCAATTGAATGCCAGAGTTAGGAGCTGGAGTGGCATTAGACGCCAGCTTCCCAGTTCTTCCTGGCGTCTGAACGCCAGAACTGTGCTCCTTTTGGGTGTTCAACGCTAGATCCTTGCTTGTTTCTGGCATTGAACGCCAGTCCTGAGCATGGTCTGGGCGTTCAGCGCCAGCCTTCCACCAAATTTTTGGCGTTTTAGCGCCAGAATTATTTTTTCCTGGGCTCTTACTGTCCTCTGGTAGATTTTGGATGGTTTGCTCATTTCTTGGCTTCTTGCTGCCTTGAGGTGGGGTATTTAGTGTTTTCCCACTTCTTAATTGCACTGCTTGGCATTCTTCTGTTATTTGTCTTGACAGCTGCTGCTTTGTTTGCTTCAATTGTTCTTCCATGTTTATATTAGCTATCCTTGTCTCTTGTAGTTTATCCTTGAATTCAGCTAACTACTTTGTTAGAAAATCCAATTGTTGATTGAATTCAGCAGCTTGCTCTGCAGGACTGAGTTCAGCAGTTACTGTTTTAGCCTCTTCTTTCATGGAAGAGTCACTGCTTAGGTACAGATGCTGATTTATGGCAATTGTATCAATGAGCTCTTGAGCTTCTTCAATTGTCTTTCTCATGTGGATAGATCCACCAGCTGAGCAATCTAAAGAGATCTGAGCTCTTTCTATAAGCCCATAATAGAAGATGTCTAACTGAACCCATTCTGAAAACATTTCAGAGGGGCATTTTCTTAGCATCTCTCTGTATCTCTCCCAGGCATCATAAAGAGATTCATTATCTCCTTGTTTAAAGCCTTGGATGTCCAGCCTTAGCTGTGTCATCCGTTTTGGAGGAAAGTATTGATTCAGGAATTTTTCTGTCAGCTGTTTCCATGTCCTTATGCTAGCCTTAGGTTGGTTATTTAACCACCTCTTGGCTTGGTCTTTTATAGCAAATGGAAACAGTAATAATCTATAGACATCCTGATCTACTTTCTTATCATGTACTGTGTCAGCAATTTGTAAAAACTGTGCCAGAAACTCTGTAGGTTCTTCCTGTGGAAGACCGGAATACTGGCAGCTTTGCTGCACCATGATAATGAGCTGAGGATTCAACTCAAAGCTACTGACTCCAATAGAAGGTATGCAGATACTACTCCCATATGAAGCAGTAGAGGGATTAGCATATGACCCCAGAGTCCTCCTGGACTGTTCATTTCCACTTAGATCCATGATGGAGAAAGGGAGATGACGTAAAAAAAAATATTTATTTTTATTTATTTATTTACTTAATTATTTTGAAAATAAAATAAATTAAAATAAAATAAATAAAAATAGGCGAAGATTTTCGAAAAAAATGAGGAGAGAGAAAGTGGTTAGGAAGTTTTGAAAAAGATATGATTTGGAAAAGATTTTAAAAAATAAAAAAAATCTGAATTTTTTTTTAAAAATAATTTTCGAAAATTTGTTTTAAAAATAGAGAGAAAAGATATTTTTGAATTTAGTGAGGAAAGAGAAAAACAATAAAATAGCACAAGATTTAAAAATTTTAGATCTAATGCTCCTTGTTTTCGAAAATTTTGGAGGAAAAACACCAAGGAACACCAAACTTAAAAATTTTAAGATCAAGACACAAGAAAAACTCAAGAACACTTTGAAGACTCACAAGAACACAAGAACATGAAAAAAGAACATCAAACTTAAAATTTTTTAGAAAACCAAACTAAAATTTTCGAAAATCAAAGGGAAATCAATAAGAAAACACCAAACTTAAGGTTTGGCACAAGATTTAATGTAAAAATTATTTTTGAAAAAGAATTTTAAAAAGAAGGTACCCAATTACCAAGAACACAGACCAACGCTCTAGCCAAATGGGCAGTAAATGTAACACTTGTTTTGAAAAAATATTTTTAATAACTAAGAATGGAAAAAATATTTTTTTTTTGAAAACTAATGTTTTGAAAAGGCACAAGAAAAACAAGAGAAATCACAAAACAAGAAAAACAAAAGATCAAACAAGAAAAATTCAATTATAAAAATACAATTTTCGAAAAAAAAAATTTTTTTTTTGAAAGAGAAAATAAGGATTCTAAAATTTTAACCAACAACAATAATAAAAGACTCTAAACTAAAAAGAAAAATTTTTTCCTAATCTAAGCAACAAAATAAACCGTCAGTTGTCCAAACACGAACAATCCCCGGCAACGGCGCCAAAAACTTGGTGCACGAATTATAAATCACACTTTTTACAACTCGTACCACTAACCAGCAAGTGCACTGGGTCGTCCAAGTAATACCTTACGTGAGTAAGGGTCGATCCCACGGAGATTGTTGGCTTGAAGTAAGCTATGGTTATCTTGTAACTCTCAGTTAGGAAAACAATAAAACAATTCACTTATCAAATTTGATTGCAAGGAATAATAGAGCATGAAATAAATACTTGTTATGCAGTAATGGAGAATGTGTTGGAGTTTTGGAGGTGCTTTGTCATCTGAATCTCTGCTTTCCTCTGTCCTCTTGTTCACGCACGCACGTCCTCCTATGGCAAGCTGTGTGTTGGTGGATCACCGTTGTCAATGGCTACCATCCATCCTTCCAGTGAAAAGGGTCCGGGTGCGCTGTCACCGCACGGCTAAT
The DNA here is from genome assembly GCF_059453495.1 of Arachis ipaensis. NCBI lineage: Eukaryota > Viridiplantae > Streptophyta > Magnoliopsida > Fabales > Fabaceae > Arachis > Arachis ipaensis. Next base: position 35,284,563 of record NC_142444.1, on the reverse strand, counting down.
CATCTGCAGGTTCTCAATCATACCGGAATAGGATTTACTATCCTTTTGCGTCTGTCACTACGCCCAGCACTCGTGAGTTTGAAGTTCGTCACAGCCATTCAATCCCAGAATCCTACTCAGAATACCACAGACAAGGTTTAGACTTTCTGGATTCTCATGAATGCTGCCATCAATCTAGCTTATACCACGGAGATTCTGATTAAAGAATCTAAGAGATATTCATTCAATCTGATGTAGAACGGAGGTGATTGTTAGACACACGTTCATGGATTGAGGAAGGTGATGAGTGTCACGGATCATCACCTTCTCCATAATTAGGCGCGAATGGATATCTTAGATAGGAACACGCATGTTTGAATGGAAAACAGAAATACTTGCATTAATTCATCGAGATACAGCAGAGCTCCTCACCCCCAACAATGGAGTTTAGAGACTCATGCCGTCAAAGAGTACAAAGTTTAGATGTAAAATGTCATGAGATACAAAATAAATCTCTAAAAGTTGTTTAAATACTAAACTAGTAACCTAGGTTTACAGAAAATGAGTAGACTATGATAGATAGTGCAGAAATCCACTTTTGGGGCCCACTTGGTGTGTGCTGGGGCTGAGACTAAAGCTTCTCACGTGCCTGGGCTGTTTTGGGCGTTCAACGCCAGGTTGTAACCTGTTTCTGGCGTTGAACTCCACTTTGTAACTTGTTTCTGGCGCTGGACGCCAGACAGCAGCATGAAACTGGCGTTCAACACCAGTTTACGTCGTCTATCCTTGAGCAAAGTATGGACTATTATATATTGCTGGAAAGACCTGGATGTCTACTTTCCAACGCAATTGGAAGCGTGCCATTTGGAGTTCTGTAGCTCCAAAAACTCCATTTTGAGTGCAGGGAGGTCAGAATCCAATAGCATCAGCAGTCCTTTTTCAGCCTGAATCAGATTTTTGCTCAGCTCCCTCAATTTCAGCCAGAAAATACCTGAAATTACAAAAAAACACACAAACTCATAGTAAAGTCCAGAAATATGAATTTTGCCTAGAAACTACTAAAAATAAACTAAAGACTAACTAAAACATACTAAAATCTATATGAAATTAACCCCAAAAAGCGTATAAAATATCCGCTCATCAGTCTCCTTTTTCATTATTCTTTCAAGAGCCAACATATTTAACATTCATAAACATCAACTTCAAAAGACATATGCACTGTTCAAGCATTCATTCAGAAAACAAAAAGTATTGTCACCACATCAAAATAATTAAACTAGTTTCAAGGATGAATTCGAAACCATGTACTTCTTGTTCTTTTGTTTTTAGAACATTTTTTCATTTAAGAGAGGTGATGGATTCATATTCATAACTTTAAGGCATAGACACTTAGACACTAGTGATCATATAGTAAAGAAACAAACATAAATAAAACATAAAGCTCAAAAATCGAAAAAAACAGTAAAATAAATAGACAAGGAGATTAAGGAATGAGTCCACCTTAGTGAGGGTGGCGTCTTCCTCTTCTTGAAGAACCAATGGTGCTTTTGAGCTCCTCTATATCTCTTCCTTGACTTTGTTGCTACTCTCTCATAGCTCTTTGATCTTCTCTAATCTCATGAAGGATGATGGAGTGCTCTTGGTGCTCCACCCTTAGTTGTCCCATGTTGGAACTTAATTCTCTTAGGGAGGGGTTGATTTGCTCCCAATAGTTTTGTGGAGGAAAATGCATCCTCTGAGGCATCTCAGGGATTTCATGGTGGGGAATTTCCTCATGCTCTTGCTGAGGTCCATGATCTCTTGTTTGCTCCATCCTTTTCTTAGTGATGGGCTTGTCCTCTTCAATGAGGATGTCTCCCTCTATGTCAATTCCAGCCGAATTGCAGAGGTGGCATATGCGGTGAGGAAAGGCTAACCTTGCCCAAGTAGAGGACTTGTCAGCCACCTTGTAAAGTTCTTGAGGTATAATCTCATGAACTTCCACCTCCTCTCCAATCATGATACTATGGATCATGATGGCCCGGTCTATAGTAACTTCAGACCGGTTACTAGTAGGAATGATTGAGCGTTGAATGAACTCTAACCATCCCCTAGCCACTGGTTTGAGGTCATGCCTTCTTAGTTGAACCAGCTTGCCTCTTGAGTCAATTTTTCATTGAGCTCCTTCCTCACATATGTCTATGAGGACTTGGTCCAACCTTTGATCAAAGTTTACCCTTCTTGTGTAGGGGCGTGCGTTCTCTTCCATCATTGGCAAGTTGAATGCCAGCCTTACATTTTTCGGACTGAAATCTAAGTATTTCCCCCGAACCATGGTAAGCCAATGCTTTGGATTCGGGTTCACACTTTGATCATGGTTCCTAGTGATCCATGCGTTTGCATAGAACTCTTGAACCATTAGGATCCCGACTTGTTGAATGGGGTTGGTGAGAACTTCCCAACCTCTTCTTTGGATCTCAAGTCGGATCTCCGGATACTCATTCTTTTTGAGCTTGAAAGGAACCTCAGGGATCACTTTCTTCTTGGCCACAACTTCATAGCAGTGGTCTTGATAGACCTTTGAGATGAATCTCTCCATCTCCCATGGCTCAAAGGTGGAAGCAATTGCCTTCCCTTTCCTCTTTCTAGAGGTTTCTCTGGCCTTAGGTGCCATATATGGTTATAAAAAAACAAAAAGCTATGCTTTTACCACACCAAACTTAAAATATTTGCTCGTCCCCGAGCAAAAGAAGAAGAAGAAGAAGAGAAATGGAGGGAGGGAGAGAGAGGTAGTTTAGGCCAAGGGGAAGAAGAGAGGGTTGTGTTGTGTGAAAATGAAGAAAGAATGAGGGGTTTATATAGGAGTGGGGGGAGGGTTAGGATTCGGCCATTAGGGTTGGGTTTGGGAGGGAAAATAGTTTGAATTTGAAGGTAGGTGGGGTTTTTGGGGAAGAGAGGATAGATGTGAGTGGTGAAGAGGTGATGGGGAAGAGTGATTGAGTTGATTGGTGAAGGGTATTTGGGGAAGAGATTTATGAAAAGGTGTGAAGAGGAGAGAAGAAGTGGTGAGGATCCTATGGGGTCCACAGATCAAGTGGGGTCAAGGACTTAACATCCCTGCTCCAATTAGGCGTGTAAAACGCCCTTGTTGTGCAATCCTGGCGTTTAACGCCAGACTGCTGCCTGTTTCTGGCGTTAAACGCCCAAATGTAGCTTGTTTCTGGCATTTAACACTAGGTAGATGCTTGTTTCTGGCGATAAACGCCAGCTTAGTGCCTGTTTCTAGCGTTAAACGGTAGAAAGATGCTTGTTTCTGGCGTTTAAACGCCAGATTGCTATCCTCCAGGGTGTGCTATTTTTAATGCTGTTTTTCATTCTATTTTTGATTTTTCAGTAGTTTTTGTGACTCCACATGATCATCAACCTAATAAAACACGAAATAAAGAGAAAATAAAATAGATATGATTAAATAACATTGGGTTGCCTCCCAACAAGCGCTTCTTTAATGTCAGTAGCTTGACAGTGAGCTTTCATGGAGCCTCACAGATAATTAGAGCATTGTTGGGACCTCCCAACACCAAACTTAGAGTTTGAATGTGGGGGTTCAACACCAAACTTAGAGTTTGGTTGTGGCCTCCCAACACCAAACTTAGAGTTTGACTGTGGGGGCTTTGGTTGACTCTGCAGTGAGAGAAGCTTTTCATGCTTCCTCTCCATGGTTAAAGAAGGAGATCCTTAAGTTTTAAATACAAGGTTGTCCTCATTCAGTTGAAGGACCAATTCTCCTCTGTCCACATCAATCACAGCTCTTGCTGTGGCTAGGAAGGGTCTTCCAAGGATGATGGATTCATCCTCTTCCTTCCCAGTGTCTAGGATTATGAAATCAGCAGGGATGTAAGGGCCTTCAACCTTTACTAACACGTCCTCTACTTGTCCATAAGCCTATTTTCTTGAGTTGTCTACCATCTCTAATGAGATTCTGGCAGCTTGCACCTCAAAGATCCCAAGTTTCTCCATTACAGAAAGTGGTATTAAGTTTATTCCTGACCCCAGGTCACACAGAGCCTTCTCAAAGGTCATGGTGCCTATTTTGCAGGGAATTAGGAATTTGCCAGGATTCTATTTCTTTTGAGGTAATTTCTGCCTATCCAATGCATTCAGTTCATTGGTGAGCAAGGGAGGTTCGTCTTCCTAAGTCTCATTACCAAATAATTTGGCATTCAGCTTCATGATTGCACCAAGGTACTTAGAAACTTGCTCTTCAGTAATGTCTTCATCCTCTTCAGAGGAAGAATACTCATCAGAGCTCATGAAGGGCAGAAGGAGGTTCAATGGAATCTCTATGGTCTCTAGATGAGCCTCAGATTCCTTTGGTTCCTTAAAGGGATACTCCTTATTGGTCACTGAACGTCCCAGGAGGTCTTCCTCACTAGGATTCACGTCCTCCTCTTCCTCTTTAGGTTCGGCCACACCATGTAAGGCTATGGCCTTGCACTCTCTTTTTGAATTTTCTTCTGTATTGCTTGGGAGAGTACTTGGAGGGATTTCAGTGACTCTCTTACTCAGCTGGCCCACTTGTGCCTACAAATTTCTAATGGAGGACCTTGTTTCATTCATGAAACTTACAATGGCCTTAGATAGATCAGAGACTATATTTGTTAAGCTAGATGGATTCTGCTCAGAATTATCTGTCTGTTGCTGAGTGGATGATGGAAAAGGCTTGCTATTGCTAAACCTGTTTCTTCCACCATTATTAAAGCCTTGTTGAAGCTTTGGTTGATCCTTCCATGAGAAATTTGGATGATTTCTCCATGAGGGATTATAGGTGTTTCCATAGGGTTCACCCATGTAATTCACCTCTACTATTGCAGGGTTCTCAAGATCATAGGCTTCTTCTATAGAAGATGCCTCTATAGTACTGTTGGATGATTCCTTCAATCCATTCAGACTCTGAGAAATTATATTGACTTGCTGAGTCAATATTTTGTTCTGAGCCAATATGGCATTCAGAGTATCAATTTCAAGAACTCCTTTCCTCTAAGGCGTCCCATTACTCACAGGATTCCTTTCAGAAGTGTACATGAACTGGTTATTTGCAACCATGTCAATGAGTTCCTGAGCTTCTGCAGGCGTTTTCTTTAGGTGAATGGATCCACCTGCAGAATGGTCCAATGACATCTTTGATAATTCAGACAGACCATCATAGAATATATCTAGGATGGTCCATTCTGAAAGCATGTCAGAAGGACACTTTTTGGTCAGTTCCTTGTATCGCTCCCAAGCTTCATAGAGGGATTCACCTTCCTTTTGTCTGAAGGTTTGAACATCCACTCTAAGCTTACTAAGCTTTTGAGGAAGAAAGAACTTGGCTAAGAAAGGCGTGACCAGCTTATCCCAAGAGTTCAGGCTATCCTTAGGTTGAGAGTCCAACCATATTCTAGCTCTGTCTCTTATAGCAAACGGGAAAAGCATGAGCCTGTAGACCTCAGGATCAACCCCATTGGTCTTAACAGTATCACAGATCTGCAAGAATTCAGTTAAGAACTGAAAAGGATCTTCTGATGGAAGTCCATAAAACTTGCAGTTCTGTTGCATCAGAGAAACTAATTGAGGTTTCAGCTCAAAGTTGTTTGCTCCAATGACAGGGATTGAGATGCTTCTTCCATGTAAATTAGAATTAGGTGCAGTAAAGTCACCAAGCATCTTCCTTGCATTGTTATTATTTTCGGCCATGTCTCCTTCTTTTTCGAAATTTTCAGTCAGATTTTCTCCAGAGAGTTGTGCTTTAGCTTCCCTTAGCTTCCTCTTCAGAGTCCTTTCAGGTTCAGGATCAGCTTCAACAAGAATGTTCTTATCCTTGTTCCTGCTCATATGAAAAAGAAGAAAATAGAAAAGAAAATATGGAATCCTCTATGTCACAGTATAGAGATTTCTTTATGTGAGTAGAAGAAGATATGAATAGAAGATGGAGAATCCAAACACAAGGGTGAGGAGTAGGTTCGAATTCTTAGATGAAGAGGAGTGTTAGTAAATAAATAAATAAATAAATAGAAGGAGGTGAGGGAGAAGAATTTTTGAAAATTAGATAAAATAAAATAAAAGTATTTTTGTTTTTAAATTAAAAATTAGAAATTAAAATTAAAAATTCGAAAATTAAGCAAGGAAAATTAAATCAAATTAAATTAAATTTAAAACAACTAGTTAATTCAAAAAGGAATTTTGAAAAAGGTGAAGGTGATTTTCGAAAATTAGAGATAGAATTAGTTAGGTAGTTTTGAAAAAGATATGATTGAAACAAAAGGATAGGATTAGTTAAAAAAAGATTTGAAAATTAATTTTGAAAAGATAAGAAGTTAGAAAAGATTTTGAAATTGATTTTGAAAAAGATATGATTGAAACTTAATTTGAAAAGGATTTGAAAAAGAAATTTGAAAAGATTTGATTTTTGAAATCAAAGTTGATTACTTGACTAATAAGAAACTAAAAAGATATGATTCTAGAGTTTAAAGATTGAACCTTTCTTACTAGGCAAGTAACAAACTTAAAAATTTTGAATCAATCACATTAATTGTTAGCATTAATTTCGAAAATATGAAATAAAAATAAGAAAAAAATTTTGAAAATAATTTTTGAATACATGGCCGAATACATAGAGGAGGGAAAGGTAGTGATTTCCACTGAGGAAGACCTCAATGGATGTCTACTGGCCTCCAAGGAGTTCCCTAATGAGGAACCATGGGAATCTGAGGCTCATACAAAGACCATAGAGATTCCATTGAATTTCCTTCTGCCATTCATGAGCTCTGATGAGTATTCATCCTCTGAAGAGGATGAAGATGTTACTGAAGAGCAAGTTGCTAAGTACCTTGGAGCAATTATGAAGCTAAATGCCAAGTTATTTGGTAATGAGACTTGGGAGGATGAACCCCCCTTGCTCACCAAAGAACTGGATGACTTGACTAGGCAGAGATTACCTCAGAAGAGACAGGATCCTGGAAAGTTCTCAATACCTTGTACCATAGGCACTATGACTTTTGAGAAGGCTCTGTATGACCTAGGGTCAAGTATAAACCTCATGCCACTCTCTGTGATGGAGAAGCTAGGGATCCTTGAGGTACAAGCTGCAAAAATCTCATTAGAGATGGCAGACAATTCAAGGAAACAGGATTATGGACTTGTAGAGGATGTCTTCGTAAAGGTTGAAGGCCACTACATCCCTAATGATTTCATAATCCTAGACACTGGAAAGTGTATGGATGAATCCATCATCCTAGGCAGACCCTTTATAGCCACAGCAAAAGCTGTGATTAATGTTGACAGAGGAGAATCGGTCCTTCACGTGAATAAGGACTCCCTTGTGTTTAAAGCTCAAGGATATCTCCCTGTAACCATGGAAAGGAAGCATGAAAAGCTTCTCTTAATGCAGAGTCAAATAGAGCCCCCATATTCAAACTCTAAGTTTGGTGTTGGGAGGCCATCATCATGCTCTGAGTATCTGTGAGGCTCCATGAGAGCCCATTGTCAAGCTATTGACATTAAAGAAGCGCTTGTTGGGAGGCAACCCAATTTTATTTAATTATATCTATTTATTTTTCATTGTTATTTTATGTTTTCTGTAGGTTGATGATCATGTGAAGCCACAAAAAAACAACTAAAAAAGCAAAAACAGAATAAAAAATAGTATTAAAAATAGCACACCCTGGAGGAGAAGCTTACTGGCGTTTAAACGCTAGTAAGGGTAGCAGAATGGGCGTTAAACGCCCAGTCTGGCACCATTTTGGGCGTTTAACGCCAGAAATGGGCACCAGACTGGCATTTAATGCAAGAAAGGGGGCACAGAGCTGGCGTTTAATGCCAGAAAAGGGAGAAAAGCTGGCGTTTAAACGCCAGAAAGGGGAGAAAAGCTGGCGTTAAACGCTAGAAATGGGCAGCAACCTGGCGTTTAACGCCAGGATTGGTAATCAAGGGAGCGTTTACACGCCAACATGGTGCAGAGATGAGAAATCCTTGACACCTCAGGATCTGTGGATCCCACAGGATCTCCACCTACCTCATCTCTCTCTCTTCTTCACACCTTTCCATAACACCCTTCCCCAAATACCCTTCACCAATCACCTCAATACCTCTTCCCCAAAAACCCCTCACCTATCAAATCCTACCCTCTTCTTCATAATCTCTTCACCAATCCACATCCATCCATCATAAAACCCCACCTACCTCACCATTCAAATTCAAACCACTTTCTCTCCCAAACGCACCCATACATGGCCGAACCCTACCCCTCTCTCCACTACTATATAAACCAATCTTCAATCCTTCATTTCCACATATCACAAACACTACTTCTACCCCTTGGCCGAAACCTCCACTACCCTACATCTCCCCTAATTCTTCTTATTCTACTCTTTTCTTTCTTCTTTTGCTCGAGGACGAGCAAATCTTCTAAGTTTGGTGTGGTAAAAGTGTTGCTTTTTGTTTTTCCATAACCATTTATGGCACCAAAGGCCAGAAAAACCTCTAGAAAGAGGAAAAGGAAGGCAATTGCTTCCACCTCCGAGTCATGGGAGATGGAGAGATTCATCTCAAGGGTGCATCAAGACCACTTCTATGAAGTTGTGGCCAAGAAGAAGGTGAGCCCCGAGGTCCCTTTCAAGCTCAAAAAAGGTGAATATCCGGAGATCCGACATGAGATTCAAAGAAGAGGTTGGGAAATTCTCACCAACCCCATTCAACAAGTCAGGATCTTAATGGTTCAAGAGTTCTATGCCAATGCATGGATCACCAAGAACCATGATCAAAGTGTGAACCTGAACCCAAAGAATTGGCTTACAATGGTCCGGGAGAAATACTTAGATTTCAGTCCGGGAAATGTAAGGTTGGCATTCAACTTGCCCATGATGCATGGAGATGCACGCCCCTACACTAGAAGGGTCAACTTTGATCAAAGGTTGGACCAAGTCCTCACAGACATTTGTGAAGAGGGCGCTCAATGGAAGAGAGATTCAAGAGGGAAGCCGGTTCAACTAAGAAGGCATGACCTCAAGCCCATGGCTAGGGGATGGTGGGAGTTCATTCAACGCTCAATCATTTCCACTAGCAACCGGTCTGAAGTTACTATAGACCGGGCTATCATGATCCATAGCATCATGATTGGAGAGGAAGTAGAAGTTCATGAGGTTATATCCATAGAACTCTACAAGATGGCGGACAAGTCCTCCACTTTGGCAAGGTTAGCCTTCCCTCATCTCATTTGTCACCTCTGCAATTCAGTTGGAGTTGACATAGAGGAAGACATCATCATTGATGAGGACAAGCCCATCACTAAGAAAAGGATGGAGCAAACAAGAGAGCCCACTCATGGACAAGAGCATGAGAAAACTCCTTATCATGAAATCCCTGAGATGCCTCAAGGGATGCACTTTCCTCCACAAAACTATTGGGAGCAAATCAACACCTTCCTAGGAGAATTAAGTTCCAATATGGGACAACTAAGGGTGGAGCACCAAGAGCATTCCATCCTCCTCCATGAAATTAGAGAAGACCAAAGAGCCATGAGGGAGGAGCAACAAAGGCAAGGAAGAGACATAGAGGATCTCAAGCACTCCGTAATATCTTCAAGAGGAAGAACAAGCCGCCATCACTAAGGTAGACCCGTTCTTTAATTTGCTTGTTCTTATTTTTCTATTTTTCGAAAATTATGCTTTATGTTTTATTTATGTTTGTGCCTTATTACATGATCATCAGTGTCTAGTGTCTATGCCTTAAAGCTATGAATGTCCTATGAATCCATCACCTTTCTTGAATGAAAAATGCTTTTAATTACAAAAGAAAAAGAAGTACATGAATTTTGAATTTTAAAATAGTTTAATTATTTTGATGTGGTGGCAATACTTTTTGTTTTTCTGAATGAATGCTTGAATAGTGCATATTTTTGAATTTGTTGTTTATGAATGTTAAACCTGTTGCTCTTGAAAGAATAATGAAAAAGGAGAAATGTTATTGATAATCTGAAAAATCATAAAATTGATTCTTGAAGTAAGAAAAAGCAGTGAATAGAAAAAAAAGTGGTGAAAAAAAATAAAGAAAAAAAAAGAGAAAAGAAAGAAAAAGAAAAAAGCAGAAAAAGGCAGTAACCCTTTAAACCAAAAGGAAAGGGTAGAAAAAGGATCCAAGGCTTTGAGCATTAATGGATAGGAGGGCCCAAAGGAATAAAATCTTGGCCTAAGTGGCTAAACCAAGCTGTCCCTAACCATGTGCTTGTGGCGTGAAGGTGTCAAGTGAAAGCTTGAGACTGAGTAGTTAAAGTCGTGGTCCAAAGAAAAAAGAGTGTGTTTAAGAGCTCTGGACACCTCTAATTGGGGACTCTAGCAAAGCTTGGTCACAATCTGAAAAGGTTCACCCAGTTATGTGTCTGTGGCATTTATGTATTCGGTGGTAATACTGGAAAACAAAATGCTTAGGGTCACGGCCAAGACTCATAAAGTAACTGTGTTCAAGAATCAACATACTGAACTAGGAGAATCAATAACACTACTGAATTCTGAGTTCCTATAGATGTCAATCATTCTGAACTTCAAAGGATAAAGTGAGATGCCAAAATTGTTTAGAAGCAAAAAGCTAATAGCCCTGCTCATCTAATTAAGACTGATCTTCATAGATGTTTTCGGAATTTATTGTATATTCTCTTTTTTTTATCCTATTTTGTTTTTAGTTGCTTGGGGACAAGCAACAATTTAAGTTTGGTGTTGTGATGAGCGGATAATTTATACGCTTTTTGGCATTATTTTTAATATGTTTTTAGTATGTTTTAGTTAGTTTTTGTTATATTTTTATTAGTTTTTAAATAAAAATCACATTTTTGTACTTTACTAGGAGTTTTTGTGTTTTTCTATGATTTCAGGTATTTTCTAGCTGAAATTGAGGGACCGGAGCAAAAATCTGATTCAGAGGCTGAAAAAGGACTGCAGATGCTGTTGGATTCTGACCTCTCTGCACTCGAAGTGGATTTTCTGGAGCTATCGATATCCAATGGTGCACTCTCAATTGTGTTGGAAATTAGACATCCTGGACTTTCCAGCAATATATAATAGTCCATACTTTACCCGAGATTTGGTGGCCCAAACCGGCGTTCCAATTCAGCATAAAAATTCTGGCGTCAAAACGCCAGAACTGGCATAAAAGCTGGAGTTAAACGCCCAAACTGGCACCAAAGCTGGCATTTAACTCCAAGAAAGTCTCTACATGTGAAAGCTTCAATACTCAGCCCAAGCCCACACCAAGTGGGCCCCGGAAGTGGATTTCTGCATCATTTACTCATTTCTGTAAACCCTAGGTTACTAGTTCTCTATAAATAGGACTTTTGCTATTGTATTCAAAGGGAGATCTTTGATGGGTCTAATGCTATCTTAGACCTTTATGGGGGCTAGCCATTCGGCCATGCCTGGACCTTCATTACTTTTGTATTTTCAACGGTGGAGTTTCTACACACCATAGATTAAGGTGTGGAGCTCTGCTATACTTCATGAATTAATGCAAAGTACTATTGTTTTTCTATTCAACTCAAGCCTATTTCTTCTCTAAGATATTCATTCGCACACAAGAACATGATGAATGTGATGATTATGTGACACTCATCACCATTCTCACCTATGAACGCGTGCCTGACAACCACTTCCGTTCTACATGCAAACAAGCTTGAATGTGTATCTCTTGGGTTTCTAATCTAAGATTAAAACCTTCGTGGTATAGGCTAGAATTATTGGCGGCTATTCTTGAGATCCGAAAAGTCTAAACCTTGTCTGTGGTATTCCGAGTAGGATCTGGGATGGGATGACTGTGACAAGCTTCAAACTCGCGAGTGTTGGGCATAGTGATAGACGCAAAAGGATCAATGGATCCTATTCCAACATGATCGAGAACCAACAGCTGATTAGCCATGCGGTGACAGCGCATTTGGACCATTTTCACTGAGAGGACGGGAGGTAGCCATTGACCACGGTGATACCCAACATACAGCTTTCCATGGAAAGGAGTATGAATGATTGGATGAAGGCAATCGGAAAGCAGAGGTTCAGAAGGAACAAAGCATCTCCATACGCTTATCTGAAATTCCTACCAATGAATTGCATAAGTATCTCTATCCTATTTTATGTTTTATTTATATTTTAATCATCAATTCTCCATAACCATTTGAATCTGCCTGACTGAGATTTACAAGATGACCATAGCTTGCTTCAAGCCGACAATCTCCGTGGGATCGACCCTTACTCACGTAAGGTTTATTACTTGGACGACCCAGTGCACTTGCTGGTTAGTTGCATCGGAGTTGTGAATAAAAGTGTGAATCACGATTGCGCATACCAAGTTTTCAGTGCCATTATCAGAGATCAAAATTTCGTGCACCACATAGCAACATTGTTCTTACTTTCTTCTGTTAAACGGGCAAGTGACCTAACTTTCATTAGATATAACTGTTTGGAATGTGAATTCTAATCGACTTTGATTCCTATTTTCATTCACATTCCAAGTTAATTCTACTTTAATCCATTCACTTCATAGTTTTGTTGTTCCTTATCTCAGTCTCTCCTTGCCTGCTTTTCATAATTATTTTGCTTTACTTGCCTTTCAAATATATTTTACATACCTATTTTCTCTATTCTTTTTTAGGATGACGGATAAGAATGGAAAGGGCAAAGCAAGGGCATCTAGCTCAGGTAAACGAAAGTGAACGACACAGCCCGCTACAACAGCAGATGATGGGCTACAGTCTACAAAACATATCGTTGAGAGAGACAAGTTGATCAGAGTTTACCTCCCACAGATCTATACAAGTTCAACAACCTTTACTCCGAGCTAAAGTTCCCGACTTTTAGAGAGCGCAATCTACAAATGGAAAAAAACTCGAGATTCTCGAAGATATGAAAAAGTAAACTGAAACTGATTTATGATATGGGATGGGGGTTCCTAGAAAGGGATCATGTGGCTGTGAACACGTCGTGAGTCTGGGAGTTTTATGTCAACTACTACAACGCAGCCCTCGACGTAGTTCACCTCAGAAGTCAAAAGATTTCAGTGGCTGAGGAGACTATAGAGCATATCCTCCACCTTCTGCCTAGACCCAGTGGCAAAGATGCTTATGAAAAGGAAGAAGGTGAGAGGAAGCAGATGAAGTTTGACTGGGAATTCTGCCTAGACCCTCAACATTAGTAGCCCCATCATCATCAATACCTATAGCACCACCAGCACCATCAGCATCATCATAGCCAATTTACCACCTTCTACAGAGCCTCTTCCAGCGGATTTATCAGATGGAACATCGCAATAAGCGACGTTTTGATTACCTGAAGAGGATATCTGGCTACACTAACTTCCCATCGGAGGAACCTGACACTCTTTCTGAACCCAGGGAGTAGGAGGAGCAGACCCTAGCAGATGACAGTGGAGATGACAATGACGATTCATTCCACTCTGCATGACTTCATGAGCACCAAGGACGGTGCTAGATTTTAAGTGTGGGGAGGTCGTCCGACTGATCGGTGAATTTTGGGTGACAATTCTTCCATTCTGAACATTTCAGTTTTAGTTTTTATTATGCTTTTAGCTTTTTAGATATTTTGTTAGCATTTTGTTATTTTGGATATATTTTAGTTTATTGCTTTTGTTAGTTTTGTTTGTACGTAACTAGTATCTTTATAGTTTGATGCACTTTTATTTTGGCCTGTATATATGCTTTTAGTCTTTAGTTATATATTATGATTCGATAATATGATGATTGCACCTAATTCAATTTTCTATACACTTGATGATTTGGTTTGATTGAAATTAGGAAATGAACTTAGGATTTTTTATGAATTCTATCCAATCACATTATATATACATATATAAAGAATAAGTTTAGCCAAAATAATGAAATTTTCGAGAAAAATTCTTTATAGAGCATTGATAAATCCCTATTTTATGATTCATCTTGTTCTCAAATTGAGTGTTTTTATCAATTCTTCACCCACTTATTCATATGAATTGCATGGTTTTACTTTCCCTTCCTTATTTTATAATATATGTGAAAACATGTTTCCTATGCTTTAAAAATATTAATTTTAATTATCCTTTATTACCATTCGATGCCGTGATCTGTGTGTTTAAGTATTTTCAAGCTTCATAGGGCAGGAATGACTTAGAAGACAGAAAGGAAACATACAAGAATGGAGGAAAAGCACAAAAATGGAGTTTTGAAGAAAAGGCAGCGACGCGCATGCGTGGACGACGTAGACGCGTCCCTAGCGCAAAATGGTAGCGACGCGTACGCGTGGACAACGCGGACGCGTGCTTTGAGCAGAACGCAAGTGACGCATACGCGTGACTGACGCGTACGCGTGACCAGAAAAAAACTCCAAAAGACGCGAACGCGTGACAGACGCCACGTACAAGAATCTGCAGAAAATATCCTCAGCGATTTCTGGGCCCCTTTCGGCCCAGATCCAAGCCCAGAAATACGGAATATAAGCCAGAGAATGGGAGAATCGAAGAGGATGATGGAGAGAACATTGATAATTCACAATTTTAGGTTTTAGATGTAGTTTTTAGAGAGAGAGAGAGAGGCTCTCTCCTCTCTCTTAGGTTTTTAGGATTTAGGATTTCTATTATGATTAGGCTACTTCTATTCAATCACAGGTTCAATGTTCCTTTAATTAATGTTTCTCTTCTACTTTTATTTATTCTAATGCTTTTACTTGTATTTGACTTATTTTGCCAAATTGACTTATGAACCTTCTCATGTTAGATTTGAATATTCTATTTAATGCATATTGAGGTATTTCAGATTTAAGATTGCTTTCTTCAAATTTATGCTATTAATGCTTTTAATTTAATTTAGATTTTTCTCCTTTTGGTTTTGGTTAAGTAATTGGTAACACTTGAGTTGTCAAACTCAGCAGTTGATTGAGATTTGGGAATTGCTGATTGATTTGGATTGCTCTAAAGCTAGTCTTTCCACAGGAGTTGACTAGGACTTGAGGATCAAATTAATTAGTCCACTTGACTTTCCTTTATTTAGTAAGGGTTAACTAAGTGGGAGCAACAAACAATTCTCATCACACCTGATAAGGATAACTAGGATAGAATTTTCAGTTCTTATACTTTGCCAAGAGATTTTCTAATTATTAATTTATTTTTCTTGTCATTTAAATTACTTGTTCCTTATTTTAAAAAACTCAAAACCAAATATACTTTTTCCATAACCAATAATAAATCATACCTCCCTGCAATTCCTTGAGAGACGACCCGAGGTTTCAATACTTCAGTTATCAATTTTATTGGGTTTGCTTAAGTGACAAACAAGTTTTTGTATGAAAGGATTATTGCTTGGTTTAGAAACTATACTTGCAATGAGAATTTATTGTGAATTCTAAACCATCAATCTTCCGATCATCAAAATGGCGCCGTTGCCGGGGAATTGCAACTGTGTGCCTTATTATTGGTTATTGTAAATATTTTATTTTGCTTGTTTATTTGTTTTTGTTTTTTTTTTTAATTTTTATTAATTACTATGAGTTCTCACCTCCGTCGCTTTAAGTTTGGTTCTAATATTGTTGCAAGGAATGGAAGCTATAACAGGAACACGCATCAAGGTCAAACCAATCAAAGATGGATGGAACCACGAGAATCTGATCAACCCTTTAGGCAACAACACCTTCCAAGGTACCATGGACGACGACCATTCAACAATGCATGTCGAGACAATAGTTATGGTGGACCCCTTCGTGACAACCATCACCCACCAAATTACTACGGTCAAGAGCCATTCCGAGGTGCGTACCAAGATGATAGATATGGTGGACCCCCTTATAGTTACCAACAAGCCCCATCATATACCTATGAACCACCTCCTCAACATAGCTATGAACCACCACACTCACAAGCCACCTACCAACACTCACCTCCATATGACCCTAACACATAT
Organism: Arachis ipaensis; assembly: GCF_059453495.1. Lineage (NCBI taxonomy): Eukaryota > Viridiplantae > Streptophyta > Magnoliopsida > Fabales > Fabaceae > Arachis > Arachis ipaensis. The sequence continues at coordinate 35,268,647 of NC_142444.1, read as the reverse complement.
CCACCCCAATTCCAATCTAATTACTCCCAAGAACCACCACTTCCCTATGCACCATGTCCATATCCATCGACCCAAGAATCACGGGAGCGTCTCAAGGAAACAGTGAAAAAATTTCATGCAACCCTTAACAAACTGGATCAAGCAATCAATCGATTACCTTCCCAACGTTCGGACACTCAAGGAACCCCCATGGCTTCATGTGGACAATCTAATGAAGAACGTAGCATGAAGGAGATATTCATTCAATCTAAGGTAGAACGGAAGTGGTTGTCAGGCACGCGTTCATAGTTGGGAATGATGATGACTGTCACGATCATCACATTCATATTGAGGTGTGAATGAATATCTTAGGATCGGAATAAGATTGAATTGAATAGAAAAACGATAGTACTTTGTATTAATTCATGAGGAACAGTAGAGCTCCACACCTTAATCTATGGTGTGTAGAAACTCTACCGTTGAAAATACATAAGTGATGAAGGTTCAGGCATGGCCGAATGGCCAGCCCCCAAACGTGATCTAAAGATAAAACTGAAGATGTTCCAAAGATGTAAATACAATAGTAAAAAGTCCTATTTATGCTAAACTAGTTACTAGGGTTTACAGAAATGAGTAAATGATGCAGAAATCTACTTCTGGGGCCCACTTGGTGTGTGCTTGGGCTGAGCATTGAGCTTTACATGTGTAGAGGCTTCTCTTGGAGTTGAACGCCAGTTTGTAACCTGTTTCTGGCGTTTAACTCCACTTTGCAACCTATTTCTGGCGTTTAACTCCAGAATGCAGCATGGAACTGGCGTTGAACGCCAGTTTGCATCATCTAAACTTGGGCAAAGTATGAACTATTATATATTTCTGGAAAGCCCTGGATATCTACTTTCCAACGCAATTGAGAGCGCGCCATTTGGAGTTCTGTAGCTCCAGAAAATCCAATTTGAGTGCAGGGAGGTCAGAATCCAACAGCATCTGCAGTCCTTCTTCAACCTCTGAATCTGATTTTTGCTCAAGTCCCTCAATTTTAGCAAGAAAATATCTGAAATCACAGAAAAACACACAAACTCATAGTAAAGTCCAGAAATGTGATTTTTATTTAAAAACTAATAAAAATGTACTAAAAACTAACTAAATTATATTGAAAACTATGTAAAAACAATGCCAAAAAGCGTATAAATTATCCGCTCATCACAACACCAAACTTAAATTGTTGCTTGTCCCCAAGAAACTGAAAATCAAATAGGATAAAAAGAAGAGAATATACTATAAATTCCAAAATATCAATGAAACTTAGCTCCAATCAGATGAGCAGGACTTGTAGCTTTTTGCCTCTTGAATAGTTTTGGCATCTCACTTCATCCATTGAAGTTCAGAATGATTGGCATCTATAGGAACTCAGAATTCAGATAGTGTTATTGATTCTCCTAGTTCAGTATGTTGATTCTTGAACACAGCTACTTTATGAGTCTTGGCCGTGGCCCTAAGCACTTTGTTTTCCAGTATTATCACCGGATACATAAATGCCACAGACACATAACTGGGTGAACCTTTTAAGATTGTGACTCAGCTTTGCTAAAGTCCCCAATTAGAGGTGTCCAGGGTTCTTAAGCACACTCTTTTTTTGCTTTGGACCTTGACTTTAACCGCTCAGTCTCAAGTTTTCACTTGACACCTTCACGCCACAAGCACATGGTTAGGGACAGCTTGGTTTAGCCGCTTAGGCCAGGATTTTATTCCTTTAGGCCCTCCTATCCACTGATGCTCAAAGCCTTGGATCCTTCTTATTATCCTTGCCTTTTGGTTTTAAGGGCTATTGGCTTTTTGCTCTTGCCTTTTGGTTTAAAGATCTTTTGGCTTTTTCTGCTTGCTTTTTCTTTTTCTTTCTCTCTTTTTTTTTTGCTATATTTTTTTTTCTTTTTTTTTGCAAGCTTTTGTATTCACTGCTTTTTCTTGCTTCAAGAATCAATTTTAGGATTTTTCAGATTATCAAATAACATGTCTCCTTTTTCATTATTCTTTCAAGAGCCAACATATTTAACATTCATAAACATCAACTTCAAAAGACATATGCACTGTTCAAGCATTCATTCAGAAAACAAAAAGTATTATCACCACATCAAAATAATTAAACTAGTTTCAAGGATGAATTCGAAACCATGTACTTCTTGTTCTTTTGTTTTTAGAACATTTTTTCATTTAAGAGAGGTGATGGATTCATATTCATAACTTTAAGGCATAGACACTTAGACACTAGTGATCATATAGTAAAGACACAAACATAAATAAAACATAAAGCTCAAAAATAAAAAAAAAAACAATAAAATAAATAGACAAGGAGATTAAGGAATGAGTCCACCTTAGTGAGGGTGGCGTCTTCCTCTTCTTGAAGAACCAATGGTGCTTTTGAGCTCCTCTATATCTCTTCCTTGCCTTTGTTGCTCCTCTCTCATAGCTCTTTGATCTTCTCTAATCTCATGAAGGATGATGGAGTGCTCTTGGTGCTCCACCCTTAGTTGTCCCATGTTGGAACTTAGTTCTCCTAGGGAGGGGTTGATTTGCTCCCAATAGTTTTGTGGAGGAAAATGCATCCCATAAGGCATCTCAGGGATTTCATGGTGGGGAATTTCCTCATGCTCTTGCTGAGGTCCATGATCTCTTGTTTGCTCTATCCTTTTCTTAGTGATGGGCTTGTCCTCTTCAATGAGGATGTCTCCCTCTATGTCAATTCCAGCCGAATTGCAGAGGTGGCATATGAGGTGAGGAAAGGCTAACCTTGTCCAAGTAGAGGACTTGTCAGCCACCTTGTAAAGTTCTTGAGGTATAATCTCATGAACTTCCACCTCCTCTCCAATCATGATACTATGGATCATGATGGCCCGGTCTATAGTAACTTCAGACCGGTTACTAGTAGGAATGATTGAGCGTTGAATGAACTCTAACCATCCCCTAGCCACTGTTTTGAGGTCATGCCTTCTTAGTTGAACAGGCTTGCCTCTTGAGTCAATTTTTCATTGAGCTCCTTCCTCACATATGTCTATGAGGACTTGGTCCAACCTTTGATCAAAGTTGACCCTTCTTGTGTAGGGGCGTGCGTTCTCTTCCATCATTGGCAAGTTGAACGCCAGCCTTACATTTTTCGGACTGAAATCTAAGTATTTCCCCCGAACTATGGTAAGCCAATGCTTTGGATTCGGGTTCACACTTTGATCATGGTTCCTAGTGATCCTGACTTGTTAAATGGGGTTGGTGAGAACTTCCCAACCTCTTCATTGGATCTCAAGTCGGATCTCTAGATACTCATTCTTTTTGAGCTTGAAAGGAACCTCAGGGATCACTTTCTTCTTGGCCACAACTTCATAGCAGTGGTCTTGATAGACCTTTGAGATGAATCTCTCCATCTCCCATGGCTCAGAGGTGGAAGCAATTGCCTTCCCTTTCCTCTTTCTAGAGGTTTCTCTGGCCTTAGGTGCCATATATGGTTATGAAAAAACAAAAAGCTATGCTTTTAAAACACCAAACTTAAAATGTTTGCTTGTCCCCGAGCAAAAGAAGAAGAAGAAGAAGAAGAGAAATGGAGGGAGGGAGAGAGAGGTAGTTTCGGCCAAGGGGAAGAAGAGAGGGTTGTGTTGTGTGAAAATGAAGAAAGAATGAGGGGTTTATATAGGAGTGGGGGGAGGGTTAGGGTTCGGCCATTAGGGTTGGGTTTGGGAGGGAAAATAGTTTGAATTTGAAGGTAGGTGGGGTTTTTGGGGAAGAGAGGATAGATGTGAGTGGTGAAGAGGTGATGGGGAAGAGTGATTGAGTTGATTGGTGAAGGGTATTTGGGGAAGAGATTTATGAAAAGGTGTAAAGAGGAGAGAAGAAGTGGTGAGGATCCTATGGGGTCCACAGATCAAGTGGGGTCAAGGACTTAACATCCCTGCTCCAATTAGGCGTGTAAAACGCCCTTGTTGTGCAATCCTGGCGTTTAATGCCAGACTGCTGCCTGTTTCTGGCGTTAAACGCCCAAATGTAGCTTGTTTCTGGCATTTAACGCTAGGTAGATGCTTGTTTCTGGCGATAAACGCCAGCTTGGTGCCTGTTTCTGGCGTTAAACGCTAGAAAGATGCTTGTTTCTGGCGTTTAAACGCCAGACTGCTATCCTCCAGGGTGTGCTATTTTTAATGCTGTTTTTCATTCTATTTTTGATTTTTCAGTAGTTTTTGTGACTCCACATGATCATCAACCTAATAAAACACGAAATAAAGAGAAAATAAAATAGATATGATTAAATAACATTGGGTTGCCTCCCAACAAGCGCTTCTTTAATGTCAGTAGCTTGACAGTGAGCTTTCATGGAGCCTCACAGATAATCAGAGCATTGTTGGGACCTCCCAACACTAAACTTAGAGTTTGAATGTGGGGATTCAACACCAAACTTAGAGTTTGGTTGTGGCCTCCCAACACCAAACTTAGAGTTTGACTGTGGGGGCTTTGGTTGACTCTGTAGTGAGAGAAGCTTTTCATGCTTCCTCTCTATGGTTACAGAAGGAGATCCTTAAGTTTTAAATACAAGGTTGTCGTCATTCAGTTGAAGGACCAATTCTCCTCTGTCCACATCAATCACAGCTCTTGCTGTGGCTAGGAAGGGTCTTCCAAGGATGATGGATTCATCCTCTTCCTTTCCAGTGTCTAGGATTATGAAATCAGCAGGGATGTAAGGGCCTTCAACCTTTACTAACACGTCCTCTACTTGTCCATAAGCCTGTTTTCTTGAGTTGTCTGCCATCTCTAATGAGATTCTGGCAGCTTGCACCTCAAAGATCCCAAGTTTCTCCATTACAGATAGTGGTATTAAGTTTATTCCTGACCCCAGGTCACACAGAGCTTTCTCAAAGGTCATGGTGCCTATTTTGCCGGGAATTAGGAATTTGTCAGGATTCTGTTTCTTTTGAGGTAATTTCTGCCTATCCAATGCATTCAGTTCATTGGTGAGCAAGGGAGGTTCGTCTTCCCAAGTCTCATTACCAAATAATTTGGCATTCAGCTTCATGATTGCACCAAGGTACTTAGAAACTTGCTCTTCAGTAATGTCTTCATCCTCTTCAGAGGAAGAATACTCATCAGAGCTCATGAAGGGCGGAAGGAGGTTCAATAGAATCTCTATGGTCTCTAGATGAGCCTCAGATTCCTTTGGTTCCTCAAAGGGATACTCCTTATTGGTCACTGAACGTCCCAGGAGGTCTTCCTCACTAGGATTCACGTCCTCCTCTTCCTCTTTGGGTTCGGCCACACCATGTAAGGCTATGGCCTTGCACTCTCTTTTTGGATTTTCTTCTGTATTGCTTGGGAGAGTACTTGGAGGGATTTCAGTGACTCTCTTACTCAGCTGGCCCACTTGTGCCTCCAAATTTCTAATGGAGGACCTTGTTTCATTCATAAAACTTACAGTGGCCTTAGATAGATCAGAGACTATATTTGCTAAGCTAGATGGATTCTGCTCAGAATTATCTGTCTGTTGCTGAGTGGATGATGGAAAAGGCTTGCTATTGCTAAACCTGTTTCTTCCACCATTATTAAAGCCTTGTTGAGGCTTTGGTTGATCCTTCCATGAGAAATTTGGATGATTTCTCCATGAGGGATTATAGGTGTTTCCATAGGGTTCACCCATGTAATTCACCTCTACTATTGCAGGGTTCTCAGGATCGTAGGCTTCTTCTACAGAAGATGCCTCTATAGTACTGTTGGATGATTCCTTCAATCCATTCAGACTCTGAGAAATTATATTGACTTGCTGAGTCAATATTTTGTTCTGAGCCAATATGGCATTCAGAGTATCAATTTCAAGAACTCCTTTCCTCTGAGGCGTCCCATTACTCACAGGATTCCTTTCAGAAGTGTACATGAACTGGTTATTTGCAACCATGTCAATGAGTTCCTGAGCTTCTGCAGGCGTTTTCTTTAGGTGAATGGATCCACCTACAGAATGGTCCAATGACATCTTTGATAATTCAGACAGACCATCATAGAATATATCCAGGATGGTCCATTCTGAAAGCATGTCAGAAGGACACTTTTTGGTCAGTTCCTTGTATCTCTCCCAAGCTTCATAGAGGGATTCACCTTCCTTTTGTCTGAAGGTTTGAACATCCACTCTAAGCTTACTAAGCTTTTGAGGAAGAAAGAACTTGGCTAAGAAAGCCGTGACCAGCTTATCCCAAGAGTTCAGGCTATCCTTAGGTTGAGAGTCCAACCATATTCTAGCTCTGTCTCTTACAGCAAACGGGAAAAGCATGAGCCTGTAGACCTCAGGATCAACCCCATTGGTCTTAACAGTATCACAGATCTGCAAGAATTCAGTGAAGAACTGAAAAGGATCTTCTGATGGAAGTCCCTAAAACTTGCAGTTCTGTTGCATCAGAGAAACTAATTGAGGTTTCAGCTCAAAGTTGTTTGCTCCAATGGCAGGGATTGAGATGCTTCTTCCATGTTAATTAGAATTAGGTGCAGTAAAGTCACCAAGCATCTTCCTTGCATTGTTATTATTTTCGGCCATGTCTCCTTCTTTTTCGAAATTTTCAGTCAGATTTTCTCCAGAGAGTTGTGCTTTAGCTTCCCTTAGCTTCCTCTTCAGAGTCCTTTCAGGTTCAGGATCAGCTTCAACAAGAATTTTCTTATCCTTGTTCCTGCTCATATGAAAAAGAAGAAAATAGAAAAGAAAATATGGAATCCTCTATGTCACAGTATAGAGATTTCTTTATGTGAGTAGAAGAAGATATGAATAGAAGATGGAGAATCCAAA